>NC_057851.1:25791058-27213558 GCF_015237465.2 Chelonia mydas | reverse complement strand
GCATTCCTTGCTTCACACTGTAAAAGACAGGTTTCAGAGTAGCAGCCGTGTTAGTCTGTATCCGCAAAAAGAAAAGGAGTACTTGTGGCACTTTAGAGACTAAACACATTTATTTGAGCATAAGCTTTCGTGAGCTACAGCTCACTTCATCGGATGCATGCCGAAAGCTTATGCTCAAATAAGTGCGTTAGTCTCTAAGGTGCCACAAGTACTCCTTTTCTTTTTACCGTAAAAGACAACGTTCCTACTTTTAGTATATTCCTCTTGGGTTAGAGAGAGCAGTGCATAATATTCCTCTTCTTTATCAGACTTGATTTATACACAAAAGAAAGCAAAGAATTCTTCTCTTTTTAAGTGGACAAGGAAAATAATAAATATCTTTCAGCAGACCAGCAAAATACATTCTAACAGCCACGTTTCATGTCAAAATGGTAATTTCTTCAGGTGTTAGCAAGAAAGCATACAGCAGCTTGCACAGCATATTAGCTGGTTACTCTGAGTTAGATTTTGCATATATATTCATCCAATAAATGTCAGAACAAGGCAATAGGTATCAGCACTTGCATACAAGAATGATGGGCTCTACACAAACAATGAGGAAAGATAGTAATGTTTTTCCCCAGGGGATTGATACAGCAACAAATTGTTTCAAACTATCATCAGTCTGTTAGCATTGTGTATGCTATGTCTCTTGCACAGAGATCTGTATATCATTATTTGTTTTATCTTTAAGCCAAAAATTAAAGCCTGGGCTAGTTCATTTGTTCAGACTTCCATCTGCAATTTAAGTGTCAGGTCTGCGAGCCCCATATCTCTAATCAGTCTGGCAGGCTGATTACAAAACTCTTCGCTGGGTCACAGTCCTTCCTTGGGGCACGTCCACCTTCTCTAAAACATAACACCACTTTGTCATCTCCTGAGCTTTCCTTTCCAAGTTCCCTCTTGGTGGTTGGGATTTTTTCAACTGCCACAAACTGGTACTGTAGAGGATTCTTGGCCCTCCCACTACTCTGGGATCTCACCCATGGACCCTATTCTATGTACTTAAACTCCAAATGGCCCTGTTCCACTTCTTCCACAGCTTATTTAGGCTTTTTTTCCTAGCAAACTTCTGTTGAGCTCCTCCCAAGTTCCTTCCCTGAGTCCTCTCCACAGCTCATACGAACAAGATGCTGTTCCTGCTCCTTCCAGTGCTGCACCAGGACTTACTTCATCCTGGTCTCTCTGGCTTTTTCTAAGCTAGATCACAATCTCTTTCAGGTGCCAGTCACAGGCCTCTTCCCTCAGCCATCTTTGGAATCTCCCTGGGTCTCAAACTGTTCTGAGTTACTTGCAACTTTTTTACTGCCTCACCAGCTTCCTCCAGTAGACTTGCTTCCAGCTGGCAGCCACATGACCCTCTGGGAACTGCAATTCCCAAAAGATCTGTCTTTGTAGAACCTTAAAAGAACAGTGCACCTTGTGACATTCCCATTGGAATTCCTGGGAATTTGGACTGAATGATTTGGCCTTGTATTTAGCAATAATCTTTGTGTAACACCGGTAGTAGTACATAGCATTATGCCAATTCCCACAAATATAAGGAGTGGAAATATTAAATCACTCTTCCAACTGCCTTGAAGTGCTGTTATACTCTGTAATGTTCAGGTGAAGCTTGAATTGAAAGTGACTGTGCTGAGAGATGAAGCTTGCATCAGCCGTCTGGTCACTATTAATACCTATTAGGCTCACTCCAGAAGGTCTAATTGGTTAGGGGTGTGCATGATTACTAGGCCAGACTGGGGTCAGGACATTAATGAGCTAATTAGCCCATTAAAACAGGCAAGTGGTTTAAAAAGAGCACAGGAAGGAAATGCTGGGGCAGGGGCAGGGGCAAGGGCAAGGGCAAGGGCAAGGGCAAGGCTGGCAAAGGGGGTCCTCCGAGTATATACACATTATCCCCCCTGAGAAGGGGCTGGAAAGCTGGAAAAATAGTGCAAAGATGTGGATGCACTGATATATATTGATGGAGGGACTGAGACACTGTAAATAAAGTATATGCTGCTTTTTACACACAGGAAGGTTTGTGGAAGAAGTGGGGGTATGGTAGCTGCACTACTCTCACAGACCATAAAAGTGGCATAACGTGGTTTAGCAATTACAGCAATACAATATCAAATTTGGTCAGTTCAGTGAAAAATATGGTTTTCCCTAGCTGCTAGCCCAGCAAAAGTCTCCCTAAATTCTGAAAGGTTTTTCTCCCCACCCCCGCATCATCTGCAACAATAAAGATTGTGGCTGAGATTATCAAAGCAATGCAGTGGTGATAGCAACACATCTTCCTGTCATGGCTGAGTTGAGGGCTGCCAGATCTAGCAGTCTGAGCCAGAGTCCACAGTCAAGAGCCCACTGGATCAGGATACCAGGGGTCAGAGGCAGGAGACAAATTGGAGGTCAGGAACCACAAATCAGATGCCAGAAGTAAAGCTGATATAGGGATGCTAGGAAATCAAGCCAAGGGAGCAGGAGTTACACAAACATTTATCGGACTGCGGTGAGAAGAGACTGGCCCTTTTGAAAGACTGGAAGGAAGGGAAAGCAGGCAGGAAGGGGAACCCCCGTGTAGTTCTTTGTGTGTGTTGCATAGACTATTTAATAGGGCTTTCCTTGAGCCATCCTGGCCTTGAGATGTCTCAAGTGAAACCTGTTGTGTTTAATCTGGAGCTGGCAATCCAGAGAGGGGCTTACGCTCAGTGGCAAACTATGAAAGAATCCTGTGTGAAAAGTTGATCTATAAATGGTTTATCAGGAGAACTTCATAACCTGCTGGTGAAGGAGGACAGCATATGGGATATACCTATGGAGCTGATTATATTTAGAATTCAAAATGTGGAAGCAGAAATTGGGGTTTCCTTAAAGCTATCAGCTGATCATTCTCAGGTGTCTTCTTTATGCCAGATGCAGCTCTTTGAGAAAAGACTGGTAAAGAAGTGGCTAAAAATGGGAGGAGGCCAAGGTGCAATCTATCCACTGGCACCCCAGAGGTGAGATGAGAGAGACTGTTTCCAGCGTGCATCCCAGGCCAGATGACATTTGCAGGCAGTGCAGAGGCAAAGGCCATTGGAGATGGAAATGCCAAAGCCAAGGGAATCCACAGAAAGAGAAACCAGAAGTTGCTGAGGCAGTAGAATCGCCATCGGCAGCTATTAGAATGGCCCATGTGAAGAGCTGTCCAGGTACCGGTTCCCATGCGTCTGGAGACATCAATGGCTGGAAAATCACAGTGTTGTTGGACTCAGGATCTGAAATCAGTCTGACTGATAGACATCCACCAGTGCTAAAGACAAAGAAAATGCGTCATGCAGGACTTAAACTGGTAATTGTTAACCATCAGCCACTGCAGACAGAGAAATCCCCAGCTCTCACTGAACTTGGAGTCTCCGCAGACTAAATAGACTTTATTAGTGGTGACCAATATTTCTAGTGCTGTTGTATGGGCAGTGGATTTCATCCAAGGTTTCACAAGAACTCCTAGGTTGTTGACAGAACACACTTGTCCTGGACATTATTCAGATACCCCTGCTAAATATGGATAGAAGGAAGTGTGGACCATGGGAAGCAACTCATGGGGCACAGAGGTGCTTTTATGATGCCTACAAAGTGACAGAGAGGAACTGCTTCTGGTAGTGGCTTGGAATAAAGAGGTGGTGGAGCCAGGTCAGCAGGTAACAAAATCCCTAAGGATAAAGGACAACCGCAGTGAACCAGTAGGAGTGTTTGAATATTCGGTCGGGATACTGGTTTACTAGAACTATGTTTCAAGCTATATAAAAGGGGGAATTCTGGGCAAGAGTAATTAATGTGACTGACCAGGAAGTGCAGTTACCGAAAAGCCAGACCATGGGGACAGTGTCCCGTGTAGCTGGTGTTTCACGGGGCAGAGATCAAGAGCTGTGAAGCAGCCCAGTCGGTAAAAGAGCTATGGGTTGACTTGACAGAAATAGCCACAGAAGTCAATGAATAGAAGCAATTAGAACAGCTGCTCTTACACTTTGCTGGAGTGTTCTCGGGGAATAATGAAGAACTTGGGAGAGATGATTGGGTGCAACATCAGATTGTGCTTAAGTCCGGGAGTATTTCTGTGAGGGAGCCACCCCCACACCCCAGGATTCCATTGGCACGTCAGGTTGCGGTGAAAGAGAAGCTATATTGCATGCTGTGCGATGGTCATTGAGCAAGCTACAACACCGTGGGCATCCCCAGCTGTGACTGAAAAAGCCCAACGGAGACTTGAGGATACGCATTGATTATAGCAGACTTAATTCTCAGAGAGTTCAAGATAACTACAAATTTCCTGAAGTAGCAGACACCCTGGATAAAATATAAATAGCAAAATATTTTAGTAGTTTTGATTTGGTGTCTGGATACCAGAAGATTAAAATGACACTTGAGGATTGAGAAAAAACAGCCTTTGTGATACCCTATGGACTGTTTCAATTCTGCAGAATGCCTTTCGGACTCATGAATGTGCCAGGGATGTTTCAAAGGGTAGTAAATGATCTAAAACAAGTTTTGAGAACTAAAGACATCCTCACATACTTAGAGAACTTCATTTGTTTCTACAAAATATGGAAGGAACATCTGACAGAAGTGGAAAGGATTCTAAAGCTTTTCCGGTTTCAGAGTAGCAGCCGTATTAGTCTGTATCCACAAAAAGAACAGGAGTACTTGTGGCACCTTAGAGACTAACAAATTTATTAGAGCATAAGCTTTCGTGGGCTACAGCCCACTTCATCGGATGCATAGAATGGAACATATAGTAAGAAGATATATATACATACAGATAAGTTGGAAGTTGCCATAGAAACTGTGAGAGACTAATTAGTTAAGATAAGCTATTATAATACTAAAAATATTATTAAACAGTATTTTATAATAGCTCATCTTAACTAATTAGCCTCTCACAGTTTCTATGGCAACTTCTAACTTATCTGTATATATATATATATATATATATATATATATATATATATATATATCTTCTTACTATATATTCCATTCTATGCATCCGATGAAGTGGGCTGTAGCCCACGAAAGCTTATGCTCTAATAAATTTGTTCGTCTCTAAGGTGCCACAAGTACTCCTGTTCTTAAAGCTTTTCAAGGAGTCAGGGCTTAAACTTTGAGAAAAGTAATGTTAGTTTCTCAGGTGTTGTATCACCTCCTAGGATATATAGTCAGTGAAGATAGATTGGAGCCTCAACCCCAGAAACTAAATGTTAAAAAGGACTGGAAGGTGAAGGGTTCATGTTTAGTTCATCCACCTGGAAACAGTCAGGGCACACCCTGACTGTTGTGTAGGAGCAATGCACACATTGCTCTATCCAAGGACAAGGACCAGATATGAACCATGGGAAGTCAATTAAAGGACAGTAACCGTGGGAAGCTTCCTTGGCCTGGGCTCAAGGCCTGAGAACTAGGATTGTAGTAGACAGAGGCTGGGAAATAAGAATATTAATCAAAGTCATATATTCCTTTGTTGTGTCTTTTTGCGGTGGAAGTATGTAATGCGCAGGGGGGAGAGATATAATAAAAGGGAAGGTGGAAAGCTGACAGGGGGCAGCCCGTCAGCAGACCAGCTCGCTTGCTTGCTAAAAGCTGTGTTCCGTCTTGTCATTGAACCGCCACAGGAAGGTTCCTACAAACCTGGTGGAGATACAGCTGTTTGTAGGTATCTGAAGATTTCAGAGGAGACTTGTAAAATTTTTTGCAAAGCGGGCAGCAGCATTATACCAGCTAACTAAGAATTACTTTGTCTGAAAAGAGCAACACCAAAAAGTGTTTGAGTTACTGAAGGAAGGACTTCTCAACCATGCTGTGCTTAAATTTCTGGGTCCATCCTTTCCATTTTATGGTGACCTGTGATGTCCCTAATTGTCCCTAATAACTAGGTTTGGATGTCTATTGTCCCTAATTACTAGGTTTGGAATTTACAATGTACACAGACCACAGTGGCTCTTTACAAAGCCTAACACAGAAGGATGCTTGTTGAGAATGTCTGAGTATACAGTCTCAGTTCACCATAAACATGGAAAGCAAAGTGGTTGAAATCTGTGGTTGCAGATACTATCAGATGGGTGAGGGCAGTGAGAATACACTAAGCCTGATCTTATGAGTTCATCTGGCAAAAATAATGACCCTGACTTATGTTCAAAGCATCAATAGATCTACCAAAGGAGACCCAGACTGGGAGTTTCAATGCAGTTCAGGAATGATTATCCATTGATATGGCTACCAACTTGGTGGTGTCTGAAGGTAACAGGATTGTTTTGCAGGAGTTACACAGAACATTACTGGAGTGTCTTCACGATAATGAATCAGCAAGCCACCTGGGATACAAAAAGACTCTGAGCTGAGTATCCAACAGATTTGTCTGCCTGGGCATAGCTGCAGATGTTGAAGACTGGGTACTTTCGTGTCTTACCTGTGAAGAAAGAGTGCTAGCAAGGAGAAGCAGAACTCCACCAGGGGAAGTGTCCAACTCTGGGAGTTCATGCAGCTTGACCTGAAGGCCCTCTGCCAGAAACACCAGCTGGAAATCAGTATTTGCTGATAGTGTCTGACATCTTCTCAAAGCATGCGAGTGTGGAACCACTGATGGCTAAAAGGATTGAGACAATTATGGATGCATTGATGAAACATGTCGTGTTGCAGTTCAGCTCTCATGCTGCATCTGCAGTGATCAAGGGAAGGAATTTGAATCATGGTTATTACACATGGGTTTCCAACAACTCCAGATAACCAAGGTGAGGACCAGAGTTCTCCGCCCTGCAAGTAATTGTCTTGTACGTTACATCTGATCTGGGGTGGTTAGGAGGAAGTCAAGTCCTGCCTGCGTATCCTGGAGTTGTTACTTGCAGTGCGCCAATAAATCTGTGCAATTCTATAAGTGAGTATTACTATACCATTGAGGATATGGACCTCTGTATTTAAATAATAATAATAATAATAATCCAAATCCCAAAGTCTTTGTTTAGTTATTACTCAGTGATCACTTGGTGAAATAAACAGTTTGCCTGAGAAGGGACTAATTGAAAATCAAGAGAGGAGTTGAGGATTTGGCCCAATAGCGTTCAATTAAATTTCTTTGAAAACTTGTAGACACACCAACACATATATATATATACACATCAGTTTGAGACTAGGAACACATTTCTTCTCCAGAGTCAGAGATAATGCAGTGTAAGTAAACATGACTCACCATACAGACAAGTATTATATGTTAAGAATATGCCATTTTATCAGAAGAGAACCGCATTTTAAGTAAGCCATTGAACCATTTTCTATAATTAGTAATTGTACCAATTATTTAGTCATTTTTGGTCTCAGCTGCCACAACTATGAGACATTGAATTAATTTTGAATGATGTTACCTTCTGATATCAATATAGCTCATTACCATCAGCATCTAATACAATGAAAACATGAGACTTAATTAAATCTTAGTAGGTACTAATAATTGTTAGAATTATTTTTCTTTTAGTTACTTCAGTTAAGATGCCCCTGATTTTAGAAGCATTTCATGACTGAATAATTTCAGTTTCTTTTACCATAGTTTCAACCTCTTAGCTACATTTGCATCTCATACAACTAGAAAACAGCAAGGAATAACCCTGGTGTTGAAATCCCTTGTATGAAATTCCAGCACATCTGAAAGATCAGCCATCTTCTTTAGTACACATCTGGAATACTTATTTCCAAATATTGGAAAAGGGGTAAGATTGTCAAAGCAAATCCCACTACATCAGTGGTTTTCAACCAGGGGTATGTGTACCCCTGGAGGTACACAGAGGTCTTCCAAGGGGTACATCAACTCATCTAGATATTTGCCTAGTTTCACAACAGGCTACAAAACAAACACTAGCGAAATCTGTACAAACTAAAATTTCATAGAGTCAATGACTTGTCTATACTGCTCTATATACTATACACTGAAATGTAAGTACAATATTTATATTTCAGTTGATTAATTTTATAATTATATGGTAAAAATGAAAAAGGAAGCAATTTTTCAGTAATAGTGTGCTGTGACACGTTTGTATTTTATGTCTGTATATTTATAAGCAAATAGTTTTTAAGTGAGATGAAACTTTGTGGTATGCAAGACAAATCAGACTCCTGAAAGGGGTACAGTAGTCTGGAAGGGTTGAGAGCCATTGCACTATATCACCTCCTTGCAATAAGGAAAGATCAAGCAGCTGCTCTACACCATGTAATAAAGAGGAGATCCAGTCACTGCCCTATACTACAGCGCTCAGTACACACACTTATATCTTACATTCCAATGGACAACTTAATATCTGTTGAACAATGACAAACAGAATGGTTAATGCCCTGGGCCTAGATTGAGCAACTCAGCTGCCTCACCTGAAAAGGAGCTCCAGGAAGGGATTCTACATCACAGCAAACTTATTTCTCCCCTGCTACTTTCTTACTTGGGAGGAAGGAAAGGAAGTAAGTTACCACACCCCTTTTCAGATTGCAGCTCATTCCCGTTATTTCTCATGCACCTGGCTGGCTACTCTGGCCAGCAAGGAAGGGAGCTAGTGCTCTTTCAACTTCCCAACTCTGTTCACTCACCACTACAGCTGGGTGAAATTGTTTGGATAAATAGTTTATTTGCTGAAAAATGCAGTTTTGGTCAACCCCAAACTATTCACAAATTTGACACAAATTCACTGAATAGTTTCAGACATTTTCTCCCACCCCACACCCAGGACTTACATGCCACTTACAAAATGGCAGGAGGAGTCGGAGTCTTTCTTATAAATTTTAGACAACTGGTTGAGGGCACTCACCTAGGTGGTGGAGACCCACATTCAATTTCCCCGTCTGACTGACGTGGAGAAGTGAGCTGAAGTCAGCTCTCCTAACAGCCTAAATGAGTACCCTAACCCCCAGGCTGCAGAGTCATTCTCAGGCTGCTTTCTTGGCCCAATGACTAATTATTGTCATTATGAATGACTATTAATTGCCACTATGAATGACAATGACTAGACATTGGGCCAAGAAAGCAGCGTGAGAATGCATCTACGGCCTGGTGTTAGGGTACTGTCCTTGGTTATGTAAGACTCAAGTTCAAGTGCTTAGTCCAAGGACTATTTAATACATAGTCTTTGCTGTTAAAGCTGTTCTGCGAAGCAAACCTCACCCCAGAATATCCCAAAGGCTAAGATATGCTCCTGCAATGTAGGAGACCCAAGTTCAAATCCTTTCTCCACATCAGGTAAAGAGGGGCATTGAACACGTGTCTCTCACCTCCCAGGTGAGTGCCCTAACCATTAGGGTAAAAGTTACAAAGATTCCTGTATACCTGGGTCTTTCAAACAGGAATGGGGAAAAAAATCTATTTCAAATCAAACAAAACACATTTCCTTCAACTGAAACAGGTTTTTTGTTTGTTTGTTTGTTTTTCCAGTTCACTGAAATTTTTTTGTAATGTTCACATTCAAGTTAAGTCAACCTGATTTTTATTTTATTTTTTTTTGGTCTTGATTTTTTCGGAAAAAAAAAGCACAGCAAACTGAAAAATCAGTTATTTACTCAGCTGCATTCACTACCCACTTGTTTAGAGTGGGCCGCGCCTGTTCTCCAGGTGCAATCTGAGAACACCTTACCCCAGTGAAGAGGGGTATGAAGAGGTCCTCATCTTCCCTTATTCTCCTGTGCAACTGAGTAAGGGCGAATGGCAATCTAGCCGTACATGTCTCACTTTCATTACATCCATCTTTGACACGCACTAGCCAGCTTCTTTTGAGGCTCCATTAGGTAAAACCAAGAAGCACTGTCCTTGACAGCTATCATAAAACCTCATCAGTTAATATCAGTCCACCTATTCAAAAGAATGTTGGGGGCACAGAAGACTGATCTAGATCTTAGCTGCACAACGAAGGACAAGGTTTATTTCAAGAAACCAGGAAGTCGCTATATGTATTAGCCACCATACTCCATTATTAGGTGCTACATTGTGTCTGCCACCTGTCAATAAACAGTGCCAGTTTCTGCTCAGTCCTCGCCAAGATGTAACAGCTGGCATGCAAGATGTCAGGTGGCATGCTGATAAACATGATGTGTACATGCCCTTTCTTGAAAACTTTTGGAGGTCTGTAGGAAACACACTGATCACAGTATAATTGACAAGGCTGTTAATTTATCCTCAAACATTTTTGTAGAGCAGAATATAAATGAAACCCTGCCAAACAAATATTTGCAGCAATTTATTCACATAGCTTTATTGTCAGCCAAAAGAGAAATTACTAAATTGTGGAAATCAGGCAAAATTCCCACTCATAAGTCTTGGCTTACAAATATGTATAGATGAGTTCCACCAAAAAAGGCATACTGTCAAATCAGCAGATGAACATGAGATTTCAGCAAGATATGACACACCTTTCGGGAGCTCTGTGTAGGGATAAAAATGAGATCATCATCAATGAGCTCATCTCAATCCCGTTTTCCAACTAACCTGTATACTTGATAAATTCCTGATCAGGATTATGTCTATACATTCTTTCTCACAACACCAAAGAGGTCCATCTCCTAACTTTGGACCAGACTGTGAAGCCCTTACTCATGTGAGTAGTTCCATTTAAATGAATGTTTCTCTCCAACATGAGTAAACACCTCACAGTCCAGGTCTTAGTGGTTCTCAGATTGTGGGCTGTGTTCTACAGAACCCTTTCTAGCAGCATGCTCAATGAAACATATTGAGAAGCAAGCAATAAAGAGGATTTTGGGTGAAAAAGAAGGTGATTTATGCAGGAATCTCTCTTGGAAAAAGAACCCTTGTTCTAACTGATTTTCTGCATATAATCAACACATCACACTCCTGCGTCCCCTTTTATTGTTGTTTTTACTGCATATATCCATTTCTCATGTATAAGTGTGTCATGTGTGACAAATGCAAGAGTTTGGAAGTATGGAAACTTGAAAAGACTATTCTATTAAGATGGGCCAAACACTATCTGTCCAAGGATTAGCCATTAACGTTTGTATCTAAGAATATTATATGTGTCTTTGTGAGCTAAAGACTGTATTCTAGCTTCATGGGGGAGGATTACTGAGTTTCTCCAAGAATTAAAATTAATGGGTGGGGGGCATAATTACTGTGATTCCAGGACAGGTAAACAACTCCAGAGACCGGGGAAATTGCATATACTGGTTCAGACCAGGTTCCAGGAGACAAAGAAAGAGCTTGTGGTGTAAAGGGTAATCCTGAAGTGGCTGAGTGATCCTCATTTTGATCCATAACTCACATGAGTTTGTAACCAAAAGGGCAAAACCTTGCTGGGAGGCTTTGAAGGATTGGAATTTGTTAGATCTCTTTGTGGAAGATATAGGGTCTCCTTGGGAAAGATGGGTGACAGCCAGTGAGTTTACCATGTATATAGATGGTTTATCATTTTATTATGTTTTTTCTGTAATACTTTTGTCCTAAAATAAATGAAAGTTTTGTGAAAGCTGGCTGCTCACTGGTAACCCTGCCAAGAGAGAGAGGAAACCCCAGATTCTGGACTAAGATCAAACCTGAAGGGATAGTCACTGAATTGAGGGGGACTGC
This sequence comes from Chelonia mydas, assembly GCF_015237465.2. Classification (NCBI taxonomy): domain Eukaryota; kingdom Metazoa; phylum Chordata; order Testudines; family Cheloniidae; genus Chelonia; species Chelonia mydas. The sequence continues at coordinate 27,201,959 of NC_057851.1, read as the reverse complement.
CAGCCTAACTCCCCAGTCTGGAAGGAGAGGGACATGAGTCCCCACATATAGAGAGATGACAGCTGGAGGCTTGAGACCTTAAGGGGTGCCCTTGAGCAGAACACAGAGGGGGCAAAGGTGCAGTTAACCACACAATGGTGAAATCATGTCCTATGCACTTGGTGCTTTCAAGAAAAAGAAAACGGCTTGCTCTGGCAATGGTAGCTCAAGCAATTTGTCTGAATAAAAGATGGAAATCTAGCAGCATATGTCCACAGATATAAATACAAAGCTGGAGATATGTACAGACATACTATACATTCAAATGAAAAGCATTTCATGGTCAGCTGGTTTCAGAGATATTCCAAAATGCAGAATTTGGTTTCCATGCTTCGGCACTTACGCTTTCCTAAACATAGAATCATGTACTTTCAAATCTATATTGCGATCACGGCAAGTAACCAATTTTACCAACGCAGGTCAATTACATTCAATTCTTCTCACCTTCATCTTAATATACTAGACAGTGCAAGTCACAATTTTTAATACCATAAGTTATCTATATTTTTTAGCTTTACAACAGAGAAAAAGGGGGAGGAAATTATGGTTTCTGGTACATTTCCAGGTGAAAATCATGGTATTGAGAATGTTCTTTAAAGCTCTACATGAATTGTGTCTTAGTTTTCTACCAACCTCTTTCCTCATGCACCACTGTAACAATAGAGCAGCTGATGTGCTTAGGTTTGGGCTTGGGTCCGAACCCTTTCCGTGAAAAACCATGACTTAAGTAAGAATTTACTTCTTGCACTGATCTACTGGCACCTGATAAAGTCCATGGGCCAGATACATCTTTGGTGTAATGCCATTAACCTCAGTCTAGTTAGCAGAAGTGAATTTGGCCACACTATTTATTTGCAGCCCCATTCAGTGCCCATTAGGTCAATGGGAGCCTTTCCCTTGACTTGCCCAGGTTTTGATTGGGCCCCTGGGCTTCGCCTCTGAAGGAATATCTTTGTTTATAGCTAGGGCCCTACCAAATTCACGGCCGTGAAATCTGGTCTTTTGTGTGCCTTTATCCTGTACTATACAGATTTCACTGGGGGACACCTGTGTTTCTCAAACTGGGGGTCCTGACCCAAAAGAGGGCTGTGTGTGTGGGGGGGGGGTTGATGGCATTGCCACCCTTATTTCTGCGCTGTCTTCAGAGGTGGGCAGCTGGAGAGTGGCAGCTGTTGGCTGAGTACCCAGCTCTGAAGGTAGTGCCCCACCAGCAGCAGCACGGGAGTAAGGGTGGGAATACCGTACCATGCCACCCTTACTTCTGCGCTGCTGCTGGCGGCTCTGCCTTCAGAGCTGGGCTCCCGGCCAGCAGCTGCCACGCTCCAGCAGCCCAGCTCTGAAGGCAGCGCCACCGCCAGCAGCAGTGCAGAAGTAAGGCTAGCAGTAATGCAACCCCCACACAATAACCTTGTGCCCCCCAATTCCTTTTTGGGGATCCCCTACAATTACAGTACCGTGAAATTTCAGCTTTAAATTTCTGAAATCATGAAATGTATGATTTTTAAAATCCTATGACCAATGAAATTGACCAAAATGGACTGTAAATTTGTTAGGGCCCTACTTAGAGCTTAAATATAGGGCTTAGATGTAGCACGAGGTCGTTCAACTAATTTTGTACTGCTACATAATTATTTGGGTACTTGCTCCCAGAGACATTGCGATGGATGTAGTTTTTAAAAAAATCAAGACATAATAAGAACATAAGAATGGCCATACTGGGTCAGACCAAGGGTCCACCTAGCCCAGTAGCCTGTCTTCCGACAGTGGCCAATGCCCGATGCTTCAGAGGGAATGAACAGAACAGAGCAATTATCAAGTGATCCATCCCCTGCCATCCAGTCTCAGCTTTGGCAGTCAGAGCCTTAGGGACACCCACAGCATGGGGTTGCATCCCTGACTATCTTTGCTAGTAGCCATTGATGGATCTACCCTCTATGAACTTGTCAGTAAAATAAAAATAAATGCTTCCTAGCACAACTTTAAAATGTGCATTTTAAACTGTTGTGCATATTGCTAGAAGTGAAGTTCCCTTCTCCAGACAGCTGTGTCTCAGCTGCCTTCTCCATTCATAGAGGTGCACACCCATGGCCATTAACCTGCAGCCTGTGTAGGTACCCTGACAGTACAGTCCCAAGAGCCTGTGGCAGGAGTTGAAAAGACAGATACACCTTCAGTATGAAGCTGAGGAAAAGAAATACTTTACTTTCATTCAGAAATTAAAACCAGGTAAGTGAGGACCCTCGCTCCAACCCAGGTGTGGTGTGGAGTCAGTCCCTGTCATGACCAGGGCCTGGGCAATCTGACTTAGAGGTCAGAGAAGGGGTCAGGCCATATCAGATACCAGGAAGTCAGAGTCCAAGACAGGCCTGAGGGCAAACGGAGAGTCAAGTGTTGGACGGCAGGCAGGGTCAGGTTACCAGGAGGTCAGCGGCAGGTAGTAGGAGAAGGTATTACAGAGGGAGCAGTCCTATGTAGGGAGAACCCAGTTGCATGGACAACTTCAAGTTCCTGTGCTTGGGTTTAATAGAAGCTGGGGACCAATCAGGACTGCCAACGTTTCACCAATCAGATCCCAGGACTGGCAACCTCTATCAGAGTTCAGCTGCTCTTCTGACAGCAGGTAGCAGGTCACTGGGTGGCAGATCAGGACTGCCTAGCTTCTGAGAGCACTGTAGACCAGTATTTGAGGGCCATAGTCCCCCAAACCACCTAGGCTATGCTTAGGATCATCCATTGGTTTAAGCTTGCTACGTAACAACAACATTTTACAACAAGCCTCTATTTGCTGATGCAGTGTGGGGTAACCATGCAACTCAATATTTCTAATAATGGCCATAGCTTTGTGAGAAGCTTTTTCTCTGTGTGCTGAGAAATTTAATGAGAACCCTAAATGTATTGCTAAACACAACAGGATGTACTAATCAGATGTGTTACTACAGGTCTGGAGTGATAAATGCTCAGATCTTCACAGCAGTGCAATTTGAGCCTAGTAAGAAATCTCAAAAAGCCCTTAAAATTCTCAGTGGCTGAACAGCAGAAGTATCTGCAGGAGCCATCAGTAACTGACATATTACTAGCTATTGTCTACCTGGGCAATTTTTAAAATTTTATTTTAAACCAAGAACTATCCCTGAAGTCAGTGGGAATTATAATGAGAAATTTAAAGGGTAGAGTGATTCCAATTATTGATTCCGACCAGCAGAAAAATAGAAAGGAAATAATATATGGTGATGCAATCTTTTTCTATTACACCAGGCTTTTGTTAAACACCCAAAGTAGATCTTGCTGTTCGGTAGGAGTTTATCATTTGTTGAACAGGGATTTTTTGTATCTTTAAAGTAACCTGTGGATGGATAAAACAGTCACTAATGCTTCAGCATAGAAAAGCAGACATTAGTTTGCTAACCCAGGCTCGTTCACCTGCACATCCACCAATGTGATATATGCCATCATGTGCCAGCAATGCCCCTCTGCCATGTACATTGGTCAAACTGGACAGTCTCTACGTAAAAGAATAAATGGACACAAATCAGATGTCAAGAATTATAACATTCATAAGCCAGTCGGAGAACACTTCAATCTCTCTGGTCACGCAATCAGAGACATGAAGGTCGCTATCTTACAACAAAAAAACTTCAAATCCAGAGTCCAGCGAGAAACTGTTGAATTGGAATTCATTTGCAAATTGGATACTATTAATTTAGGCTTAAATAGAGACTGGGAGTGGCTAAGTCATTATGCAAGGTAGCCTATTTCCCCTTGTTTTTTCCTACCCCCCTCCCCCCCCGACCTTCTGGTTAAACTTGGATTTATGCTGGAAGTGGCCCACCTTGATTGTCATGCACATTGTGGGGAGAGTGGTCAGTTTGGATGAGCTATTGCCAGCAGGAGAGTGAGTTTGTGTGTGTGGGGGGGGGGTGAGAAAACCTGGATTTGTGCTGGAAATGGCCCACCTTGATTTTCATGCACGTTGTAAGGAGAGTGGTCACTTTGGATAGGCTATTACCAGCAGGAGAGTGAGTTTGTGTGTGTGTGTTGCGGGGGGGGGGGGTGAGAAAACCTGGATTTGTGCTGGAAATGGCCCACCTTGATTTTCATGCACGTTGTAAGGAGAGTGGTCACTTTGGATAGGCTATTACCAGCAGGAGAGTGAGTTTGTGTGTGTGGTTTTTGGAGGGGGGTGAGGGGGTGAGAGAACCTGGATTTCTGCAGGAAATGGCCCACCTTGATTATCATACACATTGTGAAGAGAGTGGTCACTTTGGATGGGCTATTACCAGCAAGAGAGTGAGTTTGTCTGTGGGGGGGCGGAGGGTGAGAAAACCTGGATTTGTGCTGGAAATGGCCCATCTTGATGATCACTTTAGATAAGCTATTACCAGCAGGAGTGTGGGGTGGGAGGAGGTATTGTTTCATGGTGTCTGTGTATATAATAATGTCTTCTGCAATTTCCACAGTATGCATCCGATGAAGTGAGCTGTAGCTCACGAAAGCTCATGCTCAAATAAATTGGTTAGTCTCTAAGGTGCCACAAGTACTCCTTTTCTTTTTGCGAATACAGACTAACACGGCTCTTACTCTGAAACCTAACCCATGATGTGTGTCAGAGTGTCATTATTATTATTTAACCAGATTGTTAGGAGGAAAATAAGTGAAAACCCTGGGTGGCAACGTTTGCTGTATCAGTGCTCAGGCGTGAGGTCTTTTATTTAAAAAACAAAACAAAAAAACCTGATTTCCCAATCTGACCTTGAAGAAACTTCTTTTTCATTAGCCCCCTGTTGACAAAAGAAACACCAAGCAAATGGAAATGAAAGCTCTTGGCTTTTCTTTAAAAAGAAGTGATTAAACAAGCCTATTCTGCTATTGCAGAGCTCTGTAATTGGAATGTCATCAGTTACCGATACTTACAGAAACATTGAAGGAAACATTTGTTTTACAAGCACATTACATTTACAAAAAATGGGTGACGTTCATCCTTGATGAACTTCTCTTGGCCTCAGTGGAGATACACCCAGAATGAATAGTCTCCATTCAGTTTATATAAATGCTAGGTTATGTTTGATAAGTGCAACTCACCTATAGTTCGTGGCTGATTTCCACTATCTTAAATATGTACAAACCCAAAAAACCCTGGGAAGTAAGGAAAGCCTTTTTAACAAAGTCTGGGTATGTCAGGTATTTCCATTAACCAACCCAGGTAGATAGTGCCATGTACACTTGTCAAATGGTCCTAGGTTTGTCCTAGATAATGTTAACTCAGTGTTTATGGTATCCCCTATGCTTTCCTATCTTTAGTACAACGAATAACTAGGGGAGATTACAAATTATCTAAGACATCAGGTCAGTTTATGGGTGTAATAATAATAATACTGTAATTGGTACTTAAATAAATGTCAAGAACTATATAAATGCTATTTTTCAGATTCATATTGTGCCTTCATTGCCATATCTGAGTTCATAACAGAAATTCAGAGCAACAATTGCCCACAACCGGCACAACTCAAAGAATTCGTACAAATAAAGTTCAGGCCTGCCTCTGCCACACACACCGACTGATAGACTACACCCTGCAGCTGTGCAAACAACAGATTTTTCAGTTCACTGGCAATTAAAAAAAAATTTGCTTCAGACCTCACCAGAACAAAAAAAATCTCTAAATTTGTGGTGAATGCGAAAGACAAAATAATGTTTGTTTTGGGTCAAAATGTTTCATTTTGGCAAAATCTAAACGTTTAGATTTTAACCATTTTTGATTAATTTTATTTAGGAAAAACAGGAAATTTTGAAATGAAAAATCATCTCACACTGGAAAAATCAGACCATTTCATTTTGAAAGTGTCAAAATGCAATGTTTTGATTTTCTTTTCCTTTAGGTTTTTTCCTACCCGGAGCAACCTGGCAAAACTGATATGAATTTTGAATTATTTCAGTGTCACTGAATCTGCATTAAAATAAATAAATAAATAAAGTTTGGCCAAAACTTTTTTACCCAGGTGTAGTCAACGCTCTCTGGCAATGCACTCAAATTAAATAAAAGCATGTTAACAAAGCTACAGCATAACAAACAACTGGGACTCAGCTGTTCTGCAGGAAGAGAGCAAAGTGCTTTCCTGTGGAATACAACCACAGAAAAAGAGATGCTGGAGGTTTCCAAGCCATTCTTGGCTTTTTAGATGATAACCAACACTTTTATCTGCACTCAGAAGTAAGCTGAGAGCCAGTGCAGAAATGTGTGGTCAACGTTATCATGTTCATGAGGGCCTACCCCACTTAGGCAGGTAACCAAACTTCACACTAGTGGACACTATGTGACTCCCCCTCGTTTCCTGGCTTGAGTAAGTAGCACTCACACACTGCTCCTCCCTCTGCCTTGGAGAGGTGAGAGCTCCCTTTCTTGTTTTAATCTTTAACCACTGCCCACTCCCCAACACGGGTAGTGGCTTAATACCATAAGCTGCGCTGGAACTTTTCAGTTTCCAAACAACTGTAGCTGTGACATTATTTCAGGAAGCAGGACCTATGGAAATGATACTAAAGTGTGTCACTTCCTTACCCAACCACCTCCCGTCCCCGGCCCCAGCTGGCCCTGAGCAGCTTACTCCTGTGCGAGCTACTTACCTAATTGTTTGACATGAGAACTGAACGCAACTACAATTGTATGCATGCCCTTGCAGTTCCACCTACCTTTATGTATTATTTCTCTGATGCTATTTCAGAGGCCAGGTCTGCACTGGGGATAGGTCTATGCTACAAAGTTTTGTCAGCATAGTTATGTCAGCCAGGGGTATGAAAAAAATCCACACACAAGAGTGTTACTGTCGGCATAGCAACTGTCATTCGGGGAGGTGGTGTTACTTTGCAGTCAAAAATACTCCTTCTGTTGGTGTATGCCGAGTCTACACTAGGGGGCTCTGCTGGGACAGCTATATTCGGAGAGCTATCCTGGCAAATCATTTTACTCCTGGGGAAATGCTGCACCACTGTGCAATGCAGAATGTTGCAGAAATTAACGTGCATGCAGAATTTCCTTTCCCCCACAGCAGTGCAGTACTGCTGGCCACTACAAGGGGCCACTGGATCTGGCAGAGCCCAGCTCGCACATAGAAGACACTACTGTGGGGAGGAAGAGGGAGCTAGAGGTTTCCTGGTAGCTGCAGTTCCCAGAATGCTCTGAGGGACGGAGAGGGTGGCACACAGGAAACGCCGTGTAAGCCTGGGACCAAGCATCAGGCTGTTCCTCCCTCTGGATCCCTGAGTTCTGGTGGGAGGGGGGCTGGTGTCTGGGCTGAGGGGGCCATGGCTGGGCTGTGGGGAAAAAAGGCAGCAGGTACCTGGGCTGGGGGGGGCCCACGACTGGGTTCTGGGGAGGAGAGGGTTTGGGTGTATTGGCTGGGGGGCACTGCAGCTGGGCTATAGGGGAGAGGGTTTGTAGGTGTCTGGCCCCAACCTGGGCTCGGGGGGGGGGGGGGGGGCGGGGAAGGGGGCAGAGAAACAGGCACTGGGTTATCATAGGGGTTTCTTTAACTCTGTACTCCTGGGGGAATTTTTCTGTGTGTCTGTATTGTTACAGACATACTTGCTGACAGGTATTTTGAAATAAATTACCAAAATAATTAAAACTGGCATGATTATGTAGTGTTATTTTGACAAATAAAATATGGAGAATTTTAAAATAATGTGCGTACAATTTTTAATGTTTTGGTACAGAATGTCCCCAGGAGTAGCATTTGTAGTGTAGAAAAGGCCTAGGAAAGCTTTGACCCTATAGCTATTCCAGTCCTTTTGCAAGTATAGGCTGGTTCCCCAAGTAAAATAAACTATTGGCAAAAGCACTTTTATGCCGATATAACTGCATCTACATTAGGGCTTCTGAAAGTTTAGAAATGTCATCAAAAACCACCGCCCTAGCCAACATTACTATATCAGCAAAAAAGTTTCTAGTGTAGACATGTCCAAATATTATGATGTTGACTCTACTTATCTAAAACACATTTTGAATCCTTAAAGTAAGAAATGGTTTTTTTGCTGGAAGAATGATGGAGAAAAAGCCCTAATCCTTCCTCTCTCCCTCCTGAGGGTTAAAATGATCCTAACATAAAATCCAGCAGCAATGGGAGCTGACCCACTCAGAGGGGTTTTTTTTCCCCTCTTTCCACTTTTCTTGTTGATTAAAAGTGTTCTGATGTTGCAGAAAATGCTAGTGATTTTTTAAAATTTTTATTATTGCACATTCAGTTTACGAAAGGATATCTGAAAAGATGACAGCTGTCTTTTCTGAGTTGCAGCTACACAGGGCAGAGGGCAACTGAACAAAAGACCGGTTTTGTTGCTTGCGAATCCTGACAAAAGCATCACGTTATGTCTTTGCTCTATGGTGCAACTGTCACTGATGTCAATGGGAGTTGCTCATCAAGGGCAGTACACAGCCCAGAGTGCATAGGCAGTTTCATTCCCTAAAAAGGACAGGCCATTTGTTTGATTGGCAGGTACAAAGAGATATTTGGAGGCACAAAGAGGGTGGATAAATGGCACTTTTTTGTTATCAGTACATTCCCAGCTCCAGCTGAAATGATTCATGCTGGCCTTTAGGATAAGGGAAACAACCAGGGTCACTGTTGAGCATGGCTCCCTCCACCATCACACCCTGTAGCTATGATAGCAAATATGCGACGGTGCCGGAGTAAACTGAGCTCAGCCTCAGCTGGGGAAGCAAAGACCTGGCTTTGCAGGGTGAGGCCTTACTCTGTACAAGGCTGAAAATAAGGATATGTCTACAGAGCAAGGAAAACCCTGCGGCTGGCCCATGCCAGCCAGCTTGGAGTCAGGGGGTTGGGGCTCAGGCTGCGGGGCTGCGTCACTGAAGTGTAGACGTCCGGGCTAGGGCTGGTGCCTGGGCTCTAAGACCCTGTGGGCTGGGAGGGTTCCAGATCTCTGGTTCCAGCCCAAGGCCGGAAGTCTGTGCAGCAATGAAACAGCTTCGTGAGCCCAGGTCAGCTGGCACAGGCCAGCAGCAGATGTTTCTTTGCTGTATAGACGTACCCGAAGAGAGATTAGATACCAGACCTGAAGCTCGGTCCTGCTCACACTGACGTCAGATACTATGGTGATGGGAGCCATAAAAGAACCTACATGGGCAAAAGTCAACTTTAGTTGCACCATTGAAATAAATGGGGCAGGACTATGTCTTTGAACTTGGGCAACAGTAAAGTCTTACTAGAGAATGAAAAAAAATAAAGGCAAGGGATGAGAGGGGCCAAGAACGTCTGTAAGGGTATGGCTACACGTGGAGCTGGGGGTGATTCCCAGCTTGAGGAGACAGGCCCATGCTAGCTCTGAGTTAAAAAGAGAGTATAGCTGCAGTGGTAGGAGGCACTAGTCACCCCAAGTACATGCCTAGAGCCTCAGAAGGGTACGCACTTGGGCAGCTAATCTGTCTGTCTGTCCCACCACCCCATGCTGTCGCAGCTACGGTAACTAATGCAGGTGTGTCTCCTGGAACTAAGAATCACACCCCCAGCTCTTATTGCAGCCATACCCTTTCTGGTGTGTTTTACCAAATCACCTTTGCGAGAGCTAGTGGATTGTGTCATACACGCAGCATGGGGATGTATTCATTTTAGTCTCATATTAATATTTAAGCCTCAACCCTTAAGCACACACAACTTCTCTTGCTTGAGCCATCCCATTGAAGTCACTAAGATTATTCGCATCAGTAAAATTAAACCACATACGAGTCTGCAGAAGCTTTTTATTTTATATCTTTTTGATTAAAGTACCCAACCCCTCTACTGAACATTTGGTAAAGAACACTTCAAATGTTTTCTTATTGATGGGGAAAGCTTGAGTTAGGAGACCTTGTTCTGTTCCCAACTCTGACTCATTGTGTGCCTTTGGGCAAGTCACCATGCCCCAGTTTACCAGTTTGTAAACGGCATATCTACATCACAGAGCTTTTGTAAAGATTAGCTAACGTTGTAAATGGTCCTGACATTTTTATGACAAAAAGGGACATAACTTTACATAAAAGAGTAACCCCACTGAAGTCCATGGAACTAATGAAGCGAGCAAAGTTACACTGCATGTAGATGTTTGCAGGATTAGGGCCTTAGGGCACAAGTTACAAAGCGCCTGTGCTCCTAGACACTGACTTTTCCCAGCTGAGTGCCCTCAGCATCCATTGAGTCCCTTACAATAAAGGGACTAAGCGCATTGCAGGAAGTGCTTGCCAGTAGCTTTTTGTAGAATTGAGCCCTAACTACAAATCTTAAAATTTCAAAGCCATTCTCTGAGGCAACACTGTTGTAGCTTTGGCACACCCCTTGTAATTACATTAGATTCAGACGCCAAGTAATTTTATGCCTGAGAATTTTAACAGTGAATATAAGCCTAGCAAGCAGAAAATTGTCAATCAATCATGGGAATCTCAAAAATTAGAGAAGGAAAAAGACATCTTATTAAATCATTTACTCCATCTCCATGCCAGATGATTGTTTTCTGCAGAACATACTTGAGTACTTTGTCCAGTCTAGTTTTTCAGTAACGTCAGCAATGTGACTTACAACACTTTCCTCAAAACACAGCTATTTCATATTCTATTCAACCCCACTGTTAGGAGAGCTTTTTCTGAAGTCCATCCTAAAATTTTATTTGGTTCACTTCAACCATTCTAATTATACTTCCCTAACCTACTCAAAACAATTCTTTCTCTCCTCTCTGAATGTTATCACTCTTCAAATTCCTGTATTGTAAGATGATTATCAAAATCAACCCATACTATTGAAACTCTTTTCCTCTACAAGACACTTTTCATAGCTGTGGAATGACTGAACACACATGAAGAGAGCTACTTGTTTTCAGTGGCAGCTTTATCATCAGCCACTAGTACTGGCCAGGTGTGACAGAAAGGAAGGCAGATATCTGATTAGGAGAGCAAAGAAATGCTGTTAACTCTTTAGCATCTAAATATTTTCAAATTTTTCAGAGTCCTATTGTGACAAATGTTGGGTCATTTGTTACATCAGTCACAGTAATACACAATGCTTTTCTCTTTAGGGAGATAGATAATGTTGTAAAAAAAAATTGTTTTTCTCCACAGCACAGGTGTAACAGTTTATTTTCGGGTTCCTTAATTTGCTTTGCACCTCATTAACTACATGGAAAAACTTAAGGTTTACATGAAAGTATCTCTATGTACAGTATGCGCTCTTCTTACAGGTGCAAATCCTCTACTGAAGACAACAGAGTTCCCCTGGTGGGGGAGGAAAGCCTGACCCAGAATGTATAACTGGTAGATATAACTACCAAAATTCCAGGGGAAGAGGCAAAGAGTCACCCTAAGCTGAACCCGCACACGCCCAACAAACAGTACTCTATATAGGGATCTTTGTAATATTCTGCGGGGTTGGTCTTCTCTCTCTCTCTTTCTGTCTGTCACTAGCAATTGACAACTCGCCATCCCACTGTGCAGAGCGGCACCTGTCGGAGAAGTGTCACCTGTCAGTCACTGCTGTAAGAAGAGCTGCTTTTGGAAGTGTCATTTCACACAGCAGGGAACCTCTAAAGCAGCGTTTGTGGAAAGCACACATATTGAGATGTGCTTTGAATCTATGGTGGGAAAGTGTGAGCATAGGAGAAGGATTTTAAAACAAACAACAAAAAAAGAATGCCAGGTTGCAGAGGCACTACCTGGTCCCTGGAGATCAAGGGGTTAAACTTCAGCTCAGCTTCTCCTTCTCCTTACCTAGGTGCTGATGGGGGGAGGGGGTGCTATAGTTTAGCTCAGTAGAAGTTGGTGCTCAAAATTAGTGGTTGTCTTGGCAATTAGATACCCCTACTCCCTCCTCCTCCTGAAAAATTATTTCTGACCCCCCCTTCGGATACACACACACAATTATTTCTGAACTCCCAAATGAAATCATCCAACCAATCCAAGGTTCTTCTTTCTTCCTCAGTAAATCAGTTCTGCTGCCTTCCTTTGCTGTACTCCCACTGCTGCTCCCCCTAAAATGGGCAAACAGGCCCCACCTCCACTCTGTATCCCACCTCTTTCCCACTCACTGAGTCATAGGCTTCCCCTTTCATCCCCCTCACTAGGACACAGCCCCCAGGCTCTTTCTAACTCCATTGTCAGGTCACAGGCCTCTTTCCACACTCCCACTTTTGACCCCACTAACAGGCTCCTACCTGCTGTCTCCTTGAAATCACAGAGCAACCAGCTCTTTGCTTCCTCTCCCTCAAACTTCTCTCACTAAGAATGCCTCTGGCGCAGCTCCACTGAGGCTGCACCTGTGCTCACATGCTTTGGGATGAATCTTGCAAACCCACAAAGAACACTGAGCATGCTCTGACCTCAGCCCTGCTCTATACTCTCACTGGGGGGAAGGAACTCTCAGAGTGGCTAAAAGCCAGCAGCTTGCACTGGAGGGGTTAAAAGGGACTAGAATCTCCTCCCCCTCTTCATTGTGCTGCTGGAGCAAAGTGGGGAAAGACAGGCGTCTACTACAAAGGTCTTCTTTATTTATTTTACACTCAAGGAAGGAGCGAGGATTTCATTGGTTGGGGCATAGGCCTCCTCATTATCAGATGCCCCTAATTTGGCTGTTTGGAAGGCAAAGGGGAAAGATGCATTTGGATCCCATACCCAGGGCTGTAAGGGTGGACTGGACCCCAAGCTGAGAGAATGGTCTGTTTCCTATTCTGCTTAGTGCATTTATTTTGCTTTCTTGCTGCAAACATTATCCCTTGAAGAAGAAACCTTCTGAAGTGCAACTGTGTTCTTTATTTTGGAGTTATTCTATCATCTTACAGATAGTAAGGCCCTGATCCTAACAGAGCTTATGCATGCTCAGAGGAGGAGAGCTCCCTAGCCAGCAAGCCAGAATCTTTCGCGAGGTTCTTTGAATAGTAATCTGATCCTGAATAAGTAATATGTGATGTAAGATGTAGTACTGTAACTTTGCCCTAATAAAAAGTTTCCAAAACAAGATAAATATACTGGGGCCAAGACAAAAAGTTACAATGGATAGCCCAGCATTTATATAGCAGAAATGAGATGATAGGGAGGAAAGTAATAATAGACTCACTCACTATCACAAAATAAATATTTTAAATCATAAGGGTAGAGACAGTCTGACCATCTATTACAAAATCTGCCTGAAGCCTCTAATGTAGGATACAAGACTTTTTCCAGAGCTGGGAAAGTCACTAAGAGCGGAAATTGATGTGAGCATTTTTCATATCTGCTTTTGGTCTATGAAGTAATTATTTTGGCAATTAAGAAGCCATTTGGGGTTGTGCCTCCAACTTGTTCAGTTTGATACAGTTAAGAGATAAGATTTAAAAAAAAAAACAGAAAAAACAACATCTAAGCTGTGAGTCACTGTCTCTGAGGATGATGTGTCACTTTTGATGCTATCTATGGCACAAAAACTGCAAAGGATTTTGGAGCCCTTTGGTACTGGGACTTAGGATTTTCTGTTCTGTTGATACAATTCATTTAGACTAAGCACTAAAGGTAAGAGGTGTAGACCAGCCTATTCCAAGGCACTATAATATTTACTAACCATCTACAAGACAGACAAGAGGAAGGAGACTAGATTAGCTGAGTTACAGAGGAACTGGCCACACGCAGACCACTGAGGACCATTACAAGCTACACATACTACTCTCTTCCTCTTGTCCCAAAATAGTAGTATTTCTGAGATCTCTGGTTAGGGTGACCAGACAGAAAGTGTGAAAAAATCGGGACCGGGATGGGGGGTAATAGGCACCTATATAAGGCAAATCCCCAAATATTGGGACGGTCTCTATAAAATCGGTACATCTGGTCACCCTATCTCTGGTGTCTATTATACTTGGTACCAGAGTTATCATGGGACAGGGTGGAAGACAGCCCCAAATCCTAGCCTTATGGTAAAAGAGCCCATTTCCTCCTGGGGGAAAAATAGTGGCTAAAGAAACCTCTTAAACAAAACTGTTTTTAATGTAGAATGTTTTTAATACATTTTCTTGTATTAAAATATTTTGGCTGAATTGTATTTTCCTATTTTTCATCATATGCCAAATATTGCAGTTATGTCCCTTTGAGAGCTACAAAAGGGAAACAGATACAAAGAGCATATGGAGTGATTTACCAGATAGCCGTACAGCTCAAGGGATTTGATGGACTAAGGCTCTAATATTGCCCAGCTCCTTCCCAGCTGAGAAACAAGCGATGAGTGGCTATTTTAATGTACTGGAATGCGGCAAGAATAGACTAATGCAATCCCAATGCCCCACCACATGCTGGGGAGTAAGGAACTGTCTGTTGCTGTTTGCATGCTGTCAGCCATCCTGGTTGCCAAGAGCACAGCTCACACTGTCTCCAGGTTGTCCACTGTGCGACTGTGCTAGGCGCATGAACGTTACTTAAAAATCTCAACTTAAAAATGCATTAGCCAAGGCACTCAAGAAAATGTGGAAGAAATGATCTGAAATAATGTTATAGAAAGCACTTGCCAAAGGTAGTGACAATAAAATCAGTTCAGCCCACTGTTATCAAGAGCCAAATACTAATGACTTTATAGTAAGATGAAACCTGTGTTAAGTAAATATGACCTAATATTGATCTCACTATATCTTTCCACTAAAAGTCTCCTCGATATTATGCTTCTCCATGTATGACTGCACTTTATAAGCAGGAAGCATGAGGATTGCCTTCCATCCTCATCCAGTGCATCCTGGCAGCTGGACATAATTTGGCTACAAGTGCTGGGAAGCAGAAGGCAAATAGAGGGCTAACAGGCCTAGCAGCTCCAGAGGGTTGCGCAAACCCTACCTACCTTCATGTAAAGATGGCAGTACCGGGGACAGCACTGGCTCCACCTGTGGAACAGGTGCCTCAAGGAGTGGCCCTCCCCATGCACCTTTCAGGTATCTGTAGGTGAAAGGTATAATACTCCAGGCATCAGCACTCAGGTTGTGGGCCTCCTAACCTTCTGTAACTGGGCATAGGCTTATAAGCACCATAACTGAGCCCTTAATCTTAGAAAGGGGTAGCATATTAACTATGTGAGTTAATAGAGAGAGTCACCTGACACATTTCAGAGTGGTAGCCATGTTAGTCGGTATCAGCAAAAACAACGACGCGTACATGTGGCACTTATAGACTAACACATTTATTTGGACATAAGCTTTCGTGGGCTAAACCCCACTTCATCAGATGCATGGAGTGGAAAATACAGTAGGAAGATATATATAGCAGTACATGAAAAGATGGGAGTCGCCTTACCCAGTGTGGGGTCAAGACAAATCAAATAAAGTAGGCCCACTGGGTAAGGCAACTCTCGACACCCCCCCCCCCACACACACACTGGGTAAGGCAACTCCCATCTTTTCATGTACTGCTATATATATTTTCCCACTGTATTTTCCACTCCATGCATCTGATGAAGTGGGGTTTAGCCCACGAAAGCTTATGCCCAAATAAATTTGTTAGTCTATAAGGTGCCACATGTACTCCTCGTTGTTTTCACCTGACACAGGAAGCTGCCAGATTTCTGAATGAATCAGATTCCTTAGAAACAAGGGTCCCAATTCTGACCTTCCCTTATACCACTGTGAATCCAGAGTGACTCCAGTTAAATTTCTCTGGATTTACACCAGCGTCACTGAGGTTGGATATGTAGTTAGTACATTTTACACGGTTTATGTAGCTCTTGCACTAAACATAAGGATAAAGGGGCAAGATAGACAGATAATCAGTGCAAGAAACTCTGCCTGCCCATTTGTCTGAACTCATTTATATTAATTGCTTCAATGTTGACTTATTTTTAATGTAAAATCTGCCCAGCCCAGGCTCTGATGGCATGGACAACAACGGGGGAAATCACAGAAATTTGTAACTAATAAAGAGAAGAACCTAAAGAAGCTCCCAAGAGAAGAGAAACAACTTCATCCGGGTAAGAAATTTGGCCTTCCACTGGATCCTGAAAGCCAACAAACTTGGGCTTTGTTGGAGCAATGGGGGAAGCAAGTTACAGAGACAAGGGCTCTCCGCTGAGAGTGTCCTGCCTCTGGGTAAGGTATCAGTTACAGACTAGGCACTAACACCACATTTGAAATACTTTACCTATATATAAACCTAGGGACTATTAGATGAAGCGACCCAGCTGGTGTCCCTGGAAGAGGGTGGAAAAAGTGAGACCTCAAGTATTAGGTTGAACTAAGAGGCAGGCTCTAAGGGGATGTCTACACTGCAAATAGACACCTGCAACTGAAGTGATGTCTGACTCAGGTTTGCGGAGCTCAGACTAAGGGGCTGTTTAATTATGGGGTATAGATATTTGGGCCCCAGCCCGAGCTCTGGAATCCTCCCACCTTGCACGATCCTAGAGCCTGGATCCTGCCTGAACCTGCCCATCTACACTACAATTAAAGGGGCCCTTAGCCCAAGCCCCTTAGAACAAGTCAGCTGGCACAGACCAGCCAGGGGTTTTTAATTGCAGTGTAGACATCCCTGTAGATACCAGGGTCCCTGGCTTTATCGAATACCTTGAATTGACTGCAGAGCTAAACTGGAAATCAGTGTTATTTGTGGAGCAAAGGTATAAGAGCACTGGTGGCCGGCTACATTCTGTAAGTGCTGATATTCCTGTATGATACTGTAGTCCCATTTAGAGTACAGAGCAGCAATACAGTCTATGTGAACACTTTATATGTTCTCCATCTCTCATATTTATGCTTTCATCTCTTACTTTAAACAGCTTACTAGCATGAACAGTTTTTATATCATTCCTCTCCATCAAGCCCCTTCATGCAACTGATGCTTCCATTTAATTTCCTCAAAGTCATGTGTGGTAAGACTGTACCCCACCTATTGGCCTATTTTATAAACAAAGCTTTCCTCCTTCTATATTAGACAGACAAAGCAACATATGGCTAAAAACAGAGGAAATTCAACATATGACAAAGAAAATAAGAAAATTGCTACAGATTCTTAAAATGTGTGCTCATTCTAATTGCCCTACATTGCAGTGTGGTCCACTAGAAAGGTCACTGGAGTAGGAGTCAGGCAACCTGGTTCTATTCTCAGTGCTGCTTCTTTTTCATTGTGTGACTGTAGGTGTCACCTAAGCTCTCTGGCCTCAGTTTCCCCGACTGTAAAATGCTGATGATACTTATCCTTCTTTGTAAAACACTGCAGTTCTCACATGAAAAGTCCTACGGCATGTCCCAGTATACTAGATACAGTGCATTCTACAAACTAGTTCCCCTTCCTTTGATTCATATTCTAATCCTTCTGCTGGTACATCTTACTATCCTATTGACTTTGATGATATTTTGCTTATGATTTCAGAATTTTTTTTTCTAAAATTACTACTAAAATCTTTTCCTTAGTCAAATCATCCTTGGGTAATCCTTTAAATTCATTTTACATCTTACTCAAGAAATAAGGTACTGCTCAATGTATGTCTATTAAATCAAAGTTACTGCCAAAATGGTAAAGGTAGTACACAGTGGGCCACAGTTATTTCATGGACTTGGACTTGTTTTTTTTTTTAAATATGTACACAAGAAACTAAATTTGGGACCCTAAATGGAAATCTTATAAATTATCTCAGTCCCTTAGAAACTGATGACCTTTTTCTTTTTCTTACTTTTTTTCTTACTATCAGCTGTGTTGTCTGTATGCCAGACATTGACATTCTTAGCACCCTTCAGGGTATTATTTTTACAGGGATTGCCCACTTAACACTGCAAACATCACATTTTTCTAAATCTTCTTATTATAAATACTCTTTTCCTCCCTCTTGTTAATTATTCATCTATAACTCTACTGAAAGGAGCACAAATAAATGCAAAGTCTTTCCAGGAATGCTGAAATGCCTTGTGTGTTAAAAGGTTAATCTCAGAACAGTGGATGTAATGGAAACTCAAGCTTCATTCTTTGAGATAGCTTATCATGCGGCTCAAAGGCAGTTAGGCCCTCAGATATTTATTTTGAAATGTGGCTGTTTTTGTGTGTGTGTGTGTGTGTGTTTCAAACCTTAAAAATGTATCAGTACAATAGATCAATAGTTTTGTTTTAAAGAAAGCCAACTTATGCTAGACTGAGGTTAACATGAGTCATAGCCCATATAAGACAGATATATAGCTATAAAACTGGCATTTCATAGGGAATTTTAGTTGGGCTTTCTCTTTTGTACAAAGAGTTTTGCAAGCAGTTCACCTGTGTCTGCAAACAACAGAATGTTGATGTGGAACAACTTAATTTGTGGATATAAACACAAATCAGGTACTTAAATGTTGAAATTTTACTTGGGTCTACAAATGGCTGTGCATGCAAAATTCCAGGTCCAGGGTATACATATGATTATAAAAACAAAAAAACAAAAAAAACCAGCCCGGAGAACTGGAAAGATCACATTAACCCGAGGCTGATACTTGATTTAAAATGGACTGTGAATTCAGAGGTAACGTGAATAGCAGTGTTGCATGTAGGTAAATCATAAGGCATGTGGGCCAGCTTAAAAGTCAGTCACATATGACATCAAAAGAACCAATGTGGAACAAGGAGTTCCTGAGGAGGTTGTGAAGGCTAGGAGTATAACAGGGTTTAAAAGAGAACTGGATAAATTCATGGAGGTTAAGTCCATTAATGGCTATTAGCTAGGATGGGTAAGGAATGGTGTCCCTAGCCTCTGTTTGTCAGAGGGTGGAGATGGATGGCAGGAGAGAGATCACTAGATCATTACCTGTTCGGTTCACTCCCTCTGGGGCACCTGGCATTGGCAACTGTCGGTAGACAGGATACTGGGCTGGATGGACCTTTGGTCTGACCCATTATGGCCATTCTTATGTTCTTAATGTCTGGAAGCTAAAACCAGACTCAGATTAGATATAAGGCACAAATTTTTAACAGTGAGGGTGATGAAACATTGGAAGAAACAACCAAGGAAAGTGATAGATTCTCCATCTCTTGAAGTCTTCAAATCAAGACTTAGATGCCTTGTTGGAAGATACACTTTAATGACACACAAGTTATTGGGCTCGATACAGAAGTAACTGGATGAAATTCTATGGCCTCTGTTATTCGGATAATCTAATTGTTAGATCAAACACACCATATGAAGTAGGAATAGTCACCACAATCTGAACAGTCCACAATGAGTCATCCAAGCTATTCAGCAAATATTTTAGACTGGTGCATACATTCAAACAAATTGGGATTGGTGTGTGAACAATTTTAGAACTGAAAGAATGTACAACACCTGTCATGAATATTACTTGTGATTAACAATTTGGTTAGCTCTAGGCAAATTTTACCTGACAGGGTCTCTGGGAGTACTCCATTCTGCTGGTAGAACATAGAGAATACCAGTGAAAATGCGGTAGGATCAGAGGCTAAAATAGGGAAAGAACAAGTTAAAAATTACTTAGACAAGTTAGATGGCTTCAAGTCACCAGGGCCTGATGAAATACATCCTTGAATACTCAAGGAGCTGACTGAGGAGATATCTGAGCCATTAGTGATTATCTTAGAAAAGTCATGGAAAATGGGAGAGATTACAGAGGAGTTGAAAGGGGCAAATATAGTGCCCATCTATAAAAAGGGAAATAAGGACAACCCGGGAAATTGCAGACCAGTCATCTTAACTTCAGTACCCCAAAAGATAATGGAGCGAATAATTAAGCAATCAGTTTGCAATTACCTAGAAGATAAGAAGGTGATAAGTAACAGTCAGCATGGATCTGTCAAGAACAAATCATGTCAATCCAATCTAATAGCTTTCTTTGTCAGGGTAACAAGCCTTGTGGATAGTGGGGAAGCAATAGATGTGGCATACCTTGACTTTAATAAGACTTTTGATACTGTCTCACATGACCTTCTCATCAACATACTAGGGAAATACAACCTAGATGGAGCTACTATAAGGTGGGTGCAAAACTGGTTGGAAAATCCTTCCCAGAGAGTAGTTATCAGTAGTTCACAGTCAAACTGGAAGGGCATATCAAGTGGGGTCCCACAGGGGTCAGTTCTGGGTCCAGTTCTGTTCAATACCTTCATCAATGATTTAGATAATGGCATGGAGAGTACACTTATATAGTTTGCAGAGGATACCAAGCTGAGAGTGTTTGCAAGTGCTTTGGAGGATAGGATTAAAATTTGAAATGATCTTGACAAACTGGAGAAATGATCTGAAGTAAATAGGATAAAATTCAATAAGGACAAATGCAAAGTACTACACTTAGGAAGGAACAATCAGTTACACACATGCAAAATGGGAAATGACTGCCTAGGAAGGAGTACTGCAGAAAGGGATCTGGCGGTCATAGTGGACCACAAGCTAAATATGAGTCAATAGTTTAACACTGTTGCAAAAAAAGCGAACGTCATTCTGGGATGTATTAGCAGGAGTGTTGTAAGCAGGACACAAGAAGTAATTCTTTCACTCTACTCCACGCTGATTAAGTCTCAACTGGAGTATTGTGTCCAATTCTGGGCGCCACATTTCAGGAAAGATGTGGACAAATTGGAGAAAGTCCACAGAAGAGCAACAAAAATTATTAATGGTCTAGAAAATATGACCTATGGGGGACGACTGGGGAAAAAACCTGGGTTTGTTTAACCTGGAGAAGAGAAGACAGAGGGGACATAATAACAGTTTTCAAGTACATAAAAGATTGTTACAAGGAGGAGGGAGAAAAATTGTTCTCCTTACCTCTGAAGATAGAAGAAGAAACAATGGGCTTAGATTGCAGCAAGAGTGGTTTAGGTTGGATATTAGGAAAAACTTCGCAACTGTCAGGGTGGTTAATCACTGGAATAAATTGCCTAGGGAGGTTGTGGAATCGTCATCATTGGAGATTTTTTTAAGAGCAGGTTAGGCAAACACCTGTCAGGGATGGTCTAGATAATACTTAGTCTTGCAATGAGTGCAAAGGACTGAACTAGATGGCCTCTCGAGATCCCTTCCAGTCCCACAATTCAGTGATTCTAAAAACTGGCAGAGAGCCCACAATTCTCCAGGTCACTTATTCTGGTTATATTTCTTAAAGTAATGGTAACACCCTAACAAAGTTTAGCAAACTGATATCCAACAACACATTTGTTGGAAGAGGGTAAGACAATAAAAGATTGTGCCATACAGTCTTTATAGTGTATGTGTTGATCTGTGACTACAGCTTTTTATCTTTAACAATAAAACTGCATGGCAGAATAGATTAAATATTTTGGGCAGCTGCCCAAACTATATTTGTTATAGATAATCTACAACGCTGACTTAAATTTTTAGGATATTTGGGATGAATATATTTTATTTCACTTCACGTTTTGATGAACATAAAGATGGACCTGGGGGCATAGAATCAAAATACTCCTCGTCGTACTCTTTCAACTATAGGATAGTTGTAATAATAGATCTCATCGTCTGAGGTACTGGGCATCCTCATGTCCCTTAATGCACCATTAATAAAACCCAGAGAAGCTGTCCCTTGTATGATTTTCAGAAGGTCAATATCTTTCAGGCTTTTGTGAGATGACAAAAATTCAACACCCACATAAGCTGTTAATGTAATAGTTTAATTTAGAAATTATCAAACTAAGGGCACTTATCAGAAGTATGAAAGGAGACACTAATTACAGAGGTGTCATGAGTAGACTGTGTATCTTTCATAAGATGTTCCATTGGAAATAATGGTTGGGGTAGCAGTGACCCAGACTGAAATGCTTTAGTTACACAATCTGATCACATAATGACTTAATTAACTTACTGTAGATCAAAACCAGAACAAAAATTATCCCTCTCAGAAACTACCCTTATTGAATGTAAACTCGCTCCCCCTCCACCAACTTCTGTGCATTTGTTGGAATGATACTTGCAAAGGCTGCTACAGGAAATACTGCTTAGGGCTAAGTTGTAAGACATAAGAATGTTCTTCACCTGAGATCAGTGGAGGCAAACAGTGCTACAGTGACCATAGTGTTGCTGTGAAATGGCTGAGCAACCTTTACATGCAGTTTTAGTTTTGCTCTACATTTTGGCATGTCATTGTCTGCCACTCCCTAAAAAGTATAGGCTAAATTATGGCTCTTCGGATACTCTTCAGTGGGAGTACCAGGAAGCACTATGTCACAAGGGGTCAGACTTTGAAAGGTATTAATCTTTAAAATTTAGGTACTAACCTGATTTCAGTTGGACTTGGGAGCCTAGGCACTTTTGAAAATCTGACTAGGGGCCTCGCTGCACCTTTAGGCACCTAAATATCTTTAAAAATCTAGCCACGAGCTCTAGGACCTCTGAGGAAGTGTGGACCAGTTATTAGCGTCCAAGAACACCTGGCCATATTCTGGCCAGCCATTCACTGGATACACAGAGCAGGAGAGGGCTCAATTTGCTTCCCTCGCTCTCTTGTGTCACTCTGCAGGGACTGACCAGATGTTGTTGGAGAGAGTAGTCTATTCTCGGTTCCCTCTTACTCCTAAATTGCCTGAAAAGGAGCCGATGGGGAGGAAAGATCCATGGCTCCACAACCCTCTCCATCATTGGCCAGCAGAGTCAGGGAGTAGGGGGGTGTAACTGCTGTACTGGTCCGCATTGCCTAAGCGCGAGGAATTCCTGACTTGGAGTCTCCAGGAGGAGCTGTATCTACTGCAGAACCCTTTCACAACTGCTTTACAGTTCCTGCTGACATCTGGGGGCACAAGGTAGCACTTCAGAGCTTGCAGCATGCACTCCTAGTGCCTCCCTTTGGAAAACCTAGCACCGCTCTCGGCACTAGCCTGGAATTAAGAGTCTTGAACTAATTTAGATTCTTATACCACCCTCATCACCACAGCTTCTAAACACCTTCCACTAGTGCATAAGGTGATGTAACTGGCATTTTCCTCCATTTCTCTCACTGTTTTGTATTATTTTTCTTTATTTTATAAGCTACTATGTCCTGAATTCTGGCTGAAAGCAAGTTCAAAGAAGCATACCTTGCACTTGCACAGCTGTGCGTCTTGTGGCTTTGTGCAGAGGCCTGAAGAGAAGGTTTCTAGCACCCTCTCCCCAAACCCCTTGACTATCTTCACAGGAGCAGCCAATAAGCTAGCCTTAAAAAACGAAAGGAGTCAAATGTTGCGTATGTTACTATCCCTAATATAAAACAGGCTAGTCAGCAGTTGTACAATAGGCTTACTAGATTCTGTCCATGTTAATCCTCTATTGAGTGCCAAATATAAGCCAGCTTCATTTCTTCCCTCCCCCCGACTGTTTGGTGTCTTGCTAAACTGCTCTACAAGGACAAATTCTTTTTGTCAATCAGACCTACAAGGTTGCTAAGTACATGCAAGGATAAAGATACATTCTGGGTAGTTACCCAACACTTATTTTGCACAGTCTGCTGTTGAAAACAAAATTGCGTCACACTGGGTGATTTTGCAATACATGGAAGAAATCTAAAATCTGAAGTTAAACAAATCTCAGCCTTAGGTGTATGATTTGGAATTATTTAGTTATAGAAAAATGGGAAACACTAAAATGTTCCGTGTATAAAACAGGTGAATAAAGACAGTAAAAATACATGTAAAGAAAAGTTCATGCATTTTAATACTCAATTTGGAACTTGTACCTCATTTGGGGATAAAGGCTAATTTGAGTCCACTGAATGTCCTAAAATGTTTGGATCAAACAATTTCTTCAACTCTCTGGCACCCCAGTGAAAATTCAAGGTAACACCACTGTAGAAATGGAGTTACACAGGATTTAGGACCGAACCAAAGCCTATTAATTTCAAAGGGAGTCCTTCCATTGACTTCCACGGATTTTGGATCAGGCCCATATATCAGACTTGGCCATGGGGATATGGATGGCATATAGCATTTGCCTTTAACACTCGCAAGTGTCACAGAAAATGCATATACAAGTTATTTTAGAAGGGTCTTTTTCAAAAATCATATATGAACATGGAGTTCAAGTATAAGAGTAAATCTGTGCACTTTAAGAAATTGCAGTTCAGGAAAGTGAACTGAGAAAGTAGTGCAGAAGCTGCTTCATAAAGCAAAAAGAAAAATGTATGGTTTTATCAATTAAGAACAACCCAAAAAGTTGACAAGTTATACTAGCCTGAGGCAGTTCTAACTTCTGCATAATTGGCACTTGAATGACAGGTAACCCAAACTTTCACTAATCTTAGCAGTATTGCATAATATAGGTTCTATTTTCACAATGAACTGCTCTTTAACTATTTCCCCAAACTACACTGAATAAACACTTTAAAGAGATTTATGCATGCAGGCTTTAAACATTGAATTATTCTAAATTTTATTGGCTTACTCGTATGTGCTGTAAACCAAGCTGAATTGGCATTAGCCAGTGAATCAAATTTTAGAACCCTGAAACAGTCAAAGCTGTAGAGCTCACTATCCTGATTCACACAATAAACTTTAAATTCCTGAAACCACATTCTTGTAACAATGATTGTAACAGCAGGCTGGCAAAATATTCAAACCAATGTAGTTTCCTTTTCAATCAGAAGATTATAGACATTTTGGCCTTTCTTAATAGTGCACCTTACAAATCGTAATCAGAGAATTTAAAAAATCACAGGAGTCTGTTGCAGTCCTAGAAATTACTTGTTGCTAGTGTTGGGCTTGTAACTAGTAAGATAGGGTGAAAACTGGAAATAAAAAAGTCAATGAATATTCACTAGAATTTTTAAGTTAATTTGCTTCAGCCATGTTTGCATTTGCTTTCAGTTAATTTTTACATGACAGGGTTTTACTATCATGCATCCAATAAACAAATATTAAGTTCATATACTTGAAAATATTCAGCGTATTTAACATTAAATAAGGTAATGCAAGCATTTACAATAGTAGCCTGATTATGAGTTACACTCATCCAATCAGGAAAATGATACAATATCATGTGACTTTTATGACTTGTCACAGCCAGGCAACACAACTCAAATAGCAAGTCAAAGCACATTAACTTTGTAAATAAACAAATACACAATTTTTTAAAAATTGTGATCCACTCACTGATATTCTGCAAACTATCCCCCGCTCACCTTCTAATAAAGTATTTACTACTGAAGTGTAAATATCAAAATGACAAAAACAATTTTAAAAGGACAAAAGTAGCATGAATATTTAGTATTGTATCTAGTAAAACATCCTGCGAAATGTCTGTGAAATTCTCTGGGAATAAAATACATATAGTCCACACCAGCACTGCATAATGATCAGCTACAATGTAAGGGGGGAAAAATAGAACAGAAGATGAGTAAATTAACGAGTTCAGGACTCAGGCAGACTTTAAATCTAGCTGTTGTAAATGTAAAGAAAATATCAAATACTAGTGCCACCTATTGTTGAGAATGGAGAACTAGAACTAGAATAACTAGCATTATTCTTGCTAATTTGCATAATTCCTAAGAATGGTATAATGGGAAATAACTGGTAATGTTTGACTGCTTGTTACATATCTAATGCTAAAGTGTTATGGATGTACTTGGTTATTTATTTAAGCTCTGATTTTGCAAAGACTTATGCTAGTGCTTAATGCTGACCTCAATGGGACTACTCACTTGCTTAAGGTTAAGCACATGCTTAAGCGTTTGGGCCAAAGTCTCTGATCCTGCAAAGTGTTACTAGATAAAATTAACTGCAACATCCAAAGCACTGGAAAGAGGTGACTGGGAGCTCAGAGTTCAGGAATGTGGGTGGGGATGGTGGATGAACGACTACACAGCTCCATTTCAACCCCATTGTGTGGAAAAAGCTGTGCACCAACTTCATGACTTACAGCAGTTTTGAAGGTGAAGACTACATTGGGAATGGTGAAAGACAGAGCTGCCATTCAAGATCCTGGAGTGGAGGATTCTGTTACCTGCAATCAAAACTGCATACCCCCATTTACTCAGAATATGACCTGGATAGATGGTTACACTGCTCCTGCCTCATTCTGTAGCATTCTCCATAGTGATTGCAGTGGGTATATACTAAAGTGTGCACCACTGTTCATGGATAATCTGGGGATTTAGGTCTGTAAATTATAGAAGGTAGGAAACATATACTGAATACAGATCTGGATTGGGATTCAGAATGAACAACTTTAAAGTTTAGGATCTGGGATCTGCTCCCTTTCCTCAAAAGAGAGCTGGCTTATATCAGCCTCTGTACCTTGCCAGTGCAAGCTTTGGGTTAGCAATAAAGATTGGGATATTTGCAAAAATTATTTCAAATACTCCCAAAGTTTGGTTTCCAGGTTTTCATTTGAATCCATTTCTTGCTCTACGTATCATGGTTTGATACTCAGGTGAAATAGCAAATTTTTATGCAGGGTTCCCACCACTCCCTCTGGGCATTTTTTTCTGTCTTTCACATCTCCAAATGTCCTAGAGGATCAGTGATGAACACAAAATTCTTTGCCTAGTATTAGCCAATGAGCAAGTAGTAACAGGCATTTTAAATCATAATTTGCTGAAAGATCCTCTTAGCTTAGCTGTTGGAGTAATTCAGCATATCTAGTTCAATGTGGTAAGATATTGACAATTTCTTCTGCAGGTCACATTTATCACAGGTAATTGTCTATTCCAGGCATGTATAAATCTTGTTCAAACAAATATGAATGAGATAATCAAATGGAGCGGAGGATGGGTTTGTGGTTAAGGCACCTAGATAGGATTGAATTCCTGCCTCTCTCAGACATTCTGTATGTCTTTGGGGCAGTCACATTGTCTGTCTGTACCTCAGTTCTCCATGTGTAAAACAGGGATGGCACTTCCTTTCTCCCAGCCTTTGTCTTGTCTACTTAGATAATGAACTCTTCAGGGCAGGGACTGTTTCTTAGCTTGTATGCATACAATGCCCAGCACAACAAGGGCCTGTGGTCATTTGGGCTTCTGAGCACCAATGGGGAACTGGATTAGATGATCCATATGGGTCTGTTACCACTTTACTCAATCTCAACTGCATTTGAACATCAGGGAGAACTTTTGTGCTGCAACATATATTTATATTAAGCCCTCAGCCTAAAGGCCAGGATTTAGTGCTGACCTCTGGAATAGCCCAGGCAGTTTACACAGTGTGTGGCTAATTATGCTGCAGAGCCTGACACTGCTCACACTCCTGCTGCCACACAACGCTGCCTATAATTGCAGCATGAACCAGCCGCAGCAGTTGATGCTGTGAATGAAACGTTTGATGGAGAAAAATGAAGTCTGAGCTGACAGGTGGCTAGCAAGGGAAAATTAAAATTACATTTGACAATGTTCAAAAATACCAATGCCTAGCTGGAGGATTATGTAGGGATGGTGAAATACTAAGGATCAGCTGACCCTTTCTTCTCCCTCTTGCCCAAGTCTGTCTTATCCTGGAAGGTATCATAGAATCATAGAATATCAGGGTTGGAAGGGACCTCAGGAGGTCATCTAGTCCAACCCCCTCCTCAAAGCAGGACCAATCCCCAACTAAATCATCCCAGCCAGGGCTTTGTCAAGCCTGACCTTAAAAATATCTAAGGAAGGAGATTCCACCACCTCCCTAGGTAACGCATTCCAGTGTTTCACCACCCTCCTAGTGAAAAAGTTTTTCCTAATAGCCAACCTAAACCTCCCCCACTGCAACTTGAGACCATTACTCCTTGTTCTGTCATCAGCTACCACTGAGAACAGTCTAGATCCATCCTCTTTGGAACCCCCCTTCAGGTAGCTGAAGGCTGCTATCAAATCCCCCCTCATTCTTCTCTTCCACAGACTAAACAATCCTAGTTCCCTCAGCCTCTCCTCATAAGTCATGTGTTCCAGTCCCCTAATCATTTTTGTTGCCCTCCGCTGGACTCTTTCCAATTTTTCCACATCCTTCTTGTAGTGTGGGGCCCAAAACTGGACACAGTACTCCAGATGAGGCCTCACCAATGTCGAATAGAGGGGAATGATCATGTCCCTCGATCTGCTGGCAATGCCCCTACCTATACATCCCAAAATGCCATTGGCCTTCTTGGCAACAAGGGCACACTGTTGACTCATATCCAGCTTCTCGTCCACTGTAACCCCTAGGTCCTTTTCTGCCGAACTCCTGCCGAGCCATTCGGACCCTAGTCTGTAGCGGTGCATGGGATTCTTCTGTCCTAAGTGCAGGACTCTGTACTTGTCCTTGTTGAACCTCATCAGATTTCTTTTGGCCCAATCCTCCAATTTGTCTAGGTCCCTCTGTATCCTATCCCTACCCTCCAGTGTATCTACCTCTCCTTCCAGTTTAGTGTCATCTGGAAACTTGCTGAGGGTGCAATCCACACCATCCTCCAGATCATTTATGAAGATATTGAACAAAAACGGCCCGAGGACCGACCCTTGGGGCACTCCATTTGATACTGGCTGCCAACTAGACATGGAGCCATTGATCACTACCCGTTGAGCCCGACAATCTAGCCACCTTTCTATCCACCTTATAGTCCATTCATCCAGCCCATACTTCTTTAACTTGCTGGCAAGAATACTGTGGGAGACCATGTCAAAAGCTTTGCTAAAGTCAAGGAACAACATGTCCTCCGCTTTTCCCTCATCTACAGAGCCAGTTATCTCATCATAGAAGGCAATTAGATTAGTCAGGCATGACTTGCTCTTGGTGAATCCATGCTGACTGTTCCTGATCACTTTCCTCTTCTCTAAGTGCTTCAGAATTGATTCCTTGAGGACCTGCTCCATGATTTTTCCAGGGACTGAGGTGAGGCTGACTGGCCTGTAGTTCCCAAGATCCTCCTTCTTCCCTTTTTTAAAGATGGGCACTACATTAGCCTTTTTCCAGTCGTCCGGGACTTCCCCTGATCGCCATGAGTTTTCAAAGATAATGACCAATGGCTCTGCAATCACATCCGCCAACTCCTTTAGCACTCTCGGATGCAGTGCATCTAGCCCCATGGACTTGTGCTCGTCCAGCTTTTCTAAATAGTCCTGAACCACTTCTTTCTCCACAGAGGGCTGGTCACCTTCTCCCCATGTTGTGCTGCCCAGTGCAGTAGTCTGGGAGCTGACCTTGTTTGTGAAGACAGAAGCAAAAAAAGCATTGAGTACATTAGCTTTTTCCACATCCTCTGTCACTAGGTTGCCTCCCTCATTCAGTAAGGGGCCCACACTTTCCTTGACTTTCTTCTTGTTGCTAACATACCTGAAGAAACCCTTCTTGTTACTCTTAACATCTCTTGCTAGCTGCAACTCCAGGTGTGATTTGGCGTTCCTGATTTCACTCCTGCATGCCCGAGCAATATTTTTATACTTTTCCCTGGTCATTTGTCCATTCTTCCACTTCTTGTAAGCTTCTTTTTTGTGTTTAAGATCAGCAAGGATTTAACTGTTAAGCCAAGCTGGTTGCCTGCCATATTTACTATTCTTTTTACACATCGGGATGGTTTGTCCCTGTAACCTCAATAAGGAGTCTTTAAAATACAGCCAGCTCTCCTGAACTCCTTTCCCCCTCATGTTATTCTCCCAGGGGAGCCTGCCCATCAGTCCCCTGAGGGAGTCAAAGTCTGCTTTTCTCAAGTCCAGGGTCCGTATTCTGCTGCTCTCCTTTCTTCCCTGTGTCAGGATCCTGAACTCGACCATCTCATGGTCACTGTCTCCCAGGTTCCCATCCACTTTTGCTTCCCCTACTAATTCTTCCCAGTTTGTGAGCAGCAGGTCAAGAAGAGCTCTGCCCCTAGTTGGTTCCTCCAGCACTTGAACCAGGAAATTGTCCCCTACACTTTCCAAAAACTTTCTGGATTGTCTGTGCACCGCTGCATTGCTCTCCAAGCAGATATCAGGGTGATTGACGTCTCCCATGAGAACCAGGGCCTGCGATCTAGTAACTTCTGTGAGTTGCCGGAAGAAAGCCTCGTCCACCTCATCCCCCTGGTCCAGTGGTCTATAGCAGACTCCCATCACGACATCACCCTTGTTGCTCACACTTCTAAACTTAATCGAGAGACACTCAGATTTTTCTGCAGTTTCATACTTGAGCTCTGAGCAGTCATACTGCTCCCTTACATACAGTGCAACTCCCCCACCTTTTCTGCTCTGCTTGTCCTTCCTGAACAGTTTATATCGATCCATGACAGTACTCCAGCCATATGAGTTATCCCACCAAGTCTCTGTTATTCCAATCACATCATAAGTCCTTGACTGTGCCAGGACTTCCAGTTCTCCCTGCTTGTTTCCCAGGTTCTTGCTTTTGTGTATAGGCACTTGTAATACTATGCAACTCAAGAAACCAATATACCATTGAACTATGAATCCAAATGGCAACATCAGCTGCAGGAAACGGCAGCCAGGGCCAGTTCTACCCTCACAGCAGAACACCAGATGCCTGAGGCTGCAAAGTGCTTAGTGGCTGTTTATTGTGCAAATAGCTGTGGGCTGTGATGGGGGGATATTTCATAGTTTACCCATAGAGCAACAAAAACCCTAAAGCTAGCAACTGTGATAGTACAAGTAACAAGAAAATGTGTTAGACCTCCATTTACCAAAGTAGCAGAAATATTGCACGGGTTCTCTGTTGTGCAACAAGAATGCACAATACCACAGCAGGGCTCACCCTGGATTTACACTAGCTTCTGTGGGCATAAACCCTCCAGGAGTACAGCTGGTCAGAGAGAACTTACAATAGTAGGAAGTAGTGCAATCTTCCTGCTACCAGAGAGCCAACCCCAAATGTGCCTAGCCAAGATGGAGACATGTGCAGGCCAGTCAGAAATGGGATGAGTCAGCATATTTCCTCATCAGACTCCACAGTGGAAATTCCAGCTAGTCTCCCTAAGAAGCATTGTAGGGCACCATAAGCCCCTCTGGTGAAGGTGGACATATTTTATTGAACTTAGCCATTTTCATTTTCACTAGGGAGCACATCTACTAATCAACAGCATATGAGAGTAACAGAGGAGTCCTAATACCAGGAGGCGGAGATCAGCTTTAACGTAGATGCATGTTGTGTTTGTAAACGAAATTGATTGACTGCAGAAGAGCAGTGAATGGGACAATAAATCCAAAGGACATGGGACACCCATGTCCGAGACCCATGCCTATAGGACACCCATGCCCAGTGTTCTGACTCAAGGGCATCATAGATGGTTGCTACCTGAACAGAGTGAGCACTTCATTGTACCAAGAGTCTACTACTCATAAGAGATATGGTAGTCTTGTGCACATTCTATCCTACACACGTTCTTCTGCCACTCCCATCATTGTAGTACCTGTGTGCTTTCCAGTAGTGCATTAAGAAATATGATTAACATCCATAGTTCATTCTTTCTCTCATCCTCCCCCCCAGGAGGAGAATTTTGTGTGCAGGAGAGTGTTTTGGTTTGGTAGGGTTTTGGAGATTTTTTTTTAAAAGATACACATTGCTCTGTGTTTATGTTAGAGAAGGCAGGTTGGGGAAGTGCACCTTACACTTGAAAAGGAAGGTGGTGAAGTTTGTGATTGTCCTTAGTTCCTGTGGGAGTTCACTCCAAGCCTTGGACCAGCCACCAAAAAAGCTGTCTCCCACACAGATGAGCTTTATTCTGGAGTCTTTCCTGGGATGAAACTCACACACAAAATGAGAGGAGTTAATCCCATATGATCCCTGTTTTAAAGATGAGATTAAAGTTGGATCAGTTTTCTGAGAGAATATTTTTTGGTCAGAAATGTCATTTCTTCACCATTGAAATGTCCCATGGGAATATGCTGATTGTGGCTAAGCTTCCATCAGAAATCTGCCTGATTTCCTGCTAGCTTACCCACCCAGCCAGCTCCATGGCTCCTCAGCTGCCCATTTGCATGAAAAATGTTGATGTCTTGCATGACACCTGGAGACATTAGTCCAAGTTGACACAGACAGTCCATAGCAGAGCTGAAAATAGAACGTTATGTCTTCCCACTCCCAGTACTGCGTTTTAGCCACCCTGCATCCAACCACCCTCATAGGTCATTAAACTCTTGCATTTAAGAAAGGACACAGTAAGTAAACTTTTTCACCCTTTGTTGGTGCAAGATTGTTCGCTACACTCAAATGCTTTTCCATTCTGCTACAAACTGACTTGAATAATGAGGTTTCTTCTACCTTCTTTGGGAGGCTATTCCAACTCTAACAGAGCTCACTGTTGGGAAAGGTTCCCTGTTCTTCAGCCTACATTTTCTTTTGCTCAGTTTCACCCCATTTGTCTGAATTAAGCCTCTCTACCTCCTTGGTATTTACACCTGCTACTTCACTCAACCTGTCTCTCTTCATGCATCCTTTGTTCCTTTTTCTCACAGGCACTTCCATTTCTTGATGCCTCAGCCTCCTCTGTGATGCTCTGCTCCTTGCAACTTCCCTCTCCTCAGAGCCTACCTTGTCCCACATGCCTATGAAGTAATGTTCTTTAAACAATTTAAAAACACTTGTAACTTTGAAGACAAGCTGAAACCTAGAGCATGTGGTATCATGTAGGCAGCCCCATAACTTATTCTGTATACTCTTCCCTCTCTCTCCTTTTGCCCGTTATAAATTCCCATGACATCCTGTCTTGTAATGATCAGTTTAGATTGTAAGTCCTTTGGGGCACAGACTGCATCCTTACTCAAGGTGTCAGGAGTCATGCAGACATGGCATTATATACAAATGCTAAATCATAATGAAAAATGCCTTCAGCAGTTTATAAAAGCCACATGTGCTTCTGATTGCGAAAACAGTTAAATGAGCTTACAAAACGCCTGACAGAAAATCTTTGGCTGTACTGTAGAACAACATATTGTACTTGGGAAAGGATCTGGACTGGAGTAATCCACACAAGACTATTATGCTAGAATGACCAAATCCTCTTATTTTTGTCTTGTGTAGAAATGCTTGGATCCCAGTCAAACTTAAGCTATTTCACTTTATTCAGCCTACCCTGATTACGTCAGAAGGCACCAGGCACAACATTGCTTCTGCTACTAAGCTGTCCCATGATCTTCAACTTTGGGTACCAAGTTATTGATAGATTACAATTTTCTTTGTTGAAATGCTGACTCTTGCTGTATGGCAGTGAGAATTACATTAAGAAGCTGTTGGCTATCTTACATACCTGGGCCAGACCCCCTGCTTGCATAAATTGGCAGAGATGTAGTTCTATCCTCTCTAGATATATATTCTATCTCAGGTACTTCTATGGCCTGCATAACCATGGTATCTGACAACTCACAGTCTTTAATGTATTTACCTCACAATACACGGTGAGGTAAGAAGAACTATAAACCCCCAGCTGCAGCAGAGAAGGACTTGAACCTAGGACTTCTAAGTTCTAACATAGCAGTCTAACCACTGGAGTATCTGTCCTCGGGCAGCTAATGGAACTATAGCAGTTTACACTAATTAAGCCTCTGGCTCATTAAGTTAATTTTTGTTAATTGATACATTGCAATGCCTTATTTGTGCATGGCAATCTAAAACATGCATAACACACTGAACAAAAACAAAATTCCTGTCCCCAGGAGCTTAGAATAAAAAACCCACAAACAGCTACAGTCTAAAAAAGAGAGTGACATGAGGAAGTTAGCTCTGGTACACTGAAAAGTTTGGGGATTAGAAGGGCTTTTCTCAGTTATAGCCTGGCCGCTTCTGCTACTGCTTATAAACAGGAAAGGTATACGATGTTCAAATAGTGACTCACTTGAATCGTTTATCAGAGCTTGGAAACAGTCACCTCCTTTTTAACTAAACAAATCTGTGCATTATGATTCATCAAGATTGTTCATTAATGTAAGAGACTTTGTACTGTATCGCCAAGGTGATTTATTTACACTTCATTTTATTAATACCAGTACTTACCACTTACAGAGCTCTTATTATCCAGAGATCTCAAATGCATGTTACAAGGATATCCGATTATCTGTGTGTTACTGATGAGGAATGGAGGGACAAAGAGGTTAAGTGACTTGTCCAAGGTCACACAGCTATTCAGTAGCACAGCTAGGAATATAACTCCGCTTTACTGACTCTCAATCTGGTGCTGTAATATCTGGATCATGCTGCCTCCTTTTCTGTTACATTATTTTGAATATTAAGCTCTATTTGCATTACTGTAGCACAGTAAAATCTCATTAGAGAAAACAAACAAGAAGTTTGGTAGGTGAATGTTCCCAAGGTATTCTATTTTGCATCTCAGTCACCAATGTGTAAAAAAATATCTCGAGAACTTAAGAGGAAGAGGACAATCTCTCTGCTCCAAATCCAGCTGTCCTTGCACAGTTGTTATTCTGGTACTGAAGTCAATGTGAGAATGGCCAGAATAAGGACTGAGGGATCCTTATGTTAGCAACGAGAAGAAGGTCAGGGAAAGTGTGGGACCCTTACTGGATGGGGGAGGCAACCTAGTGATAGATTATATGGAAAAAGCTGAAGAACTCAATTTTTTTTTTGCCTCGGTCTTCACAGACAAGATCAGCTTCCAGACTGCTGCACTGGGCAGCACAGTATGGGGAGGAGGTGAGCAGCCCTCAGTGGTGAAAGAACAGGTTAAGAACTATTTAGAAAAGCTGGACATGCACAAGTCCATGGGTCCAGATCTAATGCATCCGAGAGTGCTGAGGGAGTTGGCTGATTAGATTGCAGAGCCATTGGCCATTATCTTTGAACTTGTGGCGATTGGGGGAGGTCCCAGACAACTGGAAAAAGGCAAATATAGTGCCTATTTTTAAAAAAGGGAAGAAGGAGAATCTGGGAAAATACAGATGGTCAGCCTCACCTCAGTCCCTGGAAAAATCATGGAGCAGGTCTTCAAGGAATCCTTTTTGAAGCACTTGGAGGAGAGGAAGGTGATCAGGAACAGTCAACATGGATTAACCAAAGGCAAGTCATGCCTGACCAACCTGATTGCCTTCTATGATGAGATAACTGGCTCTGTGGATATGGGAAAAGTGGTGGACATGATATACCTTGACTTTAGCAAAGCTTTCGATACGGTCTCCCACAATATTCTTGCCAGCAAGTTAAAATGGATTGGATGAGTGGACTGTAAGGTGGATAGAAAACTGGTTAGATCATCAGGGTCAATGGGTAGTGATCAAAGGCTCGATGCCTAGTTGGCAGCTGGTATCAAGCAGAGTGCCCCAGGTGTTGATCCTGGAGCCAATTTTGTTCAACATCTTCATTAATAATCTGGTTGATGGGATTAAGTGCACCCTCAGCAAATTCGCAGATGACACTAAACTGGGGGGAGAGGTAGATATGCTGGAGGGTAGGGATAGGGTTCAGACCTAGACAAATTGACCTAGACAAATTGGAGGATTGGGCCAAAAGAAATCTGATGAGGTTCAACAAGGACAAGTGGAGAGTGAGGTGGGGACTGGCTAAGCGGCAGTTCTGCAGAAAAGGACCTGGAGATTACAGTGGACGAGAAGATGGATATAAGTAAACAGGTTTCAGAGTAACAGCCATGTTAGTCT
Source organism: Chelonia mydas (assembly GCF_015237465.2). Classification (NCBI taxonomy): domain Eukaryota; kingdom Metazoa; phylum Chordata; order Testudines; family Cheloniidae; genus Chelonia; species Chelonia mydas. The sequence continues at coordinate 27,166,526 of NC_057851.1, read as the reverse complement.
GTATTCGCAGAAAGAAAAGGAGTACTTGTGGCACCTTAGAGACTAACCAATTTATTTGAGCATAAGCTTTCGTGAGCTACAGCTCACTTCATCCTTGTTGCCAAGAAGGCTAACAGCATATTGGGCTGCATTAGTAGGAGCACTGCCAGCAGATCAAGGAAAGTGATTATTCCCCTCTATTCAGCACTAGTGAGTCCACATCTGGAATATTGTGCCCAGTTTTGCCCCCCCCCCCCCCACAAAAAGGATGTGGACAAATCGGAGAGAGTCCAGCAAAGGGCAACAAAAATGATTAGTGGGCTGGTCAGACATGCCAAACTCACAAAAAAAACCCCAGACATTGGGCTTGTTTTTGGCTTAATTGGCTTGTGAGTTGCTTGTTGGCTAGGTTTTGGCTTGTAGCTTGTTGTAGCTTGTTGCTTTTTTTTTATCGGCTTCCGGCAAGCAGGGGCAAGTGGGGGCAAGCAGGGGTGAGAGAGTCAGGGGTGCACAGCGAGCCCACCGCAGTCCCAGACTGCATGCTGGGGGGATATAGTCACATAGAATATTGGGCTTCTTAGGGATTGGCTTGTTTGGGCCTTGTATTTAAATGGGATTAGCTTGATTTTTGGCTTATTGTGAAAGTCAGGGTGCTTATTTACCACATGAAAGTTGGCAACTGTGGAGCTGGGGTGCATGACTTACAAGGAAAGGCTGAGGGAACTGGGGCTATTTAGCCTGCAGAAGAGAAGAGTGAGGGGAAAATGATAGCAGCCTTCAACTACCTGAATGGGGGTTCCAAAGAGGATGGAGCTAGGCTGTTCTCAGTGGTAGCAGATGACAGAACAAGAAGCAATGGTCTCAAGTTGCAATGGGGGAGGTCTAGGTTGGATATTAGGAAAAACTATTTTACTAGGAGGGTGGTGAAGCACTGGAATGAGTTACCTAGGGAGGGAGGTGGTGGAATCTCCATCCTTAGAGGTTTTTAAGGTCAGGCTTGACAAAGCCCTGGCTGGGATGATTTAGTTGGGGTTGATCCTGCTTTAAGCAAGGGGTTGGACTAGAGGACCTCCTGAGGTCCCTTCCAACCCTAATCTTCTATGATTCTATGATCTGCTCTCCTATGTCTAGGTTTAATCATTTTGCCTTTCTGCCACCGATCAGAAAAGTAGAATTTATGAACAAGAGCAAAGCACCTTCAAGGAGAATTGGGAGCAGATATGTTGTGCAGCTTCTGGATGGAAAGAGGGAGGGCTAAGTCCTTTGTTTAATTTATCTGCGATCTGATTATAATTCTGTACAGGATTCTACCTGTACATCTACCTTGATGATTCTCAGGAGAATTTCGAAAATAAGATAAGGTGACAAAAGTGAATCAGAGAATGGAATGGAGAGCAGTCATAAGGGACAAGAGATTTCAGAAGAATACAAGAGTGTTGAAAGAGCTCTGGGGCAGCTTCCAGCATTGCTGAGCTATATCCGGGGCTATGGGGCATTTCAAGGTGGAGGGCTGTGACAACATCAAAAAGGAACCTGGGGTAGCTGAAAGTTTCTGAATTTGCTGTGGGAATCTGGAATAAGCAAGGAAGGCACTGTAGAAAAAAAAATCAAAGCAAGCATCACTGTGGATCAGGGAGGGAAGATGGTCCAGTCAAAAAAGAACTGATGAAGAAACACTAATGAAGCCTCCAGATTTAGAGCAAAAAATGAATCAGAGGATTTTTGGCCTGAAGTCAACCTTGATATTATTAAAAATTATTGCTTAGCCTTAAGAACCACTATCAATGAACTACATGAAACATAGATAAAGACTGCCCCTGCTGGAGGATTTTACAGCCTAAGGCTCTTGTCCTGCAAACAGCTCCACACAAGCAGGCAACAGTGCCGATGGGGGGCCCATTGACTCCATCAGGGCAGTGGTCAGGCACAGCAGCCCATCCACGGGTAAGAGCTTGCAAAATCAGAGCATAGGAGACACAGAGAAGACATGATACACTGGGAGAATCGTAAGCCCTTAGGGTTGCATCTGAAGCCTGTTGAATGGAATGGAAAAAGTTCTCATTGACGTCAGTGGGCTTTAAATCAGGTTCTTAGATACCAGTGTGACAGATTCTTCAGAAATATGGCAGAACGAAATCGTAAATAGACAAATAGATAGGAACAGTACAATCCTGGGGGCCTAAGCAGCACCTGATCATACTGCCTTGGGTTCTTACCAAAAGCTGTTAGTTTTCACTGGAGACTGAAGTCCTAGTTTTGGTGCATCTTGTAAGAACAGTAGAGCAATAATAAAACACAGGACTTTGCTTTCAGTTTCCACGGTGCCCCAAGTGGAAAGTTGAAAACCTGCTGAAAGAGCATCACATGAACCATTATTAATAAATTATTCATTGAGTCACTGATTACAGCCACTCTCAAGAACAATTCTTAAAATAAAAAATGCATTCTTTATTATGGCTTTATTCATGCTTTTCTGCATCCCAGTGCTTAGACTTTCTATTTTTAACATATTTTATTCATATTATTTAAATGCAGGCAGGGCTTTTGTTCTCTGCTTTGTAAAGGGATTAAAAGATTGTTCCAGTATATATATATATTTGAAGCTCACTTGAGAAATGATTATTCATTGACACAGAAAGAAATTTCCTTTCCCCACCATCAGCTTATTTATAACTAGTATTTGTATGCCTCGGTTATATAAATGCAGTGCTTTGCCAAAAACATTAGCATGCAGCCTTTTCAGTCCTTGTATATAAGTTGCTCGTGAGAGTGAAAATCCCAGGTTTTAGCAGAAAATTGCATAAATCCAGTGGCCTGTTTGCCATCCGTTCAATCATTATTTTCTGGACTGTAAAGTGGAAAATGTAGGATTTATAGAAACCATATGCAAAGATTCATGTTTACTTCTGCCAGGGCTTGTTGTCACAGCAGCCTTTAAAGCAGATATGGAAGCCACACAAAACTCAGTTGCTCCAGTGGTTGTTCCTGACAAAGATGTATAATCATGAAAAGTATGTTTTTGTATTATAAAATGTTCTGATAACTCAAAGCAATTCAAGACGACTTTTATTTCCCAGTAGGATAGTCCTATTGAAATGGGTCATGTTATCTTTATGGAGACTTGAGGTAAGGAAGATCTTTTCAATTAAAAGGGACATAGAAAAGTTTAGTATAAATTTTAAAATAGGTCTAATTGGGTGCTAATCTGGGTGTCTGGCCCATTCTGATATTTTCTCTTGCTTTAACCCAGTGTTTATGCACCAAAACAATTTAGAAATAAAATCAGTATTTACATAGGATTTATATGAATACATTGTTACGGTTGTGTGTATAATCAGTTCAGACTATGCCATAGAGATTCTTAGTGTGGAACAAAGAACAGAACATTTCAAATGAATGAAAAAGCCAAACATAACCATAATATTTAATCTTGTTTTCCAGAAGCGTTCAGTTAGCTGCAGGGTTAACAGACATGTGATTTTCTTTCATGTGGTGGTAATACACAAAAAACTCAAACCCCAACTGTTCTGTAATTTATTTCCATAGGTATTCTGCTGCACTGATTGTGCCTTTAGGCGGCAAGCTCTTTGAGACAAATTCTTATTTGTATAGCATATTTTAGCTGTTGTACAAGGGTGTATGCATCCACGATATGATATGGCTGCCACATTTTGCAGATTAGGCAAATCAAGACACAGAGGTTAGAGCCAAAAGTTTCAAAGTTGGGTGCTTAAAAATGGGGACCTAAATAAGTGGCCTGATTTTCAGACGTGTTGAGAACAGATAGCTCCCACTGAGTTCAATGATGTTGCACAGGCTGTCGGGATAAAATTTGATCCCTTTACTATTTATATTAAAGTACCTCTTTGTTTTTTGTGTTTGGTTGTTTTTTGGGGGGTGGGGGCGTTAACAAAAAGAGATTGAGGCTGCCCATCACAGATGGCTGAGGAAGATATTACACATTTCATGGAAAGACAAAACAAATGGGAGATTAAGGAATCTGACAAAGCAGGGCATTAGGAAATATCAAAGAAAGAAGACTCACGTGGTTGGAACATACACACTGTACAGAACATGGGAGACATGCTAAGCAAGCATTGAATTGAGTACGCAAGGGAGGAAAGGACAAGTCAGGAAGGTCAAGGAAGAACTAGCAGAAGACAGTGGTAGAGGGTATTGAATACACTGGCATCACTTGAGAAGAAGTACCACAGCTAGCAAGTGACCATAATAAATGGAGGAACTGTTCTATCTGATGTGTCAGTGGTACAGGAGGAACTGAGGTCTAAGGTAAGGATTACAGTAGCACCTAGAGGCCTGAACTGAGAACAGGGCCCCATTGTGCTACGTACTGTATGTACAGTTAGCAAGAGAGAGTCCGAGACCTAAGGAGTTTACAGTGTATTTAGACCAAGAAATTAAAAGCATACCTACACAAGGACCTATCATAATCTGGCTCCTACATATTTGTCTGAATAATACCTTGTGGCAGTGAGTTCCACAGGTTAATTGTGTGTTGTATAAGAAGCCTTTTCCTTTACCAGTATTAAATCTGTTGATTTTAATACTACAGCATGTCCCTATGTTTTTCATAGATATTAATTTTGTATTATCGGAAAGGGTAAACTGATTTACCATTCATTATTTAATATATCTCAGTCATGTCACCTCTTAGAACCTCTCCTCTTATAGGGGGTTTTTCATTCCTTTAACCATATGGTTGTCTCTCTCTGGACACTGTACATTTATGTCCTATGCTTTTGGGCATAGGATGACCAAACATGAAGACTATTCCAGATGAGGGCATACCATGAATAATATCATATACTAATATACTCTTTCCCTTTCTCAACACCTTGTTTGCTTATTGTCGACAGTTGGGCAGTGTACTGAAACAGACTGGGAGAATCATATAAAGTGAGGGTATGTCAGATATATATGAGATTATATACGTTGTTGAGGCTATATTGTTGTTGTTGCCATTTATTACTTATATTACGCTAGTGCCTAGATACCAACTGAGAATCAGGTCCTGTTATGCTAGGCATGAGCAGAATAAGAAACATTCGCTGACTCACCAAGCTTATAGTCTAAACAAATAAGGCAGAAAAGGTAGGGGACAGGCATATAAACACATAAAGGGTGATGATTTGCAAGTGTTGTGTTCGTGCCACATTTGGGGGAGGGTGGAATGAAAAGGAAGAAATGGGGCTGGAGGGTTTTGTTTTTATTTAATTCTTTGGGAGAGTTTTTCCAGCTAGAAAGTGCCAAATTCTCTTTATCTCTTTGCTTAGTTACATTTTAGTCATTTGGAAATTTTTGCCTTTCCAGAGGAAGTTTTTACTCATATGATCTAAGGCTTTTAGATAAAAGTGGTAAGAGTACTGGCAGGACTTAAAAGTGCTAGAGCAGGAATGGTAGGATGTTCGCTTCTAGCAGATGGATCCTGTCCCACAGTGATAGGGGAAGGTCTTGCCATTTGCCAACATCCAGACGCAGTTTTTGAAGTATGGGAACCTAGTTGTCTATGGGTCTGATTGTGCTTCTGTATGGGTGACACCCATTGGAATACCACAGAAGTGTTACAGGATAGAACTCCTTATGTTGGATCATATTAAAGAAGTTCTGTATTAGAATCACAAATGAGTTTGATTCCCCATAGTTTAAATTCCAGGGTATTACTAATTAAGAGGTCTCTTGGTTTTTGGTACTGTTTCTCTCCCTCTATGTGTGAAACTTGCAAGCTGCTAATTGTGTTAGTACATTCTAAGACAGAGTCTGTTCTCAAAACAATTCACAGAGAGAGAGACTCAAAGCAATACTCTAACAACAGAAACAGCACCCAGAAACTCCCCGCCCTTTTGTTGTATTAACAATTGTGATTAAAATAGAGATAGAGGATGTATGTGGATGGATGCTTGGTGTGGATAATAACTAAATGATCAGGGAGGTGCCAGCCTAAGAATCCAGTGTCCATCGGCTGAAGAAGGCGTCAAGTGGAAATAACCAGAGGACCCCCGGAGGGCAGACTGGAATCCACCCAACAGCCTCAAGAATGGGAGAACCAAAGAACAAGATAACATCTTGGAGCCGTCAGGAATGTGCTATCTGCTGATTGATTCAGCAACAGCATGATGCAGCAATTCCCATAGACTGGCATAGGAAGAAATTCCTATAAAAATAGACTCTAAAAAGTCAGAACTTTGGGGTCTGATTCTGCAAACCAACTTCCAGGAGCATCAGATGAGCATCTGACAAGGCCCTGCTCCCTCCTCATGTCCAGGCCACCTGGCCAGTGGCTTGGCATGAGCAACTCTAAGGCTGGTAACTATGATAACAACTTTGCAGAACCTGTGTGTGTGTGTGTGTGTGTGTGTGTGTGTGTGTGTGTGTGTGTGTGTGTGTGTGTGTGTGTGTGTGTGTGTGAATAAATATGAGATTGAATGGAAAGTTATAGCTATAACTAACTGCTTACTATGATAACAACCTTGCAGAACCTGTGTGTGTGTGTATGAATGAATGTGTGAATAAAGATGAGATTGAATGGAATGTTACAGCTGTAACTAACTGCTTACTATGATTCTTTCTGTATTCACAATAAATGTGGTATTTTGCCTTTTTCCCTTTAATAAGATCCTGCTGGTTTTTAATTTATTGGTACAACATTTTGGTGGAGAATTGCGAAAGGGGGAATATTGGTAAAAAACCTCAGTTATTGTAAATATTGGTGTGCACACCGCCAGCTCTAGTGAGCTAGGCATTTCTATTAGGTTAACCAGACCTGCTGGCCTCCGAGAAGGTAGCAGGCGACCTGCTGGCCTCCGAGAAGGTAGCAGGGAAAACAGATTAAACCAGACCTGCTGGCCTCCGAGAAGGTAGCAGGGGACCTGCTGGCCTCCGAGAAGGTAGCAGGGAAGAACAGATTAAACTAGACCTGCTGGCCTCCGAGAAGGTAGCAGGGGACCTGCTGGCCTCCGAGAAGGTAGCAGGGAAAACAGATTAAACCAGACCTGCTGGCCTCCGAGAAGGTAGCAGGGGACCTGCTGGCCTCCGAGAAGGTAGCAGGGAAGAAATAGGTTAACCAGACCTGCTGGCCTCCGAGAAGGTAGCAGGGAGAAATAGGTTAACCGGACCTGCTGGCCTCCGAGAAGGTAGCAGGGAACCTGCTGGCCTCCGGGAAGGTAGCAGGGGAAAAACGCATAGATTAAGCTATGATTTCAGAATCTAGGCTGTGTCACTTGCTAAGTAATACCATCAGTGACAAAGAGATTGAAATATCCATGTTAAGATGTTTAAAAGAAAACAGGGTAAGCCAGTACCAGAGGGAGGAATGGAGTCAGAAGGAACTCCAACCTCACCTTTTGTTAAAGAAATTACACCTTTTAAACAAATCCTTCAAAAATTTGGTCACAGTCCTTGGACTAAACAAGCCCTAGCTGATGTCTGCACTATTTCGGACCTAGAGGATAGATTGGCTCAGTATATCCTCATATACAAACCTTCTAGTGCTGCCAAAAGAGATGCAGCAGCAATTTGGTTGTTGTGGGAGGCATGTAAGGATTCTTCCCTCCGCTTGTCTTCATGTAAAGAGGAAAAGGCACAAATGGAAAAGGGAGCAGACAATTGGAAGGTGCTGGCTACAAATACCCAAAGCCAGCTGAAAATAGTGAAAGAGGCACTCCAGGAATACAAAAAGAGTGAAAAAGTTAACTCTGCAGAGGCTGGAGGGAGGCAGGTAAAGGGGGAGAAGGTCCTATGTACGGCACCCCCAGGCATAATTACAAAGAGAAAAGAGTAAAGAAAAAAAAAAAAAAAAAACTCTGCAGAGGCTGGAGGGAATTAAGCAGCTAAACTTTGTGAAAATGTTAAAAAGGAAAAGTGTTAGAGAGAAAGCATTCTTGGTTTCTTTGCAGCCATTCTGAAAGAAAAATGGGCCCTTTTCCAAAGGAATGTCTGTAAATTAGCCAAGCAAAAATAAACTATCTGATTAAAATCATTTGACTGGACAATTTAGTCAAATTTGCTAAAAGAACATAAGAGGATTCTATTGGAACTTAACTGCCTCAAATGTATAAAGGGAATGTAAGATGTAAAAAACAGAGCAGTGTGGAAGGGATGTTAAGGAAAAGAAAATGTGTATGTATCTGTCTGTGTGTGTGTAAATATGTAAAGTTCTAAGGACCAGTTGGTTTTGTTTTTGTTTTAAATAATGCCACTAAAAATCCATTTGACTCTTTAATTCAAAGTTGCAAAACTGACAGACCTTTTTGCTAGACACAGGTAATTAGTGTTATTTGGCTTTGGGATTTGGCATTTAACCCTTAAAAGGTAACTCAATGCTTTACAAAAATTAAAATGTTTTTAAGTTGTGGCTGCAGCAGGGCAGTCAAAATCAGGAGAATATAAAAAAAAAAAAAATTCTGGATTCTTTTTGTTTGTTTGTTTTTTGTTTGTTTGTTTTTGTAACAAAATAGCAGATGAGAGTTGTAGTAAAAAAAAAAAAATTAAAAAAAAAAGACAGTGCCTCTCTGAAGCAACAGCAGGGGTGAGGTGCACAAAACAAGAAGAAGCAATGTTAGAAACACTGAGTCTTAAAATGGCTCTGAGTAATCAGACTGTCACTTTGATAAAGGTACATGAAAACTCTGTAAGCAAAAAAAAGAAATAGTGACACCTTATGTAAAAATGGATTTGGATAATGTTATAGAAGTTAAACTATGGAAGGAATGTGCATTTGCCCCAGAACATGTGCAGGGTATATTGTAGAAGGGGCAAAAGAAATGCAAAAATACCATGCTACTTAATTAAAATGCTATTAGGGCTCCAAAGGGAGCCACAATAGGTTGGGTTTTCTTTTTCAGATTGCTGTGTGTTTTGGAAGCAGAAGTTAAAAGTAATCAAAACTCTGGTGAAAGTTGATTGTGTCCCTTTTAAGATAGAGTCTCTGAGCTGCTGATGGCTTTAAATCCAAAAGCAGGAAGCTTCTGTGAAAATGCAAATTACCTAAATGATAAAGGAAGGAAAGAACTAGCAGCACAAAGAAGCTGCAGATAAAGGACATACCTGGTCAGCAAACAAACTGTCTAAATAAAAGGCATGGGATAACAAGATAATTTTAATGGATTTGATGATAATAAGTATCCCTGTAACAATGAATAGTGTGTATGATTTTTGGAAAAACCCTTTTACGTCGTATGGTAATGATGCTTCTCAGTTATTACCTGTAAATAAAACTTAAAGCTTAACACAGCAGGAAAAACATTATAAACTTGGTCTGCTGTATAAGAAGGAAAACTCAGGGATTTAATGACTAAACAGTGGGATAATTTCCCCGTAACCCTTAAAAGATAAAAGCCATTGAAACCTGGCCTGCCTATAGAACAAAAACAGGAAAATGTGGGGGCAATTCCTCTGTTTTGCCTGCAATCAGCAAGGGTATTTGTAAAAGAAATATTTTAAGCAATAATCTGCCACCCCAAAAGGGGTAGAAACATGTTCTTTTTGTCTTTCAGAAAATCAGGAAAAGCTGATGCCAGCTGAAAAGAACCCAATACCATGAATCTACTGTCACAATAGAAATTGTGTTTTGTGTTCTATGTTTTGTCTTGTCTTGTTGCTAGCACTGTTGTGTGTTTAAAAAAAAAAAATACTGAAGACCTGCAGGAACATAAAAATAAATTAAGCTTTCTGTCCCAACTACAGGACAGCCTGATACAAAAACAAGTACATGCCAATGTAGACTTGGTCCAAATTGGTCTGGGTAACCTAAAAGGCCGATGGAATCTTTAGTAATGGCTTAATACTATCACATGGCTTATCCATAAGAAAAAAAAATTAGAAATAGGAAACTACACAGCCATAGCTATGGGATGCACTGAAATGCAGATACTTGCACTAGCTACTTTGGAACACAAAATGTTCTGGGTCATATTGGGAAATATTAAGGGTTTGATGCATTTGTTAAAAAAGAAAGAGATCATTGTTTGACACTTATCAATATGAATGGATGCAATATGTTTCCAGTATTGTAAAACCAGACTTGTTAATGGGAGAAATTGTTGTCAAAATTGCACATCAACAATCCCTGGAGGCAAAGGTATTGAAGGTTAGCCCACTACCCATATTACACATGGGATCCTTCTGGCTACCCTGGACCTCGAGCCAGTGGGCTGGGGAGGGAGGGAAGCTATTGGACACTAGAGGTTGTACCGAATGGACTCCTCAAAAGTGGGTGTGCCTCACCTTGCCTGTTGCCCCAGAACCTTGTAGTAAAGATACATCACTAGGATCGTGTATGTGGCATGAATTGGAATCACAAACTCAAATTGCCTCACAGTACCTTCTCTTGAATAGGCTACATAGAAAGTGACACTGACGATTATAAATCTTAGTGTCAAAAGGGGGATTATGTTGGATCATATTAAAGAAGTTCTGTATTAGAATCACAAATGAGTTTGATTCCCCATAGTTTAAATTCCAGGGTATTACTAATTAAGAGGTCTCTTGGTTTTTGGTACTGTTTCTCTCCCTCTATGTGTGAAACTTGCAAGCTGCTAATTGTGTTAGTACATTCTAAGACAGAGTCTGTTCTCAAAACAATTCACAGAGAGAGAGACTCAAAGCAATACTCTAACAACAGAAACAGCACCCAGAAACTCCCCGCCCTTTTGTTGTATTAACAATTGTGATTAAAATAGAGATAGAGGATGTATGTGGATGGATGCTTGGTGTGGATAATAACTAAATGATCAGGGAGGTGCCAGCCTAAGAATCCAGTGTCCATCGGCTGAAGAAGGCGTCAAGTGGAAATAACCAGAGGACCCCCGGAGGGCAGACTGGAATCCACCCAACAGCCTCAAGAATGGGAGAACCAAAGAACAAGATAACATCTTGGAGCCGTCAGGAATGTGCTATCTGCTGATTGATTCAGCAACAGCATGATGCAGCAATTCCCATAGACTGGCATAGGAAGAAATTCCTATAAAAATAGACTCTAAAAAGTCAGAACTTTGGGGTCTGATTCTGCAAACCAACTTCCAGGAGCATCAGATGAGCATCTGACAAGGCCCTGCTCCCTCCTCATGTCCAGGCCACCTGGCCAGTGGCTTGGCATGAGCAACTCTAAGGCTGGTAACTATGATAACAACTTTGCAGAACCTGTGTGTGTGTGTGTGTGTGTGTGTGTGTGTGTGTGTGTGTGTGTGTGTGTGTGTGTGTGTGTGTGTGTGTGTGTGTGAATAAATATGAGATTGAATGGAAAGTTATAGCTATAACTAACTGCTTACTATGATAACAACCTTGCAGAACCTGTGTGTGTGTGTATGAATGAATGTGTGAATAAAGATGAGATTGAATGGAATGTTACAGCTGTAACTAACTGCTTACTATGATTCTTTCTGTATTCACAATAAATGTGGTATTTTGCCTTTTTCCCTTTAATAAGATCCTGCTGGTTTTTAATTTATTGGTACAACAATTGGAATACCACAGAAGTGTTACAGGATAGAACTCCAGCACTGTTCTCATTAGCATGTCATCCCATGGCTTTGCTATTGGATTTATTAATTATTTTTGTCCAGTTAACTAGTTTTCATGGAGTTCAATATGACTAGATACAAGAACCACAAATATAGGACTCTCAATTTTTTTGATAGACTAGGATCAGATCAAACAAAAATGAAAGGAGGGCATAGATCCTCATACCCTCAGAATGTCTAGATCAGCTATTTCTGGTACAATGCCATTATTATTATTGAACATTCATATACAACACCATGAGATTAAAATATACATTATCTCTGCCCCATCTGGATTACAATCTAAATTAGACATAGAATGTGAAAATGGTAAAAGAATAAAGAAATATCAATGAAAAAAGATAAAGAACTTCTGAAATTACTTCTGATGATTAGTTTTCTGCTTTTAGTGCTTCTAGTAGATAACCTTAGATTGAAAATAGCTGAGGTTGTATTGAACATAACAGAGAAATGTAAGATGGAAATTACGAATAAGCATAACCAGACAGCAAACAAAGCTGAAAATACAAGGAAATATTAGACATGTATAGTTCATGACAATGGAGCTTCTTGGCATTTCATAAACTTTAGAAAATGATATTAAAAAGGGAGACAGTTCAGAGTTTGGACCTACTGCTGACAACTCATTTTGGAGCACAGCACCTGATTTGATTTCTGGAAATAAGGGAGTGCAATTACATGGAAAGTGGGTAGGAGAGTGGACTGTGTCATAAGAGTTGAGCTCTATTCTTGGCTGTGTGACCTTCTACAAGTCATTGTGATGCTCCCCAAGGCACCCAGGGGTGTGAAGCACCCTCATTACCACCTGTCGTTAGCATGAGGGAGTTTTGTCTGTTCCTGTTGTGGATCAGTTCTCTGAAACCATCAGCCTCTGGCAACACAAACACTGCCTTCCAGATCCCAGCAGACCTCACTCTCTGTACCAGGTTAGCAATAGGCACACACCAACCCGCACATCCTCAGAGCAATTCCCCTAGTGTCCAGACCCTTATGTACTGGACACTCACAGAATCACCAGGTCTGCTGTCCCCAAAGGAACAGTACACACCAACTTGTAAGATTCAACTCAGGATCTCCACTTTAACACCACAGCACTGAGATATATTTAGAGTGTAAACAAGAATAAGTTTATTATCAAAGAACAGAGATTCAAGTGATAGTGAGTGAGAATATTGGAAACAAATGGTTACATATAAAAACAAAATCATAACACTTTCTAGAGACTAAACTTAACTAACAGGTTAACCTCCTATCTAAAGACACTTATCTCACCTAAAGTGCTCTCCAAGTCTGGTTGAGATCCCTCTTTCATGAAGAAAATGCACTGTCTGTTTACTTCCTAGGTGAAGGATGACAGGGTATCTATTTTGTCCACCAAATATAATAGAGAAAACTTTCATAGGCACCTCAAGATACAGTCCCCCCTCCTACTCCTGCTGTTTGCCTCTTCCTGTCACTTTTCTCCCTTTCACATTTTTACAATCCTCCATTAACATTCAGTTCAGATTGGTGATATTAGACCCATTGAAAACTATACAATACTTTATCTACATGTAAACAGCCAGCTAGACAAACATTTCTTGTCTGACAGGAAATCCATTTTTCACATTTGCTGATGACCAGTCCATAGACAAAAACCTTATAATTTCAGTTTATATGCATAACTCCTTACACATCTGTGCATGTGTTTCGCAGTGATATTGATGACCAGTTTGACACCAGCTGTCATTTGAGACCTCAGAAGACACTCTTTGGTGAATTAGAATGTATACACGAGACCCACAACATCTCTGTAACCCTGTTGCACTCCCTTGCCAGTTGACAGTAAGAGTTTCTTGTGGCACAGTCACTTAATCTCACTGTACCTAAGCTTCGCTATCTGTAAACATGGGGATAATAATGCTTATTTGCCCACCTTTAAATGCTTCGAGATCCACAGCTGAGATGTGCTAAGTAATGTTATTGTTATTTCACACCCTTCAAAGACAAATGGATAACAAAACATCCTATCCTAGTAACTGCCAAGAAAAGCCTGTACAAGCCCATCTTATCTGAAGACATGACGTTTCCTAAAGGAGCTCTTATGAGATTTTCATAACTTCACAAAAATATCACCTCTGAACATGATATTCCTGGAAGTAATGCTACAGCATTAGTCAATCAGCAACAGCAGATATGTCAATTTTAATAGTACTGGTTCTGCGGTGGCACTTGTTCTTGTGTTACAATTCAAAACAAAGGCAAGTGTAGAAAGTTGAGTAGTGGGAGTGAGAGTAGTGATTCCAGTCCATGCGGTAAGAATAGTGTTATGATTTCTGGCTATAAAAGTTTGAACTTGACAAGAGGAATGGACTATTGACATGACACAATTAAGCACTGAAACTTATTAAAGCTGCACTAAAAGAACTCAGAGCTTCCCTGGGCAGGTTAGTTTATGAAACTTCCGAGAAGGGGATAATAAGTCTTAAGTATATCTTGTTTAATTTGGCGATTTAAAATTGCTAACTCTTTCTAACATGGCTCCTTTTATAGGTGTCACATGGTAGAGCTGAATTATTCTTTTACTAGCTTGGGGTTTTCTCAACATGTGAAATATTTTGGATCAGATTCCATGTGCCCAAACTACTTGTTGGTTTCCAAACTCTGCCTTGATGCAAAGCGATAGATTAGATAACCCAGCAGAAATATTTTCCAGTGCAAATGATTCCTCCCACTCCATACACTGTGGACAATTTTTAAAAAGAACCTTCTGGCATATCTGACCATGTATGAAATGTAATTATTCTGGTTATAATGTGTGGCATACAGTATCTGTGCCAATAGTCCTTGTAATTAGACAATTTATTGGATTGCAAGTATGAAAAATCATTGACTTAATTCAAAGAAAAACATATGTGACCTTGAAAGACCTCAACATATATCCAATCACCAAAAGGCATCATTGTGCTAAAGAGCTGTTAAAATGACACCAAGAGCTATGCAAACAGCCTGCGTAAAGTAGGAGGGGTGTGTAAATGATCCTTTTGTGCCTCTTATCCCAATCCTGGAGCTGATTTTTTGCTGACCCAATACTCTAGACAGATTTGAGCAACTTTATGGATGATCTAAACTACACCAGTAGCCAACGGTCCCAAAGGGGTATTCTGTCAATCCGGGCTAACTTGGGCATAGGGATATCCTGAACATGCCCCTTTACCCTGAGCCACGCTTCCTATGCTGGGGTGGGGATTAAAAATGAGGGATAGTATAGAAGCCACTGCAGCAGCTCTTGCTATCCTAGGATAACCTAGTGTAATGTTGGAATGGGAGGGGAAGAGGAAGATCATCCACGTGCCATCTACCAGCCATAGGGTAGTTTTATGCAGTGAATCAGGACCCAGTAGTTCAGACAATGCTTATTTTATAACCTAGTCATGGGAAGATATATTTAACATGGAAAAGATAATATCCAGCCATATACTGTACTAAGGTGGGGAAAGTCTGCCAAGTGAACTGAGGTAGTTCAATACCTACACCATTGACTTTTTCCCCATATACTGGTCCATAAGTGCTGTGAGTACTCAGCATCTCTGAAAAATCAGGCTGCTTAAGGTTTTATCTAAAGCCCATTTCAGTTAATAAGAATCTTTTTATTGACTTCAATGAGCCTTGAATCAGATTCTTAGTTAAGCACAAAAATGAGGATTACAGTATGTAACTTTAAAGATCTAATTTGAACATTTTGGCAATCCTAGTGATTCTGAACTTAGATTCTTTTTAATTAACTTGGAAATATTCTTCTAACAAATTCATACTAGAAAAGTATAGGTTAGGAATTAAAGATAAACAAAAAACGTAGAAATAAGATATGAATTACACTTCATAGAATCATAGATTTTAAGGTCAGAAGGGACCATTATGATCATCTAATCTGACCTCCTGCACAATGCAGGCTACAGAATCTCACCACCAAATCCTGTAACAAACCCCTAACTTATGTCTGAGCTATTGAAGTCCTCAACTCGTGGTTTAAAGACTTCAAGGTGCATAGAATCCTCCAGCAAGTGACCCATGCCCCACGCTGCAGAGGAAGGTGAAAAACCCACATGGCCTCTGCCAACCTGCCCTGGACGAAAATTCCTTCCCGATCCCAAATATGGCGATCAGCTAAACCCTGAGCATGTGGGCAAGACTCACCAGCCAGACACCCAGGAAAGAATTCTCTGTAGTAACTCAGATCCCAACCCATCTAACATCCCATCATAGGCCATTGCGCATATTTACCGCTAATAGTCGAAGATCAATTAATTGCCAAAATTAGGCTATCCCATCATATCATCTCCTCCATAAACTTATCAAGCTTAGTCTTGAAGCCAGATATGTCTTTTGCCCCCACTGCTTCCCTTGGAAGGCAGTTCCAGAACTTCACTCCTCTGATTGTTAGAAACCTTCGTCTAATTTCAAGTCTAAACTTCCTGATGGCCAGTTTATATTCATTTGTTCTTGTGTCCACATTGGTACTGAGCTTAAATAATTCTTCTCCCTCCGTGTTATTTATCCCCCTGATATATTTATAGATAGCAATCATATCTCCTCTCAGCCTTCTTTTGGTTAGGCTAAACAAGCCAAGCTCTTTGAGTCTCCTTTCATAAGACAGGTTTTCCATTCCTCGGATCATCCTAGTAGCCCTTCTCTGTACCTGTTCCAGTTTGAATTCATCTTTCTTAAACATGGGAGACCAGAACTGCACACAATATTCCAGATGATGTCTCTGGTATACCAGTGCCTAGTATAACAGTACTAACATCTTCTTAGCTCTACTGGAAGTACCTTGCCTGATGCATCCCAAGACCGCATTCGCTTTTTCCATGGCCATATCACATTGGCAGCTCATAGTCATCCTGTGATCAACCACTACTCCGAGGTCCTTCTCCTCCTCTGTTACTTCCAAGTGATGCGTCCCCAGTTTATAACAGTAATTCCTAAATGTATGACCTTGCACTTTTCACTATTAAAGTTCATCCTATTACTATTATTCCAGTTTACAAGGTCATCCAGATCTTCCTGTATGATATCCCGGTCCTTCTCTGTATTGGCAATACCTCCCAGCTTTGTGTCATCTGCAAACTTTATTAGCACATTCCCGTTTTTTGTGCCAAGGTCAGTAATAAAAAGATTAAATAAGACTGGTCCCAAAACCGAGCCCTGAGGAACTCCACTAGTAACCTCCTTCCAGCCTAACAGTTCACATTTCAGTGTGACCTGCTGTAGTCTCCGCTTTAACCAGTTCCTTATCCACCTTTCAATTTTCATATTGATCCCCATCTTTTCCAATTTAGCTAATAATTCTCCATGTGGAAACGTAGCAAATGCCTTACTGAAACTGAGGTAAATTAGATCCACTGTGTTCCCTTTGTCTAAAAAATCTGTTACCTTCTCAAAGAAGGAGATCAGGTTGGTTTGACACGATCTACCTTTTGTAAAGCCATATTGTATTTTGTCCCAATTACCATTGACCTCAATGTCCTTATCTGCTTTCTCCTTCAAAAATTTTTCCAAGACCTTGCATACTACAGATGTCAAACTAACAGGCCTGTAGTTACCCGGATCGCTTTTTTTTTTTTTTACCTTTCTTAAAAATAGGAACTATGTTAACAATTCTCCAGTCATACGGTACAACCCCTGAGTTTACAGATTGATTAAAAATTCTTGCTAACGGGCTTGCAATTTCATGTGCCAGTTCCTTTAATATTCTTGGATGAAGATTATCCGGGCCCCCCGATTTAGTCCCATTAAGCTGTTCAAGTTTGGCTTCTACCTCGGATGTGGTAATATCTACCTCCATATCCTCATTCCCATTTGTCATCCTACCATTATCCCTAAGCTTCTCATTAGCCTCGTTAAAGACTGAGGCAAAGTATTTGTTTAGACATTGGGCCATGCCTAGATTATCCTTAACCTCCACTCCATCCTCCACTCCATCCACGTCTTCTTTCTTTGTTTTCTTCTTTTTAATATAGCTATAGAACCTTTTACTATTGCTTTTAATTCCCTTTGCAAGGTCCAATTCTACATGGCTTTTGGCCTCTCTCATGTTATCCCTACATGTTCTGACCTCAGTAAGGTAGCTTTCCTTGCTAATCCCTCCCATCTTCCACTCCTTGTAGGCTTTCTGCTTTTTCTTAATCATCTCTCTGAGATGCTTGCTCATCCAGCTTGGTCTACAACTCCTGCCTATGAATTTTTTCCCCTTTCTTGGGATGCAGGCGTCTGATAGTTTCTGCAACCTTGACTTGAAGTAATTCCAGGCCTCCTCCGCCTTTAGATCCACACGTTTTTCAGTCCAATCGACTTCCCTAACTAATTTCCTTAATTTTTTAAAGTTAGCCTTTTTGAAATAAAAAATCCGAGTCACAGATCTATTTTTGTTTATCCTTCCATTTAGTTTGAACTGAATTAGCTCATGATCGCTCAAACCAAGATTGTCCCCTACAACCATTTCTTCTATGAGGTCCTCGCTGCTCACCAAAACCAAATCTAAAATGGCATCCCCTCTTGTCGGTTCAGCAACTACTTGGTGAAGGAATCCATCAGCTATCGTATCCAGGAAAATCTGAGCCCTATTATTATGACTAGCACTTGTCCTCCAGTCTATATCTGGGAAGTTAAAGTCTCCCATGATCACACAATTCCCATTAGTATTTACTTCATTGAAAACATTAAAGATGTCTCTATCCAAATCCAAATCGGATCCCGCTGGTCTATAGCACATCCCAAGCACTATCCCTGGGGAGGCTCTAGTAGCTTTCTTCCCCAACGTGATTTTTGCCCAGACAGACTCTATTTTATCCATTCCATCACTTCTTATTTCTTTACAGTCTACCTCATCATTGACATACAGTGCTACTCCGCCACCTTTGCCTTTATTTCTGTCTTTCCTAAACAGCACACACCTTTCAATACCCATACTCCAGTCATGACTCCACTTACATGATGCATTTATTTTGCACAAATACAAAATGCATTAATGTACAGCTTGATGAAATCCTAAAAAGAGTATAAGCAGAGCCACCAATTCAATATACGGTACAGCATTTTAAACACAAGGAACAAACATGGAACTGGAAATAATAGGGGGGGAAAATACCACTACAGATAACCACAGTGAGAACCCTAGCTAAAAATAATAATCTAACGTAAAGCCTTGCTGGCCAGAAATGGCTGAGGAAATTAAAAAGAGACTTTTTACACACTATGTTACAGTAGCTTTTTGGATCAGTTCATTCTTCTTTATGTCAAAGTTGTTAAGGACAGTGAGCCTAATCCAGTGTCTGTAGAAGTCACTGGAAAGGTGCATTGGCTTTCATAGGTTTTGGGTCAGACTTCATGTGCAAATTGTGTTCTCAACTGCATAAAGATGGAATAAAAAAATTTAATTTGAAGTACAGTAGGCCCAGTCCTGTTCCCACTAAAGCTAATGAACATTTGAGTATTAGAGCTGGGCAAAATCAGATTTCAGCTGTGTAATGATGCTGCCCTTGGTGGGACACTTCTGAGAGTATCAATTCAGGACAAATTGCTTAAAGCAGGGCAGTTACAGCCCAAGGCTGTGGTTCCTTTGCACATCAAGGCAAACCAAACCAGCCAAACAGAGAGGACTTTGGTCTCACCTCACTGGCTAACCATAAGTCACACAAATAATTTCCTTAGACACTCCAGTTTCCCAGTATCAACACCACTGCCACTCATTATGGGGATGAATGGTTATGGTTATGGTTTTACTGGTTTACCCCAGTAAAAGAAAAAAGGCTCTCCTGATCCCAAAGGACCAAGCCCCAGACCCAGGTCAATATACAAGTCAGATCTTACCCACAAATCATGCTGTTGCCAATCCTTTAGAATCTAAAACCTAAAGGTTTATTCATAAAAGAAAGAAATATAGATGAGAGCTAGAATTGGTTAAATGGAATCAATTACATACAGTAATGGCAAAGTCCTTGGTTCAGGCTTGTAGCAGTGATAAAATAAACTGCAGGTTCAAGTCAAGTCTCTGGAGTACATCTACAGCTGGGATGGATCATTCAGTCCTTTGTTCAGAGCTTCAGTTTGTAGCAAGGTTCCTCTGGGGGTATGAATTAGGATTGAAGACAAGATGGAGGAGATGCAGCAGCATTTTATATTCTCTGCCCTGTGGACAATCACAGCCGCAATATGGAGCCTGGAGTCACATGGGCAAGCCACATGTCCATGCATGACTCAGTTCTTTACAGGCCGACGCCATTGTTTACATGTTAGTTTGAATGTTCCTTGGAAAGCTCAGAATGTGGATTGGTGTCTCCAAAAGTCCATTGTCAGTTAAGTGTTTCTTGATTGGGCACTTACTGAGAATAGTCCCTTCTCAAGAAGCTGACCAAATGCTCCACTGAGGCTACTTAGAATCAAAACACATTGATATACAAGTACATAGCCAATATTCATAACTTCAACTACAAAAATGATACACCCATACAGATAGCATAATCATCATCAACAAACCATAACCTTTCCACAGACACCTTACACGACAACCTTTGTACAATATCTGCTGCAAATATATAACAGTGGTTGCAACCATGATCTATACGGTCACAGGTTATGTCAGTAACGTCACAGGCTGAAACTTCTTTAATGGGAAAAAATGAAGATTTGTTGACACCAAAACATTTCATGAATTCATTTTGGTTTCACTGAACTGAGTCAAAACCAAAAAAATTCTGAAAAATTGATATATTTCATTTGACATTTTTGAAATGAAAGATTTTGATTTTTCAAGTCAAAACAACTTGGTTTAGAAGTTGCTTTAAATTGTACTTGTTAAGAATGTAAAAATGTAAAAACAAACAAACAAACAAAAAAACCCCATCCTGCCTGAAATTAAAACAAACCATTTCATTTCAGGTTGGATGAAACAAAATGATTTTTGACCGTTCGATTTGCTGAAAATTTTGAAATACTTCATTTTCCACTTGACCCAAAACATTTTTTTTTCAGAATTATTCACTTCTGGCCCTCTATGTATACATCACCTTGTTCTATTCCTTCCTTAAGTTTTTTCAGCAACTTAGTACTGCATCCATTATTTGTGCCTCTTTACTTCATCGTGACCCTTACAAATGGGTCCTCCTTTGCTGTATAATTTCTTCTTTTTTAAAGAATTTATTCTTACATCTACTCCTCATGATAAGCCTAAAAGTTTTATGCTACCTCCATTACTTGGGTAGTGAGGCAGGACGGATGATCTGGTGTTTAATGCGCTGGACTAGGAGTCAGGAGAACATTCAGTTCTGGCTCTGAGAGACCTTGAGCAAGTCACTTAGAGTCTCAATTCCTCTTCAGAAATGTAGGGATAATACTTTCTTTCAACAACCCTTTGTCTGTCTTGTGTATTTAGACTGCAAGTACTTCAGGGCAGGGATTATGTCTCTTATTATGTGGGACAGTACACCACTTTGCACAATGGG
The DNA here is from genome assembly GCF_015237465.2 of Chelonia mydas. NCBI lineage: Eukaryota > Metazoa > Chordata > Testudines > Cheloniidae > Chelonia > Chelonia mydas. The sequence continues at coordinate 27,145,531 of NC_057851.1, read as the reverse complement.
GCCCCAGTCTCAGTGGAGATCTTTAAGCTTCACTATGATAGTTAGCCTTATTTTATATGTACATATTTTTACAACAGCCAAATGTATTAAGAAATATGATTTCTTCAATTTAAATAGGAAAAATGTTGCTACATATAATTACATTGCAATATTTAGCACTTATATTGATTTTGACATGCATAATATATTGTAGCACTGGTTCATCAGAGAGATGACAAAGTGATTTTCATGCTACCTTTGTTAAATTTGATACATGCACATAATAACTTTTATTTGAATGTGAAATTACATGGATTTCTGGAATAAGATGGATATAGTGATTATATTCACAAATGGCCATGAGAAGCTTACTCTTATATTTCTTTACTTATGGCAAAGCTTATTTTCATATACACATTAATCACATTATGTGTGTGATAATTCATTCTCCTCTTTTAGAATGAATTCCTGGGAACTTGTGTGCAGTCACTTTGCTGAACTGAAACTACAGCAAGGAGCCAGACCTGTGAAAAAAACCTTTGCTCTCCTCTACTTATACCACAGAAAGAAACGTCTGTATGAATGAGATATTGAAGTGTGTTTAATGTTGGCCTAACATTGTACCCGTTCACTCAGTGTGAGCAGAGTTAGGCTAGTGCTGGGCACCTTTGAAAATTCTGCACACCATGATTTAAGGCCTGGTCTACACACAGATTTTGTACGGCTACAACTATTTTGGTTAGAGGTGCGATTTTTTACTGTAATAGTTATGCTGATGTGACCCATAGTGTGGACACAATCATACCAATATTAAAGTGCTTAGCTCATTCCCCTTCTTATATGGAAGGGAAGGGGAATAAGCTATGTTGGCATAAGCACTTTATATCAGTGTAACTATGTCCACACTAGCAGTGTTGTACTGGTATAAGATGGTACAACTTTTGTGTTTAGACAAGACCTTAATTTAGAGAAACACTATGGGACATTGAGCTGGTGCGCCTACATGTCCTTTCCTTCATGTTTGTTTCTTAATTGTATCCCCTCGCCTTTCTCCTGTTTGTTTAACTTTTCTTCCTTTATGTCTCCTTTAGGTGGAGCCAGGCACAGCTAAAAAGAGAACACAATCGTATGCATGGAGTGGAGGGTGGGGAAGATTCTTGTCACCAAATAACTCAACCACCCTTCTTGTTACCCAAAGATAAAACAATAAATAACTAGAGAGATCAATCCAAAGGTGATCAAAATATACCTCGAGCCCTCTTGCTATCCTTCTGCTAACACATTATCGTGTTTTATATTAGCACTCTGTGCCATTGTAAGGAGGTGTAATGCAAAATGCAGATGTAACAGAGCATGATATGCACTGTACAGTAATTAAGATGACATACTAAGCCAAGCAAGTTTTAAAAGGTACTGTTTAATTACACTTGAACTGACAATGTCCTTTTATTTGAAAGAGAGAGAGAGAGTAAAATAAGCTTTTTGCTTATTGCTGGCTCTAATCAAACCTTTGGTGCTAGAGAGCTTAGACCTTCTGTTAATAGTCACAAGTGAATTCGTCATTAGCATTTCAAGTTAGGAGGAAATCCCAACTCTCGGCACAATGCAGCCTATCAAATACTGTATATTCAAATATTATTAGAGAGAACCAGAAAATACAGGCCAGCCATATGCTGATCTATAAAGGTTAAAGAAATGGGTTTGCAGGGAAATAGAAAAAAATCAATGTTTCATATAATAAGCAGCCACCATACTATCAAAAATTATAAGCAAACCACAAAAATCTTGTGGATAAACACACCTTAGTGTCTTATTATTACTGTTAATTCTTCTCTGTCTATTGTAGCCACCTATTGTCTCTTGTCTTCTCCTTAGATTGCAAGCTCTTTAGGGCTGGGAGCACCTTTTTGTTCTGTGTCCAGCACAATGGGACCCATGACTCTATCCTCTGTGTGCTACCACAATTCAAATGATCAATCAATAAAACCATTAAAGGAGAAACTGACCTCACAACAATATAACCGAGAGGTGCATCAGGGCTGTGGGCCCAATTATGCTTTCATTGAAGTCAATGAGAGTTTTACCACTGACTTTAAATGGGAGCAAAATCATACTCTAGTGTTAGTATCAATGTAGAGACTCAGCACTGCTCAAATAGGGCAAACACTTGTCTTTTTTTTTAATTGGTCTGTTAAATTATGCAGATAGAAGTGGTTAATGGCTATTGGAGTTACTAATATGAGGGTATCTGCATCACCAGAAGACTGGGGAATAGCCCAGGCTAAGAAAGTATGTGTTAAAAAATTATAGTTTAAAATAAAGAACCTGGAATCCATGAAAGCAAATATATCATTCAGTAAGAAATGATCCTACCATCTTTATGAGCGAGGCTCACTGCTTTATGCCATAATAACAGAATAAATGAATAGTTGTTTGCATAGCTTTTGTTGTCTTGCTCATTCCCACAGAGCTATCATAAAGCATCATGTCAGCAACCCAAAACATAGGGAACCTTAGGAAATCAGTGAAGGAGAACTGAGAGGGGTGAAGGAGTCAGTTAAAAAATGAATTACGAGCTCCATTGCTTGAAAAAATATTGATGAAGAGACTTCAGATTGCAACTTTTATTGCACTTTTCACTATAAGGTGTTGTCCCATCCTCATGCAGATATTTCATTGTAACAGTGGGCTAGATTCTATTCCCCCTGGATAATTGGTGTGCAGTCTGGGGAGCTCCTTGAAGGCAAAGAGTTCTCTCCCTAGGCCACAGTGGAAAAGCGGAATAACTCTGCTGTTGCTACTCCAGCATAAAGAGCATGGTAGGCTCTGTGGCCTAACACCCCATTCCATGGATGTGGAAAGGTTGGGAGGTTTGAATTCACTCTCCCAACTTGCTCCTGCATGAGACAGTATTTAGGAAATCTCCACCTCTTCCTACACAGCATCGCAAATTTCTGCCTTCACACAGAAGAGGTGCATTAGTTCCACTCTGTGTAGGATCTTCTGAACACATGAAGTAGGGGGCAGAATTATTTCCTAGGTACATAAAAATAGAGTAAGGGAGAGTAACCTTTGTGTGTCCTTACTCATTGCTCTCCCAAACAAGAATTAAACATCTGCAATAGCCAAACCTTTGTTGCCTGCTCAGAATCTGGGACAACTGTTTTAAACCAAGCTAAAGCCTGGGACTTTGAAGAGCTGTAGCATAAACCAATAGCATAAACCAATAGATCCAACGCTGTGTGGTCCCATATGCACTGTGTGGTGTTTAGATGTTGCTTGTAATTATTAGAATTGGGAGCACTGGCTGTTGGGAGTCTGAAAGGACAGGAAACAGGAAGGAGGTGGGAGGAGTTGAAAAGGCTGGGAGAGAGCTACTGAGGGTGCAGCAGTAGCTTGGAAAAGAGGTTTCCACTTTAAAAAAATAAAGTCCTGTTGAAGTTTGTTAGTACCTTGCCTGGCTACTACAACATACGGGCAATTCAGAACTGTCAGGCACTGCATCTACACTGGCCAAGTGGAAACGTGTCAGGGACTGCCGTGTCATAACAAATAGGTTTTAATGACGTAGATGGACCATAAAGATACTGTAATATGGAAAATAAAACAATGCTATCTTTTGTACAGATCAATAATCACACTGTATATAACTAAATGTGGCTCACTGAACAGAGCTCTAATGCTCTCTATACCCTGCTTAAGGAAACAGGCAGTTAACTGAAGGTCAGAATGCTCATATAACTGTCTTAGTAAAACCAGATAAAATCAAAACCAAGCTGTTAGTTATTTAAGAGAGGAAACTATGAGGGCCATTGTATAATGTGTTAGCTGTCAAATGAAGCATTCCAGGAGTACATTCAGTACCTACAAGATTCAAAGTATTAATATCACGTTTGTTCTTTACTGATTATAACAAAAGACCTTGTCTCCCTTTATAATTTTTGCTTATAATTTCTGTTTACATTCTTCATTTTGAGATCCTAGATACCAACACGTCTATCCAGGATGAAGAGTTTGTACTTTATACTGTCTGGGGGGGGGGGTTGGAGAGGGTTTGAAACCAAGGAAAATTCTGTACCCCTCGTGAAAGGTTGGTTCCCCGCCAGTAAAATGGACTATATCACCATGTAATGGGGGTCCCTAACCACTCCAGCCGCCTCCTTGTGGCCTATACTGAAATTAGCTCTGGTAGCCTGTGCGCCCTGCTCTGGTGGTGCTCTGCCCATCATCTCTTCTGTTCCTGGACCCACGTCAATCCCAGGACCACGGCGTCCTCTTCCCCAGTGGCGAGGGGCGGAGGGAGAGGGGGACGACCCTGTAGAAGGCCACTGCTTGCTGCACCCTCTCTGACTCCTCAGTCTATTTCTCTGGGTTACTTCCATGAGGCCCCAGCACCCTCTTTGCTCTTGCTAATGGCCTTAGCCTGCAGATCCCTGCAGCCTACCAGGAGCTGCCTTTAGCTCCCCAGGTCTCTGCCTGGAGCACATCTCTGTCCAGACTGCTAGCTACCTTCAGCCTGCAAGGCAGCCAGTTTTTCTCCATCCTCAAGCTCCAGGGAGTGACTCAAGCTGCTCTGCCCTGCAGATCTTCCTATAGAGGCCTGCCAGGCCCTGATTGGCTGCTCCCCTCAGGCCTCCTCTGATTGGCTGCCTCCTGCGCAGTCTACCTAGGGCTCTGTTAATTCCTTAGAGTCCAGTGTGGGACAGGTACCCCATCACACACCTCTCCTGAAAAACTCTGTTGGGGAGGAGGGAAGGTAGACCATGTGTGTCCCACTGGCCTGGCCCCGCCCCTGTATAGATCCCCATGAACTCAGAATGCCATCTGGAAGAGGGAGAGGAAATTGCTGGCCAGAGCAGTTAACAAATTCAGCATGGTTAAGGAATTTCTATTGGTACATGGATCATGTGATCATAGAATCGTAGAAGCATAGGACAGGAAGGGACCTCAATAGGTCATCTTGTTCAGACCCCTGCACTCTCAGCAAATTTGCGGATGATACTAAACTGGGAGGAGTGGTAGATATACTGGAGGGCAGGGATAGGATACAGAGGGACCTAGACAAATTTTGAGGATTGGGCCAAGAGAAACCTGATGAGGTTCAATAAGGATAAGTGCAGGGTCCTGCACTTAGGACGGAAGAACCCAATGCACAGATACAGACTAGGGACCGAATGGCTAGGCAGCAGTTCTGCGGAAAAGGACCTAGGGGTTACAGTGGACGAGAAGCTGGATATGAGTCAGCAGTGTGCCCTTGTTGCCAAGAAGGCCAATGGCATTTTGGGATGTATAAGTAGGGGCATAGCGAGCAGATCGAGGGACGTAATCATTCCCCTCTATTCGACATTGGTGAGGCCTCATCTGGAGTACTGTGACCAGTTTTGGGCCCCACACTACAAGAAGGATGTGGATAAATTGGAGAGAGTCCAGCGAAGGGCAACAAAAATGATTAGGGGTCTGGAACACATGACTTATGAGGAGAGGCTGAGGGAACTGGGAATGTTTAGTCTACGGAAGAGAAGAATGAGGGGGGATTTGATAGCTGCTTTCAGCTACCTGAGAGGTGGTTCCAGAGAGGATGTTTCTAGACTATTCTCAGTGGTAGAAGAGGACAGGACAAGGAGTAATGGTCTCAAGTTGCAGTGGGGGAGGTTTAGGTTGGATATTAGGAAAAACTTTTTCACTAGGAGGGTGGTGAAACACTGGAATGCGTTACCTAGGGAGGTGGTAGAATCTCCTTCCTTGGAAGTTTTTAAGGTCAGGCTTGACAAAGCCCTGGCTGGGATGATTTGATTGGGGATTGGTCCTGCTTTGAGCAGGGGGTTGGACTAGATGACCTCCTGAGGTCCCTTCCAACCCTGATATTCTATGATTCTATGATTCTATGATTCTAAGTAATAACTAGACCATTCCTGACAGGTGTTTGTCTAACTTGTTCTTAAAAACCTCCACTGACAGAGATTCTGCAACCTCCCTAGGCAATTTGTTCCAATGCTTAACTAGTTAGGAAGTTTTTCCTCATGTCCAAACTAAACCTTCCTTGCTGCAATTTAAACCCACTGCTTCTTGTATTTGGGAAACTCCATTGAAATAACAAGATTTGTGCATATAATTTTCTATTAATGAAATGATAGACTTTATATGAGCTTGTATTGTCCAGGAGGGTGTTGGGAAGTACAGGAAGCACGTTTATGGGGAAAAGTCTGTGAATGCAAGTTTGCTGGTGTCGCCCTGAAATGCAATTCATGAATGGCAGGCTATAGCACTCATACAATATAACTGAGAGTGAGTTACATGCTGAAGGCTGTGTGTGAGCAGACCAGGAATGGTAGCTCTCACAGTGAAGCAGTGTAATGAGCACCCCAAGTTGGAGAACTGAGGGGACACAGCTGTCCATCAGTCCAGATCATATCCTTGATATTGTCACACAAACCTAATTTTTTCAACCTTGCCTCATAAGTCATGTGTTCTAGACCTTTAATCATTGTTGTTGCTCTTCTCTGGACTTTCTCCAATTTGTCCAAGTCTTTTCTGAAATGTGGCACCCAGAACTACACACAATACTCCAGTTGAGGCCCTATCAACATGGAGTAGAGTGGAAAAAATATTTCTTGTGTCTTGCTTACAACACTCCTGCTGATACAGCCCAGAATACTCTTTGCTTTTTTTTGCAACAGTGTTACTGTATTTAGCTTGTGATTCACAGTAATCCCCAAGATCCCTTTCCTCAGTGTTCCTTCCTAAGTAGTCATTTCCCATTTTGCATGTGTGTGTAGGATTGTTCCTTTCTAAGTTCAATACTTTACATTTGACCTTATTGAATTTCATTCTATTTACATCAGACCATTTCTCCAGTTTGTCAAGATCATTTTGAATTTTAATCCTATTCTCCACAGTATTTGCAACCCCTCCCAGCTTGGTATCATCCACAAACTTCATAAGTGTACTCTCTATGCCATTATCTAAATCATTTATGAAGATATTGAACAGAATCAGGACCAATCCCTGTGGGACCCCACTTGACATGTTCTTACATCTTGATTGTGGACCACTGATAACGACTCTTTAGGAATGCATCCGATGAAGTGAGCTGTAGCTCACGAAAGCTTATGCTCAAATAAATTTCTTAGTCTCTAAGGTGCCACAAGTACTCCTTTTCTTTTTGTGGATACAGACTAACATGGCTGCTACTCTGAAACCTCTCTAGGAATGGTTTTCCTACCAGTTATGGTAGCTCCAACTAGGTTATATTTCCCTAGTTTGTTTATGAGGTCATGCGAGACAGTATCAAAAGTCTTATTAAAGTCAAAATATACCACATTTACTGTTTCCTTCCATCTACAAGACTTGTTACCCTGTCAAAGAAAGCTATTAGGTTGGTATGATACAATTTGTTCTTGACAAATCATGTTGACTGTTACTTATCTTTTTATCTTCTAGGTGTTTCCTCACAAACCGGGAAGAATTAGTAGGGGAAGCTAAAGTGGATGGGAACCTGGGAGGCAGTGACCATGAGATGGTCGAGTTCAGGATCCTGACACAGGGAAGAAAGGAGAGCAGCAGAATACGGACGCTGGACTTGAGAAAAGCAGACTTTGACTCCCTCAGGGAACTGATGGGCAGGCTCCCCTGGGAGAATAACATGAGGGAGAAAGGAGTCCAGGAGAGCTGGCTGTATTTTAAAGAATCCTTATTGAGGTTACAGGGACAAACCATCCTGATGTGTAGAAAGAATAGTAAATGTGGTAGGCGACCAGCTTGGCTTAACAATGACATCCTTGCTGATCTTAAACACAAAAAAGAAGCTTACAAGAAGTGGAAGATTGGACAAATGACCAGGGAAAAGTATAAAAATATTGCTCGGGCATGCAGGAGTGAAATCAGGAAGGCCAAATCACACCTGGAGTTGCAGCTAGCAAGAGATGTTAAGAGTAACAAGAAGGGTTTCTTCAGGTATGTTAGCAACAAGAAGAAAGTCAAGGAAAGTGTGGGCCCCTTACTGAATGAAGGAGGCAACCTAGTGATAGAGGATGTGGAAAAAGCTAATGTACTCAATGCTTTTTTTGCCTCTGTCTTCACGAACAAGGTCAGCTCCCAGACTACTGCACTGGGCAGCACAGCATGGAGAGGAGCTGACCAGCCCTCTGTGGAGAAAGAAGTGGTTTGGGACTATTTAGAATAGCTGGACGAGCACAAGTCCATGGGTCCGGATGCGCTGCATCCGAGAGTGTTAAAGGAGTTGGGGATGTGATTGCAGAGCTATTGGCCATTATCTTTGAAAACTCATGGTGATCGGGGGAAGTCCCGGAAGACTGGAAAAAGGCTAATGTAGTGCCCATCCTTAAAAAAGGGAAGAAGGAGGATTCTGGGAACTACAGGCCAGTCAGCCTCACCTCAGTCCCTGGAAAAATCATGGAGCAGGTCCTCAAGGAATCAATTCTGAAGCACTTAGAGAAGAGGAAAGTGATCAGGAACAGTCAGCATGGATTCACCAAGAGCAAGTCATGCCTGACTAATCTAATTGCCTTCTATGATGAGATAACTGGCTCTGTAGATGAGGGAAAAGCAGAGGACATGTTGTTCCTTGACTTTAGCAAAGCTTTTGACAGGGTCTCCCACAGTATTCTTGCTAGCAAGTTAAAGTAGTATGGGTTGGATGAATGGACTATAAGGTGAATAGAAAGCTGGCTAGATCATCGGGCTCAGCGGGTAGTGATCAATGGCTCCATGTCTAGTTGGCAGCCGGTATCAAGTGGAGTGCCCCAAGGGTCAGTCCTCGGGCCGTTTTTGTTCAATATCTTCATAAATGACCTGGAGGATGGTGTGGATTGCACCCTCAGCAAGTTTCCAGATGACACTAAACTGGGAGGAGAGGTAGATACGCTGGAGGGTAGGGATAGGATACAGAGGGCCCTAGACAAATTAGAGAATTGGGCCCAAAGAAATCTGATGAGGTTCAACAAGGACAAGTGCAGAGTCCTGCACTTAGGATGGAAGAATCCCATGCACCGCTACAGACTAGGGTCCGAATGGCTCGGCAGGAGTTCGGCAGAAAAGGACCTAGGGGTTACAGTGGACGAGAAGCTGGATATGAGTCAACAGTGTGCCCTTGATGCCAAGAAGGCCAATGGCATTTTGGGATGTATATGTAGGGGTATTGCCAGCAGATCGAGGGACGTGATCGTTCCCCTCTGTTCGACATTGGTGAGGCCTCATCTGGAGTACTGTGTCCAGTTTTGGGCCCCACACTACAAGAAGGATGTGGAAAAATTGGAAAGAGTTCAGCGGAGGGCAACAAAAATGATTAGGGGACTGGAACACATGACTTATGAGGAGAGGCTGAGGGAACTGGGATTGTTTAGTCTGCAGAAGAGAAGAATGAGGGGGGATTTGATAGCTGCTTTCAACTACCTGAAAAGGGGTTCCAAAGAGGATAGATCTAGACTGTCCTCAGTGGTAGCTGATGACAGAACAAGGAGTAATGGTCTCAAGTTGCAGTGGGGGAGGTTTAGGTTGGATATTAGGAAAAACTTTTTCACTAGGAGGGTCGTGAAACACTGGAATGCGTTACCTAGGGAGGTGGTGGAATCTCCTTCCTTAGATATTTTTAAGGTCAGGGTTGACAAAGCCCTGGCTGGAATGATTTAGTTGGGGATTGGTCCTGCTTTGAGGAGGGGGTTGGACTAGATGACCTCCTAAGGTCCCTTCCAACCCTGATATTCTATGATTCTATGAAATTGATTGCTTAATTATTTGCTGCGTTATCTTTCTGGGTACTGAAGTTAAGATGACTGGCCTGCAATTTCTCGGGTTGTCCTTATTTCCCCTTTTGATAGATTGGCACTATATTTGCCCCTTTCCATTCCTCTGTAATCTCGCCCATCTTCCATGACTTTTCTAAGATAATCACTAATGGCTCAGCTATCTCCTCAGTCACTCCTTGAGTATTCAAGAATGTATTTCATCAGGCCCTGCTGACTTGAAGACATCTAACTTGCCTAAGTATTTCTTAACTTGTTCTGATTGGATCCTATGAATAGCAGCAGAGCAAAGGGAGCAGCAGCAGCACCGCAAGAGCAAGCAGAGAGGAGAACTTTTTATAAATTTTATTTTAGATGTCCCTAGCCTTTGTAAGCCTATCACATACCCAACACCATATACAAGAAAAAACAGCTCCAGTCAATGCATTCAGCCAGCAAATTGGACTGAAAATCAACTGCAATAAGACAGATATCATGACCTTTAATATTGCCTCACCCTCACCAGTATGGATAGAAGATTATGTTCTCACTGAAGTAGGAACATTCACATACTGGGGCAGCAAGCCAGCACTTCCGGAACAAAATCAATAAAGCCAGGAACACCTTCAGGAGCTTAAATACTACCTGGAAATCATCAAAATTCAACACCAAAACCAAACTCAAGATTTATCAGAGCTGCGTACTTTCAACACTACTTTATAGTTCAGAATGCTGGTGAATGAGAAAGTATGACATGTCCAAACTGTCTTCATTCCATACAACCTGCCTCAGAAAAATCATCCGTATCTTTTGGCCCAGAACAATCTCAAACCAAGATCTTCTGACACAGTGCAGCCAAGAGGATCTGAGCACCATCATTGCCAGGAGGCATTGGAGATGGATCGGTCATGTGCTTCAGATGGAAACTGATTCTATCACCAGAGTGGCAATAAGATGGACACCTGAAGGCAAGCGAAAACGAGGCCTCCTGAAAACAACATGGTGAAGAGCTGTGGAAGCCAAGCTGAAAAACCTGGGGCACAGCTGGGGAACCATTGAAAGACTTGCCAGAAACAGACAGGAGTGGGGGAGCTTTGTCACTGCCCTAAATGCCAGAGGCGTAATAGGACCCTGACAATGATGATGATGATAGCCTTTGTAAGATAATCATGGCACTAATGACAGATGCAGGCAGCACTGAGTGTGAACATGGACACATGAGAATGAGATGGGCAGCTGTATACCAACAGCTGGGCAGCAGACATTCAGCGCACATAGGAGTAGCAAAAATGCAGGAGGGAAGGAAGGAGAGCTGATATTTTTCCTTAAGGAAGCATTCAAAATGTCAGGAGAATAACCACAAAACAGCAAATCATACATCATATGACTGAGACCCTACATCAGCCAATGGATGCTGGATTGGGTGCTCTGATGAATGGCTTGATTCTGCAGCACCTACTCATGTGATTTCAATGGGTCTGTTTATATGAATAAGGACCTTTATGTGAGTGAGGGATTTCAAGATCAGAACTGAGATGTGGAAATCTCCCTCTTGCTGCTAACTTCATTTGAGCGAGTGCTCTCCTGAGTACCTGTCAGCTGACTAGTTCCTAATTGATTTGCAGGCATATTTGTTTCATTGGACTTGACCAATTTTGTGTTATTTATCAAATTTACTATGCAATTAGCACATCCCTATTAGGCACTCTTCTTTCTTCTCCTCTTTGTGGTTTCAAAGCACTCCCTTGCGTTTGCCATTAACATTTTGAAACTGTGTGAGTTGGGTCCTGGCAGGTAGAAATACCTGAGGAATGTGAGTTATCCTACCACAGAGAATGCATTTCTGATGTACCCTGCAAACCTGTGCCACACACTGTACTAGTACAAGCTAAGCAAAAAAATATACATATATTCCTAGGATGTGTTCCTGTAAAGTAAAATCCTCTTCTGAGAATGGTGTGGGATAAAATGGATTATGGTAAAAAATGAAAGGCAATCAGCAATAAACTGTGTGTACTTGCAATTAATAAACCATTGCCATACCTGAAACACCACAAGAAACATACAATAGGACAGATTTGTTTCAGTGGAGTTATATAATAAATTTACCTAGATTAAGTGACTGATAAATGTCAGCATGATACATTATATTATTGATTTAATTGCCGAGATTCTATCTGCTGTAAATAAAATACATATTGTACTGTATGAAGCCTTTGTGGACCCTTATATTTGGAAATATCAAATTATGGAATTTCATAGTGAAAAGGGAGCCATTCCAAAGAGTCTCATATTTTCCTTTACAAACACTGGGACTTCCTGCATATTCTACTGTAGTTGTTTAGAAATACACTTGTCCATTTGCAGGATATTCCCTTCCACAGAGAGATGACCACTGATAGTTTTTTTTAAGTTTGGACTGTAAGGATTCACATTTGGTGTAATTATAATTAATCTACAAGACTCTGCTTAGCTGTGGGTATAGTAAACATTGCACTAATAGAGAAAGAAGTTAGAACACTATCACAATGTTGACGTTCACAATCCATCAGTGATTTCAGAGGAAGGGATTTCCCCCCTCCTCTTTCACCCTCCTCCCACGCCACTGGTTGAATTAAAAACAAATACAAACTATATATTAGTCCCAGAGGGAATGAAATAGACCTGCTAGTTCAAAGTGTGCTCTAACTTCAGTGGCCCAGATTATCTCCTCTCATAAACCTGTCATCCCCACACTCAGCAACCCCTCTGCATAATCCCCCTGGGAGAGCTGGGTTTGCACCCATGGAAAAGGCTAAGGAGGTCACTCCCACAAACACAGTGAAACTCTGAGGCTCTGCAGAAGGCCTTTCACTTCTGCCCATCCCTCTACAACTTCTGGCGACGCAGCACCAGCAATTAGTCCTTCCCTCTGGCTACAGCAGCCCTCAAAATCCCTAGAGGGGAGTTATGTGGAAAACATACAAGAACGGTAGAGAGAAAGGATGCTCTATGATCAGGGCCCTGAAGTGGAACTCTGAAGACACAGGTTCAACTCTCTGCCTTGCCACAGACTTCCTGGGTAATGTTAGTCAAGTCAGTCTTCATGCCTCAGTTCCCCGTCTGTAAAAGGGGGATAATAGAATTTCACTACTGCATAGGGCAGGTGTGAGCGTAAAGATTATGGCGCAGTAAGACACTCTGGTAATGGGGAACTATGACAGGCAACTGTCCCTCAGGATGCTCCTTTGAGCTGTGGGGTCGCCCTGCAGGTGCTCTGCCCTCAACCCCCCTTGTCTGGGTCTTGTAAAATGTCACTGCCAGGACCGAGTACTTTAAACTCAGATTTGCCCTGTGAGGGTTCTAATTTATTAAGTCTCTCACCATATATCAATACATCTTTAGAACTTCAAGTCCAGTCCTTTTCCCCCCTTGATTCAGGTGTTAGTATATAGGCCTGTTTGTTAGCCTGAGATAGAATTTTGGGTTTGATTTTCGATACATATTAGTAAAGATATAAGAGTATGAACAAGGAACAAAGACACCGTGTGTTACATCTGTCCACAAGCAGATGGGGGCCGGAGGGAAGAAGGAGATAAGAGATAGAGCTAAAGTGTTGCTGGACAGAGTGGAAGTGTAACATACGAACATAAACTTGAAGGAGAGGCCTGCCTCAACTCCTCTCCCAAGGTAAGGTCAAGCAACCAGATGGGAGGGGTGAGAGGGATGGGGGGAGGTCTAAGAAACACTAAAAGGCGAAAGAAATGCCTGTCCCTGACCAAAGCACAGCCTCACTCCTTACCCCTCCCACGGGATACAAAAGAGGTGTTACTGAAGCCCCCAGATTCACAACCCTCCAAAATGTAACATGATCACAGTGGGACCAAAGGCATGCAGTAGGGGTATAATTATGCCTGCTAAGAAAGAGGAGGTGGGAACAGCGACATGGATAAAGGCTCTGCAGCATCTGAGCTATGGATATGCTTGCTTGAAACCAACCCCAATAAACATTACATTGTCTGAGCTTCAGACTTCTGGTCTTCTGCTTTCTGTCTGCATGACAAGAACCAGAGGAGGGGTAAAGGGAAAGCCCCTAACATCAGGGTTTCAAAAACTCTCCTTCTGGGCCTGTATGTGACTTTGGATAGGTTCCCCCTCCTTGAGGTAGGAGTCCCACCGCCCTCCTTCTGGGGCCTGTATTGCTAACTGTTACACTTGATCAGCTTCTCTGAGCTGGTCCCTTTTAATTCTGCCCTTCCCCCCTAAGCAGGTAGGTCAGCCTCTTTCAAGCTGTTTCCTCACTCACTCTCCCCTCATTTGGCTGTCTGGAGGCTTCTCATTAATCAGTAGGCCTGGGTCTGATTTAGCCACATAACCTACCTATGTGAGTCAACAGTATGCCCTTGTTGCCAAGAAAGGCTAACGGCATTTTGGGCTGTATAAGTAGGAGCACTGCCAGCAGATTGAGGGACATGATCATTCCCCTCTATTCGGCATTGGTGAGGCCTCATCTGGAGGACTGTGTCCAGTTTTGGGCCCCACACTACAAGAAGAATGTGAAAAAATTGGAAAGAGTCCAGCGGAGGGCACCAAAAATGATTAGGGGACTGAAACACATGACTTATGAGGAGAGGCTGAGGGAACTGGGATTGTTTAGTCTGCGGAAGAGAAGAATGAGGGGGGATTTGATAGCTGCTTTCAACAACCTGAAAGGGGGTTCCAAAGAGGATGGATCTAGACTATTCTCAGTGGTAGCAGATGACAGAACAAGGAGTAATGGTCTCAAGTTGCAGTGAGGGAGGTCTAGGTTGGATATTAGGAAAAACTTTTTCACTAGGAGGGTGGTGAAGCACTGGAATGGGTTACCTAGGGAGGTGGTAGAATCTCCTTCCTTTGAGGTTTTTAATGCCAGGCTTGACAAAGCCCTGGCTGGGATGATTTAGTTGGGGATTGGTCCTACTTTGAGCAGGGGGTTGGACTAGATGTCCTCCTGAGTTCCCTTCCAACCCTGATATTCTATGATTCTATACCTGATATGTGGCTGAGATAACTGGGGAGGACAGCTGAGTGAGGCACAGATGGGGCTGTCTCTTAAAGGGGCTAGCTACAGGGCCATATGAGATAGAGATTTCTTCTGCCTTATTTCCATGGGGTGAGAGGTGGGGATGATCTGTGTCCCTCCTGTTTATACCCCCAGCTTGTTCACTTTTCTCTTGAGCCCACCCAGTCTCTATCCCCTTCCTGACTCTGGATTACCCAGAGAGGCTTGTGCGGATCCTAAAGGGTGCGTTGATGGCATCATCAAAGAGATGGCTGATTCTCCCTCCTCCCCTCACTTCCCGGCAGAAGGGGAGAGATTTACATATGGAATATCTTCTTCATGTACATATGAAGGGGGCACAATCTGGCCCAGTAGTTATTGCTTTAAGTAATTGACAAGGTTATGAAACAACACTCTGCTATTCAGTGCTTCCTCATATTTGTTTCATGAGCATGTCTTCCAAATTTTAACTGTTCTCCAAAACTGATTAAATTGAATGGAAAAGTACTGCACCTTGTCCAATAACTCTAGGACATCCCTGGAAGTTTAATAACCCATAAGAGCAGCAACATCAACCTGTGACCCAGAAACCAAAAGTGGAACATCATTCAAGATCTATTTCACAGAGATGACTTTCCCCACAAATCTATACTAGTAATTATAATTTCTGGGCACCCAATTCAAGATACCTCAAAGTTGTCTGATTTTAAGAGGTCAGGTACTCAGCACTTTCAGAAGATCAAGTCTTATTAAGGTGTCTTACGTTGCATGCTCCAAAGTTGAGTCATCCAAATATCATGTTGCTAGTCGGGTGTGAAAATCTAGGCCAATTTCTCTGTATCATAGGGAGCAGTGTCCCTGCCCCTCTTAGGTGTATTGCATTTGTACCTAAAAATGCTTTGGTTGGACTCTTGAAATATGCCATTGGTGTGCTCCTAAAAGAAAGATGGCAATGATTAAAGCAGCTGCTTGTAGTTGGTTCTGTGTCTACATTATGCTGCATGTTGGAAGAGGGTTGCTGTTGCTAGAGAGAGTTGCTTTTTCCATATCTAGAAGCACAAACTGAAATATACCACAAGAGAAAAGATTAATAGTGAAGCACAACAATACAGCAATTTATTCTGAATATTTCGTCCCCCAATTCTTTATTTTAAATCAATTGTTAGGGTCTCGTACATTCCTCATTATTGCATAGCAAGCCAGAGAAATTTACAGCAGAAAATGTTATTTGTTTTCCTTGGATATTGTTCAGCAATATAAGGTTTTCAAAAGTGCCTTAGAATAGCTATTACCATAGATTTGTAATGTATCTTGCAATAAAACAGCTGTAAGTATTTCTAGATGAGAATAATCTGATTGAAGTGTTTCTATCAGACATTGGCCCTTTTGCTTTGTAATTGGGAGTACTAAGGAGATTTTTTTTTTTTAAGTTCCTGGTAGAAAATCGCATGGTCCTCTCCTAAACGTCCTGCTAATGCCAGAGAATGCCAGAACGGGAACATTTCCTAGACTACAACAACCCATATGTTGAGATCACTATTGATTGTAGCTCATATGGCAGCTTCAGAAGCTTTACAGGGGCACCCTCAACTTGAAATCTAGTTAATAAAAATACCTTTGTAGTTTTGAGGTTTTACAATAATATTTTACTATCTCATTTCAGTTTTTCCTCTCCCCTGCCATGTGAAAAATGAGTCAAACAACAATGGAAACCGATTATGCAAAGGAAACAATGAAAATGACTGTACACAAAGTGCTTTGCGTACATCTACACTTCAAGCTGGAGGTGTAATTTCCAACTTGAGAAGACATACACTCATCAGCTCTTGTCCGACTCCCTTCCAACTGGGGTATTTTAAGGCTACACTGCTCCCTCCTTACACTATAATATCCCAGCAAGCCAGTCTCCCTAAAGCCCAGTGCCTGTGCTTTGTTCTCTCCTGGAAGGCTATAAACAGTGTATTGCCAGCAGTTACTGGCTATTATACAACTCCTTTCTAAGCAAGCACATTTATTCTTAAGGTAGAAGAATTACAGAGAAAACATAATAAAACCCAACAAACACACACTAACATATCAGGAGTCACTATCAGTCTTATAGGACACTAGTAGGCCAAAATCTTTCCAACCCTTCTGCAAAGGTTGGGGCCACCTTTGGACAGAGTGCCTTGTCCCTTTGGTAGATCAGAAAGGAGGCCCCGAGCTAGTTTAAATGCAGCCATTTTGTGCCAAAAGCATTTTTCTTTGTTTGTTGGTCTCTGTGAAACCCAGTTTGAACCAGTATACGGAAGCCTCCCTAGGGGGTGGTACCTCTCTGGGGCTGTTTACATGGTAAGTGATTGACCTTAATCACCTGCCCCCTCCCACCCACCACCTACACACACACAGTTGTTGATTCCTGAAGTAGTTATGGTACCCTGCCCCTCTGGAATTGCATACAATCCCTGGCCCATAGTAATACATACATTTAGTGAAATATGGCCCCCAAAGATAGTGCAGGGGATTTCAATGTCTGTCACATCACCTTCCTACTCTACTCTACATTCCTCTATTTATATATCTAAGGGTGGTGTTTGCCTCTTAACTCTAGCATCACACTGGGAATGCACATTCAATTGTTTGTTTGTTTTTGGCAAACCTCATATTAAAACACAAATTAAAATAAAACAGAACCTTCAACAACGTGACTTTAATCTTAACCCACCAGTGGCCCTGACACACATACAGACTAGGAAGGCTGCCCTTAATACGTTTGTGCTAGGTCACCTTATCCTTAAACTCTGAAAGCAAGAAACCCTCATTTGATCTGTAGGAAGTTTTCTTGCCCAAGGTTTCTCTGATCCCTTTCAAAACTTCACTAGGTGTATGCAGTCAAAACAGAGGGAGGCACTTGTGAAATAAGGAAATATCTTTATTAAAACTAAAGAGCCATCTCAGCTAGGTATGCTGAACTTCACATCCTGCCTCTTGTAAAGGCTGCGGTGCTGGTAGTTTATTATTATTTGTATTATGGAAGACGCCTAGAATTGCCAATCAGGATCAAGATTCCTTTGTGCTAATACAACAGAGGAAAATGGTTCCTAGCCCTAGAGCTGACAATCCAGTGAAGACAAGATGCAACAAGTGGATGTAACAAACAGAAGGAATGAGGGAACAAGGGTAAGGAAAACAATAACAAGAATATGCACACGCATAGGCCACATAGGTGCACAGCTAGATGATTTTAAGTTGGTTAATTTTTTTCCAAAATAGATGACTGATATTTATCATAATGTGTTTGTTTAGATCATAATCTCTACTAGCCATTTACCTACTAGCTAGGATTCAGAGGAGGCATGTCAATTTTAGAGGGCTTAGAAATGTTGACCTTTAAACAGATGTCACTATGCAACCTTAACTATGGTGGAGTTTCCATGCAATAATAATTTCCTATTTTAAAGCCTGAATTCAACCAAAATATCTATAGCTATAAAAATATGCGACATGAGTGCAGATAGAGAAACCAGTGTTATTTAATTGATTAAGTCATGCTAAACTTTATACAATTCATTTAAATTGGGTGGTTTTATTCACCCGTGTATCCTGTTATCTTGCATTCACATTTATGGTTTCACTGGGCTCTCAGACAAAGTATTTTTACAAAGAATTTCTGTGGCTTGATGTTCCATTGTCCTATTTTACGTTTACTTAGAAAAAAATGTCATAAATTCAATTCTGATATAGTTTCTTTTGGACTCACCTTACAAATTCATTGTTCAGTTCTTGGCCAAATACACAAAGGCATAATCAGTTTCCCTTAGGCATCATGGTAAAATGGGTCTTGAGGAGTGATTTGTAAAAAGACAGGTTAGTGCCTTTATAGAAGTGGCATGGAAGCAAGCACAAAGGAGTTTATAGAAGACACAGATAAACGGGGGCTGACATCATTGGTGAAAAGTTTTATTCAAGTATTTCTTTTTCGGTTTCATCAACCTTCATGCCCATTACATTTCAGCAAGTAATGTACTAACCACCAGATATCACGTTCTTCTAGAGGTCATTTGTATTTATCTTTTTAATTCTAACTAGGAAGGTAGTTAGGAATTCTCATTTATTAATTAAGGCCAAATTTAGAAGAACCACAAACTACCAATCTATGTGCCTGTTACAAAGCCAAGGAAAACTTTTGCAATGAGAAAAAGTGACGTTTAAGACAATTTCGTGGACTTCTCTACACACCTACACACCTACACACACACACACACACACACACACACTTATTATGCCTTTGTGTATAATGACCTAAATTTGGGGTTATTTGATCTGGAGGTACAGCCTCCCCCCAAAAAGTTTCCTTCTGCTGCTTTGTACTGTTAAACTGAGGGGGTACTAATGATTGGATGAATCACAGAACTCTTGGATGCTGTGAACTCGCCCTTCAGTTAACATAACTAAAGGATAAGTTAATCACAGCTCCCCACCTAATACAAAATGAGTCCTGGACTGAGTGGCTGGAGGCTGCAATTTGTGGGTCATGGATGGCAGTTTTATTTTGGGAGGAATATCAATCGAAGTCGTTGGGGAAAAACTTAGACATGTGAGGGAGGAGAGTGGTACTGAGGGTGGAGGAATGGAGGAGAGGGGTTTGGGGTTGCAGCAAGGGGATGAGGGTTATAGATAGAGGGGTTAAATGGGGATGAATGTTAGGGGAGGGGAGAGAGGTTGGGCGCTCAGATAATAGAGGCATGGCATCCCCCAGCTCTGACAATGCACCTTCAGCTTTACCAGTGCTCTCATTCACCCTGCAGTGGACCCCAACCACCTTCCCTAACTGTGGACCCCAACCGTCCTGTACCCCAACACTCTTCCCCTGTGACATCGTTGTCCTTTGCTCCAGGCACTCGATGTGAGTCAGTTTATAAGAGGGGGGAAGTAACAGCAGTAAAAACATTTGTATATCAGGCAGTGAAGGCTTTAGGGAGAAGCATTCCCTACTCAGCAGTAAGAAGGGGGCCAGGTGGGAGGGGGAAACGCTTTGAATTGGTCATGGGCTTGGGAGGAGTTCTGAAGCAGTGCTGATGTGGGTGGTGATTGGAGGGGAGCAGCTGGCTCAGTATGCTAGTTGCAGGACATGATATGTACAACAGCCTACATGACTGCCAGCTCCTGACAACAACATAGCTTTTCCTGTTTTTTAAAAAAAAAAGTAGAAAATGCAATGGCAAAAAACTACATTATCACAGGGTTAAGGTTGCTTAGTGGTATGATGGACCCTTGTGACACAGTGAGTTGAGCAAAACTCAAATCTCTGAAAACCAGAAAATGCAGAATTAAGGTTGCCCTTAATGAATATTTAAGTATTTCATACAAAGTGGAACAGTTTCAGCAGGAGTGATTGAGAAAGCCCCTCCCTCTAGACTGTCCCATAGGCAGTGCCTGGGACATTCACCTAGGAGGCTGGAGATCTAGATTCAAGTCCCTGCTCCACATCAGGCAGATTGGAAAGTGTTCTGCATCACAGATGAGTGCCCTAACCACTGGGTTATAAGGGGACCATACTCATCACTTCTCACCTGTGTTTTGTCTGGAACTCAATCCAGCAGGCCGCCTCTAAGCACCCCTACCATGCTGGGCTCCACAGGTGACAGGATCCTGCTAAGGCTTAGGTGGCATAAGGACTTAGGTGGTTCTATGCAGGCCCACTGGTAACAACTTAGGTGCCTTGGGACTTTACTGGTGGACACCTAGGTACCATAGGAATTTAGATGCCTACAGGGTTAGGTAACAGCTAAGCAGGAGTTCTGACTATCTACATTTTAGACTTAGACACCAAAAGTGGGTGTTAGGTGCCTAAATCCCTTTGTGGAGCTAGCTCTTAAGAGTCTCAGTCTGTCTATACCGAGACCCTCTGCCACTCCACTAACCGGGATGCTTTAAAGTGTATACTCTCTGTAAGCAAATTAAAGGATATTCAACTGGTAATGCTGAACAGCCCTCCTCTGAGACCTCTTCGGTTCATGCTTGTTTCTTTCACACACCAATCAATCACTAGTTTAGCTATACAATCCATTATACAGATAGAAAGAGAAAGAACTGACACATTTTAGGTTAACATAATCTTATAAAACTGCTCTACCATGAATAGAAGCATAAATCAACTCAAAAAGTCAAAAATTTACTAACCCAAAACACAATTACTTTGCACCAGCCCCCAGTGACACAGAACCATGAACATTGGCTCCCACAATGAATTTAGATTTATGTCGAATATAATAGGCGAGTGTCCACCCAAAGTGCTGAGCACCCTTGATAATTTTTTTAAAAATACACTCAAAACAAACTGTCCCATTAATTCACCAGATCAACACAGTGACAACAGAAACATAACTGAAATTAATCAGCCCCTAGAGTTCCATACCCAGCCCTACCAAACAGCAGTAAAGCTGGGGCAATACGTACAGATTCTTTTTTAGATGTAAATGGAGTAAAAACGTACTGTATCAAACCACTGAACTCCTACAGCTTTCCTCTGAATTTCCTCTAAATTTTCTTAGTCATAAAACACAGTTGAAGATTGTGCCTAATGCAACGAGCAAAGGGGAGCCACTGACACTTGGTTCTTTTTTGCCCTGGTTAATATTTAAATGTTTCCTGCTTGTTTAGAAAATTGGAGCCAAATGTATCACATAGAAACCTTACCTAGAAAAAAAAGCTCTCTTCAGTTAAGAGGTTAAAATAATGATTCATGTGAAAATATTTTAAAAGAAAGACTAAAAGGAAGGAGATCTAGTGTTTCAGAATTTAAATTAAAAAAGTTTTCATAGGCACTGCAAAATGCATTTAATTGACCTGATTTTCAGCTAGGCCTCAATCTAGTCTCCAGTTTTGTGGATGCAATTTTGATAGATGTGAGTATCTATACCTTCTAAATCAAACACACACACACCCAAAATGGACACCACATCTGACAACTGTGCCAGTCTGTTTGAATCTGAACTCAGATAAACAAACAGTAGTTTTAAAAGGTTTCTATTAACAATAACCTCTATTGATTGCTGCTGGTGAGTAGAGTCTTATATTACAGACCCAGTATTTTCCCCTGAAAAGAAAAGAAGCAAACTTAAAAAAATATAATGCAAATATAAATGACAACTACTTATGCAGCTGAATAGGTTATTTACAGTAAATATTCATCTTCTAGAGTTACATATTAATAAGTTACCTCAATATCCTTGTTGAATCAGACAGTTTTCATTCCACTTGTTGCAAGTTCCTGAAAAGTGCCTGCATTGTGGACAATTCTAGCCAAGGTCAGCAATGCAAAGGGGGAAAGAGAGGGTGTTGCTGTTAGTGTTTGAAACAGTTGTACATTATTCACTCCTGGTGGAATTTATCTTTACCAATATATCTCCTGCTATGTGAAACATTAACTCAGCTTAAGAAGTCATTAAGAGCACTGGTTTTCTAAAATGTGTTGAAAGACATGAAATATGAACACAGTGTAAGCTGATGTTGTGTTACTATGCTGAGAAAAGGAGTCGCCACCACACAAACAGTTTTAGCAAGGAATCTGAACTCACTGAAAAAAAGCCGGGAATATCTAATACCAAAGATATGGAACAACTGTATTTTGAATGAGTTAAGTATAGAATAATAGAGTTTCAGTCCACACGGGATCATCAGATCATCTAATCTGACCTCCTGTAAACCACCAAAACCACCCAGCACCACACACTAAAGCCAACAATTGAAATTAGACCAAAGTATTACAGCCCTCAGGAGACTATATTATTATGTGCTATTACTGGGGGAATTCTGTGCAAAAAAAAAAAAAATAGAAATTCTGCACACAATCACAATTTTTAAAAATTATGCACACTTTATTTGTCATAATAACACAATCTAATCACTCCAGTTTCAAGTATTTTAGTAATTTATTTCAAAATACCTGTCAGCAAGTATATCAGTAACAATACAGACAACAAAAAATATTCATGAAATATTATTTGACAAATAGATTCCTTACTAGGCATATTAATACAGAACTTTGAGTAATAATTCATTTAAACTACAATACAGAAACATATTTCACACACCCCTCAGAAACAGTGCAAAGACTTGGGGGAGTCAGGAGTAACGGAGGAGTTGAGGGAGAGGGAAGCAATTGCTGGGAAGGAACCTGGGAGTAAACCTGGAGGCTTGTTGGGTGTGGGAGGGAGAAGTATGGAACAGATTTTTGAGGGGGAGGGGGATTGTTAGGGAGTTGGGGAGCCTACTCCATGCAGACCCTAGCTGACTTCTAGCCTCTCCCATTCAGTCACGCACATCTGCACCTGTCCCCATGTGTCCCTGCACTCCCACTCATCAGCCACCCTTGCCCCATCCCCTTGTGTCCCTGCACCTCCCCACCCCAACTCAGCCCCACCCAAGTCTATCCCCTCGACTAGCCCTTTTGAACCTCAGTCTATGTGACTCCATCCCAGCATCCCCATGTGCCCCCCTCTGTCTGTCCCCCTGTATCTTGTGCCTCCTCACCTGGCCTCATGAGAAGGGTGCTGTGATGAATGCAGCCTCTCCTCTCTATCAGCTTTTGACTGCTACTGCCGCTGAACTGATTGCCCTCTCTTCTGGCACCATAACAACTGCTGGTGGGCGAAAGGTGTAGCATTGTAACTCCAGCAGAATGTATTTTTTGCAGAGAAAACAAATTTGTGGGGGACAGGAATTCTGCGTGTGTGCAGTGGCACAGAATTCTCCCCAGAGTAATATGCCACAGGCAGCGAATAGGAGAGATTGAGGTGCATGAGTGCCTGATGCCACCACAATGGCAGGGAAATGAATACGTGAAACATATCCAGATAATCCCAGCAAACATCCTGCACTCACACACTGCAGAGGAATGCAAAAACAAAACAAAGAAACCATAACAAAAAAAAAAAACAACCAAAGATCACTGCCATTCTGACATGGAGTAAAATTGCTTCCCAACCCCACATACGGTGATCAGTTAGACCATGTACATGCAAGGAGGAACCAGGCAGCCAAGCACTTGGAGACAGAATGCTCAATGCTATGTCAGAGCCCTGTCCCTCCTCATCCCATGTCCCATCTTCAGCCATGGCCATCCCAGATACTTAAGGGGTGGAGATGACCCTGTTTTCCCCCCAAAAAAATTGGGGGTGGGGGAAGTCCCTTCCTGACCAATGCAGGTGGCCAGCTGACACCCTGAAGCATGAGCTTTTAGAAACTTAAGACATAAACTCGAAGTGAGCCCCACAGTTGTTTAGCCCTTCCCCCTACCATTGCAAGCAACCCAGGGCAGCACTTGGGGAAGAGCTTTATGGGCTATGGAAGCAAGACCAATAAGAATTATTGGAAAAAAAAACATATGAGAGAATTTTAAGATTTGGAGCATGATTGTCACCTGCAGTTTTCCTGTTGCTTCTTAGACGTAAGAAAAGAGAAGGGTGAAAAACTGGTAACTGTTCCTTGTGTTAGCTTGCAACTGGATCACTTTCAGGTATCCTAAAAAGATGTCAAATAGCTCCAGCAATAGTAACAAAGTTTGGTCCAACTAACATATTAAATATGCTTTCTCTAGAGCCAACTAAGCTCAACTACTGAGGATGCTTTCTTAATATGGATGGCCAAGTAGCTACCCACTCCTCTCTTCCAGTAAAGTAATCAGTACACTGAGTACACAGTCTTCCATCTGAGAAAGATGAGAAGGGGTTTGTCACAATGTAGCAATCCTCAAGGGAAAAAACAACAACAAACTTCTATTCATTTTTATTTTCTTCTCCCAATCATAGAGTCCTTCAGACTTACCTCAGTGGTCACTTACACATTAAGGGCCTGTCCTGTGTCCCTGCACAAGAAAAAGGGGGATCTAAGAAGATCTGGGGAAAAAATTCACACACAACATTTTTCCTCTGAAAATTGGTGTTTCATTAAAAATGATGAAACAGTCATTCAGCGACACCGATGCAGTGACACCAAACAGAGCTGTAAACAGGGGTGTTTGAAACAGGGGGAAAGGAGTCCAGGAGAGCTGGCTGTATTTTAAAGAATCCTTATTGAGGTACAGGGACAAACCATCCCGATGTGCAGAAAGAATAGTAAATATGGCAGGCGACCAGCTTGGCTTAACAGTGAAATCCTTGCTGATCTTAAACACAAAAAAGAAGCTTACAAGAAGTGGAAGAGTGAACAAATGACCAGGGAAGAGTATAAAGATATTGCTCAGGCATGCAGGAGTGAAATCAGGAAGGTCAAATCACACCTGGAGTTGCAGCGAGCAAAAGATGTTAAGAGTAACAAGAAGGGTTTCTTCAGCTATGTAAGCAAGAAGAAAAACGTCAAGGAAAGGGTGGGCCCCTTACTGAATGAGGGAGGCAACCTAGTGACAGAAGATGTGGAAAAAGCTAATGTACTCATTGCTTTTTTTGCCTCTGTCTTCATGAACAGGTCAGCTCCCAGACTACTGCACTGGGCAGCACAACATGGGGAGGAGGTGACCAGCCCTCTGTGGAGAAAGAAGTGGTTTGGGACTATTTAGAAAAGCTGGACGAGCACAAGTCCATGGAGCCAATGCGCTGCATCCGAGAGTGCTAAAGGAGTTGGCGGATGTGATTGCAGAGTCATTGGCCATTATCTTTGAAAACTCATGGCGATCGGGGGAGGTCCCGGATGACTGGAAAAAGGCTAATGTAGTGCACATCTTTAAAAAAGGGAAGAAGGAGGATCCGGGGAACTACCAGCCAGTCAACCTCACCTCAGTCCCTGGAAAAATCATGGAGCAGGTCCTCAAGGAATCAATTCTGAAGCACTTAGAGGAGAGGAAAGTGATCAGGAACAGTCAGCATGGATTCACCAAGGGCAAGTCATGCCTGACTAATCTAATTGCCTTCTATGACGAGATAACTGGCTCCGTGGATGAGGGGAAAGCGGTGGACGTGTTGTTCCTTGTCTTTAGCAAAGCTTTTGACATGGTCTCCCACAGTCTTCTTGCCAGCAAGTTAAAGAAGTATGGGCTGGATGAATGGACTATAAGGTGAATAGAAAGCTGGCTAGATCGTCAGGCTCAACAGGTAGTGATCAATGGCTCAATGTCTAGTTGGCAGCCAGTATCAAGCGGAGTGCCCCAAGGGCCGGTCCTCGAGCCCGTTTTGTTCAATATCTTCATAAATGATCTGGAGGATGGCATGGATTGCACCCTCAGCAAGTTTGCAGATGACACTAAACTGGGAGGAGAGGTAGATACATTGGAGGGTAGGGATAGGATACAGAGGGACCTAGACAAATTGGAGGATTGGGCCAAAAGAAATCTGATGAGGTTCAATGAGGACAAGTGCAGAGTCCTGCACTTAGGACGGAAGAATCCCATGCACTGCTACAGACTAGGGACCGAATGGCTCGGCAGCAGTTCTGCAGAAAAGGACCTAGGGAAGGGAAAATGCAAGCTGGACTGAAGAACACTGAGTGGAGATTGCTGGGTGAGGAAAGGGGTCAGTGAAAGCATGTGACTATGAGAACCAGGCAGAGGAAAAGACCAACTAGTGAAGGAGAAATAGAGATTAGGAACACATTTGTTGTAAGTTAAGGAGGGAGGGCAAGGAAGATGAGAAGAGTGGCTAGTCCTGTAAGATGCGGGGAAGAGCCAATGGAGATACAAAGAGTTCAGAGCCCCAGGGGGATACAAATGACGTGCAGGCGTTTTCAAGGAAGAATAAAAAATACAAGAGTACTTGCAGCCAGAAAGAATAGGAGGGAGGCCAGAGAATCACACCATCACCAGCAAAAGGCAGGTCTACATGATGGAGACTCCTTACTAAGAAGTAGACAGGCCTGTCACCAGAGCTGATCTGGTGAACAGAAGGGGGTGCTGTCTCCTGGGAACTAAGATATGGGATGTGGACCTGAGGCTGAAGCGGATCCTAATGGGAGCAGGAAAGAATCCATTGATTGTCCTTCACATAGGAACAAATGATACAGCTAGATTCTCACTGGAACGGAGGCATTCATGGACAGAGGACAGTTCTCATGGGATGGATTCCACTTGGGTAGGGAGGGAGATAGACTTCTGGGATGGACGCTGGCACAACTCATTAAAAGAGCTTTAAACTAGAAACTCAGAGGAGACCCATGGGATGCTCATGTAATCTCCACGCCTGATTTTAATATTGAGAGGGATGAAAATCAAGTAAGAAAGGAACAGCAGTGGGTAGCAGAATGCATAGAAAGAGGAAGGATAGTGCTGATACCAGTCAGACAGGTGACTCTGGCAGTAGAATGACTGTAACCAGTTGGGTGAGGAATGTGGGCCAAATCAAGGAACAACAGTTAAGGTGTTTGTACGCCAATCCAAGGAGCCTGTAACAAAATGGAGGAACTAGAACTACTGGTGCAGGAAGAGAAAGCAGATATAATAGGGATAACAGAAACATGGTGGAACAGTAGTCATGACCAGAGTACAGGCAGTGAAGGATATGCGCTATTCAGGAAATACAGAAATAAAGGCAAAGGTGGTGGAGTAGAATTGTGTATTAATGAGGTAGACTGTAAATAAATTAGAAGTGATGGAATGGAGAAGACAGAGTCTGGGGCAAAATCACTTTGGGGAAGAAAGCTACTAGAGGTAGTGCTTGGAGTGTCCTACAGACTACCAGGATCTGATTTGGATATGGATAGAGACCTCTTTAATGTTTTTAATGAAATAAATACTACTGGGAATTGTGTGATTATGTGAGAGTTTAAGTTCCCAGATATAGATTGGAGGAAAAGTGCTACTAATAATAGTAGGGCCCAGATTTGCCTGGATGTGATAGCTGACAGATTTCTTCCCCAAATAGTTGCTGAACCAACAAGAGGTGATGCCATTTTCTATTTGGTATTGGTGACTAGTGATGGCATCATAGAAGAACTGATTGTAGAAGACAACCTGTAGCTCACGAAAGCTTATGCTCAAATAAATTTGTTAGTATCTAAGGTACCACAAGTACTCCTTTTCTTTTTGTGGATACAGACTAACACGGCTGCTACTCTGAAACCTTTGTTTAAGCCATCATGAGCTAATTCAGTTTAAAATAAATGGAAAGATAAACAAAAATAGATCTGCTACAAGAGTACTTGATTTCGAGAGAGCTAACTTTAAAAAAATTAAGGGAATTAGTTAGGGAAGTGCACTGGACTTAAGAACTCAATTATTTGAATGTGGAAGAGGCCTGAAATTACTTCAAGTCAAAGTTGCAGAAGGTATCTGAAACCTGCATCCCAAGCCAGAGGAAAAAATCCACAGGGAAAGGTTGCAGATCAAGCTGGTTGAGCAAGCATCTCATACAGGTGAGTAAGAGAAAGCAGAAAGCCTAAAAGGAATGGAAGATGGGAAGAGTCAGTAAGGAAAGCTATATCTTGGAGGTCAACAAGTGTAGGGATAAAGTGAGAACTGCCAAAGGTGAAGCAGAGTTGGACATTGCAAAGGGAATTAAAACTAATGGTAAAAGGTTCTATAGTCATTTAAATAAGAAAACAAAGAAAAAGTGGGACTGCTAAGCATTGAGGATGGAGTGGAGTTTAAAGATTATCTAGGCATGGCCCCAAACCTAAACAAATACTTTTCCTCAGTTTTTATTGATACTAATAAATAGTTTAGGGGTAGTGGCAGGGTGGCTAATGGCAACAAGGATATAGAGGTACAAATTACCACATATGAGGTGGAAGTCAAATTGAAACAGTTTAATGGAACTAAATTGGGGGTGAGGGGGAGATAATCTTCATCCAAGAATACCAAAGGAATTCACATGTGAAATTGAAAGCCCAATAGCAAGGATTTTTAATGAATTTGTAAACACAGGGGTTGTACCTTATGGTTGGAGAATTGCTAATAGAGTACCTATTTTTAAGAAGGAAAAAGAAGTGAACTGGGAAACTACAGGCCTGTTAGTTTGACCTCAGTTGTATGCAAGGTATTGGAACAAATTTTGAAAGCGAATGTAGTTAAGGGCATAGAGGTGAATAGTAATTGGAATAAAATACAATATGGTTTTACAAGTTATTTACACCAATACCACACCAACCTGATCTCCTTCTTTGAGAAGATAACTGATTTTTTAGACAAAGGAAATGCAGTAGATCTAATCTACCTGGATTTCAGTAAGGCATTTGAAAGAGTTCCACATGGGAAATTATTTAAATTGGAGAAGATGAGCATTAATGTGAGAACTGAAAAGTGGATAAGGAACTGGTTAAAGGGAAGATTACAACAGTTCATACTGAAAGATGAACTGTCAGGCTGGAGGAAAGTTACTAGTGTAGTTCCTCAGGGATCAGTCTTGAGACCAATCTTATTTAATATTTTTATTACTGACACAAAAAGTGGGAGTGTGCTAATAAAATTTGTGGGTGACACAAATTTGGGAGGTATTGCCAATACAGAGGAGGATCAGAGTATTATACAGGAAGATCTGGCGGTCCTTGAAAACTGGAGTAATAGAAATGGGCTGAAGTTTAACAGTGCAAAGTGCAAGGGTGTACACTTAGGGACTAACAACAAGAATTTTTGCTATAAATTGGAGACGTATTAGTTGGAAGCAACAGAGGAGGAGAAAGACCTGGGTATATTGGTCGATCACAGGCTGACTATGAGCCACCAAAGTGATGGGGCCATGAAAAAACCTAATGTGATCCTAGGATGTATCAAGTGAGGTATTTCCAGTAGAGACAGGGAAGTACTAGTACTAGGGCTGTCAAATAATTAAAAACATTAATCGTGATTAATCACACTGTTAAACAATAATAGAATAAATACCATTTATTTTGGGATGTTTTCGACATTTTCAAATATTGATTTCAATTACACCATGGAATACAAAGTGTATAGTGCTCACTTTATATTTATTTTTGATTACAAGTATTTGCACTGTAAAAAAACCAAAATAGTATTTTTTTCAATTTACCTAATACAAGTACTGTAGTGCAATCTCTTTATCATGAAAGTTGAATTTACAAATGTAGAATTATGTACCAAAAATAACTACATTCAAAAATAAAACAATGTACAATTTTAGAGCCTGAAAGTCCACTCAGTCCTACTTGTTCAGCCAATTGCTCAGACAAACAAGTTTGTTTACATTTGCAAGAGATAATGCTGCCCGCTTCTTGTTTACAATGTCACTTGAAAGTGAGAACAAGTGTTCTCATGGCACTGTTGTAGCCAGTGTCACAAGATATTTACAAACCAGATGCGTTAAAGATTTAGATGTCCCTTCATGCTTCAACCACCATTCCAGAGGACATGTGTCTGTGATGATGATGGGTTCTGCTTGATAACAATCCAAAGCAGTGCAGACTGATACACGTTCATTTTCATCATCTGAGTCAGATGCCACCAGCAGAAGGTTGATTTTCTTTTTTGGTGGTTTGGGTTCTGTAGTTTCCGCATCGGAGTGTTGCTCTTTTAAGACTTCTGAAAGCATGCGCTACAACTCACCCCTCTCAGCTTTTGGAAGGCACTTCAGATTCTTAAACCTTGGGTCAAGTGCTGTACCTATCTTTAGAAATCTCATGTTGGTACCCTCTTTGCATTTTGTCAAATCTTCAGTGAAAGTGTTCTTAAAATAAACATATGCTGGGTCATCTTCTGAGACTGCTATAACATGAAATATATGGCAGAATGCGGGAA
Organism: Chelonia mydas; assembly: GCF_015237465.2. Taxonomy (NCBI): domain Eukaryota; kingdom Metazoa; phylum Chordata; order Testudines; family Cheloniidae; genus Chelonia; species Chelonia mydas. Next base: position 27,115,134 of record NC_057851.1, on the reverse strand, counting down.
AAACAGAGCAGGGGTCATACAATTCTCCCCAAAGAGTTCAATCACAAATTTAATTAATGCATTATATTTTTAACAAGCGTCCTCAGGATGGAAGCATGTCCTCTGGAATGGTGGCCGAAGCATGAAGGGGCATACGAATGTTTACGTCCCAGATATGCTAAATACCTTGCAATTCCGGCTACAAAAGTGCAATGCAAATACCTGTTCTCACTTTCTGGTGACATTGTAAATAAGAAGAGGGCAGCATTATCTCCTGTAAATGTAAACAAACTTGTTTGTCTTAGTGATTGGCTGAACAAGAAGTAGGACTGGGTGGACAAGTTTGACGTTGTTTTGTTTCTGAGAGCGGTTATGTAATAAAAAAAAATCTACATTTGTAAGTTGCACTTTTATGACAAAGAGATTGCACTACCTGTATGAGGTGAATTGAAAAATACTATTTCTTTTGGTTATCATTTTTATAGTGCAAATATTTGTAAACAAATAATATAAACTTTGTATTCAGTGTTGTAACTGAAATCAATATATATGAAAATGTAGAATAACATCCAAAATATTTAATAAATTTCAATTGGTATTCTATTATTTAACAGTGCAACTAAAACTGTGATTAATGGTGATTAATGTTTTTAATTTAATCGCAAGAGTTAACTGCGAGTAATCGACAGCCCCAGTTAGCACCATTATACAAGGCACTGCTGAGACCTCATCAGGAATAGTGTGTGCAATTGTGGTCTCCCATGTTTAAGAAAGATGAATTCAAACTGGAACAGGAGCAGGGAAGAGCTAGTATGATCAGAGGAATGGATAACCTACCTTATGAGAGGATACCCCAAGAGCTTGGCTTGTTTAGCCTAACCAAAAGAAGGCTGAGGGGAGATATGATTGCTATCAATAAATACATCAGAGGGATAAATACCAAAGAGGGAGAGGAGTTATTTAAGTTAAGTGCCAATGTAGACACAAACACAAATCGATATAAACTGGCCATCAACAAATTTAGGCTTGAAATTAGGCAAAGATTTCTAACCATCAGAGGAGTGAAGTTCTGGAACAGCCTTCCAAGGACAGCAGTGGTGGCAAAAAACCTAACTACCTTCAAGACTAAACTTGGTAAGTTTATGGAGGGGATGGTATGATGGGACTGCCCACAATGACCTGTGGCCCAATGGCAACTGCTAGTAGCAAAAATCCCCAACAGCCAGAGACAGGACACTAGATATGGAGCGCTCAGAGATACTTCAGAGAATTATTTCCCAGGTATCTGCCTGGTGGGTCTTGCTCACATGCTCATGGTCTAACGGATTGACATATTTGGGGTCAGATAGGAATTTTTCCCTCAGGTCAGATTGGCAGAGACCATAAGAGTTTTTGCCTTCCTCTGCGGCATGGAACACGGGTCACTTGCAGGTAACGGTGAATTCTCTGTAACTTGAAGTCTTTAAACCATGATCTGAGGACTTGAGTGACTCAGCCAGAAGTTTTGGGTTTATTACAGGAGTGGGTGGGTGAGGTTCTATGCCCTGCAATGTGCAGGAGGTCAGACTAAATGATCACAATGGTCCCATTTGATTTTAAAGTCTATGAGTCTATGATATTTTTTGAATGGGAGAATGCCATTTTTATGTAATTTTTCTCTGAGACTGTTTGGATCTGTATTGTGTTCAATTTAAAAAAAAAACAAATGTTTTTCAAAATTGCTAAATTCCAAAATTTTGAATTTGTGGTTTTCCCCCACACACTCTCTCACCCTTTTTTTTCCTTCTTTTTTTCCCCATTGTATGTAACCAACAAATTATTTTAAGGGCGCCCAATTTCCCTCCCAGCCATTTTTTTTCTTTTTCTTCTCTCTAAATTTTTTAAACTTCTCTAGATTTGGATCATGTACAAGACAAAAATTAGACTCCATAAGTTTGTCACTCTAACTTTGGAAAAGTTGAGGAACAGAATAGAGATGCCATTTCTTCTTTTCTTTTTAAAATGTCTGAAAACTCTTATTTCATCTGCAAGAACCTCACCTGGTGAATAATTTAACAATTTTGAATTTACCACCCACTCCTTTAACAAACATCAAACAAACAAACAAACAAACAAACATCAAACAAACAAACAAACATTTCAGAAAGAGGTTTGTTATTTGTTATTTATCATTACTGCACATTTGAGGGTTGAATTTGGGGACAGCAGTAAAATTAAATCATATGGGTATGATACTTCATAGATATATCACATGAAATACTCACATCTGAGTCATATTTAGAAAAAATGTATGGCAAATAGTCCATGTTTCTGTGTTATAAAGGAATATATCCTTTAGTCTGCAGAAGAGAAGAATGAGGGGGGATTTGATAGCTGCTTTCAACTACCTGAGAGGTGGTTCCAAAGAGGATGGTTCTAGACTATTCTCGGTGGTAGAAGATGACAGGACAAGGAGTAATGGTCTCAAGTTGCAGTGGGGGAGGTTTAGGTTGGATATTAGGAAAAACTTTTTCACTAGGAGGGTGGTGAAACACTGGAATGCGTTACCTAGGGAGGTGGTAGAATCTCCTTCCTTAGAAGTTTTTAAGGTCAAGCTTGACAAAGCCCTGGCTGGGATGATTTGATTGGGGATTGGTCCTGCTTTGAGCAGGGGGTTGGACTAGATGACCTCCTGAGGTCCCTTCCAACCCTGATATTCTATGATTCTATGATTCTATGATATCAATGAGAAATAACAGAAATGGATGGATTTTTTCCTAGAAGCGTGCTCAATAACTCATCTTTTAATGCCACGAGTTAGTGGGCCCAATTCACAGCTACACTAATGACTTCTTACTCCATCTGGCAAAATCAAAGGGCCTGAAAGTGTGTGGAAACAGCCCCATGTGCAGTAGGGTTTCCCCAGCTGTCACAGAGGTGGCTTAAGGTTATTATAGCTTTCCTGAGGATTATTTGAACTGGGGGTCAGGAAGGCCACTGCATGGCCTCAAAATATGAGGAGTGAAAAGATGTCTTAAAGCCACTTTTGTCTTGCACTTCCATCCTTGCTCTAAGTGCAAGAAGAGAGGAACTGAGAATCAGACCTACCATTCTCAAATGGAAGACCGGTGTCCATACCATTCAGTATTTTATTCATCAATTGCTTTACTTTGGTATTTTAAGAGAAAATACTATACAGTTTTAACTAGAAATTATTTCTTTTGCCTTCTTGTCTCTGGGATACTCATTGCATGAGAATTATGGAGTCATATGATTCCATCACCTTTTAAGCAGAACTCACCATTGAATGTCTGCTTAGAAACCAACATGGCCTTTTATAGTAACTGGGGAAGTGCACTGAGATTAGCTGTGACTTGTAAATAGCAGGGACTGATTGTTTCACAGGGAGATGGAAGGAAGCAGGGCTGTCCAACCAGCTTGCATGCTGAGAACACGTGTGTGTGAGCTGAATCAATTTTTAAAGAGGGAGCTATGGTAAGGGAGAAGGGTAGAGACCGAGGAGGAGCTTAATTCTCTTTAGTGTTTATTTAAACATTAGAGAGAAAATACTATAAAATAGGCTCTGCTAATATGAGTTAAAACATATCTTTCTTGGTCAGTAAGGACCAGTCAAAAACAAGGAATTGAAAATGGTTTTAACATGGCCCAATAAAATGTATTTAACCCTTGCTAGCTAAGCCTGTTTTACAAGAGTAGCTACTTAACATGGCTGTAGCTTCCCATTCAAGAAAGAAAAAAAATGACAGTGGGGCAGTATGATCGGAGAAATATCCTCAGGAGTTCAGAGGATGTCCAAGCCACAAATGAATTCAGATAGATCACTAATGAGCAAACGTTTCCCATGTCACACTGCCCACAATAATCACTCATGGTTTAAACATTTGGTTCCAATATGTGTTTTACTTCTAGAAGGCTGGAAAAAAAGTTTGTTGAAAACCATATCCAATGTTGTCTTTGCTGTGTTGATTGATTTCTAGGCAGGATGACTGTGGTTTGGGGTGTTTTGAGCGTTGATACATGCTTTTCCTAGTTTGAGCTTTTAGTTTAGTTTATTAAGGCCAACTCTGGCAAAAGTTGCATTCTTGACTGAGGTTGCCTGCTTTCAAGGGTACATGAAGGAGCTTACTGCACATGAATACTGTATGTGTGATGTGCTGTCTGAGATTCTATCATGATTTAGGGGTACAGGGAGCAGTCAGAGTCATCTGAATCACGTGCTAAGAATGACTCATTCAAACAAAATTTGTTTTAACAGCCAAATGCAAAGTTATACAGCTAGGACTGAAGAATGCAGGCCATCCCTGCAGAATGGGGGACTGTATCCTGGAAAAAAATGACTCTGATTTAGACATCAGAGTGGACATGCAACAGAACATGAGCTCCCAGAAAGATGATGTGGAAAAAAAGGGGTAATGTGATCCTTGCATAAACAGGGGCGTAACAAGTAACAGTATGGAGGTGATTTTACCTCTGTATAGAGCAGTGCTGAGATTAATACCAGTATTCTGTTACGTGACCTTATGGGTCAACACAAGCATACAGAGTCCCTGGAATGACACAGGCATGAGCTCTGTAACAACAGAACACATGCTTATTACTGGCAGAGGGGACAGAGACAGCTCCACTTCTGCTGCTGGTGCTGCTTCTCCAAGCCCTTTCACAGCCCCCTCTTCCATTTCCGCCCCCCTATTCATGGTTACTTCCCAAATCCATGGTCCTTCTCCTCTGGGATAAGCCACATCCTTTTGGTGCTGTCTGTGGATACACCGACCTAGTCACCACAGTAATTCAGTTACACTGCTCCCCCTTTGGAAAAATCCCCACATCTACATAACAAAATAATCAGCAGAACAAGTTATGCAACCACAATCTTCATAGTGATCTGGCATCTCCATATCTTGATAGCTAGCTAACGTTTGAAAGAAAACACCACTTGGCATAATTAGGGATGCTCTGAGGTGGGACCTATCAATTTCCTGGCAGTCCAGTCAGTGCAGATGAAGCATCATTGCTCCACAGACACTCTCCATCATGGCCAGGAGAGCCCGGCTGATATCTGGCTGCGAGCTTCTGGGAGATTTCCCATCTGGTCAGATGCAGTACTTGCAACACAAAGGCAAGGATGGGCTTCCTTGAGCTATTGTTTGAACCCTGGCTATTTGGCTAGATATCTAAGAGGCTGCATTTGATTTGCTGTAAGACAGGATCTCTGTCTTGTTCGTATTTCTCCACCATCTTCTGATACCCTATTTAGTCTATCATTAACTGCTATGCCTACTACTTGGCCTGGAATTACCCACCAACACCATTACCCTGGAGGAATTACTACCTTCTTTTCCACAATTACCCTACATACACCACTGTCATCATTCTGGCAAACTATAGAAATGAATTTTCCAATTACTGTGCATGTTTTATCCACCATACTTCATCAGCAAGTCAATCCAAACCAATGTTTCTTGACCCATGACCCAGGCCACAACAAAATCCATTACCAAATTAAAGGTTCAGTTTCTATAGTTATTTGCCAGCTGCCCATTACATCCAGCCTTTGGCCATTTGCCACCCTGACCACTGTAAAGAAAGGAGTGAATTTCTGAGATTTCTCACATAATAGCTTCTCTCCAGAGGCTTTCAGATAACACAGAAACTTGTGCCCCAGAATTCATAGAATATCAGGGTTGGAAGAGACCTCAGGAGGACATCTAGTCCAACCCCCTGCTCAAAGTAGGACCATTCCCCAACTAAATCATCCCAGCCAGGGCTTTGTCAAGCCTGACCTTAAAAACTTCTAAGAAAGGAGATTCCACCACCTCCCTAGGTAACCCATTCCAGTGCTTCACCACCCTCCTAGTGAAAAAGTTTTTCCTAATATCCAACCTAGACCTCCCTCACTGCAACTTGAGACCATTACTCCTTGTTCTGTCATCTGCTATCACTGAGAATAGTCTAGATCCATCCTCTTTGGAACCCCCTTTCAGGTAGTTGAAAGCAGCTATCAAATCCCCCCTCATTCTTCTCTACCACAGACTAAATTATCCCAGTTCCCTCAGCCTCTCCTCATAAGTCATGTGTTCCAGTCCCCTAATCATTTTTGTTGCCCTCCGCTGGATTCTTTCCAATTTTTCCACATTCTTCTTGTAGTGTGGGGCCTAAAACTGGACACAGTCCTCCAGATGAGGCCTCACCAATGTCGAATAGAGGGGAACGATCACGTCCCTCGATCTGCTGGCAATTATACAGCCCAAAATGCCGTTAGCCTTCTTGGCACAAAGGGCACACTGTTGACTCATATCCAGCTTCTTGTACACTGTAACCTTTTCTGTAGGTCCTTTTCTGCAGAACTGCTGCCTAGCCATTCGGTCGCTAGTCTGTAGCGGTGCATGGGCTTCTTCCGTCCTAAGTGCAGGACTCTGCACTTGTCCTTGTTGAACCTCATCAGATTCCTTTTGGCCCAATCCTCTAATTTGTCTAGGTCTCTCTGTATCCTATCCCTACCCTCCAGCATATCTACCACTCCTCCCAGTTTAGTGTCATCTGCAAACTTGCTGAGGGTGCAATCCATGCCATTCTCCAGATCATTAATGAAGATATTGAACAAAACCGGCCCCAGGACCGACCCTTGGGGCACTCCACTTGATACTGGCTGCCAACTAGACAGGGTGCCATTGATCACTACCTGTTGAGCCTGTCAATCTAGCCAGCTTTCTATCCACCTTATAGTGCATTCATCCAGCCCATACTTCTTTAACTTGCTGGCAAGAAGACTGTGGGAGACCCTGTCAAAAGCTTTGCTAAAGTCAAGGAATAACATGTCCACTGCTTTTCCCTCATCCACAGGGACAGTTATCTCGTCATAGAAGGCAATTAGATTAGTCAGGCATGACTTGCCCTTGGTGAATCCATGCTGACTGTTCCTGATCACTTTCTTCTCTAAGTGCTTCAGAATTGATTCCTTGAGGACCTGCTCCATGATTTTTCCAGGGACTGAGGTGAGGCTGACTGGCCTGTAGTTCCCCGGATCCTCCTTCTTCCCTTTTTTAAAGATGGGCACTACATTAGCCTTTTTCCAGGCTTCTGGGACCTCCCCGGATCGCCATGATTAGGATCTCACATGAGACTCCCCTACCTTCTCAGGCAGAGAGATACCACTTCCTACAATGACATATAAATCTTCAATAGCCATGAATTTGCAGATGGGCAGTTTGTGGCATTATTCCCTGTCCCTGACTATCCAATATCAATTTTAATCAGTGGGCCATCCTGTTTAAAATCCCCAGACCTTCCACATATCTAGCAGTCTTGCTCTTCTGCAGCATCCACTGATTCATTCCAGTGCCTGACTGGCCTCTATCTGTGGTGTTGGCTTGCTCCTCTTCATTGAAATACTGCTTGTTTTGATTTTGGCAACATCTGTCTTTGTGGTGCCACCTGCTATTCCTCCACTGGAAGCTTTTTAACTTCCTTAATCAATATTTTCACTGCTGTCTGCAGGCTTTTAATTGTCTTGTTGATCCCTTCCACTTTACTGCTGGGCCCTTGACCTCTGGAGCCCCAGATCTTTGATGTTGCTTCCTCACTCTTTTCCAACCCACCAATCTGCTCCAGTTCACTCGCTAGCATGACAGCTTCAATTTTTCCCCTATGCAGTTGTATCTGGATGTTCCCTTGGACTGTACTAGCAATGAAGTGGTCTTGTGCTAGGCCATCCTATTCTGCTTTGTCCCATCTCAGCAAGGATTTCACTGCTGATTGCCATAGTCTTTGAGTATGTCCCTGGCCTGGCATTTCTAGTCTGCAATGCTGCCCAAGCCCAGTCTTCACTGCTGCGCCAATGCCTCTTTCTGGGCTATGTAATCTGCCTGTAGCTAGGGAGGGGGCAGGGCGGCCTTTCCTTTCACCAGCAGCATAAAAAAAAAACACTTCTCCCTCAGACCACTGATTCACCCTTGCAGCCCAATCAAAGTGTCCTATCCAAGTGCTCCAGTCATCCTCAGGCCCTGAAAAGAATCATGAAAAGGATTCAAATGCTTGGGGAAATGCCTTATAGTGAGAGAAAAGGGATCAAAGTGCTTACTTTACCAAAAAGATTATGAGGTGACTTGATTACAGTGTATAAGTACATTCATGGGGGAAAATACAGGGTACTAAAGGTCTCTTCAATCTGGTGAAGAAAGGCCTAACCAATGGTTGGAAGCTAAAGCCAGACAAATTTATACTAGAAATTAGGCACACATTTTTAGCAATGAGGGAGATTAACCATTGGAACTAACTACAGAGGTAAGTGGTGGATTCTCCATCTCTTGATGTCTTCATATGAAGACCCAAAGCCTAGCTGGGAACAAGCAGATGCAAGGCCTATCACAGACATGGGTGAATGCTTTGAAAAAACACTACATATTTTCTTTCTTTTCCTGTCATTTTATGGCACAGCAGCCTCAGTATGTGAGGCTCTGATTGCCACCTACTACAGTTCTCTCATAAGCAACAAATCTATATCCTCTCACTCAGTCCTACATCCTTAAAAAAAGCAGAGTATAGCTTTTTAATGGTACCCTACTTTCCCAGTACTCTCACCAATCCTTTCAGGCTATATTCTTTCACCTTTCAGTTCTTCACCAATATATATATATATATATATATATATATATATATGTAATTCTCCCTGCTTTGCCACAGCAGATGCTCAACAGTTTCTTGGACTTTGTATGTGGTGCACAACCTGTCTTTGAGCATATTCAGTAAATATACCATTCAGGTGACAGTGACCTGTTAGCCCTCTAAATGGAGTTACTTCACTTCTTCTATTGTAGCTATTAAGTATACCATTATGCACAAGTTTAGGACATATTTAATAGAACCTTTGTCCTTTTGTTTCTTTGATCCATAGTTCTTGTCATTCCTTCTTAAGTTCTCCTTAACCAAACTTTTGAAATCCTGTGTACTCAGAGGGATCTTTATATCAACCTTCTCATTTTTAAGGCATTTTTCTCTGCTTTGTCTGCCATTTCATTGCCCAGTATCCTTGCATAAACCAGAACACACTATTACTATATGTATACCTAATTGTGCTATCTCCATGGCTAAGAACAGTATTTCACTGATTAAGTCAATTAAGCTTATTAAACAGTATTTCATTGATTAAGCTTTCAGTATACCTGAGTCAGATATGATAGCAGACATACTTGATGCTGACCTGGATTAGGGATGTATGCCCAACATCAATTTGGTTGTCATAATGGTTACAAAATTGGATAGCCTCATAGATCTCTTAATTCCAAACTCAGGGATACAAAAGGCCATTCTCACTCTACCTGTGTTGTCATCTCTAGAGACCATCAGTACAGATTTGGAACTGCTGACCCCATTTGCCAGGTATAAACTCATAAATCTTAGTCATCCATATTTGACAATTCTGCTCTTTCCTTTGTTTTTCTATACCGCCCAGCTATAGCTTGATTTCCCATGACTAAAGATTGTTACTTCTTCCAGATCTTTCTTTTCCCACAACTCTGTTACTCACCTTTTTACCCTGTTAACATGTGGGAGTTTGTGGACCCCAATTACTTCTTATCTACTTAATTCCCAACTGTGCTTGCATATTCATTTAGTTGTCTTGTCTTCACTAGTTCCATTAACCTAAGCCCAAAAGGTTAAATCTAATAATTTCATCCTTAAGTTTATAGGCATTTCTCCAGTTGCTATTTGCAGCACCTACAATCGAGCAATAATACTCGTACTACATGCTATTCACAGAACATGGGGCTGAATCGGCTCTAACTTTTGTGTGTTGATTTAGAAGCTGATTTAAAGGCATGGCATCCGTAATATGTAACTGGTCTTATTAATGCCCAAAACAGCTTCAACGACATGTTCTTATCTGCACCTCAATTGTTTCCAGCAATATTGTTTAAGCAGATTTATCCTCTCTTTACATTTAGTCTTAATATTGTCTATATGACCCTTCCAGATTAGTTTGTGTTATAAAACATAACTTCTAAGACTGCAAAATTTTGAACTACCTGTATTTTTTTTTGATAGAGATATAGGTTCCATTCTTCCCCAATCTTCCTTTTTGTGAAGATCATTCCCTTTGCTTTTGCAAATGAGAACTTAAATCCTGAAGTGTCTCCCCATTTTGAAATTCCCCTGTGTGCCTCATTGGTTCTTTCCACAGCTATCAAAAGTCTTCTATGTTTGGCCCATATAGCACAGTCATCTGCAAATACAGTAACACCTATTCCTACCCGTATACTCTCCAGGAGAGCATTAATCATAATGTTAAACAGGGTTGGGCTGATAACGCTCCCCTGTGGAATGCCATTAGTAAGTTTATAAATATTCGACAAAGCCACCCTGGCCCTGACTTGTCTGGTTCTATTAAGACTGGTTCTATTAAGACTTCTTAAATCTCTTATGCACCAGAACGTTCTTCCTCTAATTCTAGTTGTGGCTATTTTATACAGCAAGCCTTCCCTTCAGAGCACGTCATCTGTTTTTTACAATGTCCAAAAAGACGACTTATCATAAATTCACTCTTCCTCATGGTTTTTTGTATTTCTGTTTCTAATCTTACAATATGATCAACTGTGCATCTTCCTTTCCAGAAACCACTTTGTAAACAGTTTACAATTTCATTTTTCCAAGTATGCTACTGATCTCTCATTTATCATTCCTTCCATAATTTTACTCCTACACAATGTGAGGGAAATAGGTCTATATGCGTCAGGTTTTATGCGTAATTGGCCAAATTTTCCTATCAGTATAATCACCACTTGCTTCTGTTCTGCTGAAGCCTTTCTCCATACATTATATAATTTCAATAAAACTTTTACAGTCCCTTCCAGTAGGTTCTTAAGATTGCATTACATATTTTATCTTTAGTTGAGGCTCTATTTTTACCTATAGCCTTTTTGAGTTCCTGTATGATAAAATTTTCATTCAGTAAGTGATTTTTATATTCTACCCAGCCACGTAAGAGCTCACAATTTTCTTCAGCAAACCATTCTCTCCCCCCGCCCCCCACAAAAAAACTCTAAACTTTGATTTGTATCACCACTAACCTTTTTGGAACTCTTCTGCTAAAATGTCTATATTTCCTAGGTTAGGACTTTCAACTTTATCATTTACTATAAGACCAGGTATACATGTGTGTTTATTCCATCTTCCATTCGTTGTTTTAATTTGTTTATATAGCTCTGAAGCTTTGGAATCTTTATTCATTTTCCCACCGTACTTTCTCCCACGCTCTTTCTTTGTGGTTTTAATAAGTCTTTGTGCCACAGCTTTACATCTTTTATACTTCATTAAATCCTTGCTATTTATTATACTTTTTGCTTGTGTGTATGCCTTCTCTTTCTTTCTTTAATTGCTGCTGTATGATCTTCATTCCACCGAGGAACTTGATTTCTGAGTTTGTGGCAATTTGATGATTTACATATAGGTAGGTTGGCTGCAGCTATAGCTCCCTTTATTTTATTATCATGAAATTCTTCTAGATTATCACATATACAACTGGTACTTAGATACTCAGCATGCTTACTCTTAAAGAGTTCCCAGTTTGATTTTCTAAGCTTCAGGTAGGAATTCCTTCAGTATTTGCAATATTATCTTGGCTTTGCTATGCAATTAACATAGGGAAGTGATCACTTCCAATTCCATATTCTTTATAGATTTCCCAGCTACATTTCATTTGCTGTATTGCTTGTTGCAATTCCCAGTTCCAAACATGAAAAGGTGCTCCAGTATTGAGCAATCCCAGGTTGTGCACGTCAGTGAACTGTTCCAGGCATTTGCCATTATAATTAGTTTTTCTGCTTCCCCATAATTCATTATGGCTATAAGGCCTCTATAAATATTATCCAGGGCTTTAACACCCTTAACTAGCTCTTCCAGTTCTAGATTGTCTAGTTTTTTACGTGGTTTGAAAACATTGCAGAATCGTAGCACCTTTATACAAATCTAGAGAGGAATCTCAACAGTATTGTACTCAGAACTTAAGTTCTGTCCATCTATGTCAACCTAAGACCTTCCTTTATAAATATACAAATCCCTAACCACAGAACTGCTATTACTACATGGGCTTAAGAGCATGTCTGCTGACCCTTCCAATCAATCAACCAGGTACCCTATTGCAGGCCAGTTGTGTTCATTAGGTTGCCTGGAGACTGGCTTTGCTGCAAGCCCTGATTTCTGACAGCCCATGGTACTGGAGGCTTTAGATTCAGGGAGGTACAATAATAAGATACCACTGCTACAACCAGGGAATAGCAGAATGAGAGTGAGGTTCTCAGCACTTCCCATCCCTTTCTCTGTGCTTTGCTTATGGGAAAGAAGCCTGGGGTGGGGGACTGGACTGCAGGGGAAGGAAAGTAGGAAGCGGTGAAGGTGCCCCAGCTACCTGTTTGCCTGCATGCCCCAGATCCCTGCAGTTCTTGGTTTGTTGGGGAGGAAAATATTGGTCCACACACTGTTCAGTTGGGGACTGAATCAGCTACTGATGGAGGAGAGGAATGATGCACCTACCCATGAATGAAGGATAGGGAACAGAGAGAGGAGTAGGACAGATACCTGTAGATTGGGAGAAGAAAGGTGGAGATCGGAGGCCTCTTGCAGGGAAGTAGGAGGAATAGCAGCGATGCTGCCTGTTGCAGGGATCATGCAAAATGGGTAGGATGTGGGAAGCAGCGTTCTTTGAAGAGGTATATTACAGAGGCGCCCTTTTATTCCATGAAAAAGAAATACATTGGGTCTGGCTTGATTTATTCTTAGAAAGGCCAACCTACATTTTGCCCATGGTTCTGCTGCCCCCTTAAATATCAGATTCTGAAAACTTTACTCACATGGAGTAGTATTTTACTCTACAGTTACTCTCATTGATTTCAGTGGTACTCTTCAGGTAGTAATGGACTATTCATGGTGAGTTTGAGAGGCCAGATACGGATACACATTATCAGTAATTTTCTGTCTCAATTTTTGTTTCGTTATTTTACTAGGGTTAAAAGTTAGACTTCTGGGGCACTAATTCCCAGGAACAATTATACTAGCCGTTTTCTAAACTCCTAGTGACTCCCTTTTCATAAAATCTATATTTAGGAACATTTTGTCACATAATAGTGACTGTGTAATGTTCATACAGTAACTGATACCAGCATTGGCTATATCGACTCACACATATTACAGCATGCTTAAGTGCTGCTCAGCTTCCTGACTGCTAAGAGTATTACAGATATATTAGGTGTGTAAGCATAATTCCACTCAACATAGAAATAGACCACTGTCCTAAAGTTTTGCAGTGTTGCTTTGTGCTGTTAAAGAGGTGTCACTTTACATTCCAGAAGTGGACGTATTTCAGTGATGGGCGAAATAATGTTCCAGATGAATAAACCAGTGAATGTTTTAGGGTAATTTCTGATCATAGGAATTATATAGGTAAGAAATGACTGCATACTATTAGATTTATTTAACCCGTCTCACATTAATTAGAATAATGTTGGTAGTGTTTAGAGCTTATTCCTCTAAATAAAAATGACACCTGACCATACTTCTCAACTTACCCTCCAAATCCTTACTCATGAAGTGCTACAGGAAGAATATTGATTGCAAGTGGCACGAGGAGGAAAAGCTTTCAAGTTTGCATGTATAGACATTAGACGCAGTTATGACTGGGTTTTGTTTAAGTTTAATACATCTGCCATTCCTCCTCTCCTCTCATTTGAATAGAGATACAGTCAGACTTCAGTGATTACATACACTTCAGTAGAAGCAAAATAATTCAGTCGATCTGCAGATTTCCAGAGGCAGCGAGGCAAGTAGAAACATTTTTCTTCCCTTTTCTTGATCATGCTTTTTATCAACCATGTGGAACCACTTTTGTTTGCGCAGCCATAGTTAGAGTGAGGTATATGCTAATAAAACCCATGTGTTATAAATTTTCTAAGCCAAATACTCTAGACTCATGTCTCATCCAACTTTGGAACCTAATATAATCCCTGCATATATATTTTCATTTGTTTAGAAATTGTGCCTGACTCACTGCAGCACTTCACTATAACTTTAGAGATATCATAACTGAATATGGTTGCCATTATTGCTTTACTTCTAGTAAGTTCCAGATTCATATATTGTATCTAAACAATATAACGTGGATAAGTTGTTAAACCTTTTGAATTTTCCTCTTACTGTTTTAATGAGAAATACAAAAAAACCCTGCAAATATACATTGGTATGATTTTCATACTAGAAATTGCAAACTTATGAAATCATAATTGAACATGAGATTTCATGAATGTCTATGAAATTATCAAAGTATGAATCCACTTCTCTGAATCAAACTTAGAAAAAAATCAAGCCAGGAATTGTAATGTTTCTGTTTGCAGATGAAATAATACAAAAAAATAAAAATCTCAATTTTGTTTTCTAAGAAATCCTTCAGTTACTTGTCTACCAGGGCCAGGGCTTACTGGACCTGATTCTCCACTGTTTTGTACCAGTTTTACTGTTGAAGTCAATGAAGTCATACCAGCATTAGACTGTGTAATGAAGTGGAGAATGAGGCCCACTGTCCTCAGATGGAAGACTAACTGTTTGTATAATTCAGAAAATTGAGTGATTGCTTTGTTTGATCATTTGCAAGAGATCATACAATTAAAAGTAGAAATGGTTACTCACATAACATGGTATCAAGGCTACAAACAGCTTCACTAACAGGCCCATAAAAGCTATTACCCATAAATACCTCCAGATACTATTAAAATATCCTCAACTAATCCATGTGGAGGAAGCTCATCACTGTATTACTGCCACCACCGAAAGAGCAAAGCTGGGTTTTCTGATATCTAAATAAATCAACAAATTACTTTCCATAGATGGAACAGGAATTATTTCCCCCACATTCAGCACTGCTGCCGTGGAATGAAAGAGGATTAAGTGCCATAGAAAATGGACTAGAATAGGAGATAATGGACCAAATTCACTTCTGTAACCATGAAGCCCATAGAGTTGCTGATTGTTAGTAGTGACCTTTTCTCTGCTTTGGATCAGTCTTCCAAATAAACCTACCTTAAAATTCAGCAATTGCCATGTAGCGTGTGCCTTGTTCCATGCCAGCTCCTGCCTTGACCCCTTAATTGCCTAACACGCCATAACTTGGTTCTGAGCCTCGGTTCCAATTCCTGAACTCTAACATTACCTCTGACCATTGGCTGTAGCATCTGACTCTGGGGTCCAATTCCTGGATACTGACTTCTGCTCTGACCACTAGGTACAACTGCCCACATCCAGGTCACTGACATGGGGGATGTTCGGGCAGAACTTAACTTCCTGATGAAAGTCCTGAAATCCTCTGTTCACAACTCAGGCCATGTCGACACTACAAAGTTAAGCTGACTTTATGTAAGTCAACATCGAGCCTCTGATTTAAGCAAGTCGATCTTGCTTGTCCACACTAAGCTCATTGTGTCGGTGGAGTGCATCCTCACTAGCAGTGCTTGCATCGACGCATGGAGCACTGCACTGCACTAGCTATCCCACAGTGCACACAGCTGAGTGGAATTAGACCTCAGTGAAAGCAATATCCCCATTGTTATTGCTGCCTGCTGTGTGCTCCATAATATCTGTGAAACAAAAGGAGAAAGGTTTCTGCCGGGGTGGGGGGGTTGAGGCAGATCGCCTGGCAGCCAATTTTGAGCAGCCAGATACCAGGACAATAAGAGCACACTGAGGGGCTCTGCGTCTCTGTGAGGCTTTGAAAGCCAGTTTCAGCAATGAGCCAGAGTAACGTGACACTTATCTATCCCCAAACTGTCCCCTCCATTGCATTTTCTCCCTTGTAAACTCCACTCCCACCAACCACCGTGTGTGGAATGAATAAAGAGACTTTTCTCCTCAGTCCGTTAGGTTTTATTATGCACACAAACACAGACAGCTAATAAAAGTAAGATAACCTGGGCAAAAAGGCTGATAACACTGCGGGGGTGGGGCGGGGGGAGAGAAACAAGGAAAGCTTGCTTACAAATGCACTGCAGTAACAATCAAAGCTGTGGGAATGGGCACCTTCTGGTCCTTGTACCCTCCCCTGATGCTGAGTGCAAGCAACACCAAACATATTCCCCCCCCGCCCGCCTTATAGGACGTTTGCTGGAGGAGGATGGGCGATGATGGCAGCAGGTTCAGCACAGGCTGCAGAGGGACTCTAGCATCCAGCTGCCTTTCATGAACCTCAGCCAGATGCCCCAACATATCTGATGGCTCCTTCATAATCATCAGCATCTCTTCCCGCGTGGCATGCTCTTATTCCCTGAATGGTCTCCTGTCCTCCCCATCCATGGCCAGGTGCTCAGACAGTGCAATCCTCCATGCTTTGAGCTCCATCTTGTCACTCTCGGAGGTGTGCATTAACTCACTGAACATGTCCTCTCGAGTCTTATTTTTCCATCTTCTGATCTGGGAAAGTCTCTGTCCTGGTGTGGAGGATGCGCCGACAAATAAGGTTTCAGCTGCAAGGAATGCAAAGCACAAGGGTAACATTGACAGTGCATACATTTTTTTCTTTAATAATAATAAAATAATAATAATAATAATAATAAAACCTTTGTATCAGAAACAGCCACCCCTCAGTACATTTCACTGCCAGCCACAACATAATCACAACTACTGGCTATTGCAAGGGTCAGTTTGCTGCTCCAGCCATGGTGAGGAAGGCCACGAGGCATGGGCGAGAGGTCTTGTGCTGCTGCTGCTTTTATAAAGACATCCTCGGGGTCACAGGTTGGAACTTGAGAAAAGCCCCTTTTCCCCATACCAACCTGGATGGTGCTTGAGGACAGGCACCAGTGTAAAGCCCCCCCTCCCCCCCAACAGTTTGTTTTTTTTACAAAAGCGACAGCAGGTGTGTGTGTGGGGGGGAGACAAACAGGAAGTCACACCCCTTTTTTCCCCAGTGCTGCTTGCAATACATGGTGATCCCTTCCAACCACAACCACGGCACATTTGGGAAAGCGTGGTTATGTGACCTGTATTTCACCAAAGTGGGGCAGATTACTTGTTGAATTGTTTGCAGTTCAAGGGCATGCATTGAAAACTTCCCCCGTTTCCCCTAGGTGACCCTATGTGATATCAGTCTCCTGAGGTAACAGAGGTGACAAGGGAGCAGATGCTGCAAGCGTCTGGGTGCAGACTTGGTCCTTATTCTACAATGCTGTGTGCTGCAACGATGCCAGCAGAGTTAATACTGGAATGGCGCGGGAAAGTGTCCTACTATGGTGGGTGAAATAAGGCAGCCTGTAGCAAGGTGAGGACTCACCAGCACAGTACCTGCTGGTTGTCTTGGGAATTAGCTCTTGTCCAGCCCAGAGCACCCAGCCCTCTTATAAGGGCCAGCCATGGCCTAATTGGGCTGGCCATACCTGATGGCTGCTTCCCCAATCAGCCTAGCTTGACTGCTTTTCCCCTGTTCTCCAAGAGCAGGGCAGCCACCTCACTAAACAGCCCTTCCCAGAAAGCTTCTGCAAACAATTGCAGAGTACCTCAATGAAATCCTTCTAGAGATTTCCATGGAGGATTCCTGGGCCATTCCTGTGCATATAAACAGTCTTTTTCAGAGAGCACCCTTTGCGTAGCTGGAGTGGCCACCAATACCCACTACGCCTAATTTTTGTTCAGATTCAACATACAAAAATAATAGCATGTAACCCTCTACAGATTGATTGGAAATGTGTACTGACCAGAGGTGCCTTCCACAGCATCATGCTCTGCCACCATCTGGTCCTGTGAAGGGATAGGCTCCAGGGTTAAAAACAGTTGTCTGTTGGGGATAATGGATCCTCCGCTTGCCTTCCTCACATTCTCCTCCACATCTTCCTCATCAACAATGTCCTCCTTGTTGTTGCTCAAGGTCGCCCTGGGCTACTGGGAGGTATCCACGGAGCATTTTGGTGTAGTGGTGGGGTCACTGCTGACAATCGCATGCAGCTCCTCATAAAAGCAGCATGTCTGTGGGGCAGAACCAGAAAGAGTGTTCACCTCCCATGTCTGAAGCTCCTTTATTTTCACACAGCACTGCTGCATATCCCTGATGTAGCTCTTCTCCCCCACACCCCGTGCGATCTTGGTATAGATGTCAGCGTTTCTCCTGCTGGATCAGAGCTGTGCCTGCACAGACTCTTGTCCCCACACAGCAACAAGGTCCATCACCTCCTGTGTACTCCATGAGCGTGTTTGCAGCCTTGAGTCTCCATGATCAGCTGTGCTGGTGAGTTCTCCATACTGATCAAACAAAGTGAAAATTCAAAAGTTCCTGGGGCTTTAACAGGGGAGCAGCTGTTTCCTGTATACCTGGCTGACATGCAGTGGAGTTGAAAATGCTCTCCAGCGCAGTGACAGCGGAGCACTGTGGTACACCTCCTGGAGGCCAATGCATTCAAATTACACAATGCAGTGTCTACACTATCCCATGTTGACCTGTGGATGTCGAATCAAGGGCTATACCTCTTACAGAGGTGGAGTATATAAGTCGAATTTACAGGCCACTTAGGTTGGAGGAAGGGACTCTGTAGCATAGACACATGCATTATTAGATCGACTTAATGCGGCTTAAGATGCAGGGACGAGTTAGATATGCTGGAGGGTAGGGATTGGGTCCAGAGTGACCTAGACAAATTGGAGAATTGAGCCAAAAGAAATCTGATGAAGTTCAACAAGGACAAACGCAGAGTCCTGCACTTAGGAGGGAAGAATCCTATGCACTGCTACAGGCTGGGGACCGACTGGCTAAGTGGCAATTCTGCAGAAAAGGACCTGGGGATTACAGTGGATTAGAAACTGGATAGGAGTCAGTGTGCCCTTGTTGCCAAGAAGGCTAATGGCATATTGGGCTGCATTAGTAGGAGCACTGCCAGCAGATCAAAGGAAGTGATTATTCTCCTCTATTCGGCACTGGTGAGGCCACATCTGGAGTATTGTGTCCAGTTTTGGGGCCCCCCACTACAGAAAGGATGTGGACAAATTGCAGAGCGTCCAGTGGAGGGTAACAAAAATGATTAGGGGGCTGGAACACATGACTTATGAGAGGCGGAGGAACTGGGCTTATTTAGCCTGCAGAAAAGAAGAGTGAGAAGGGTTTTGATAGCAGCCTTCAATATCTGAAGAGGGGTTCCAAAGAGGATGGAGCTCAGCTTTCTCAGTGGTGGCAGATGACAGAACAAGGAGCAATGGTCTCAAGTTGCAGTAGGGGAGGTCTAGGTTGGATATTAGGAAAAAACTATTTCACTAGGAGGGTGGTGAAGCACTGGAATGGATTACCTAGGGAGGTGGTGGGATGATTTAGTTGGAGTTGGTCCTGCTTTGAGCAGGGGGTTGGACTAGATGACCTCCTGAGGTTCCTTCCAACCCTAATCTTCTATGACCTAAGTTTGTAGTGTAGACCAGACCTCAGGTACAAGCAGCAGCCCTGAAAGCTTCTTCACCCAGCTTTACTAATGTGCCTCAATTCCAGCCTGGAGGCACCATCTGCAGAGGCAGTAAGGTAGATCTAGCTACACATTTATATTATACAGAGAATTAACTGAAGTTTTGAATAATGATACTATGATCCCGCACATGCCACCAAATCAAATCTCAGCCACAAATGATTTACTTTGTATTATTCAGACAACCACAAAAGTTGTCATGAAAACCTATGAAAGCTTCAAACTTTTATCAGTTCTTAGTGGAGGTGTGTTACTTGTCGCTAGGATTGCTTGAATTTCAGTTACATCTCAGATTTTGAAAAAAGGTTGGCGTTTGTAAAAAAAAAAAAAAAAAAAAAAAAAAAAAAAAAATGTTTCTTCACTCAGCTCTATTCTTCATGTGCTTTTCTCTTGCTTAACAGCTTTAGTCATCCTGTCAGGAACCAGAAACAAATCCACACCAGCGACCACTCACCATAGAGAGTTAGAAAGTATCCGAGCAAACTGTAGGTTGAAAATTGTGTCTCAAATTCATCCTTTTCTATTCAGCCAATAGCAGCTCTCCCACCATGGAAACAAATAGTTGGAGTCTTACTGCAGCGTGCCAGACCTTTAATGCTGCTGGAGAGCAGCTGTTCCTCTCCTGGTTCTACTCCTGCTCCGGTATGCATGCACCCTTCTTCAGCTTCCTCCTCCAGTCTCCAGCTGGATGCTCTCTTAGGCTCCTGCCCATCAGCTCTTCCAGTCCCTTCCTCAGATTGAAGGGCAGTAGAAAGCAGAGATGATGCTGCACTTCCTACTTCCACTCACCCGCAGGAGGTGCTGTAAGCAGGGAAGGCCCAGGCCAATAATCCCACTCTTCTTTTCTTGTAGTTACTGATGGGAGCAGAGACACAATCAAGAAAAACACTTAATGGGAGAATGGGGGTAAGAAATCTGTGGACGTAGGGGAATAGGGGACAACCAACTCATAAAATAACACAGAGCTATAGGACAACATGACATTTAAGACAAGAGAGTCCTAACCCTTTATGATGATACTTACAGTGAACAGAAGACACTGTAAGCGTGCAGTTGACTGACAAAGTATCCTGTGAATGTGCAAGTTGAACAAAATTCTGTGACACACTTCTACCATGGAAATCAAAAAGTACCAACATTCTTAACGAGAAACACATTTCTAGAATCGAGAGTTGCCTAGTACCAGATTAATTTATTTAAACCTTTCTATTTTATTGGTAGTTTGACTAAGAATAAAGGGAGAGAAAGGACCCAACTACCATTAGTAAAAAAAGCAACAGACTTGACAAAGCTATTTCAATTCTTCTACAGGTTTTGCTGTGTCCTTCTTCTGCAGCATGTTTTCTTTCTGGGGGGAGAAGAGCAATTAGAATGACAGCACTGAGAAGAGTATTGGCTATATTAATAGTGAAAACATTCTGCACTCTTCATCCGAGCCACTCTGATAGGAATAACAGATCACTGTGTAATATAACTTTTTAATGTCAAAACGTTTGTTGGTTTCATCCTAATGATGCCAAAATTATAGCTTTCTGACAACACCACAAAAATCACATAAGCACAGCACTTGATTGCTGTGCACTGTGCTATTGCACTAGGTCTACATTTGAGTTAAGCCTAATTGTAAATTGTAGGAGCTAATTGTAAATCATAATATTCCCCAGCAATTATTATAGCTTCATAATAGTTTCTAGGATAAATTATTCAGGATAGCAACAGCCAAACAGCAATACAGCTCAACTAATACCAGTGCTAGTCAAAGTATTTTTACTGTTGAATTTAAATGTGAAAGACAACCCTGATTTTTAACATACAGCATTTCTGCAACATTAAGTACTGGTAACATACTTGTCAAAAGTTGGCATGTTTATATTTTATGTTGGTATGCTTATTTGCCAATGTGCTAATCTATTTATAATAAAAGTACTGATGTCCAAGTTCTAGAAATTAAGTTAGTGGCTTGAGTATGCTTGTGTGCACACAATGTATGTTCTCCGTGCTTAGCAAGCAGGAATTGTGGACATTTTCCCCACTTCTAGCCCATATAATTTATTGGCCGTGAGGCTGGTGGTATATCCAATTTCACCTAGACCAAGCAAGGTTGGTGCATTCTTCTCGTCAGCTCTAAAGACGTGAAATGTTTGTTTCTGCAGGTGCATGTGTGGTCTAGATCAACCCAGTTTGTGCTTAAAATACTATCCACGTGTAGTCACTGAATTCTGAACGAAAGGTGAGCAAGTCATGAGATTTTTTACAGCATACTCAGAATTCTCTTTAGCTCTGTTAGTTCCTGGATACTTAGCTTTAACAACGGGGGGAGAGCTTTGCAGGTACATATATGTACTAGACCTCGGTGAAATTTTTTTGGGAAATAATAAATTCATAAAAAAAATGAATGTTTTATGGCACAAATCATTTGTGAACTCTGGTTAATTTTAGAGGAACCGTTTCAGCCCACCTGCCAACATAGCATTTTTTTTTTTTTTTTTTTGGAAAAAGTGAAAACAAAAAGTTTTATTGCCCATTTTAAAAATGAAGATCTTTGGCCATTTCCAAGTTTTTTCTTCAACTTTTTGTTTTGAAACATTTTGACTATTTCTAAATGGCATTTTGTTTAAAAAAATAGCTAATTTTTAAACCAAAAAAATGGGTGAGGGGGGAAAACCATCAGAAAATGACATGAAGTGATCTAGATCAGAAGAAAAAATTTTCTTTGACCCAAAATAATTTTTGTCTCAATGAGGAAAAACTAAAACAAATTCACATTAGATTGAAACTGAAAGGAATTTTACATTTCAGTGAGGCCTCCAAACTAAAAAAATAAATAAATAGAAATCAGTTGCTCACTCAGTGTACACTTCGGGCACAGTTCAACTCCCACTGAGGTCAATAGGACACTTTTCATTGATTTTTAAATGGGAGCTAGATCAGACTTACTATGCTAAAAATCTGCTCTCCGATCCACCTGGTGGATCTCAATTCCAGTATGCTGTGCTCCCTATATAGGCTAAAATTGCCATTTACCATGGTGGGAATTCCGTATGTGTAGGGAAAGCAGAACATTAGGACTCAAGATCCACTATGCAGGTGTGAGGGGAGAATTTTGCCTTTAGTAACTTTCTCTTAATAGCTTCATATTCAATCAAGACTATTTTTTCCCATAAAAGATAATTTCCTAGGAATTATTTTAGGGAAGTTCTGCGGAACTGTGTTATACAGTAGGTCAGACTAGATAATCACGATGTTCCCCTCTGGCCTTGAAACCTATGAATATTTTATACAATGAAATTTCATTTGTTAATTGGAAGAGTACAAACATGTTGACACTCCTAATGACAATGAATTATATTCTTCACACATGTCTAGCACCAGGTGTGCAGTCCGTTTGGCTTCAATGGGACTGCTTATGAGTCAGGGTGCTGAATT
Organism: Chelonia mydas; assembly: GCF_015237465.2. Lineage (NCBI taxonomy): Eukaryota > Metazoa > Chordata > Testudines > Cheloniidae > Chelonia > Chelonia mydas. The sequence continues at coordinate 27,092,263 of NC_057851.1, read as the reverse complement.
AGGCCCTTATTCACAATCCCTATTAGGCAGATTTCACCAATAGAAAATAAAGTAACAGGGCCAGAAACTCAGCTAGTGTAAATCATTGTAGCTCCAATGTAAATGGAGCTACAGTGATACTGATTTGCATTATTACAGAATAGCAGTCGTGTTAGTCTGTATCCACAAAAAGAAAAGGAGGACTTGTGGCACCTTAGAGACTAACCAATTTATCTGAGCATAAGCTTTCGTGAGCTACAGCTCACTTCATTGGATGCATGCAGTGGAAAATACAGTAGGCTCATGCTATTTTGGTATTTAAGAAGCCTTGGAAACTTAAGGGGAATTCTCCCCTTTCCCTGCCTTCAAGATTTATTTGCATGCCATATGTGCCTACCTACTTACCCAAGGTCATGGTGTTTAAAGAGCAGTACAATATTATCTACAGCATTACAAGAAGGCACCACGGATGAAAAAGAACCTTTGCATACAAAAGAAAAGTGTCTTGAGTGAATGGATTTTTTTGTTTTGTTTTAGGGATAGTTTATCTATGCCAGGGATAAATGTAAGGTCAGTGAAATGACAACAGGGACAAATTTGCCCCTCAGGTTAGTGAACTATGATTTTATGTATTAAAAATGAATTGTAAATTGGCTTGATGTTTTGATGGGAAATTGTACAGAGAATTTGTAAGTGTTTAGTTTATAGGACTCTTGCAACTCTAACAGGTATTTCCTTTGAAAGATCAAATGTACACATGGGACTCTATGGACTTGGAGCACCGGTTCAAGGATTAGTGTGCTTGCTTTCTCCTCCCATAGTAAGAGTAGTTTGCACAGCTGCTGTTTTGGGAAATGTTCAATAATCTTTCATTATGAAATGGCATAAGCATTCAGCAGAGCCATCAACTCGTTTTTGGACATTCTCTGCCTCTTTCCTTTGGCATCCACATTCTTGAGATGCACATAAGGCTGAGAAAGTACTGTGTAGTGAGTTTGTCATCTTCAAAATGTGAAAAATCATGGAATTACAGAATGTGGTTTTCATGCCTCTTAATTCCTCAAGCAGAACTCCCATTGAGTTTAATCAGAGCTGTGTTTATGAAAGGACTGTCACAGGAAATCTGGAATTATATAAGGGCATAATAAGTAGAGATGGATAAACCAGCCTGCATAAAGTAAAGACTCACTTGAAATTCTGCCAATTGCTTGAACTTAACCAAAATTTCACATTTGAAATATATATCACCTCACCCTCCCCACTAGCCTTTGTGCTTGGTCTGTTTTCTCCAGTGGAACCAGAAGTAATGAAATATCATAAGAGACTATTCTCATGGTATTTCCAGCCCACCTGGAAACAGGATATCCTGGAAATCATGTTCTTGTGAGAGTTGTATCTTAACTCTTCAGCCCCAAAAGGCTCAAACAGACCCTGATTGAACACCCATTGGGGAGGGGGTGTCAATAGAAAGAATTCCAGTGATTCCAATGGCTTTTGGCCCTAGAACCAGGTGAAATGTGTTGGCCAAAAATCTTTTTTCCAGTGAAAAATGCAAATTAAGTGACACCAAAATGTTAATTAAATTTGTGTCTGTTTTGCCAAATTGTTTAAAAAAAAATCAAAAGAATTCTGAAAACTTTGTTTTGACATTTTTGAAACAAAATGTTTTGATTTTTTTTTGGTTCGGAACAACTTTGTTTCAAAAATTTATTTTATCTCTGAAAAAGTAAATGTTTAACAAATGGTTAAAATCAGTGAAACATTTGAATTTTAGCTTTAAAAAAACCCAACCATTTGTCATTCAACCCAAAATAAAACTGTCAGCTTTTTGATTCAGTAAAACTTTTGAAAAATGTTGACCTGAAACAATTTTTTGATTTTTCAAAATTGCCAGTGAATTGAAAAATCCATTATTCACCCAGCTATATTTGGATCAGGCCCATAGAGCAGTTAAAAATCCCAATCATACAAGTTGCTCCAAATTGTACAGACTACAGTGCCCACAATAGAGTATCATGGATTTAAATGGGGCTCTGCAACAACAACAGAGTTCTCAACAACAAAGATCTGCTTGTTTAGAGTTGATTGCAGGATCAGGGATAGAATTTGGATTAACAGCCAAACTACTGCGTGCTTCTCCAAACTCAACCCACTGCACCTTCTGTGGCTTTCCTTGTGGTACTACAGATTTGAATGGTGTCTATCCTATGATGATTAATGCCCTACATACAATGTGCACATCTTCACAGAAAGCTTGTTTGTTCTCAGAATTTCCATAGGGACTAGATATAGCAGGAGATGGGATAAGAAGTTACTCATTAATCCAGATCTTGTGATTTAAAAAATAAAATCAGAATCACCTTGACAAACATTTAAACCAGTTATGTTAAAAGTTAATTATAGTATATCAAATTCTTCTCCCTATTCACATGGAGAACTCCTACTAACATTTGTTAGGGTTAGTCATCCACAGCAAAGATGAGGATATTTAACTTGACTCTTCTTTTCTACAATACAGGTTTTTACAGTAGAAGTGACTTATGCTAGAGGAAAGGTAAAAGCACACTCTGGCTAACAGAGGAAAACTAAACTGCTTGTAAAAATGGCAGTGGTATAACGTTATTGATTATGTTACCAATACACACTATTCCTCATTTTCAGAGCCTTATGTTTACTAAATCAAACAGGGGTTTAAGTGGTCAGATCTGATGAAGTAGTAATTGTCATCACTTCCAGTTGTGCAACGTGGGTGGGCTTGACAGCCATTGATACACATTATAAAAGAAAACCTTGGCCAGGTCGACTCTTCTGTGAAATCGTAATTATGCCAATGAATTACATTGTTCTGATCTTAAAACATGCATCAAATATAATTTCATATTTATAAGGAGACAAATACCATGCACTCCATTAAAAATCCTATTACATTTTGGATTATTGGACTGCTACTACTAGTACTACAACATGTCCTACATGAGCCAATTCATGGTTGAGGTACACTGAATACTTTTCTTGTATGCATTTCTACATGTGTGGGTCTCAGGTGCAGTTCTTTGCACAAGAAGAGAGGAAGGGATAAGTGCTTGCCTTAGCAAGGATTTCTGCCAAGTTGTCAAGGTTCCTTCCCCACTCTGAACTCTAGGGTACAGATGTGGGGACCTGCATGAAAGACCCCTAAGCTTATTCTTACCAGCTTAGGTTAAAAACTTCAAGGTACAAATTTTGCCATGTCCTTAAACCCTATGCTGCCGCCACCAAGCATGTTAAACAAAGAACAGGGAAAGAGCCCACTTGGAGACATCTTCCCCCGCAAAATATGCCCCCAAGCCCTACACCCCCTTTCCTGGGGAAGGCTTGATAAAAATCCTCACCAATTTGCATAGGAGAGCACAGACCCAAACCCTTGGATATTAAGAACAATGAAAAAAGCAATCAGGTTCTTAAAAGAAGATTTTTAATTAAAGAAAAAGTAAAAGAATCACCTCTGTAAAATCAGGATGGTAAATACCTTACAGCGTAATCAGATTCAAAACAGAATCCCTCTAGGCAAAACCTTAAGTTACAAAAAGACACAAAAACAGGAATATACATTCCATTCAGCACAGCTATTTTACCAGCCATTAAACAAAAGAAATCTAATGCATTTCTAGCTAGATTACTTACTAACTTTTTACAGGAGGTCTGAGCTGCATTCCTGTCTGTTCCCAGCAAAAGCATCATACAGACAGAGCCTTCCCCTCCGCCCCCCCTCCAGCTTTGAAAGTATCTGGTCTCCTCATTGGTCATTTTGGTCAGGTGCCAGTAAGGTTCTTAGCTTCTTAACCTTTTACAGGTGAAAGGGTTTTGCCTCTGGCCAGGAGGGATTTTATAGCACTGTATACAGAAAGGTGGTTACCCTTCCCTTTATTTTTATGACAAGCCCTAAGCTAAGGAAAAGGATGACACTTGAGGAATTGAGATGAAACTTCTTTACAGAGCATCTTAGGGTATGTCTATGCTACGAAATTAGGTTGAATTTATAGAAGTCGGTTTTTTAGAAATCATTTTTATAGTCGATTGTGTGTGTCCCCACACACAATGCTCTAAGTACATTAACTCAGCAGAGTGCTTCCACAGTACCGAGGCTAGCACCGACTTCCGGAGTGTTGCACTGTGGGTAGCTATCCCACAGTTCCCACAGTCTCCGCTGCCTCTTGGAATTCTGGGTAGAGATCCCAATGCCTGATGGGGCAAAAAACTGTCACGAGTGATTCTGGGTACATGTCATCAGGACCTCCCTCCCTCTGTGAAAGAAACAGCAGACAATCATTTCACGCCTTTTTTCCTGAGTTACCTGTGCAGACGCCATACCACGGCAAGCATGGAGCCCGCTCAGCTCACAGTCACCGTATGTCTCCTGGGTGCTGGCAGACGCAGTACTGCATTGCTACACAGCAGCAGCAACCCATTGCCTTGTGGCAGCAGATAGTGAAATCAGCCTGAAAACCAGCGTCATCGTGTCCAAGGTGCTCCTGGCTGCCTCGGTAAGGTCGGTCAGGAGCACCTGGGCAGACATGGGCACAGGAGCTAAGTTAGGAGTGACTCGACCAGGTCATTCTCTTTAGTCCTGCAGGCAGTCCTATTGCACCACCTTCTGCCGAGCAGAAAGGAGATGTGGATGGCTTGCAGTCCTACTGCACCGTCTGCTGCCAGTCAAAGGTGTAAAAGATAGATGGAGTGGTCAAAACAAGAAATAGACCAGATTTGTTTTGTATTCATTTGCTCCCCCCTCCCTCCGTGAAATCAATGGCAGACAATTGTTTTGGTGAGGTCTGTCAGGGGCACCTTGAAAACTTTAATGGAGATTCAGTCCTGCCTAAAATACCAGAGGGAGGAATAGCTTAGTGAGTTGAGCATTGGCCTGCTAAACCCAGGGCTTTGAGTTCAATCTTTGAGGGGGCCATTCTGTGTGACAGTTTTTATTTCTCCTTGATGTAAAGCCACCGCCTTTGTTGATTTTAATTCCCTGGAAGCCAACCCTGGAAGCCAACCCTGTTGTCAGTCACCCCTCCCTCCATCAGAGCAACAGCAGACAATCGTTCCGCGTTTTTCTGTGCAGACGCCATACCATGGCAAGCATGGAACCCGCTCAGATCACTTTGGCAATTAGGAGAACATTAAACACCATGCGCATTATCCAGCGGTACATGCAGCACCAGAACCTGACAAAGCGAAACCGGGCGAGTAGGCGACATCAGCACAGTGATGAGAGTGAGGAGGATGTGGACACAGACTTCTCTCAAAGCATGGGCCCTGGCAATGCAGGCATCATGGTGCTAATGGGGCAGGTTCATGCGGTGGAATGCCGATTCCGGGCCCGGGAAACAAGCACAGACTGGTGGGACCGCATAGTGTTGCAGGTCTGGGACGATTCCCAGTGGCTGCGAAACTTTTGCATGCGTAAGGGCACTTTCATGGAACTTTGTGACTTGCTTTCCCCTGCCCTGAAGCGCATGAATACCAAGAGGAGAGCAGCCCTCACAGTTGAGAAGCGAGTGGCAATAGCCTTGTGGAAGCTTGCAATGCCAGACAGCTACCAGTCAGTCGGAAATCAATTTGGAGTGGGCAAATCTACTGTGGGGGCTGCTGTGATGCAAGTAGCCAACGCAATCAAAGCTCTGCTAATATCAAGGGTAGTGACCCTGGGAAATGTGCAGGTCATAGTGGATAGCTTTGCTGCAATGGGATTCCCTAACTGTGGTGGGGCCATAGACGGAACCCATATCCCTATCTTGGCACCGGAGCACCAAGCCGGCGAGTACATAAACCGCAAGGGGTACTTTTCAATAGTGCTGCAAGCACTGGTGGATCACAAGGGACGTTTCACCAACATCAACGTGGGATGGCTGGGAAACGTACATGACGCTCACATCTCCAGGACCTCTGGTCTGTTTCAAAAGCTGCAGGAAGGGACTTTATTCCCAGACCAGAAAATAACTGCTGAGAATGTTGAAATGCCTATAGTCATCCTTGGGGAACCAGCCTACCCCTTAATGCCATGGCTCATGAAGCCATACACAGGCAGACTGGCCTGTAGTCAGGAACTTTTCAACTACAGGTTGAGCAACTGCAGAATGGTGGTAGAATGTGCATTTGAATGTTTAAAAGCACGCTGGTGCAGTTTACTGACTTGGTTAGACCTCAGCGAAACCAATATTCCCACAGTTATTACTGCTTGCTGTGCACTCCACAATATCTGTGAGAGTAAGGGGGAAGACGTTTATGGTCAGGTGGGAGATTGAGGCAAATTGCCTGGCTGCTGGTTATGCGCAGCCAGACACCAGGACGGTAAGAAGAGCACAGGAGGGTTCTGTGTGCATCAGAGAAGCTTTGAAAACCAGTTTCATGACTGGCCAGGCTACGGTGTGAAAGTTCTGTTTGTTTCTCCTTGATGAAACCCCCCGCCCCTTGGTTCACTCTACTTCCCTGTAAGCTAACCACCCTCTCCTCCTTCCTTTGATCACCGCTTGCAGAGGGAATAAAGTCACTGTTACTTCACATTCATGCATTCTTTCTTAATTCATCACACAAATAGGGGGATAACTGCCAAGGTATCCCAGGAGGGGTGATGGAGGAGAGAAGCACTGGGAGGCGTAGTGGAGGAGGGAAGGATAAGGCCACACAGCACTTTAAAAGTTTACAACTTTAAAAAACTTATTGAATGCCAGTCTTCTGTTGCTTGGGCAATCCTCTGGGGTGGAGTGGCTGGGTGGCCGGAGGCCCCGCCACCGCGTTTGTGGGCGTCTGGGTGAGGAGGCTATGGAACTTGGAGAGGAGGGTGGTTGGTTACACAGGGGCTGTAGCGGCGGTCTGTGCTCCTGCTGCCTTTCCTGCAGCTCAACCATATGCTGGAGCATATTAGTTTGATCCTCCAGCAGCCTCAGCATTGAATCCTGCCTCCTCTCATCATGCTGCCACCACCTTTCAGCTTCAGCCCTCTCTTCAGCCTGCCACCTCTCCTCACAGTCATTTTGTGCTTTCCTGTACTCTGATACTGGTCTGCCTCCATGCATTCGTCTGTGCTCTGTCAGTGTGAGAGGACAGCATGAGCTCAGAGAACATTTCATCGCGAGTGTGGTTTTTTCCTTCTAATCTTCACTAGCCTCGGGGAAGGAGAAGATCCTGTGATCTTTGAAACACATGCAGCTGGTGGAGGAAAAAAAAAGGGACAGTGGTATTTGAAAAGACATTTTATAGAATAGGTACACTCTTACATGGTAAACCTTGCTGTTAACATTACATACATAGCACATGTGCTTTCATTCCAAGGTCGCATTTTGCCTCCCCCCACCACATGGCTAGCCCTTCCCCCCTCTCCGTGGCTAACAGCAGGGAACATTTCTGTTCAGCCACAGGCAAACAGCCCAGCAGGAAGGGGCACCTCTGAATGTCCCCTTAAGGAAAGCACCCTATTTCAACCAGGTGACCATGAATGATATCACTCTGAGGATAACACAGAGAGATCAAACAACATCCGTTCTTTGAACGCCAGCAAACATACACTGTAATGCTTTGTTCTACAATGATTCCCAAGTATATGCTACTGGCCTGGAGTGGTAAAGTGTCCTACCATGGTGGACGGAATAAGGCTGCCCTCCCCAGAAACCTTTTGCAAAGGCTTTGGGAGTACATCCAGGAGAGCCGCAAATGCCAGGGCAAATCAATAATTAAACATGCTTGCTTTTAAACCATGTATACTATTTTAGAAGGTACATTCACCAGAGGTCTCTTCTCTGCCTAGGTCTGGGAGGCAGCCTTGGGTGGGTTCGGCGGGTACTGGCTCCAGGTCCAGGGTGAGAAACAGTTCCTGGCTGTCAGGAAAACCAATTTCTCCGCTTGCTTGCATCTCCCTCATCCCCCAAACCTGCTTCCGTGTTGCCTCCATCTCCATTGAAGGAGTCAAACAACATGGCTGGCATAGTGGTGGCTGAACCCCCTAAAATGACATGCAGCTCATCATAGAAGCGGCATGTTTGGGGCTCTGACCCGGAGCGGCCATTTGCCTCTCTGGTTTTCTGGTAGGCTTGCCTCAGCTCCTTAAGTTTCATGCGGCACTGCTTCGGGTCCCTGTTATGGCCTCTGTCCTTCATGCCCTGGGAGATTTTGACAAATGTTTTGGCATTTCGAAAACTGGAACAGAGTTCTGATAGCCTGGATTCCTCTCCCCATACAGCGATCAGTTCCCGTACCTCCCATTCGGTCCATGCTGGAGCTCTTTTGCGATTCTGGGACTCCATCATGGTCACCTCCGCTGATGAGTTCTGCATGATCACCTGCAGCTTGCCATGCTGGCCAAACAGGAAATTGAAATTCAAAAGTTCGCGGGCCTTTTCCTGTCTACCTGGCCAGTACATCTGAGTTGAGAGTGCTGTCCAGAGCCGTCACAATGGAGCACTCTGGGATAGCTCCCGGAGGCCAATACCATCTAATTGCGTCCAAAGAACCCCAAATTTGACCCGACAAGGCCGATTTCAGCGCTAATCCCCTTGTCGGGGGTGGAGTAAGGAAATCGATTTTAAGAGCCCTTTAAATCGAAAAAAAGGCTTCGTCGTGTGGATGGGTGTAGGGTTAAATCAATTTAACACTGCTAAATTCGACCTCAACTCCTAGCGTAGACCAGGGCTTAGGGACAGAGAACTGTATTAATAGTTTTAAATAAAAGCAAGGCAAAGAAAAGTGGCAAATACGGTGGGTTTCTTTGAAGCAACTGCTTCTCCAAAGGAGGGGTGGAAGTAGACTTAGATAAGCTTCCTGATCTGCTTCCATCGAGGCATTACAAACAGTGTATCAGTGTGTAATGGTCCTTCTCTGGCAATGGGATGTGCGCATTTGACTACACCCCTTCCCCTTTGGGCTAGGACATAGCCACAATGAGCCATATGATTATCATCTCCTAAGTGGATAGCTGCAACTCACTGTATCCGGAGCTGGAGGCGCAGATAAACCCAGCTCCTGCAAAACGCAGCCACCTATCCGCTGAACAGGAACAGCTGTCAAAAAACTTCAAAAGGGTGCTCCACATCCCCTGCTGGTTCCTACTCCATTTCCAGAATCAGTTAAAGCCCTGCTCCTTACTCAAGGGCTTGTCTACACTAGAGACTGCCTCTTGATTTGTATTCCAGTGAGACAGTTGCTCTCCCCGAGATGGACCAGAACGAGATCCTTTTTATCCAAGCTGTAGAGTGTGATCTGAGGCAGGGCAGTGTAGGAAACCTGAGACAGCTGCTGCCCGGGCTGTACCGGTTATAGGAATAGGCAGGATTTCAAGCGCCAAGCCTGTCAGTCTGGCACCTTTCTGAAGTGCCAAAAGGTAATTAAAATCCACGTTTAAAAAAAAAAAAAATGAATGAGCCTAGAATCTTCTTTAAAATCAGAGACGTTCCTTAATACGAGTGGTGTTCATCTAGTATGTGCTGTTTAGAAGTTTCCCAACATAATTTACCTTTGTTGCTGTTAGCTCATATTATAAGCAGCCATTTAAATAAAAAAAGGACAATTTAACACTTAAAACAACCGTTTTTTTTCCTCCACTCCCTGCATTCTCTTAAACCCCCCCCCCCCCCCCCCAACCTCATCCACTGCACCGCAGTTTATGTGGGCAGGATCCATAAGTACGGCTAAATGACACAAACTAAATTTAAACTGTGGCCACCTCTTCATCTACTCTGACCTGCTTTCAGTCTTCGCTAAGCAAACAACTTTTCTACTGGTTTTTTAGATCAGAACCTGAACATATTTATTCTGTCATTGAGGTTTCAGGTCTGCTTATTCTGACCAAAAAAACAAAACTGTCCTCGTAAAACTGCTTGTATGAGTATTCGGATTTTCAGCTAAATGTGTCAAAAATCTGGCACAGTCAGAGTGTTGCGTCTTTTCAGCATCTAATAATATCAGCATTAATTCAATACAAATAGAGCTGTCACAAAGATATGCAATCAGAGATATACAAATAGGAACAGTGCACACAGCTAGGCCTTGATCCTGCACTGAGGATTCTCTTTCATATCAGACAGGAAACACACAGGAAGACTCCTGCTGCTACCCAGAGCACCACTGAAGACAATGGATTTTTGCACACAGTTTTCAGTGGAGGTTTGGGGCCTTTGGAGTGATAATTCCACGTCCCTAACCAAATCTGAATGCTCACGCATGGGATTATACATTTTTATTACCAGTAAAAATATCCACAGTGACTTTAAATAATATCACATTTATTAAGGACATAAAATCTCATGCTTCAGAACATAAGCCAAACCATTACTGCTTCAGGTTAAGAATAAACCTCCCCCCTGGGCATGGTATTCCATTGTTGGGGTTTCTACCCCTTCCTCTGAAGCATCGGAAAAAAAAACATCAGAGAAGTAATACTGGAAACCTATGTTCCCAAGGCTTAAATGGTAAATTTACTGGATATGTAAAGAGACTGAGGGGGAAAAAACCTATTATAAAGAGATATAGATTTAGGACATGCATGCAAAATTGAGGTCAATATTCCTTCTGACAAATTGATGGAAAATAGAAGATCTCATGTTCTTCAAAACATTGCTCATGCAGAAGGAAAGTAGCAGCTTATCTACAAAGGTTATGTGGATACTTTCCTGGGTAGATGATACACTCTCCTGGGGAAGCTACTTTGAGAGACATTTCCGTCTGAAATAAGGGCACCATAGACCTCAACCTGAAAGTGGGCAAATGATCCTAAATTGATTTAATTTCTGGGGTATCCAAATACAGGCTTGCTGAAAGGTTAAAGAGCAGAGGGCAGCAGGATACAGGATTGTTGTGGACATTGGCAACTATTATGGTGTCTCATAGGGGCAGTCTAGTCTAAATTTAAATTACTGAATAAGCACTGAACCACCTATGTGTTGTGCTTACACACTCAACCATACTCGGTGATTTACAGGCAAATAGCAAGACACGCACTGCTCCAACATTCTTACTATCTAATTTAAAATGTGATCTGATGAGTGAGGGAAACAGTAAAGAGGAATAGGGTGGGAAGGAAAATCTATAGTAATACAATTAAGTAATTCCTGGAGAGAAGTGGGTATATATTTGTACATGCCCACATGCATCGACCCCTTTAGGATTTCGTGTCACCATCACAGCCACAGAGTTTAAGGTGAACAATACAGAGTTCCTGAGATTATGCAAAATATCTTTAGACCGGTAGCTGACATCACAGCCCAGATTCTGATCTGCATTACACAAAGAAAATCTGAAGCAACCTCATTGAAGCTGGTGGAATTACAGCAGTGTAAAATTGGAATGAATGGAAAGAGAATCAGGCTCCATAAAACTAATAGGGCAAATCAATCAGATCAAACTAGAGAGCTTTGCACACAAGTAACTTTGCACCGATGAGAAACCCATGGAGCACAATGAGTGTAAATTACTCATATACTTAAATTGTTGCAGGATGGGACCTTGGTCATTACCAGAATCTGCAATTTCTGTGTTTTGGAGATTACTTCTGCCCCTTTGCCTCCAATTTCCTCTTGAGATCGTAACGCAAAAATATGAACTCCCCCACACCTTACACAATCTCACCAGAAAAAGAGCAAAGATGATGTTAGCCACAACAGAGGCCATATCTGTGGCTTGATCTCCAAGTAATTCTTCCTCCTCCAAAAAGGGGTATTTTGGACACAGCACATCCAAACAGACGACTCATCAATTCACTGGACTATCAAGTCAACACACACTGGAAACAGAAAAAAGAAAATCAAAATTTCCGGTTCACTGATAATTTGAACATGGAGACCCAGATCCTGAGCTGGTGCAAATCAGCATAGCACCACTGAAGCCTTTATAATTTACACCATCTGAGGATCCAGCCTGGAAAATTTATTCCCGAGTGATCTGGCGAACAGGCAGAACAGAACAGGACGAGTGGCACCACTGATGTAAGCCGGTGTACTGTGAAAGAGTGCAGCATTAGCAGAGATGGATTTCACTATGAACCACTTCTCAAGCAGACAGGTTTCAGAGTGGTAGCCATGTTAGTTGTATCAGCAAAAAAAAAAAAAAAAAAAAAGTACAAAAGGTTTTTTCCTCCTGCTGCTAATAGCCCACCTTAATTAATTGGTCTCGTTACAGTTGGTATGGCAACATCCATTTTTTCATGGTGTGTGTGTATATATCTTCCTACTGTATTTTCCACTGCATGCATCCGATGAAGTGGGTTTTAGCCCACGAAAGCTTATGCCCAAATAAATTTGTCTCTAAGGTGCCACAAGTACCTTTTTTTACCTCAAGCAGAGAAGGGGACTACATGGTTCTTGTGTGTATTCACACTGCTTCTGCTCACAATGTTGTGAAAGCCACTATCTAAATTGATAATAGCCTTTTCAGTTGTAAATCTCTACATTTTTGGCAGCTGTTGACAATGTTACACTTGCCTTGACTAATTGAGAAAACAGACACTTCCTGCCCCCCTGCCCCAAAAATATATATCAGAGAGCTTTACTGTCTTGCTTCCCTATTGTAAAGTAAAACCCTCCACCACTCACTCCCTCTCCCACCCCTCCGCTATCTGTCCAGATAATAGCTTTCACAGTTGAAGAAATGCAGAGCACGGGAGTGGCTTTTGTGGTGTTCAACACCCAGAACCTACAAATATGAAGATATGTAAATAGCCCCTAATTCATTCATCCAGCTGATATTTGCAAAGGACAGCATGATATCTAACAGCAAAGATGCAACACCAGTTCCCAGGGGAAGTCGGGAAGGAGGAAGAATGTTAGAGTGGTGTTATTTTTTAGTAATCATCCTTTTATTGATTTTTAAAACACTAAGCCAGATTCTGACACACTTGTTCATGTTCAGTAGTACCTTTGCATTTGACTCCACAAGAAGTCACTGATTTCAATGGGGCTACTTGCAGAGAAGAGCACTACCTAAAGTGAGTAAGGGTGACAGAATTTGGCCCTTAATCGGATAGAAGATTGAGCATATATATATTTGAGTAGCAACAATGCTTTGATTTTAGAAGTGAGCATTTCCCACCACACCCTCACTCCACTGTATCAGACAAGAAAAAAAGAAGTTAGCATATAAAATGAAAGAGGTGCAGGCAGTATGTACCCGAGCACCCCCTTGTAGTCCCGTGTGGTGATACAGGTGTGCCCCACCTTAAGTTCCCAAGCAGAACAGCAACAGATTTCAGTTTAGCCACCGAGGGCAAGGAGATGCCAACACACACTAATCAGATCATGTCTCCCCTTTTAATAAAGCTTCAGCCCAGGAAGCATTGCACCAAACATTGCCTCAGGCCAGGGATCATTATAGCAGTCATTTCATCAGGCCTCAGGTTCAAGACTCCTAAATTTAAAGTCCACACCCAAGTCTGTGAATCAGGTTAGGCCTGTCTCCAGCTGCCTCAGGGAGCAACTGCCCCTACTCACTGCAGCCTGCCTGGCTTCTACTTCTCTCAATCTTTCATTCTGCTTCCTGTTTCTGTTTTATATCACTCAACCCTAGGGCAAGGCAGGGCCTAACTGACTATCCCCAGGTTGCAGGCTCTAGCCTGTCCCTTAAAGGGATAGTACCTTTTTCCACAGGTGCTCTCTCACATATCCCATACCAAAACCACAAAAACAACAACCCTCAAAAAATACCTTGCTTCATACAACTTTCATTGCCATGCCCTCAAAGTAACCTATGAAGCAGATTATGTCTCAGGATCACCCAATGCACCACCTGCTCTGGAGAGGGTAAGGTGGACTAATATAGCCTATACCAAACCTATATCTAGTGCAGCGTACATCCCCTTGCACAACTATGCTGGCCGGTATCCTGAGTGTGGAGCCAAGACGACATCCACTCCTGCCCATATGTACAAGGGATGAAGCAGCCCCTGCTCTATTCCCCACAAGGTTTGGATAGCCAAAGCAGGGTGCTTTACATGCATTTAGGCACCTGCATGCAAGATAGGCCATCCCTGTGACCCTAAATTTGCAAAGCCTAGCACTCAAAAATCAAAATTATGTATTGTCCATACAAACTTATCCTTCTTCATGTAGGTTATGAGGGTTTTATTACAGTCATATGCTTTTTCAAATAATAAAGTATAATTTCATGTTTTCTTCATAAATCTTAAATATATATTTTATCATAACACTCCTGTGTTCATGGCAAATATGATTTTCTGCTATGTGTCAGTTTGTACAGTTTAATAGGCCCAATCACATTTTAAATAACTTGTATAACATTCTTAAAATGGCATACATTGTTAAAGGGAAAGCTATGTACAGCGCACACAGAATCATAGGACTGGAAGGGACCTCAAGAGGTCATCTAGTCCAGTCCCCTGCACTCATGGCAGGACTAAGTATTATCTAGACCACCCCTGACAGGTGTTTGTCTAACCTGCTCTTAAAAATCGCCAGTGATGGAGATTCTATAATCTCCCCAGTGGTTCCCAAACTTGTTCTGCCGCTTGTTCCGGGAAAGCCCCTGGTGGGCCGCGCCGGTTTGTTTACCTGTCGCGTCCGCAGGTTCGGCCGATCGCAGCTCCCAGTGGCCGCGGTTCGCTGCTCCAGGCCAATGGGAGCTGCTGGAAGTGGCGGCCAGTACATCCCTCGGCCCGCGCTGCTTCCAGCGGCTCCCATTGGCCTGGAGCAGTGAACCGTGGCCACTGGGAGCCGCGATAGGCCAAACCTGCAGACGCGGCAGGTAAACAAATCAGCGTGGCCCACCAGGGGCTTTCCCTGCACAAGCGGCGGCACAAGTTTGAGAACCACTGCTCTAGGCAATTTATCCCAGTGCTTAACAACTCTGACTGGAAGTTTTTCCTAATGTCCAACCTAAACCACCCTTGCTGCAATTTAAGCCCATTGCTTCTTGGACTATCATCAGAAGTTAAGGAGAACAATTTTTCTCTCCCCCTTGTAACAACCTTCTATGTACTTGAAAACTCTTATGCCCCCCCTCAGTCTTCTCTTCCCCAGACTAAACATACCCAATTTTTTTTCCCCCCAATCTTCCCTCATAGGTCATGTTTTCTAGACATTTAATCATTTTTGTTGCTCTTCTCTGGACTCTCTCCAATTTGGCCACATTTTTTCTGAAATGCGGCACCCAGAATTGGATGCAATATGCCAGTCGAGGCCTAATCAGCACAGACAGTCCTGCTAATACATCCCAGAATGATGTTTGTTTTTTGTTTTTTTTGAGCAAAGTGTTACTCTGTTGACTCCTATTTAGCTTGTGATTCATTATGACCCCCAGATCCCTTTCCGCAGAACTCCTTCCTAGGCAGTCATTTCCCATTTTGTTTGTGTGCAACAGATTGTTCCTTCCTAAGTGGAGTACTTTGCACTTGTCCTTATTGAATTTCATCTTATTTACTTCAGACCATTTCTCCCGATCATTTTGAATTTTAATCCTATCTTCCAAAGCACCTACAGCCTCTCCCAGCTTGGTATCACCTGCAAACTTTATAAATGTATTCTATCATTATCTAAATCATTGATGAAGATATTGAACAAAACTGAACTTAGGACCGATCCCTGTGGGACCCCACTCATTATGCCCTTCCAGCATGAGTGTGAACCCCTGATAACTACTTTCTGGGAACCATTTTCCAACAAGTTATGCACCCACCTTATAGTAGCTCCATTTAGGCTATATTTCATGGTATAATCCTTTCCAGCCACACACAAGTCTATCAACCATTGTGAAACTACTTCCTTTGCTGTATGGGATTCAGAGCAAAACACCAAATGGAGATAGAGTTATTGAAAAATAAAGGCTCAGAGAGGACACTTGCAAACTGTGGGAAGAGGAGGAAGAAAGGGGTGCACTTGTGCACCAGATGCACCATTGCCATAAAGCCTAAAAAGGAAAAGGAAACATCCTTTGGTGTAGAATTATTTTTTCTCCCAGTCAAAAGCACAGCAGCAAGACAATATATTATTTGTGTAGGACAAGTATCAGCAGAGGGAAGGAAGGAGCACATTTGGGAACATTTTATCTAAAAAAATAACTTTGCAGTAGACATCTATACAGAATTCAATGGAGTCCCTGTAGTGAAGAAGAGCAAAGAGAAGTAAAATTTAAATATAAAATTAGGTTAAATATGCCCAAGGCAATTTTTATTGTCAGTCACTCCTAGTGATTTTTCATGGCTCATGTAGCAAAAGAACTTTAATGATATTCAAACCAAAAAACACATTACATTTATCCAGCACATTTGATCCATAAGGATCCCTAAAGGCTTTACAATCATGGCATCATTTTCTCCACCATTGAAATGCACTCACCTTTGGGATGAAACATTGCAACTTTAGATTAACTATGGATAGACGTACCACACAACAGTTTATTGTGCACTGCCTCATTCATCCCCTTGCAGCTTGCCAGAGAGTGCAAGCTTCTCCATTAGTTGCTTCCCTGGAGGGGAAGTAGTAGTAAATTAGTGCTGACTAAAGTCCTTGCAAAAACCTTATAGGTTTTCAGAGGTATAACACTGCCATTGCATCCAACTCCCTTCAGCCCAACCTGTCCCTACCTGCAAAGCTCTGCCTTTGGAGTATCCATGGAGTGGTTAGAGCACTTTCTCAACCTGGAAGGATATGATCAGGTTTCAGGGAGAATGCAACCAGCCTCCCTTTCTTTATAACTAGATGGGAAGGGAGATCTCAGAGTTATTTTCTTTTGTAACCTGTTGAGAACCACTGACACACACAAAGGGAATTCAGATGCTGAAGAACAGTCACTTGCCCTTTCCCAGTCTCCAGGGTAGAATCTGTTGGATGCCAAGCCATTCTACCCGAAGAGAGGGAAAAGGACAACATGGCTGCTAAATATATTAAATTCTCTACATAGATTAGAGAAATCTTTCACAACTTGTTCATAAAACAATGGAAATGTATAAGACTTTGAGTGGCCCTGACTGAAAAGGGCAGGAGATGAACATGTGCTCCTTTAAACAGAACAGCAGTGTCATCTGACAACAACCTTAAGGAATAAAATATGTTTTCAAATAACGCTTTTATATGGAGGACATTTTAAATGGCGCCCAATGTATTTACAGTGTGTGGGAGCTAATATACTATATTATATACTAATATATAATAATAATTTTGAAGGTGAAAAAGGTATTCAGAGAAAGCGGTTTAACAGAGAAAGGCTCTAATTAAAGTGGTGTGTTATCTGTGAAAATGAAGTACAGGCTATGCACTCAGTTTTTACATATGTTATGCAACATTGTCAGCTAATGTAGTTGAAACATGCTCTCCCTTCATTGGTTACTATAGTGAGGATATTTTTAACTCTCCTTTTAATACCTGAATAGCTAATCTTTAACTAACTGTTTCACCACAGGAGGTCCCAAATGCTCCCAGGAAGATGGAATAAATGCAAGCAGTAGTTCAACTTTCCCTCTTCTAGTTAACTTTTAGAACCTCATTTGCAAGCTTTTTCCAATTTGGCTCTCACTGTTTATGTAACCAGCATACAAGAGTTAAATATATGTTTATACAGATAGATTTAAATAATAATTGTAATAACTATGGCTGGCTTCATGGAAGAATTGATGGAGTTAAGCCATCTCCTAAGGGTATAATACTTTCCACTACCAATGCTTTGCAAGAACGTTATTTTGGGGCTAAGCAGTTTTTGAATTTCCATAATGGCATGTTTACTTTTAGATACCTCAATTAAACTTTGGTCTGTTGTCCCCCCCTCCAAATGCGTCTTATTAGTGTCAAAGCTTTATGAGTATTTGACCTTGTAATTCAGTTCCAAATATTTTTAAAATTTAGCTTATTAAATATAGCACTGGGTGAAAATTTTTGAATTTTTGAAATACTTTTGCAAACAATGAATTCAGAATAATTCTATGAGCTTTAAATGATATGCAATATATTTATCCTGATATAAACCTTAAAAAAATTATGTTCTATACAGTATCCTACAAACCCGTATGTTGCCACGATCTTTAGATAAAGACCTTAGAGTTCCAGTTACAAAAGCATGACGGCTATATTTTCAAATCTTGCTTTTGAAACTGCATGCACAAATCCTGTATGCATACCAGTTTGCAGCTCAAATGGATGTGTTCATTGAACAGTGCAATTTGTATGTGTAAATGACGTTCAATATGCAATCAACATTTGAACATGTAAAATGGGAAGTTAGATATCTAATTACCTAATTAGTGTATAAAGGACTCAATCCTGCATTTGTGCCCAGCATTCTTACTCAATTCAGTAAACTCTTAAACATATGCTTAAACTTTACGCACAGACTTCAATGGGACTATTTATGTGCTTAAAGTTAAGCACATGTTTAAGTACCTTGTCGGACTTGGCCAGGATGCTCAGCACCTTGCAGTTGTGCGCCCCAATGCTGAATTTAGCACATAAACGCAAACAGATTGCTTTAAGGCAATTGTGAAAATTTGCCCACGAGTCCTATATGCAAAAGGCAACACTGATGTAGTGTTAAGTTTGAGATTTCATTTGCACCAATGTTAGAAACTTGAAATGCAAGATTTCTAAATAGAATAAATTGAAAGGACAAGTAATCAGTCACCAGTGACAGCAATCCATGTCTAAATGGAACAGGTCTAAACTTCACCAGCAGTGCAATAAAATACATTTCTTGAGTGCAGTGGAAGGATTAAATATAGCTGTGTGTTTACTGACCGGTAATGGAAGATTATAATATTTGTTGTTCCTTCACAGCACAGTGAAAATTATATTTCCTAGAGTTAATGTAAGCACAGATGAACGCATAATGGAGATGTGACTTACATACTAACAAGTGGAAATTGAGTATACTGTTTGCAGAGTTCAAACTTAGTTAAATAAAGACTTTTTTCCCCAACTAGTTTCCTATGATTGTTGATATTTTGGCAAATGCAATAGATGGTCAGACTGGACATATCCCAATCATCTAAATGCTTTCTAAGTCACCTCATCCATCAATTGAGGATTGGAGGTCACTGCAGGGCTTGATTTAGAGCTGGTCAGAAAAAAAGTGAGGGGGCTTTCACAAAAATATTGAGATCCCCCCCCCCCCCCAAAAAAAAAAATTCCAAAACATTTGCAAGCAACTCTGTAATAGTTTGAAAAACAGGGGAAACATTTTGTGAGTACTGTCAAAAAAAATCCATATATTTTTTCAAGTTTATCAGCTTTGCATTAGTGTTATGGCCAGTCTACCATCATCTTAAATAACTCAGGAGATGGGAACAGTTTCAATAACTCTTCCCTTAGGAGTGTATTCTAAAATATCACACTTAAATAGCTTTTTCCAAGATTCAGTATAAAATTTCCCTCAGCGCCGTTTTATTCCATTATTTCTAGTTGTACCCTTCACAGCTACCATAAACAATTCCTTTCCATCCTTAGCAACTACATCTTTCTGAGGCCTGCAAATGGTTAGAATATATGCCTTTGCCACTATTTAGCCATGCTATTCATACATAGGCCATGTTTCTGCAGTTGGATCCATGCAGGCAGATTCATGATCTGCAATAGAACACTACCAGTTCCACAGTTCAGATTATGCAGCTCCAGTAGCAAGATCAGGGTCTTGTTATATTAATATTTCCTCAAGTTTCCTTCTTCTCTCTCCCCTTCTCTAACTGTCATGTCTTCTATGCAGCCCCCTCATTTTGGAATGTATCTGCTGACACTTATACTTCAGACTTAAAAAAGAAAAGGATTGAAGTACTGTGTACAATTCTGGTCATCCAATGTTCAAGAAGGATGAAGTCAAACTGGAATAGGCACAGAGAAGGGCTCCGTTACTGCACAGAGTAAGTAATCTTCTCCTCTTCTTCGAGGAGGGTCCCTACTGGTGCTCCGCTGTAGGGGACTGTAAAACACTGCCCCTTGGTAGAAGGAAAGGGCTTCAGAGTTGAAGTCCATAAAACCATAAGTCCAAATAGAACGTCTGATGATGCTGTGTGAACATAGAGGCTGATGCCCAGGTTGCTGATTTACAGATGTCCATAATGGGCATGTTGTTGAGGAAGGCTATTGAGGCAGAGAGTGCTCTGATGGAGTATGTGCAGGTCCCTGGAAGGGGTTTGTAGCTGTTGATGGCGATAGCAAAGGTCAATGTAATCCATTTAGACACCCTCTGTTTGGATATGGCATCCCCCATAGCTTGTTCCGTGATGGAAAGTAGTAATTTTGACTTTCTGAAAGTCTTTGTCCTGTCAATGTGAAATGCTAGCACTCTTCAGACATGCAGTGTATGAAGCATTGCTTGTTTATTCCCATGAAGTTTTGGGAAGAACGAAAGGAGATGGATGGGTTGATTCAAATGGAATGAGGAAACACTTTAGGTAAGAATTTGGGATGTGGTCTTTGGGTAAATTGTTTTTTAAAAATATTGTGATGGGTTTGGAGGGTGCCACGAGTGCTCCCAGAGTTCCCACCCATTTAATAGATGTAATAGCAATGAGAAAGGTGTGTTTGACTAGGACAAATATTGTTACTGACGTGTGTCCTAACAGTTGGAGACAGGTCCTGGCTTGTGTTGTGGTGATTACATTGACTAGAGTGGTAAATCTGTGTCTAGGCAGAGAGGCTGTTTCCAAAGAGTCAAGGTAGACCCCAATGAACTCCAATCTCTGCACAGATGTGCATGTTGGATTTTTGTTTATTTGTAGACCTAGCTGTGTGAAGAGAGCTACTGCCTTTTGGGTAGCTGCTAGTGCCTCTTCTCAAGCTGATGCTTTGATTAAGCAATCATCCAGATAACTATTCCCCTCTGACCCCTTGTCTGTGGAAGTAAGCTGCCACCACCACAAGGACCTTTGAGAACACCTGTGGAGCAGTGGATAATCCGAAAAGGAATACTTTGTACCAGAAATGATCTGTTCCCAGAACAAACCTGAGAAATCTCCTGTGTGAGGGATGTATTGTTATGTGAAAATATGCTTCCTGGAGGTCGAGGGCTGAGAACCAGTCCTCTCTTTCTAGTGCTGGAATTATCATTGCTAGCATGACAATCCTGAATCACGGGGTCTTCATGAATTTTGTTGAGTCTTAAGTCGAGAAGGAGTCTCCATCCTCCAGTTTTTTTCTGGGTTAGAAAATAGTAGTAGTAGTAGAAACCTCTTCCCTATGTGTTGTGTTGGTAGTGGTTCTACTGCACCTAGGCACAGGATATGGACTACCTCCTGTCACCGTAGATGTTCATGAGAAGGGTCCCTGAAGAAGTTCGAGGAGGGATGGGGGAATAAGGGGGACAGAGGTAAATTGGATGGAATAACCAATCTTGATTATTTCTAATATCCATTTGTCTGACACTATGGCCTGCCATGCTGGGTGGAATGGAGTCAGACTATCTCCGAATGGATGGATGGTGTCAGATGGGTCCAGCAACAGAAAAAAAAGTGGGCGGAGTCTCTGGTCCTTGACCAAACCCTGTAAAAACAACAATTTTGGAGGGAAGTTGTTTGGGACATAGAGAGCTGGGAAGGGAGTGGCCTTCATTTTGCAGATCTCTGCCTTTGCAAGTCATATTGCCTCTGAGGTTGTGTTGATATCTAGATCTTTGCATCGAGTAATACTTCCCCTGTTTTTTCCTTTTTTGTAGGTGTGCATATGCCCAATGATCTCAGAGTTGCTCTGGGAGTCCTTCAAAGTGTGACGGGAATCATGTTTTGGCTGCGAACAGCTTTGGGCCTTTGAACAGGAGATCCTCGACAGTTGATTCTACCTCTCTGGGAAAACCCAAGAGGTGGAGTCAGGAAGCTCGTTTCATTACTATGGCCATGACAATGGAAAATGCCGTCATCTCTGCAGAGTCCAATGAAGCTTGTAAAGTTATGCAAGCTAAAAGTTCACCCTCAGATATAAATGCTTTAAGTTGTTCCCTTTTTGTCCTCAGGTATGCGTTCAATAAAGTCAGACTGGTTTGAGTAACTGGAGTGATTGTATTTGGCCATTATGGCTTCATAGTTTGCGATCCTGAACTGTAGGGTCACTGAAGATCAAACTTTATGCCCCCAAAAGGTCCAATCTCTTCCAGTTCCTGTCATGTAGGGTGGAGCTGGAACAGTGTTGCCTTCCCTGCTCATTCACAGCCTCTACCACCAGAGAGTTCAGTGTGGGGTGTAAAAATAGAAATTCCATCCCCTTGGAAGGGACATAATATTTTTTAATCTGCTCTTTTGCAGGTGGGTGGAATTGTTGCTGGAATCTACCTGATAGTCTTGGTTGGGTCCACGAAAGCCTCGTTGATTGGGAGGGCAGTCTTGGAGAAGGTTGAAGTCTGGAGGATGTCCAGCAACTTATGTTGGGACTCCACAACTTCTCCCAGCAGTATCTCCAGGGAATCTGCAATCCTCTTAAACGGTTCCTGGAACTGTTAAAGTCATCCCCTGTTGTGGGCAGTGGGGGAAATGATAGCTTCATCCAGAGAAGAGAATGAAAAATGGGCAGCTGATGTGACTTCTTGATCTGAAGTCTCCTCCAATTTATCAGCTGCCTCTTCTGGAGGTTCAGAGGGTGATGGAGAATGTCTGGACCTCTCCCAGGGTGGACTGGGAGGCTTAGGATAGTGTTGGCAGAACGTTGCCCATGGGTCTCAGTAAGGCCACTGTGATGGAAATGGCATAGGTGGCAGCATCCATAGGTGTCTGCACCATCCTTGAGTTTCAGGTCTGGGGTGGTATTCATGGTGCTCTGGTGGACACGGTCTGGTAACTGTATGGATAAGTGAGGAGTAGATTTCCCCTTCATCATCACCCTTGTTGCTGGATGAAGGAGCTGATTGGGTGGTGTGGTGAGTTGGCACAGTACCGAGCATGCTGGAGTGAGGTCAGTACCAAGGAGTAGAGATTCCGGTGCCAAGGCCACCAGAAGATCTTTATGGCGGAGAAATTACTGTGGTACCAAAAAAATCAGTATTAACGAGGGTGTTGTCAGCATTACCAATGCCTTTACTGTGATTGTCGTGCCAAGGGTCATGCGCTATGTGCTTGGGAGGCAGAAGGTGGCACCATAGACTGTAGTGCTGCCAAGCTGCTCAGTGCCACATGTTTGAGTGGCTCCAGCCTTACTGAGGCAGGAATGGTAGGTTTCCCTTTAGCGCCTTTTTGTGAGCCAGCCCACTTATAGGTAGCTTGTGAGCCAAAGACCCTGATACCAGATGGTCCCACTATCTCAGAGGTGGACGATCTCTGTGCAGTCAGTACTGATGGGGCCTGGCAGGCCGGGGAACATCTTGTTTTGCCGGATTCCCCAAGGAAGAGAGCTGGAGCTTGCTTCTTTGTGGTGGTGAACCTCTGTCAGATGCAGTCATTGGAGACGGTGCCCAGGAGGTGTCCATTATCCCTGATTGTACACTGGACGCAAAGACCTCTCCATCATGAGAGGTTTTAGCTGTAGGTCCCTTGCTTTCCTGATGTAAGCCTTGAGATTGTGACAGTGGGAGCACTTTTGCGGTATGTGTGTCTCACCTGGGCAGTGGACACACTGTGAATGCCTGTCAGACAATGGGATTGAGGACTGGAAAATGAGGCAATGTTTAAAACCCAGGGAGCCGGGCATGCCCCTTAGAATAGGGTTTCTCCCTATTATACTACACTAAGGAGTAGCCTAATAACTGAAACTTAAATTCCTAAGAAAAAATGTGTTTTTTTTAAAGAATAAACACGAAGATGTAGGGTAGTAACTATTGACTATTAATTATTGATTAACTAGTATTCTAAAGTTAAAGCTAGACTAATAAGCTCAGAGGTGCTGCCAATTGTTCCTCTCAAGCCAAAAGCGATAGAGAAGGAATTGAGGGAGAGTCGGTGACACAATGCGATGTAACTGCCTGAGATGGTGTGAGACAGGGACAGCGCATGTGAGACCCAACCAGGCACTGCTACCAAAAAAAAAAAAAAAAAAACCTCCAATTATAAGCGCAAGGGCACGGATTCACTTAAAGTGCAGCACCCACAGGGACACTCCTCGAAGAAAAACTATTATCTTTTCTGCAATTGTAATTCAAAGCAACAATGAAGGGAAGGATAGAAAAACAAAGGAAAATTGGATCATGCAGAGTATTTAAATTACTTTAATCTTTAGTCATCTTCCTAAATTTGGCTCATGAATGACCAAGGAAAGTAACATGAAAGCATAAAGGATTATCCTGCTGAACGTATGCGAATGAAACTATCTTGCTTCCCATTTCACTGGGAGGAGAATTTTTTGGTTTCCTGCTGTCAGTAAAACTGAAGAGACATGAAGGCTACATAGATAAAGGCTACAAACAGTGTAGATAAAGACTCTACACCGCCTTAAAAAAAAAAGTGATGGGAGTTATGCAAGGCAGGCTAATAGATGCAAGGGCAAAGGTGAAGATAAGAGCGACCACTGTATGATTGCAGAGCTCAGAGCAATATCAATGGTAATGTGTTAAACTATACCAAGAACATCCAGCTGAAAGTTCAATGGCGAGTGCTTAGTTCTGTTTACTAGAACAGTGAGGATGTTATGTGTGCATTCCTAATTAAAAAGGTAATAAATCCCTTATATACACATTACTGCTCTGACAAGAGGCCACAGCAGCGCTGATTAGAGATGCAGATGGTGTCTGTTTTGCAGTGTGAAAACTTCAGGGCTAAAGTGGATTCCTAAATACCCATGTATGCAACACTGTCTGCAGCAGTAGTTTCCAAATTATGGAATGCTTACAGGTAATCTGTGAAGAGCTTGTCAGTCAAATAGTGCCGTCTCCTCGGCTTCTTTATAATGAAGGTCTAGAATGCCTAAAGAGCTTGGAGCATTGTGAAAGCACAGGTAATGAGAAAGTGGAGGAGCGTGTTTATCTACCTCTGCTAGGAGCTGCTTCTAAATAGCGAGGAGAGGAAATGGGAGCCACTTCACAACTGGATTCACCAGTGGGGCCGGAGCTGCAGTGGGAAGCGTCCAGGGAACTAGGAGAGAATGGAACAATACAGTCAGACAATATATCCATATGAACAGGGGGCACAAGACGACCAGGTAGCTAGGCAGCAGGTGATGGGGTGTTCGCTCAACATCTCCCCTGAAAGGATTAAGATAGCTGGAAAGAGGCTAATTATCCTAATAGGCTGTACCTCGGGGAGAATTAAGCTTACTAGGCAAACCCACAAAGACCCTGATTGAAAACCCTCACTCCCATTCCTGTTTGATCATTTGTTGTCCCCCAAATTTAGTTGAACCCTCGGCTTAGTGGCTTCTCCTCTTAGGCTCGGGGAGGGGCCTTTAGTTGTCTGTGGGCTTGCACCCCCTCACCTTCCCGGGACTTCAATAGGTGACCAAGTGTAGGCTGGATTGATATAAAGCCATCAAGCTGAGAACTGAAACAGGCTGTAAGGGAACAAGCTTGTAGTTGGGAGGCGGAAGATGTGTTTAGAATATATAGACTCTGGCAAGAACCTGAAACCTGAACCATAGGGAGCAGTGGGTGGTCCACTGGTAACCTGTGGGACAGAGTTAGAGGAGAAAAGTAGGAAGGAGCACAGGGAATTGCAACAGGGTCTGGGAGTAAGCAGAATGTAGTTGCTGAACAGAGAGAGTGTCCCTGTGCTGGAACCTGGGGTAGTGAACAGGCCTGGTTCCCCTATCTATCACTGAGGAAAGTGGCATAGTCTTGAATTAGAGGATGGCCTGGAACAGCAACTGGACAGTCGATCCAGAGATCCTTTGATATCCCTGGAAGAAAGGGTGACCAGACAGCAAGTGTGAAAAATCAGGACGGGGTGGGGGGTGGGGGGTAATAGCTGTCTATATAAGACAAAACCTTGAATATCTGGACTTTCCCTATAAAAATCGAGGCATCTTGTCACCCTACTGGAACGGGAAACATACAGTGACCTGGATGGAGGACTAAGCCATGAAGAGGGAGTTGCAGATAGAGAGAGGTGCTGTGGGGTATGCAAACCAGAGCTGGGAAGGGATGTCAAATTGGACAGAGCTAATCCCCAGAATAACAAAGAGTTGCTGCCCTAGCAGTAAGTTGAACCTTGTTATACAGAAAAGGAGTACTTGTGGCACCTTAGAGACTAACCAATTTATTTGAGCATAAGCTTTCGTGAGCTCACGAAAGCTTATGCTCAAATAAATTGGTTAGTCTCTAAGGTGCCACAAGTACTCCTTTTCTTTTTGCGAATACAGACTAACGTGGCTGTTACTCTGAAACTTGTTATACAGCACATCCAGGGAGGAAGGAAACCATACACAGCTGGAGAAATCCTGGCAACAGGACAGAGTGTGTAGGAGAGGAGGAAAAAAGGAATAGGAGGCAGAGAAGCACATGCCAGGGAGCAGTGGGAGAGAAAGTAATATCTGAGCAGGAGATGAAATGAAGAGCAAAAGCAGACAGTGTGATTAACTTTTCTCTCCAAGAATAAAATCCTTGTTGCCCTACTGTAGTTGCCACAGTAATCTTATGCATTCATGAACACGAAGGAAGGAAGGAAGCCGTGAGACAAGATCTATTAACATGGCACCCATAAAATGAAAAAAAAATGGCATTTTGATTTTTCATCCTAAAAGAGAAAACTGACCAAAAATGAATGTTTTCCCTGAAAGTTCATTTTTGCTTAGAATACCATTTTTAATCAAAAAATGTGAAAAATTTTCAACCAGATCTATTAATAGCAAAAAAAAAAAAAAAGTTTCCTTCCTGGTTCACAGACCATCAACTGGATGTTTCTTAGTTATTACACTGTATTGACTAGGGCTGATTGGAACACTTCCAGCAAAATAAAATTTTGCCAAAGCATTTTGGAGATACATAGATTTCATGAACTTTTCATAGTGGTGAAAGGGGGAGGAAAGAGCTAGAGCTACACGTCTACTCTGTAGTCTGGTAGTTAGGTAATAGCTTGGAATAAAGTAGAACCCAGGTTCAAGTTCCTAATCTGAATTATCAAGGATAAAAAACCCCCCTCTGCTTGAAATTAGACAGAGCAAGGACTTGAACTTGAGTCAAACACACTATAAAGCTCAGGTTTTGGTTTCACTTCTGCCTCCACCCCCCATTTTGATGCACATTTTTTTCATATCACATTGGAGGACAAACAGTTTATCCTTCAGTGTGAAATGAAAACTTTTCAAAGTTATCCTAAATTGGAACTGCCAACCTCCAGTCAATTCCAATATTGAGTGACTGCTTAGGATGACAGGTTTCAGTGTTAGTCTCTAAGGTGCCACAAGTCCTCCTTTTCTTTTTGCTTAGGATGAGATCACTGTATATCTGAACGGAAAATACACTGAATAGTATAGGAGACTGCATATTCTATGGTTTAATATTTAACCCTTGGGTGACTGACCCACCCACCCAGCCTCTCTTAGGCATTGAGATTAGCAGGCAATCTGAGAAATGCCAGCATTTGAAAAGTTGGTAGGAAAAAAAAAATCTCTGGAATCTAGCTGCTTGTTGCACTTAATATATAATGGAGAATTATTAGCATGTTTTCAATGTAAAATTCAGTACATATTTGCATCGGTCTTCATGGCTGAGGACACGAGGGAGGTTCCCAAACCTAAGCCATTCTTTTTAGGTGACAAATCTGAGTAACTGTCCCAGATTCAGGTGTCATCAGTGGTGGTTTGGAACAAATTGGTAAATTAAACAGTAGTCACCAGGACCAGATGGCATTTACTGAAGAGTTCTGAAATTGCAGAACTACTAGCTATGCTATGTAACCTATCATTTAAATCAACTTCTGTACCAAATGATTGGAGGATAGCTAACGTGACACCAATTTTTAAAATGGTTCCAGAAGTGATTCTGGCAAGTACAGGCTGATAAGCCTAAATTCAGAACCAGTTCAGAACCAGGAAAGTTGGCTGAAACTATAGTAAAGAACGGAATAATCTGACATATAGATGAACACAATTTGTTGGGGAAGAGTCAGCTTGGTTTTTGTAAAGGGAAATCATGTCTCACCAATCTACCAGATTTCTCTGAGGGGGGTCAACCACCATGTGGACCAGGGTGATCCACTTGATATAGTGTACTTAGATTTTCAGAAAGCCATTGACAAGGTTCCTCATCAAAGGCTCTTAAGAAAAGTAAGCTGTCATGGGATAAGAGGGAAGTTCCTCTCATGGATCAGTAACTGGTTAAAAGATAAGAAACAAAGTAGGAATAAATGATCAGTTTTCAGACTGGAGAGAGGTAACTAGTTGTATCCCCCAGGGATCTGTACTAGGACCAGGACTGTTCAACATATTCATAAATTATTCTGTAAAAAGGGATAACCAAGCAGACCGCAAAGAGTTACAAAGGGATCTCACAAAACTGGGTGATTGGTCAGCAAAATGGCAGATAAAATTAAACACTGATAAATGCAAAGTAACACACATGGAAAACATAATCCCAACTTTACATATAAAATGATGGATTCCAAATTAGCTGTTACCACTTGAGAAAAACATCTTGGTGTCATTGGGGATAGTTCATTCAGCATCAGTCAAAAAACCACAACATTGTTGGGAATCATTAGGAAAAGGATAGATATGATGACAAATATATTGCATCTATATAAAAAAATATGGGCAGACCATAGATTTATGGAGTGCAGATCTGGTCCCCTCCCATCTCAAAAAAAGATCTATGGGAATTGGAAAAGGTACAGAAAAAGGCAACAAAAATTATTAGGGGCATGGAAGAGCTTCTGTATAAGAAGTTAACACTAGAACTTTTCAGCTTCGAAAAGAGACAACTAAGTGGGGGATATGATAGAGGTCTATAAAAATCATGACTGGTGTGGAGAAAGTAAATAAGGACGTGTTATTTACTCCTTCTCATAATACAAGGACTAGGGGTCACCAAATGAAATGAATAGGCAGCATGTTTAAAAACAAAGGAAACTATTTCTTCACACAATGGACAGTCAGCCTGTGGCACTCTTTGCCAGAGGATGTTGTGAAGGCCAAAGACTAACAGGGTTCAAAAAAAGAACTAGATAAATTCATGGAGGCTAGGTACATCAATGGCTTTTAGCCAGGATGGGCAGGGATGCAAAACCATGCTCTGAAGTGTCCCTAGCCTCTGTTTGCCAAAAGCAGGGAATGGGCGACAGGGCATGGATCACTTGATGGTTATCTGTTCTGTTCATTCCCTGTGGGGCCCCTGGCTTTGGACACTTGGTCTGACCCAGTATGGCCGTTCTTATGTTCTTAGCAAATTACTGTAACCTCATCAAAATAACAACTTCTCATAACTGCTCATAAATATATCACCCATGTGGTTTGCTTCGTGCGGCAATGACTGGAACAGCGGATTTGTTTTCTGTAAAGTATTTGGATCTTTTACAATGCTCTCTACATCATATTGAAACATTTTGTCTGCTACCCCAAATAAATAAAGCAACCCCAGAAAAATACACAATGAAAAAACACGTTAACCAAAAGAATGTTTTGACAAGCATTTCACAATATTTTAGTGAAGAATTCATTTAAATGACTGCTTTTCAGAATACATTTCCAATGGGATATGCAGTGAGATTTGAGTATTACTACTTTTCTTTTTCTAACATGATCAAACTCTCCTTCCACTGTCAACAAAATGACCACTTCCATATTGTTTTTTTTGCAGAGGGCCAGAAACCCTTACTTGCATTGATCATCAATTACTCACCCAAGTAAATCCCTGGGATCACTTGTATGAACAGAAGCTCATTAATGTGTGTGGGGGGGCGGTCATAATCTGACTACAAAAGTTCAAAATCTGGGAAGACATTCTTATTTCTCCCAAACATGTCATCTGCTCTAAGGGAATGATCCAAAGGTTGTGGAAGTCAATGGGTATCTTTATTTACTTTTCATAGGTTCATATATACAAAGGCCAGAATGCATTGTTGTGATCATCTGGTCTGACCGCCGTATAACACAGGCCATAGAACTTCCCCAAAATAATTCCTAGAGAGTATCTTTTAGAAAAGCATCCAATCTCAATTTAAAAAAAAAATTATCAGTGATGGAGAAACCAGGTCAGGAATAAGGACCCACAGTACTGGCCATGTAAAGCATTTGCTGATGGCTGTACTAGTGTCTCCTCTTGCCTGGGCCCCGTACTGTCCTAGTCCTGCTCCTGCCTTTCCCGATTTGAGGTAAACCTGGTTCTGGCCTTTGGCACGGACTCTGGCTTGACCCTCAAACATTCAGCCTCTGACACTGGCCTTGACCCTCAGCTCCATTTCCAGCTCCTGACTCCTGCTCTGACCATGAGGCAAAATCACCCACATCCTGGCCCCTCACAATCCACCATGGCCCTTGGAAAGTTGCTCCAGTGGCTAATCTCACTTAAAAATTTGTGCCTTATTTCCAGTCTGAATTTGTCGAGCTTCAAATTCCAGCCATTGGATCAAGTTAAACCTCTCTGCTAGATTGAGGAGCCCACTATTAAAAATGTAGGTACCTGTAGACTGTAAATGGCCTTGGATATGGATCTAATTGAACTCTGCTAAACTTCTTTCTTTCATATACTGGGATGATTGCATTAATAGATTAAGGCCAGAAAGGACTCTTATGATGGCCTTTTCTATGCAGGAAGTTAGTGATAGTCTAAGTGATTCCTACATCAAGCCCATAACTTCTGGTTGGACATCTTTAAGAGATGTGACCAGGTCAATCTTGATTTAAAGAATTCAGGTGTTGGAGCATCTATATCCCTAAGTAAATTGGGTTAATTACACTCATTGGATGGAGGGGTGGGTGGAGAGAACAAGCGCACCTCCTAGTCTGAATTTGTTTAGTGTCAGCTTCCAGTCATTGGATCTTGTTTTGCCTTTGTATGTTTAGATTAAAGAGCATCATACTAACAGAAGTCCTCTTTCCATGTAGGTACTTGTGGACAGATCAAGTCAATTCTGAACCTTCTCTTGGGTGAAATAAATTCACCTTAAGTTTGTCACTAGAAAGCATGTATTCCAGACCTTAATAATTCTTGTAGCTCTTTCTAGACCTTTTCTAGTTTGTTACCATTGTCTTTAAAGTGCAGAGACCAGAATTGGACATAGTATTCCAAAATGACCAAGCTAATGCCACGGTGATACCACCACCTCCCTAATATTCTCCCACTTACACTTTCAAGGATCACATTTGCTTTCTTATCCATCCCATCACACTAGCAGCTGATTTCCAGTTGGTGTCCCTCATGACTCATAAAGCAGGGCCATATAAAATGGATGGACTTAATAATTAAGGAGCCCCTAGAAAGCTAGGGGCTCCTTAATTATTATCTTAGATACTTCATCTTTCATTTTTTTAATTTACTGGTCCCTAAAATGTACACAAGATACATATACATCACTAAGAGCAGTGGAACAACATTTGACATCCCCTCCTTTGTAAAGGGTTTGAATGTTTTTGGCATGTGACCTGCTTTTAGATGAACACCAGTGCACTTGAACTGTAATGTGAATATGTAAATTAATGTACATATCCCTGGTGCTTGCTCATACACTGTGGATGTTGGTATTAAAGACATTCAAACTGCTCCTGATATGCTAATTTGCAAATAGATTCATGTACCAGCCACTGCTACTCAAGCGAGGGTGTGAAACGGAAGCCAAAAAGAAAAGGCTGCTTGTTTTAAATATCTATTCGAAAACATCTCAGTTTCGCCAGTTTTTTAAAACCCTAGAGAAGCCGCTAACAGTTGTGAAGTGACTTGGGAAAAAAAGTGATGGGCAGCAACTTGGCCCACCTGGAGCAGATATTGTTGACAACTTGAAAGCAGAAGGAAAGGCTGTGGAAATGCAGCACTGAATTGCTACTTTCAAAGCTGCAAGAAGAAAAGGGAAATGTATCTACTGCTGACTACAGATCCTGCACTGCGGAGAAAATCTGATTGAAACCACCAGCAGTTTGGGGTTGCTAAAGGTTCTGCTGTGTGTGGAAATGTGGATGTAAAAAAAAAAAAAAAGACTTCCTGACTTCTGTGCAGGTAGTTGCAGGGAAGAGAAGAATGTTTTCTCAAGAACTTTTTCATTTTGCCTGCACAACAGTGAAGTTGTTGCATGAGATAGGCTTATTTGCTCTCCATCTACTGGAAACGGCTATTGTCTTGCATCAAAGCTTTTCTCCCTTAAATTGCATGCTTTTTACAGAAGGGGTTGGACTAGATGACCTCCTGAGGTCCCTTCCAACTCTGATATTCTATGATTCACTAATTGGAAACCACAAGCTTACCATGTGATCCAGACCACTCTGTAAAACTGACCTGCCCTTATCATTAACCACTCCACCAATTTGTGTCATCTGCAAAGTTTACAAGCAATGACTTTCAATTTTCTTCCAGATTGGTAGATATCAAATTGCACTAGGTCAGTAGCAGATCCCCAAGGGACCCCAATAAAAATGTCCCCATTGGATGATAATTCCCAATTTACAATTACTTTGAGATCTATTGGTTATCCAGATTTAATCCGTTTAATGTAGGTCGCCTTGGAAGAAATCAATTTTTTCTAATTCAAACAAATGTTTATTTAAGCATTTCTTTTCAATTTTTATCAATTTAAATGTTCACAATTGTGGAAAATTATGGGGAGTCAGGCAACGGGAGGGATCAAACAATTATTTAATCATAATGGATCTTGCTATTCAAAAGGTTAGTTTTATAACCAAATACAAGTTGTCAACATCGCATGGCAAAATATATGAAGTAAATAGCCTTAAAATCAAACCCTAATACACTTCCACTTGTAAATTTCTATTATCAATGGAAATATTTTGTGAGTGTGTGTGTGGTAAAGCTCAACATTTTCTGGGGGGGGGTGGGGGGGGTGAAATCTAATCCTTCCAAACCTAAGTATGGGCTACATTAGAATTATACAAAAATCAATTTTTTATCAGCATGTCACGATACTAAGCCCAATACCTTACAGATGTCTAAGTACATTGTGTCACAAGTTATCTCAAATATATATATCAGGTTTGCTTGACAAGACCTATTTTCAACAAAACCATATTGATTGGTATTAATTAGGCTACCATCTTTAATTCTTTATTGATTGCATTCCAGGTCATCCCATTTTCTATTGTTAACTCTCATATTTGGTATTTTTCAGAGCATCTAAGTTCCTTCAGTCATTGTGATTACATGTAAATCTCAACTTAATTTTTTTAAGCTGAAGTTCTAGCCCTCATGATTGCAGGGAAAGCTTGACATCACTACTGACCTAAGTATAACCCAACACACACACAAAAACAGAAGAGATTTTAAAAAAAAATTGCTGAGATTTAAAAAACCTCAAGACTTTTGGGGCACCCCAACTCATGCTTTGTGACTGCTTGGTGTTGGTAATATTGTGTTTATACAGCACTCGTGGGGTTGTGGTGTAAGCAGGAGCTGTGAGCACAGAACTGTGCCTGGATGCAACAGACTTAAGTGTTTTATTAATAACCTGGAAGTGACACAAGTCCAGCATTACTTCTGGATGTAGTGAGACCTTCCGTAGTGACTGTTTAAGGCTCTTCAAGGCCACTCCTAGCTATGGAATCTAGCTGCCTCAAAATAACTAGACACACCTGTTGGTCCTTACGTAGAGATTAAAACAGTTTCAATGTTAGGGCCAGATTCTTCTCTCAGTCACTCTGCTGTGAGGGCCAGTCTACCTTCCCTTGAATTCAATGGAAACAGTCCTATAGTCTGCAATGGATTTAGGGCCTAGTCCAATTCCGATGGAAGTGAATGGAATCACAGGAGAGTCAAGAATCAGAACCTGACCCAAAGCAGTGTTTCTCAACCTGGGATTGCAGCTGCTCTCAGCAATATCCCTATACTCAGCCACACTGCCACCCACTCAGCAGCAGCATGCTAGAGTCCTTCTAGCTTGCACCTATACTCAACAGTACCCAGCCTGATCCTGCTCTCTCCCTCAATCAGCAGCACACATCCTTACATGTTTAATTATTTTATATTTACCATATTAAAATACCCATATTAATTGGAGTGCATTTGCTGTAATAGAAGTCAGCACAAAACTTAGAAATAAAAAAACAAACAAACAGCTACAAAGGATTGTGTGATGGTACCACAAAATACTGCGGGGTTTAGGATGTGGCAAGAAAAGCCATAGGGGCTGTTTTTAGGAACATAGGAATTGACACTTTGGATCAGACTTGTGGTCCATCTAGTCCAGTAGCCTGTCTCCAATACTGCTCAGCACCAGATGCTCCAAAGGAAGGTGCAAGAACCCCTCAGTAGGCATTTATGGGATAATCTGCCCTTCCTTCTCCAATTTAGGTCTCATCCAGGGCTCTAGTAGTTAGAGGCTGGCTTAAACCCTGAAACATGAAGTTGAATATCCCTTCTAAAATATCATTAATGATAACTCTGATATCCATATAAGTGTCCAATCCTTTTTGAATCTTGCTAAGTTCTTGGCCTCAGTGACTTCCCATGGCAATGCATTCCACAGCCTAATTACATGTTGTGTGGGTGTGTGTGAAACATTCTTGTGATCAGTTTTGAATCTGCCACCTTAATTTCATTGACTGTCCCCTTATCCCTGTGTCATAACACAACAGTAGTAGTTCCAGATCTGATTTCTCCAAATCATTCATTTTATGAGGTCATCTACTTTCCAAGATAACCTATCATCTTCTTAGGAGTTTTTCCATACCCCTGTTCATTCTTGTGATTCTTCTCTGAACCCCTCTAATTCTGCAATATGGGGGAAAACCAGTACTGCACACTGTTCCTGATGACACTGAACCACTGGCTCTTACGACTTTGGGGACACAGGTGAAAAAAAATTGAGAACCCTTGAACTGAATGGTCCAGCAAGATAAATTAAATACATGATTAAATAGACACTACAGCTAAACATGTGTGCGTTTTCTTAAGGTGGAATAACTTTTAATGAAACCAAAATAAGGGTTATTTCCAAACACTGAGTAACTGATAGGACACCAAAAAGAAAAAGCTCTTAAAATACAAAGTTTTGTTTTTTTTAATCTGGCAGCCATGTCACTTGCACCAATGAGTCTGCTTGTATGTCAGTTGATCTCTATCCCCAATCAAATATAGTAACAAGCTCAAAAGGCAAGTACTTGCAGTAACCCT
This sequence comes from Chelonia mydas, assembly GCF_015237465.2. Taxonomy (NCBI): domain Eukaryota; kingdom Metazoa; phylum Chordata; order Testudines; family Cheloniidae; genus Chelonia; species Chelonia mydas. Next base: position 27,057,214 of record NC_057851.1, on the reverse strand, counting down.
CTTCTCAACTATTACAATTAAGGTAATTGTAAGTTTAACACAATAGGAGTTTATTTAGACGAAATGGAGAAAATGACCAGCTAGAAATCAAAATAGTATTTCTCACTTTGACAGCAAAAGGTAAAGTAGCTTAAGGTATGACAATGCTTGACACCACTCGGTGGGTAATTGTGGAGACTGTAAAACCTCTTTGTAAAAGCTGGGAACTGATGTCAGTAAATAAAGTGAACGTCTCCTTTGCTGGGGTTAACCACTTTGTGGAAAAATTATCAGAAAAAAGATTTTTGTGCTCTGATAAAGGCAAAAAAGTGTCAGATAAGATTAAAATGCATTGTGGGAGGTCATTTCATTGGGGGACGGGGAATAAGAAGTGTCTTCTCAATGTAACATTTCAAAGATGGGAAGGTGGAGAGTCAGTCTCCTGAACAAAGGTGTCCGACGTGTCATAAAAAGTGGTCAAACTGGTTTCCACATGACACTGGATTTAATATGCACTTTGCACTATATTCAAAGCTTGTGCCTTTATCCCCGCAGACACATCTTACTCAAACTTGATGGTCTACGGGTAGTTATGAGGTGTTGTGCTTGTGCCTTTATAGAACTGTTCTAAGCAGGCTTCCCTGTATAACAAAATGCTTTCATGCTTTGGAGACAGTAAGGAAAATAGCCTAAATGCAATTCAGTCTTTTGATATTCATACAAATCCACAGCTTTTGGTCTTCCCTGAATAATTTTTAAAGAAGATTGCTTTTTAAAGAAATCAACTACATTATGGAAATTTAATTCCAGCCTGATGAAAACTGATCTACATGACAAATGAATCTGAAGCTCAGTATGAATTTGTAAGATAAAAGCCTTCACCTGACCATGGGGAAAGCAAGTCTTTTGCAGAAAAGATTTAAAAAAAAAACCACACACGCAACCCACACAGCTCACTCTCTTTCCCTACTGAAAGGTTAAGATTAGAACCACTTCAGTCAGTCTTCCTCCTACTGAATGGCAGAAAAGCAGCCTACACTAAAAAAGGAAGTAATAGCAAACAGCAATGGTAACTTTTATAAGGGGATCTTTGTGAGTAATTGTAAGTGATGGCTATTTCAACATCACCCTGAATTGATTTGTTATACATAGTTTCATTGTGTTCTTTGTCATCCCAAATCAGATACCTTATACATAAATGGTGTTTACTGAAGCCTGCCTAAAAAAGCCAAACTATTCCAAAATTTGCTATTATGAATGCTTGCGTAGCACAAACCATGCTGTGCTGCTGAAATACCTTGTAAGGTAATAAAGAGGTTGCAATGTTTTGCTTGCTTCAGATGATTATCCAGAGAATACTTTCAAAGTATTTGAAATGAGGAGTCTTCAGTTTTTTAAAAATGTTTGCGTCTGTTCAGATATTCATCTGCTTGCTTTACCTTGTGGTGAAAACACAAGTGGACGATAATATTTAATGTCATCCTTTAGACACAGCACTACATAGCTCATGCCCAGGTAAAGCATTTGCCTTTTAAAAAGGCCCTGCATTCGTTTTCTATAACCGGTTTGTTATTGAAACTGATCAACAGGTTTAAACATCAGTTCATCAAACCACCTTATCTAAAAGAAATTGCAAGCAAGACAGTGCAGTCTTTTGAAATGGAATTCTTTAGTACTAGATCACTTGACAGAGGGAATTTAAGTCGCTTCTATATTTGAAGTACAATGCTTCCATTTGCCTTTTAGAGCTCATTTTATCAGGAACTGTTTTGTTTGCATGTTAAGTAGATCAGCAGGAGACCCCTGCTGAAATATTCACACATACAATGAAACCTGACTTTCTGCAAACCTTCTGGAAAGTAAAACAAAAAACCAACCCACCACTGTTCAGTTTGGATCATTTGACCAGGCAAAGATGCAGCGCTTACAGGAAATGCTCTTAGCAAGGTTTCAGAGTAGCAGCCGTGTTAGTCTATATTCGCAAAAAGAACAGGAGTACTTGTGGCACCTTAGAGACTAACAAATTTATTGGTTAGTCTCTAAGGTGCCACAAATACTACTGCTCTTAGCAAGGTTCTTTAGGATGGGAATTCCAGCTTGTTTGTTAAAGTGCATATAGGCACCAACTCAATTGGTGCTCTGGGATTGGAGCACCCATGGGGAAAAAAAGTGGGTACTCGGCACCCACTGGCAGCCCCGCCGATCAGCTCCTCCCCCTCCCAGCGCCTCCCCCCACCATGATCAGCTGTTCAACAGTGTGTAGGAGGCACTGGGGGGAGAGGGAGAAGAGTGGGGGCAGGAAGAGGCAGAGTGGGGGCAGGGGTTGGGGAAAGTGGTGGAGTGGAGGCAGTTCCTGGGGGGTGCTGCCCCAGGCCCACAAGAAGTAGGTGCCTCTGAAAGTGCCTATGGAAGGAAATGTTTTGTCCAGTTTGGTGGCCTTTGTGAAATGGCTTTTTTAGCATCTAGTGGGCAAGTACCCATGTCAAAATACACTTCCCTCCCCGGCACTTTTACTGGCCAAGGACTGAACTCACTAGAAACTATCCTAGAGATTGCCCTTGTAGTCCAAAGGAGCTATGTTTTAAATGTGCCAAATGATTGACGTAGATTTATATTCTTGATTTGATATATGTTCTTCAGGGCAGTAGAGTGGGAGTTGCTTACTGTACCATTACTACTTGCTGTGGTCTAATTAGTTTAGAGAAAACCTATTGAGAGAGTCAGCTAAGCAGAGGCTACGCTTTGCATAGGAGTTGTTTATCTTTTTTAAGCAGCAGATTGAATTTATGAGCTCACTTGTTTTTAACTATTTCAAGTTCTGTTTATTTTTGGCCATGAACATTAGCTACCACTAACAATCCGACAGATTCTAATCTGGTAAGAGGCGGGAAAATATATTGCCTTTGCATTATATAATGCAAGATATGCTATATTAGCTTGTTAAACAATTAGATTTTGTAAGATATTGCAAAGATTTTCTTCCACTCTAGACCAGTAAGTAATAGAAACCCTAGGAGCATCTGATCTGGTTTCAGAGAAGCCTCCAAGTCTTCCTGTGCTTTATCTCAAGTGACTCTCTTGTGGCTCACTCATCATTAGAGCTGAATGATGAATTCATTTTTTGGTTTGGAGGGCAAACAATTTTTTTTTAAAACCTGAAAACAGTATTTTGGGGCTCTCCCCCCCCCCCCCCAAAAAAAAAAGTTATTCAGGTCAAGTGAAATATTTTCAAACATGTTGAAACATGCCATTTCACTTTTTTTCCCCTCCTCATTTTTATTTGGCCAAAATTATTTTTTGAATTCAACCCAAATTGGAAAATAGTTTCAGTTGCCCTGGAATTGCATTTTTCCCAGCACATTTACTTAAAAAAAAAAATTGACCAAAAACCCCCCCAAAATTGTCCAGCTCTACTCACCATTGATTTATTCTTGTGAGTGTTTACAAATGCTATAATTTAACTGGTGCATATATACATTGATGACTACCTTCTTCCGTGTCCTCTAGATCCATATGACCTCTAGCTCTATGAAACAATGTTGCCGAGTAAGCATTCAGCAGTGAGTGGCACTTCAGCCGTACGACATGTACGGAACAGCATAAAGAGTCTAATCCATGGCAGATTCCCACAAAGAAGTGTCAGTGACCTCAGGCAGGAACCCATGAAGAGTGATGGGCAATACACATTCCAGGGTGCACATCACTAACACATGTAGCAATCGGCGTTTAGGGTCATCTTCCTACAATGTCCGCCATGGGTGACTTGTTAATGCTGTCCAAAGGGGCATTTACTAATGCTTACTTTATTATTTTCCACGTTCACAGGGGACAATCACACACCCTATGAGGTCTTCAGCCATAGCCATTTCATCCAGGCCACTCCCTTTCTCAGACATGGGCCCAGACCTTCAGCTGCAATAAATGGTGTAAAGCTGCCTGTAGTAACTCAGAGTGAGTACCAATCTCAGGGAAGATAGTAGGAAACAGGGCACAAACCCCAAATTAGTTGTGAATTCTATACTTCAAATTTTACCAACCAATTATCCTCAGGCACTATAACAGCCTAAATGCAGAGTCACAGATAGACTGGAGAACCTAAAGGGGACTGTCTCGCCACCCAGGTGGGATAGATGGTACCTTACACCAAGAATCAGAGCACTATTCAGGTTATTTCTAGTCCCAGAGGGCCAGTCACTTACCCCAGGTCAATTGCACCTCAGACCTCACAAAGACAACATTTGTAGTCAATCCTATAAAAAAACTATAGGAAGATTTATTAAGTTAAAGCAGGCAAATACACACACAAATGAGTTACAGTCTTAAGTTTCAAAAAGTAAAAACTTCTATAACAAACAAGCACTACAGGACCTTAAGGACTAACCTAGGCTAAGGGATCTCTTGCTTATGCCTAGTAAACCTTGTTTCCCAGAGACTAAGCAGCACCGAGATACAGTTTCTTCTTATTAAAGGCAAAGTCAGCCAACAGGAGGAAACCACTTCCATCACTCATCTTTGCAGTCCGGGGGGGGGAGAATGCCTCTGTCCTCTATCATCCCACAATAGTCCATCTGGTGTCAATGGACCTTTCTTGTTGGGCAGAACATAACACCTTCTGTTAGAGATCAGCACTTCACACAGGAAAAAAAACAAAACATTAACTAGTGTGGTGATATACATAGTCACAGAGGCTCAACAATACAAACAATTAAATATTGCATTACTCTCACTTATAACATCTGTATCCTATATTGTAAGGTATACAGCAACTGACAAGCATTCGAAGTCTAAACACTAGACGCTTTTTAGCAATTCTAAAGACAGGTGAGCCAGACTGATTCCAGATATGTATGTTGGTGTTCAGTTGAGACCTGGGCCTGAGCTGGCATCTGGTCTCCCAGCATTAGAAATGGGTAGCTCCATTGACTTCAGTTATGATTATTTATACCATAAGGGTTCCTAGTGGCCAGATCAGGGCTCTGTTTGTACCAGACCCTGAGCAGACACATAGTGAAGCACTGTTCCTACCCCTTGTCTAAACAGGTAAGGCAGACAAAAGTACAGAAGGGGAAAAACAGACAGAAGTAGCTTGTGCAAGGTTTCAAACACTGGATGCAACAAGTTGGTGTCATGCTAGCTTAACGTGTGCACTGCATCTGCGAGCAAGCCTCCCAGCCTGGGTCCAGAGACTTGTGCCAGCAGGACTCACTGTAGCGTGCTAAAGATAACTGTGTGTCTCAGGCTGGAACTTGGGCTCTGAAATCTGGGCGGGGAGTGGAAGATGGACTTCTGAGCACCAGCCAAGCTGCAATGTCAAAGCACTGTGTCTTCACAGCTCTTTTTAGTGCACTAGCATGAGTCCCACTAGCACAAGTGTGAACATGAGCTGGGATGCTCACCCCCAATACAATGTAAACATACCCTTTGGAGCAGGAATGGTCTCTCTTAAATGGGCTTCTACTTGTCTGCGTGACAAAAGCCACAGCTGTCAAACTCCTCCAGTTTCTCTGCCCCCTAGGATTCTGTTCGGGTAGCTATGCACTTTCAGTACTGTGAGAAATGAAGGGGGGGGGGGGGAAGGGGGGCTCTCTTTTGTGGACCCAGTCAGCCAGTGCTATAAAATCCCTCTTAATAACGGTCTCTACTTGCTTTACCTTAAGAGTTAAAAGTCACTGCTATGCATAGGTAAAAAGGAAGTGAGTGGGCACCTGGCCAAAAGAGCCAATGGGAAGGCTAGAACTTTTTAAAATTGAAACATGACTCCCTTTTTGTCTGTCTGTTGTTCTCAGGGAGAAGCAGACAGGGAGCAGTGATACTGTAAGAAGCTTTGGGCCAGGTATGGGGGGGGGGGGGGAAATCTGTATCATGCCTAGAAACTACTCGTTTAAAATCCCAGATATGGAAGTAGGCCAGGAAATGTCTAGGAAGATGCAATTAGGTTGATCTCTTTATGGCTTGTGGACTCCTCTGTGCTAACCCCAAATGCTTTTGTTTTGCTTGCAACCTTTAAGATGGACCACAAGGAAGTAATTCTTGATGCTTAATTCTGGTACATGGGTTTTTTAAAATCTAGCGATAACTTGAGTTTCCAAAAAGAACAGGATTGGATTTGTATGTCCAAGAGGTTTGTGCACATGTTTAATTAACCGGTAGCAACAGCTGATTTCTTTTGCTTGTCTCTCTCAGCTCTTCCCGGGGGAAGGGTGGCGGGGGGGGTGAAAGGGCTTGAGGGTACCCCACAGGAAGGAATTCTCAAGTGCGTCTTCCTGGGTTCTCAAAGGGGTTTTTCCCTTGGGCTGTGGCAGCATCTACCCATCTAAGGTCAGAGAAAAGCTGTAACCTTGGAAGTTTAATACAAGCCTGGAGTGAAGAGTATTAACTTTTAGAGTCCTTGCGGGCCCCCACCTTCTGCACTCGAAGTGCCAGACTGGGGAAATCACCTTTGACAAGTACAAACACATGCATAACATTGCACGTGTGGGGTGGAGTGGAGTTTAATAGGAATGACAGAGGCAATATGGTATTGATGGTCTTATTAGAAGTGAGACGAGGAAGTTCTTGGGGAGAAGGATTCAGCAGGCAGTCTCATATCATTCCAGGCACACGGTTGCGCAGGATGTTGGCCTTACATCACAATCATGGAAAGCTCAGTGTTGAGGTCTGTTGCAACATACCCTATCCTCAAGTGAAAGGTGTGGATAACTGATGTATAAATCAGATGTGGCTTTCATTTTAGCCCATTTAAAAGTTAAAAGATATTCTGGGAGTGCAAGAGCAGGTATGAATACAATGAAAAAATACTAACAAATAGTGGGCCACTTTCCTCATAGCCTCTATCAGTTTTTTAAGAGCTTAACTGGTATCTTCTCCAGGTTGAGTAGATGTTAGCTAGGTCCTTTATCTCTAACAGACACTGGGGGACCAGCAAAAATATTACCTGTCCAGCCTTGATGAGAAGGAGATTTACAGCTGAATACAGTTATCATAACCTCAGACTCTCCCCACAAGCATCTGTCTACCCCATCCCAGAGGTGTCACATACAGAACTAGAGGAGTGACAACTGGGCACTGTGGACTTCACAACCAGTGATCCAAGTGCTAAGTAGATCTCAAACCTAAAAGTGCTCAAATTCAAATCAAAGCTTTCAATCCCAAGAGAGAACTAGGTGGGTTTGGAAAAGTTAATTCACCTGTCCTTAAAGTGAATTAATGCAGACATATCAAACACAGGTGGTATTTCAATTGCCAAAACAATCACTTCAGTTTTAACAGTAAATTTGGATGCTTTATCTGTAGGTACCTCCCACTGTATCTGAAAAGGATAGCAGCTTTCACTCTCAGGATTAAGACACTGACCAATGATTAAAACAAGTGTTTTACATTGGCATTTCAAATAGCTGATGTGCTTTTTGTAATTGCTTTGCCTATTCAGTGGCATGCTGTCATCGCTTAGGCTCGCTGGTGCACAAATTTACTACCATCATGCAAATGCACTATTTGTAATAAAACTGACTAATGAACTTTAAAGGCCAATTATTTGTACACGTCTGCTGGCTTAGGGTAGAGCTAATCATGTATCATTCCGATTTACAGTTGTGTTTGTGGTGGTGCAATTTTAATCACTCTAATTTATGGTTTGATATGCATCATGAGTTTAGATACTTATGAAAACTGAATACAAGGACAGAAAGCTACCAGATTTACAGAAAGAACGAGGAGTACTTGTGGCACCTTAGAGACTAACAAATTTATTTGAGCATGAGCTTTCGCGAGCTACAGCTCACTTCATCGGAGGCATGCATTCGATGAAGTGAGCTGTAGCTCACGAAAGCTCATGCTCAAATAAATTTGTTAGTCTCTAAGGTGCCACAAGTACTCCTTTTCTTTTTGTGGATACAGACTAACACGGCTGCTACTCTGAAACCAGTTTTACTTTGTGTAATGACCCATCCACTCCCAGTCTTCATTCAAGCCTAATGTAATGGTGTCCAGTTTACAAATTAATTCCAATTCAGCAGTTTCTCTTTGGAGTCTGTTTTTGAAGTTTTTTTGTTGTAGTATTACCACTTTTAGGTCTGTGACCAGGGAGATTGACGTGTTCTCCGACCAGTTTTTGAATGCTATAATTCTTGACGTCCGATTTGTGTCCATTTATTCTTTTACGTAGAGACTGTCCAGTTTGGCCAATGTACATGGCAGCGGGGCATTACTGGCACATCACATTGGTAGATGTGCAGGTGAACGAGCATCTGGTAGTGTGGCTGATGTGATTAGGCCCTGTGATGGTGTCCCCTGAATAGGTATGTGGGCAGAGTTGGCAATGGGCTTTGTTGCAAGGATAGGTTCCTGGGTTAGTGTTTTTGTTGTGTGGTTGCTGGTGAATATCTGCTTCAGGTTGGGGGGGGGGGGCGCTATCTGTGGGCAAGGACTGGCCTGTCTCTCAAGATCTGTGAGAGCGAGGGATCGTCCTTTACAGACTTTAATTGTTCTCTTAATATTTGTTTTCTTAATGTAGTTCCCATATATAAATTCAAACACAACTGAACCAAATTGGCCCAGCATGGAACAGCTGGAACTTCTTTCTTCTGCATTAGCTTTCCTAGCTCTGCTTCAATGTGTATGGACCAGTGTGAGAGGAAAAGCCTAATCTACAATCTTGACAATGCAAGGGAAAAAGTAGTATAATATACAAGTCTATTAGTATTGGGATCAAAAATTGCCTACTGGTCAAAGACAGGATTCAGAGCCAGATTCTCCTCTCACACCTGTTTTACACTAGAGAAACTCCACTGGCTTGAATGGAGTCACTACTGATTTACACAGATGAGAGAGCCCCTAGGTTCTATGCTTGACTCTGCTAATGACTTTACACAACCTTGTGGAAGTTCCTTGACTTCTTTATGTTTCATCTTACCCATTGTAATACTTAACAATGGAGCTTGTGAAGCTTAATTAAGATTTGGCAAAAATATTAAGATCCTTGAGTAAGTTTTTTTTGTTTTGTTTTTACAGTGGGTACATGTGTCACTAGCAGACATGCCCTCAATTTTGTCTCTCACTTTGTAATATTGTTCCAATAGCATCAAAATGAACAATTAGATTTAAAAAAACACAAAACTGTATTTTCCAACACCTAGAAGAAAGCTGTCATGCTAGTCCCCTTGCTCACGACTCATTCTATCACTCTGCCAAAATCAGTTAGCAGTCCCACTCCTGCTAAGGTTGCTGCTGTGAAAGCTTGTCACCTAGTTGATGCTCTGCGTAGTGACACTGGAGCCCCCCAGAAAAATCTTCAAAAGATGACTTTGTTAATGTCACTACTGAAAACTCATTAGAAAAATCACTGCTAAGAGTAAATGACTTCTGTCTGTGTGCCCCTCTTTCTTATTCCTCAGAGCCTAGTATTGCCATTGGGAACAAGGCAAGTACAAGAATCTGACATGTTGTCATAACAGAAAGACTCAAAGAGCTTTTCAGGTATGAGCTAGGGGAAGTGCTAAACCATTATGTATTTTCTGCCTCGCAAAGAATGTTGATTCCAACTTATGAGCAGCAGCATGAGAAACAGCTGATAGAACAGACCCAAGGCAAGATAGAGGCTAAGCTGAATGTCCTTTATTTTGAAGCTCCAAGCAGTTTAGATAAACAGCAATAATAATTAGGAAGGGTTATATTTGTATTAAGATAATGTTCTTAGGCCCCAGTCAGGCTTGGAGCCCTCACATGCTAGGTGGTAAAGAAACAAAACATTCAGTCTTGTGTTAGATCAGTGGTTTTTAAACCTTTTTTCCTTTATGGAGCCCTAAAAAATTTCAAATGGCAGTGTGGACCCCTTTGGAAATTTTAGGCATTGTATGCAGATCTCTGGCAGTCTGCAGACCACAGGTTGAAAAATCACTGTCTTCGATTATTAAAATCTTTGGAGCAAAAAAGTAGAAGATTAACATATACAGTTTTAATATCCCATATAAACATTCGATATACAGACTGATAAACGCAGCATTAATAGAGCATCCCAACTTCTTACTGGGGCAGGGCTTAAGTGTACTGAAGTTCCAATTCTTTTGAAGTTTCCCCATTAGTAATTTTGGAATAGCAATACACCATTCACAGTTTAACCCCTTTACATTATATATTTACAGCCAAGTTCTTATCCCTCATGCAATGCCAGACTTACAACAAGGGACTCACTAGGGTTTGTGGAAATCCTCCCCCCCGGCAACATACAACCATTTGATGTTTGCTACTTTACCCTCTCAGAGGCAGTAATGTGCCAAGACAACACAGCCAGTACTTCCCCTAAGCACTAATGCTACTACTAGTTAACAAGTTAATGGATGCACTAATATTTCCTTCTACCAGAAGCCTTCAGTATATGCATCAAAGACATCCATTCTCTCATTCCTTTAGGCAGAGCTTAAAGTGAATTAAAATAAATGCCAAGCTTCGTATGTCAACAATAGCGATGCTTCTGATAACCTTTATTAAGTCAAAAGTTAGATTTAGGTATTTTTGACACATTATACATCAGAAAACACAGATAAATGAATGCACATTACTCTTTTTGTTTTATTTGTTTTTAAGAAAAAATAAATCTAGAGTGCACAGAAACAAGCTAGAATAGGGAAAACAGGTTAAAACATTTAGATAAATTAAATGTATTCATTTCAGTAGGGCCTGAGAAAAATTTACTGAAGCGTACTTAAAGAACTAGATGAAGCAATCTTCAAGAACTCCTGGAGGACAGGAGAGATCCCAGAAGACTGGAGAAGGGCAAACACAGCACCTATCTTTAAACCAAGAGAACCTAGAAAGTTATATAGCAGTCAGCCTCTCTGATACCTGAAAAGATATCGGAACAAATTACTGAAGAATGAATTTGTAAGCACTTAGAGGATAATAGGGTTATCAGGACTAGCCAGCATGATTTGTCAAGAACAAGTCATTCCAAACCAACCTACTTTCCTTATTTGACAGGGTTACTGGGCTAATGGATGGGGGAAAAAAAAACAAAAAAAACAAAAAAACAGCAGACTTGATACATATGGATTTTTAGTAAGGCTTTTGACATGGTCCCATATGATGTTCTCATAATGAGACTAGGAAATTGTGGTCAAGATGAAATTACTATAGAGTAGGCACCCACCTGGTTCAAAAACTATACTTAAAGAGTAGTCACAGTTTTTCCTCTGTCAGATTGGAAAGATGTATTGAGTGGGGTTCTACAGGGTCTATCCTGGGTCCAGTATATTCTGTATTTTCATTAACAGCTTGGATAATGGAGTGGAGAGCATGCTTATAGAATTGCAGATGACACCGACCTGGGAGGTGTTGCAAGCACTTTGGAGGACAGGATTAGAATTCAAAATGGCCTTGATAAATTAGAGAATTGATCTGGAATCAACAAGATGACATTCAATAAACACTTAAGTGGGAAAAATCAAGTGCAAAAATACAAAAATGGAGAATAAGTGGCTAGGCAGTAATACTGCAGAAGAGGATCTGGGTAATATAGTGCATCACAAATTGAATAGGCACTAACAATGTAATGCAGTTGAAAAAAGGCTAACGTCATCCTGGGATTTATTAACAGGAGTGTGGTATGAGACACCCAGGAGGCAACTGTCCCACTCTCCTGGACAGTGGTGAGGCCTCAGCTGGAGTAACATGTCCAGTTTGGGGTACCACACTTAAAGATGTGGACAAATTGGAAAGAGTCTATAGGAGAGCAACAAAAATGATATGAGGTTTAGAAAACCTGACCTCTGAGAAAACAGTATAAAAAACTAAGTAAGTTTAGACTTGAGAAAAGGCAGCTGAGGGGGACCTTCAAAATATGTTAAGAATCATAGAATATCAGGGTTGGAAGGGACCTCAGGAGGGCATCTAGTGCAACCCCCTGCTCAAAGCAGGACCAATCCCCAACTAAATCATCCCAGCCAGGGCTTTGTCAAGCCTGACCTTAAAAACCTCTAAGGAAGGAGATTCCACCACCTCCCTAGGTAACCCATTCCAGTGCTTCACCACCCTCCTAGTGAAAAAGTTTTTCCTAATATTCAACCTAAACCTCCCCCATTGCAACTTGAGACCATTACTCCTTGTTCTGTCATCTGCTACCACTGAGAACAGTCTAGATCCATCCTCTTCGGAACCCCCTTTCAGGTAGTTGAAAGCAGCTATCAAATCCCTCCTCATTCTTCTCTTCTGCAGACTAAACAATCCCAGTTCCCTCAGCCTTTCCTCATAAGTCCCATGTTCCAGTCCCCTAAGTGTCCAGCAGAGGGCAACAAAAACAATTTCCAGTTTTTCCACATCCTTTTAGTGTGGGGCCCAAAACTAGACACAGTACTCCAGATGAGGCCTCACCAATGTTGAAAAGAGCAGTACGATCACGTCCCTCAATCTGCTGACAATGCCCCTACTTATACAGCCCAAAATGCCATTGGCCTTCTTGGCAACAAGGGCACACTGTTGACTCATATCCAGCTTCTCGTCCGCTGTAACCCCTAGATCCTTTTCTGCAGAATTGCTGCCTAGCCATTTGGTCCCTAGTCTGTAGCAATACATGGGATGCTTCCATCCTAAGTGAAGGACTCTGCACTTCATCAGATTTCTTTTGGCCCAATCCTCTAATTTGTCTAGGTCCATCTGTAACCTATCCCTACCCTCCAGCATATCTACCACTCCTCCCAGTTTAGTGTCATCTGCAAACTTGCTGAGGGTGCAATCCACACCATCCTCCAGATCATTAATGAAGATCTTGAACAAAACTGGCCTCATGACCGACCCTTGGGGCACTTCGCTTGATACTGGCTGCCAACTAGACATGGAGCCATTGATCACTACCCATTGAGCCCGACAATCTAGCCAGCTTTCTACCCACCTTATAGTCCATTCATCCAGCCCATACTTCTTTAACTTGCTGGCAAGAAGACTGTGGGAGACCATGTCAAAAGCTTTGCTAAAGTCAAGGAACAACACGTCCACTGCTTTCCCCTCAGAGTGCTTAAGATTGTGATCAATTTTTCTCCATATCCATTGAAGATAGGGCAATAAATAGTGGCTGTAATCTGAAGTATGAGAAATTTAGGTTAGATATTAGGAAAAGTGTTCTAACTATAAGGATAGTTAAGCTCTGTAATAGACTTCCAAGGAAGGCTGCAGAACTCCCATCATTGGAGGTTGTTAAGAACAGGTTGGACAAACACCTGTCAGAGATGGTCTAGATATACTGAGTATTGCCTCATCATGGGGGGGCGGAAGATGGACTAGATCTCAGAACGTCCCTTCCCACTCTACATTTCTAAAATTCCTATCATCACAAAACAAAACAAAACGGGGAAGTATGAATGCAGGGGGGAAAAACAGTATGGTTAGAGACTAACATTTAAGCTTTCGTGGGCTAAAACCCACTTCATCAGACGCATGGAGTGAAAAATACAGTAGGCAGGTGTGTATATATATTACAGCACATGAAAAGATGGGAGTTACCTTACCAAGTGGGGGGGGTCAGTACTAACGAGGCCAGTTCAAACAGGGTGGATGTAGCCCATTCTGAACAGCTGACCAGAAGGGGGTGAATATCAACAGAAGGAAAATTACTTTTTGTAGTGCTAACTCCCATCTTTTCATGGGCTGGTGTGTGTGTATATACACACACATATACACGTACACACACACACACACACACACACCTGCCTACTGTATTTTTCACTCCATGCGTCTGATGAAGTGGGTTTTAGCCCACAAAAGCTTATACCCAAATAAATGTGTTAGTCTAAGGTGCCATAAAGATGCCTCATTGTTTTTGCTGATACAGACTAACAGGGCTACCCCCTCTGAAACCTGTCAGTATGGTTAGAGAGTGGTAAGATGCAAGAGGTAATCTGAGTCACAAAAACTATCCTTTAGGTGAAGGCTCCTATCATGTGATATGATTCTATGGCATTGCATTGCTGCAGTCTGAAAATGGAGGGGGGAAGAGACTTTAAATTATCAATAAATATCTGGAATTCATTAACAGAACAACAGCAAAAAATACTATTTACAGAGTTTGAGACAGATCGTTGTTATATTTATGATAGAATATTTTTAGTCTGCGGTTTTAATTCAAGTTTTAGATAATAGACACATGCAATGAAACGCTATACAACCCCGCAAAAAGGACTGCAACAAAATAATCAGTTGTTAATGTAGGTAATATAAGGAAGCAGGATTCAGCTGGCCAAACTGCTCAGTTACACTGGTGTTATTCTGTGTATAGCTTGGATTTACAGTGGCATAGTAGAGCAGAGTTTGGCTCAGTATGTTGGAAAGCGTTTTGAGATGCGTTCTTGAGACAGGATGTACCTAGTAAGAAAAAATTCTGGTACAGGCTTACTGTATTAGAAATGAAAACACTAAACCCTGAACCTGCATCTGATCCACACAGTAACCCTTATACTTGCCCAAGTCTAACTGAAGTCATTGGGGCTCTGTACACGTGCAAAGCTTGGTCTCTGCAGAACAGATTATAGGATCCAGGCCAACATACAGATGCATTGTATACAGTTACACCAAAATTATTTCATAAAACAAAGAGGTTTAATTTAGACCTTCAGTTAAATATTTTCCTAGTCTGTAAAGTGTTGTGTCTTAAAAGAATATGGAATTGTGCATTTGTTAGTAATAATAATGTACAAACAGTACCTGGCTGGATACTATACTGCTGATTGACAATACAGATACATGAAATTTTATACCACAATGAAACTAATTTCTCTGGATTAGTTCCATGTTCTAGCTGCCTATTCCTACGCTGTTAGTTGTGGACCACGTCTCCAGCCCTACGTAAAGATGTTTCATTTTAGTAGACTCTGTAGTACTTGTAATCAAGCTTCCATTCCTTCCTGTTTCTAAGAAAGTAATTTGATGCAGCTGTGCTGTTGGCTCAACCCAGTGATGTAAATCTGAGCCTCCCTGGTTGCTTTGGCCCCTAGCTATACGTGAGCTGCACTTTGCATTCCCAGACCAATGCTGGCCTTTATGTAAGTTTTCATGAAGGTTCAGTTATTAGGCTTTCAAAACAAGCCCCCCCTAAATTTCTTGTTACAGTCCCCCATGCTGCACCCCAAAGCTTGCCCTTCTCAATCCCTTCCAAAATACTGGAAGTTTGGTATGGTTAAAAAAAAAAAAAAAATCCCCAAATGATGGCTAAGCAACATCTGTGAAGGTTAAATAATGCTGTTAATTCAATTCTGTGCGCTATATACACACACAAGATATACTGAACACAGCATAGATAAAATTAGTTCAGATTCAGGTTATTAATAAATTTAGTTTTCCACCAAATATTGTTATAGAAACACTTGGTCACATCACTGCGTTTATGTCTGTCTGTCATCCTGTCGGAAGTACAGATTCACTTTTGGCTCAGTACCACTCCCACTGACTTCAGACATATCCATTGCTACGGTGATCAGCCCTCCCTCCCCAACACACCTTTCAGGATCCATGGGTCCTACACATGCCTATCACAACATGTGGTATACCTCATCCAGTGCACAAAATGCCCCAATAGCAACTGTCTGGCTTCACTCACATAATCACTATGTTCACAAACATACAGGAAAAAGACAAAACCCCCACATCACATGTGGGTGAACATTTTTCAAACAGTAAACACTATAGCTGATTTATCAGTCCTCAGCCTCAAAGGAAACCTGCACAACAAGACTTTCAAAAGACAAGCCTGGGAGCTTAAATTCATAACTCTGCTAGACACCAAAAATCATGCCGAATAGAGACACTGGATTTATGGCTTATTACAACAAGCTACAACCCATTTACAACTCCCCCCAGCTGCTTCACCTCCTCCCCATTTCCTTTCCTCCTTATGACCGGAGAGGGCGTTAACTGGTCACTTCACCTGGAATGGTCCCTTGAAATGTGTTAACTACTTATGCTAAACAATCTGTCCCATCTTGTATTTAGCTATGGCATTCTGAGTAAGTTTTCCAGACTGAGACCTGAAGAAGAACTCTGTGTAAACTCAAAATCTTGTCTCTCTCACCAACAGAAGTAGGTCCAATAAAAGATATTAGCTCACCTACCTTGTATCTCTAATATCCTGGGCCCGACACTGCTACACCACTACATTCAGAACATATACAGTTGAAAATACAAGCACCTTGCTGCACAGGTTTGCAAGAGGCAGACTCCGGCATGAGAACCTCCTAAGGTGCTTGGGGCTGAGTGTCCTATTTGTGTCTAGCCAACCAGTTCCAAATTAAGGAATTTATACAGGCTACTGCCAATTTATTGCAAGCCAGCAGAGCTTCCAACTCCTGGACTGTGAAGAGCCGTTCTATGTTTTCCCCCCACTCTCTCCTTCAACTGTCTCTCTTAAAAAAAAACAACACATTTTGGAATTTGTACAAGATGTTATGCAGTATAGTTTGTGCCTTACAAACTACCCCACTGCTTTGGAAACCTCGCCAGCTAGTATGCTGTGCTGCCATTGGTTCCCCCACAGCGGTTAGCATTCCTTCCCCCTCCTTGGGTGGGTGAGGAAAATGTTTTCATGGTACAAGAATGAGTGTTGTTCTGAGCAGTATGAACCACACTAGCACTTTGCTGTAGAATTCAGGCTTCTTTCACTTGGGGCCATCCATATCAAGCAGTTTCTTCCATCAGCCAGTCAAGCTCCTTGCAGCCATTTTCCAGCTGGGCTGAAAATGCACTATGGGACTACTCCAGCACCCAGTGAAGTCACTGAGAGTCTTCCGTTGACTTCAAATGGGAGCAGCCCTGCTGGGCTAAGGGGAAGAGAAAAATACCATGCCCACTAGCAGCTGCTCCTTTTAACGCAGCCCTCTGACCCTGTGCACTACATAGCAAACTGAAGTATCTGGCCCAATGAGTAACATTTGCAGTACTATTTTTTCTTCTAAACATTTGGCAGTCTCACATTCAAAATAATTATAACTTTGTAAATACTTCATTTGAAGTTTTGATGACTTTCTTTCATGAACTGTTGCTAATTATTGTACTTCAAGTGACAAATTAAATGCCATTTGATGCAATTATTCCAAAACGATCAAAAAAGTATACAGGTACATCAATTAATTTCATTAACTCAAAAGCTATTTTCTCACAGCTGATTCAGCATTTCCACTATATTCTAAAGAATATTCAGGGATTGAAAGCAAGCATAAAAATTTGAACAAATCTGAAACAAACCTCTGCCAGGAAGGAATTCTTTAAAAATATATATTATATATACACACACACACACACACACACACCCACCCCCGAATTTGCAAACAAAAGTGGATTCATTTTGAATGACAGAATAGTTTCTCAGATGCTTTTATTTTATTTTAGCATTTAATTAACTTGAACACATCTTTTTTCAAAGGGCTGTAGGGAAAGTCATATGTGCGATCCCTCCTTTCTTGGATCATGTGAAAAAACACAAACACACACACACACCCCTCTATTCATTTAACAGGAGTTCTGGGAGTGCCAGGGAGCTGAGCCAACGGT
This sequence comes from Chelonia mydas, assembly GCF_015237465.2. NCBI lineage: Eukaryota > Metazoa > Chordata > Testudines > Cheloniidae > Chelonia > Chelonia mydas. The sequence goes on along the minus strand of NC_057851.1, from coordinate 27,039,712 downwards.
ATGCCAAAATACAAAAGTACTTATTTTAAAGGGTCACCAAAATACCAAAACTTTCTAATATTGTACTATTTTAGGTGGATCCCATTTGTCTTAGTGGAGTCCCCCTCACAGCTGCTACCCCTCAACAGCTCTAGATCACTAAAGGCTGCTCCCTACTCCAAGCTGAAATTCCCTGGGGCTCCTCTCTCCCCTCCATTAAGCCCACGTACAATTGCTGTAACACCACTGAAATCAATGGAGTTTCACTGGTGTAGCAGAATTGAGAAACAAGTCCCCCCTGTCAATGGCTTCCTCATGCCAGACCAGGCCTTCTGCCACCACTCTTTTACAAGAGGCAGTCTGTATACCTGCCTACTGATTATGGCCCGGGCCCTTGATAATTACTTTGACGAACTCAGTGAGCATGTATATTTTGCCCACTGTCATTTTAATCAAAGGATCATTGGGTAACAACAAAAAACAACAAAACTACACCTATTTTAACCTAAAATAAACCTGACTTTTTAAAAACTTTTCTGCAAGGTTCTTGACACTATAATACTAAAGCCCATATATAAATATTTACCCAGGGCTTTCAGAAGTACTGTGTATATCAAGGTATTAAGTGGAAAGACCATGAGCCAGAATTTAGAGATCATGAAAGGTACTGAATTTACAGCACTGGGAACAGGTATTTATTTGTCCAAAGATTAGATACAGTAACTGTATATTTGTTTTCTCTATGCATGTTTGTTTCTTTAAGCTTAACTAAATATCTAAACAGACAGTATAGGTCTTTACGTATGAAAATCCCATCCTCTTCCTTAAAGAAGGACTTAAAACATTTGACCGCAGATCAAGGCCCAAATACAGGATGTAGGTGCTCAGACACTACAGCTATGGCACCTATAAAGACCCAGATAGAGGAGAGAGTCAAGATGGGGGAGGTAATATCTTTTATCGGACCAACTTCTGTCGGTGAAAGACAAACTTTCGAGCTACGGAGAAGAAAAGCTCTGTATAGCTCAAAAGCTTGTCTCTTTTATTGGACCAACTTCTGTCAGTGAAAGATATTACCACACTCATCTTGTCTTTCTAATATCCTGGGACCAACATGCCTAGAACACTGCAAACAGATAGATAAACACACAGTGGTACCAAGATGTAAAATGAATTATTTAGAAAACAGGCAGTACAAGAAGCTGTGAAAGTCCAGCGATTAAATACTGTAGCATAAACATTGATAATCAGTTTCATGATTCCACATTTGTGATATGAATAAACTGCAATAATAAAAAGGGAAGTAAACTAAAACATGTGCATGGCACAAACAGTGCCTTTAGAACTAGAATGAGAGATCTCCCCCCATTAAGGTATAGTCAATTTTTGACCTTCTGGGCAAGTTAGCTGCACTTAAAACAGGTTGAATGTGGTGGTGGGTGGGGGGCAGTTTCCTCTCAAATAATCCATTGAACAAGTAAGGGCAAAACTTGGTGAATACATTGTTTGACCAGCTCAAGTGTGCACATGGGTTCCAATCCTTTTACAGTCAGAGCTCTGCTCATTTTATTAAAAATAATCAAAAATTACTTTGACAAACAGACAACTGACTGGAGATTTAATCAGGTCAGAATATTTGCTGAAAGAAATTGCATTGCTCAGAAGCAAGAGATCTTGATATGTAAATTAGCATAACAAACAAACACCTAAGTGACATAAGATAAAGGCCTTATAATTGGCCTCTTGAGATTAATAGGCTGTTCAGCTAGCCCTCAGTCCCTTATTTCTCCTAAGGAAATGTCAATGTCTGTACAGTAAACAAACTTCCGAAAGCTACAGACCTAACAAGGCTGAAATGAATTTCATAACGTAAGAGTTTGATCATTAAAAACTGCAAAGCACCAAGGTACAGATTTTTAAAGCCATTTAAGTGCCTAGGGATGCAGATTTGAAAAATCTCCCTGGGTGCCAAAAGAACTGTAAAAAATCTGGCCCTAACTTTGTAGGAGTTCACTTGACTGTTAAGAACAGACTTTTAGGATTGTCTGAATTTAGGTCCTGATTCTAAATTGGGTCTATAATCCCCATGCAGTGACAATAACAGAATCATTAACAATGAAACATTGGCTTTCGTGATATTGCATTCATTACTTGAGTCTCCACAGAGACTTGAAATGCTGCTGTATTTGTAATGAAATGTCTTAATTATCATGCCCATCATTTTAGTTCCAGCTGTCACCCCACTGCAAATGCTGTGACTGGAATAAATATAGAAATGTGGGTGTGTTAATTCAAAAACAAAAGCAACCCCAATATACTAATTGTATGGCTTGTCAAATGATCAAAGATGGCTCAACTTTGAAACAGGGAAGTTGGAAACCTGGCTCATTACTTTGCTCAATTAACGAGGAGTCCTTGTAGCACCTTAGAGACTAAAACACATTTATCTGGGCATAACCTTTCGTGGTCTATAGTCTATGAAAGCTTATGCCCAAATAAATGTGTTAGTCTCTAGTGTGCCACAAAGACTCCTTGTTATTTTTGCTGATACAGACTAACATGGCTACCCCTCTGAAACCTTTGCTAAATTATGTACTCAGGCATTTAAGTACCTGTGAGGATCTGGGCCTATGAGAGTTAGGCATTTAAACACCTTTAAGATTCTGGGCCTCAGCGATTATATAGGGACAAACAATATAAACACCTAGTTAAACAAAAATTCACTTATACAAGAGTTAAAGTGATAGAAGTTGCATCATCACATTCATGGAAGAGGCAGTTTGGCACTTTGGGGAGCAGTTTAAACTATCACTTTCTCTACCTCCCACCCTCAGTGTGCCTTATCTTTATTACCCTCAGTTTGAACCTCTCACCTATTTAAAATATATTGGTGCATTGTGCTTGAGGTACTCAAGTGATGATGATGTCCCAACTATGCATCACTGAAAGCTGCTACACAGCTGTGACATCAGAAATACCCAGCCAGCCAATCAAAATGCAGTTTTGGACAACCATTGCCCAGTTCTCATTTGGGCCTTGTCTTCTTCCCCAAGAAAGGCAATCAAATTTAGATCAAGCTTAACTTCCACATATTAGCCAAGCCTCTTACATTATGGGTCCCTTTTTATTGCTCTGGCAGGGTAAAGGGCCCTTAAAGTGGATATAACCTGCTTAAGTGGCATCAAGGAATCTTGATATTAAAAAAAAAATCAGTCCTCAGGTACTCTAATCTTTAAGCTGTGACGGTAGCCATGAAAGTGCTGTCATATTTGCCTAAACTAATAATGGGGGAAATTAGCTATGGAGGTGACCAGAACTGGCCAGGATTTCTAGTACTGTAAGTTTTTAAAAAAAAAAAAAAAAAAAAGACCACACAGATCTTTCTTCTCATGCTGTTCAGGACCCAAAGTCTAGCAGCGAGGACTAGGTTAGCAGCGAGGGATTCCAAGGCTCCTAGTTCTAGTGCTACTTCTTCATCTAACTGACCATAATGATATTTTGTAGTTCCATATTACTTTCAAAACATTGTTTAGATAGACCTAGCAGCATTCCTATTATCCCCCAATTTAAGATAAGATAAGTGACTTGCACAAGGTCAAACAAAGTCATTGTCAGGAGCATGAAACCCTAGTATGATGTTCTGTACCTCATGGGAACACCCTACAGCCCCATGTTCATCCTTATAATATGATTGTGTGGTATCTAATGAAAAGTTTGTCATGTTGGGTGTCTTCAGAAGGCTCATGATGTACTGAGCATTGTTATAGTGATGTTATAGTTATATGTGAAATTACAACCTATAATATTTAGTTATGAGGCTGAAAATGTGTACTCATAGCTTAAAGCAAGCTGAGGCAAACTCTCCAAGAGCAGAGCGGCAGTTCACACCTCATCAGGGCATGTATTGGACAAACCCAGCCCAGCCTCACAGAAACAAAGGACCCTGACCTAGGCAGCAACAAAAGGATCTGTTGGACTCTTGAGTGAGTTACCCCCTTTCCCTTGATCAGTTAGGGACTACAGTGAGGTAATGCTCACCTGACTTTGAAGGGGTAGGGGGGCAAAGCCAAGCGGGAAGAACGAACATGATAAAAGGAAGAGAGGTTTGCCATGCTCTCTCTCTCTCTCTCCCCCACCTCCATCTACAGACACCACTACCAAGCGACTGATCAAAGGAGAGAGCCTGGCTGAAGGGCAACTAGCCAGCCTGTGGTAAGAAGCATCTAAGTTAAGGGCACTGAAGTGTTAAGATCAGCTTAGAATGCGTTTTGCTTTTATTTCATTTGACCAAATCTGACTTATAATCGCTTAAAATCTATCTTTGTGGTTAATAAATTGGTTTGTTTATTCTACCTGAAGCGGTGCATTTGGTTTGAAGCGTGTCAGAGACTCCCCTTGGGATAACAAGCCTGTCATGTATCAATTTCTTTGTTAAATGGACGAACTCATAAGCTTGCAGTATCCAGCAGGAATAACTAGACACTGCAAAATGGAGGTTCCTAGGGTTATGTCTGGGACCGGAGATATTGGCTAGTGTCATTCGGTTGCACAATCCAAGGAACAGCTTATGTGCCAGAGGCTGTGCATGAACAGCCCAGGAGTGGGGGTTCTCACAGTAAGGATTGGAGCGACCTAGCAGATCACTGGTCCAGAGAACAGCAAAGGGGAATGTCACACATAGTGACTCCCAAGCAAAAAATTCTGGGCCAAATTCTGTTCAGCTACACCCACACTGATAGAATCAAACACCAGGAAATACGTTTCAGAAATAAAAAAGTTAAACTAATATTGCCAGCTTGTGTCAAAGTTTGACAAATAGCAATAACACTGCAAAATACTACTTGTTAAATACACTACTCAGAAATGCAGAATTTGTCAAATATTTCATGACTGCACTGTACCAGCTATACAACTGTGTAACTGAGAAGAAAATTTAGCCCATTCTTCAACTACCCTCTTGATAAAATCCATACAAAAATAGATTAATGAAAAGTTAAGGCTGCATAATTAAGAACTCAGGAAACGCCACATTTGAAGTTTGAATGTACAAATGTATTCTCTATCTGGGCTTACACTGGGGCACACAATATCTCTGTTTAGAAAGTTTCTACTAGTTCCAATGATTCTCTTGAATATTGATAGGAAGTTTGTGGGGGGGGGGGGGGGTAAGGTCTGTTAAAATGGAAGAGCTTTTTCCCCCCCAATAAGTACACTGTATCCATAAAGTCTGATTATGTGACCACAAGATTATATCCAATTTTTATGACTTGTACTGCAAGTTAGGATGCTGATCCTATAACTGGGTTCTGATGGGTGGATTCTTGCACTTGGTTGGAGCTCTGTTGAAGTAAGACTTCTCATGGGCACAAGTATTTATCTGCAAGATTTAATTGCTGGATCAAGGCCTAGGTCTGCACTTGCACTTAACCATGTTCTGAGCACCTGGGAAGTCCAAGAACCCTAAAGTCTTAAATCTCACCAACAAGCATATGAAACAAATTTGAAGGGTTTTGTATTTCTGTAACTTAACATTGAGTCTCTCTTTTTTTGAGAGTGTGTGTGTATTATGCCTAAAATATATAAAGAGGAAAAATGAAATTCACTCCTAGGCATGCCAAGTATCATTTTGTAGTGTTTATTTTTTTAAGATGGAGGTATAAGTAGGAGCATAATAGAAATTCTGATGGACTATTAGCTGCAGCAGTGCTAGTGATTACTTCACAACATGTAAGTGGTAGTAATAGTAGCTTTTCATTGGGCCTATTTTAAAACTTTAATTACCTTTTCTTCTTGAAAGTAAAATAATAAAGCCATTGTGTGAAAAGCAGAACTGAAGTATTTAATACTAGCAAATTTCATATTGTAAATTCAATAGCTGTGAAAGGCCCAGCCTGTTTATAGACAGACAAAAGCTGAAAAGTTTTACATTTCACATTTTTGTAAGTGTGAAGTCATTAGCTCCTGTCAACCTTAATTATGTTTTACCAGAGTTTCTCTGAAGTATTCTAGTTCTCTACATACCACTGGATCAGATATGTATCTGAATATAACTGAACACAAGTTTCCTCAGAGTATAGGAAATTATTTACCATTTTACCTTAATAGCTTACCGCCACAATTCACCAGCCCAGAGGCTTGCAAAATTTTTCACTAACCACCGATTCAGACAAAATGTTCTCTTGTTTCAGTAGCAATGCCAGGAAACCCACAGCTGTTTTCTTCCTTCTAGCTAATGAAGGAATTGTGTGGGCATTTGTTCTGTAACATGTTGCAATGACAACTGCTTGCTTATCCTTATGTCTGGTTCTGCATTAGTCCTTTGAGTTTGTGTTCCATATTCACGTTTATACAGCGAGTTAAAAACTTGTTTGGTTTTAAAAAGCAACCAAACAGTCACTGCACTAAGAAGGGTATAAGGAACAGTAACAAAATGGACAGAAGTTCAATACAGCAAAGCCTGTCCTGAGGCTTTGAATTCAAAGTATGCAAGCATGTGCTGAAATCCTATTGAAAACCAGGCTCTCAAGATCCAGGGGGACTTCAACAACACATGCTTAAGTACTTTTCTGGATTGGGACCTAAGTGAGCATACACAGGACAGTTGCTAAATCAGTGTGATCTTCTAGTAAAGGTGGAGCCGAACTGTATTCAGTTCTTAGTTGGTACAAACTGATGCAGCTCAATGGCACCGCTCCAGTTGACCCCATCTGTTTTATGTGGCCTTCTCAAACATAAGGTTATGTAATGGAATAGTCTATTCCACAGGTTTGCCTATGTTTGAACTTTGTGGATATTAGCCATGCATATCTGGAAGTTGATTTGAGTAATGTTCTGGATATAGTCTCTTCAGAGTTGAGATCAGGGATATGGAAGCCTCAAACAAGACAGCCTCTTAGATTCCATCCCAAAGTTTCCACAGAGCATATTGGGAATGGACTTTGAGAGTTGAGTCAGTTGTGTGCAAGTACTCAAGTTACAGACATGATCGATGAATCTCAGTTATGAGAGTAAAAGCACAGTGCTTTGCAACTTTGAATGCAACTATTTTGTTATTTGCTTTATAACGTTCAGGTTTCTTCAACCTGTAACTGGTCAAGTGGCTGCACCCCATCCTGTTGGGCTTAGGCTTGGCCATGGTGGTCCATAAAATTGTGACTTCCAGGCCTGAATCCTGGGTGCAGGAAAAAAAAAAAACACCAACAAGACCACCCACCTGAAAGAGACACCAGAGGATCAAAACAATCTCTTTACTCAGTAATATAGGCTGCCAAGAGCACATCATCCCAGTGTTCTCATTTTACATTGGTTTCCTGTTGAATATTGGGTCAGATTCATCTTCAAAAGTTTTCTATGGGACTAGCCCAAGTTACCACCTCATCATATAGGTGGATGAGACCTACCATTACAGAGATGGTTGGACAATGAAATTAAAAATCCCCACCGCCCACACACACGTTTTTACTTTTTTTTTTTTTTTTTTTTTATTTTCCAGCACCCACATTCAATTGAAGCCATCAGAACGAAACATATATGTGCAGAAGGCAGAGCTCTCTCAGTAACTGGCCTATGACTACGGAATTTGATTCTGGAAGATATCAGAAGGATGACAAGCATCAACCCCCATCAGAATGAAACCTTCCACCGTCCTTGTGTGCTTGGGGGTTCATTACTCTTATGTTCATCAGCCACCAAATAGGCATGGGGTACCAATAAGAGGTTTCAAGGAAGGGTTATTTTTATTTTTTTTTGCTAAGTGTTCTTTCTTCAGCTTACCACCCTTAAGCTTATTTTTGTGCAGCTTTCTTTCATTTACCTCCGTATCTGTCCGGCTAGTCTTTTAGTTTAACAATTCAGGCACTGCTTTTCCCTCTGGATAGGTCCCTGCAATCTTTATATGAGGATGACGAATTAAGCTATTTAAAGCATGACTCATTACAAGTATATACCCTGTTGGTGCCACCACTCTCCTACACACACAATAATTATTTAAGTTTGCAAAATGACGCACAGTCAGCACTTTCAAAATGGGTTATCAGTGCTTGCTGTTCCAATGCCTGAATACCTTACTGGCAGTGGTTACCCATGGCAACTAAAATGATCTATTTGATGATAGTAGTTTGTTGTTCTGTTTTAATTTCAGCAGAAAAGAACTTGCAATCTATAGATATAAAAATGGAGTTTGAGAGGGTGGGCCAGATTTTACAGTTACATAGGTGTAAGCATATGGGTTAACCACAACATAATGTATTTACTTATTTACACCAGTGTAAATGAAATCAGAGTTGCATCAATGAGATTAAGTCGTTTCACTTTATTTGTAACTACATCCCTTCAACCAGTTAATTATAAGAAAACACTCTTACTCTTATAGTAAATTCGTGCGGGGTGGAGGAAGGGGAGTGGAATAGACCCCCATGATTCCAAGTTATTGCTTCAACATTAAACACTAATTATTTAGATTTCTTTACATCATTAAAGATTTTTTTAAAAGCTGTTCAAAAGCTAGACAGAGGATCATCCTTTGTATTTAAGTTATTTACTAACATTTGGATAAAATAAAGCACAAGTTGTTTTGGCATTGTAAAGCTAAAAAAATTTCCCTGCTACAAGCATGTTTTAATTGGCAAGTATTTTTAATTGGCAATGCTGAACTGCAAATATTTTGGATTGTTCAATGAAATTCAGTGTAACCATTATATCTTTTGGCAGCTTTAAGACCATAGACACTCACTCTCTGGTCTGTTATGTAATCAAGGAAACAGTATATATACACTTGAGAATTTTATTTTTTTGCACTGGAGCTTGACAGATAATTAACCTTCTGAAGAAAATATTTTTAGGCTCTATTTTATATGGGAACACAGAAGGCAGCCTGCAAAGTTAAATTAAATATAGAACTGCAGGAAAGTTGACCAGACTTGACTACAGAATACAATAATGTGTTCAACATGCAGAATGAAAAAAATTCTCCATTTTTTCGTATGAACCAAATTCTGAAATAGCAATTTATATGAGTACACTTTCTGTAACAACTGCAATCCATCAAATCCACCATGTTACTGGTTTAGACTGACCAAGTCAAAGAAACAGATTCCAGTCTAATCACTCAGGCCCAGATTCACAGAGGAACTTAGGCATTGTAATACTCAGCAGTGCCTAACTTTTAGGGACCGAGCCACCCATTGGGCTCTACAAACCCTAAATTAGGGATCTAGGCTCCTTATACAATGCATGGGAAGAAATAGGCAGCTAAAATTGGGAGCCTCAAAGCCAGCAAGATAGGTGGGGAGTTCCTTAAGCTAGCTAATAGGACACAGCCCTCTCCTTGGCATATGCTAAGCCCTGCTCCTCTCAGGGAATTAGACACTAAATTCTGGGCTTGAGGTAGAGGTCTATTTCTGCCTGGGATCCACAGTCGAACTCTCTCCTGATAGGGTGACCAGTTTTCGACAAGGAGAACTGGAAGTGTCCAGTCAGATCTACTGACTGGACACCCAGAGTCCAGTTACTGCAGGCGGGGGAGGCACTGGCTCATCACCCATGCCAGCCCCTAAGCAGCTGGGGCTGCCTCCTGCATTGGGCAGCTGCAACTCCCAGCCCTGGCTCCACAAGCAAGTCCCTCCTGACCTGGGGGGAGGGAAAGGACATTGCAGGGTAGGTTCCAGCACTCCTGTTGGCGTGTCTGTTTTTAAAAAACTGCCAAGTTGGCAACCCTATCTCTTGGGCTCAGTTGCCTCAGCCATTTCTTGTAACAGTAGCAGCACATGCCTACCTCTACACAAAATGGCTGTGGTACAGGGGAGGCAGTCATGACAACCTCCATTATGTTGCCGGCAGCCAGTGCCAAGAGGCAAAACAACAGCAGGGTTTGGTTCGCTACCCGGTGTGCTTTACCCAATAATCACAACGGGGTGGAGAAGCAGAAAAGTTTATTTGAAGCTTCAAAAAGGTACAGGGAGAAAAGAATCTCAAATCCTGCACACAGAGCAGGAAGTTACACAGGCTTTTATACATCCTTTCTTCAGCATACTTATCCAATAGCAAGCTGCCGTAAGTATCCATATAGCCAGCCAATCCAGTTACCAGCTAGTTCCCTTGTTTTTTGTATCATTTGTTAAAAACTATACATAAAGCTGCTTTATTCAGCATTGTTCTTCCATATCTGCCCTGTTTGGCCTTGTTTAGTTTCAGGCAGTCTGACTCTGCAACATATTGTTGCAGATCCTCAGCGTAACTGCTGCGAGTGCCTCCAGGCGGGGCGGCCCAAGGACACTTGGGCCTAGTATGCATGGCTGCTGCGAGTGCCTCCAGGCGGGAGGGGAGGGCCCCCAAGGACACCTGGGCCTAGTGCGAGGGGGCTTCATTGACACTCGTGGTCTTCCATCCCCTTGAGTTACCTAGTGGGCCATGCCCCAGTGTCCCCAACAATTATAACCTTTAGCCCAGTGAGTAGGGTATGATCCAGGATGTGGGAGGCTCCGGTTCAAATCCCTTTTCCTCAAGCAGAGGGGGGAATTTGAACAGTGTTTCCCCACCTGTCAGGGGAGTTCTCTAACCACAGGGCTATAGAAAGTCTCTCACTCTCTCTGTCCCAGTGCATATGTGTGTTCATAAAGTGGAATGACTTCAGCTGGAGAGCTTGAGGGAGACCCACACCAGACTATGCCCTAATCCAGTGGTTAGGACACTCACCTGAGAGGGGGGGAAAAAAACCCTTATTCAAATCCCTCAACAGGCAGAGGGAATTAAACCAGTGTCTCCCACATCCCAAGCAATGACCCCCAATCACTGGGCTAAAGGTTAGAAGGAATGCTGTCTTTGCCCCACCCTCTTACTGCTTTGTGTGGAGTTACGCATGCTCACTGAATCAGGCCTTACAGCCAGATGGGCATTCCTCTCCCTATCTTCACCCAGTGTGAAGATTTCACTGGAGCTTGGTGAGAGTTAGGTGTTTGGGTGCCTAGTTGAGGCAGCACTGCCTATACCCAGAGGTAGAACCTTAGATACTTAGGAGATTTTAATAGCAAAAATTTAGGCTCTGAGGGATTTTAGGTGCCTACAGGGCTAAGCAGCAGCTGAGTAGGGTTTTCAGGATCTCAGTGATGCCTAAATTTTGGCCTTAGTATCCTAAGTCCTTCGGTGGATCTGAGCCTTGGTCTTTGACTTAAAGGGGTTCCCCCCCGCCCCACATGACAAAAAGAGGGTTTCTTCTCTTTAAAAAGCTTCCTTTAGTGTACATATTTAGTAGCTGCACTGTCAGTTGAAACATGGGTACTTTTAAATTGACCCTTTTCCACAGTTTTGCTCTCATTCAGTATTCCTGTAAATATTTGATGATTAAACATTACAAATTAAAATGTAACATGGTCAAGAGATTTTTAAAAAAGGCAGCTCAGGAGCAAATAAGGCCCTTGTTTTCTTTGAAAGAGTGGGATTTGTGCCCACATTGGGAATTCCTTCAATGAACATTGTCAATAATAATGTTTTGGGCCAGGTGGTCATGCTATTATGGTATGGGTCTGCATTTGAGGGTGGTGCAGAATAATGAGGTCTAAACTATCAGTTACTGCTCAAGAACTAGGACTTGGAGTCATTGTGGATAGTTCTCTGAAAAGATCCACCCAGTGCACAGCAGTAGTCAAAAAAAGTGAACAGAATGTTAGGAATCATTAAGAAAGGGATAGATAATAGGACCAAAAATATCATATTGCCTCTATATAAATCCATGGTATGCCCACACCTTGAATACTGTGTACAGATGTGGTTGCCCCATCTCAAAAAAGATCTATTGGAATTGGAAAAAGTACAGAAAAGGGAAACAAAAGTGATTAGGGATATGGAACAGCTTTTGTATGAGGAGAGATTAATAAAATGGATTTTTCAGCTGGGAAAAAAAAAAAGAGATGACTAAGTGGGGGGAGGATATGATAGAGTTCTATAAAATCATGACAGGTGGAGAAAGTAAATAAGGAAGGGTTATGAGAAGTAAACACCACAAGAACTAGGGGTCACCAAATGACATTAATAGGCAGCAGGTTTAAAAACAAGGTATTTCTTCACACAACGCACAGTCAACCTGTTTCAGAGTGTAGCCGTGTTAGTCTGTGTCGGCAAAAACAATAATGCATCTGATGAAGTGGGTTTTAGCCCACAAAAGCTTATGCCCAAATAAACTGGTTAGTCTCTAAGGTGCCACAAGGACCTTGTTTTTTTTGTTTTTTTGTTTTGTTTTTTTTAAACAGTGTCAACCTGTGGTACTCTTTGTCAGAGGATGTTGTGAAGGCCAAGACTATAACAGGGTTCAAAAAAGAACTAGATAAATTCATGCAGGACAGGTCCATCAATGGCTATTAGCGAGGATGGGTAGGGATGGTGTCCCTACCCTCTGTTTGCCAGAAGCTGGGAATGGGCAACAGGGGATGGATCACTTGATTACCTGTTTGTTTATTCCCTCTGAAGAACTTGGCATAGGCCACTGTCAGAAGACAGCATACTGAGCTAGATGGCCATACTGGGTCAGACCAAAGGTCCATTCTTATGTTCTCACATACCTTACAGGGAGCACCAGGACGGGAAAGCAAGTATTTCCCCACAAAATTCCTATTTGCCAAAAAAAAAAAAAAAAAAAAAAAAAACCACACTGTCTAGTTCTCAGGAGTGCAAAGGGTGTGGAAGGCTCTCCTTGTGCACAATCTGACCTTTTTCTGGAGAGCTGGACAGGTTTGTTGGGGAGCCTGCTTTTAGAACCCGATACAGAAAAGCTTTCAAAACATGTTTAAGTTGTCAATAAAATCTTATTGACTAGATTTTAAAAGATTTGAGCTACGCAGGTGCATAAGTGATTTGCTGGATCAGTATCATGGGGAGAAGCCTTTAAGGAGTGCAAACTAAGTAGATACAGCAAATAAAACAAAAGTCAATGGGCTAAATCCCGATGTCCTTAAATCGGGCAAGCTCTAGTGAAGGCAGTGGGAGTTTGCCAGAGTATGAGCTGAATAAGGATTTGGCTCAGGGTTTGGCTCTATAGCACAGACGCTGTCCTTGGTGAGATTTGGTTAGGATTGATTTCATACTGGATTCACTAGGCTCTCTGAGTCCAATAAATTCACCATCCTGGGGAATTTAATCCCTTCTACCATAGCATATTAACTGGAATACAAAATACAGCCATTTTACCCATCAGTGTCACAAATGACAAGCTCTCTCAGACCTATTTTAGTTGAATGCTCCAGCAAAACCAGCTGTTCCCAGGGAAATAACAGGGAATCAAAATGACTTAAAGGATCACAATTTTAGATAATACATCTTACACCAGGAGTTTTCATGAAGATACATATATCTTTCAGCCATTCCCCACCCTCTTTATTCAGGCAATTTCAACACAAAGATCCTATTTCTCCATGAAACACTTTCCATAACAACTTAATATTGCTTTACAGATCCACTAAAGTTCATAAGAGACTATGTTGCATTTAGTTGGATGGTACCAGTAGCAATTGTCCTCAGAGAAGACCTTCTACAGACTCCAGAACCTTGTGCAATCTTCATTCATGCCAGTGCATACAGGGTGTAAAACACTGCCATTCTGATTTAGTAGTAGCATACGCCCATTGTGTACTGGCATAAATGATTTCACAAAGGGTACACCAACAGAGAATCAGAGTGTTTTTGTCCCATGGTCAGAAGGACCTAGTCGGTCTACACTAAGCTGTGACTTTTCTGTTTTAATTACATAATAGCTATTTGAACTTGAATACTCTGAAGGCAAGGTAGATCTGAATTATGTTTCAGTCCCCAAACTCTGCTGATCTGAACTTTATAAAGTTCCGTTTTGGATAGAAGTCACTGAGTGAGTAAACTATGGAGCTCATCAGTAAACACTTACAAAGCTAAAAGAAAAGGAGGAGTACTAGTGGCACCTTAGAGACTAACCAATTTATTTGAGCATCCGATGAAGTGAGCTGTAGCTCACGAAAGCTTATGCTCAAATAAATTGGTTAGTCTCTAAGGTGCCACTAGTACTCCTTTCCTTTTTGCGAATACAGACTAACACGGCTGCTACTCTGAAACTTACAAAGCTAGTCCTTATGTGGTATCAATGGTGCTATTCATGAGAATAAGGACTACTCAGATGAAGGCAGAAGGAATCTAGAGAAGCCAGGACTAGTGAAGCAGCCAGTCATGTTGAGGTGAAGCTTTCTGTATCCTACTGAAAATAGTGGATGTACTTCTCCTGTGTACGGGGCATTTCTGATAAGTACAACATGCTTCCCAATACCCCCGAACTGTGCCTATGCCTTAGTGGTACAGTCTAGTTATTAGTGTAACCTGTAAGTGACTATTCATAAGCTGTACACAGCCCTACTAGGTTTTTACAGCCCCAACCCCCATTTCTTTTCCATTTGAAACTGAATCGTATGTTTCTCCTCTTTGTTGCAAGACTGTTATAACTCTCTGCCTTCTGCAAGGTTATTTAATATTGTCTCCCACTTAAACAGAGTTATTTCCCATGTTATAACAGGGCATTATGACTTCCAAACTAAGCTTTTTTTGTGATATTAGGATAAGTGTGAACTGTACATTTTAACCACATGGGGGGAAAAAAAAAAATGAAAAAAAAAACTAGACCTCTTCTGTAAATGAAGCAACAAGGAAAAATATCCCCTGTAAGACAACCTCCTACAAATGAAAGCTGATGTGTATCTCTGGTAACTGCCTATTTTTCATTATTTATGATTGGAAAAGAGATGCATTGCTGTGGGACTCTGTAAACATTATTCTCCATCATGCTTCCACTTACTCCTTTCTTCTATTTATAGAATATTGCCTACCCTGGGAATACGGAGCATTCTTACCTTGCAGATCACTTGATTATTCAGATTGTGCAAGACACTGAAGTTGACCTGCAGGGAAATATCCTCAGCCTAACTGAGAAGCAGGAAAGGGTGTTCCAAGGTGCCCAATACCTACAGAGCTACATGTTGTGAATCCAAGGGAAAACAAAAATTGAAATGATATTGAGAGACATTTCCTCATTACTGTAATGCTGCTAATTTAGCTACAGAGAAAAAACCTTAGACAATCCTCAACATTTGGGAGAGCGGGGGTGGGGAGATATATTAAATTAGACCCCTTCTGGGGCCATATTAAACTAATGCAGTGCAGAAGTAGGAGGTAGGGATTTTCAAAATAGCTCAGCGTCAGCCTAGCTTTGCTCGCATTTAAGTCAAATGGAATTTTCCCCACTGACTTCAATGGGAGCACAGTGAGGTCAACACTGAGCATGTCTGACAATCCAGTCTAATATACATTGGCCTAAATTTTGAAAAGTGACTTGTGATTTTGGATGCCCAAATTGACAGTGAACATCTTTTCATAGGGCAGGTGCTAAGTGCTTTCTGAAGGAGAGGACCCTTTGTGACACTGGACCCCATATTCTTATTATTAGGGTATCGTAATGTATTTTATGCAAGATAAGTCATGTAAGGTGTCATTGGAAAGGTTATGATTTACTGAATATGAGTATCCTATGCATGTATCATTTTTGTGTTTGAAGTTAAAAATATTGAGTATGTATCAATGTGTTTACACTTGGGGAACACCCACTAGACAAGATACTTTCATTCTGAAAAGC
This sequence comes from Chelonia mydas, assembly GCF_015237465.2. NCBI lineage: Eukaryota > Metazoa > Chordata > Testudines > Cheloniidae > Chelonia > Chelonia mydas. The sequence continues at coordinate 27,024,099 of NC_057851.1, read as the reverse complement.
TGGGTGGGGAAGGGCCATTAGAGAAAACAACAGGCCTTCAAAGAAGCTTATCTTCCACCTGGGGGCCTTCCTGAGGATGCTGCAGACAGCCTCCGAGTCATGGCTGCTAGGACACTACAGGGACATGTGACCAGGACACATGGTACTGGACTCCATCTTGGGATATCAGTGTTTTTCCACTGACTGGTGTAGGAACCAAGATTTGAAACAAAGCCCGTTATATAGGGCATCCATGTTTCACAGCCGGAGCTGGCATGCATCTTGTAGAGTCATGTCACAAGGTTGGTAGGGTCAAGCACATGGAACTCATACCAATAACGTTGTTAGTTGACTTAGAGTAATCGATCTTAGATGGTTTTGCGTCTTCTACTGAACTTTTACTCAGCCTTACTTGATCTTTTGGTTGTTCTTCATACTGACTATGGAACAAGATACTGATATAATAGTTGATCTAGTATGAACTGCAATATTCTGTAATATACTTTCAAATGCTAGTCATCCAAGTGTTGTTTTATGGGAGCCGAACACACAGAATTATCTATGCATATTTTTGTGGCTCCTCTGTGGACATTTAACAGATTTTTCATCTTTCCAAAAGCAGCTTTAACTAGAGCTCGTACTTGGGTCAAAGACAGCAGAGGGTACTTTATAAGCAAATATGAAACACTTGATTGAAAATCATTGCTGTAGCTAGCTACTACAACTATGTGGATGCCTCTACCACCAGCTCTATTCATGAAGTGGCAGATTCAATAGCTCCCTGCTTATTAGGATTGTTTTCAAATGCTTCAATAAATTTCTGCTGAAAACTATCCCCAAAATTCAATGTAGATGTTTAATCAGAGAGCTCCATATTTTTAAATAAGGTGAACAGTGTGCTGTGAAAGAATGTGTTATTCATAGATTCATACTGTTTCAAAAGCTTAATAAAGAATTTGATTAATAGTCTAGGGACATGTCCCACATATTTATACTCTGGTATGCATACAAATAATGTATAACATTAGATACTTGTAATCTCCTTGTCTTTTATGCTTTTGAAGCACTTACAATACATAGAGTAGTTTAATCAGATTGCAAGGCAAAGCCAAGCACACCAAATTGTTATCATTCTGCAAAGCGGGTGGGTGGTCATACTTCACAATGGGTTCTGTGCAACCATTATTGTACTGATTTGGAACTATTTCAGCAAGGAATGCTTGCTTAAACAGCATCAGGGAGTCTGAATTAATTAGTGTCCTGTGCTCCGAACTATCAGTGTACAATTTAATCTTGCTGAAGAAAAGTTAGGTGGCCAGTCTCTCAGCTTTATCTGTCACTTCCATGAATCACAAAAATGACTTCCCTCTGCTTTGTGAAGTATCTAACTGAAAAACAAAACCACCCCACAAACACATGCCTTCTGTGCTCACCAGAAACTGCGGTGCTTTTGAAATCAGGTTCTTTTGTAGAGATTCATTAATAGAAAATGCATACTCAGAATGCTACACTAAGCCTGGGAAACAGCTGGGGGAGGGGGTGGGCGGTTTATGCACAAGACTGGTGACTGATTTTATCCCCAGCGTGATGATCAGCTGAAATATTTGAGGAAAAATGGTTCTCTCAAACCCATAGTTTGAGAGATGGAAGTTTTGAGAATGAGAATCTAAAACCTTTTTCAGCAGTTCTCTGGTGACTCCCACTTATCTCTGACCCGTTTGTCTTTCCACATGTGCTTTCTTATTTTTCTTCATTTTTTATTCTTTCCCCTTTGTTTTTAATCTCCTTTTCACCCCCAGTTTGTGTTTTCCACCTTATTCCTCTTAGTCCCATATTCAGTTGGCCCTCCAACCCACCTTTGCCTTTGGACCTTTGTACTCTTATTCATTCTTGGGGACAGAAATAAGACCGAGGTTGAGAGCTTGAGTGATGGAAGGATGGTAGTATCGTCAGCTGCAGTGGAGAATGGTAGCAATGGAAGGGGAAATCTTCATTCAGCTGGTATAAACTGCCATAGCTCCTCTGACTTCAAAGCTATGAAAATTTACATCAGCTGAGGATCTGAACCAGAAAGTTAAAAAAAAGCGAGGTTCTGTACTCAAGGTGGAGCTACCAGTGGGGGCCCATCCAGGATGTCATGTTGGACAGATAGTCAGATATTGGGGAGTGGGGGAGGAGAGAGGGAGATATCTACCTCTCCAAGCATGTGCTCTCAGGTGTCAGCATAGAGATGGTAGCTGAAGCTATGCGAACAGCTTAAATTGCTCAGAGACAAGGTATAAAAGTGGAAGAGGTTAATTCCACAGGTTTGTGAAACAGAGAGGAAGATGGGAGATGTCTGAAGAAAAAAAAAGTAGTCAGAGGTAGGAAGACAGATGAGTACAGAGCATCAAGGCGTCAGGCGTGATCTGAGGTGTTCATAATGGAGCACTCTAGCCTTAAAAATCAATGATCATAGAATCATAGAACTGGAAGGGACCAAGAGGTCATCTAGTCCAGTCCCCTGCACTCATGGCAGGACTAATTAGACCATTCCTGACAGGTGTTTGTCTAATCTGCTCTTAAAAATCTCCAATGATGGACATTCCACAACCTTCCTAGGCAATTTATTCCAGTGCTTAACCACCCCGACAGTTAGGAAGTTTATCCTAATGTGCTTAAATTGCAGTTTGTCCTATCCTTAGCGGTTAAGGAGAACAATTTTTCTTCCTCCTCCTTGTAACAACCTTTTACATACTTGAAAACGGTCATGTCCCCTCTTGGTCTTCTCTTTTCCAGACTAAGCAAACCCAGTTTTTTCAATCTTCCCTCAGAGGTCATGTTTTCTAGACCTTTAATCATTTTTGTCACTTTTCTCTGGACTCTCTCCAATTTATCCACGTCCTTCCTGAAATGTGGTGTTCAGAACTGGACACAGTTGAGGCCTAATCAGAGTAGAGTGGAATTACTTCTTCTCATGTCTTATTTTGGGATGTATTAGGCGTCTTGGAAGTGAGACACTTTTTTTTGGCGCAACTGTTGACTCATTTAGCTTGTGGTCCCTATGACCTCGAAATCTCTTTCCGCAGTACTCCTTCCTAGGCAGTACTCCCATTTTCTATGTGTGCAGCTGACTGTTCCTTCCTAAATGGAGTTCTTTGAATTTTTCCTTATTGAATTTCATATTTACTTTATTATTTATTTACTATTTACTTCAGACAATTTCTCCAGATCATTTTGAATTATAATCCTATCCTCCAAAACACCTGTCACCCCTCCCAGCTAGGTATTGTCTACAAACTAAGTGTATTCTGTATGCCATTACCTAAATCATTGGTGAAGATATTGGACAAAACCCAACCCAAAACTAATCCCTGCAGGACCCCCCACTCATTATGCCCTTCCAGCATGACTCTGAACCACTGATAACTACTCTCTGGGAATAGTTGTCCAACCAGTTTTGCACCCACCTTATAGTAGCTCCATCTAGGTTGGATTTCCCTAGTTTGTTTATGAGTAGGTCATGTGAGACAGTATCAAAAGCCTTACTGAAGTCAAGATATACCACATCTACTACTTCCCCCTCATCCACAAGGCTTGTTACCCTGTCAAAGAAAGCTATCAGGTTGGTTTGACATGATTTGTTTTTGACAAATCCAAGCTGACTGTTATATTATCTTATAGAGATTCTGGGTACAGAGGTTCAGCTGACTAGTCTAATTCCCTGGGTTGTCCTTATTTCCCTTTTTATAGATGGGCACTATATTTGCCCCTTTTCCAGTCTTCCGGAATCTCTCCTGTCTTCCATGACTTCTCATCTAGTCTGATCTCCTCCATAGCACAGGCCAACAAGCCTCAGACAGTAATTTCTGCATCAAGCATACAATCTCAGTTTGAGCTGTAGAATATATTTTAGAGAGACATCCAATCTTAACCTGAAGTCTTAGAGTAATTGAGAATCCACCACAACTTGCTGTTATGGACCAGGATGTAGACCATCTGGCCTAGTAATTAGAGCAGGAATCAGACCTAGTAGGCAAAGCAGGCATCCAGGTTGGGGAATAAAGAGTCAAGGGTCAGCACCAGAATCAACTGCAAGGTACCAGAGTCAGAGATCAAGCCAGACTCAGGACCTGGAATCGAAGCTGAAGATCAACACTGAGGTGAGATGCCAAATGCCAGAACCAAGGGTCAAGCCAGAGTCAGAAGCTGGGGTTGGAGCCAGGATTGGTGGTGGACAGGAGGAGAGGCAAGGATCAAGCACGGAGCAGGAGCCTGGTGGGAAGAGGAGTGAAGACGGGGTAACCCAGGAGAAGAGCAGGAATCAGGAACAGGGTTTGGTGCAGGAGGTAGGCACAAGCAAGGGCCAATGCAGTCACAACAGGAAACTACCTTGTTGCTCAGACAAACTTCCTGTTCCTCTTTCTGGCTTAATCAGTGGAGCTGAGTGATCCTCCAATCAGAGCTCCCATGGGTAGTGCTTTGGCTGGGGCTGTAGTCCTAGTAGCTTCTCAGCGCACCTGGGTTCAGTAGATACTGGGTAGAGCCCAGGTTGTGGCAACTACCTGGGGACTCCCAGGCCTGGGTTCAAGATCTGGGACATCACACTCCCATAACACTAGAGAGTGTGGCACTTCCAGGAATGACACTGTGCATGTTCACACCTGCTTGACTTTGCCTGCATGGGGGATGCCATTTTGAAGAGTATGCTGCTCTTCAAAATGGCATCCCCTGTCTGATTTTTGTCTCAGTACCAGGTTGGGAACAAACCAGTTAAAAAGCAGACCATCCAGAATACAAACTGAACAGGATATTCCAATAATGGTTTCACAATTATGCAGATGTGATACCACTTCCTTACTTTTACTTGTATATTCCCCTATTTATACATCCAAGGGTCACATTCACCTCTAACTACAGCATCACAATAGATGCTCATCTTCAACTGATTATCTGCTATTACCACAATAGCCCTTTCAGGGTCACTGCATTCCAGGATCCAATTCCCGCGCTCCCCCCAACCCCATTCTTCCTGAAATTGCTGAATGTAGAATGTGTTGAACACTGCAAAAAGGAATAGAGGCCCAAGAGTTGGTCATAAAAAAAAAATCAGTGGGAACTCTTGCCAGAGGAAGGGGCAGAAATCAGTCGGGATTTTGAAAAGCAAGGAACAGATTGGGTAAATAGATATCAATATGGAGGGAAAGGGGCGATTAGTTCATACTGAAGTAGAGTCCAAAGGAGAAGAATGGATGGAAGGGAGAAGAAGCAGGGAGTGGATGCAATCAGAAGGAAAGAAGAGCCTAACACCACTGCTGGCCCACAAATTGGATGGTATGGGAGAACCAGAGATGAGAGTACATCTGCAACAAAGATTTCAGTGAGTACAAGAGTTGGAGAGATCATAAACTCTAACGAGTTTCAGGGGGAATGGGCACTACAGAATGAACTGGAGAAGAGAGGGAGACTGGGGAGGATATTGGAAGACGTCGGCTGTGAGGAGGAAAAGGGTAAAGGAGCTAAGATATGGCTATGACAGGGATGGGAGAAAAGGGATGGAGATAAGAGCTTCTTATGGCAGGAGTCACCAGATGGCACTGTTACACATAGCCTTACAAGCTGTCTGTCTTAGCATGCAAGCAAGTTTTAGACTTTGAAGATATGCTGTGGTGTTGGTTTTCTGTTGCAGTTTCTTTGGAAGCAGCAGTGAGGAAGTTTGCTCTCTGCCTAAATCCCATTACCTAGAATCAATTCTTGAGGCAGAGTTGCTCCCTAGGAACTGGGCATTATTGTTTGGGCTAAGATCCCTGAAAAAGGGATTGTCTGCATGCCCTTTGGGACCCTTCTGATCAAAGACTGGTTTATGCCCAACACCAAGGATTTTTTCTCCAACAGAACTCAACCTGTAAGGTCCCAACATCTGGTATTGCTCAGCAGAGAGAGGACAAGTTGATGAGGCCAGCTCGGGGACATAACATTGAGAATTAAGGAGACAAATATGAATGTTGAAGAAACAATGGATAAAAAAAAATCAACGGATAGCAAAGGAAATTGCAAGTGAAGACATTCAATGAAGACTACGGAGCAATGATATATGCAACCAAAATAAAATGCTGGTGGCAGAGCCAGATTATGACATTCTGAGGCCCCAAACCATGTCAAGTGGAAGAGGCCCCATACCATAATTTTTTTTTTTTATTTTCACAGAAAGGACATTGAATATATAAACATGAAAGCTTTATATTTGCATATATACAAAGGCAAAGTTGTAAAAAATAGAATAATCTAACTAAAACACGTCTTGCAATGCACCTGTTTGCATTAAATAGTTTCAAACTAACATTTTCAATTATGATTTCTTGATTAGTAGATATGAAACCTTTGTATCTACAGCAACACAAAAACAGTTACACAGACCAGCTTACTTAATGGAAGCAGCACAACCTGAAATACGTCTGTTTGTACATCACATTAATTTTAACACTGAAATTTAACACATTTTCTTTTGTGATTTGTGGAGAGCAAAGTCATTGATGATATTCTCAAATGATAAGCTTTGGAATTTGTCACTTTTGATGCACAGACTGCTTAGAGGAGATTGCCTATAAAATACTGCAAGAAAAGCTGACATCACTCTGTGTTCACTTCTCTATCCTCTGTCTCCCACAGGACCACTAATTAATCTCAAGTAAACACTTCGGACACAGAGTGACAACAAGCTATATGCGTGAAAGAGAAAAATTATTTACCAGAAAAAAGACTGGTAATCTCTAGATAGGCATTGAGAAAGTGAGAAAAACTTGACTATATTCAAGTATAATGAATATTATAGGTTTTAATAGCCTATAAATCATATATGCACATAATCTGAAATAACTTGCTCACCAAGTACTCAGAATATTTTGATATATATGTATATCTTCGTTCATTTCTCTCAAAACCCTCTATTTATCCTTTCATCAGCACTCTGATATTTACCGTGAAGGTTCCTGAAACTGATGGAGGGAAGCCAACACAAATTTATCCTACAAGATCCACTCGACCCAAGTCCATAAAATGATCACCTGCAAACTCAATCATTTGAAGCCTGGATAGCGCATGAAGCAGAAAGCAGCGTGCACACTAAAATATAAAACTGTACGTATGTACAGATCAAAAGAACACACTAACACTTAAGAAAAGAAAAACAGGAGTGAAAGGCACTATACAACTGAGCGTGCTGGACAGTAAACAAAAGATAGTGGTCTTCCAGCTATTACTAGCCAAGGGGGAATGCTATATATGACATCACTCCTACGAGTCCCATATGAGTATGCGCTTGGCAGGATTGCTTCACGACAATGCCGTCTCCGACCTCACATTTTCCCCCAATTTTATCGGCAGTGAGATTATTTATTTAAATAAATTATGAAGGCATGGTCAGAATTTTACTGGTAGCAGCTGGCCAACAAAACGCTGTCTTAGCAGACTTACTCGTAAAAATACTAATTTTACAAGTACACTTATCGTTTTTTCCTCAGTCCTGGCCTCCAGCCTGTCAATAATGAACAATTAACAAAGGGTAAGGGTTTGTGTAGCCAGATGTGTAGATTTGTCATATCTGAACAAAAGTGTCTATATTTAGAGAGAATCTTCTTTATTTATCAACTGATTTTGATAAAATTTGAAATGGAGTCAGTTTTTTCTTTTTTAGGGGCCCCTCACATAGCATGGCCCTAAACTTCAGCTTAGTTAGTTTATGCCTTAATCTGGCACTGGTGGATGGTATTAAAATGCAACTTCTCTCAGTAGCCGAGTTCTACTTCTATGTTTTTTCCTTTTAATACCTTTACTATCACATTTTGTTTTTCAAGCCTACTTCTATGTAGACTTTTTTCTATACTAGTATGTAGCCTAGTAATAGTATCATTCTGGAGAAAAGCTAGGAGTCTAACAGGACTGTTTCTGAAGAACAGTAAAGGTACTTACTATTCCAAAAAGGGAGACGACTGTGAACAAGTCTGCATGTCCTGCATTCATTCAAATTTGCCTCCTTCCTGTGGTTTGGCTTTCAAGATCAGTCAAACAACAGAACAAGAGCCTGAACTTTCTCCCTAAGCTTGGCTGTTCCTAGAGGGTCCCTGGAGAATCTTCTCTGTTTCTTCTTCTAGTTGTCTCTGACCAGAGACACTCCAGCCACCCGTTATATCTCAGTAATTAGGTGAACTGTGTTAGCTCCAATATGAGCCTGTAATAATCACTCTGGAGGAAATCCTGGTTCCATTGGAATTGGGGTCAGGATTTCACACACTATCTCTATGCAAGGTTCTGGCCCCTGAACTCACGTTGGCTCACCCAACGAGTTCAGGATGCCTGTGCAGGATTCTAGACACTGTCCTGCTCTTACAACATCTTTAAGCCCAGAAGAATGTAAAATACTTTAGGAAAAAAGCTAAGGATTAATTGGTGGCAGCAAAAACTCATTGTACTCTGAGAGAAGCCATCAGCTACACAGTATTGCATAGCCAGCTGCTTTGATGGCATTACAGGCGGTGGTCCTGGAGCATGCCACACCATGGTATACCACTGCAGTCATCCCACTTCAGCTCCCAGCTCGATTCACCAATCAGCTGCCAAAGATACAACTGAGGGACAGTCTAACAAAAGGTTTGGTGATTTCCCTTGTACCACTGAAACAGATACTCAGAATTAATGACCCACCCACCCAATGTGTTATGTAAGGAGCTTGAACACTCTCCATCTTGGGGCTAATTTATTAAGGTTTTACAAAACAAAACATGGAGTGCCTTTGACCCTTCTAGGTTCAAACCATTCATTCCTCAGTGCTTCCATTTTACCCTGGTTTCAGGCTCCAGCCGTTTCTTAGCTCAACCGTTCCCCCCTTCCCCCCAGAACAGGGGAGCTCTGCCAGTCCCACACTGGCCCCGTGCCTCTCTGGGAAGGCCTCACCCAGGTCTCTTCCTATTCCTAATCCATGGACTCAGACTCCTTCTGCCCTTGGTTCAGGGTTTCCCTGGCCCTCCTTCTTGAGGTTGTGCTTGTATCTCAGCAAGCTTCCCCAGCCTGCCATCATCCTAGATCAGCCACAAAAAAGAGTCTCCTTCCATGTCATGCCCAACTTGAGATTCCCCCTGACTGAGCTAAGAATGCTCCTTTATAATCTTCAGCTAGTAGTCACATTATTCAGGCACCTAGTCCTCATTCCCAGCTTGGTCTGTGATCCTTCTCAGACCTACTTGTTCTTGGAAAGAGCCATGCCTTGGAATAGGGTTTGATTGCACCAGAACCCACTATCCTTACAGGGGACAGACCATGCTGTTACTAAACTCAGCTAAACTACCACCACCACTTTAAAAGTGACTAGTGTGGTCACTATTAAGAGGCTCACCCCTCTTTTGCCAACATGGTGGTAAGTTTTTCCCTATGAATACCTTTTCATGGACCATTTAGCATATTTCTACGACATGAAGTTACCACTTATCCTGCTAGGATAGAAGCAGTACGTAAACGCATTAGAGTTGGAAGGTCCTTTATGAAAGTATTTGTTTTTAATATTGTAATGGAACTGATTATGCAATAAGTCTTTTTACAGAAGCTTTTAGTTCTCTATTTTTACTTTCTCAGCTTGGATTCCATCCCTTCATTTTTTCCTCCTCTGTTTGGCTTAGCTGTTGCCAGTTATGCAACTGTTCTCGTTAGTATGTAAACTTAAAGGTCAAGATCGCATAATGTCAAACTGAGGATTATCTCTTGTGAAGAGGCAATAAAAACAATCCAATGTATACCAAACGGGTTAATTCATGTGATGTGGCTTACTAGTTTCTCCTCTCTATCCACAATCATGAGGCTTACTGTACTTCTCATTGTCATGAGTCAAGAGAAGTAATGCTTCTAACTGCCACTAATTCCCATAAGAGGAATGTCTTTACATTACTTGAAACTGGTGCAACACAGCATGCAAAAGTCACAAGGAATGTGGCACCAAGAAGGAACGTAATTTGTGTCACAATGGTTGCTCGGGAGTTGGAGAGTCGACAAGCACGGTCATGCTGTTTTAATTCTCAAAAAAGTACACATGAATGGCGTACTGGGTCACTTCCAAAAACGAGAGAGAGGACAGCAGTACTAGAAAGGGGATTGCATACATATACCTATTGTGCAGACCATCACAAACCTCAACACCTTCCACTCCAGTGCAAGGTGCATTTCTTTCACCTGCCTTCTCTCACATAGACACAGAGCAACATGGAAATTAAAAATCATAGAAACAGAATACCGGCCACATTACAAAAATAAAGTTCCAAACCCTACCAAAACAAGACAGTCCACTGCATATGCTTCTCCCCCAGGTGAAGAATGAGAGAACAGCATGTGACACATGTGTCGTCCATTGCTTAATGCATTACTGGAAGGCACTCAGATACTACCATGATAAGCACAGTATAAAAAGCCATAGAGACTAGACTTAAGTCCCAAGACCTTCAACTTTCAGAATCTGTAAGTTTTTTCTTAAGAAAAATCAAAATCATTCTAGAATTTTGTTTAGAAGTAGATCAATGAAATAAAGTTCTTGGCTGGGGGATTGTTTCAAGTAGTTTTTTTTAAATCCTCTAGATAGCCTGTTCAATTGCAGAAATTAAAACTTTGCCAGCAATTATACATTAGTGTGCATTGGTTTCTTTCATAGAAATTTCATCTGCATAACAGACCCACTTCTGAAGTCATTTATAATCAGATTTGCCCAAATAACACCTGCTCTGTTTTCCCAAGAGGGCCAGTCCCAGCTCCCACAAGTGGAATCTAAGATTTTCACAAAGAAATCTGCTTCTGCGATTTGTTTGTACTCACTGGCATCTCTGGCCCCAATTCAGCAAAACGGTTCAGCATGTTAACATATTCTCAAGCCCCTTTGAGATCACTGAATTTAAACATGTGCTTTGCTGAATTAGGACTTAAGTGACTGAGGCCCAGATTTTCAAAGGGACTTAGGTCTTGTGATACTCAGCATCACAATGCCGAACTTTTAGGCATCTAGAGAAGTCACTAGAAATCCACAAAGCCTGAATTAGGTAGAGTCACAAGGTGCTGTACTCACAGCTGCGTGGTGCCTCCTTCTGGAGATAAGCTCCATCTGATTCAATGCCTCCTTTCTTCTCTTCCATTGTTGCAGCTCTCTTCCTGCTCATGGAGTTGCAGTATAGACACTTTGTAACTCAGCCCAGGTCACTGTGTAGTTTCCCCTTCCAGGGGAGTCTTCTCTCTTCTCCTCCTGCAGTCCTCATGCCCGCTGCTCTGACTGTGTCATTCCCACAGTGACTCAGGCAGTCTTCCCATTCACTGCCCCTACCAATACTATTCTGCAGTGGATGGTAAGGAAATCCAGGCCTAACCTTACTCTGGGTTCCAGTCCAGGGCTCTAGAGCAAGCAGTTAAGACCTGGACTTCACCCACCCTACTGCTCTCTTCATGAACTACTTCCCACCTTGTTTCTTTAAGCTTTATCCATAGAATTCCTAGTTAGACCCCTCTCTCAGGCCTCCTAGCTAAACTCTTTCTTAAGGATTCTTATCACTCCCCCCTTTCTTCTCCTTTACCTCAGGAAGAGAGAGGCTACAAGCTTCCTAGGCTGGTACTGACCTCCTTACTTCATAGGAAGCCCTGCCTGTTCCCCCACAGGTGAGCTTCCTTCTAATTAGCAGCCTCCCCCCCAGCCTAAATCTCCCCCATTTGCAGCTTAATTGGCTGATTGGGCCCACCTGGCCTAATGCAGTTCTCTTAGGGCAGGAGTGGGGAGCATACTGTACCACAGACAGGAGGAGAAGGTGCTCTGCAACTGCGGGGCCTACTTTCATTTTTCCCTTATTTCACATCTCTGGGTGGTGTCCGCTGGCTTCCCTAGACACCTTTGAGGAGCAGTGAGCGTTGTCCAGGGTTTTCTACTCAGTATCCCCCTCTCAAGCCCTGATTTTGTACCTCTGACCCTCACTCCTTTCCCTGTTAATCATTTGTTGTCCCCTGAGATCAGTTGAAACCTGAGTGTAGTGGCTCTTCCCCTGAGGCTTCTGGAGGGGGCCATCTGATATAGGCGCAAGCCCGCCCCTTCCCAAAATTCAATAGGTGCACCCCAAGCACCTAGGCCACCTATACAATGAATGGGAAGAGTTAAGCACCTAACAACACAATCCACAAAAGCCAGCAAGCTAAGCCTAAACTACCCAATGGAGGATGCCAATGGGAGAGTGTGCTCTGAGCCCCACCCCTCTCACAGAGTTCAAAGCCTAAGTATGGGCTGTAGGAAGGCATCTATTTCTGCCTGCAATCCACAAATGAGAAATCCTCTCCTGGAATAAGGTGGCTTTGGTGTTTAAGTCATTTCTTGTGTGAATGAATTAAGCACCTGCCTCAGTCCACACAAAATGGCCAGGGGAGGAGCTGCCCACCTTATAACATTAGCCCCCATGGTTAGACCATTCACAGGGGATTTGGTAGACCCAGGTTCAATTCCCTCCGCCGCCAGACTGGGGTGGGGGAGAAAAGATTTGCACAGGTGTCTCCCACTTTTCAGGAGTGCTCTAACCACTGGACTATGGAATAGTCCAATGAAGGGCTCCTTCAGTCTCTCCTGTTGAAGCTATTCCATGGTGTATAACTAATCAGAGAGTCATTGGAACAAAGGGACTGGACCATGGATCTCCCACCTCCCATGAGGGAGCCTCAACTACCACATTGTAGAGTCAGTCTCTCTCTCTCTCTGGCCTAATGACTAATTAATTAATCCAGAGTGGAACATCTTCAACAGGAGAGACTGAGGGAGCCCCACACCAGGACATGCCAAAGCTTGGTGGTTAAATCACTCTCCTGGGTGGGGTGGGAGAGTTCACCTCCTTTCTCCCCGTCAGATAGAGGAGGAATTGAACTCAGATCTTCCAAATCCCAGGTGAGTGCTCTAGCCACTGGGCTAAAAAGTTTAAGGTGGGCACCACCGCCACTGGCCACGTTTTGAATGAAGCCTCATCCCATCATCATGCTCTGAACATGCTTATCAGCTCAGGCCTGTGGCAAGACAGGTGCTCCTCCACCTAGCTTCTCCCACCTATCTTCTTTTGTGGATTTTTTCTGGGATTTAGAAGTGAGCTAGCTGCTCAGATGCCTAGAGTGAGAAGTGAGCTATCTGACCAGAGGCAGAACCTCTGGTGCCTAGGGAACTTTTACCCTGAAAATTTAAGTGCTGATTGAGTTTAGGTGCCTATAAGTTCATCGGCAGCTGAACGGTGGTTTTGTGGATATAGTGGTGCCTAAAATTGGAACTTAAGTTCCTAAATCAAAGGTTTAGGCACTTAAATCCTTTTGAGGCTCTGGGCCTAAGCACACTTGTATATGGTAGCTTCATCTCTTTCTACCTGTTTTGCAGTGTTAGTAACGCTGGGTCTGGCTCATTTATGTCCTTTCAATCAGATTTCAGATGGTGACCATGAAAAGTATGTATTCAGGAAATTGAGACAGCGATGTAGGACCTTGGAGAGAATGAGAATGGACCTTGAACAGAAAGAGAACTTGGAGGGCTGATCATCCATTCATTGCTGAATAAAGAAGGTTTCTGAACTAGAAACAACAAGCTTAGAATTATTTAATCCTGGATTAATCGGGCATTCAGACAAGTGGATGTATTGCAGAAATGAGAAATTATTTTTGTATTCCCTAACCCAGTTTCATAACAACACATGTTCCAGTTCCTAATATACTGCAAACGTTCTAAATAGTCTAAGCGTTTGTGAAAATCCCTGGAAAGTTTTTTTTTAAGTTGTACATACTGTCACAACTCTAAGATGATTCTCCTATCCTCATTCCATCAGAGGAGAAAAATGGGGGTTCTCTCCTGATCACATTTAGAGGAAGATAGTATTTATTTGTATGGGCCAGCAGTGTGCTGGGCACTATATAGACAGGTATAAAGATAAGACACCTGCCCCAAAGAATGTACAGATTAGAAAGAGAACGCACAGAAGCAGGAAGGGAGAAGGGCAACACAAGCAGAATGATTCAAAAGTGTAGTATGGCAGAGGCAAAAAGAATGACTCCACTAGCTGCCATGAGAATGTGGCTAGCCTAACCGGTTTAGATAATATAGTCACAGGTGTAACAATTCCCACTCAGCTGATTTGGAAGCAGTATGAGGTTTCTGCTATAAACAAAGCCCTACAGCAGAAGTCTATGTTGGGTTAGATAGGGGATCCAAGGAGGATGATCTAGGAAGAAATTCATAGCCAGCTCTTAGGACTAACTTGATTATTTTTGGGGAATGGAGGAAAAACATGGTACCCTATTATTTTTGGTTTGTTTTTATTTCAAGATTGAGACCCTCTGAATTTAGGGACCACATCAGTTAAAAATGCCTTTTGTTAGTGACAGCCTAGGTTGAAATCTGAAATCAATCTGAAATGTGCCTTTTGCTTGTTATGACTCTGGTCCTGACAGTCTTGAACTGGGACAGCCTGGATTTAGAACACAGAAGTATGAATTTAGTGTGAATAGTGCACATATTTTTCCTTACGAAGAGCACCACTCATTGCAGTTTAGATGCCAATATGACAGATTCTGCTGTCATGGATGCAAACCTAGAGTAGCACCATAGCTGTCATCATTCTCAGCACACCTAGCATCAGCAATATTCTTTTGGATTTAGATCAGTGTAAACAAGAGTAGAATCTGCTGATATTTGTATTTCACAATAGAATACGTTGGGTAAATATGCATTTCATTTTGCATTCTGTTAGAAAAGAAATATAGAGTGATAGAGACCCTAGTTTCATGCATAAACACAAGGGGACAGAATTAAAGTTCATTAGGACTTCCAAGTGCGTGACTTATAGACGTTTAGAGTTAAGAAGAAAAGTCTGATTGTGGGACTTTTGTGTGTGTTTTGACATGCAATATATTTGCTGAGGCTAATGCGTTGAAGATCTATAATACACAGCTTGCCTGTAAAATGTAGTGAACCAGCCACAGACCACAACTCTTGTCTTTTGTTCTTTCTTCTCAGATTAAAGATATAGGCTCCATGGAGGAAGATGAAGATAATAAGCATGCTAGAACATACAAACATTGGGTGATTCAGTATAGTGTCTCCATGGGCTGTAATTAAAAGGCAGGCAGACACACATTTTCAATAATGTGAAGGAAAGTGCTTTCTAATTGCTGGGTTTTTTCCAAATGGAATGTACTTGTTTAACCTATAGTGCAATCTATCCCTTCCTACCATTATGTGTCATCAGTGAATGAGGGATTATTCATTCTCTGTATTATACACCCCCAATCATTTTATATGTAAAAGCTTCAAACCATGTGTAGGCATTCTGCAAAACTCATCCAGGCCATTTAGGCATATTTACAGTAGTCTTTCATGCTAAAATTCCAGCGGGGTGGCAGTATGCAGTTATTTTTTTAGTCTACCAAGCTTTACGCTGATTTAAAAATGGCACATCCATTTAAGATCAGGATAGAGAGAGGTTAATTGTTATGGATGAGAATCACACCATCAGCATTCCCTGTGTGGTACACATGCATAATCTGCCTACATTTGCACCTATCTATGTAGAAGGAATGGTATGTTCTCACATACCTTGCAAAGATATATTTGCATATACAGCCTACACACAGCCCATACCAATAATGATGCATTTGGTACCATGTCCCATAATTAACACTGATGTGAAAAAGTGAAATACCAGGGATTCAGAACAATAGAAGAAAGCAAGATAATTTACATTGTTCTGTCTCTCTCTCTCTAGTCAAGACTCACAATCCCACAGCGCCCCTTATTGTGAAGCCTGACATGGCAGTCCCTCTGCCTCAGTCTCTTCCTCCAGGCTCCCATGGTCTGCGGCAATGACTTGGCTCTCTGGTCAGGTCACCTTTATGTTTTCAAGTCTAAAACCAGGACCAGAACAAAAGAATCTTTGCCCCCCATTCCTTTCGGGCAGGCCCTAGCAACAGCAGCCAGGCTTGCTGCCGAACTACGGGCAGCAATCACCTCAACAATCTAGGCCAGGTCTACCCTCCTACTAAGTGCCTCCACCAGGCCCTAGCTTGAGCCAGGCTTCTTGACCCACACAGAAACTAACTGCCTGCCCTCCTCCCCATCCAACCTCCAACTGCAGCATTTTCTTCCTCATAAGTTCAACAGCCAATACAGATGTACCAGGGCAGGGCTAATTGAACAGGACTGGCTGACCCCAGGCCTCCTGGCCCTTAAAGGGACAGGCCAGCCTCTTACACTGGCTCTTTCTGGTTTACTACCACCTTATTCTCTAAATGCCACACATCAATTAAAGATAACACTGAGTGAGCCTTAAATGTCCCCATCCCCAGTAAACCCTACCCCAGGACAGAGAAGTACCCCATCAATCCATCCATGCAGGAGAAGTAGCTGGAGCTACCAGAGTATGTCTACGCTGTAATTAGACACCCTTGACTGGCCTATGCCAGTTGACTCGGTCTTGCAGGGCTCAGGTGATGGGGCTGTTTTACTGCAGTATAGAAGAGGTCTCAGGCTGGAGCCTGGGCTTGGGACCCTCCTGGAGCCCAGGCTCCAGCATGATCCCAGAGGTCTACCCCACAATTAAGCAGCCCCTTTGCACGAGCCCAGGTCAGCTAGCACAGGTTTTTAATTGCAGTGTAGACATATACATAGAGACACGCATGAAAAGCAGCAATGAAAGTGGCAAGCTTTGTCAACAGCCAAGTGACTGCTTCTGCTTTTGGAATGCTTCGCTTTAAAGATCTTTCTTTTGGAAGGAGCCCAAACAGAGTTTAATAAAATCATGTCCATTACTAGATTTTTTCCTATAACCAATTCTGACTGAAGAAGGCCTTAGGTAGCAGGTAAACACATACAGCTGTGCATTATTTAGCTCCTAACTAAAGTAGAGTTGGGTGTGGAGGTGGCAAGAGACACATTGTTTTGAGAATCCACTCAGATGACTGCAGTTAGGGCCAGGGTCTTATTGAAAAGATTCAGCCTATAAGCTGTAGCAGGTGAATTAGGTACACAGAGTTCCGCCAGCTTCCAAGGCCTACTTTATTTTCTGCTAGCAATAAATATTACAAGTCATCTAGGCCAGTCACACAAACGGAGGTTTAGGCCTTGTTTACGGTGGGAATTTGTCCAAATTACAGCCAGCGATAACCAGCCCCCAGTGCCGTTTACCAATGCAGTCCCTAGCATAGACAGACTAGACTGATTTGCAACGAGGCAACTTACTCTGTTTCAAACAGGGGAAACCTCCACCATCACATATAGTGGCTTTGCCAGTCTATTCCAGGGGATAGCACTGGTACACTTTGGGCATGACTACACTTCAGTAAGAGGTGTGACTGCAACATACATAGACATACCCAAGCTAGCTTGATCTAGCTAGCTCAAATATCAATAGCAGCAAAGCTGTGGCAGCACAGGGGGTAGTGGGGTTGTACAAGCCCGGGACCCTGGGTATACACTTGAGTGGCCAGCCTATGCTGCTGTACCTTCACTGTTGTTGTTATCTGAGCTAGCGAGATCAAAGCTAGTTTCAGTATGTCTACATATGCTGCACTCACACTTTTGATTGCAGAATAGACATACCTGTAAAGATGGCAGGCAATTCCCCAGTGTAGACAAGGCCTGAGTTTTCAAAGAGGGCCTCTGTTTTCATGGAGGCAGTTTTCAGAAAAGCCTAAAAAACTCTTTATTCAGGTTTGTTATAGTAACTCAGCTTCACACCTGCAAAACCTGAGTTTATCTGGTTTTAAAAGCTGGCTAGGTCCTGCCCCTATTGAAATCAAAGGAAATGTTGCCATCTACTATGACAGGAGCAGAACTGGGCCTATATGTAGTGTGCATTACATTGCCTGAAATATTGTTCTAGGATATCACATATTGTCTCTCCAGTGTCATTTCCTACCAGACCAGTTTCCATAATAATGAAGCCAGACCAGTGGAAGTCTGATCCACTTTAGTCTATTAACCTCTTAATGTGTTTTACTGACATTAACAGAAGTAAGCCTATAACAGCCCATGTGAAGAAAAATAATCCAACACTAATCAGTTCTCATACTTGGAATTAAAGGCAACTTGCAAAGGTTTGGTATTATTTGTTTGTTTCTTTGTTTTAATTGTGCTTACATTCTTTCTTGCTTCTTTAGAATTATAGAATGAGTCTCAGAGAGAGTTGGGAGGGGCTTTGAAGGTTTTTCTTTCTTGTTTTAAACATTAGACATATCAGCCATGTCAGTTCTTGTCTTTTTTGGGATGGGGGGAGAAGAAGATCTAATGACAGAAGATGTATATTATTAGCTCCCACACTTTAATTGACATGGATATGTCGAATCATTAACAAATATTTCCCCTCTCCAAAACGCTATTGAAGTAACATAGATATTAACAAAAACACAGACTCCTGGAGTCATAGGGCTGAAATAGACATCAAGAAGTTATCAAATCCAGCCCTGAGGGCTGAGCCAAGACCAAGTAAACCTAAACCATCCCTGACATGTTTGTTTAACCTGTTCTTAAAACCCTCCAATGGTGGGAATTTCACAACCTCCCTTGGAAGCCTGTTCCAGAGCCAAGAATTGGACACAGAACTTTAGCTGAGGCCTCACCAGGAAGTAGTTATTTCCTGTATCTTACATACAAACACTTCTCTTAATACACATCAGAATGATAGCAGCCTTTTTTTGCAACTGTATCACATTGTTGATTCACATTCAATTTGTGATCCACTATAACCCCCAAATCCTATACAGCAGTACTAGCACCTAGCCAATTATTCCCTATTTTGTGCCTGTGCATTTTATTTTTCTCTCCTAAGTGAAGTACTTTGGAATTGTCTTTTTTGAATTTCATCTTGTAGATTTCAGACCAATTCTCCAATTTGTCCAGGTTGTTTTGAAGTCTAATCCTGTCCTCCAAAGTGTCCTCTGAGCTTGGGGTCATGTGCAAATGTTATAAACATGCTCTCCTTATCCAAGTCATTAACAAAAATATTGAACAGTACCAGACCCAGGCTTGACCCCTGTAAGACCTCATTAGATATGTCCTCCCAGTTTGACAGTAAACCACTGACAACTACTCTTTGAGTATGGTCTTATAACCAGTTCTGCACCCACCTTAAAATAATTACATCGAGACCAACTTTCCCTGGTTTGCTTTTGAGAATGTCATGTGGAACTGTGTCAAAAGCCTTACTAAAATCAAAATGGTGGAGGTGACATGAATTTTGATGTCGGGCCTTGGGTTTTTTGTTTTTGTTTTTTTAACATGGTTTCCAAAGTCTCCGTCCCTGAAACAATTTCTTGTTGTCTACGTGGGTGGGCATGGGTTAGACAGAGAGAGAAAACACGTCTGTGCCAGGGAAGGTACAAAGGGAGTCATTTAGCAGTTCATAACAAGGGAAGAAACAGTTAGTGCACTGGAAATTAAGTGGGAAACCACACTAATAGTGTTTTCTGTCATTTGAATTAGTTACACTAACACCAAAATAAAATTTTAATAGAAAGGCAGCACTGAGCCAGGGATTGGCCAACATTTTGGGGATTAAAACAATGGTATACACTGCTCTTTGATTTACCGTATTTTGAACCAGAAGGTGCCATTTTAACAGTTCAGAGAGTAACATACAGCATCTCTGCTTTGCAGTTGTATGATCTAACGCTGGAAAGGCACACAAAGCATTGTCTAAATCAAACAGAAATAACTTTTAAACAATTTAGAACATTATTAAAGCATTAAATATGTAATAAATCACCTGAGAAAAATGTATATCATATTCACTGACTACATTTATTAGTAATATCAAGCCTGTGACTGCAAAGAAACATTTATCAACAAAAATGAAAGCAGGTTATAAAGCTATAAATGTAGAGAAAAAACAAGTGTTTTTTTTAATCAGAGCTAACAGGAGGGAACTCCAGTCAAAAACAATATTACTTTAGATTTTCCTTTTGTAAGTTTTCTTGAAGCCTGGTTAACAAGCACAGACAAAGAGATCATGGAGACCTTAGGTCTGTGGAACATAAAATGGGATTTATCACACTAGAAGAATCACCACTGTACACATGCCTATTTCAGCACTGTTGCAAGCTGAACATTTTTAGGAGTGGAGCAAAGCATTAAGAATTCTTTAAAACCCATCTTTTGATCCAAACTTGTGTTGTAAATAACCCAGGAGCAACTTCAAAACATTCTGTCCGTATTTCCTCCATGCACTTGTTAGGCAGAGAGTTTTCTTTTGATATATACCAGTTACAACTTGCTGCATTGATTCCACAAAGCCTGCACATATCCCAAAAACAAAATAAAGACAAAATAGACACTTTGTTTTTAATTGTATGGACCTGCCCCTACAGCCTTATGCTAGCATAATTCTATTTAAATCACTGGAAGTTTTGCTTGGGAAAGAACTACAGAATCAGGCCTAGATGCACGGAACTGTTTCATTGCATTGACAGAGTCACATATCATTACAGTCCCAAGTTAGAGAGAAAATGTTTAATCTGAAGTTATTTTCAACTAAGTTTTAGGGAGGAATATTGACCTGGACTCTGTTACTGCCTGTGCATTGATTTTCTGTATGAGTTTGAACAAGTCATGTAGGCTCAGATCCACAAAGGTATTTACCGCCTAACTTCCATGGATTTTCATTGATGCTAGCAGCCTAAATACTTTTGTGGCTCTGGGTCTTACTCTCTATGTGCCTTAGTTGTTCCACCTGGGAAATAGGGATAATTACACCAATTTTGGTAAAGTACTTTGTGAGTGATAGATGTAAAGTACCATGTAAGTTTTAATAGGAGCAATGGTGCTCAAAACAGCAGACACATAAATACAGACAGGTTTCAGAGTAGCAGCCGTGTTAGTCTGTATTCACACAAAGAAAAGGAGTACTTGTGGCACCTTAGAGACTAACAAATTTATTTGAGCATAAGCTTTCGTGAGCTACAGCTCACTTCATCGGATGCATTCAGTGGAAAATACAGTGAGGAGATTTATATACATAGAGAACATGAAACAGTGAGTGTTACCATACACACTGTAACGAGAGTGATCACTTAAGATGAGCTATTACCAGCGGGGGATGGGGGGGACCTTTTGTAGTGATAATCAAGGTGGGCCATTTCCAGCAGTTGACAAGAATGTCTGAGGAACGGGGGGCGGGGGGGAGGGGGAATAAACATGGGGAAATAGTTTTACTTTGTGTAATGACCCATCCATTCCCAGTCTCTATTCAAGCCTAAATTAATTGTATCCAGTTTGCAAATTAATTCCAATTCAGCAGTCTCTCTTTGGAGTCTGTTTTTGAAGTTTTTTTGTTGAAGAATTGCCACTTTTAGGTCTGTAATCGAGTGACCAGAGAGATTGAAGTGTTCTCCGACTGGTTTTTGGATGTTATAATTCTTGACGTCTGATTTGTGTCCATTTATTCTTAGAGACTGTCCAGTTTGACCAATGTACATGGCAGAGGGGCATACCCCCCCCCCCACTTCCCGCTCTCCTGCTGGTAATAGCTCATCTTAAGTGATCACTTTCCTAACAGTGTGTTTGGTAACACCCATTGTTTCGTGTTCTCTATGTATATAAATCTCCCCCACTGTATTTTCCACTGAATGCATCCGATGAAGTGAGCTGTAGCTCACGAAAGCTTATGCTCAAATAAATTGGTTAGTCTCTAAGGTGCCACAAGTACTCCTTTTCTTTTTATAAATACAGACCTGTTGTCAGAAGTGCAATTAAGTTTCCCATTCCTCTCCCATGGCTGAGTAACTAGATAACTAGCAAATATTTTGTGTCAAATATGGAAAGCTGCATTTTACCTTTCGATCCAAATGTGGAAAATGCCAGATGTCAGTTTCTTGATATAATGTGCCTTTAGAGAGGACAGCCCACTGCACATTAAAGCAGCACTTTTTCCTCCCAGCTGTTTTCCTTTTTTCTTTCATGCTCTAATGACATTAAGTTACTACATGGTCCACTGAAACCTGCTGGAATTGACTATTGTGGCTGTTAAACCTGCTCCCATTGAAGTCCAGATAGTTTTGCCAATAACTTGAATCTTCGGGGTCTCAAGAGCGTCCAACTAGTTCATAAACCATGGGATTTGTGGTGGAAGCACAATACCAGCAAGGATTAGTATTTCAGTGCTCACTTATGAGGATGTCCACTTCCTCAGGTATCAATGAAAGTGAAAACCTGGGAAAAACACAATGGCTGCTAAAATGGTTTACCAGCTGGAAGGAAAACAAACCCTACAGCAATCAAATACAAAACAGCCACCTCTTTTAGTCTCTTCAAGACTTAAAGGCTGGCTATGAGAGGCAAATGTTTGGAAAGGTGCCAGGAAGAGGATGAACAAAGAGGTAAGTGAGGATGAACAAGAGGTAAGTGAGCAATGGGAAACAATTCAGGGAAGAGGTAAACGTCTCACTGTTATGAGGCGCCAGGGCTCTGTAGTGAGGTGGAGGGGCCTCCCACTGAGACAGTGGAGGAGGAACCACTCGCTGAGCCCAGGTAGGTGGGGCTAGGTCACGTCTGCCCCTCCAACGGAAGTTAGGAGGCATGACAGCTCCATTGGGCTACAGTTGCCAGAGGAGACAGATGCCTTCTGCCCACTCCCTAGCCTGGAGACCAAAGGGAAGCCCAGCCAAGCTATGTATGGGCCAGAGCTGCTGGAGCCACCAGCCGACCAAGACACTGAGTAGTTGCTGGGACTGTTGCTGGCTACCTATCCCGGGGAAACTGAGGACACCCATGGATCCAGGTACACCCTGAGGGGAGAGAAGGAAGTGGCCCAGGGACAGCCAACTCCAGTTTGGCTGCATTGCTGCCTGAAATGCAGTCAGTGGGTTGCGGCTGGATTCCCCACTGACCCAATTGCAGAACACTCTGCTACTGTTAGCCCCCTGGGAAGGGACCTGGTGGTTGGGTGGGCATGGGTCCCCCTACTACTCCACCCCTGGGGTGGCAACCTCCCCACTGGAGGCCTGTGTTAGCCTACCATCCTCCAGAGATAGGACATTGGAGTCTTCACTTCTCTGACCTTCCTGAGGGGCTGAGCTTCCTAGGCTGTTTATTGCTCCGATCTGCCCCGCCCCAGGGCTGGTGCCCTGAATCGTTGCTCTTCTGCCCTGCTTGAAGGCTGAGCTCTTAGACTACTTGGTTTCCCGCCCTTCCTGGAGCTGGAGTATACAGACCGCTTATAGCCTGCCCAGCCTGAAAGACAGAGCCCCTTAAGACCGTGAGTCTGCTCAGCCCCACCACCAGGGTCCTGGATCCTCATGCCAGACTTTGCTAATTCCCTGACTGTGGACAATGCCCACTGATGTAGTGAGGTGGAGTGGCCTCCTACTGGGTCAGAGGGGGGAGAAATCACCGCTAAACCATTACAGGCTCTTAAGGGAAATCATCCTGTGTTTTCAAAGCTAGAGCTTCATATCTCTGTAATAGTTACTAACATACTGTCTTGTTTTCATCTGATACTATGTTTCTGCAATAAAAATATAGATTTTGGACAGCATCTGCTTCCCTTGATTAAAATTTACCAATAGTGCATTGCATCACCCAACCCTAATTTCGGCTTTTATAATTGTACCCTGAATTACTATTTCGTTAGTTCCCCAATTCAGCAAAGCACTAAATCACGTGCTTAAAATTATATACACACGTATGGACCTGGCTGGCTGAACCCAAGCCTTTATAAGGAGTGATACTAGACAAGTGTGGGGAGGGGGGAGGATGGCTCCCTCAGTCAGTTAGTATAGGCTATAGATAGATCTCCAACCTCTAGGTTCTTTCAAGTCCAGCCCAATTTGGCCATGAGGAAAGGGCAGTTATTTCCATCTGATGGCTGTTTGAAAATGTGAAATGAACAGATGATATAAATCTAGACCCTGTTGGAAAAATGTCCACATAGTAAAAATCCCAATTGCAAGTAGCACCATTGTTGGAAATCTCTGCAGAAAGGCAGCAAATCCACTGATTGGGGATGGAAACTGAATCACCCTCAGATTGTTTCAAATAGGCAAAGTTGAGACACATGAATGAAGCCGATTAGGGAAGCTACTACTGCTACTGGCAGTGATGTGTAGATGAAACAACAGCAGACTTCACTTGGCAATGTTATTAGGATGGCATCATTCAGGAATACTAGATTCAGCTGGAGAGAAAAGGAAATACAAGGATGATCTTACAGCACTACTTAAATCTTGATTTTTTCCATAAAATTTAGTGCTTTAAACAAAAAATGACCCAGCTGAGAATCTGAAAGGTCATCCTTGTATTTTCTTTTCTCTCCAGGTGAAATCAATGGGGCTCGGCTGATTTACAGCAGTTGAGGATCTAGCCCAGTGAGTATAAGACAAATGGCTTTAGAAATCACTTCAGCCTTTGGCAGCAATAGTAAATACTATTTCATGTTAGTTATATATACCTCACACACTTAGCTCTAACTTACTGTAAATGAAGAGTGCCTTGTTGCTGAATAATTTATTGCACATTAAATATGGCCCAAGGCAATAGAGGTTTCAGGTTTCACAAAGGCCTTATATATTTTCTACTGTTGTAATTACATAAAGGAAATACTGACTGTCTGAATTATGAAATATAGATGATCCGCTCAGTAACAGTTCAAAGAGATAATGTGTGTGAGGGTAGTGTGCCTTTGCAGGGGATTTCAAATACTGTTCCCACTTTTCTATCTTATGTCATTCACAAACTCCATTAAAAATGTCTTTCATTGTATGAGCAATGTTACAGAATAGCAGGAGACCTTGAGTCTTTTTTTTTTATTTTTGCCTGTGTGCTATCGTCAGATGAAGAAGTCCGATGTCTTTTGGTCTGACAGTGAGGCATCCTTGGGTTCCCTCATTGGGTTGTGTAGCTCAGGCTATTTATCCTCATTTCCCCTTTTCAATCACATTTTTTATTCATAGATACTAAGGTCAGAAGGGACCATTATGATCATCTAGTCTGACCTCCTGCACAATGCAGGCCACAGAATCTCACCCACCCACTCCTGTGAAAAACCTCTAACCTACGTCTGAGCTATTGAAGTCCTCAAATCGTAGTTTAAAGACTTCAAGGAGCAGAGAATCCTCCAGCAAGTGACCCCTGCCCCATGCTACAGAGGAAGGCGAAAAACCTCCAGGGCCTCTTCCAATCTGCCCTAGAGGAATATTCCTTCCCGACCCCAAATATGGCCATCAGCTAAACCCTGAGCATATGGGCAAGATTCACCAGCCAGATACTACAGAAAATTCTTTCCTGGGTAACTCAGATCCGTCCAACTTTGATTTTGTTTCCCAGATTCTCTTTATCTTCCCTCTTCATCTTTAATAAGATATAATATTCTCACTTATACAGCACCTTTCATACAGAGAACTCAGAGAACATCACATCCATGAATTAAGCAAGGGATATGTGTGGATGATTTCACCTAACACTGAGAAACAGCCATCTCCAAGATAGAACACAGAAGCTGTTTTAATGGTTCTCAGGACACATTCCACAATAATTGTTTAAAAGAGGAAGTGAAGAATACTCTGACACTGCAGGGAGAATTGGGACAGGATTTGTCCCATAGACTTCAGTGAGAACTGAGGAACTCAACACCGAAGACTAGGCCCAAAGGTATAGACATGTCTTAATAACAATAATACCCAGCTCTGACCTAAGGCTTTTCATTCAGAGGTTAATGAGAAGTATTTTATCTCCATTTTACAGATGGGGAAATTAACTACAATCAGATGGAGTGACTTACTCAAGGTCACCCAGAAGGCCAATATGGTAGAAGCAGGAATAGAACACAGGACCACTGACTCCAGTGCCTTATACATGGATCCACAGTGCCTCTGAGAGAGAAAATTGAGGGACCTGATCCTGCTCCCGTTCACTACCATGGTGCAGAATCAGGCCCAAGGTTAAAAGCAGAACATTATAGCTGGAACAGGGGTCATTTTTAAAATGAACAATACACGATTTAAAACAAAAATCTTTTCCTATTACTATTATTTGAATTATAATAGCACCTACATTTTTTATAGAAGACATTCATCTAAACTTGACCTGGTTATCCCAAAAAATCAACCATTTCCCTCTACTTTGGTGGGAAGTTTGCTGACTTTTCTAGGCCCTTTTAAAAGCCTTCTAGAAAAAATCCTGGATTAATTATATCATACAATTTTTCTATGACATTTTGAGTGACATACCATGATATCTAGAGAGACTAATCATGACAGGATATCAAACAGGATTTCTGTATATTAGAGGGGTGGAAAGAGAAATGGTTTGACAATCAATGACATGCCAGTGTTTTAACACAAAAACTACTTGTGCTGAGTTACACTCAATAATTGTCTGCCAGATCAGATGCACTTTGTTCTACTGTTGGCATATTAGCTACAATGCACTTAGTCATGCTATCCTAGATTCACTTCATCCTCACTATAACACTGTATGGGAGAAAGACAGGCATCAGGAGTGTTTCTTGCAGACCGTTATAATGAGCATATTTTTAATTAAGATTAAATAAGTGCTCACTTCAGTTGTTGGAGGGGAATAGGTAGGGATTGAAAGAAGGATTTTACCACCTACAAAAACTAGTGAAATAATCATGAAGTTCAGACTACACGCAACATTTTGGGGTTTAGTTTGACCATGTAACCTCTGTCTGACCCCTTCATGCATCTGTACTAGGATAGTTTTAATTACATTGTGCACATACCATGTTTATCCTGGAGGATCCCTGCCTCATTCAGTCAAGGGTGCTTAGTAAATGAGGCAACAGTTCTATATTTCTTTTTATTCTCCTTATTCAGTGTGTGTGGTCCCAGGCCTTATTTGTTGTATGCTGTCCAAATCCTGCCCTGAATATGGAAATTATTCACCAAGGACTATATGATCATGCAATCAAAGACTGTATCATAATGCACAAAGGAGTAGAATAAGGTTGCAAGCTTACGTCTGGCATTTCCTGTCTTTGGAGTGCTTGACTTTGCAGCCATAATAACCTTCTTTCAAGATTTTTTTTTTTTTTTTTTTTTTTAGTGCAAAAGAATAAGAAAAAATTATATGTAAAAATCTGTGGCAGATTAGGAAATGCAAATTTCAGCTCCTACGGCAGAAATGTTGCATGCCTAACGCGTGGATATCCTGAGGTCTAGAGAGAAACTGCACGCTTCTCAGGGCACCCACAGAAGACTTGTGCCTCTACAGTAGTTATTGGGGCCCCTATCTGCTATGGCAATGTCATCCTTTCAAGTGCTACACTGCTATTGGTTCCCTGAAAGAACCTGCACCAACCTTCACATTTGGTGGAAGAGTGGAAAGAATTTATTATAGATTCTGCATAATACTGCTATTATCTTATTCAAGGAAAGCCACATGGTTCTGGAGGGAGTGCTGCAGGAAATGGATACTCTTTGGGTTTCAATCTGCCAAGAGAAACCACCACCCCAAATCTCTGATTACACAGAAGGACTTCTGCAGGTTTGAAGGGAGTGTCAAAGATGGCTCTATTCCCATCTCATGACGAATTCTGGACAATTTTTATGGATTTACCATAATATCCCTGCCCTCTATGAGTAATACACAAGAATTTAATCTGACCCATGGAATTAGAGATAAAAGGCCTATTGTGTCATCTACTTCATCCCCCAGTGCTTTCCATCATTTATCCTTGAGCAACTATTCCACGGTATAATGGATGTTGCTGTTAAGGTTTTTTTTTCATGCTGTCTTATTTTTCCTTAATTTCATCCAAGTATGCCTAATTATACCTCCCATTACCAGGATAAATAATTTCCAACCCTACTTGGCATTTACCCCATTCAAATATTTAAAGACAGGGCTGATTCTCTTCTCATTTATACACATATAAATCATGAATAATTCACTGAAATCAATGGAGTTGCAGATTTACAATGGTGTAAATAGTGTCAAGAGAGAATCAACTCTATATTCAGATTTTAAAAGTAACCATTCAGAACTGAATATATGAAACATGGCAGTCTGCCATGACCAAAATTTCCGAGACCTCATGGAGGGGCAGGATCAGTTCATCAAAGGACAAACTGAGTACTCTGAATTTTAAGTACAGAGGGATAGGTAAATTAATGCAGAAAGGGCTCCAAGCAAATACTTGGAACTGTGTGGTTGAAAGCTCTATAGAAGAGTTAAGTGCTAATTATTGTCACATATGTTGAGTGGATTTGTATACTACATTTACGTCCCACTAGCATACAGCTGGAAATGTCACCCTTGTTCTTGTTATACATGACCCATGCAGGACACAGTTGAACATTCATCCAACTTGTGTAAAGTACTCTGTGTGCAGGCTGCTGCTTACATTTTTTCCCCTCTTTATGTTGGCATTATTCCTACATGTATTGCACAATCCAATGTCCTCCACTTACCACCTCCTTCTCTTCCTCCTACTCCACCTCAAGCTATGAATAAAGAAAGGCAGCTGGTGTTTCAGTGTCATGTTACTAATTCAACAACTGCATACCTTTCCTCTGAATCCATCCACCAGAGACCCCTCTTCACTAAAAGCCTGCTGCTGCTCCCCCTGAAGTAAATTTAAACAATCCCATTGATTGCAATGGGAGCACCCTAATATAGGAAAGTCTACAGAATTTGAAAGAAAATTAGAAAACAATATGTAGTGACAGTTAAGGTTGCAGCAGGACATACGCTTTCCCCAAAAACCTTAACAAAATTAAAATTCCACTCAAAGTTTACATTCTAGGTTTTAGTTTTTGTCATTTAATTTAGATTTTTATAAAATAAAGTTTCAAAGATCCTGTTAAAAATTGAAATCTGTAATGCAACCTTAACTATGAAGCTATGCTATACCATAGCTTTTTCTATAGTTGTTTTTTTGAGGGGGGGCATTGGACCATCCTATAGATCTTAATAGGAAACTATATTCCTGAAATAGGATGGTTAGGGAAAAAATATTAAAATATTTGTATTTTTGATTAATTGATATAAATGCCAGCATAATTAAGAAAGCTTCAATTAGGAGTCTGTAGTAAAGGTTGAGTTAATTTTTCTGTTTATATCAGGGATTTAACCACTTTGTTGCATATGAAGAATACAGCGTATACTCTCCACAATTACAGCACTTACTCTTTTTTGAGAATTTACATGTATGTTAATTAATTCATTTATGAGCTAACATTAATTTTAGGGCCTGTCTATATGAGTACTTACTGGGTGGTAAGCAAGGGTGTAATTCTACAGTGTGCTACACACTATGTGTGTAGACCCTACTGCTGTGTGCTTTGACATGCTGCTGTTTCAGACCTTCCCTAGTGTGCTTTGACATGCTGCTGTTTCAAATCACCTTCTCCACTGGATTTTGAATGGGATTCGATCTGGTAGACGGCCACTGAGCCCGTCTACCGAATTGGGCCCCACATGTAACTTAGGCATCTTCCCCCAGTTTGTGAATCACTCTGAGGTTTAAGTAAGAGATCGATGTCCAGACACCTAGAGGGAAGCAGCAGTGCTCATGCTCAGAGGCAGAAACGTAGACCCCCTAGAGACATTTTACCCTGAAAATTCAGTTGCTGAGTGAGTTCAGGTGCCTACTGGGTTTGACAGGTGTATTATAGATTGCAGTGGAGCCAAAACTGGGATTTAGACTCCTAAACTTGAGATTTGTGGATCTGGGCTTAATCTCTGTTGAATTATATAGGCTATACCACAGGTTTGGGCCCTGGAAGGTCAACATCAGAACAAAACTACTTCTTCCTATTACAGCTGCACTGCAGAGGGGTATTCTAGTAATTATTGAAATCCCCCTAAAGTAGCACTACCCACATCCAAGATTACTTGTAGATTCTATGTTCTAAAATAATTTGGAACAGAGTACAGAAAGCAAAGTATGGAAATAGGGCAACGGCTATAAAGAGTGTCAGTTCTGTAGTTTTTTTGGCATGGGGGTGCTTAAACAGAGGGAGGGAAACAGTAACCTCTGTTGTGAATACTTCATTAACAAAGGCAGTCAACAATAATAAGAAAGCTTAATTCTTATATAGCACTTCTCGCTTCCGATCTCAAGACGACTCATAATAAGTATATTTACCTTTATTCTATACATTGGAAAAATGAAAGGTGAAGTGACTTGCCCAATGTCAAGCTGCAGGTCGCTAGCAGAACCAGGAATGGACCCCAGATCTCTGAATATTAAAAATAGCAGTAAAGGACTTATATATATCACACACAAACAAAGGACATGAAAGCAGACTATCTGACAAAAGTTAAGTAACTTGCCCAATTTTTTTGTTTTGTTTTAACTTCAAACTATTTTCTGTAAAACTTTTGTTACTTATTTTTCACATCATTTTTTGAGTTGGCATAGTAACTACTGAAAAATGTGCTAGAGACAGTTAACCTCTGAGCTCTTCTTATAGCCTATGTTGCTTAATCAAAAAGTTTGTAATACACCCCACTGCTGTAAATATTGAAGCTAAACATATTGCTCTCTTCATAAACTGTAGCATGCTTTCAAGCTGAGTCTGTGCTTACAATATAACAGAAAAACCTACATTTATGCCCTGCACACCAAGCTATTTCTGCATTTTAGCAGCAGGCAGCAATCCGCGTGCTTTTGATGGTTTTGTGTTGAGTAGTTTTTTTCTTTACCGTAGCATATACTCTTAAGGTTGAGATAAGTATATAGGTTGAATGTGTTTGTTCTCTTTAATTTCTGACAAAGAAAGCCCATGATTCTGCAAATATTTAGCACACAAGTAATTTTACATGAGTGAATAATACTTTGGAGCTCACGAGGGTAATTTACAGTAGTAGCTACTCATATGCATATTGTTTGTAGAACTGGGCTTTAACCCTCATTAACTACATGGCAAAATATTTTCTTAATAAATTATTACTGTAAAGATTTTATAGATCTTTTGGGAGATAGTATTGAAACTAGAATATTCAATTATAGCTATAAATTGTACTAATATGGAACATACTCCTACAACCTTTACTCACTTAAGTAAGATTAATTATATGAGATAGGGTTGCAGCCTCAAAAACTTTCTTTGGTCACTTAGAGCACTTCCGCTGAATTCAATGGGTTTTGGATCAGGTTTGTAAAGTGATAATCCTGCCGTCTGGCCACCTATCTAAAAGAGAATGTCTTAATCTGACTTGCTAATGGAGAAACCTGAGGTGTACATAAATATTTCCAAATATATTCTGCATTACTTGATCTTTTCAGCTTGTTGTGAAATGCAGATTTTAGCTCCATCTTTTGCAGTGCATGTATAGACAAAGAGATTCGGGGTGGATAGAAGTCACTGTGGTGATTCTTAAAAGACTGGAACTTCTCTTTTAAAATCAAAATTCATGAAGATGATAATATAAAAAAATGTGGTTCACATATGTCAATCTCATCCCCTTCTAGCCATGGCAAATGAATGGGGTTTGTTCAAGTGGTAACACTTTTTCTTGCTAGATCTTTATTTAGTGATAATGACATTCAAAAAGAGTAGAAGCCAGTGTGATTTTCAGGTCCCAGGTCAAGTCTGCAGGGCTAGCAAAGTGAAATACAAACATCCTTTGATTTGTAAATAGAGAACATTTAATCTGGAAGTCATCTAGACACAATGAACATGGAGTCCCACAATACCATATTCCTAGACTCACTTATTGGAGTACAGCCAAATGTAAGCACATGTGCTTGGGTGACCTGCACATTGAATAAAAGTCCTCATTGGTGGAGAGCCCAGGCAAGACCCTATGCATTGTGGAGCCCAAGCAGAACCCATACAAGATTAGGGTATGAGTGGGATGCTCAGACAGTGAGTCCTATCAATGGGTGAGTTCTGCACTGGCTCTGAACATGCAAGACTGGCAACATGGTTACTGAATCTGCACTTAATCCATATCCAGTGGCCAAGAGTGCCCCACTCCTCACATAAGAACACAGAGAGGTTGCAGCCCCTATTACAGTTCAAGGGCTGTGTGTGGATTCCATCCCATCAACTCCTGCAGTATTCCAGGCACAAAGCCTGTTTACTTAGGATCTGTTTGTGCAGAGTAGGTGTGAATTTCACCCACAGGGAATAAATTCCTTTCTGGCAGTACTAAAGGTGGAACTGTGCAACCTGACATTGCACCACTCCTTTCCTAGAGGCTTACTAGGCAGTCCAAGTTCTTCCCACACAAACAGTTGAGTGACTAAAGTAAATCTCTTTACACAGTCCTTCCACCACTCTGAATTGGAGCTCATCCACTCAATTTGAGACCAGTCTCTAGATAAACCCTATCCACTAGGCTAGTATGTAAAAGATGCCTTTGGAACTTATGTTCCTGGTTTCTAGGGCAATATTATGATGGCCTAACCAAGCATTCCTCAGTACACAGCTAAAATTACACACATGGTAGGGTGTGTTATCCTCCTAAGTCACTGGTCTGTCTTCCTTTTCTTCTCTCTTCTTTCTGTAAAGCTGTTCGAACAGGGAGCTTATGCCTATGCTTGGTAAAGAAGCAAGAGCAGACTCCTGTGCTGGTGGAAGCAGGATCTGGAATTATCACATACAATTAATTGAATAGAATACATGTCTTTATAATACAAAGCAGATGAAGCTCATTCCTGGACTGGGCTGTCAATTCACAGTTTCTATATGCATTCCTGCCTGTAAACTCATTCACTAGAATAGCTGCAGAAAGTCAACACAAAAGGGGCATGCACATGCTTTAAGAATAGGCTTTCAAAAATCCAAAAGTATATTTGGGGGAAAATATTGTGGTACTGACCCAGTTGGGATATTCACTAGGTGTGAAATCCACTCTAGTGCAGAGGGAATGAATGAGGCCCAAGTACATCATTTGAACTTGTAGGGAACTGGGTGTTAGATGACAGTTCTATTTCCATCTCTGCCACTGACCTGCTCTGGGACCTTGTTCCAGTTACTTTATAACTTTTATCCGTCTTTATCTAGTAAAACATGTTCCACTGTTTGGATGAAGGGTGCTACATAAGTACAAAGAATTATAATATACTTATGGTTGATAGTTGACTTGGTGCCAAAATCCACTGTAAGCAGTGCGGTGGGGCCGGGGGGGAGTATAGGCGTGTGGGAAGGAGGATGGCTGCTGGATGGCTCCTGGAATTGGGAATGGTTTTACTTCTAGGTCAGTAATGTGCATATGCATGCTGGGCATATTGAATGGTGTTAGGGCTAAAGTTTTATATTGGGAGAGAAAGTGGAGGAGTTTGTACTGTCCCTGTTCACTGGGGGCTAGTTTGTGTATTATATGAACTGTACTACCAGTGGGGAAACCCAAAAAAGCACAATGCCTTGAGGGGTCTGCTTGAGAGGTAAGAACAGCAACTGTCCTTGAAAGTCTTTACCTCCATTAAGAGATGCAGCTTAGCTCCCATCATGCAGCAACGGCAAAGGGGCATTGGGCCACGACACCACTTATTCGCCTCCTGTGAAGTTTTTCCTTGCACGGGGAGTTGATCAGTAGAAGACCCTGAACTCAGCAGCTGAAATTCTGGACGATCCTGGTTCTTACTTCTTCCCCATCCCTGACTGAAGAGAGGCTTTGGATTCCAATGCTGTCAGTCCAGCACCTTTCATGAATATTTATATCCAGCTAAAATACAGAAAGGTTTTTTAAAAGATCTAGCTATTATATGTATGAATATTTATCAATAATTGTAGATATAATTGTACCTACTGTAATTGTAATGAGTTACTCTAGGGAATGCATGCATTGAATATTGCATAAGGGAGCTTGCAGAAATCCTCTTCTTTTCATTCCTCATTATGCCCCTTGCCTGTAGAAATATTGACTCCATAACCATCTGCCACATCTCACTGCTTAAATGATTAAGAATTTCAGAAACTTTATTGTGTTAACCTGCAAAGGTGCTATGTTATCTAACCAAACATGTTTCCTTCGGCATCCCTAGTTCCTTTGAGAGAACCTAAGACACACACACAGACCCAGATCTTTCAAATGCTTACTTACATGCTCAACTTGACTCTTACAAGTAGTCCCATTCCCATCCATGGGATTATTTAAACATGCAAGTGTGTTTGCAGGATAAGGGCCATAGTAACTTCTGAGAAGGACATTTGCCAAATCCTAATTAAGCAATAAGACAGGATGTATGCTATTGTGTAATCCTAATCATATGCCTCAGTGTGTTGCTAGGCAAAAGGCTAACACCCTGTATTGTCATTCAACAAGGTGAGCTGTCATTACACAGTAACTCCCTACAGTGTATTACAGTGATTATATTGTATTATTTCCAGTGTATAGAACATATTTATTCTTCCAACATACAGAGTAGAAATAGTTGTTTGTTAAATGTCACATTATAAATACAGCTTATTTTTGGATAGTCCCTTTTCTATTATTATTGTTATCTATTGTTTAGCTGGCATTGTAGGTGTGTAAGGCTCTCTTACAAGCAAGCATAAAATTAAGCACCTGAAGATTTTACAATGTAAGGCCCTAATCCTGCAGTGAGTTCTGGTGAGACAGTCCCCCGAGTCCACATGAAATCCCACCAAAGTCATGGAAAATGGAAGGATAACAAAACAAAGCACACTGCAAGACCAAGTCAGTGCTATGTAAAAGGATGATACTGCTCCCCGGGAGCACAGTTTCTCATGGGAAGTGGTATGAAAATGTTTTCTGTTTCACAATTATCTTGTTTGTTCTTTTAAAAAAACAAACAAACATTCTCATGAAGATTAATAGATGGGTGATGAGATGATGGTGAATCTAAAGGATAGGAAGCAATGACTACATCAGAACATCTGGATTTTATAATGTAAACAGAGTATGAAGGGAGCTGAAGGATATCACTTTGAAAATCTTCTGCACTCTTCCATCCACTTTGTTCCCCAAAATATTTTGAGAGATTAAGGTAAAATCTGCAATCTTCTCAGCAAGTATTTTTCTTCATCATCATGGCAAATCCCACAAGGATATGGCCTCCTTGCAGATCAAGCGCCACCTGGATTGATCTCCTTCAAGGGGGTCTGCCTGAATATTCAGTTTATATCCATCACTGGCAATTTTATTACACCACGGAGGTTTTTGGTGCACACTTGATTGCCAGTTGTGTAGTGGCATTGCTTGGTTAACATGCTTTGGAATTTGTTGATCTTCCATTCTAATAATATGTGCATACCAAGAAATCAGCCAAAAGGAAAGTAATGCTGATGGAGGCAGTTGCTGGGGTCGGCACTGAATATCCTCATTTCTGATCTTGTCCTGTTACTTTATATGGAGCAGCTGATTTGAAGATGATGAGAAATGAAAACATCAATCTGGTGTTTTCCAACCTCTCTCAGTGACCACCTTTTGCTTCCATACAACAGAGTTGGTATAGATCTGCAACTTCTTAGCAAGCTTGATGTCATGATGTCCCCACAAAGGTCACTGAAGGGCCCTAAATATGGAGTTGCTGACAACATGAATGTCCATATCTTTTGAGCATCCTCCAGCACTATCTAGGATACTCCCCAAATATTTGTATCAAATAACAAGTACCTTACCACTATGGAAATCTCTGGTTTAGGTTCACTCTTGCATTGGAACATTTCTCAGCATCCTCTTCTAGTAGCTGACTCAAATTTTGAGAGAGATAAATAGCTATAACTTGAAGGGGGCTATTTGTGTCTAACTGCTACAAATATTTCATTTTTCACCCTTCCCGATAAGTAACATTAGTACTTTCAGCTTCTGTTTTCTACTTGGGTCCCCCCCCCTTCTTCTTGTCACCTCTTCCTGAGATGGTGGCATCTCCTGCTGGGGAATAGATAGTAGCATTGTATGGTTTTAGAAAGTTTTAGCAGCAAGAACTAGGAATGGCAGCATTACTCACAAATGAGTCGGTCTGCTTAACCCAAGAATTTTTATCACACCTTCACAGGTGCCAACTCCATGGGTGCTCCCTGACGTGTCCCCACTCCTCCGCCTACCTCCCAGCATTTCCCGCCCAGCTGCTGCCAAACAGCTGTTTGGTGGTGTTCGCAAGCTCCAGGAGAGGGTGGGAGGAGCGGGAACGTGGTGCACTCAAGGGAGCAGGTGAGGAAGGGCGGGGCCGGGGTGGGGATTTGGGGAAGGAGTTGGAATAGGGGCAGGGAGGGGGCGGGGACTATGGGGAAGGAATTGGAATGGGGGTGGCAAGAGACTGGGCAGGAGCAGGGCACCTCATGGAAGGGGTGGAGTGGGGGCAGAGGTGGGGGTCGAGCACCCAGTGAAAACAGGGGAAGTCGGCACCTATGAACACCTTGATACCAAACCACACCAACACATGTTCTGCATATGCCATACCTGTCTCAGAAACAAGAAAGGATAGCAAGACACTAGCTCTCACAAAAGGGTCTGTTCCTACAGCTCTGTAGTGGTCCCTTGTGTTCTGGCTCAGAGGGAGGCCACTTGGTGATACTGTATCAGACAAAAAAAAAAGTTGGTTAGTGGTCTACAGCTCAAGCCCTCTGGATGGGGCACTGCCCAGAGCAGGCTTTCGCCTAAGCCTCCTGGTGAAGGCAGCCAGTAAACAAGCAGTCTGGGGGTCAGGCCCTCAGGCAGGGTGGAGCACCAAATAGTCTAGAGGCGCAGACAGGGCACAGCACCAACCAGAGCATTCCTGTTGGCAAGCAGCTCTGGCAGCTTCTCTGGGTCCTCAGCGCTGTAGAGGTCTGTGTTGGGCTCCTGCTCTAGCAGCGGGTGAGACATCTGTCTCCCTCAGCATCTCCCCAGCCCAACTGAGCTGCAGGGCCTGCCTTTTATACTTCCTGTCATAAGGGCTGGAGCACCCATGGAAAAAAGTTGGTGGGTGCTTAGCACCCACCAGCAGCCAGCTCCTCCCCCTCACCCCAGCGCCTCTCACCTGCCAGCAGCCCCACCAATGAACTCCTTCTCCTCCCTCCCGCTCATCGCAATCAGCTGTTCCATGGCATTCAGGAGGCACTG
Source organism: Chelonia mydas (assembly GCF_015237465.2). Taxonomy (NCBI): domain Eukaryota; kingdom Metazoa; phylum Chordata; order Testudines; family Cheloniidae; genus Chelonia; species Chelonia mydas. The sequence continues at coordinate 26,987,147 of NC_057851.1, read as the reverse complement.
GGGGGAGGGGGAGGAGAGGGGATGGGGAGTACTCAGGGGAGAGGACAGAACTGGGCAGGAAGAGGCGGAATGGGGGTGGGAAGAGGTGGGGTTGGGTGGGGTCAGGCCTGGGACAGAGAGCGGGTTTGAGCACCCCTGAGGCCTGGAGGAAGTCAGTGCCTGTGCTTCCTGTCACACCCCTCTGCTTCGGGCATAGGAGCAGGGCTCCTTCTGCCCCTCCCACAGGGGAAGTGTAGTGATCCCTCTGGTTCTGGCTTGGAAGGAGGCCATTCTGCCTCACTACGAGCTCTTACAATCAAGTAGCCTCACTGAAGTGTAATGGGGTTCCATACACGAGCAAGGACTACTTGCATGAGCAAGGATTTATAGGGTTGGACAACAAATCCAAAACCATTTCACTCACCACTAAAATGCAATCACTGCTTGGGATGCAATTCAGCAGCTGTTTAACAGTGTACAGCAACGTTACCCAATAGTTTCGGCTCGGACATGAAGAGTAGCACCATATTCCATTGAAATTGTGGCCACACAGAAGAAACACAAAAGAAAGCATTTCAATATAACTCGCCACCCTTGTGAATTGCTTAGTTCTGTTCACTCCCTCTGCATTGCAATTGCATCCAAAAAGTTATATTGCCAGTTTCTCTGAAAAATTGGTATAACACCAAATCAAAAATCACTAATTTCTCCATTACTGAAGCTTTTGAGTAGCATCATTAGAACATGGAGTGACCTATTCTATTCTGTTTGCAGTTAATAATGTGAGAGCTAAAATGAAGCTTCACTCAGTTCCTTTGTGAATGTGACATGTAAAATAATGTTCTATGTTTACTCACACCCTTTAGAATGAATTTTGTGGTGGTTTGGGGAGCTGATGGCTTACTGTGGGCCCAGATTCTGATGCCCTTACTCACATTGTGAATAACTTACTCCTCAAATAATTACTTCCAGATACAGGGTGGTCCATTGTAGTGGGAGTCAGCAGAACAGACTCTGTTCCTGATTCTGTGACCTTGGGCAAGTCACTTTACCTCTCTCATTCTTTGTACTTCTGATCTATTTATATTGTAAGGGCTTTGCTGCAGGGACTATATCTTACTATGTGTTGGTACAATGGGGCCCTGATCAAAGTTAGAGCCTCTAGATGCAACTGTAATGTAAGTAATTGCATCCAAAAAACTACATTAAAAGAACATTATGCTTTAAGTGAAATTTTCTGTTTTTAGGAAATGTCAGAATTAAGGATGCCTGTGCAACCCTAATTCAGCCCCCTTGAACATATTCACTAAGAACATAAGAATAGCCATACTGGTTCACACCAATGGTTCATCTAGCCCAGTGTCCTGTCTTCTGAAAGTGGCTGGTGCAATATGTTTCAGAGGGAGTGAACAGAACTAAGCAATTCACAGGGGTGGTGAGTTATATGGGCTTGTGGTGCCCGGACTTCAGCAAATTCTGGGCCTGGGGGGCCCAGCTCCACCAATATTCAGGGCCGGGTCTCTCCCCTGGCCGGATTTTAGCATTGAGAGGAAAGAAAACGAAGTAAGAAAGGATACAGCCGTGGGTAGGAGGAAGGGCAGTGTAGATACTAGTCTAATAGGTTATACTGGCTGTAGAATGACCGTGCCTAATAGGGTACAGAATGTGAGTGAGGCCAAACAGCAAAAATTAAGATGTTTGTACACTAAAGCAAGGAGCCTAGGTAACAAAATGGAGGAACTAGAGCTACTGGTGCAGGAAGTGAAACCAGATATTATAGGGATAACAGAAACATGGTGGAATAGTAGTCATGACTGGACTACAGGTATTGAGGGGTATGTGCTGTTTAGGAAAGACCGAAATAAAGGTAAAGGTGGTGGAGTAGCATTGTATATCAATGATGAGGTAGAATGTAAAGAAATAAGAAGCAATGAAACGGATATGACTGAGTCCGTCTGGGCTAAAATTACATTGGGGAAGAAAACTATTAGAGCCTCCCCTGGGATAGTGCTTGGGGTGTGCTAAAGACCGCCGGGATCTAATTTGGATATGGATAGAGCTCTTTTTAATGTTTTTAATAGAGTAAATACTAATGGAAACTGTGTGATCATGGGAGACTTTAACTTCCCAGATATAGACTGGAGGACGAGTGCTAGTAATAATAATAGGGCTCAGATTTTCCTAGATGCGATTGCTGATGGATTCCTTCAGCAAGTAGTTGCTCAACCGACTAGAGGGGATGCCATTTTAGATTTGGTTTTGGTGAGTAGTGAGGACCTCATAGAAGAAATGGTTGTAGGGAATAGTCTTGGCTCAAGTGATCATGAGCTAATTCAGTTCAAACTGAACGGAAGGATTAACAAAAATCAATCTGCAGCTAGGGTTTTTGATTTCAAAAGGGCTGACTTTCAAAAATTAAGGAAATTAGTTAGGGAAGTGGATTGGACTGAAGAATTTATAGATCTAAAGGTAGAGGAGGCCTGGGATTATTTTAAATCAAAGCTGCAGAAGCTATTGGAAGCCTGCATCCCAAGGAAGGGGAAAAATTCATAGGCAGGAATTGTAGACCAAGCTGGATGAGCAAGCATCTGAGAGAGGTGATTAAGAAAAAGCAGAAAGCATACAGGGAGTGGAAGAAGGGAGGGATCAGCAAGGAAAGCTACCTTATTGAGGTCAGAACATGTAGGGATAAAGTGAGACAGGCTAAAAGTCAAATAGAGTTGGACCTTGCAAAGGGAATTAAAAGCAATAGTAAAAGGTTCTATAGTCATATAAATAAGAAGAAAACAAAGAAAGAAGAAGTGGGACCGCTAAACACTGAGGATGGAGTAGAGGTCAAGGATAATCTAGGCATGGCCCAATATCTAAACAAATACTTTGCCTCAGTCTTTAATAAGATTAAAGAGGATCTTAGGGATAATAGTAGGATGACAAATGGGAATGAGGATATGGAGGTAGACATTACCATATTTGAGGTAGAAGCGAAACTCAAACAGCTTAATGGGACTAAATCGGGGGGCCCAGATAATCTTCATCCAAGAATATTAAAGGAATTGGCACATGAAATTGCAAGCCCATTAGCAAGAATTTTTAATGAATCTGTAAACTCAGGGGTTGTACCGTATGATTGGAGAATTGCTAACATAGTTCCTATTTTTAAGAAAGGGAAAAAAGTGATCTGGGTAATTATAGGCCTGTTAGTTTGACATCTGTAGTATGCAAGGTCTTGGAAAAAATTTTGAAGGAGAAGGTAGTTAAGGACATTGAAGTCAATGGTAAATGGGACAAAATACAATATGGTTTTACAAAAGGTAGATAGTGCCAAACCAACCTGATCTCCTTCTTTGAGAAAGTAACAGATTTTTTAGACAAAGAAACGCAGTGGATCTAATTTACCTAGATTTTATTAAGGCGTTTGATACTGTGCCACATGGGGAATTATTAGTTGAATTGGATAAGATGGGGATCAATAGGAAAATTGAAAGGTGGATAAGGAATTGGTTAAAGGGGAGACTATAACGGGTCCTACTGAAAGGTGAACTGTCAGGCTGGCGGGAGGTTACCAGTGGAGTTCCTCAAGGATCGGTTTTGGGACCAATCTTATTTAATCTTTTTATTACTGACCTTGGCACAAAAAGTGGGAGTGTGCTAATAAAGTTTGCGGATGATACAAAGCTGGGAGGTATTGCCAATTTAGAGAAGGACAGGGATATCCTACAGGAGGATCTGGATGACCTTGTAAACTGGAGTAATAGTAATAGGATGAAATTTAATAGTGAGAAGTGTAAGGTCATGCATTTAGGGATTAATAACAAGAATTTTAGTTATAAGCTGGGGACATATCAATTAGAAGTAACAGAGGAGGAAAAGGACCTTGGAATATTGGTTGATCATAGGATGACTATGAGCCGCCAATGTGATATGGCCGTGAAAAAAGCTAATGCGGTCTTGGGATGCATCAGGAGAGGTATTTCCAGTAGGGATAAGGAGGTTTTAGTACCATTATACAAGGCACTGGTGAGACCTCACCTGGAATACTGTGTGCAGTTCTGGTCTCCCATGTTTAAGAAGGATGAATTCAAACTGGAACAGGTACAGAGAAGGGCTACTAGGATGATCCGACGAATGGAAAGCTTGCCTTATGAAAGGAGACTCAAGGAGCTTGGCTTGTTTAGCCTAACTAAAAGAAGGTTGAGGGGAGATATGATTGGTCTCTATAAATATATCAGAGGGATAAATACCGGAGAGGGAGAGGAATTATTTAAGCTCAGTACCAATGTGGACACAAGAACAAATGGATATAAACTGGCCACCAGGAAATTTAGACTAGAAATTAGACGAAGGTTTCTAACCATCAGAGGAGTGAAGTTTTGGAATAGCCTTCCAAGGGAAGCAGTGGGGGCAAAAGATCTATCTGGCTTTAAGATTAAACTCAATAAGTTTATGGAGGAGATTGTATGATGGGATAAGATGGTTTTGGTAATTAAATATTCATGGTAAATAGGCCCAATGGCATGTGATGGAATATTAGATGGGGTGGGATCCGAGTTACCCAGGAAAGAATTTTCTGTAGTATCTGGCTGATGAATCTTGCCCATATGCTCAGGGTTTAGCTGATCACCATATTTGGGGTCGGGAAGGAATTTTCCTCCAGGACAGATTGGAAGAGGCCCTGGAGGTTTTTCGCCTTCCTCTGTAGCATGGGGCACGGGTCATGGGTCACTCGCTGGAGGATTCTCTGCTCCTTGAAGTCTTTAAACTACGATTTGAGGACTTCAATAGCACAGATATAGGGGTGAGGTTTTTTGCAGGGGTGGGTGGGTGAAATTCTGTGGCCTGCATTGTGCAGGAGGTCAGACTAGATGATCATAATGGTCCCTTCTGACCTAAATATCTATGAATCTATGAACCTGCTGCCGCACACCTCCCCTGGAGCATCCCCCATCCCCACCTGCCACCCCCGAGCACCTCCCCCGAGCATCCCTGCCTGCCCTGGGCAGCTGCCCCCTGCAGCTCTGCACTGCGCTCCCTCGCTGGCCATTACTGCTGCTGCTGGCTACAATAGAGCGGCGCTGGGGGTAGGCTGAAGTGGCTGCTGTGCCTGAGGAGGGAGGAGGTGCATGGCAGTCCCCCACCCCCAGCAGGCAACTCCATGTAGACTCCAAGGGGGGCAGGGGGCTTATCCTGGCTGGACCTCCTGAGCAGCAGCCTAGGGGGCTTGGGTGAGTGTCATGCCAGGGAGGGGACCCCCTCTCTCCCAAAGCTCACTGCTGCTGCCGGGGAGAGGGATGGAGGGATTCCTCCTCTCTGGTCCCCAGCCCCAGGGCAGCCTGCCTGCTGCACCCCAAACTCCTCATCCCTGGCCCAGCCCCATGCCCTGTACCCCCTCCCCCACACCAACTCTAGTCCTAGCCCAGAGCCCACACCCAGCCCCCTTCCTGCACCTAGCACCCCAACCCAGAGCTCACACCCAACTATCTCCCAGAACCTCCACCCCCTCCTGCACCCAAATTCCCTCCCAGAGCCTGCACCCCCTCCTGCACCCCAACCCCCACCCCAGCCCAGAGCCTGCACCCAGCACTCAAACTTCCTCCCAGAGCCTGCACTCCACCCGCACCCAAACTTCCTCCCAGAGCCTACACTCCAAACCCCCTCCCAGAACCTTAGGCAGGTGTGGGTCAGGCAGGACTTGGACCTGTTCAGGGCACCACCAAAAATTATAGAAACCTGCTACCCCTGGCAATTTATCGTGTGATCCATCCCCTGTCATCCAGTCCCAGCTTTAGCAGTCAGGTTAGAGACACCCATAGAATGAGGTTCCATCCCTGACCACCTTAGCTAATGGCCATTGATAGACCTATCCTCCATGAACTTATTTAATTTTTTGAACAGTTATACTTATGACCTTCACAACATCCCTTGGCAATGAGTTTCCCAGGTGGTTCACTCTGCATTTTGTGAAGTAGTACTTTCTTTTGTTAGGTTTAAACCTTCTGCCTATTAATTTCATTGAGGGCCCCTTCGTTCTTGTGGTATGTGATGGGGTAAACACTTCCTTATTCACTTTCTCCACATGATTCATGATTTTAATACACCTCTATCATATCTCCCCTCAGTTGTCTCTTTCCCCAGATTAAAAAGACGGACTGTTAATCTCTCTTTATGTGAAAGCTGTTCCATACCCTTAATAATTTTGTTGCCTTTCTCTATGCTTTTTCCCATTCAAATACATTTTAAGATGAAGCGACCAGAACTGCACGCAGTACTCAAGGTATGGGAGTACCACAGAGTTTTATAGTGGAATTATATTTTCTGTCTTATTATCTATCCCTTTTCCAATGGTTCGTAACATTGTTCGCTTTCTTGACTGCCGCTGCACATTGAGCAGAGGTTTTCAGAGAACTAGCCCGGGTGACTCCAAGATCTCTTCCTTGAGTGGTAATAGGAAGAGAGCTTGGAAGAGATGAGATCCACCTCAATGAAAAGAAGTATCTTCGCAGGCAGGCTTGCTAACCTACTGAGGAGGGCTTTAAACTAGATTCTCTGGGGGGATGGAGACCTAAGCCCTGAGATAAGTGGGGATACTGGGAGGAAACACAAGGAGGGTGCAACAGAGGAGGCCTCCTGATTCATACTGAGAAAGTAAGGCAATCAGCTAGTTATCTTAGGAGCCTGCACATGAATGCAAGAAGCCTGGGAAACAAGCAGGAAGAATTAGAAGTCCTGGCACAGTCAAGGAATATCATATGATTGGAACAGACTTGGTGGGGTAACCTCACATGACTGGAGCACTGTCATGGATGGGTATAAACTGTTCAGGAAGGACAGGCAGGGCAGAAAAGGTGGAGGAGCTGCATTGTATGTTGGAAAGCAGTATGATTGCTCAGAGCTCCAGTATGAAACAGGAGAAAAGCCTGTTGAGAGTCTTTGGGTTAAAGCTTAGAGGCAAGAGCAACTAGGATGACGTCATGGTGCGCATCTGCTCTAGTGGGCATCTGCTATAGACCACCAGAACAGGAGGATGAGGTAGACGTGGCTTTCTTCAGACAGCTAACAGAAGTTTCCAGATCACAGGCCCTGGTTCTCATGGGGGACTTCAATCATCCTGACATCTGCTGGGAGAGCAATACAGCAGTGCACAGACAATCCAGGAAGTTTTTAAGGGCGAGCTGGGGACAACTTCCTGGTACAAGTGCTGGAGTAACCAACTAGGGGCCATGCTTCTCTTGACCTGCTGCTCAAAAAAAGGGAAGAATTGGTAGGGGAAGTAGAAGTGGGTGGCAACCTCGGCATCAGTGACCACGAGATGGTCAAGTTCAGGATCCTGACAAAAGGAAGAAAGGAGAGCAGCAGAATATGGACCCTGGACTTCAGAAAAGCAGACTGACTCCCTCAAGGAACTGCTGGGCAGGATCCCCTGGCAGGCTAATATGGGTGGGGGAAAGAGTCCAGGAGAGCTAGCTTTATTTTAAAGAAGCCTTATTGAGAGCACAGGAACAAATCATCCCGATGTGCTGAAAGAATAGCAAATATGGCAGGTGACCAGCTTGGCTTAACAGAGAGATCTTCGGTGAACTTACGCACAAAAAGGAAGCTTACAAGAAGTGGAAACTTGGACAGATGACTAGGGAGGAGTATAAAAATATTGCTAGAGCATGCAGGGGTGTAATAAGGAAGGCCAACGCACAACTGGCATTGCAGCAAGCAAGGGATGTGAAGGGTAGCAAGAAGGGTTTCTACAGGGTTTTTAAGAAGGGTTTTAGATTGGCATTAGAAAAGGTTCAGAAAAGGGCAACTAAAATGATTATGTTTGGAACAGGTCCCATATGAGGAGAGATTAAAGAGGCTAGGATTTTTCAGCTTGGAAAAGAGGAGGGGATACGATAGACATATATAAAATCTTGAGTGGTGTGGAGAAAGTGAATAAGGAAAAGTTATTTACTTGTTCCCATAATACAAGAACTAGGGGCCACCAAATGAAATTAATGAGTAGCAGGTTTAAAACAAATAGAAGGAAGTTCTTCACTCAGCACATAGTCAACCTGTGGAACTCCTAACCTATGAAGGCTAGGACCATAACAGGGTTTAAAAGAGAACTGGATAAATTCATGAAGGTTAAGTCCATTAATGGCTATTAGCCAGGATGGGTAAGGAATGGTGTCCCTAGTCAGAGAGTGAAGATGGATGGCAGGAGAGAGATCACTAGATCATTACCTGTTAGGTTCATGCCCTCTGAGGCACCTGGCATTGGCCACTGTCGGTAGACAGGATACTGGGCTGGATGGACCTTTGGTCTTACCCAGTATGGCCATTCTTATGTTCTTACAGGTATGTTAGCAACAAGAAGGTGGTCAGGAAAAGTATGGGATCCTTACTGAATGGGGGAGGCAACCTAGTGACGGATGATGTGGAAAAAGCTGAAGTACTCAATGCTTTTTTTGCCTCGGTCTTCACAGACAAGATCAGCTCCCAGACTGCTGCTCTGGGCAGCACAGTATGGGGAGGAGGTAAGCAGCCCTCAGTGGTGAAAGAACAGGTTAAGGACTATTTAGAAAAGCTGGACATGCACAAGTCCATGGGGCTGTATCTAATGCATCCGAGGGTGCTGAAGGAGTTGGCTGATGTGATTGCAGAGTCATTGGCAATTACCTTTGAAAACTCATGGCGATCGGGGGAGGTCCCGGATGATTGGAAAAAGGCAAATATAGTCCCCATCTTTAAAAAAGGGAAGAAGGAGAATCCTGGTAACTACAGACCAGTCAGCCTCACCTCAGTCCCTGGAAAAATCATGGAGCAGGTCCTTAAGGAATCCATTTTGAAGCACTTGGAGGAGAGGAAGGTGATTGGGAACAGTCAACATGGATTCACCAAGGGCAAACCAACCTGATTGCCTTCTATGATGAGACAACCGGCTGTGTGGATATGGGGAAAGCGGTGGACAGGATATACTTTGACTTTAGCAAAGCTTTTGATACAGTCCCCCACAGTATTCTTGCCAGCAAGTTAAAGTAGTGTGGATTGGATGAATGAACTATACGGTGAATAGAAAGCTGGCTAGATTGTTGGGCTCAATGGGTAGTGATCAACAGCTCCATGTCTAGTTGGCAGCCGGTATCAAGTGGAGTGCCCCAGGGGTCGGTCCTGAGGTCAGTTTTGTTCAACATCTTCATTAATGATCTGGATGATGGGATGGATTGCACCCTCAGCAAGTTCACGGATGACGCTAAGCTGCAGGGAAAGTTAGATATGCTGGAGGGTATAGGGTCCAGAGTGACCTAGAAACATTGGAGGATTGGGCCAAAAGAAATCTGATGAGGTTCAACAAGGACAAGTGCAGAGTCCTGCACTTAGTATGGAAGAATCCCATGCACTTCTAGAGGTTGGGGACCGACTGGCTAAGCAGCAGTTCTGCCTAAAAGGACTTGGGGATTACAGTGGAGGAGAAGCTGGATATGAGTCAGTGTGCCCTTGTTGCCAAGGCCGCTAATGGAATATTGGGCTGCATTAGTAGGAGCATTGCCAGCTGATCAAGAGAAGTGATTATTCCCCTCAGAAAGAAAAAGGTTGAGAACCCCTGATATAGTCTTTAATTACAAGATCACATGCTATTTTTTTTCACAGCACTTCTGCTTCATTCAGTGAATGGGTAGTCGCTATTTCTTTTCAATCTTCCTCATTCAGCATATTTCCCAGGTATCATGTAACACACACAATCCGAACAGAGTATAATACTATTCATTTCCTCCTGGTGCTTCTCTCCATGTATTTGAATGTTTCACAAACATTAATGACCTTGTCTTCACAGTCCCCCTGTAAGAACAGTAGTATTATCCCGCTATTTCCATTTCACTAGGGCCACTTTAAGAACAAAATTTTCCAGTCATCCTCTCAGCCTGAAGTCCTTTAGTTAAATTTTCATTAAGGCAACAACAGAGCAGAACTCAGTCTCAAAACAAAGTCTCTCCTCAGTTCCAGCTCTGACTAGTCTCCTGTACTGGGCCTCCCTAGCTCACTACAAGGCCTCCTGCCTCTGACAATCACAGATACCTTTCTAAACCATCCACTCCCTTTCTGAAGCTTCCTGCTGCCTTTGTATTGGAATCCCTAATTCCTTTCAGGTGGTCTTATCTCATCAAGATTGGCTTAGCTCCATGCTCTCCAGCCCAAGGTCAAGCCAGCCTGGACAGGGGGGCAAATTAAAGTGGCACAGGCAATCTTACATCTGGTATTTCCTAATTTCTGAGTGCTTGACTTTGCAACCTTGATGTTTTTAACATAGCTCTTTTTGGATGTAAATTCCTAATTTAAAAAAATAAATTTAGAAATTGTTCTATCATGGTGATCCATACTAACCCTAACTTGGCTCATCAGCAGAGACTTTTAGATGCACAGCACAGATCTCTACTACTTGAGTTAATTGAGTAACTGGTAGCAGTAGCAGTAGTTATCTTCAACGTGGCCAGCCACTAAAGGGTGATGAGAGAGACACTTTGTCAGCAGGTATCACACCTATTTGCTAACAGCGGAGGAATGTCAAGATGGGACTCTGGTTCAGTGTCAGGTTCTAGAGGGGAGTACTCTAGTGGTTAGAGACTTGTGGCTCCAACCTGTCCCCCTGTACTTTTATCAAACCCCATCCCCTTGCTCCTTCTCTTATCCCCTCCTACAACTATGTACCCCATCTTTACTCCTATGCATCCCCATTGTGCCAAACACTGGCTCTTGGCCCCCTCTGCATTTGAGTCAGGCAGCTTCCTCCTCCACTCTGCCTCAGTGCCACAGAGAGCATAGTAGACATCTTCCTTGCTCTCAGTTCCTGTAACTGGCACCACAGTGGTCCCAGCTACCAGGAGGAATAATTACAGGGAAAGTCATCCCTGGGCTGGAACAGGTTTACTGCAGACAGAACCTTCCATGAACTTAGCTGCTAAAACTAACAAATCTCCGTTGAGCATGAGAGATTTTTTCAGAGGCTCATAACTTGGCAAATGTTGCCAAATTTGGCCATTCCCGTTAAAAAGGCACACCCAACACCAGAGCAATACCTCTTCCCCCAGTCAAATTTCAAGCCCTTGTTCCAAACACGGGGGAATTAGTGTGTCTCAATTATATGGTTGTAAGCATGTTGTGTTTTTTTTTTTTAAAAAAAAAAACACACATGGGCAAAACAAATGTATTTTTCATAATCTCATTCTCAGAAATGGTTGAGCCATTTTAGCTGAAACTTTCATAATAATTATGAATAAATTCAGCTGGAAGTGGACGTATGGGAGGGAAAACTTCATCCCAAATGATCAAGTTCTGCAATACTATAAGCAACTGAAAATGGTCTTACAATGAAAAGCATTAGTTAACCTTAATTATAGTGTACCAGCTCCACTGATAATTATAACCAACTATTTCAATGTAAGTATCAGAATCCTGCTTATCAGAATCTAGACCATAATATTTAAGTTCAGTTAGGTATCTTGAAACACCTTTACCCTCTTATTTTCTAATTTTGGTAAGGACAAATATGTTTTATAAATGAAGCCTCATTCATTATATAAAACAGCAGCTGAGGGGGTAGGTGGAGGAATAGCTGTTCCTACTTCCAAGCAGTCATTCATTTTTCATATTTTTTTTAAGTTGACATTTAGTTCTGATTGCTTAAAAATCATCTACATGGACACTTAAGGGGTTGCTTACTGTTAAACCTTTCAGAATTTTTTCTGATTAACCTCTAAAGGCTGATGTGGCCCACTCCAATTGCCTATCACATCTGTATTATTCTTTATAATCATTTGCTTTCTTTTTAGTTTTCTCTAACATGTTGAGCTCTTAATTGAAGGCGTAATCTTCTTAAGGTGTTGGCAAGAGCCATACAATTTGATAAAATTAAAACCAGTTTCTAACCAAGTACCTCATGCAAAAGACTTCCTAGGAGACCCACATTTGTCACAGCCACTGTATGTTCAACATTATTCATTTGAATTAGCAAGGAAACAGAATTTGGGGGCTGGTGTACTTATTCAACTCCACAAAGGGGTTACGGAGATTGATCTCCTACAAATAATGCAGTCTTCTGGCTATTTCAGGGTATGTCTACACTACGAAATTAGGTCGAATTTATAGAAGTCGGTTTTTTAGAAATCGGTTTTATATATTCGAGTGTGTGTGTCCCCACAGAAAATGCTCTAAGTGCATTAAGTGCATTAACTCGGCTGAGTGCTTCCACAGTACCGAGGCTAGAGTCGACTTCCGGAGCGTTGCACTGAGGGTAGCTATCCCACAGTTCCCGCAGTCTCCGCTGCCCATTGGAATTCTGGGTTGAGATCCCAATGCCTGATGGGGCTAAAACATTGTCGCGGGTGGTTCTGGGTACATATTGTCAGGCCCCCGTTCCCTCCCTCCTTCCCTCCCTCCGTGAAAGCAAGGGCAGACAATCATTTCGTGCCTTTTTTCCTGAGTTACCTGTGCAGACGCCATACCACGGCAAGCATGGAGCCCGCTCAGCTCACTGTCACCGTATGTCTCCTGGGTGCTGGCAGACGTGGTACTGCATTGCTACACAGCAGCAGCAACCCATTGCCTTGTGGCAGCAGACGGTACAGTACGACTGGTAGCCGTCATCGTCATGTCCGAGGTGCTCCTGGCCGCCTCGGTAAGGTCGGTCAGGAGCGCCTCGGCAGACATGGGCGCAGGGACTAAATTTGGAGTGACTTGATCAGGTCATTCTCTTTAGTCCTGCAGTCAGTCCTATTGAACCATCTTATGGTGAGCAGGCAGGTGATATGGATTGCTAGCAGTCCTATTGCATCATCTTCTGCTGGGCAGGCAAGAGATGAGGATGGCTAGCAGTCCTATTGTACCATCTTCTGCCGAGCAGCCATGGGATGTGGATGGCATGCAGTCCTTCTGCGCTGTCTGCTGCCAGCCAAAGATGTAAAAGATAGATGGAGTGTATCAAAACAAGAAATAGACCAGATTTGTTTTGTACTTATTTGCAACCCCCCCCCCCTCGCCCCCCGCTAGGGGACTCATTCCTCTAGGTCACACTGCAGTCACTCACACAGAGGGTGCAGCGAGGTAAATCTAGCCATGTATCAATCAGAGGCCAGACTAACCTCCTTGTTCCAATAAGAGCAATAACTTAGGTGCACCATTATTAATGGTGAACCCTCCGTGAAGTCCTGCCTGAAATACTCCTTGATGTAAAGCCACGCCCTTTGTTGATTTAACTGTAAGCCAACCTTGTATGCCGTGTCGTCAGTCTTCCCTCCCTGTGTCAGAGCAATGGCAAACAATTGTGCATCTGAGTTGAGAGTGCTGTCCAGAGCAGTCACAATGGAGCATTCTGGGATAGCTCCCAGAGGCCAATACCGTCGAATTGTGTCCACAGTACCCCAAATTCGACCCAGCAAGACCAATTTAAGTGCTAATCCACTTGTCAGGGGTGGAGTAAGAAAGGGCTCTTAAAATCGATTTCAAGTAGAAATAAAGGGCTTCATCGTGTGGAGGGGTGCAGGTTTACATCGATTTAACGCTGCTAAATTTGACCTAAAGTCCTAGTGTAGACCAGGGCTCAGTGTTTGACAAAGGAGCAAATTGATGTAGACTTGGCCCAGATGTTGTGGCGATGATACCGATGGACAAGGAAAATATCAGGTGAATGAACTTGGACTGAGAATTCAGAGACTCCGTTTAAGGCCAGAAGGGACCATGAGATCATTTGGTCTGACCTCTTTATATCAAAAGCCATAACTGAGAAAAGTTTAATACCTGTAGTGAGCCCAATAATTTGGGCTGTAGAACAGTGGTTTTCAACCTGTGTTCTGCAGACCCCTGGGGGACCCACAGAGTATGTCTAAGTTTTCCAAAAGAGTCCTCACCTCCATTCAAAATTTTTTAGGGGTCTGTAAATGAAAAAAGATTGAAAATCACTGTGGTAGAATGTGACTTCTACTGCTGATGTATAACCACCCTCTGACCAAGCTTTCTTTGGCCAAGAAGATGATACAAAACATGAGTTCTCAGGTGAGGTGGTGGTATATAGTGCCTGAAGTACCTCTGAGGTAGATCTTGTTCCAAGCCATTGTGATCTGAAGGTAAAATTACTGTGATTTGTTTTCACTACGGCTCTGTAACAAGCTGGAAGTGTTTGCCTGTGTGATGGCCACCATCTTGATTAACACACTGGGGATTGAACCGGAACTCCATAACTTTAAAATTATGAGCTGCCCCAGCCTGAGCCAAAGCTGGGGTCTGTAACACTCCTATCCCCTGTGAATCAGCACAGACGGGGACCAGTAACAGACACTAATCAGTGACTTACGCCTGGAACACCACCTTTTTGGGAAAAAGTAATTGGCTCTAATGACTTAGAAGCAGGATATGAGGGAGAACAGAATGCTTCTCTAGAGTGATGATCTAGGACAGGGATCGGCAGCCTTTGGCACGTGGCCTGTCAGGGAAAGCCACTAGCAGCCTGGGCCAGTTTGTTTACCTGCAGCGTCTGCAGGTTTGGCCAATCACAGCTCCCACTGGCCATGGTTTGCCGTTCTAGGCCAATGGGGGCTGCGGGAGGTGGCAGGGGCTGAGGGATGGGCTGGCCACCACTTCCCACAGCCCCCATTGGCATGGAACGGCGAACCGCGGTCAGTGGGAGCTGCAATCGGCCGAACCTGCAGACACTGAAGGTAAACAAACCATCCTGGCCCGCCAGTGGCTTTCCCTGATGGGCCACGTGCCAAAAGTTGTCGATCCCTGATCTAGGATGTGGGCTGAGCAGTCCTGAGGTAGGAGCCATTGAAGTAACTGAGCTGATTTTAATTGCTGTTAATTTCGATTTCAATAGAGCCAAACCCCAGGAAGTGGAGAGAGTTTGTAGTGTGTAGAGTATTTCGAAGCAGATTGGGAGTTCTACTTGCTTACAGGCTACTCTCTGAAAAGGGCCTCAAGAACTTTAACTACTGCAAAATATAATGATTTATCTCTTTAATAGGATGAGCCTTTACACTACACAACCCTTGGTACATGCTTGTATCTATTGGCTTCCACATTCAGTTGAAGGTGTAGCTACAACATACAGAGCTATACAGTAGCTGGTATCCATTTACTGCCAAGATCAATCTTTTGTTGTATCCTACAGTGTCATTTGCTGGGGTTGAAATCTCCACAAGTGGCATTACATCATACTTGGGGGCTCCATATTCCGGAAGTCAGCCAGCGTCATGCTGGCAAGCTTCAGGGAGCAGAGTTATACTCTGCCATTCAACTAGACTCCTAGGACTTATCCACATGGTGGGGTAATCCAGATTAGAAATCTCACTGTCCACATAAAGTGCACTAACATTCTGTGCATTAACTGCTCCATTTAGACCCTGCTGGTGCACACTAAAGATTCTGCACTCAGCAGATAACCTTCAGTGAACACCAGCAGGATCCACATGGATCAATTAGTTTGCAGCATGCTAGTGCACTTTAGAAATCGCATCCCCATAGTCTGTATTATCCCACCATGTAGACAAGCACTTACTGACTGTTGCATCATTCTTGCAGCAGGATATTAAAAGCTCTTTAGTTTAATTTATGTACAGCTTGTTCAATGGTAATGATTTTTTCCTGCAATTTTCTTACATCTATAAATAAAAAGCAATATTCTTTCAGCTTCATAGCACTGCGAAAACATCGATTCTGACAACTGTCCTCTGTGATATTCTTATCCACACCTTACAGATGGGCACACTGAGGAACAGAAGGCAACATAGCAAGTAAATGTCAGCTGGGATCAGCATGGAGGACTAGGTGACAAAAGTCTTTTAGCAATGTCTGTTTGAGACAGACCAAAAAGTTGCGTTCACTTCCTCAAACCACTCCATTTCTAAAGTTAACTGAAAGGGTTCCTGTAATAAACAAGTTATTTTAAGATCCTGAACTTATAGCTCTAACCTCTTCTCCAAGTGCAAAAAGCCACCTGCTGCAGTATCAGATATGTGAACTTCAAAATAGATACAAGTAAAAAAAAGTACATTCTCTACATTTCAATCTAAAAATGCTTTGTATTTTCTCAAGTCAATGAAAGTACCACAGGCTTGTCCAGGATCCTAAGGTGGGGGTGGGAAGGGAAGGTCTTGTGTATTTAGTTGTCGACTAACTTGCAAACAAATGCTTATTGTGACCTGAAGTCTCCAGTCAGAGATGGAATTTAAAAATGTCATAAAACTACAGTATCTCGATCATTTCACAGGCTGTTCAATGCTAGAAACATGGAAACTATCACTGAACATTGTGTTGGAAATCACATTTTAATTGTCTAGCAATCCTCAGCTTATGGCAACAGCTGAATGAAATGTTGCTACTGAAGTAACAATTTTCAACAACTTAAAAGACTTAATGGGTGAGCTATTAAAAAAATTATGGGCAAGTCAATATTTAGAGATCAGACGCATAACCACAGGAGTGAAACAACTGCTGTAGATGTGATTCAGAAAGTCTGTAGGGATGGATAGGAAGAAAATCTTCCATCAGCCAGTGGTGCTGTGCGTGAGTCACTTTGCTACTAGGAATGTACTACAGCTCAGGACTTCTTAACCCCTGCATCTGCTGCACCCACCTTTCACCTTGACAAGGATCTGGGAACCCCACCTGATCCCCTCTGCAACAGTGAAGGAGTCCTTTCAAAGCAATACTTAGCAGCACACAGGACCAAAAGCCCTCTGTGCAGGTTTCTTGCATCTACCACAGTGGAATTGCATTGGTTCCATGGCACTTGGAGCTTTTTATGTCCATGGTGGGGAAATAGAGTTTGTCTTATCTTTAATATATTCATAAAATATTCTTGTAGACATTAATTAGCAAGAGGACTGAATCATATCATAAACCTTCTATTCAAACATTTGTTTTATATGGCAATGGTATTAGTAATGTAAGTTTTGTGCACGGTTACTTCCTCGCACACCCACTGAAAACTGAAAGCCAGCCTGTCAAAATAAGAATGTAAATTATAGATCAGCTATACTGCGCTTCAGACAGACAGTGTTCCAGTTTAGATGATACATTATAGTGTACTCCTGCTTTTCCTATGCATGTAACATTGCAGGCAGGGCCTGTGGCTCACTGCAGGCACCCAGGAAACTAGAGCTATTCCTGAAATTTTATAAAACCTTGCAGTGATATTTAGCTCTCTTCCACTCTTGCTCATTCTTTTGGCTTCTCTTGGAGACCCTTTAACAAACTCTTTCCAATGAATAAATGAAGAGAACATCAGGGGAAATAGAAGAGAAAAAAAGGAAAGCAATGATAAAGCAGTCTCCCATGGTGCTGTCTGTTATAGCCAGGCTAGAGTAGGGGGGAGGGATAGCTCAGTGGTTTGAGCATTGGCCTGCTAAAGCCAGGGTTGTGAGTTCAATCCTTGAGGAGGCTGTTTAGGGATCTGGGGCAAAAATTAGCTTTGAGCAGGGGGTTGGACTAGATGACCTCCTGAGGTCCCTTCCAACCCCAATATTCTATGATTCTAGATGATCACAATGGTATCTTCTGGCCTTGGAATCTATAAACTGGTGGTAGCACAAGCAGGTAGTTTAACCTGTTTTGCTGATGCATGAACACATCACTGCAAAAAAAGTGCTTCTAGACGTGGCCCATATATGCAGTATGCTGTAATCCACAAACACCCCTGTACATGCTACCAAAACACAGATGCTGGAGTGGAAGAAAAAAGCAATAACTCTTCTCATGTTTTATTTCAAAAGTAGGGCATGTATATTACTAGAAGATGGATGGGATGTGCATAGTAGTATAAAAAACCCATTTCACTGCTGTGTAGTAACAGTCCATAGTGATGGGCTATAATGGCAGAAGTTGTAAGTTCACACTGGTAATGGGTTCTAACCTACAGGTGAAAGCCTCAGATGATCAAATTCAGCCCAGGCCCCTAATTAAGAAAGCCTCCCTGTTCTATTGAAATTAAAGACTCTAGTCACCAGTGCTAGTTACTTTAGCAATGAGACAGATGTCAAATGGCGTTGAAGTGGAACTGTATTAAACCCTGTGCATGACTCTGTCCATCTAGCTGAGTTGCTTCCAGCCTAACTCCCTGTTCTGGTGGTGTCCTATCCGTAAGTCTCTCCAGCAAACATGAGCCTTCTGACTCCAGTGCCATTGATCATGATATTGCCTCCCTATTTTATAAACATTTTAACATTAAAAATAAATAATTGACACTCAAAGCTCCCCTACAGGTTGCTAGCACATAGCAAGTGGGAGTCTCAGTCTTTACCAGAGAATCAGCTTTGAGAGAGTGATCTTGTCAACAGGAGACCACGCTGGAAGTGACCTACCTCTGTCGGAGTCTGGCAAACTCTCTCTGTGAAATCTCTCTCTCCCTGTAGAGTTGGCCTTCAGATGGTTCTCGGTCTCTCCAGTCTGCAAGGATCTCTGCAGGCTTTTGCTGGGTGTTGTCTCTACTGGGTCATAAGTGTCTCTGGTTGCTCTGGATGAGTCTCCAGTGAAAAACCTCTGTCACACCATAGTTTTGTTCAGCTTCAGGGAGCAATAGGTCCCCAGGGCTCCTAGGACTGCTGGGAGACTTGAGGCAGTGTTGAGCTTCATAGTAGTGCAGATCTCTCTGCTTTGCTCCCCAATAAAATAAGAGTTTTACTTTCTTGCAGTTCTCACCCTCCTGCATGGCCAGGTCTGTGTACAGCTCACAGTCCTTCCTCTGGGTCTATATCACTGGGCTAGATTTGAGTCTACAAAATCCAGAGCTCAGGGTGGGGGGTTCAGACTGAGGTCCATGGCTCAGAACTGTTGAGCATCAGAGAATTCAAAGCTCAGATGCTGCCCCCATGTTCCATTCTGAAAAAGAAGGATGCTGAATGCAGGTTTAATTGAAAAGTGAACTTCTCCATCCATGTGGCTAAGCTGCTTCCAGCCTAACTCCTCACATCCCTTGTTCCACTGGTGACCCATTAACAACAGTCCCTCTAGACATAGGCACCAACTCCATGGGTGCCCTGGGCTGGAGTATGCACAGAAAAAAATTAGTGGGTGCTTAACACCCACTGACAGCCAGCTCCCCCCACCAGTGCCTCCCACCCACCAGCAGTCCCACTGATCAATTCCTCCCAGCACCTCCCATGATAAGCTGTTCCACAGCTGGGGGGGGGGGGTGCTGAGGGGAGGGGGAGGAGCAGAGACAGGACACTCAGCGGAGGGGGCAGAACTGGGAAGGAAGAAGCAGGGTGGGGCCTTGGGGGAAGGTCCTGGGGTAGAGCAGGGGTTGAGCACCCCTAGGGCAAGGAGGAAGCAGGTGCCTGTGCCTCTAGGGAACATTGGCCTGGTCACAGGGCACTCTCTCAGCTATCCAACATGCCACTCTGTCTGACTCATTTCTGTCACCTTTTCTGGGTCATAAACACACCCAGGCTGTTCTCCTTTCACCACGTGTATCTTCTACTCCTCTGCACTTCCACACACAATGTAACATAAGCCTCTTGCAATAGCAGCTTTCCACATCCTCCTTCCTCAACACTACTTACCTTCTGAGCTCCCCACCTTGCTTCCTGTTCCTCCTATTTATAGCCTCCCAATTACATCATTACTTCAACAATTGCCACCCAGGTGCTCATAATCCCCTAACAGAAAGTGCCACCAGCTGGGCCTACAGCCTTCTTCATGCTGGAGTAATGTCAGTGATCATGGTCCTGCTCTAACACTCTGTCACAGGCCCTCTGACTCCAGTTCCATTCATCATGATACAATGCCGATAGCCTCATAGGATGGTAGGTACTTACAGGGGTTAATATAAGGTGTTTTGTCCCAAATAACAATGGAAGTGGTTCAGACAGTCAACACTGACTGCTTCTGGATGTAGTATAACTTTCCAGATTAACCCTTTGAAAGCCTTTCACAACCTCTGACACCTTCAAACTGAGCAACATATGCTGGAGTTCTTCTGTAACCAGTACTAGTACGTGACAGATAAAGAGGAACTGACCACAAAACTAAAAGTTACTGGTTCCTTAGATGCAAATGATCAGAACTTGATTACATTTGTTATGTGCAAACAGAATAGAGTCCAAACCAGTAATATATATTCTTGGTGCTTTAAACGGGCCAATTTCACAAAGCTGAAAACAGCTATGAGCCAGATCAGCCAGTAGAAAGAATTTAAACAAAAACATGTGAATAATAATCAGGAATTGTTCAAGAACATTATATTAGATCCCTTGAAAGCCACAACTGAGAGAGAAGGCTACTCTGATCTAAAAAACAAACAAACAGCTTTGAGGGAAAGTGAAAGTAGCAATAAAAATAATTTTAAAATATTGGGTCGGGGAAAGGGAAGTTGATAGCAATGAATATAAATTAGAAGCAAAACACTGTAGAAAATTGATAAAGAAAGCAAAAGGACATAAGGAGAGCAGAGTGGCCAGCAAAGTTAAAGATAATAAGAAGGAGATTTTGAGTACACAAGGAACACTAAAAATTGTATTGGTCAATTACTAGACAGAAATGGTAAAATGATCCATAGTGCAGAAAAGGCAGAGGTGTCCAATAAATATTTCTGTTCTTTATTTGGGAAAAAGCCAGAGGATATATTCATATTATATGATAATTAAATACTTTACATTCTAACAGTGACTGAGAAAAATATTAAACAGAAAGCACTGAAGTTAGACATTTTTAAATTAGCAGGTTCAGGTAACTTGTATCTAAGAGCTGGCCAAGGTGCTTTCAGACAGATAATGTTGATTTTCAATAATTCTTGCAACACTGGGGAAGTTCCAGAGGACTGGAAAGAAGCTAATGTTATGCCAATATTTTAAAAGGGTAAACGGGATAACCTGGGTAATTATAGGCCTGTCAGCCTGACATCAATCCTAGGAAAAATAATGAAACTGCTGATACAGGACTCAAATGGTACATCTACATAGCAACTCCAGCCACTTTGGCAGCAAGTCTCAGAGCTTGGGTCAACTGACTCAGGCTCATAGGGCCCATGGTATGGGGCTAAAAATAGCCATGTAGATATTCGGGCTGGACCCTGGGCTCTGAAATACAGCAAGCCCATGCCTGAACATCTACATGGTTATTTCTAGTCCTCTACCATGAGCCCAAGTCAGTTGTTCTGGACTCATACTTGCTGATGTGGGCTTTTATATTTGCTGCGTAGATGTATCCAAAGAGGGCAATATAATGCCAATCAACATGGGTCAGCTGGAAAACAGATCTTGTCAAACTAACTTGATATCATTTTTGATGATGTTAGAAATTTGGTGGATAAAGGAAATTAATTATTATTATTACTGTTACATCCTTCTTATGCCAA
This sequence comes from Chelonia mydas, assembly GCF_015237465.2. NCBI lineage: Eukaryota > Metazoa > Chordata > Testudines > Cheloniidae > Chelonia > Chelonia mydas. The sequence goes on along the minus strand of NC_057851.1, from coordinate 26,965,855 downwards.
TGTTGGCACAGAAGGTGGAAACCAGTCTCCTCCATCCCTCTCTGTCATTACCTACTGCTTCAATCTGCTCTGTGGTATTGAGATCAACTGTTCCCGTCCTACCTACCTGCAAAGGGTCCTTCCTAAAGTCTCTCTTCGATGCCCTCTGTCTTCACACCAGTTGGTTTCCACTTGACAGCTTCATGTGGGTGTCTGTGTGTTGGCACCCAGAGTACACACCTCAAATATGTCCAACGCTTGGTTCTGATACTAGTGGAAACAAGCTGATAGTCGGATCTCTTTGCTGGGTATAAAGTCTCTCCATCCAATGCTCAGAATCTTTCATAGACACTTATTTTCAAAGGCATCTAGTTTTTAGCTAACATTTTAATAGCTCTTCAGCTCTCACAGATGTATGTTAGCACTGAGATTACATTTGAGTTGTTTTGGTAATGTATATCTTTGATTTCCATATATTGTTGAGTTTAGTGCATGCTATGGCTATGTACATCGATGCAAAGTGTGCTTAAGGGTGAACAACCAGACACCAGAGTGGTTCATTGTGGACACTGGCATGAAACAGGGCTGCATTCTATTTCTGCTGTTGTCAGGCATTACCATAGACCGGATAATGAAGAAGCATATAAACAACACAAACACTGTTATAGCATGGGTAGATGGCAAATTCCTAGAGGACCTAGAGTTTGCTGATCATAGAATCATAGAATATCAGGGTTGGAAGGGACCTCAGGAGGTCATCTAGTCCAACCCCCTGCTCAAAGCAGGACCAATCCCCAATTAAATCATCCCAGCCAGGGCTTTGTCAAGCCTGACCTTAAAAACTTCTAAGGAAGGAGATTCTACCACCTCCCTAGGTAACGCATTCCAGTGTTTCACCACCCTCCTAGTGAAAAAGTTTTTCCTAATATCCAACCTAAACCTCCCCCACTGCAACCTGATGATGTCACACTATTGAGCAAGACCCCCAGAAAGCTACAAACGAAGATGAACAGCTCGGCAAAATAGCAAGCCAATCAGGACTCAAAATCAGTTACACCAAAATAAACATCCTTGAAACCCAGACATAAAGCAATAACATTATGTTAGACCCGTGTTTCTCAAACTTTTGTATTGGTGATCCCTTTCACACAGCAAACCTCTGAGTGCGACACCCCCCTCCCCCATAAATTAAAAACACTTTTTTTTAATTTAACACTATTAGAAATGCTGGAGGAAAAGTGGGGTTTGGGGGTGAAGACTGACAGGTCATGACCCCCCATGTAATAACCTTGTGACCCACTGAGGGGTCCCAACCCCCAGTTTGAGAACCCCTGTGTTAGACGGTAAAAACATCAAGAAAATTGATGTGGGCAGCACCATACCCAGCCAACAGACACTTCAAGAGAGAAGTGACATCAAGGACAAAGGTAATAGTGTTGATATATACTTAGGCTTTATTTACATATATCACATGACATTTTGATCAAGAAACTAAATGATAAAAAGTCAACATGGTGCACATTAATTGGCTAAAAACTGGGTAACTGTAACTTGGGAATTGTTCAATGAGCAGATGTGTTTCTAGTGGGGTCGTGTAGGGATATTGGGGAAGAGCCAACACAGCTTTTTGTAAAGGGAAATCATGCCTCACTAATCTATTAGAAGTCCTTGAGAGGGTCAACAAATATGTGGATACAGTGTACTTAGTCTTTCAGAAATCCTTTGACAAGGTTTCATACCAATGTCTCCTAAGCAAAGTAAGCAGTCACGGGATAAGAGGGAAGGTCTTCTCGTGAATCAGCACCTGGTTAAAAGATAGGAATAAATGGTCAGTTTTCACAGTGGAGAGAAGTAAATAGCAGGGTCCCCAAGAATCTGTACTGGAACTAGTGCTGTTCAATGCATTCATAAATGATCTGGAAAAAGGAGTAAAAAGTGCGGTGGCACAGTTTGCAGATTAAACTAAATTACTTAAAATAGTTAGTTCCAAGGCAGATCGAGCAGAGTTACAAAGGGATCTCACAAAACTGGGTGACTGGGCAACAAAATGGCAGATGAAATTCAATGTTGATAAATGCAAAGTAATGCACATTGGAAAACATAATCCCAACTGTACATACAAAATTATGGGGTCTCAATTAGCTATTACACTGAAGAAAGAGATCTTGGATTCATTGTGAACAGTTCTCTGAAAACATCTGTTCAATGTGCAGCAGCAGTCACAAAGATAACAGAATGTTACAAGCAATTAGGAAAGGGATAGATAATAAGACAGTAAATATCATAATGGCACTATAAAAATCCCTGGTATGCCCTTGAATACTGCATGAAGTTCTGGTTGCCTCATCTCAAAAAAGATATATTATAATTGGAAAAGGTACAAAGGAAAGGCAACAAAAATGATTAGGGGTATGGAATAGCTTTCATATGAGGAGAGGTTAAAAAGATTGGGACTGTTCATATTGAAAAAGAGGCAACTGAGGGGAGATATGATAGAGGTCTGTAAAATCATGAATGGTGTGGAGAAAATGAATAAAGTGTTATTTACCCTTTCACAAACCATGGGTTGTCAAATGAAGTTAATAGGCGGCGGATTTAAAACAAACAAAAGAAAGTGCTTCTTCGCACAACACACAGTCAACCTGTGCAACTCATTGCTAGGGGATGTTGCGAAGGCCAAAATTATAACTGGATTAAAAAAAGAATTAGGTAAATTCATGGAGGACTGCTCCATCAATGGCTATTAGTTTCAAGATGGTCAAGAATGCAACCTCATGCTTTTTGTGTCCCTAAACATCTAACTGCCAGATGCTAGGTCTTGACAACAGGGAATGGATAACTTGATAATTGCCCTGTTCTGTTAATTCCTTCTGAATTATCTGGTATTGGCCACTATCAGAAGACAGCATACTGGGCTAAAGGGACCATTGGTTTGACCCAGTTATGGACATTCGTATGTTCTTGTGTTCTTAGAATTGCCTTTTGCCTTGGCCCTTTGCTATTTAACATTTTTATCAACGATCTGGAAGAAAATGTAAAATTGTTTCTGATACAGTTTGCAGATGACACAGTTTGGGGGAATGGTAATTAATGAAGGGGATAGGTCACTGACACAGAGTAATCTGGATCACTTAGTAAATTAGGTGCCAGCAAACATTGTGTTTTTTAATATGGCCAAATGCATGTCTACTTACAAACAAAGAACGCAGGCCCTACTAACAGTTTGGGGGACTCTATCCTGGAAAGCAGTGACTCTGAAAAAGACATGGGAGTCACGGTAGGTAGTCAGCTGAACATGAGCTCTGAGTGTGATGCTGTAGCTAAAGGGTTAATGGGATCCTGGGATGCATAAACAGGGGAATACTGAGAAGCAGCAGAGAGGTTATGTTACTTCTGCACTTAGCACTAGTACAACTGCTACTGGAATACAGTGTTCACACTTGGTGATCATGTGATACATTGGGCTTCACCCAGGCCAGTAAGGGTTTCAGTCATCACCTGCTTTGCAACTCTGGGTACTCAGAATGCTATGCTGCTATAGTTCACAGTCCTGACAGCAACAGCCAGCTGCAAGCCTGGAGCTCTCATCCAGGCTTCCACCTCCCAGTGTCTCCTTGTAGAGGGATCTCAACAACCCTTCCACCCCTGAGTTTTCCCCAGAAATGTGTTCGTGCAGTGTTCAGCCCCTCTTACTATAGAACTCACAAAACCTTATCAAGTTTGCTGCCCCTTTAAAGAGTCATACCCAGCACCCTATTAACTTAACTGGGGCTAACACACCCTTCCCTTCAATCACAGGACTGCGTTGGTTTATAGTAAAACAAGTTTATTATCATAAGGACACAGTTTAAGTGATACCAAGTCGAAGCAATAGGGATAGAAACGGTTACAAACAAACAAAAGTAAAAACACATTTCTAGAAGTAAAGTTTAACTTAAACTAGAGTCTTTTGTTCAAGCAGGTTTCTCACCTATATTAGGTTTCCAGAGACTTTCAACCCCTTTGGTTGAAAGGTTCCACTCTTCTCCCATGTACAAGAGCTATGGCCTCTCATATCTGCCCAGTAAAGGATGCCAAAATGGCGGTCTGTCCTTGCTGGTATCTTCCAAAGTTCTATGATCTTGCTTCTGAAGGCAGAAAGGTTTCCTGGAGCTGCAGCTTCCATGGCCTGTCGAGATTGTTAAGAAGTCACTCCCGTTCTGGTTTACTTGATGGCTTTGTCTACTTTGCATTTAAATGTAGTTTAATTGTCTCTCCTTGCTCAATTTACATTGGAGCCACATGGAACCACATTTCTTTGTCTAGGACAGAGTGACTTAAGCACCTTTGAAGAACATATTTCCAGCACATATTTATTATTCTTTCTTTAACGTACATACATACACCACACAATAATATTAAAGACCAGCATGTTACCAGTTTGCATATGATACCTTATATGACACCTTTTAGATACAGATTATGACAATATTTGAGTTGGGTTGCACTGAGCTGATCAAGCCATCTAAGATATCAGGGAGCCTCTTGTCTTCTGGAGTTGTGGTATTCTCAGGGTCACAGACAACAATACAAGAAAGCTGATAAATTGCAGAGAGTGCAGAGAAAAGCCACAGAATGATTAAAGCACTGGAAAACATTGTATAGTGGAGACTCAAGGAGCTCCATCTACTTAGTTTAACAAAGAGAAGGTTAAGGGGTGACTTGATCACAGTTTTATAAGTGATCAGTGACCGACACAGAGGAACATAAAATTGATAACAGAGGTTCTTCAGTCTAGTAGACAAAGGTATAACATGATCCAATGGCTGGACGCTGAAGCTAGAAATATGTTGACTAGAAATAAGGCACAAATTGTTAACGGTGTAGGTAATTAACCACTGGAACAATTTATCAAGCGTTGTGATGAATTTTCTATTGCTGGAAATTTTACAATCAAGATTGGATTTTTTCTCTAGAAGATATGTTCCAGCTCAAACAGAAATCAATATAGTAAAGTCCTATGGTCTGTGTTATACATGAGATCAGCCCAATTAAATTATCACAATGGCCCTTTCTGGCATTAAAAATCTATGAATGAAAACTAAATTAATTTAAATGTTAAAAATAAAGAAAATAAAAATATTAGCATTCAGATTTCAGTCACGGATATATTTCATATATTCAGCTGTTATGGTTCAGCATGGTATTGTTTGTGCATTATAAGAGTGTATAGTTTTAGCTATGTGCAGGGAATCCTACCTAAAGATCCCTCAGTGTCACCATGAAATTGAGCATGCAAATTCTAAAAGGGAATTTTTTAGAAGTTTACCTAACTCTGAGTCCTTTGGAAATTAGCCTCAAGCTCCAAGACAGTGATACAGATGAAAGGAATTAATGCTGGAAGAACCTGTGCTACCTAGGGAAGGACAGCCGGTTGCACAATCCCTGAGGAAAATAGCATAAGAGAATCTATTACCAAAGTGCAAAACCAATGAACAAACTTCCCTGAAAGGAGATAATTGGTATGAACAGACTGGAAGAAGGTGAAAGGGTAGACTGAGAGGCTATTTGAGTCTGTTCAAGCTACTATGTATATTTTACAGTTAGATAAGATCCATTAAATCGTTATTTATAATTAGTAGTAGCGTTTCATAGTTTGTCCTGAATATTAAAAAAATGGAACAAGCATAAAAGGTATTTCCCTTCTGAATTTTGTGCACAAATTTGTTGTGTTCACTTATGCAGTTTTGTTACTAATAAAACAATATTTTTTCATTCCCCATTACCTTGCGACTGATTACTAATAACTATAAAAAGTATGGCCATCTTATTGGTGAGCTGATGTTGATAATGTGTAACTATTACATCTAATATAGAATAAGCAGAGAGTACCTTTTGCTTTTTGTAATTTTACACAGACAAACTAAGAGTTTGGAGCAACATTAAAAATAAAGCCTTTTTGAGAGAAAGTTTTGTCATGTAAGGCCAGTTGCAGCTAATAGGGGGCTGACAGTGATATGGAAATACGTAGTGAAAGCACTTTTTAGCAGCTGTGAATGGTGCCATATGCTGATGGCAGAGTTAGTAGAGAGAGGAGAAGTACAAGCAGCTAATAGTCCATTGCGTTGACAGATTTATTTTATGTTTATTTTATTTTTATTAATAAAGGTCACTGACCACGCCTCAGATGAGACGATGATTCTGTTATTTGACAAGGTAGTTTGATCTGTCCATGCTGATACTGTCCAAGATTCATTAACATGGATCTATTAACATAGATGTGGTGCCCAAACTATCATATAAGCAGTGATCCATCAGTGGCTCATAGCAGAGCAAAACTCCAGTGTTTCAGTACATGGTACAACAATATCCACTTCTAAAATTGCTATTACATCACTGGGGCTAGGACCCAGAGACCAAGATCACTAATTCTTGGGGGGAAAAGTCGGTTTCTTCCTCCTTAGTAGGAATTATATCTTTTTTGCTTTGTTTTGTTTTGTCTTATAGAATAGTAATGTAATGTACTTCGTATATCCATGCTAAATAAATATGTGAAGACTATCTCCTGACACTTGAGCAAATAGCCTTTTTCTTTACAATTTCTATGCAACATCAAAAAAAAGCCGTTTGGTGAAATGTTGGACCTGCTTCTCTCTACCTCATTTAACTGGCTGCAGTACATAAATTACTTTGTATATTGTTTCTTTTTTATGCTCTGTAGTCAGCTGTAAATCTTGAACGGAGTTATTCAATAACACACTTTTTATTGTTCAAGTGAAGAATGGAGCCTGAGGCTTGATTCTCACTCCAGATATGGTACGCAAGTATATATCGTCACATGCTTTGCCAGATCCTCTACTACATGTGTATACACATGCATAGTAGCTGATTTGACAAGAAATGCACCCATTCACCAGAGGATAAAATACAGGCCCCTTGTTTTAAAACTGCTGTTTGTCTCCATGGCTTTGAATCACCTGTTTCTCTTGTAAACTGTGGATCAACAACTTTTTTTCACAGTCTTCATCCTTGTGGGTAATTAGCATATTAGGAATATATGGCAAATTATTTTTAAAAAAGTCAAATCTGATGTGGTCTATAAACAATGATGATCCTGTATTAAAAATTAGGCTCTTGTGGACAGGTGGGCAGTGTTTACTAGCACATTTTGGCCTAGATTTATTTATTCATTTTTGCTGGAATGAACTGCCCTTTTCAATATGCAAGTTTTCAACACCTCCTGCAGCACAGTGTATGCTCTTAATCATTGCTTGAGATTTCTGATAGGATCAATGCCACACCTTGTAAGTCGGCAAAAAAAGAAGGTATTTATTTTGCCACTTTAAAAGTTATCATCCTTCCTGTTCTTGGTTTGTGTTTGCTTGCTGAATATTCCAAAGGGATAAAGAGCAGGTTGACCTTGAAAAGAGAATCTGCAAAACTGTCTTCTCATCATTCATAAGATTTGTGACCTTATCCAAAACCCATTGATGTCATTTAAAAGGGGCTCCCATTGACTTCAGTGGTCTTCTGGATCATGTCCTTAGAGAGTCCCCGTACCCAAATATGAAAGCAGATGCAAAATAAACTTCTCAAGCTTAAGACAACTGAAAATGTTCAATGGACAAGAAACTCCTCTACCTCCCTTCCCCCAAATAAAATCTTTGATTTTCTGTTGATAAAGCAGCAATACACCTTTTTGCCTAATATTTTAAAATCCAAAATACTATAAGAAATTCCAGTTTCTACATGCATGGTGCTTTCAGTCTGCAGTGATAGAAAATTCATGAATAAGGTCCTCCTCCCTTAAGGAAAAGGAAAGGTGTATACTTCCCCAAGGCAAAGTAGGAAAATATAAATTTCCTCACACCCCTGGATGGGAATGAACTCTGAGATTGGGTTGTGGGAGGGAAACATGTCCCAGGGAAATTCCTCTCAATAGCACACTTTTAAAGAGCTGTTATGCAGGGAAAACTTTGCACCTTCTTTGAGGAAAAGTTCTATTGGGATACAGCTACCAAAGAAGAAGTCTCCACATGGAGACTATAAGTAGTGGAACAAAGAATTGCAGAGCCTGATCTAGACAGGGAAACTGCAGATGGGAATCTCTCCGCAGGTTAGTTTCCAGACAGAGTAGATCCATGGGATAATGTCCCAAAGATATAAAGCTACTTGGAAGCTACCCTAGAAATAGTTTTATAACAGATACCATCCCCAAATTAATTTACTTAGTAGAAGGGGGGACATGAGTTATATTTTTAAAGCGAGTTATCTTCAGAATTATTAGGAGACCATGATAATCTAAATATTTTCTCACTGGGCATATAATTTATCAGTTATTTGGCATTATTGTTTCCAGATATCATGGCCTGGCATAATGCAACACTGAAAAACAATGTCTATGTTATATTGGATGACAAAATATAATAACACACTATTACCTAACACTAAGAGAGCTCCCTTCTTACAAGAATCTCCAAGGACTTTACAAAGGTGGGCTAAGTATTGATATCCCAATTTGTGTGGACAGGGAGACTGAAGCCAAGACAAATTAAGTGACTTGTCCAATGACACACAGTAAATAGGAGTACAGTCAGAACTATAACTCAGGGCTTTTGGTCCCCAGTCTCCTGCCTGTCTCACTAATAAATAAATAAAGCAGAAGTTAGGAATTGTAAAAAATTGATAAGGGAAGCCAACGGACACAAGGAGAAATCTATGGCCAGCAGAGATAAGCACACTAAGGAGTTTTTAAAAATATATTTGCAATAAAAAGAATTCTGACAGTGGTATTAGATAGAAATGGTAGAATTATCAAGAATGATGCAGAAAAGGCAGAAATGTTCAATAAATATTTCTGTTCTGTATTTGGGGAAGAAACAGATTATATAGTCTCAACATATGGTGATGAGATCACTCTTTCCATCCCAGTAGTATTTTTGGATGATGTTAAACAGCAGCCACTAAGGTTAGACATTTTAAAATCAACAGGTAACTAGCATCCAAGAGTTTTAAAAGAGTTGGCTGAGAAGCTTGCTGAACAGTTAATGTTGATTTTCAATAAGTGTAGGAATACTGGAGAAATTCCAGAAGACTGGAAGAAAGCTAATGTTATATCAATTTTTGAAAAGGGTAAATGGGATAACCCGGGTGATTATAGGCCTGTCAGCCTGACATCAATCCTGGACAAGATAATATAGCAGCTGCTACGGAACTTGATTTTTAAAGGAATAAAGGAAGGCAATGTAATCAATGCAAATCAACCTATGTTTATAGAACATACATCCTATCAAACTAACTTGATATTTTTTATAAGATTATATGTTTGGCTGATAAAGATAATAGTGTTAATATAATATACTTAGACTTCTGTCAGGCATATGACTTAGTACAGCAGAACACTTTGATTAAAAAACTAGAACGATACAACTGGAACACACTAAATGTATTCAAAATCTGGCTAACTGATAGGTCTCAAAATTAAATTGCCAATGGGGAATCATCATCAAGTGGGTGTTTTTCCAGTGGGGTTCCGCAGGGATCAGTTCTTGGCTCATTCTAGTTAACATACAAAACATAAAATTGTCACTGATAAAGTTTGCAGATGACACACAAATTGGGGGAGTGGTACATAATGAAGAGGATAGATCACTGGTTCAGAGCAGTCTGGATCTATGGTAAAATGGGCGCAAGCAAACATGTATTTTAATACAGTTAGATGTAAATGTATACATCCAGGAACAAAAAATGTAGGCCATACTTACAGTACTGGGGTGGAGGTGTGTCTAACCTGGAAAACTAACTCTGAAAAAGATTTACAAGTTATGGTGCATAAAAGAGTTAATGTGATCCTGGGATGCATAAACGAGAATCTCAAGAAGGAGTAAAAAGGGTATTTTACCTCTGTATTTAGCCCTGGTGCAACTGCTGCCAGAATACTGTGTCCAATTCTCATGCCCGCAATTCAAGAAGGATGTTGATAAAGAGGGTTCAGAGAAGACCCACAAGAATAATTAAAGGATTAGAAAGCATGCCATATAGTGATAGACTCAAAGAGTTCAATCTATTTAGCTTAACCAAGAGAAAGTTAATGCGTGACTTGATTACAGTCTATAAGTATGTACATGGGGAACAAATATTTAATAATGGGTTCTTCAATTTAGCAGAGAGAGGTATAACATGATCCAGTGGGTGGAAGTTGAAGCTAGACAAATTCCGATGAGAAATAAGATGTAAATTTTTGTCAGTGAGGTGATAACTCATTGGAACAATTTACTGAGGGCTGTGGCGGATTCTCCATCGCTGACAATTGTTACACGAAGTATGCAGAGGCATCAACTTTGAGATTTCTCTGGGGGTGCTGGACCCCCGCTCCACCCCTTCCCTCAAACCTCCACCCCTGCCCTGCCTCTTCCTGCCCCTGTTCCGCCACCTCCCCCCCAGCCCCTCCCACACGCTGCTAAACAGCTGATTGTGGCGGGTGGGAGGTGCTAAGAGGGAGGTGGAGAAGCTGATGGGCAGGGCCGCTGGTGGTGGGGGAGGCACTGGGCAGGAAGGGGGAGGAACATATTCGTGAGGCTGCTGATGGGGCTGAGCACCCACTATTTTTTTCCTGTAGGTGCTCCAGTCCCAGAGCACCCACGGATTTGGCACTTATGCAAGACTGGATGTTTTTCTAAAAGATACGCTCTAGGAATTACTTTGAGGAAGTTCTATGCCTTGTGCTATATGGGAGGTCAAACTAGATGGTCAAAATGGTCCCTTCTGGCCTTGGAAGCTATAAACACCACAGCTGTACTGCTAGAGAGGCAGCACTATCAACCCATGGTTAGAGTAGAGAAATAAGCCCCAAGAGCTGAGTTGTGCTGTAGGCTCTTCCCTTTACTTGCTCTCAAGCATTGGATAAGACTGTCACAGAGTGGCTGGCCCTTTAAAAAAAGTTGAGCCCAGCTTCACCTGTGAGAAATCAACTACCTCCCAGCTAAGACTGATTGGCTTGGGATCATGTAATTATAAAAGCCAGCAACTAGGCCAGTGTGGGTTAGAGAGCTATAACAGGCTCCTGCAGGAGACTCAGGTTGGTCTCTGTGGTATGGAGAACCAGACAGACAATCAATAAGTGGATTGGGGAAGAATTCCTGGTAATGTGGGGGGCTCTGACAAGGAAGCCCTTGGGTCAGGGGAAGGGTAGCTGTGAGATTTATGCGGAACTTTTATTTTGGGGGTTGTTACAGATTGTTGGTGTAACCAATAAATGTTGCCCTGAAGAAAGGCTCTTAATGGACCTTGAATGTGATGTTTAATCCCTCCTGGACTGGGGGGACAGACCAGCAGCTTACAAACACTCAGTCTTCTATCAGTTCCACCAAGTTTTACACAGATGTTACTCAATGGAGTAACTTTCATGTGAATAGAGATTAAAAGAATTTCTTTAGTTTAGAAAAGAAACAAATAGGAGACAGGGTAAAAAAGCATTAAAAATATAGCCCAGAGGGGAAGTAGGGTGGTAGGGTTAGTTCTCTCACTTTCATTACATAAGAATTAGGGGACATTGAGTGGATTTGAAGGATGGTAAATTAAAAACTGATTAAAGGAAATATATTTTCATTCAGAGCATAAGGAGACTATGGAACTCATTGCACAAGGTATCACTGAGGCCAAGAACTTTAAATACTTAAAGAAATTAGGCATCTGTATGGCCACCACAGCTATTCAGAATTATCAGTTTTAATGCTACAGTTTTTGAAGGAATATAAAATATCATGTTTTAGGATGTAAAACACACTCTAATTACTAGGAACTCAATTTTTTTTCTGGGGCAGAGCATCCCACATCTACCTGCTGAAAGATTTCTTACACCTTCTTCTGAAGCTTCTGGTGCTGGCCACTCTCAAACACAGCATACTGGACTAGATGGATCACAGGTCTGATCCAGTATGGTTATTTTTATGTTCCTATTATCCTCTTGAGGCAACCCCTTTAGGTCAAGGTTGATCTGTCTTGGCTTGACTTGCGATGCTGCTCCTCGCTTCTGCATCTGTTCTGTTCGTAGAGGATACCACCACTGGGCCGTGAATTCAGAACCTTCCCTGAATGGTAAATGAGCTTTCAGATAATTTTTTATTTATAATAGACCCTCTCCCCAAGGTGCCTGGGGTACCAAACAATATTAAACACATAATACAAGTTGCTATCATTAAATCTTCAGAAGAGAAGAACAAATTGACTAAGGGTCTAACAATGGAACATGGAGACATTGAGAAAACTTATACTAGTGGTGGTTCTAAATTGTGCGTGGTATTTCAGGAGAAATGAGAGGTGAACTTCACAAACTGTTGCAAATTAGTGGCTATCCTCTTTTCTCCCTTACCTCCTCCCCTAAACAAAGGAATTGATATTTACAAGGGGTTAAGCCCTGCAGTTTCCTCAGGCCTGTAGAGGATTTTGGCCCAAGGTTAGGCATATTCATTTTCAATATTTTTATTATATCTACATTTTTGGTACATTAACAGGGGATAGCTGCAGCTCAGAGCTTTTCTGGGATAACACAAGACCCAAACCACCCTGGAGGGAATAAGTGAAGCGGAAGGGGTGCTGGCTTAGAAAAAGCTCTTGCTAAAATGTTTTCCAAATGTCTCTTTCCCCTGCAAATGCAAATACCAACACCTCCCTGTGGATCCATTTACAGCCTATATGCTGCATTCATTACAATGTATTTCTTGAGTGCAAAGGTCAAGATAAATTCTCCTATACTGGGGTTATTTAATGGTTGTTAGAATACCCCAAGTTTTTGCCAAGAACTGTGTCACAAAGGTCATTGCCCCAAACAGTGGATGCTGTCTCCCAGTTAATAACCCTCTCATCTGTCACAACAAAATCCTGAGCAGGATTTGAGCAGTGAATGCCTAGTTTGTATTGCCCTACATTGCATCGCCTCACTGCTGCACGGCAAAACTATTTCCATTTTCTGTTGCATGCGGCTGCCTTTCACGCCTGGATTGCACTCTTCTGCTTTTAACACTGCTCCCTTTGCTGGCTCCAGAATTGTCAGGAAGCCAAACTCGAGGGAGAAAACATTGGGCTTGGGGAGCTATTCATTAAACTTTATATACATCCAAAATCAGTTGTAAAAACAGAGGCGTTTTAACAAGGAAAAGGAACCCCACTTGTGCTTCGAGGCTGACTCATTCATAGGTTCCTCTATGTAATACAAATGAGTTTGCTCTCGCTACCTTCCCCTCCCCCCACAACACCTTTCAGGGTTGGAATGGTGATTAAACTAGTCCTGGAGTGAGGGCAACTCCTCCCACTTAATGACACTGGGAAGTCACTGCTGGTGCTTGCTTCAATCTGTTAAGACCCACGTTGCTTGGAAAAACTGATTTCTTCATTGAGGAAAAAAAGAAAAGAAAAGAAAAAGCCTTGGGCGCCCATGCCCGCATCTAACACACACACACACACACAGCGTTCATGCGTGCAAAGGGGGGAAATGGTGGGTTCTTATTTAAGGAGCGTTTATTCCATTTTTATTAAGGACCAAATCTATTAAAAAAAGGTTAAGAAGCCACCCCCAACCGCAAGGTTCACGCAGTTTCCAACCAGACTATACCAGATGCCAGGCAAACAAAACGAGCGGAAAGCAGAGGTCAGTGAAACTCGACAGGCCCAGATCCCAGCACTGACTCAGGCAGCTCCAGTGACTTGCCAGCCGCAGCTACAAAGCGCTCACAAAGCTCCTATTTCACAGCCTGCGCTGCGGAAGGATATTTCACCTTGTTTACCCTGAAACCGGCTCATTCAGTGAGAGAGTGAGTGGAGGTGGGGAGGGAAGAGACTGGGGGGGGGGGGGGCAGGGCGGGTTGGCAGGCTCGCTCTGTGATTGATGGTGCCTTGGCTCAATGAGGAGGCGGCTCAGTGTGGGGTGGGCTTCTCCTCTGAGCCAGTCTGCCGTGCGGCGGCGGGGACTGTGCAGTCAGCCTTTGCGCTGGGGCACGGTGTAAATGTGCTGCTGGAGCTGCTGACATTGAGTAGTGAGGCATAGCGCGAGCTAGAGAGAGAATCCCAGCCACGTAAGTAGCTATTAATACATGGTGGAGGGATGATGCCTTGCTGAAAGGGATCGGCCCGGCCATCCCTTTCTTCCCCCTTCTCCTGCCTCTAGGAAATATATCAGATCCCGGCAATATATATATATTTTTTTTTTGCGAGTGATTGCAATTTCTCTTCCCCCGCCCTGCACATTCCCCGACCTTAGAGAAAGGAAACCACCAGGATTTTTTCCCCCTGCAGTTTATTTTGTTTTCTTTTGTGCGTGAATTCTATTAAAGCGCCTGGAGGCCCTGCGAGAAAACACACGGGGGGAAAATAAACCAACAAAAAAACCCCTCGTGCAATGGATATCTAAGACTCTTGATCGTGTCCTTGATTGCACTTTTTCTTTGATTAAAACAACAACAAAAATCTTGCGTTGCATAATTGTGTGGATATTTGTGCACATTTGTTTTTGGTTTTGCAGTTCACTCTGTTGGGGGGAAAAAAAATCCGAGGCAAACCGAAGTATTTGTGCAGGTTTTTTTATAGCTATACTGTCTCTTTTGTCGGCTCTGCTGCTGCCGCTGACCGCTCTTTTAAGTTAAATGCTCCCTCTATTTTTTGGTGAATTTCTGGATAGCCCTTGCTATCAGAGGAAAGGTTCAGACGCCATCTACAGTTAAAACGTAGGCAACTTTCTTTTTTTCCCTTTCGCCTTGTATTAAAAAGAGAGAAAGAGAAAGGACAATCCAGTCCTTTATGCAGCACGTTACTTAACCTTTTTGGGGTTGAGCGAATAAAAAATTTTAGTGGGCGTTTAGGACACCAGAGACTGATACCGAATCAGCCTCCCCCTTCCTTTTCCCCCCTCTTTGCTCTATTTATATTGCAGCCTCCCTGCGAGGCTGCGTTCGAAAACCGAACGTTGCAGCTCTCCACGTTCTCAAATTAGTTACTTTGTTGCTCTCTGAAAAAGACAAAACCCAACAGTCAAACGAGTCGGTTGCCGTACAAGAAACAAAAGGACCTCCGGCTAAATCCTCTTTCTCTGATCACACGGGTCTCAGCACGCTGCTCTGAAGCTGATCCGCTTGCAAAACAATCGCTTTGATATTATTGTGGGTTATTATTTTTGGTACTATTAATCTACGTAACCCACCCCCTTTAATAACAACAGAAAGGCAGCTGCAGCTGGACTGGCAAGTGACTGATCTTCTTAACTCAGGGGTTTGGTATATAACTTTGGTTGGTTCTTTCAATACCCATGAACATACAAAGGTCAACCCCTATCACAATAGCGCGATATGGGAGACCTCGGAATAAAAACCAGGATTTTGAAGAACTCTCGTCTATAAGATCTACCGAGCCAAGCCAGAGTTTTAGTCCGAACCTAGGCTCTCCGAGCCCGCCAGAGACTCCTAACTTGTCGCATTGCGTTTCTTGCATCGGGAAATACTTATTGTTGGAGCCTCTTGAGGGAGACCACGTTTTCCGAGCCGTGCATTTGCACAGTGGAGAGGAGCTGGTTTGCAAGGTAACACCTTTCTCCATTATTATCTTTTTAAACAGATCGTGTATTGATTTATATTTGACCGGATAGCCAACTAATATCGACTAGCTCGATTGTTAGATCAGTTTAAACCCAAACCCCAAACGAACAGAATTAAACAGGCACCCAGTAACTTTCCCCCTCACTCCAGACAATGGCCACGTTATAACGGTGGCCTGGAGCCAAGCTGCCTTCTACCCAAGATGAACTGTACTAGGAAGAACCATCTTTTAAATATGTTTAAATGTTAGTTTGATCATGCTATAACCTGATCCTTCCCCATTCTCTCTTCAAAATGGAGCCCCCTGCTAATTGGAAGATACTGTGTTGTGTCTGTCTTTATTTCTTCAGTTTGAAACCCTTGCAAGTTGTAGACAGCTTTGTCTGAAAAGTGATTAAAAATCCACCTGGAATTAATCCTGCTGAGCTCTGAGCCTTCTTTGTTGAGGAGGTTGGTTGCAAATAGCATCCTCCCCCGTTGCACAATTCAGCAAGAATAAAAGCTGTACACCTACGTTTTTTTTAGAAGAGCAGACAAAATACCTAAGCCACTCTTTGTAGACTCCCTGCTTTTCAACACCCCCTCCCCCATTTTCTTTTAACATTCGAAGGTGACCCATGGGAAAAGGAAACCCACATGCCTGCACTTCTATCAAGCGATGCATTTCCCTTTCAATCTGAGGGAATATTTCCCCCCCTTTGTTCCTAAACTGCACTGGTTACATTTTTCATTGTCTCTGGTGCATTATATGCTCATTCACGTAAGCAATAGCAGTGTGACTATATAGCAAATTGCAACCCTGCAACATGCACTTTAATGCTTGTATTGTTCCCAAAATATATAATTATGCCATTTAGCAATCTTTTGTAAATTTCTGGTGTTGAGTTGTCTCTGTAAGAACAATAGACAGACACTCATTATTCAAAGGATTGGTCATAACATTGTTCGTTATTGCATACTTTTAAATTTGATTCACAAGAAGTTATGGACTAGCATATATTGCAGGGGGGGGGTGCTAATTTACTCCTTGCATCTATTTGTAAAACATTTTGATTCAGAGGGTAATATAAATGAACGCCCCAGTTATGAGTCATAAACCCTGATTTTAATGAAGATTTAGTTTACAATTGATTAGTTGGAGGAAAAAAAGTCTTTTGTCCTTGGAAGCTGAGTGATATTGCATGTTGTACAGATGCATGCATTATGTTGCCAAAATAAATACAAGTTGAAATAGAATTTCTAGAATGAAAGCTCCATTCTTTACGGTAGAACAGAGCTACATATTAGGACAGTTGCATTGTCTTATGAAATAAGGGTATCCTGCTGATTTTCTGCATGAAATTATATAAAAACTTGAATGGCCAGTAGTAACTTCATTGCTGTGCTCTATTTTTAGCAAGTTTTTTCTCCCTTAGCTGCAAGCCTTGCGTTTCAGGATATTTTTACGGCAGACTGCAGCAAAATTTCAGTTCCTCAAAGGGTTAATTGGTTTTGTTTTCCCATTGAGCCGTACACTCTTAAGATGCTTGAATTTTTTAAAACTTTACACCATTCAATTAACTTGCCTTGAATCTCTAGTTTGACTGAGGAGTTATCACATTCCTAAATTTATCTCAATTAATGCATACTTTAAAACACCCTAAAGTAGCATGACTCCTATTTGACAAATATCCTCCCTGTTAAGAAAGCTAACAAGTTTTACTGACTGGTATCCTACTGAGATAGTCTTAAGTAATTTCTTGTGTGGGCACAGGGTGAGATAGCACACACATCCTGATAGTGGGTGCAACCAAATGAATCTGAACATCAATTGTACAAATGCCATTCATTAGTTCTTCTGGGTTCAGTGGCATTTGAACAATGATGTGTGCTCACTTCCCCTTGCTAACAAGAACTAAATCAGTCTGCTGTTTATTGAACTGTGTTGAACTGTGTCCAGGGATATTACATAGGTTGATTACAAAAAAGCCCTTTATAAAAAAACTTCTGGATAGTGACAGTATGATAGTACTTTAAAAAAAGCAAAACACATATGGTCTCTTGTCTTACATCAGAGATCTACTTGATCAATGTTCCCTCAGAACTATGGAGTATAACATAGGTGGTGGTTGATGTTTTTTTAAGGACACTACAATTGCATAAGAATTGTGGAAATGGTATTTCAAATGAAGACAGTTAAAATACTGGGAGGTTATGAAAGTCCTTTTTCATTGTTATGACAGCTACTTTTTAGTAATTCCAACCATTTCTAATGTGGTAGTTACTAAGTTTTTGAGACCTTAGCACAGATCCAAGTGTCAGTGAGTTTCCCTCTGGAATGAATTATGCAGTGGGGTTTTAGCAACAAACCCTGAGTGCTGCCTTTGTGGTTTATCATGTCACCAGAACCCCTTGATGCTAATCTTCCCTCTTATAAAATGAATGGGGTCAGTTGGGCGTCTGCCTGTCTGAATGACTGTTGTCTGTGGTGGAGTATAGCAACACAGGTAAGTATTTTTTTGGCCCATTTTGTCAAGTGTTCTGCCATCTTGGAATCTCTCCTGAAGAAGGAATTTGTCAAAACTGTGCTTTGAAGCACTACAAACCTTAGTTTGTTTTAAAAGCTTTTTGTAAATTGCTGTTGAACCATGTCAGAAGATTTTAGTCTTAAAAGCTTTTAAAGCTGCAGAGGAAATGACAGTGATTGCCCCCCAAGGAGGCAAGCTAGGATATGAAAAACAATCATATTAATGGGAGTTTGGTTTAAGGATATACCAGCTTCTCTCAATGCTGTTAACTAAAACAATACAAAAAGTAGCCAGTTGCATCTCTAGTGGGACCAGATTACTGTTATGAAAGTAGCAGTACACCCCAGAGTGTGTTAGACAGTAATAGTGTTTCTCTGGTGCTGGAAACACTCACCCCTTCCTTTGTACCCTACAGTGCATCTGGGGCAATATAATAGTATAACAGTATAATATAATATACTCTTTGTCATCTGTTGCTCTACAGTAAGAAAGTGTAAGCATTCCATTGTTCTCTATGGAATCTTTCCACTGCTTTAGAGTTTTTAATTGACTCAAATACTGATTCATTCATAATCACTAGACTATAGTAACATTTTATATTTGGATTTCCCAGCATCCTTTATGCATTTTTATAGCCCATTCACAAGATCACTGATAACCTGCTTACTGTTAAAGCGACACTCAACTTTTAAAGGGACACTCAATTATATTTGCCCCAAGATTTAATTTTTTTTTTTAAAGAAAGCTTGTATAAAGTCTAAAACCAGTATTTCCATAAAGTTTTTCTGACCTTTAAAACACAACTATTGCAAAACTGAGAATGTGAAAGTGAAACTGACTTCTCTGATTTTTCTTGTCAGCGATGAACATAAGTAAGAGGAAGTAAACAATATTAATGGTGACAGATTTGATTTTAAACATGAAAAATGTTAAGGCTTTAAGGAGTTAGTAAAATAGGTAAAGAGATTTGTTGGCTTTAGTTTGACAAGATCTCTTTAAGCACAAATCTCCACAGGTTGCTCATGGTCTCTGAGGTCTTAGTTGGCTTTCTTCAAACGGAAGGTTAATTTGATTACTTTTGAGGCCTGACATCTTTATATATAACTATGGCCCTCAAACCATAATGTAGATTACAATTTGCGTTTAATCACATATTGGGTCTTCAAGCTATTCACTCTATTACTTCTGGAGAAAAACTTCTACTTAGCTTAGCATTCCCTTCCATGTAATGAGCTATAGTCTCTGGGTTGTTTTTTTCACCAACACCGTGCACAAATGCACATCTGACAATTCCACACATGGCAAGAAGAGTTGTAAAAGCAATGTACATACACAACAAATTTCTGTACAGTGTTGAGTGCCAGATATAACTACAGCTTTGTACCTTTACGCTATCTTTAACCCTTGTTTTACTGTCATTGTCTTCTAGGTATTTGACATTGGTTGCTACCAAGAGTCATTAGCACCGTGTTTTTGTTTACCTGCACACAACAGTATCAACCAAATTACTGAAATAATTCTTGGGGAGACAAAAGCATACGTGTTCTTTGAAAGAGGCTATGGGGATATGCATTCTTTTGTTCGTACTTGCAAGAAGCTTAAAGAAGAAGAGGCAGCAAAACTGTTCTACCAAATAGCTTCTGCTGTTTCGCACTGTCATGATGGTGGACTGGTTTTGCGGGATCTCAAACTGCGAAAATTTATCTTTAAGGATGAAGAAAGGTAAGAATCTTTTGCATGTTGGACTTGGGATTGCTGTTTGAATGGGTTAGTTTCTCTCCTCCTTGCTCTTCTACAGCCAGCAAATTCTAGGTTAAGGTTAATATTGCACTTTGTTCATTACTGTAACCCTATTTTTCTGTGGCTGATGAGGAGAAAAACCCTGCAGATCTGTGGAGGGAAGCCTGGTAAGGAAATGCTTTATTTAGGACAGTTTCCCTCCTTTCCTCATGCTCTACTAACATTCTGTCCTTGGAGCCATATTTGAAGTGGGTATACTTTTCCTCTAACAACTATGTGAGGATTTTGGAGCCAAGTAGTATGGATGTTTAGTATTGTTTCCAGAACCACCATCTCTGCACTGTGGAATCTCCATTGTCCTGAGTAGGGATTGGCTTCTGGAGGAAGAGGCTGGCTGCATAGAGAGAGCTTGTGTTAATGGAGGAGAGAGTGTGCAGAGGCCTGTGGCAGATCCCCAAGATCTGTAGGATTTAGAGACTAAAGTTGCTGCCCATTCCTAACAGGGGTGGAGGGAAGAATTGGCTTAGTGGTTAAGGCACTGCACTGGGAGGTCTGTTTTCTCCTTTTTGTGGCACAGACTTCCTTCGTGGCCTGCATTTACATAAAAGGTCTATGGTGGTTGGGTGTGTCAACTTTTGAGTGCTCAACTTGAGATTCATGAGGCCTGATTTTTCAAAGCTGCTAAGCGTCCACAGCCCCCACTGACTTCACTTATAGTTCAGGGCCCTGAGCGCCTCACGGGATTTGGCCTTTGGAGATCCACCAGGAAGGGGATTGAAGCTGACAAGAACCCTGAACTCTTTGAGGAGAACTCTCAGCATTGTTAATACCGTTTGACCAGAAGTGGCAAGGACAGTGCAGTGAGAGCGTTGCTTCTGTATGTGTCATGTGACAGCAACAAAGTTAGACTCCTGCACTGTTTGGTGGGTGGCGCACTTGAGGAGCAGAGTTGTTGTAATGCTGGTTTTGGAGGACCAACTTTTTTTTCTTCCTATCTCCTTGCTTTTGTGGTGAGATGGTTCTGGATATAAGTAGATGAAGGGAATATCGTAGCAGACTTCAGGCCCTTGAAGGTTAGAATCCTTTCCCTGTGGCTACCAGTTCCCATTAATTGTGTTCCATCATGCATTTCGGTAGTGATTTCTCACACATTGAGCCCTGCTGGAGCAGTGTGGAACATGGGAGAAATATTAAACTTGAAGGTGACTTTCAAAGGATTTAAAATAAAAGGGAATGGAAAGAGGTGGAGCTTTGTGCGTTTTCCTTTTTTATGATGTGTATTGTGTTGGTTCCCCCCTTTTTCTTATTTCATGCAGAGGATTTATGCCTACTTAGCTGCAGGCTGACCCAAAAGATGGAGGGACCACACCAAAAAGGCATAGAGGCAACAGTCTGCTGAGAAGTGCAGTCCTCATCCCCAGCTACTGGAAACAGGGTGTGGGGGGTGTTATTCCCAATAGGCTGTCCTTGACCCTGTTTGCGGGGCTTCCTCTTTCAAATCAGTCCTGGCTGATAGACTTCTGATGAGTTTGAAACCCTTTAGCTGGCTCCTGGGAGAGAGAGGGAGTTCTCTTTCTCTACACCAGAATCACTTCTAAGTTTTCTGTTTCTCTAACCTTCCAGTACTGTGATTCTGTTGAGTGTCTGCCTGTTCTTCTACTCAAGCTGTAGCAGAGTGAAATTGGCATTTTCACTGCTGTGCATAGGATTTTGAATTGCTTTAATGGAACAGGTCAGTGTCTTGTCCGTTTCATTTTTGTGGCTGTTCAGGAAAGCTATGAGTAGCAGTAAAGGCACTTGAGAGATCCATCTGCAGGCTGAGGAACACAGTGCTGCATCTATTCAGATTTGTAAGTTTCTCCTCAACTATGAGGAATAGAAACGTTCTCTTTTTCTAATTAGAGTTTTATGAGTACCGTCAACTTAAAACTCAAATTTAAATTTTGTAAAAACAGGCTTTTAATAAAACCTAAGACAAACAGAAATATTTTCATATTTAATTCCCATATAAACAGTTATTTAGAAACAAATAGCTCTTCTCCATTTTCCCCACCACTGCAATACATAAGTTCCGGGTGATGGAGCTTCTAGTCGTAAAGGAAAGGGGCACTAGTGATTAACACTGTGTCCAGTCTGAGATAAGTGCAAAATGGAAACAATTGGGTTTTTGCAATTGTCACTGTTAATTTTATTATTAATAAATAGTTATATCACGATAGCACGTAGAGGTTTAGTTTAGAAGTATAGTAAGAACTTACATATGGTATTTTAAATTGGCAGTCTCATTTTTACTCTGTTAATAAAAAAAAATTTGCACAGAGAATATAATACGCTCACAACAGGTGTGGTTATATATTGTAGTCAGTGGATGTTGATCAGTGGGAGCAGAGTTACTATGGAACTTGGCCCTTTGGAAATCCTGCACTAAACGCTTCCCAAGATCTGACTACATTATGAGGCACAAGGCCAAGTATAGGTATGTGCTACAATAGCACTGCTTTATTGTTAACGTTAACTGGAGGGTCAAAAAACAGTCAATTATTAACTAAAAGAGAACGTTTCTTCTGGTTTTTAAAATACCATACGCTTAGAGGTTAAAAGGCTGTTGCTAGTTACTTTTAAGCCAGTAATAAGAAAATTAATTTTCACACAGGTATGTCAGAGTGATTTACAAACATTAAATGTATTATAACCATTCCTCATCCGAACAAATTTGAGACAGTCGAGTGAAACAGATAGTGAAAGGCAGAAATAGAAGAACTAGATTCTGTTTTTATTTTTCTTCACATGCTCCAAACCATCAGAACACAATCAGTCATCACTTCCAGTCTGCTGCTGCTGCTGCTGTATTTACTCAACTTCTTAGTTCACTGAAGATGTTGCAGAGTGTGTCATTCGGTGACATCCAAGATACCAGGAATTTCAAACAAGGCTGCTAGTGCTTGTGATGTTGCATTCTGAGAAACATCATCACAGAAACCAGCAGCCTGCTTGGAATGCATGGTATTTTGGTTGTCGCAGATTGCTGCTGTCTGCGACATTTGTAATGAACCAGGAAGTAGGAGGAGGCAAATCTTACAATTTTACACCTTTTTTTTTTTTTATGTCTGCAAAATAACTTGGGCTTCTCTTCTCTCCTCCCCCTCCCACTGTTGTTTAATTGGGATCCTTCTGCACAGATTTCTGTTCCAAACTATTTTCATGTTTGTTTTTGCAATTCATCTTTAATACACATACACACACACACACACCCCTGTTAAACTTTTCCGTAGTTAAAAAAAAAAAAAAAAAGGAGCACTTGTGGCATCTTAGTGACTAACCAATTTATTTGAGCATAAGCTTTTGTGAGCTACAGCTGAATGCATCCGATGAAGTGAGCTGTAGCTCACGAAAGCTTATGCTCAAATAAATTTGTTAGTCTCTAAGGTGCCACAAGTACTCCTTTTCTTTTTGCGAATACAGACTAACACGGCTGCTACTCTGAAACCTTTCCCTTAGTTGAAGACCATCTGACCTTCTTATTTCTGTAGAAACAAGATCGGAACAGTAGCATATAGCCAGCACTTGAGTGAAAACTCTCCCACTTTTTGGCTGCTTTTAGCTGAGAGCTGCAAAAGCAACTGATGACTAGGAACCAGATCAATAAATCTATGTATTCTTCAGAAATAGTTCAAATTCATTTTAAAAAAAAAAATCAATGTCAGGGTTTCTTAGTGCCTACTCCTCTTTGGGCCTAATGATGTCTAGGAATACATAACCAAGTACTAACACTTGAAGTTCTATTAAAAACATACACAGTTGGAACCTTTCTTACCTTTTCTGAACCTGTGTAACAGCTGTAAATTAGAAAGATGTAGGGTTTCAATCCGGCAAGGTGTACTGAGTGCCCTTAACTCCCACTGACCTCAGTGGCAGTTGAGGGTGCTCAGCACCTCATAGGATTGAGCCCTAATTCCATTAATGACAATCTGGTGATATTCTAAAGCAAAGCTAGAATGTGATGGTGCATTAAGTTTCACATGTTTTGCTTAGGATTCAATTTAAAGACCTCATAATCTACAATTACTGTTGCTACAGTTAAAATTAAACAAAAAAAATGGGAAGAGTGATAGATTTATTTTCCCCCAGTGGTTATTACATCTGTCAACTTCATTTGGAGTTTTGGGGGCTTAGCACTTCTGCAAATCCGGCCCTAGGGTCTTACAGCTGTGTTAATTTATCCAGCTTTGAGAGCCTACGTATTTGAGCATTGTTAATTGAATTCTGTGAGATATACAGATATGCACTGTAGTCAGGGTAATGTTACGGTAGAGTACAATAGTACTTTTGCGTTTCCTGACCTGAACTATGCAATCTAACTGTTTTATTTAACATAAGATTTTTTGCATTTAATTTACCCTTTTTAAATACAAATTGTCAGGGTGAAATGGACTGAGCTTAATGTTAGGATTTCAAAGTTAGACTTTTAAATTCATACCTCATCTCTGAAGAAGTAAAGCCCTTTAAGATGCTGCTATGTGGGTGGAAACACTTAGTAAGGCCGGGTTAGAGAGCAGCTTCACATCTGTTTACGTAGTGAGAGATGTGACTTTGCTATATACAGTTCAGGGCTAGACTTTCAAAACAGCTCAGCTTCCATGTAGGAGCTGACCAACTTCTTGTTTTTGTTTTGGCGCCTAATTGGGAGCTCCGTTGGGTGCCGTGTGCTTTTTAAAAATGGTCCTTACATTTTAATTTTTAAAAAATGGACTGCTGTGGAATACCACAAAAATAGTTGACACACACTAACAGCACAAGATGTGCAATACCACCTCTCTCGCGTACACAGAGAGAGGCAGGCAGGCAGGTTGTTGTTTTATAGGTTTGTGGGGCTTTATGTATGCTCATGTCATGAGATATTTTTCTCCTATAAACTGACCTAGCAGCATACTCTGTGCCTATGGGCAGAGGAAATGTGCAGTTCTCCCAGCTCTTTCTCCCCCCAATGATGTCACAGAATGGTAGAGTCTTCATTGGACTGTGCTAAAAACAGCTGTGTGCCCAGTATTGCTGTATATGTATTAAAGTAATTCATCAGTTTTATATAAAACATAATTGTTCCAGGAGGAGCCACACTGAAGATTTAAGAATCAAATCAGTCTGTGTATAGAGCATGCTCTTTGCATTGGCTTTCCTAACACAAGTAACACTTCTCCTGTCAGGGAATTATTAATTTCTTTATAGCATTTTAAAGACTTTAATTATATTAAAATATTAGCAGTCATAATGTTTGAAGCATAAGGATCTTGCACATGAATCATTGTTGTTGATAGGGAAAATTAAAATAATGTTGGTATTCCAGATATTGAATTTTTCCTTATTCTTCTAGTAAATATGGGAAATTGCATGCAGGTGAGAGTTAATCAAAATAAATATAACTTGACACTTCATCCTATACCAAGGCAACACATTGAGCACAATCCACTAATTTAGAAAGCCTTTGCTAGTGTAATAGGTATTTATTTGGTACAGTGAGCAGTTTTGTTTTGTTTTCTGGAACTGCTCATTTCCTTGTGGCTAGTGTATGCTGCTTTAAGGTAACCTAGTTCTGTTCTTTGGCATCTTAGCGCAGTAAAACTGATCCCACAGAAAATTGGAGCAGAGAGTTATTTTGCTGCATGCTTGTTGTTAAGGCCAGTCCACACTACAAATGTACATTTGGTATAACTACGTCACTATAATTCACACCCCTGAGTGACACGATTATACTTACCTAGCCCCCCCCGTGTAGACAGCGCTATGTTAACCGGCGGGCTTCTCCTGTCAACATCGCTACTGCCTCTCACGGAGGTGGATTAACTATGCTGATTGGAGTAGCTCTCCCATTAGCACAGTAGCATCTTGACTGAAGCGCTGCAGCTGTACAGCTGTCCCGCTGCAGTATTTTAAGTGTAGACCTGCCCTAAGTGACTGTTTCTCTTATTTTGGGCAGTGCTGTTTCTTCGCCGCTCCACCCACCGTGCTTCCTCCCCCCATACTCCTGTCGAATTGTATTGCAGTCAGCTGGTTGAATTCTGGTGTTAGCAACCTTTAACCTTGCTTAGAACACACAGTGAACAAGCAAGCTTTCTAGGAGTTAGGGAAACTGTTTAAAGAGCTTTCCGTTGTAGCAATGGCAGTTGTGTAACCAGCTTTCTTAAAGATGCAGAAACAAAAGTAGGTTTCTTTTATCGGCTGCTCTATCATCCTCCATTAACCTAAACTGAGAGGAAAGGTGTAGCATTAAATAGTGTAACTTGAACTGTGGAGGGTCTAAGCATAGATCAAATTTCAACCCAGAAACTGAGGCTCTTCCTAATTATTTTGCCTTTGACAGTGTGTGGGAGGGTTGGATTGTGTCTTCCCAGGCAGTAAATCTCATTCATCAAACTTCAGATAAAAAACAAAACAGTTAAGTAACTTCTGTCAGCAGTGAGCTTCATGGTCCCTTTGCTCTCTGTGTCCTTTGATTGCTAAGCCTCCTTTTTGATCCAGATGTTTATACAATGCCTTTTTGCCAGAGCCCATGAACCAATCAACAAACCTTAAGCATCAGAATGTCCCTGTGAGGTAGGTAAATATTTTCCCCATTTTATAGATGTGAATGTGGTCATTGTGGTTAAGTGATTTGGCCAAGGTCACAAACGAGCGAGTAGCAGAAGCTGGGAATAGAAGCCAGCAGTCCCCTCTGCTGTTCTAATCACAGTACTGAAGCGCTGGTTACTGGAAGAGCATGGGAGCTCCAAATTGACCGGACAGCGATTTAGAGAAGACTGGGTCCTCCAACAGGAGTTGACCATGCCTTGTGGAATATCTGCACCACTCCCACCTAGCTGGAAGTTGTTTTCCCCCTTTCTCCCTCCCACTTCCTCAGACCACCTCCCATCATTCCCACCTCCATAAATATTTACCCCTTTCTCTTAGGGGTTTGTTACTCTTTAGTTCCTAGGTGTCTCCACATTCTGTGCTTGAAGCACATAGACTGAATGAAGCATCGTTTATGGGCACTCTCCTGTGATTGGCAGTCCTCTTCTTGGGTGTTTCAGACAAGTCAGCAAGTGGTGTACACCATGTTCCCTGAGAGGGCTGCTCTCCCTCACCTTGTGCTTAGGCGATAACATTGAATCAGTAGATTCCTGAATGAACTGTGTAATTCTGACCATTGCTCAGCATTTTGTTTTGAATTCAAGTCAGTCACGTTTTAGTTACATTGCTGACTTTCTGCAGGGTTTTTGATGATGATAGTAACTAATTTGCCCCGCCCCCCCCGGGGCAGGTTTTGATTACTGGACATTTGTTTCACTTTCCAAAATAAATATTTGGCCAGTATGCATGGCCTACATTTTCAGAAGTGACTAGTGGGTTTTTTTGGTTGCCCAGCTTGAGACACTGGAAAGGCGCTTGATTTCAGGCCGTCTGCAGAACAGCACCCAGCATTTTGTGAAAACCAGCCTCTTGTAAAGTGTCTCAAATTGAGCACCCAAAATCTAGCCATTTTTCAAAACTAGGACTGTTTTGCATAGATCCAGTTTTGCTCAATGTAAGCTCTGGGTGCTCAGCACCTCTGAAGATCAGGCTGCTTATTTAGTGTGTCTCCTGGGGCAGTAAACTTGGGGTTAGTTCTTATGTTCCTTGTGGACAGCTATCTTAACTAAACCAAATGCCTGTCTTTGTTCCTTCCTGCCGCTCCTGGCGTAAAAGGCTTTGGAGAACATGGTGGATATAGGTGCATAGAGATGCAAGTGGAGCCTTTTAAAACCATTGACCTCTAATGCGATCTAAGGAAGATAAAAGTGAGTTCAGGTAGCCACCTTATCCCAGATGCTTATCAAATAATGGAATCCTTGTGGTCTTGTAACAAAGTCTTATCCCTCACTAAAAAAAACCTGAGATCCTCTTCAGTTAGAAAAGTACAGAACTGGAACTACATTCCCTTTAGTGAAGGTCTTGTGTCCTAAATCTATAAGAACACAGACAAATGCATTATAAGGTATTCCTACTGCAGTATGCACTTGCAGACAGTACCATTGCATGGAATTCTGTTCAGATGCTGTACAAACAAGATGGTGGGGCCACGTCGCCCCTCCTGTGGGTTTATCCTGCATGAAGGGCAATCTGGGTCGGATTCTCGGCTGATGTGAGCTCAGCTGAAGTCAGTGGAGCTGTGTCACTTTATACCAGCTAAGGGTCTGGCCCTAAATTTCTAAGCCATGCTCGTCACCCTGGAATCTGAGCAACTGGGTTGAAGTTTGTACTTGCAGAGGCATTCTTCTAGGGATGGTGAGGGAATCTGCACAGTTCCCATCCCTGCATGGTAGTGGGGTGGTGGGAGAATCTTTCCATTCCTTTGGTAACAAGTATCCTCCTGCGCTGTCTGATCCCCCTCCCCCTTGGAAACACACGGGGACATTTGGTCAAGGATGAAAGCAGGTATGTTCGTTCTGACAGCATTAGTCCGAGTTTACTTGCTGTAGTCTGCGAGTGGTGTGGGGTCAGGCCAGTGGACCTGGAGAGCTGCCAGCCTGTGCCTTCACTGTGTAGCCTAATCCCTACCAAAAGGGTTCTGTGACATAGGGGAAAGGAGGATTAATACTGAGAATGCAGCACTTCCCCTTCTGCACTCCATTGCTAAGTTGTTGCAGGGAGAGGGAAGGGGCTGTCCCCTTTGCCCTGGGTAAGATAGCATATTCTTTGGTGCAGAGATGAATTTTGAACTAAATTATGATATGCTCACTTTAGCAAATGTCAGGATTTAATAGTGCGTGTATCTAAAGTAGACGTTCACTTCAAACTGCTGGCCTGGTTTGTTTAGAAGAGGTTCTTTTCTCTTATTTACAATAGTCAGTTCGCTACAGAGAATAGTGAGCAGTGTCAGCGTTTTCTCACTAATCTGATGGCACAGTCAGTTTGTGCTCAATTTTTACCTTTTATAGTGAGCTGCTACTAAATTACCTCGATTGGATTTGCTTATTGGCTATGTGGGAGCAATTATTGATCCTGCCTGCGTAGTCGCTGTCCCTGGAGTGGGGAAAGAGTATGGCTCAACAACAGTCTCTCTGTCCAGCGAGAGCCAGGTCTGTGGGGGCCAAAGGAAATGCCATTCCGTCCTCAGCCAGAATGATGTTGCCTATGACATGTGGTCATGTGAATGCCTTGTGTGTGTGGTCTAACCTAGGAAGGAGTCTTAGGATGGAAGACGTAATCTTTTCTCCTCCTCCCCCCCCCCACCCCCCCCCAAACTGTCATTTGATATTGGTTTGCTCTCTGGTACATAACTATAGAGATGTGAACAGATAACAATAGAAATTGCTTTCTGATCTCTTGGAGCACAGGGCTACTGGCTAAATTACTGTCATTCCTGAACACCCACTCCCAACGGTGCTTCACTAGCAAGTGGATAATGTACCTATCAAGTTAGAAGTGAGAGTAGTTTCTTGCCACTTCCTTGGAAGCAGCTGGTATTGGCTACTGGTGGGCCACTGGTCTGGTGCAGTATTGCAGTCCCTGTGTTCCTAAAATGTTAACGCTAGGTTCAGCTGTTGCAACCAAGAAGTCCGTTTCAGTATACGCTGTATTGGAGAAACATAAGAGACAGATGCCGTACTAATCACCCCTTCAGTTCACGCATGCCCTTCTGAGCTATAGGGCACCTCAGAAATACTCTTTCATTTCAAGTGTGTCTGCTGAATGTTCAGGTTTTTCCCTTAGTGGTAAAAATGAGCTTTGAGGCCTCTGAATAATTCCACTGATTCTAGTTCTGGAAATCCTGTTTGCTTTTTGGACAACATGAGAGAAGCTGGAGTGTGATTGCAGAGTTTTTGTGGCCCTGGCTTCTATGTTAAAAGGCAGTGTAGTAATTTGTCAGTAATCCCCAAACTCTGCAGGGAAGAATAATGTGAATCACTGTGAAAAAGTGTAGGCTGTATGATAACAAAGCTGTCTGCCAGGAACTGATGCCAACTCAGGAGGTTACATTGAAGAATCTTCTAGAAGAGGTTTAATTGATCAGGTTTTGTTACATTACTGAAGAGCAAAGTCTGAATGCAGTCAAGTAATGAATGGCATATTGATAAGAAATTCAGAGTGGTATTGTTTTTCTTGGGTTTCCCTGACGGTTTCTATGGGGACAAAGACGCATTTCCCGTCTGAGTACCACTGCTGCCCTCTGATTGCACTTCTGTGGTTTCATTCACCAGTAATGGGAAAGCATTCATAGGCAGAATAGCTTCCCCTTTTTAAGTAGCCTTGATTCAGGGTTGCATTTTTTTAATGCATTAGGCTAATGCAGTGTTTTATCAATGATCTGATAGATGCATAATGTTCTTTTTCCAAGTGCTTATTCAGTCTCTGCATTAAAACTTGAAATTATGTACTGTAATTATGCAGGCCTTCACAAAAGTCTTTGTTGCACTACAGTATATGTAGAAAGTGACTCCCATCCGTCTTTGGCAATTGTGTACATCTGAACTTTTAGGGATTAATTTTGCATCAGCCATTCCTATAGTAATGTTTAAACATAGCTCCTTCTTCTGTCAGTAGTGGATTTATTGGGAGAAAGGAAGGATTTTTAACTGCAAAATCAATATTTTAATTTTCTTTTATTCCAAATTGGTAACAGCACAATGTGAAGAGTTTCAAAACTAATAATGAATTCTTTTTAAAATATTTGCTTTGAGAGTGTGTCTTGCCTGCTAAGAATCAAATTTAGGCTTGTCTGTTTACTCTGAAACTGGATGACTTTCCCACCCTTTATGCAGAAACCTACATTTTCAGGAATGACTGGACACCCCAAAATTGCTAATGTGACTCTCCTTAAAAGGGCAAGTACTCATGCCTTCTGAAAATCAGGTCCCCTTTTAAAATGTTTTAAGTTAGACACTCCAAAACTGAGGCATCCGAAATCACTTGTCACTTCTGAAAATGTAGGCCAGAATATTTTTCTGCATTGCTTTAAGTACTTGGGAGGTCGGGTTTCTCTCTTTTCTCCACTGAATTCACTGATTGTGGGTCTTGGCATCTAAAGCCATTTGGAAATACCTGCACATGTTCTCTGTCTGACCGTAGACAGCTTTATCATAATGTGTTCTCCAATCGGTGAAAAATGTTCATTGTTGTAAATTTATGCTAGTGTTAGTGATCTTTCACAAAAGCAGCCTAGCTAAATAAAATGTCCAAGCAGTTCATGGTATGTGAGTAGGTACTAATTTACATTCAGTACACCTGTACTGTAAGAGCTTAAGAAAGCAAGCTGCTAGTTTTATACAAAGTGAAATGCAAATATACTAGCTTGTATGTTTGTTGATCACCTTCACAGAAGCACTGCCTCTAGCAAGGCCACCGTTTCGTTGCTTTAATCATAAATAAAAAAAGAGAGTGAATGAGTGTGGGTGTAAAATATATATATTATATATAAAAGATTTCAAATCCACTCTGTTCAGAAGGATGAAAACAAGGCTGTGTGCTTCATTCAGTCACAGATTATGGTGGAGCAAGCAAAAAATGGCTAGTTGCTCTTCAGTTTACTGGCTTAAACCAAACCTGCAATAGCATGCATATAGGGCTTGATCCTGTAATGCAGGGCACCTTGCATAAGGCTCAAGGTCATAGTAAGGTTTTCCATTTCCAGCGTGTGTGTGCGTTGCTTGCTTTTATAATAAAGGAAGCCTCTTCTCTCATTGGATTCCTTATGAATCAAATATTTTTGAAGGGAGAGGAGCAGTCTTTCTGGTCCCACAGTGTCAGTTTTGTACGGCACCACTCAGTCACAAGAACATAAAGGCTTGGGAATTCAAATAACTTGGTTTTAAAAAAACCCAAAAAACAACACAAAAATACTCACTAGTCTCTTTCTCTTTTTAATCCATAGCTCTATTGGAAATGTAAAGTACAATAAGGGAATAAATACCATCTGAGTGTTAACAGCACGGGGAAACGCATACGGGTGTGTGTGTTGGATTCCCTCCCACAAGTTGCTTATAAATAGAATATGCCTTTCCAACCTCTCTGTGTGTGTGTGTGTGTATTTTACTCTCTACGAAGATGAACTGATGGCTTTGCAGCTTGGCAGTTTAGTGACTGAAGTAACATCTGAGTAACTCTGCTCTACATCTTGGTGGAAAATGTGACAGGCTGCAGTATTGGGACCACCACTCATGTCTCTGCCTTCAGTTTCAGTCCCACTTTGCCCTCTGCTTTTCTCTCCTCTCTCATCTTCCCTCCTTTTCTATTCTCTTGTGTAGATATAGGAACAAGTGTATATTTAGGATTGCAGAGGGAATCCTACCTGCATGTTTAGTCAGCTTCCCTCTTCAGCCCTTTTGGGCATAAAGAGCTTCTGAACTTGACACAGAAGGAAATTGGTTGTGATCTCGTAACTTTTCCTGTGTGAAGTATTACTGCGGTAGATTATTGTTTGGAGTGTTAGAGGTTGGTTGCCTGTCCATCTCCACCAGAGGTGTCTATAAGCCGGCAATAGGTAGTTAATCAGGAAGCTGATGCGTGGCACACATCCCATCACTGTGAACTAAGGGAGAAGACATTGGCCTATTTAATCATAGAATGAGGTGCCTTTGTGTCCTGTATTTGGGAGCCAGGAATTCTGAATTAGGTATTTATGACTTCCTTATTCAAGGCACATTGCCAAAAGGGCTTTGACCTCAACTAGTAAATGTCTCTAGATGTTGAAATGGTCTCAGGGTGTTTGGAGAGTTTATAGAGCAGTCTGCTATATAGCACGTTTCAACAGTCTGCCCTGGCTGGTTCTACATATATAGCCCTGAACTGTCCTGGATCCAGTTCTAAAGCCAATGTGAGTCACGCTTGCCTTTACTACTCAAGCCCAAGCTAAGTTCTCCTCAGTAAATATTTAAGAACTAGGACTCCCCTTTTGCGTCCTAATAGTTATTTAAAAAGGTGTTTTCTAATGAGGGTCTGTGGCCTGCAGTCTGTTCACAGCCCCACCTGTGAATGGTTTTGGAATACTGTCTTGTACAGGGCCTGTTCTGGTCCTGGAGCCTACCAGGGGCACAGCACATAGATCAATGATGGAGAGAAACTAGGACCATATTAGCTAATGTTCAGTTATGATCCCTGATGTGAATGTTTTACATTGAACACTGTCTCATAAAAGAAAATCCTGATAAATGTTATGCTTCTGTTCCATTCAGAGAAGGAGGATTCCAATGTGCTTGCATTATACTAAAACTGTTCCTAAACTACCTGTCATTACTGGCGAATAAAATCTATAGCCTAAAGAGTAACTAGTGTCAGTGTCCCCTCTGTCAGCGAAAAGGGATCTCAACTTTAAATGTTATATAGATATGTATAGTTAGACTGTACTAATAGAGTAATGTAACAAGGAAGCTTGGAGTCATTTTTCACTTTAGTTTGAAATAAAAGAGAATTTGCCACTGCAGAGTTTATTCTTGCATTGTACTAACAAGTGCATGACACTTCAGACATGAAGAGCTTCCAATCTAGATACGCCATTTCTATGGTCATGCTGAAAATCATTTTTTGTTAACCTGTCCATCACAAAGAACTGTATTGCTTTATTTCTCTTGATTTCCCCTAAGCAGAATAGTCTTGTTTTAATCTGTTAAATACCATTTTAACATACCTAGCTAATGTGATGCCATTTAAAGGAATGGTTGGGAAGACTTAAATTTTATTTGTATAGTTCATTCTTCCTGTATTGTGTGTTGGGGTTAAAGAGAAAAGATATTTTAGGGTGAGATTGTGACTTCGTTACTCCAGTTGACTTCAGTGGAACTACTGATGTGAGCGACTGCTCACCAGTGTCAATAAAGGAGTTGTACTCTAGCCCTTAGCTGGTATGTCACTTTGTGGTCTGTATGAGGAAAAAGCTTTGTTCTCCTGCAAGTAGATTACTGTTGTACCAGCTGCTCCTTGATTCTGAGCTTTATCCTCTTTCAGATGTTACTTCAAACTCCCCTTCACCAAACACAGACTGTATGTAAATGCTTCCTCTGAAAAGTGTAGTCAATTTGTAATAAAAGAGTTCTCTAGTTTTCATAAGCTAGAAGCTACCTCCTGACTTTCAGTGAACTCGGTAATTTCCCTCTGGAAACAAAGAAACCACCCTAACTTGCGTAATGAAAGTGGAAGAATCAATGCCACAAGAACAATCTAAAACACACTCCACTCCCGTTTGTTAGTTACAATCTTAGTGAACTTGGCAATGAAAGACTCCACCATACTCCTTTTAGCAAGAGCTTTGAAATGACTTCTCATGCGTGCCCTACTGTTGTTAACTTAAGTCTTGTTACTAGAAAGTGTAGGCGTGTATGATTGGGGTTATATTTATTCTCTCAATAAAATCAAATGTCTGAGTGGGAGGGAAGAGACAATGCACATGTTACTGCAAATAAAGGAAATCTTAGCCTAGGAATGGGGATTCCAAACTGATGCACCTTTTTTGATGATTGATTTTTCTGACGTATTATCATCATAATCATGTAATTGCAATAGTCTGGAATTCATCAGTGGGTTTAATGGTTGCCTCTATTTTCTTGCCCTACAGGACTAGAGTAAAACTGGAGAGTCTAGAAGATGCATATATTTTACGAGGAAATGATGACTCTCTTTCTGATAAGCATGGATGCCCGGCCTACGTGAGTCCAGAGATCTTGAACACAAATGGCAGCTACTCTGGCAAGGCAGCAGATGTATGGAGTCTAGGTGTCATGCTTTACACAATGTTAGTTGGACGCTATCCTTTCCATGACATTGAGCCTAGTTCTCTCTTCAGCAAGATCCGTCGTGGGCAATTTAACATTCCAGAGACTCTCTCCCCCAAGGCAAAATGCCTTATACGTAGCATACTGCGCCGGGAGCCATCGGAACGGCTGACTTCACAGGAAATTCTGGACCATCCCTGGTTTTCTACAGATTTTAATGTCTCTAATTCAGGATATGGTGCTAAGGAAGTATCAGATCAGCTGGTGCCTGATGTCAACATGGAAGAAGATTTGGACCCATTCTTTAACTGAGCACAAAGACTGGTGTTCAGAAGGTACAATGACGAGATATCCACATGAAGGAGTCCTTCCTGACCATGTTAAATCACATCCTGCATCAGCCTAGCTTGGTAGCGAAAGACACAAAAGATTCCTTGGTTTGAGAAGGAATCTCCACAAGGAGCTAATATAAACAAATGTAGCATGGGGACAGATTTGGGGGGAGGGAGCCTTGCTATCAGGTTAGATTGATTTGGAGGGGGGTGGGGAAGGCAGCATGGAGCAATTGTAGCTTCTCACCTTTTGGAGCCAAGGAGACTGACTGCACATGCCAATTCCAGTGCAGATGTATCACTCCTATTTCTGTTTCATTAAAATAGTTGCAGTTCACAACAAGTAGAGAAACTTTTTGCCTCAACACGCATCTTGGCATCGCACTGTTAAATGTTTAACTTCAGCCATTATTCAGGGAAAGTACAATTGGCTATTTTTTTTTTTTTTAAATCTGATGTCTAATAATTAATGGGATTCATTTAAGAAAAATTAGATGCACATAGACATGAAAGTGGGTGCTAAAAAAATAAACAAAAGTTCAGTTCATGTCTCTTGATAGCTATTTTCAACTCATATTTCTTCTAAATATACTACTTAATATTCTTGTCAGGAAATGACATTTTAATGCTTTGTTCCCTTAAGGGGAAGTAACTGTCATTTAACAAGCTGTTCTGTTTTGTGTCAAATGGTTTGTTGCAGGAAGCTATTATTACTCAAGCTTCCAGATGCATTACTGCTATAATATTAAAAGAAGAAAAGAAAACCTATGTTATTTTTAAAAGGGTTTGAAATACTGGCTGCCATGTTTGCCATGCTGCACGTATGTGACTGTAGAGGGCAGAAAGCCCTTGCATCAGTTCTAGATTCAGAACCAACCTTTTGTTTAACTGACTGGCCCACATGTAAATAGAGGGCTCTTTATTGAAGAAAAACATTAACATTTTTTCTTTTGAATTTCTCTTGAGATGGCAACTGTTTTTTTTCTTTGTTTTTTTGTGGATTATTTTGTTATGCCCTGAATAAGAAATAAAAGGGTATTAATAAGCTGAACATTATTATAATATGGATACTTCTCCCAAAACATATGCAGTAATATGCACCTTTTGTATTGTCAAGACTTACTCTATTTATTGAAGAAAATGTCACAGTAGTGATGTATTAAGCCAGTACTTCAATTACGGGTTGACTTGGGATGACATGTTACATGCTGTAGTTAACACATTTCTTTTCTGTTCAGGTATTTCTGTCCCTGAATAACTTTTTATTTAGCTTTTTTTTTTTTCTAGATAGCTTTATTTGATTTAGACTGGCAAATGTTTTTAATTACTGCTTTTATATTGCTGTATGATATTGAAATCTTTGCATAAATATTTGTGTTTCCAGTACCTCAGTTGTTCTGATATTACTGCCTGTATACGTTTTGTGAAGTGGTCATGTTTTTTGGGTAGGTACATGTGGACTCTGTAGTATGTAAATGTTACTTGAATTTGTGCTCAATTATAGTATGTGGCATGTGCGTACAGCTGCTTGGCATTTGACGTATGGATGCTATTTGCCTGCCCTGCAGGGAAGTTACGGTCCCACTCTTGAGGATGTTTCATGGGCCTTTATCAAAAGATGAAGCTAGCTGCAGCTGACCTGCCTTGGTTCTATTTTGGTAACTAAGAATATAAAGGGAGTAATGTTTTTATGCTCTGAAGATGGTGCTGTGTCAAGAAGGACTTTTTTTTTTTTAATTTTAATTTTATAAGTACCTTGTAGGAGGAAAGATTGGTGATGTGCATGGTGGGGTTTTACTGCCTCTGGTGCTTTGTCATGTATTTGGTTTAATGTTTTTGTCCTAATCTCTTCAATAAATAAAATTGTGCATATTTAACTAAACCACGGTTGTGAAGGATTTTTTTTTATATGTTCCACGCTGCTGCAGCAGTCTTGGCCATTTCTCATCATTTAGCTTATATAGTCTCCAAACTGCAGCTAAGTGCTCGTTAAACCTGTAAAGACAGGCCTCAAATAGCTTATCAGAGAACTCTTAAGTCTTCAGACATAAATGTCACACTGTTACTTCTGCGAATGAAATTAGTTTTCTTGAGGCCTGTTAGGATGTCCGGATAAGCCAGTTTTCTTTTTGGTGCACCTGAATAGCTTCCATTAATGAGAGTTACGCTTCTCCAGTGAGACAGTGTAATTTCTTTGCAGGATGAATGTGCTATCTTGCTCCTCAAGTCCTGAGGGAATGCAGATGATTACCAAAGTCCTACATGTCATGTTACCCCTAAATTCCATACCAGAGGTGCTAAAGCCATGGCTGAGGAAACGACTTTCTTTGTTTGGGGCTTGAGTCTCATACCCTTACTCATGTTGATCAGTACTTGACTCCTCAAATGCTTCAGTTGATCTCAGTGGAAGGTGCATTTCAGGGTGTGTGAGTAAGGGTGTTGGAATCTGAGCTTTTATGTAAAAAATAGTGCAGGGTTCTGAAAAAAGCAGGACTCGTTCTTTTCTGGGCATGTCTACTAGTGTGAAGAGCCACTGCTAACCATAATTCACGCTTAGAGTAACACTTCAAAATAATGGTGCATTCAGTGAAAATCCACTCCTTGGTACATAATACAGCCATTAATATCATGTTGGCTAATTCTGTACCATGCTGGTTCATCCTAGTTTATTTTCTGGCACACATCTAATACGCTGGGTGGTGGTTGTTTGAGAAATACAAATTGATCTTCGTAATGCCAACCGACAATGTCATATGTGGAAACTCTTGGAGAAATTCGCTTTTAAATGATTCGTGCATCTGCAGCCAGAGTTTAAATTACTTGAAACTCTTTCAAATCAAACTCCTACAATAAATGTGCTTTACAGGAAAAAGCAGATTGTGATCCCGCACAGAAAAGATTTGGGGAAGTGTGTGTGTGAGGGGGGTTATCTCTTCCCTTCCCCTTCCTCCCACCCAACACTCCCATACGCACCCACCAACCTACCCCGAAACTTACGCAAACAGCTTCTGTTCTGTTTGGGTGGAAATAGTTGGATTTAATTTTACAACAACCTGTATGCTTTCTTTTTTGGTGCCAGTAATTATATGAAAAAAAATGTGGCTGACTAATGACTGCTCATTTGCAATGATTTATATTAAACAATAAAGTATGCTTGATGCTGCTGTGAAGGAAGCCTTTGGCACTGGGCGTCAGTTTCTTTACGCAATGGTGATGGAATGCCTTATCCTTGTAGCCTGAGCTCTGAACTTTCATGAACCGAGAGCTTAACCTTAGAGGGGTTGGTTTTCAAATAGTTGATCTTTGGCTTTTTTCATTTTAATCTTATAGGTGCATTTAGTGTTCCTGAAAGTAGTAGTAGTTAGGGATCAAGCATTGTGGAATCTTCCCAATGGCTTTGCTGATACAGGTCATGCCTGACTTGACTGCTATCCCAGACTTGGTACACTCCTGAGCAAAGACTGCCAACCTTGTTCAGTGAAGTGTTGGTTCGTTATATGGGCAAGTGTCTAACGAATTAGAATGAAAAGCCTCGTTCACAAATGAAATCATTCATGAGGACACAACCCTACAGCAGGCTTTCAGAGACAAAAAGTTACCAGTATTGCAGTATTTACTGTGGTGGTTTTTAATGCAGCACAACTTTTCTTGTGACTTTCTCATCCCAGGGGACACAAACAACTTAGTCATTCATTCAGCACAGTTGTATTATGTATGCTGATCACATTGAAATATGGAGGTGCACCAACTTTGTGAATAAACATATTTAAATTATAAATAGTCTCTTCGTGAATAAAACCATAAAACCTGTTACTTGTGCTTCCAAAAAAAAATTCTCTTACACTTTCCTGGCAGGCAGCAAAAGGAAGGGTATGTAGTGTGATGCCAAGGTAAAATTATTGGGAAGGGAAAAAAATACCGTTCACCCTGAAATGATTATGTAGAAATTGGAAATGCATGAGTGAGCTTTGTGACTAATAGCATAATGAATACCAAAAGAATTACTAATGATTGGTTCCTTACTCTTTAAAATTTTCCCTGAGCTTTCTATGGAAGAAACTCACTAATTTAATAACTGTCAATATAGCCAAAAACTTGACTAACTTTTAACTGTCCTGTCCTTTCAGAAAAAGTAAATGTTAATTATTACTAATATGATGAGGCAAATTCAGAAGCAAGTCTGTGAACCACATTGTAAGACACCTGTAATGTGGTATAATTCTACCTGTAGCACAAAAAGCATTTTACAAGAGGGAATAATAAATTATAGGTTAAAATAGACCACTTAACATCCCCCTATTAGGTACTTTTCCCGTAACATCCTTGTCTTCCAGTTCCTTGACTTTTGAGTTAAACCAGTATAGACTCATTGATTGAAATCCTGACTACTGAAGTCAGAGAGTTTTTCTATTGACTTCCATAGGATAAGGATCTGGAAACTCATTGGCCCAAGTTCAGGGGATGTGTAAGTTTGCTTATGTTGGTAAATGGGTGTGAATCTAAGGGACAAATTCTGCTCTGAGCTATACCTGTGTAAATCCTTAGTAATTCCAATTAAATGATTTATGCCAGTGTAACAGCACAGAAATTTGGCTCTTGAGTCTAAACTGGTATACCTAACATGCAGAGTGGGCAGGAAGAAGGTGTTGGTTACTGCCACCATTCTGGGGTGCAGTCTGGACTAGTGAAGGGTTACCCCAGTTAAGTTAATAAGCTGTGTTGTGGTTTTGTCTCTTTAAAAGAGCAAGTGAACCTTATTTTCTTCAAGTAGTGTTCCTATGGGTGCTCCACTGTAGTCATGGTTGTGTCCCTGCGCTGCTGATCAGAGAACTTTGGTAGCAGCATCTGTTAGGCCCACACATGTTATGTCTCTCTAGTCAGCGCACGTGGGCTAACCCCCTCAGTTATTTCTCAATGGCTAGAGACAGAGCTGTTCGCAGTCCATTAGGATCATTGTTCTCTATTTGCATTTCTATAGTTAGCCTCTTAGTATAGTGTAATTGTAGTTCTTTACCCCTTTTTTCTCTTAAATAATAATAGTAAAAAAACCTTTATTTTTCCCCCCACTTTTTTTCTTCCTTGTTGGGGACTCTTCCCCCAATGTGGTATGCTTGGTTCAGTGGGCTTCAAGAAGTGCCTCACTTGCAAGGAAGCAATCCCGATCGCAGACAAGCACTACCAGTGCATTCGCTGCTTTAGGGAAGGTCACATCCAGCAGAAGTGTGGTCTCTGCCAGCAACTCTGGTCGCCATCACATAAGGACAGAGATCTCAGACAGAAGATTATCTTCATGGAGGTGGCTCTCAGACCTTCTCAGGACCCGCACCACAAGTCACCTGGCAGATGGGAGTATTTCCTACAGCCCTCTACATCTAAAAGCAGTGGGTCAAAGAAAGAAGCTGTTGACCCCTCTCACAG
This sequence comes from Chelonia mydas, assembly GCF_015237465.2. Lineage (NCBI taxonomy): Eukaryota > Metazoa > Chordata > Testudines > Cheloniidae > Chelonia > Chelonia mydas. The sequence continues at coordinate 26,925,602 of NC_057851.1, read as the reverse complement.
AGTGGGAAGTCCTCACAGTATTGTTCAGTATCTTTGGCACTGTCAGCACAGAATCCATTCCAGTCTAGTACCCATGGCTCACGGAAACTGACAGCAGCCAGCAGAGCTGTCCCTTGGGTAGGGCAAATCGGTTTGTCCACTCCAGGTCCTGTGCTTTGCAGGGCCCTGCAGACCAGTGCAATTGGCCGGCATGGTCGATCCCGGAAAAGACGAATTCGCCATTTCTACCGCGGGGCCCGCACCTCCCTAGGGATGGCCCTGGCAGCCAGTACTGTTGATGTGCTCACAGACAAGATGGCCATGGGCACAGAGTCATTGGCACCAGGGGACAGGAATAAGCATTCCATGAAAAAGATACTCCTGGTACCCGAGTCTATATTGGGCTATCATTGTCCTCAAGAGTATTTTCAAAGGTTCTTTCAGTGGTGGCCGCTCACTTACGCTGCCAAGGGATCATGATTTACCTTTATCTGGATGGTTGCCTCACCAGAGGTCTCTCCAAGAGGCTCACCAAAGCTTCAATGCACTTGTTTACAGAACTGGGCCTACAGATCAATACCCAGAAATCAACCCTTACTCTGGTACAGCACCTGGAATTCATAGGCGCTGACATCAACTTGCTATGGGCAGAGCTCTCCTACCTCACTACAGACTCCTCTTTCTGGCTGCACTCTCAGAGACCATTCAAAACAGCCCACAAATATCAGCCAGACACTGCCTACAACTTAGGGCACATGGCAGGGGGCATAGCTGTAATACCACAGGCCAGGCTTCACATATGGTGCCTCCAGATGTGGCTCAGCACAGTTTACAGAACAAACAGGAACAGACTAGACAAACCTGTGTTGCTACCCACCAGGATCAAGAACTCATTAGACTAGTGGAAAGACTCAGCCAACGTTTACAAAGGAATCCCCTTCTTGCAACCCCCTGCCCTGTTGCTTCTCACCACCAACGCGTCACCCATAGGGTGGGGGGGCACATCTAAACAGTCTTACTACACAGGGCAAATGGTCACCCATGGAGATATCCCTTCACATCAACATCCTCAAGCTAAGGGCAGTCAGGAATGGCTGTGCCTACTTCCTCCCGCTGATGGAAAGGATCACACATGAGAGTCCCGAAAGACAATGTAGCCTGCATGTTCTATATAAATCAACAAGGGGGAGCTTGGTCACCCTCCCTCTGCGTGGAAGTGATGAGACTGTGGAACTGGTGTATCTTCCACAATGTCATACTGTCAGCAGCCTACTTCCTGGGCACACTGTGGATAGCAGACAGTCTGTCACAAATTCCCACATGACCACGAGTGGGAGCGAGACCCAGTAGTACTTCATGATTTGTTCAGGTGTTTGGGGACGCTGACGACAAACTTGTTCACCACTTACCTAAACAAGAAATTTCCACGCTACGGCTCCAGAGCAGGGATTGGACAGCACTCCCTGGGCGACGGTCTCCTTATCTTCTGGGGCAGGGACCTTCTCTATGTCTTTCCTCTACTGTCGAAAGTCCTGTTGAAAATAAAAAGGGAAGTAGCACACGTGCTGATCGCTCCTACTTGGCCAAGACAGACCTGATACTCTTACCTGTCACAGCTTGCGACATGCCAGCCAATTTCTCTCCAGTCCACTCCATACCTCCTCTCATGGAACAGATGACACATTTTACATCCCAACCTGGGGGTTCTTCACCTCAAGGCCTGGCTCCTTCATGGTTCCGACACCTAGAGACTCCTATTCAAAGAAGATACAAGAGGTATTGCTACACAGCAGGAAATCCTCAACACGCAGCATTTACCTGCAAAAATGGTCCAGGTTCCGTATTTGCTGTACCTCCCAACAGATCTCCCCAACACCCGTGGTTCTCCTAGAGATCTTAGACTATGTGCTGACCCTAAAAAGATTGGGACTATCTCTTAGCTCTCTGAGTCCACGTGGTGATTATAACAGCCTCCCAAAAGCTAGTAGAGGGATACTCAGTGCTGTCACACCCGACCACTAAAAGATTCCTCAGGGGTATAGTAAATCTTTTCCCACAACCCTGACTGCCTATCCCTCATAAGATCTAAACCTGGTACTGAAAGATCTGACCAGGATCCCCTTTGAACCTATGGCCACCTGTTTGCAGACATCTGTAGAGTGGTGATATGAGCATCAGTCCACACTTTCACAGAACATTATGCCATCACTGGGGACTCCACCTCTGATGCCACCTTTGACTCCACAGTGCTATCATCTATAACTGACCCAACTCTGAAGTCCCAGCCCTCCAAGAGGGATATTGCTCAGGAATCACCTACAGTGATGCACCCATAGGTAGGCCCCTACCAAATTCATGACCATGAAAAACACGTCACGGACCATGAAATCTGGTCTCCTCCCATGAAATCTGGTCTTTTTTGTGCTTTTACCCTATATTATACAGATTTCATGGGGGAGATTAGTGTTTCTCAAATTGATGATCATGGCCCAAAAGAAAGTTACTTGGGGTTTGTGGTATTATCACCCTTACTTCTGTGCTGCCTTCAGAGCTGGGTGGCCAGAGAACGGCAGCTGTTGCCCAGGTGCCCAGCTCTGAAGGCAGTGACCTGCCAGCAGCAGCGCAGAAATAAGGATGGCAATACCATACCATGCCACCCTTACTTCTGCGCTGCTGCTGGCGGCGGCTCTGTCTTCAGAGCTGGGATCCCAGCCAGCAGCCACCACTTTCTAGTGAGGCAGGGATAGCTCAGTGGTTTGAGCATTGGCCTGCTAATACCAGGGTTGTGAGTTCAATCCTTGAGGGGACCATTTAGGGATCTGGGGCAAAAATTGGGGATGGGTCCTGCTTTGAGCAGGGGGTTAGATTAGATGGCTTCCTGAGGTCCCTTCCAACCTTGATATTTTATGATTCTCTCCAGCCGCCCAGCACTGAAGGCAGTGCCACCGCCAGCAGCAATGCATAAGTAAGGGTAGAAGTACCACAACTCCCCCTACAATAACTTTGCGCCCCTCCCCCAACTCCTTTTTGGGTGAGCACCCCTACAATTACAACAGCGTGAAATTTCAGATTTAAATAGCTGAAATCACAAAATTTACAATTTTAAAAATCCTATGACCGTGAAATTGATCAAAAAGGACCGTGAATTTGGTAGGGCCCTGATCATAGGGATACTACTCAAAGAAGAAGTTGTTACTCAACTTGTGCAGTGACAAGGATTCTTTGAGATGCCTTTCCCAGTGGGTGCTTGTAGTGAGGTGGACTGGCCCTCCCCAGACACAGCGGAAGAGGGCAGCTCCATCCCCATGTGGGCGGAACCTTACCCCACCCCTGGAAGTCAAGGGATGGGGCCGGAAGTATAAAGGTGGGACCTAGAAGCTCACTAGGGGCCCAGCCACTGGAGGGGATAGACGCATCCCCTGAGCATTCGCCCTGGGAGGTGGCAGCAGGGCCGCAGAGTGCAGACGACTGGCCCAGACCACCCGGACCCCGGACGACCTGGCCCCACAGGAGACAAATGGCTAGTCCGGACCGGTGGCTGGCCCAACCCCGGCAGAGTTTCTGCTGGTAACTGAGGTCCCTGCCAATCACCTTACCTCACCAGACCAGCAGGTACCCTTGGAGGGGGAGAGTGGAAGTGGCTCAGGTGTAGTAGACCCCTATTTGGCTGCAACACTGGCAGAGGGTGAGTCAGCGTGTTGCAGCTTGGATCCCCACTAACACGGTGGCAGACCCCTCCGCCACCCTTTGGGCCCTGGGCCAGGATGCAGTGGAGTGGGAGGGCCTACCTCCCCCCTGCCACCCAAGCGGTGGGTGGCAGTCTCCCCCTTCCTCAGGCTAGCTGAAGGAAAGCCTGAGTTAAATGACTTTGTTTGCAGCCCCACCTGAATGCAGGTTGGAGCTGGGTGACTTCGTTTCCTGCCCTGCTCTGAACCAGAGCCTGGGCTCGTTAACTGCATGCAGCCCCACCTGAGTGCAGATTGGAGCTGAGAGACTTTGTTTATTGCCCAGCTCTGAAGCAGAGCCTAGGCTGATTGACTATTTGCAGCTCCACCTAAGTGAAGGCTTGAAGAGGTACTAGTGCTGCGGGGAGGCAGCCAGGGCAAGAAAAGGCAGCAGGTCCAACCTCCTTGCCAGTGATGAGGGGCCATTTCAGACTGCAGTTTGCCACTGAGAGAAGTGGCTAGATGATGATTGGCAGTAGCTACTGAGCCAAGGTGGGAATAGGGGGTTGGGGTTCCCCTGGGAGGGGAGACCCAGACTGTGGGGACGCTGCCATGGGGAAGCACCCCAAGGTAAGGGGCACCATAGTCCGGGAGGCCTGAACTGGTGGAGATACAGCAACTGCAGAGGGGCAGGTAAAGATAGGGGAGAAACCGGCCAGAGGAGGGCGCTCCTGAGCTGGATGAGCTAACCCAGACTGACCCAGCAGAAGGCACCGTGGCAGTGAGTGCCCCGCCCTGCTACAGTGCTCCACAACCCACTTTCCTCCCCTCTACTTCATAGTTCTTGTCAATGACTGTGGTAGAGAAGGAAATAAAGGAGGTTAGCCTGTGCGCACCAACTACCCTCATGGCAGGGCATGAGGAGAGACAGTGAATCTGCGGGCCTTACGGACACTGCTACCAAAATTCATCAATCAGTAGTGCAGGTATGCAGTCACGCTAACAGTGGAGCCCCCATAGGGGGACACATCTCGAAGAACCATCATTACTGCACAAGGTGAGTAACTTCATTTCTCTGAATGGAAATGACTGGACACTTCAGGGCACACAGTTTGGGGAAATTCATGACTGGGAGTGTGTTGGGGTCACCTTGCTGGTTGTAACCCAGGCAGGTAGAAGCCTACATGGGGTTGTAAACAGGCAGCTGAGGTCAGAGTTGCTGAAGCAGGGCTACCTGCATAGCACACAGACACAGAGTATGGCATGCATGCTTGTTGCTGACTGTAAGTGTCCCAGGCAGAGACCTACTGTATGAGCATTATGAGGCACTCGGGGTAAGAGGTGAAACCTCTCACTGGTCTGGATTGCACCCCAAAGGGTTAAAACTTCCCCAGCCTTCTCCCCCTTGTATCCTGGGACTAGCATGGTTATAACACCACTGCAAACATTAAATGCATTTCTCAAGCAGGAGTTGGCAACCTACTAAGTACAAAAATAAAACTTCAGCCAGACTTACAATACCTCACAAGATGTTTATCTTCATCTGATTAGGTTAGCAAAATACGTACTGCAGAGCGAGCATACAAAGAGGGAAATGGTATTTTGATCACTGCTTCACATTTTGGCATCCCAACAGAGCAGTCACTTATGGGAAAGCCATGATACTTAGCGTGAGACACAGGATTTTGCAAGATGGTGGAGTTACACTAGGAATAAGTTTGGACCTACAGTATCTCCAAATGTTACTGTAAAACATGTACATTTAGTTTTTACATATAAATGTTTGATTCTTCATGGCCTCTCTTCACAGGTTGTCATGCAATTTCGGTTTTTCTTTTTCTAATTACTGAATCCAGGAAGAAAAAAAAAAAGGCAGAAATTGGAGCCTGCAATCACCTGAATGTTACACCATGAAAACAGGGTATAAAGGCTACTCACTTTTGATTTGGCATGTTTATTTTAAGGGGCGAGTAGTGTGGGGGCAAAATAATCTGCGTAAGGCTTGGAAGGCAGCACACACACAGCAACGGAAAGTGACTAGATTTCTTTCCTCGTTTTTCTTTCTAGACACTGCTATGGTAAACTTGTCTTTAAGAGGTCACTTACATCTGCACCTATTCATAGCTATGCTATAAGAGACTTCAAGATGGCACACTTTATATAGTTGTACTTCTCAGGGCTCTTCAAGATGTCATTTGCTGATGATAACATCAGGTTAAAGACTTGCTTTTGTGTATGTGTGTTGCGGGGGAGTAAGCATCTTATTTTTTGCTCCTTATGGGCCTGATACAAAGCCTATTCAAATCAAAAAGAAAGACCTCAAAGGTTTTGGATCAGGCCCTCTAACTGTGGAAACTTCAAAATAATAGCTTGGTCTATCTGTAAAAAGCTGTTCTCTTAGGCCCCAACTCAATAAGCATAGATTGAGTGCTTTGCCAAATAGGAATGGACTTAAGTATGTTCTTAAATGCTTTGCAAAATTGGATAAGGTAGTTCATAGAATATCAGGTTTGGAAGGGACCCCAGGAGGTCATCTAGTCCAACCCCCTGCTCAAAGCAGGACCAATCCCCAACTAAATCATCCCAGCCAGGGCTTTGTCAACCCTGACCTTAAAAACTCTAAGGAAGGAGATTTCACCACCTCCCTAGGTAACCCATTCCAGTGCTTCACCACCCTCCTAGTGAAAAAGTTTTTCCTAATATCCAACCTAAACCTCCCCCACTGCAACTTGAGACCATTACTCCTTGTTCTGTCATCAGCTACCACTGAGAACAGTCTAGAGCCATCCTCTTTGGAACCCCCTTTCAGGTAGTTGAAAGTAGCTATCAAATCCCCCCTCATTCTTCTCTTCTGCAGACTAAATAATCCCAGTTCCCTCAGCCTCTCCTCATAAATCATGTGCTCCAGCCCCCAACCATTTTTGTTGTCCTCTGCTGGACTCCTTCCAATTTTTCCACATCCTTCTTGTAGTGTGAGGCCCAAAACTGGACACAATGCTCCAGATGAGGCCTCACCAATGCCGAATAGAGGGGAATGATCATTCCCGCAATCTGCTGGCAATACTCCTACTTATACAGCCCAAAATGCCATTTGCCTTCTTGGCAACAAAGGCACACTGTTGATTTATATCCAGTTTCTCATCCCTGTAACCCTTAGGTCCTTTTCTGCAGAAGGTCCTTTCAAGAAGTTCAGAATTTCCTTTCAAGTACTTGATCTCACCACCTATGCATGCTTGTAACTCCCATTGAAGTAAATGGGAATTTTGCATGTGAAAACGATTTCAGGATTCATACCCTAACTAGTTCTCACTTGACTGATGCATGTCATTTCAACTCTTTTTTTCTCCCAAAGTTTAGTTATATTGAATTTTTCTTATATAAGATCTGATGGTTAAAATTTCCCTCTAAGTTCATGACCAGGTGTAAAACAGGGTAGAATCTGGCCCTATATTTCAGAAATCAGAATATTGAAAAGAAATTAGTATCTTGAATCTAAGTGTTTTTTGTAAAGTACAATTTGATGTTTCATGTTGTAAACATTAATTTTAAAAGTCCAACGTGAGCTCTGTCTAGTCTTAAGGAAGGAAAAGGAGAAAGACTATTTACTGGACTCCAGCTGACTAATCCATGTATCTGTATCAATGTGTTTCTTATATACTACCCAGTCATACGTGTAATCACAGTAACTGCAGATTATATGTAGATTTTCCACAGAGTTTGGTTACATTGTTCATTAATCATGTTGGCTTTTCCACTTGTTCTGATGAAAGGTGCCTGAGACCTATCAGTTAGTAGATCCTTTTATAATGGGGTATTATGGAAGGTGGAATGTATATGTGGAGGAAAGGTCCAACTTCTTGGTGTCTAGTATAGATGCGGAGGTCAGGCTGTATTGGTTTATAGTTCAACGTAACAAAAACAGCATGTTATTAAAGTAACCATACACTTCAAAATACTAGTTGCATCACGTACCTGCACTGCTTCAGTAATTGAAGGCCACTCAACATATCCAAAGTCACTTGCATGCTATGCCAGATGTTATTTCTTACGCATTATGTGATTTGATCAAAGGAACACATCCTTGAAGTACTATAGCATAGATTGCAACTGGGATTTTACAGCAGAATGAAAATGCCATGAAATAGCTAATTGACTAGGAACTAGTTGTTGTCTTGCGTAATGCGAGCTAGGTAGTCACTTTTATATCAGGAGAAATCCTTGAGATTCAATTGACAAATCCGTAGAACTGGGCCTTCAGTTCTTGTACGATGACTCTGGAAGCAGCCATTGTTTGAAGGGTAACTATTTCCATTGCTGTTGAATCCGGGACTTTGCTGAGTGATAGTCGCATGCTGGTTTGATGATGATGGTGCCTTAGCACGTAACAGGACAGACCACAAGAACATTGTCATCACCTGTCCCCATGATTCAGAGAAATCCACTGATAGCTTGGTACCATCCACAGCTGATGAAACTGGAATTCTGAGATTCATATACAATTTTGTTCCCATGCCATCAACATAACCATGACTACTTCATAGGATGAAAATTCACCCACGTGCAGAAAACCAGCACAAGGACTCATCACCAGAGAAGTCCTAAAAAAATTGGCTTACTTGGAACTCAGGTGGTGCAAAGGCCTTGCTCTTTTCACGTGCACAGGGGTGAATTTCATTGTGTGTGAAATCTGTCTACTGCTGTTTAAATTTCACTATTATTTTGGGATCCACATATGCATGTGTAAGTAAAGCATCTGGAGACACAGGGGAAGGCTAAATATAAAGGGAAGTTCTACTGCAGTGCCCGTTCCCACAGTAAAGGCCACAACTGAAGCTGGAAGTAAAATACAGGGGATTGAGACCCACTGTAGCCCTTCTCCTCTCTGGCATCCAAAATGGCTACAGTTGCAGAAATAAAGGTAAGGGAGGTATCCCACTAGGAACAAAACATTGGATGCTGGGACATCCCAAAATGGCTCGGATGAGAAGCAGCATGGACAGAATACTGGGCTGGGACTCAGGAGACCTGGATTCTATTCTGGGCTTTACCACTGGTCTGCTGGGTGACCTTGGGCAAGTCACGTCACCACTCCATGTCTCAGTTTCCCATCTGTAAATTAAAATTAGTAAACCTACTTCTTTTGTAAAGTGTTTTGAGAGATACTGATAGAGCACCGTATAAGAGCTAGGTATCATTATAGAAGCAAGGGCTGAAATGTTCAAACCTAAGGGCCATAGAGGGGAACAAAGGTGATGGTGGGTCATTTAGGCTAATAATCATGCAGTTTTGAACAGAGGTACCTGAAAGAAGAGATGGGCTGTTACCTACAAAGATTATGGAATAAACCTGTGTCAGACAGCCATCTATTTTTGTGGAAGATATTCTGTTTTTCCTATACAGCAACAAAATTTAAAAATTAAACAAAAATTCCCCCATTGATATACCCAGACAGCTTGGGACTTGAACCATGCTTGTTGCTGGGGATAAAGATCAGAGACTACCTGCTGTAAAAGGGGGTGGGGGGACATTGTGCCTGGTAAGGTGTTAATTTTGCTTAAGCCACTTTAACAGCACCTTTTGTGGTTGCATGCTTGGTTAATATCAATTTGTTTAACCAGTTTCATTGTATGACTTTCCCTGTATTTTCTCTATTATGCCAATAAACTTTGTTTTTATTTAAGACAACCATAATTGTATGTGAAGCCTGTTACCTTGGGTCACACATGGTTGGGTCACTGCAGAGTGTGCTCAGGTGTCATGGTGATGGGCGGTGCATAAATATGAAGAGGAAGGTACCTAAATTCTGACATGAGACTAATTCAGGAGGATCGGTCTCAGCACAAGGGTAAAATGTTTGCACGCTCTTCTTCAGATGGGGCATGGAGTTAAAACATCCTAAACAATTTTACTATGCCCATCCACTACCAGCCTGTTTCTAATACAATAGCTGTTAGATACATGTTGTTCAAAGGGGGAGGAGGGAGATGTCAAACGTATCACGTTTGCTTGCCTCTTACAACTATCTGCCACCTTTCATTTGGCTGCAGCCAATTTAGTCTTAGATACCTAGCTAGATGGGTATAGTGCTTTACAGCCCAGGGTCAAAACAACAGGATTCGTTGCTGGAATACATGTGAGATTGCAACAATTAGGCTGGATATAGTGCTTAAAGTGCGTTGGTCACAGACCCACGAAATAAAATTTCTAAGAAGCAAGCTAGGTTTCTGAGGGGCATGTGTGTTAAATGATTTTCTGGGGGGAAAATCTCCTCTGACTGGCTGCTTTCCCCACTTGCTCACCCTCCTGGGAAAAAGCAGCCAGATCTCTCTCTCCTTCCCCACGGAAGCCAACACCATTCTCTCAAGAAAGGAGTGGGGAGAAGGGGACAGAAAGCCCAGCAGCAAAGTCTGGCTTTGCTCCCTCAACCTGTGAGTAATGGGATGGTGCCTCTGCTCCTCCCTTCTCTCTCCCTGCAACACCCAGCCTGGGAAAGGGGAGAGGGGACCCCACTGAAGCTTCCCCCAGACCTGGGAAACTGGGATGAAGAACCCCAGGAGCTGCAGAAATGAGGCTAGATGGGGGACAGGCAGAACACATGTGGGGATTAGAATTGATGTGGGAACTTGGGGGACAGGATTAATCTGGGGGTTGAAAGCAGAATTAATTGCTAGGCAGGAGAACTGGCATGTGTTTCAGATTACTTTGAGCACTGGCTGTCTGCAAATCTAATTTTGGCCCTGTCTTCACTACAAAATTTTATCAAGTGATACCATGACGTGTTGACAGTTTTGTAGTCTGGTTATAGCCAGGTCCTTGCAGAGCGGCAGAAGGGCCCCAAAATAGCTAAAATAAAGGGAGGAAGCATGTTTAGGTTTTAACTGACAGAATTAATGATCAATTATTATTTGTATTACAGTGGTAATAGTACCTATCCATCCAAACTTGTGTCAGAGCCTCCTTGTGCTAGGCACTGTGCATATGCATAGCAGGAGACTGTTACTGCCCAAAGGGGTTACAATCCAAATAGACAAGACAGACTAAAGGTAAGAAGAGAAGTATTCTTATGCCCATTTTACAGATGAGACAGTGAGTTGAAATGACTTGCCCAAGGACACACAGGAAGTCTATAGCAGAGCTTGAAATTGAACCTATATCTCATGGGTCCCAGTCTAGTGTCTTAATCACAAGGACAATCTTCCTCTCAATTTTAACTATGTAAACAGGATCTAGAGGACACCATAGAATCATAGGACTAGAAGGGACCTCAAGAGGTCATCCAGTCCAGCCTTCTGCATTAAGTATTCTCTAAATCATCCCTGACAGGTATTTGTCTAACCCGCTCTTAATCTCCAAATGATGGGCAATTTATTCCAGTGCTTAACCACCCTGACAGGAAGTTTTTCCTAATGTCCAACCTAAACCTCCTTTGCTGCAATTTAAGAAATTTTTTTTCTCCCTCCTTGTAACAACCTTTTATGTACCTGCAAACTGTTATGTTCCCTTTGTCTTCTCCTCTCCAGAATAAACAAACCAATTTTTTTTCAATCTTCCCTCATAAATTATGTTGTCTAGCCCTTTAATAATTTTGGTTGTTCTCTTCTGGACTTTCTCCAGTTTGTCCACATCTTTCCTGAAATGTGGCACCCAGACCTGGATACAATACTCCAGTTGAGGCCTAATCAGTGTGGAGTAGAGTGGAAAAATTATGTCTTGTGTCTTGCTTACAAATACTCCTGCTAATACATCCCAGAATGATGTTTGCTTTTTTTTTTTTTTTTTTGGGCGACAGTGTTACTCTGACTCATATTTGGTTTGTGATCCACTATGACCCCCTCCCCCCACCAGATCCCTTTCTGTTGTACTCCTTCCTAGGCAGTCATTTCCCATTTTGTATGTGTGCAATTGATTGTTCCTTCCTAAGTGGAATTCTTGACATGTCCTTATTGAATTTCATCCTATTTATGTCAGACCATTTCTCTAGTTTGTCTAGATCATTTTGAATTTTAATCCTATTCTCCAAAGCATTTGCAACCCCTCCCAGCTTGGTATTATCTGCAAATTTTATAAGTGTACTCTCTATGCCATTATCTAAAACATTGATGAAGATATTGAACAGAACCGGACCTGGAACTGATCCCTGTGGGACCCCACTCACTATGCCCTTCCAGCTTGACTGTAGACAAACTGATGATTACCCTCTGGGAACGGTTTTCCAACCAGTTATGCACCCACCTTACAGTAGCTCCATCTAGGTTGTGTTTCCTTAGTTTGTTTGAATTCATGCGAGACAGTATCAAAAGTCTTACTAAAGTCAAGATATACCACACCTACTGCTTCCCTCCATCCACAAGGCTTCCCCCCGATCCACCATGACCTAAGGTTTTCAGAAGGGACTGGTGATTTTGTGTACCTGAATCTTTGGGTGTCCAAACTGAGACACACTAAATAGGCCTGATTTGCTGAGGGAGTATATTCAGTGCTTCCTGAAAATCAAGCCCCTTTAGGGTGTCAAGCTGACTGTCCAAAAACTCAAGCACACAAAATCACTAGGTTTCAGAGTAACAGTCTCTAAGGTGCCACAAGTACTCCTTTTCTTTTTACAAAATCACTAGTCACTTTTGAAAATCCCGGTTTATGGTGATGAAAACATTAGATGTGCTTAGATAAATAATCCATCCAGTGCTTGTTTAAATCCTTCCAGGAGACTCATTTTCTCTAAAGCCCACAAAAAAAAATAAAAGGAGTACTTGTGGCATCTTAGAGACTAACACATTTGAGCATAAGCTTTCGTGAGCTACAGCTCACTTCATCGGATGCATGCCTAATGTCCTTTTTCTTTTGTAGAGAAGCAAAGTGTGTGTTGTAAATGGCTTGTCTAGTTTTTGTAAAGTCCAGCCACGAGGAAGTTTGCATGGAAGTTTGGTTTTTTATGAGAGTATCCAGTTTTGAGAGCTCATTCTTAATCTTTCCCTGTTTGCTGTGTAGGATGTTGATCAGGTGGTTCTGCAGTTTCTTTGAGAGTGTGTGGCATAATCTCTCAGCATACTCTGTGTGGTATGTAGATTGTAGTGGATTTTTTACCTTAAGTCCTTTTGGTATGACGTCCATCTGTTTGCATTTGGAAAGGAAGATGATGCCTGTCTGTATCTATATGAGTTTTTTCATGAAGTTGATAGATTGCCACTCCATGCGGCTAAATTCAGTGCCTTGCATAATGACAGGTTTCAGAGCAGCAGCTGTGTTAGTCTGTATCCGCAAAAAGAAAAAGGAGGACTTGTAGCACCTTAGAGAAGTGAGATGTAGCTCACAAAAGCTTATGCTTAAATAAATGTGTTAGTCTCTAAGGTGCCACAAGTACTCCTTTTCTTTTTGCAGATACAGACTAACATGGCTGCTACTCTGAAAGAAAAAAAAATGTTAAAAAAAAAAGGAACAGCCAACTTCACCATGTATTTGCTCTGTTTTGTCAGTCATTTAAACTGTAAATTCCATGAAAAGGGGGCATCTCTGCCCCTGTTTTCTGCAGTCCTAAGCATACTATTAGTGTATAATTAATTATATTTAGATTTTATAGGATCAAACAAAATAATACCCAATACAGAATTCCTAACCAGTTACATATTAACTGAATAGCCTTATTAAAATTCCCAATTCAACCCCATATCTGGCCTCATCAACCCATAATCTAAACTAGAGTTTAGAAGGACATCAGGGTTAATATCCCTACTCTTGCAAAAAGTTTCCTGGGACGTTTATTGACTACAAGTGGTCAGGATCTTTATTTTCTGTCCCACCTGAAAGATGGCACTTACAGCAGCAAAGAATCCCCTACCGCCATGCTGGAGAATTAATTTGCTTTGACTTGGGGTGGGGGGAAGAGTCTCATTTCCCAAGCTACATATCACCCAGACCTAAGGGTTTGCTTCTGAGGTGTTCCATCCAGGTAGGATCCTGCTCAGTCTGGGAGTTCCAACTGCCTTACAACCTGAGGTCATAGGGCAATGCTAAATTTCTATTTTTTGCCGGAAGTTCTGGGCAACACTGTTGCTTATGAAAATTAGGGACTTAAAGGGCAGAGTATAGGAGTTGACAGATTGCACAATCCTTATCTGCACTTTTACGTAGCTGCCACTGCACCTCAGTCTTTACCTGTAATGCCACCAGTGGTCTAGTTCTTTGCCTAACTCGAACAGGAATGATTAACTGTGCTAAGCTGTGCAGTGGGCCAATGTACTGTACTTACAAACATGGTAAGAGGAAAGGTGGCCTGGTGGCAAAGGCACTAGATGGAGATGTGGATCCAGTTCCTCATTCTGCAACAGACTTCCCGGGTGACCCTGGGGAAGCCACTTAGTCTCCCTGTGGATCAGATCACTGCTTGTTTAATGGAGATAACACTTCCCTACCTTGGGGATAAATTCATTAATATGTATGAGGCACTCACAGGCTCTGCTGATTGATTCTGTAGAAAAATCTACACTGATAGATAAGTTGACATTATAACTGCCTAGGTTCATAGCCTAAATCATGGTAATTGTTCTTTCAAAAGTAGAAGAAAACAAAACCTGAAATCATTAACTGAATCATCCCAAGAGACATAGAGGGTGACATAATAATACAGTGTGGTCCAGTGGATTGAGCACTAGACTGGCAGAGAGGAGACCTGCATTCTCTACCACTAACTTACTATCTGACCCCAGGCAAGTGATCAGCACTCTGCGCCTTTGTTTTGTCTTCCACCCTTGGTCTGTCTCGTCCACTTAGCCTGTTAAACTTTTTGTGGCAGGGGCTGTAATTGACTGTGTACAGGTTTAAATACCAGCAAGGGAAATTTAGAAATTAGAAACTGACAGAGAAATAAAATGGTTTAAATGAGCTATCCCTGTTTCTTTGTTTTAATGTCCACCAGAGGAACATACAAGGTGTTCTCTGTTTGCAGAAGTAGCTGGTATCACAGAGGTTCTTAATGTGCCTCATGATTCTTTAGGCAATATGCACACTACCTTAACCTACTTTCCCTTAGCCTTTTTTTTTTTTTTTAAATGATTCCTTGCATAATAAGTAACTTCATTTCAGAGAGAAATTTGCATGCTCTCTGAAGGAGAGAGAAATTCAAATCAGGCATACATAATACACATCCCAGTTGCAAATCTATTTGCTTTTGGGCAGTTGGGAAATGGGTGCTTACCAACCATTTTCTAAGTTCTCCTGGCAAGTGTGCTGCCTTGTGTTCAATGGTTGCTCACTAAGTAAAAATCCTATGGCAACCAATAGATGGAAGCCAAAAAATGTTGCAATATTATTATAGAGGATTCATCTGCTTATTTTTACAGTTAGCCTTGCACAACCCCTTAATTTTGGACTCTGCCTTATGTAAAATATTTTGTTAATGTTCCATTTATTTCCATTGCAGACTGCACATTAGGATAACTCACTTACCCTTATAAGTGAGTCACAAATACTTTCCCTTTATGATGTTATCCTGCCCTCCTGTAACCCTTTTATATAATGTGTATTTATTGCTACAGCATTACAAAAGTTTTAACACTTGCCCTTAAGTACGGTATTTTCATCTTTGTAATGCAAATAGTGTTGCTATAGTATTTTGAAGATAATTTCCCTTGCTATATTTGAACGTGTCAAAATTAATTTTGAAAAATTAAAGTGGCTTTTATTTGAGTATCAGATTAAGTGTTTGTGTCATGAGTCACCACCTATTTATCTTCAAAATGTGTTATTTTCTTTCAGTCATTACTGGTGAAATGAAAATTTATGAACAACCATGAAAAGTCATAATTATATATTTCGAAGAGGGTACACTAAAAATCCCATGTTGCAAAGAGTTCTGTTTCATGGCTTTCTCTCTCTCTCTCTCTGTAATACACTTGTCATTTATCACACTTATCAAATATCATAAGAGTGATGGTTGAGACAGCCATGATCCCAAAATACAGCCACTAGTGAAATATGGCTCCCCCGCACAAAATACGAACAAGCTGTCAGATTTAAGTCATCTTTAACCAACAGAACTGCAATATGTAAAGTTCCTGAAGTCAGTTGTATGAAGACTGGCTGCGTTATACCTGATGTTGCAATCCCATCACCCATGACAAATTACATATATAACTATTGTGAAATTAAACTCTAAATAAATAAAATGCCTGGAAGTCTCTCTCTTTCTTGAACAAACAGAATCTTATATAAACTTGCAGATGGCAAGAGGGAGTGTGTGTGTGTGGTAGTTTTTTTCTAATTAAAATCTTGTGTTAGCCTTTGAGTACGTAAAGCACACCACAGGAACTGCTCAGACCAAGCGTCAGAGTCTGCAAACACCTATAGGCTGATCCAAAGCCCACTAAGTCAATGGAAAGACTCCATTAACTTCAATGGGCTTTGAAGTGGACCCTTAAACATGTATAGCTTTACCCAGATGAATAGAATAATTAAAATCGTTACTTCGATTGTAAGCTCTTCAGATCAGAGACCATCTTTTTCTTCTGTGTTTGCACAGTGCCTAGTACAGTGAGGTGCTGATCCATGACTGGGCTCCTATGTGCTTCTGAAATAGGAATGATAAATAACAAATGCTTAAATATTTGAAGGATTGAAACCCAAATTTGGCCCTAAATCTCTCATTTTATGATGCCAGTTGCACCCTACTCTTCAGAGAACATTCCCTTCTACTAGAGTATTCTGTTGTCCATGCAGAGCAGATTTTATATTCGAACTTCATCAGGAACTGACCTAAAATTATAAAAATCCATTTCTCACAGAACCTAAGCAGGATTTAATCCAGCTTTGAGGAAAATAAAAATGTATTAATCTACTTCAGCACCATCACAACTATGCTAAGCGGATAACCTATTAAGCGTAAATGAAAATGATGGCCTGATTTTCTTCTTATGGCCTTAATCTGAAAAGGTCACCTAAAAATTCCACAAGCCTCGTTCTCATTTGTTGTGTTAGATGCTTCTAGTATACCTTGAAGTAGCACTGTCAAAAATGCAGTACAATGTGTTTTGTCAAGAATTTTTTAAAATCTTTGCCTTTCAGTTTTATCCAACATACAATGCAGTTTTATCCAACAACATGCAATCCTCATGAGCAAGTTACCAGCCATATGAGAGCTGAAAGTACAGAGACAGAGCAAGGAAGGATTTGGGGAGATCTTGTTTTAGAGCAGCCTCTAGCTTTCAAGGTTTACAAACAGATATGAGCAAACAGGTTTGTAAAAAAGAAAAATAATTTCTAGAACCAAATTCTATTTGTTTAAAGTTCTGAAACGTTTGGGTACATTTACTTGAGTCCCCATTTCTGGCTAAATATGTGCTAAAAGGAGGAGAAAGGCTCTTGTCCTAGTATTTTCAGTCATGAGCCACAAGATTTCCAGTAAAAAGCCAAGATCCAGAAACTGGATCCAGGTGGGTAGCAATGGAGCTTTCTGCTAGCACAGTTGTCTTCCCCCATAGATACAGCTGTTGCCTTAGGATCCAATTTTGCATACTCTAGAGATTTGGATAGGCATCAGAAACAAGTCTTGTGATATTTTTCCCCCATTACCATTTAGAAGCCAGCGTTGTGGTTCTTGCAGCAGGAAGCTGTACTGCAGACACATTGCATCAGACATGCCCTCTTATTATGTCCAGCACTTATAAACCAACCCTACATACCTTAAGCAGAGTTGCTGATTCCACTTGTTAAATAATGTACTGTATTATACATATGAACTGTTAAGAGCTGCGGGGTATTTTCCTGGGTTGTTTGCATTGTGACTGAGGAACCCTCATAAGGAAGCAGCTGATATGCATGTGAGCAGGTCTGGGAATCATTTAACTGTTTAAAAATAAACATTTTAATCTCAAATAAAAATGTGAAATTAGAGAAAAATATTGCAGTCTGGGCAGATTTGCTGGCATTAACATCTATTTTTTTGTTCAATCACAGTAGGAAAACCCCAGAAACTAGAGATTCATGTAAATTCCTCTGTTACTATTTAGGGAATCCATCAAGCTGAATTGCAATCTGTGGGCTTTGGACACCTTGGTTAATAAATAGCTAACTTCCAGCCGTACATATAGCATGTCCCATTAAATCTGATTCTCGGACCTGTCCCTGTGGCACCCTCTCCACTCTCTCCTCTCCATCCTGCTCAATGCCACGCAACCTGAGATTGTTCTAGCACTTCCAGTGTTGTAGTCAATCCCCTAAGTGGCCACAAGAGCCTAACTGGTTCAAGCTGTGTATCTCTCATCCCCCTGTTACAGTACAGCCAGCCCATCTCGGTACTGCCGGTCCGTCACCATTTTAATCACAAATCTTGCAATATTTTGTGTGTTTTCTTAAAGCCTCTGTACCTGGAGTCAGGTGATAGTGAGAATCTCAGCTTTTATCTGAGAAATAAAAGTTTCTGGCCCTTATGGTTGTGGAGAAAAGCTCAAAATCCAGAAGGTGAATAACAGACCCAAAATGTATTATATTTTAAAATCTCATGATTTGCGGGATGAGGTGGCTAGGCCCATTAATTTTGTATGCTTGGGGTTGGCCGTACTGCAATTGCTGCAGAAAGCTTTGGGCTAGTGTTCTTGTACTATTTAATTGTAACCTCATCTCCCCCACAATTGCAGGAGACATTCTTGGTTTTTCACCCCTCGATTACGGCTATGTTAGGCAAGGGACAGAAATGCAATCTTGACTGGTTTTTCTCTTTGCAAGATCCTGATGTGCCATCACCACCATAGTTGGAAACCTTGTTGGCAGTCACAGAAGAAGGATGAAAGAGCGGATGGAGTTGGAGAAAGAACTTCTCTCAGTCCCAGCGCTCTGCAAGTAGGATCCTTTCAGAGCAGTGTTTACAAAGAATGTTATATTAAAACAACAAAAATAAGTCATACCTTGCAATTTCATTACATCTTTGAAGTACGACCCAAAATGCTAGCCTAGGGCAGTGGTTCTCAACCTGTTTACCATTGTGAGCCTGTCAGGGTTCCCTCCTCACTTTGAACTCTACAGTACAGATGTGGGGACCCCCATGAAAGACCCCCTAAGCTTATTTTTAGCAGCTTAGGTTAAAAACTTCCCCAAGGCACAAATCTCTATTTGTCCTTGGACTGAGGTATGCTGCCACCACCAAGTGATTTAGACAAAGAATAAGGGAAAGGACCACTTGGAGTTCCTATTCCCACAAAATATCCCCCAAAGCCTACACCCTCTTTCCTGGGGAGGCTTGAAAAATAAACAAGGTGAGCACAAACCAGACGCTTGGCTTTGTAGGACACTAAAAACCCAACCAGATTCTTAAAAAACAGAACTTTATAATAAGGGGTGGGGGGGAGAGAGAGGAAAAAAAGCACCTCTGTAAAATCAGGATGGAAGGTAATTTTACAGGACAATCAGATTAAAAAAACACAGAGGATTCCCCTCTGGGCAAAAGCTTTAAAGTTACTAAAAGAAAACCAGGAATACACCTTCCTCTCAGCACAGAGAAAAATCACAAGCCAAAACAAAAATAAGCTAACACATTCCCTTGCTAGTACTTATGGATTCTAATGGAGTTGGATTGCTTGCTCCCTTGATCTGGGTCCGGTGAGCACTCAGAGCAGACAGACCAAAACCTTTCTCCCCCTGCCCCCTCTACATCTGAAAGTATCTTGTCCCGTTATTGGTCCTTTTGGTCAGGTGCCAGCAGGTTACCTGAGCTTCTTAACCCTGTACAGGTAAAAGGATTTTGTGCCTCTGGCCAGAAGGGATTTTATAGTACTGTATACGGGAAGGCTGTTACCCTTCCCTGTATATTTATGACAGGGCCACATATGCATTTTATGTGGGCTGCATCCAATACAACCTATATGGCGCTGAGGATGTGACATAGGCCACAGCTCTGTGCTGATTGGGCCACAAGCAGCCCGTGAGCCACAGTTGAGAACCACTGGCCTAGAGTCACCATTGAAAGAGTGTCACAACCGAGCTGATGTACATTGTGAGACCAATGTGGGAAGAGCCTGCATTACTATTACTTGTCGTTGTACCTTTGTGGAAAAACAACTAGAAGATTGTGATTTCTAGAGCTCACTTCTTGCACGTGATGTTGTGGTGATAGATACTTTGGAACAACTGCTCTACAATAAAATGTATATACCTCTCTAGTGACCCTCAGCTGGTTTGATTTAAGGAGCTCCCAGTCACTTGGGACATGATATTGAACAAGCACCAAAACACACAAATTAAAAAGAAAAGACATGAGCTACAGCCCCTTTAGAAGTCTTCACTGATATTCAGTCATCTGGAAAGAAGCTGGTCTTACCTTAGGATGGATGGTGGGTGAATATTTTACTGAGCATGCTCATTCTAGTTCCCTTCTACCCCATGGCCGTCATGTACAGCAGGCTAGGCAGAGTCATATACTTAACATATGGGAAAAGGGCAGGTATCAAATACTTCTTTGCACAGGCCCAAGCTGAAAGGTTCCCCTGAACAGCTTCTATGGCTGGAGAGCTCAGGAAACAAATGGAATGTGTTTGCCCCTTAATAGAGGTTATTTTTTGGACAGACTGGCTGCAGCAAGTTATCAGAGAGGATTTCAGACTATGGAGTTATTATAGTTTACTGATCTGGACTTCATCAAGTTACCCATCAGGATTTCAATATGCTATTTTCTTTAAAATATTTTCACTACTTCAACTTAAACTTAATTCAGGCTTCCTTGGTGCTCAGTGAACTTCAGAGTGAGGCATGATTGGCCAAGTTCTGCCAAAACAGGAATTTAGCTAGAGCAGTGGGTTGGGTGAGCAAATTGTTGCTATTTAATAGAAGAATTGGTGTGCACAGTATGCTATGAGCCAATGCAACAAAGAAAACAGAATTTCTCCCCGGTAGTCCAGTTTCCTTGGGCAGGGGGGATTGAAGTAGATGGCCAGTTTTCATTAAATGCCTCAATCAGATAGAATGAAGCCCTATAAATTGTTAGATATTCTTAGCTCCCATTTAATTTGATGGGAATTGAAGGCACTCAGCAAGTTATTCAGCACCTTAGCATCAAGCCCTTAAGCACCATGGAATTTTAAGTGCAGGTCAACCTCTTGTCTAGCCACCAGTAAGCAATTTTTTTTTTTTTTTTTTTGCTTTGGTTGGTCTCAAGCTGCTGAACAATAGGACTTTTTGTAGGTTTCAAAGATGAGTATGCTAGTTTGAACATAATAAAAGAATTGTCCCAAACCACTTTTTGGAAGATCAAAATGAAATGAGGGGTTTTTGCTTTTGCCATTTGTTACACACCTGTTTACTTTCTGTTTCTAGCCAGCAGTTGCAGCAGGAATTTAAAATACAGCACAAAAGGGTATTCTTAGGGTGTTATCAACATGATCAGGAGTTGGGAGTTCTAGAAGGTTTATAGACGACCCTGCTCTCATATTTCCTGTCCAATTGTGGAGACTCCAAGTTGGGTTAAATATGAACATCTTGCATGTTTAAACTGAACCTGTGAATATGTTGCTCATCTCAAGTTACAAGTCATCATTCAAAGAAAGCTTAAATGAGCGCTCATATACAGGAAATACTGCACACATGATAGCTATGAATGCTGAATGTAACCAGTGCTATCTTGCCTTTCTCAGCCTTTTGACTCCCCCGGCACCCCAAGCCACTATAGTGCTGTAGCAGAATACATTGTCTGAAAGAAAACCGTCTTTGGCTCTCAAGCTCTCTTTTAAATCATGAGACCATCCTGGCAGAATGGCACAGCTGTTCTAACTTAAAAATCAAACTTAGTCTTTTCTAGTTAGTCTCCTTCTAAGCTCATTGTTTTGTAGCACATCTTATGTACAATGCCCTAATGATACTAAAAAGCAACCTAAAGTAAAATACCTGTAAAGGGAGGGCCCCTGTGTTTAGGTGCTTATTTTCCTCTCTCCAGCAAAGACAGTAACTTTACAAGAAATGAAATTTGGCTTGGTTCTTTGTATTAAGTGGGTATCCTCAGCTATTGGACAATGTTGGCAAAACATCCTGTAGATGGCACCTGGAATTTTGAGATGTTCTACGGTTGAAATCCTGGCCCCTCCCAAGTCAATGGGAGTTTTATAACACTTTAGTAGGGCCAGGATTTCAACCCTAGATGTTTTGTAAAACCCACAAAGTGACCTGGTTTCTTCCCCCTCCTTAAGTTAGGCTACAAAAACAGACACTTTAAAGCAGAGGTGGGCAAACTACGGTCCACCAGCTGTTTTAATCCGGCCCTCGAGCTCCTGCTGGGGAGTGGGGTCTGGGGCTTGCCACTCCTCCGGTGCTCCAGGTGGGGAGCAGGGTTGGGGGCCGCTCCATGCAGCTCAGAAGCAGTGGCATGGCCCCTTTCCAGCTCCTACACATAGGGGCAGCCATGGGACTCCGCTCTGCATGCTGCCCCTGCTCCAAGCACTGCCCCTGAATCTTGCAGCCAATGGGAGCTATAGGGGTGGTGCCTGTTGATGGGGGAGTGCAGAGAGCCGCTTGAGGTAACCGCCTCCCAGAGCCTGCTCCTTTGAGCCCCCCCATGCCCATGCCCCTGCCCTCCTCCTGTCCTCCAAACCCTCTATCCCAGCCCAGAGCACCCTCCTTCACCCCAAACCCATCATCCCCAGCCCCACCCCGGAGCCCGCACCCCTTCCCACACCCCAACCCCCTGCCCCAGCCTTGATCCCCCTCTCACCCTTGAGCCAAAAAGTTTGCCCACCCCTACTTTAAAGAAACATTTTTTAATTCAGCAAGGTCCCACTGACAATGTATTTGCTCAGAACTTCATTCCAGACTTGCAGAAGTAGGTGAAGCATATCTTAGCCTTTAGAAGGGAGAAATCCACCATGTTCATGGATAAAGAATGAGATATTATGAAAAGAATAGTTTAATGTCTTATTCTCCCTGCTCTCCCCACCACCCTACTGCTTTTATCAAGCTTGTCCTCTTTAAGACTACTCATCTGGGTAAAGTTAGGCATGTACTTAAGTATCTTGCTGTACGAGGACCTCAAAAGTAAGGCATAGTGGGGTTAGGGGAGTACAGGACAGAAGACAAGTCGCTATACAGAAAATGTTTAACATGAGACAACTCCAATGTTCAACATTGTATGAGAGATCTTCTCTTTCTGAAGCACATACAGTGAAGAAAACCCTCCTTTGTCTCTCTGTAGAGAAATGAGAACCTGTGAAAGACACCATTATGATAAGATTTGACTATGACTAAGCTGTCATTGTCAAAGGACCAAAAGGGATAAGAAATATTTGGTTTTTTGAAGCCTGTCATTAAAACAGGATCTAAGGAAAGTAAATCTTTCTTAGGGCAGCAATAATTTAAAAACTAGTAATAATGACACTTATCAACCAAAATATTCTGGATATACAATAGAAAATACAACCCAACACATTAAAACGAGGAGGATTTGAGAGGTCAGTGGAGCTATGCCAGATTACAACAGTAGATAATTTGACCCCCCCAACATTTAATGTTTCCTCATCTTTTTCAACTGTGGTATTTCTCCCCCATACACCTTTTTCTTCTGGTAGCAGGAACTTAATACATATTTATTACACATTCTTTCAAAGTGAATGTTGATAATACCACTTGCTGAGGTGATTAAAATCAAGATATTTTTGCCCTTTAAAACAAAAGTTTATAGAATACTACTAGAAAAAACCCTTATTCATCATTTCTGTAATGGAACATATGAATTATTTATACCCACGACTGAATTATTAAAAAAAGAAAATCACAATGGCAAACTCCTCAGTACATTATTGACTTCATTCCTCTCCTAAGACCAGACATATTTGTATTTTTCCACAGTATATATGTGATTAAACACAAATAGAACACTTTTCAAATGAATTCTTAACCCTAGAAGCTTCGAATGATAATCTTGCTTAATAAATGCACAGCTTTCCTCCTGTGCAAGCAGAAATCAAAGTTTACTGAAGCAGAACATTCTTAGCAGTCAGCAGCAGCCTGCACTTAGCAAAAGAATGATACAGGATTAATACAGACACCTCATTTAAAAATGTACAGCCCTGAGCCATGTTATAACTACTGTATCTACATAAATGTTTATTAAAAACACTGCACTCTTTATAGGATGCTCTCAGCTGATCCATTCCTATATGTTTTCAAAGAGGTATGCTGAAGCAATGCCTAAGGCAGGCAACAGTTCTTGCATCTCCCCTACTGTGTGTAATCTCCTGTGACTCCAGATCAGTTCCCCTCCCTTCACCATGATTCCCCTTCCCTCAGTTCAAGTCAATTAGCCTCCCTCATCTTCTTGCTGTAGAAAAGGCTCTTACACTACCTTGCTCTGCCTTTTATACTGCTCCATGGGCTTCAACACCCTGCAGTCTCCTGTTTCTTTATTACCTCTGTTGGAGGTGATCTGCCCATTCATAACAATAGAGGGGAATCTTATGGCACTGTACCTGTTGTGGTGTTTCAAGGACTGGCTCTGTTTTTCCCCCACATCTCATTCTGAGGGGGCATCTTCTATTCCTAACGCCTCCTGATCTGAGTCTCGGGGAGCAAAAATGTGCCTTTTCCAATACAGGGAACTTTCTCCTTACCTGCAGTGAGAATTTAAAAGCCTAAGAGTTTCCTCTTCAGTGAGCCCCACAAATTTCAATCTGTGCTTTTGCTACCACTCTATATATACTCATGGAATAAAAGTGGTCTCAGTAAAGGACTCTACAGAAAGGGCACAATGGTAATGTAGCCAGCTCTTGATTTTCTTTAAAAGAAATGGGAGAAAATTCTAAGGGCTGTTATCAATGCATCAAGGGGAAAATTAATCTCCATTTTCCACAGCCGTGGAACACTCTGTAGAAAGAGAACCATTACAGCTCTGCTGTGCCATGGTGCATGGGGAGGACGGAGAGAAACAGAAGAGGGGGCAGAAGATAGAGGGCTGAGGATTCATTGAAAGAGAACCTGACCATGGATGTCTCTACCCAGATCCTGGTGTGGGTTTGCAGGGATTGTGGCCTGCATATCCCTTTCATAGATAGCCAGGTTGTGGGACCATCCAGGGTGAAAGGTGCCTGCTGGTAGACTCTCTCTGGAACCAAGTGGGAGAGCAACAGGAGGAGGAGGCTAGGTTGAGGTGCATCCGTGGCCATGAGGAATTCATAGAGTATTCATATGGAGACCTCCAAGTCTGAGGAAGCTATCCACCTAGAGAGGATTGCTGTCAAACCACCCAGGGAGGAGGGTATGGCTCTGTCACAGGGAAGACACTGACTTCTGGTGGCAGGCAGCGCTCCACCCCTGCTCCCAACCCACTGCCCATAGTGAAGAAAAACCTGTTATTATGCTCTGGCAAGGAAGGATAAGGAATCGCCCCTGGAGTTGGAGGAGAAGGAGGAGGAGCTCTGTACTTCCAAGGTTGGGATGATTGCAGCCACCGCTCCCAAGAGGGAGCATAGGGTAGTGCTGGTCAATGACTCCTTTCTGAGGCGCCTATCTGACAGCTTAACCTGGCATCCTGGGATCTATACTACCGACCAGGGGCCCATATCAGATATTACAGAGGGATTGTAGAGGATTATCTTGCCCTCTGACTACAATCCCATGCTGCTCATCTATGTGGACAATAATAATACTGTGAGGTTTGACTAGGGATGTAAATACTATTTAAAAAGTTAACCATTTAAATGATTTAAAATATTTCATTTAAATAGTTAACCAATTAAGCAACTGGGGCTGATCCTGCCAGCCAGCATGGCTGAGGCTGGAGTTGCTCCTGCCGGGGCCAGCACTGCTCCTGCCAAGTGGCATGGCTGGGCCCGCTCCAGCCAGTGTGGGATTAACGGTTAAGGCGGGTTAACCGGTAAGACTGTTACTGGTGAACATTTTACATCCCTAGATCTGACCCTGAGCAGATCAGACATGACTACAGGGCTCTGGGAGTAAGGATGAAGGAGCTTGTGGTGCAGGTGGTATTGTCTTCAATCCTTCCAGTCAAGGGTAGGGGCCCAGGCAGAGACAGATGCATCCTGGAGGTGAATGTCTGGCTGCCTAGATGGTGTTGCCAGGAGGTCTTCGGCTTCCTAGAACAGCATGCTGTGATCAAGGAAGCCGAAGGACTTCTGAGCAGAGATGGGGTCCACCTATTGAGGAAGGAGAAGACTATCTTTGGATACAGACTAGCTAACCTAGTGAGATGGGCGTTAAACTAGGTTTGACAGTGGAAGGAGACAAAAATCCACTGGTAAGTCAGAAACAGGGAGATCTAGGCCATTGTATCAGGGACGAAGGAGAGACAAGAGGGGCTATAGAAAGGAAATAAAATCATTATCTTAGATGGTCAGTATACTAATGCAAGAAGTATGGGGAACAGGAAGAACTAGAAATACTAGTGAATAAATGCAACTATGACATAGTTGGTTGGACTATACACATGGACTGAGATATTGGGTTAGATGTATAATTTTCTCAGGAAGGACAGGCAGGGAAAAAAGAGGAGGTGTTTTGTATATCAAAGATGTACACACTTGGACTGAGGTAGAGATAGAAATAGGAGACAGATTTGTTGAGAGTCTCTGGGTAAGGACAAAAGGGGTAAGGAAAAAATGGATATCATGGTAGGTGTCTACTATAGACCACCTAACAAGGAAGAAGAGGTGGAGGAGTCTTTTTTAAAACCTAACAATGTCATCCAACACACAAGACTTGGTGTTGGGGGACTCAACTACCTAGACATCCACTCGGAAAGTAATACAGCAGGGAACAGATTATACAATAAGTTCTTGGAATGCATTGGAGACAAATTTATTTCAGAAGGTGGAGAAACCAACTAGTGGAGAGGCTGTTCTAGATTTGATGTTGACAAATAGGGAGGAACTGGTTGAGAATTTGAAAGTGGAAAGCAGCTTGTGTGAAAGTGATCATGGAATGATGAGTTCATGATTTTAAGGAATGGTAGGAGGGAAAAAAACAGCAGAATAAAGATAAGGGATTTCAAGAAGGCAGACTTCAGCAAACTCACGGAGTTGGTAGTAAGACCCCATGTGAAGCAAGTCTAAGGGGAAGAACAGGTCAAGAAAGTGGAGTTTTTCAAAGACATTAAGGGCGTAAGAGCAAATTATCTCACTGCGTAGGAAAGATAGGAAGTATGGCAAGGCACCACCCTGGCTTAACCAAGTGATCTTCAATGATCTGAAATGCAAAAAAGTCCTACAAAAAGTGGAAACTAGATCAAATTACAAAGGATGAATATAAACACAAGCATGTAGGGACAAAATGAGATTAAACTAGCTAGAGACAAACCATTCCCAGAGAGTAGATAATTGTGGTTCACAGTCATAATGAGTGGTATCCCTTAGGGATTGGTTCTGGCCCGGTTCTCTTCAAGATCTTCATCAATGATTTAAATAATGACAGAAAATATATTTATAAAGTATGCAGATGATACCAAGCTCGGACAGGTTGCATTAGAGGATAAGATTAAAATTCAAAATGATCTCGACATACTGGCGAAATGGTCTGAAGTAAATAGGGTGAAATTATATAAGGACAAATGCAAAGTACTCCACTTAGGAAGAAACAGTCAGTTGCACACATACAAAATGGGAAATGACTGCCTAGAAAGGAGTACTGTGGAAAGGGATATGGGGAATCATAGTTGATCACAAGCTAAATA
Organism: Chelonia mydas; assembly: GCF_015237465.2. Lineage (NCBI taxonomy): Eukaryota > Metazoa > Chordata > Testudines > Cheloniidae > Chelonia > Chelonia mydas. The sequence continues at coordinate 26,898,314 of NC_057851.1, read as the reverse complement.
CAAGTCAACAGTGCAACACTGTTGCAAAAGAAAGAAGGAAGAAGGAGCAAACATACTGGGATGTATTAGCAAGAGACATGAGAAAGGATTCATCCACTCTATTGTGCACTGATTAGGCCTCAACTAGAGTCTTGTCCAAATCTGGGCACTCCATTTCAGGAAAAATGTGGATAAATTCAAGAAAGTCCAGAAGAGAGCAACAAAAATGATTAAAGGTCTAGAAAAAATGACCTCTGTGGGAAGACTGAGAAAAAAAATGGGTTTGTTTAGTCTGGAGAAGAGAACACTGAGAGGGGATATAACAGTTTTCAAGTACAGAAAAGGTTTTTACAAGGAAGAGGGTGAAAAATTGTTCACATTAACCTCTGGATAGGACAAGAAGTAAGAGGCTTAAATTGCAGCAGGGAAGGTTTAGGTTGGACATTAGGAAATCTTCCTGTCAGTGTAGTTAAGCACTGGAATAAATTCTCCAGGGAGGCTGTGGAATTTCCATCATTAGTGGTTTTTAGGAGCAGGTTACACAAACACCTGTCTCAGATCATCTAGTTATTATTTAGTCTTGCCTTAAGTGCAGGGGACTGGACTAGATGACCTATTGAGGTCCTTTCCTGTCCTACACTTATGAGTCTATGCTTGCTACAAGGATGTAAAAGCCCTATGTAGGTGTAAAAGAATGAAGGCCTTCCTTATAGCACCGTCTTTCTACCAGGACAAGCGTTGCTCTTTCTGAGTCAGCTCACTCCCTACGTTAATTCGGTCTTAGCATTCTCAAGAAAGCTAGGAAAGCAGTTTCCAGCCAGCAGGTTTAGTAGTTTTATTTAAGCCTTCTTAAGAAAGAAATCAAAACCTTAGCGATTTTCATCAGAAGTCTGTGCAGGGCAAGCACCCCCTGCCCTAAATCTGCCTTAAGTAACACTAATAATCAAAATCCCACCCAAGTTCCTGCTGCAGTCTTTTATAAGGGTCAGCTAATTAAGTTCCAGCTCATTCTCAGGTGCAGCAGATGGTCCAGTCAGCCAGGTGCAGGCCTCTGGCCCCAGAGCAATGATATCCCTTATACCTTCACAGTAGGCTATTCCTAGACAGGAGTAGCCTCCATGGTACCGCTCTGCAATTGCACAATGGCCTGTAGGGGACAATTACTCCCTCCCTTCTCATCACCCAGCTGCTCAAGTCAGGTATGCAGGGCTGGATTTGCCCCTAAATAGTTGTCCTAGCTCCTTCTCACCTTCAAAGATAGAAGGTGAGAAGGAGCTGTGAATAACATTTTAAGTTCAGGTTTTAAATAATTCGGCCCTAGGTTTGGCTCTGTAATGCTTTCTGAAATGTTCTGAAAAGAATTGAGGACTCAGATGGCACTTAAGTGAAGAGTTAGGCTGAAGTCCAGGAAGGCAAATGCATGGCAGAAGTGATATATAATTTTCCCTGATGTCCTAGTGAAGCTGGCCTTAGGCACAGATTGAGAACTCTACCTATTAAAGAAGGCTGGGCCGATAGAGCATGGGTGCATTTTCCTGCCCCTGCCTTGCCCTGCTGGCCAACCCATTAAGCATGTATTGCAATCACTATGGTGCTCATGTAACTGGTTGAGAGGAAGCCATGTGCAATCTCTCACATCCAGTCTCCGTGGCTCCCTCTCTTTTCAGTGTTGAACTTCAGCTGCCTAAACTGGAATGTGATGGGGACTGGATAACATGTTTTGTCCTGGACATTTGGGGCTTTCATAGAATACCAGGGTTGGAAGGGGCCTCAGCAGGTCATCTAGTCCAGCCCTCAGGTCAAAGCAGGACCAATCCCCAACTAAATCATCCCAGCCAGGGCTTTGACAACCCTGACCTTAAAAACCTCAAAGGAAGAAGATTCCACCACCTCTCTAGATAACGCATTCCAGTGCTTCACCACCCTCCTAATGAAAAAGTTTTTCCTCATATCCAACCTAAACCACCCCCACTGCAACTTGAGACCATTACTCTTTGTTCTGTCATCTGGTACCACTGAGAACAGTCTAGATCCATCCTCTTTGGAACCCCCTTTCGGGTAGTTGAAAGCAGCTATCAAATCCCCCCTCATTCTTCTCTTCTGCAGACTAAACAATCCTAGTTCCCTCAGCCTCTCCTCATAAGTCCTGTGTTCCAGTCCCCTAATCAGTTTTGTTGCCCTCCGCTGGATGCTTTCCAATTTTTCCACATCCTTCTTGTAGTGTGGGGCCCAAAACTGGACACAGGACTTCAGATGAGGCCTCACCAACATCGAATAGAGGGGAACGATCACGTCCCTTGATCTGCTGGCAATGCCCCTACTTATACAGCCCAAAATGCCGTTAACCTTCTTGGCACAAAGGGCACACTGTTGACTCATATCCAGCTTCTCATCCATTGTAACCTCTAGGTCCTTTTCTGCAGAACTGCTGCCTAGCCATTTGGTCCCTAGTCTGTAGCAATGCATGGGATGATTCCATCTTAAGAGAAGGACTCTGCACTTGTCCTTGTTGAACCTCAGATTTCTCTTGGCCCAATTCTCCAATTTGTCTAGGGTCCTCTGTATCCTATCCCTACCCTCCAGCATATCTACCACTCCTCCCAGTTTAGTGTCATCTGGAAACTTGCTGAGGGTGCAGTCCACGCCATGCTCCAGATTAATGAAGATATTGAACAAAATCAGCCCCAGGACTGACCCTTGGGGCACTCCACTTAATACCGACTGCCAACTAGACATGGAGCCATTGATCACTGTCTGATGAGCCCGACGATCTAGCCAGCTTTCTATCCACCTTATAGTCCATTCTTTAACTTGCTGGCAAGAATACTGTGGGAGAGTATCAAAAGCCTTGCTAAAGTCAAGGAACAACATGTCCACTGCTTTCCCCTCATCCACAGAGCCAGTTATCATCATAGAAGGCAATTAGATTAGTCAGGCATGACTTGCCCTTGGTGAATCCATGTTGACTGTTCCTGATCACTTTCCTGTCCTCTAAGTGCTTCAGAATTGATTCCTTGAGGACCTGCTCCATGATTTTTCCAGGGACTGAGGTGAGGCTGACGGGCCAGTAGTTCCCAGGATCCTCCTTCTTCCCTTTTTTAAAGATGGGCACCACATTAGCCTTTTTCCAGTCTTCCGGGACTTCCCCCGATCGCCATGAGTTTTCAAAGATAATGACCAATGGCTCTGCAATCACATCTGCCAACTCCTTTAGCACACTCGGATGCAGCGCATCCGGCCCCATGGACTTGTGCTCATCTAGCTTTTCTAAATAGTCCCAAACCACTTCTTTCTCCACAGAGGGCTGGTCACCTCCTCCCCATGCTGTGCTGCCCAGTGCAATAGTCCGGGAGCTGACCTTGTTCGTGAAGACAGAGGCAAAAAAAAGCATTGAATACATTAGCTTTTTCCATAACCTCTGTCACTAGGTTGCCTCCTTCATTCAGTAAGGGGCCCACACTTTCCTTGACTTTCTTCTTGTTGCTAACATACCTGAAGAAACCCTTCTTGTTACTCTTAACATCTCTTGTTAGTTGCCAAGTGTGATTTGGCCTTCCTGATTTCACTCCTGCATGCCTGAGCAATATTTTTATACTCCTCCCTGGTCATTTGTGCATTCTTTTTTGTGTTTAAGATCAGCAAGGATTTCATTGTTAAGCCAAGCTGGTCGCCTGCCATATTTACTATTCTTTCTACACATTGGGATGGTTTGTTCCTGTAAACTCAATAAGGATTCTTTAAAATACAGCCAGCTCTCCTGGACTCCTTTCCTCCTCATGTTATTCTCCCAGGGAATCCTGCCTATCAGTTCCCTGAGGGAGTCAAAGTCTGCTTTTCTCAAGTCCGGGGTCCGTATTCTGCTGCTCTCCTTTCTTCCTTGTGTCAGGATCCTGAACTCAACCATCTCATGGTCACTGCCTCCGAGGTTCCCATCCACTTTTGATTCCCCTACTAATTCTTCCCAGTTTGTGAGCAGCAGGTCAAGAAGAGCTCTGCCCCTAGTTGGTTCCTCCAGCACTTGCATCAGGAAATTGTCCCCTACACTTTTCCAAAAACTTCCTGTATTGTCTGCACCGCTGTATTGCTCTCCCAGCAGATATCAGGGTGATTGAAGTCTCCCATGAGAACCAGGGCCTGTGATCTAGTAATTTCCATTAGTTGCTGGAAGAAAACCTCGTCCACCTCATCCCCCTGGTCCGGTGGTCTATAGCAGACTCCCAGCACGACATCATCCTTGTTGCTCACACTTCTAAACTTAATCCAGAGACTCTCAGGTTTTTCTGCAGTTTCATACCGGAGTTCTGAGCAGTTATACTGCTCTCTTACATACAATGCAACTCCCCCACCTTTTCTGCCTTGCCTGTCCTTCCTGAACAGTTTATATCCATCCATGACAGTACTCCTGTGATGTGAGTTATCCCACCAAGTCTCTGTTATTCCAATCACATCATAATTCCTTGACTGTGCTAGGACTTCCAGTTCTCCCTGCTGGTTTCTCAGGCTTCTTGCATTTGTGCATAGGCACTTAAGGTAACTCACTGATTGTCCTGCTTTCTCAGTATGAGGCTGGAATCCTCCCCTCTCGCACTCTCTTGCTCGTGCTTCCTCCCGGTATCCCAGTTACCTCAGGGCTTTGGTCTCCTTCTCCGGTGAACCTAGTTTAAAGCCCTCCTCACTAGGTTAGCCAGCCTGCTTGCAAAGATGCTCTTCCCTCTTTTCGTTAGGTGAAGCCTGTCTCTGCCTAGCACTCCTCCTTCTTGGAGCACCATCCCATGGACAAAGAATCCAAAGCCTTCTCTCTGACACCACCTGCGTAGCCATTCGTTGATTTCCATGATTCGACGGCCTTTACCCAGGCCTTTTCCTTCCACGGGGAGGATGGACAAGACCACCACTTGCGCCTCAAACTCCTTTATCCTTCTTCCCAGAGCCACGCAGTCTGCAGTGATCCATCCACTCAAGGTCATTGTTGGCAGAATCATTGGTGCCCACGTGGAGAAGTAGGAAGAGGTAGCGATCCAAGGGCTTGATGAGTCTCGCCCTTCTCTCTGTCACATCATGAATCCTACCTCCTGGCAAGCAGCAGACTTCTTGGTTTTCCTGGTTGGGGTGGCAGATAGAAGACTCAGTCCCCCTGAGGAAGGAGTCCCCAACCACCACCACTTTCTCTTGGGAGCGGTGGTCATGGAACTCCCTTCCCTAAGACAGGGCATCTCATGCCTTCCAATGGCAGAGTCTCCTTCTGCTCCCTTCCCTCAGCTGTATCATTTAGTCCATTCTCCACTTATTCAAAGCACATTGAAGACACACAGGCACTTAGAGAAGAGTTGGGCAGAAGGGTGTGGAGTAGAATTTCATGGGTTTACTTGGACTATGATTTACTGGTGAGTATCTTTGTAGATTTTTATGTTGACATTGTGAATTTTGATTTTTGTGAAAGCACCTGGAGCAACTGGATGGGCACCTGTTAATACAAATCTGAATAAGGGCCATTGACTTCAACTGGAGTTGTGAGTCCTCTGCCCTTCTGAAAATTAGATCCTAAGTACCATTGATTTGGAGATGAAATCACAAAAGCAAGGAAACTGAGTGAAGGCAGTTCAATCTATTATGCCTATAGGCACTGAAATGTAAGCTAGGGCCAGATTCTCAGCTGGAGTGAATTGGCCTACTTCCACTGAAGTCAAGCAAGGTAGTCTAATTTACACTAGTTGAAACTCTGACCTAACTACTACTGTTATTTTGTTTGGATTAGACATTTAAGATTAAACTGTCTCATGAAAAATGGGTAGATATAATATTTTTTGCCCATATAACATTTACCAAAATATTACACAAACTCAAACTTTGACCTGCATCAGATTGATTTGTCATGTACTGATGGTGATGTCATCTCTTTATATATAAAGACAGCTACCTCACAATTTCTTGTGAGGGCAATCCAGAGATGTATGCTGGCTTTCATGAGACAATGAATAATCCCTTGAGCTGACCTTCCCACATGCCTGGAAGAGGGCAAAGAACCTTCACAGATGAAGGAGAAGCAGAGGTGCACTGGGGGCTAAGGAGCAGATGTGGGGTGGGTCGGGGCAGTATTAATTGTATCTGGGGAGAAACACAAAATTCATGTGAAAAGAAAAGGAGAACTAGTGGCACCTTAGAGACTAACCAATTTATTTGAGCATAAGCTTTCGTGAGCTACAGCTCACTTCATTGGATGCATTCAGTGAATGCATCCGATGATGAAGTGAGCTATAGCTCACGAAAGCTTATGCTCAAATAAATTGGTTAGTCTCTAAGGTGCCACTAGTTCTTTTCTTTTTGCGAATACAGACTAACACGGCTGCTACTCTAAAAAATTCATGTGGAGGCTGTGGGGGTGTATAATTGATATAGCAGCTCACAGGCTGAAATGGCATCACTCTCTACAAAATTGAGAGAGTTGGCAACACTGAATTTGTCACACACACACACACACACACACACACACACACAGAGCGTTGGCGGGGGAGTTAAAATAAATCTGAAGCCAGGCCTGTGAAGGGGTTTGCCCTCACACTGACAGAGGGGACTAACAAGCTCCTCTGGGCCTGTTCAACACCAATGAGGTGCACCTGCAAGGCTGTGTCCCCTGGAGAGTAGGGAGCTTAAAATGAAAAACATGCCACAGGCAGGGGTGATAAAGAGGGCGAAGGTTACCCTGTGGCAGACAGGCCTGCCTAGAAGGAAACAAGAACAAGCCTCACTGCTCCTGAAGCTGTATGACCCAGCCTCAGAGCAGCACGGGTGGGAAAACAGCTTCACTGTGAAGTTCCTCTGCCAACTTCTGTGCACTCTTCGAACGTTTTGAAATCCCTCATCTGACCAATAAGACTGTAGGTATGACTTTGCTTTGTCCAGTTGTTCCATTGCTCCAGATATATCAAGGTCAACACCTTGGAGTCTCTTGCTTACAACATTTCAAAGGGTATGTCATGCCACAACACTAAGCCACACTGAAATTTGAAGTTATATATGTTTCTGGTGATTCCATTTCCCTCTGCCACTGTTCTCCCATGAACAGTTCCCGTCATAGCATTATTCTCCATAATGGCAACTATGGCATCATCTATCTTCCCAATTTGGTGTTTGATAGGCTTTATCGCCTCCACTCAACTTTCCCATCGTGTGGCACTCAGTGGTTTCAGTGCAAGAGAGGATGTTTCCAGATGTTGCTTCAAAATTTGCCATCAATGAATTGATGCAGAGAAAAATACGTAGATACTTGAATTACATTAAAAAATTCAGCAGCCTCACTAGAAGCTGATGCTGCATCACTGACCACCAAGTTCAATGAATGAGAACTGCATAGGACAAAAAAAAACTCTAGGGTTTAAACTCTCAGATCCGTGTCTGCACTCCTCTGTTCTTTCCTCTCATGTTGGAACCATTATCGTAGCCCTGACCTCTCATGTCAGCTATCGCAATTCCTGTATCTTCCAGCTTTTTAAGAAGCACATTTGTCATACCAGCTCCTGTAGTATCATCAATGTCAATAAATTCTAGAAAATTTCTGACAGTCACCATTTCAGGGACATTTTCACTAGGTTCTGTTGTTGTTACAAAACACACCATTACAGTCATTTGTTCCATATGGCTGATGTGAGGCGTGCAGTCCAGAATAACAGAGTAATATCTTGTTGACTTTAGATCTGCCACAATCTTCTGTTTGACTTTTGTTGCCAATAACTCTATGATCTCATTTTGAATAGCTTTTCCAAGGTAGTGGTGTGTGTACATTTCTTGGGTGGTGACTCTTAGATGCTCCTGGAGTACAGCATCAGACTCTGTCATCAGCTCCACAATTTTAAGGAAGTTTCCATTGTTTGGCACATACAGCTGATCTGAAATGCCACGCAGCGCTAGGTTTTGGGTAGCAAGCATTCTCACAATGGCAATGAGCCTTTTCAGAGCATTTTGCCAGTAAAGAGACTCTGACGCAATCTTCTCTTGATGCTGATCTATGGTAGCCTTTAACCTCTCATCTCAAGCTCTTTCCACCTATGGAATGCTCACTGGTGATTTGCTGCCTTCTCATGGCATGCCAGATTTCAAGTCAGATTTTTCCAGTCCTTTGTTCCTATAGAACCCAATGTGGCTGTGTCATAACCATACAGCTAAGGGTAGCCTAGAATTCCTCCTTACCTGTAAGGGATTAAGAAGCTCAAACCACCTGGTTGGCATCTGACCAAAAGGACCAACAGGGAAAGAAGATACTTTCAAATCTGGGTTGGGGGGGAGGGAAGATTGTTTGTGTTCTTTGTTTGTGTGTTCTCTGGGGAAGCAGAGAAGCATCAGGTCAGAAAACTCCTTCTCCTAAAATCATCCTAAAATGAGTCTCAATATTGCAAAAAAAGTAAATAAGGCAAGGCGCGTTAGATTATCTTTTGTTTTTAGCTTGTGAATTTTCCCTTTGCCTAGAGGGAGGTTTATTCCTGTTTTTTGTAACTTTGAAACTAAGCCTAGAGGGAGCTCCTCTGTGTTTGTGAATCTTTTGTTACCCTGTAAAGTTATCTTCCATCCCGATTTTACAGAGGTGATTCTTTTACCTTTTCTTTAAATAAAATTCTTCTTTTAAGAACCTGATTGATTTTTTAGTGTCCTATAGATCCAAGGGGTTGGGTCTGTGCTCACTTTGTAAACAATTGGTTAGGATTTTATTCTGAAGCCTCCCCAGGAAGGGGGAGTGTAAGGGCTTGGGAGGATATTTGGGGGGAGATAGGGCTCCAAGTGGCCCTCCCTGAATGTTTAAGTCACTTGGTGGTGGCAGCATACCACCCAAGGACAAAAGGAATTTGTGCCTTGGGGAAGTTTTTAACCTAAGCTAATAGAAATAAGCTTAGGGGGGTCTTTCATGTGGTGTTCAGAATGGGGAGGGAACCATGACAGGCTGGAACATTAGACTGGAAGAGTTTGCAACAAAGACAGTATGCAGCATTCTGGGTTTTTGAGTACATAAGCCACGGTCTCTCCACTTTGTCACCACTGGGGATTTCATGCCAGTAATGTGTTGGATGGAAACTTCTATTTTCATTGTATTTGGGGAACATGAAGTTTTTCACTTGCTGTGGCCCATGCAGTACAAGGAAGTCCCTCAGGCTACTACTCAAGTGGGTCCACAGTCCTGGATCATCTAGACTTAAGGAACTAAACTCAGCAGCAGCTGTTTCTTGTGCCTCCACCACACTCTTCTCTGATCTATACTTTTCTTCAGGAATGTGCATGGTTACATCCATTTGAGATGGAGATATGGATGCTGCAGTAGCTCCCAGGTCACCTGCACTCTGACTAACTGCAAGATCAGGCATCTCCTCACCACTCACATCCTCACTGGGCCGGAATGCTCACCGTGAACATTTGTTTCTATGTATCTCAGGAGAGTTCCTTCCTGCTTAAATAGATAAGCTTCCTTTCTTTTTCTGAATGCTGCCCCACAGGGGTGTTTTCTTCTTTCACTCATGAGTGCTGTTCTATGCCAGCTATAGTGGTTCTCAACAATCAGTTGAAGGGGGACAAATAAGCAGGCTGGTAGCAGGGCCTGAGTGAGGGAAGATGTCAGCATCTTAAGGGCCTAACTGGCTCCTACTACTTCAGTTGACTGCCTGTTCTCCTCAAGTGGATTCAGGGAAGCAGCAGGAAACAGGAAGCTCCCTGAGAAGCTGGTGTTAATCAGTCCAGGTTCCTGGGAGTGCTAGAGAGGTACATAAGAGGCTCCTCCTCCTCTCTCTGCCTGCCTGCAGCTCCTGCTGCTTTCTGTTATTCCCTCTCACCTTTCCTCCTGCCTGTGATGTCTCTTGTGCATCTAGAGCAGAGAGAATACATGTGTACCAGAAGCAGATAATTTTCTACACTCTGGGTCCTAGTGGCACCCCCCCCCCCACTGTGTCACCTCAGGCGGCTGCCTCAGTTTGCCTCATGGTAAGGCCTGCCTTGCTTTGTGCCATCAATGGGACAGCATGGGCCCAAGGTCAGCACGAGCTGGTCCTGCTGCAGGACTGAGGCCATGATCAGAAGTGTCTTAAAAACTGCACTGTGTTGCTTAAATCCAGTAGTATGCAGACCCTGAAGTTACATATTAAAATGTCAGTAGTGTATTTTTTTTTTTACTAGCTGCAAGATGAGTGGGAATGTATAAGTTAGGCATGAGTAATGCAAGTGTAGGTTCTGCATGTATAAAATATTTGCCTTGAATAGGGATACATTTTAGAAAATGTGTTCCCAGCTGAACCATTCTGTTTTATTTCATGAGCAATAAAGGAGGCTATGGCACCTTCTCCTATTAGTTGGTATTATGTTTCTTTTAAACTCTTGCATATTATTTCATGTTGATTAAAAGTCAGTAAAATACATAGGTGCACACATATCACACAAAGAAATGAGCCATCATATGAGGAATTGAGTGACTAAAACCCACCAGCAGATTCTTGTGTAAAACATACCTGAGCATGGAGAGCAGTTGTTGCATGACAATGTGGTTCTGTGAAATGCCATTTATAAATATTTATACCAAATTCCTTTAAGTCCCTGGCACTGGGGGGAGAGAGAGAGCACATACAGGGCTAAATAATTGGACTACAAACACACAAAATTGGGGCATTCCACCCTCTGGACCCATTAATCGCTGGGGGCTGGAGACAGGAGATTTTCAGGAAGACTTGCTTTTACTCTACCACTCAACCCTCCATGCAGCCCCGGAACAGCATAATTTCTAGGTCTGCTTGTGTGTGCAACCTCATGAAGAGGCTTAAAAGGAATGCATGTCACAAACAGCTTTCCCCACTTCTGCACCTCTGTAGCCTGATGACCTTTAAGTGTGTATACAATGTATAGCCCTAGCCATGACCCTGCTAGCAGCCCTGTTGACATGCCTCCACTGTAATCTGAGGAGACCACCTAAGGGTGAGAAACTATTTCAGTCTCCATGCCAATTTAGTCATTGGACAGTCTGCTCAGATTGCTACCACCAACTGTGCATGAGTTTGCCTGTGCCATGTAGGCCATTGATAGTTCAGAGCTTAAAATGCCAGTTTGTGCCAAAGGTAGTGGCTTTTGTGGTGTGGGCCCTCGTCAGTTGAGAATGTGTTAAGAACAATTCAAGAAATGGACCATCATTGTAGCCAACTCAACATGCAGCTGTGATCAAAAAAGCAAACAATGTTAGGTAGCATAAGAAATTGAATGGTGAATTGTATGGAGAATATTATGATGCCTTTATAAAATCAGTGGCATGGTCTCATCTGGAATATTGTGTGAAATGCTGGTCACTCCTTCTCAAACAGGATATTGCAGAACTAGCGAGGGTTCAGAGAAGAGTGATAGCACTGATCAATAGCTTGGAAAAACTATTAGAGAGAATCCCAGCCTTTTCAATCTCTTAAAAAGGAGTGAATAAGAGGGGATATGATAAAAGTACACAAAATAGTGAGTGGTCTATAGAAAGATTGGGAATGTCTGCTCTCCCTGTTGCAACATTAAACACAAGGAGATCTTCAATGGAATTGAAAGGTAGAAAATTCAACACTGATAAAGTTTTTCCACACAAGGCCCAATTAGACTGTGGAACTCATTACCACAGCAAGCCAAGGTCAAGAACTTAAGATTCAAAAAGGTATTGGAAACTTATGGACAATTAATTTTAACAAAATTTGTGTAAAGGTGATTAAGCCTTATGGTTCAGGTCTTAAGCCAATCTCTAACTATTAGAGAACAGGATGAAAGTGTAGGTGGGTGTGTGGATGAAAGGGAGGGGTCAGATTACCACACATCTGCCTACTACAGGGTTCATTTTCCTCTGTAGCATCTTATGTTCGCCATTGTTGGAGACAGGATACTGGTCTAGATGGATCTCGGATCTGATCTAGTCTGTCAATTACTATGAGTCCATCCATTCCACAAAGGCAATCAAACAGGCACCAGACAACAATATATGTAATCTTTACTCACCTTGGCTGCATTAGAGTTTGATCTAATAGTAGGAACACTTTATTATGTTTCAGTGTTGCAAATTGCTGTTTTTTTTTCCTGGAGGGATTATATTTTTGCAGAAGGCAAAGATGCACACAAATGACACTCCTGAGAGGATAACAAAGGTGCTGTTATGGGATCAAGCTGTAGAGCCAATAAGGAGTGGGTGGTCTGTGTGTATGGAAGACTGATAAAATAATGACTTACATTAATACTTATCAACATCAGCCAGGAACACCAGATGGTCACCAGCTGGGAGACAAAACTCTTCATTTCTAAAAATGTGCATCTCTTGTAAAATATCTTAATCACTATCAGCCTCTGTAAACTCAATTTTAACAGTCTGCTGTGGTGACTGAGTATAACACCGTGTAGTGTACTGTGTATGGGAAATCTAGATAATGCTGCAAATCTAGCTAAGGCATAACTGGAAGTCATATTTTAAGGTCACTCATTTTGTTTATGACTAAAAAATCACAACTGAAACTATGTACATGGGGATAAAAGTTCACTGTAGTTCCATACTCTAAGCACACAGAGGTATGAGGCAATTCTAGGCAGCATCTGGGAGTAGATTATTTTATCAGGGGGTTATTCTGTCCTTTCTTATCATGGAGGAAAACTGTTAATATTTCCTTTATGCTTAACTGCATCACAGTGGCTAATATGTTAGGAAAAACAAAGTAATCAGAAATTGGGTGGTGCATTCCCCAAAGTAAAATAAAGAGCCTACAATGGAATATTAATAAGCCATGTGATGGAAATACTAAAGGTTAGGAATGTTTTTGAAAACAGGAGGAAATTAGCTTAGAGAGACTAGTATTGTTGACACAAGATTTGAAACTATATTGATTGTGGAGGTTCAGGAGCAACCTGCTGGTATAAATGTGACTGGTTGACTCAATACAACAGGTCAAATTCACTTCTGCTACAAGTGGGCCCAACTTCATTAACTTTACTGAGATTTGCTCTGGTTTATGTCATGTTTATGTCTGGTTATGTCATTTGCTCTGGTTATGTTGAGATCCAAATATAAAAGGAGTTTACCTGGTAATCAGAATGTGAGCATGTGGCTGAGCTACTATGCTTAAGCTCAGTTTTTCTTCCTTTTATCCCTTCCCTGCTAATATGCGATGGCACTGGCGATAACCATGAAGGGAGCAGCTTGCCCCTGTTTAATTATAAAACTGAAGTTACAGCAATTGCAATCAACAGAAGATGGGAGGGAAAGGAGTAAAATACATAAGAATTATGAGCCAGATTACTTTCCCCAGATCAGTTTATGGAGGGCACTCTCAGCAAATGGATCTGTTCATACTCATGTGGAAGAGGAGCGTTCAGCTACCCCCATCTCCTCCTTGGACCCCACAGAGAGCTCTCCATGGGGTCACAGGAATGGGACAGAGGGATGGTTTCAGCCCCATAAGGAATCTATTCAGGAATTAATATCACCTGAGGAGGAACCTCTCCATACAATGGGATCTCACTTTAAAGGGGGAGAGAGAGCTCAGTGGTTTGAGCATTGGCCTGCTAAACCCAAGGTTATGAGTTCAATCCTTGAGGAGGCCATTTAGGGATCTGGGCCAAAAATTGGGGATTGGTCCTGCTTTAAGCAGAGGCTTGGGCTAGATGACCTTCTGAGGTCCCTTCCAATCCTGATATTCTATGATTCTATAGAAGGAAGATTCCAGGGTCTGCTGCCTTCAGGAGAGGCTCTGTGACTTAAGTGTCACAGGTTAATTCCACACTGGAACCATACCAACAGGAAGCTGGGGTCAGAGGGCCCAGGGAACCCATGAGAGCATGAATGGCTCCTGACCTCAGCCTCTAATGGATCCACTGAGATCTATCCAGATAAAGGGGAATCTAGAAAGTTGCTTGGTTGAACCCCCTGCTTTGTTCACAGAGGGCACATTTTGTTGCTTTTTTGGAAGCATTCAGAGAAAACACAAGGGTTTTCCCTGCAGGATGGAGCAATTGCGGTCCATAAAAATAAGGTGTGAGAAGAGACCTATAGCACTGGTTTAATATATTCAAATCTAGATTAGGTCGAGAATGAGCGGCGTTTAGATATTTCAGCATAGTCAGTAGTAATGATGTAGACATATTACAACATAAACAGTCTAATACATTTCAGAACAAGGGGCAGTCCCTGCTTAGATGATGTCTGGTAATAGGATGGAAAAGGTATTACAGATCAGGACAGAGGTTTGTTGGTAAAACTGTGTGTGTGGGGGGAAAATATTCGCCATCACCAGCAATATATTTTTTACCATTTTTTGTGGTAAAGAGCTCCAGTTTGAAACCTATCTAGGTCTCAAGGGTAAAAAGTGTTTAACAAAGCAGAGTCAGACAGATAAAGCACAGCTTCTGTCTAGTCATGTCCTTGGGGAAAATTGCCTTTCATTTACGACAATTATAAGTGAATACTAGTCTAGCGTTTGTCTATCCATAATGGATTTGAGCTGCAATCCTCTGTTATAAAGGAGTGTTGCAATAACGTACAGTAATGATTCAAAATGCTGCACCTTTGTTCTGGACAATTAGGTTCCTCAGTTTTCATTTAGACCTTGCGCAGACAAATTCCAACTGACCTGAATGAGAATTCTGCCTGAGCATGGACCTCAGGATATTGCCCTTAATGTAAAATACCACACCACTGTTTTTTTTTATAAAGGGTTGAGTCACACTGTACTAGTTCTGGTTTTCATTTTCAGCCGTAAACTTCAAATAATTCCCTTGACAAGTTTGTTTTTTTTTATAAAGAAAATATAGTGCAATTCCCTTCCCACCCCTTTTTTGTATATATATAGAAAGACTTATGATTGTCTACTCCCCTTTTGCAACAAATCATTGTGCAACAGAAAACTAACATGTCCAGCAGTTTGACTTTGACATAGATGGGTTGGGAGTGGTATTTGTCTGAAAAAAATTACATTGATTTGCTTCTCCCTTGCCCATGGTGATTGCAAGAGATCTGCTCACTTGTGGCGCTAAGTAACTTCCAGTCCCGTTAAAGTCAATGTAAGTTGAGGATGCTCAATTGGCCTAAATTGTATTGAATAGGTATGTGTTCCCCCCCACCCCCTTAACCAGTTACAGTCTTCATGCTACAACTAGGTTCTCAAGTATATAGTATCTTCAACTAAAATTAACCAAACAGAGGAAATATAGAGAGATCAAGGTTAAAGACTTTCTTTTCCTGACTTTCCCTTTAAGGATCATACGTATGAGGGAACGGAAAGTGACTGCTAAGAGTCTTGTCCTGGCCCCACTGATGGAAGTGGAAAATCCTGTTCATTTGGCAGGCACAGATTGGGTCTCAGGTTCTGATCTGTGTAGTTCTAGTGATACATACTTAGAGTTGAAATCCTCGCCAACCAATCAGATTGTTTCCTTAGTACAGAGCACGTTGTAAAAGATTGTAATCTCATGTGCTTCGCAATGAGTTATGGAATCAACAATGAAATTCATTGCTTTCCCAGCTACTCAGTTTCATACCTACCAAACATTACTTTTAAAAAAAATTAAATTGTAATACTTTAGTCCAAACCACATAGGATCCAGACACAACCACCATGAACAGCGACTGACTAGTAACATCAGTGATGATGCCACATTTACAAAAAGCCTCTTGCTACTTAACCAACCAATAAAGTTGAAAGGAATCCCTTAATTTGGCTGGCTCAAAGTTGACACAAGATGCAAAAGAATAGTTAAATAGTATTTTGTAACTTGGGCTTCCAAAGTGCCTCTTCCTTTACAATCTCTATTCAACAGCATATGTCAGACAGATGTTGCATTAAATTTGATGAGTTTGCATATGGTATTGATGCTCCTTAGATCATCAGAAAACTCTTGGAATTAGTTAACCTGTTAGGACCAACTAATGTCTAGGAATATTCAGTAATTATAATTCAGACTGATGCAGCATATGCAATCTGAATAATATTTTGTTTTAGAGCCCAAGTTTCTAAAATGTCAACAATTACTTCATGTGTTTCATTTTAGATGGCTCACTAATTAAATCCTATTTTCAAAAACATTTTAGAAGAGAGAGTTGACAAAGCAGTTTAAAAATACTGTAATGGGTCTTTTGTTTCCCAAAAAACCAGTCAAATATTATAGCTATTACCACTGTTAATATTGTCCATGGTGGGTTTTTTTAAAAATGGAGTGACACATTTTTAAATTTCATTTTAGAAATGTGTAACCTAGTAATATGAAAATGATCCCTGTTCCTGTGATCTTCTGGCAGACACGGCAGTAACAATTAAAGCTGTAAGTGTACAGTAACAAATGTGTTTGTAGAAAACCTGGCAACATACTGATCAGGGATGGCTCCCTGTAGAATGTCTTTCAACCTGGACTGTGGAAGGTAGCAAGAAAATACAGCATGGTGGGTTAGTAATATGTGGATTTGAGTCACTTGTCACATGGAGCAACTCTTTCAAGCATTCCAGGGTTGCCCCAGTTTTGACTAAACACAAATGTAAAATGCTGTGAAAAGGGGTGTGTATGCGTATACACACACATATATATAGTGTGTGTATATAAATAAAGTGTTATACAAAGGTCAGGAGAAAATGCATTTTAATAAACACTGTATTTTTCTAATATTGTTTCATAATTTTGGTGCAGTGGAATGCAAAATACAACATGCATGCATAGTTGTTTTTCCTATTTTACTATGCTTGCCACCTGAACAGGGCAATTTTAAGGCATTACGTTACAGCCCTTACTAAAGCAAAACTCCTGTGGGACTTCTGGGAGAAGTAACATTACAAAGGAGGACAGATACTACCTGCCTAAGTTACTCTTATGGCCCTATCATAGGGTCCACTCACCGCTGGTGGTGCCTCCTCCTGGCAGTCCTGGGGTTAGCTTTGGCCAGGCATTGCCCCCTCCTCTGGGGGGTATGTCTCTTACTGCTCTCTCATCCTGTGGTCCCTCTCACTTCAGGAATTACAGCTTTCTTTTAATGACCCAGTTCTCCAGCAGGATCACCATACAGGTTTCCCTTTTCCCGGGGGGGGGGGGGGGGGGGCTATAACTTCCACCACCCTCTTCCCAGAATTTGGGGGGAAAAAAAATTCAAATAAGTATCCTTTCCCTGCTTATATAGGCCCCACCTGACCCTGCCCAGCTGAGCCTCATGTCTAGTTAATACATCCCTGTTCCTTTTCTCCTCCTTCAGGTGCAGCCTGGGCAGTTAAGTGAGCCTACTTTACCCTCTCAGGGCCAGTACAGGGAGTACACCCCAACACAGACCTCTATTACCATTGTGTCTGAGCATCTGTGTGATGGGGTATTTACTTCCCCCACCCCACCCCCACAATAAAAGGGTTAATCTGGGCCTAAGTGGCCAATTAACCTGCCTACTTGCACATAGAGGATAGGCTGGGGCTAATTAGTAATAAAGCCTAGACAGGGGAAGCTGGGTGAAGCCTGTTGAGGAGAGGAGAGGAGAGGAGAGGAGAGGAGAGGAGAGGATTGGATTGGATTGGATTGGATTGGATTGGATTGCCTCTGTCTGGGAAGCAGCCTAGAAGAAGCCTGAGAAGGAGAGCAAAGCAAAGCAGCTTCTTCTGGGTGAGCTGGAAGCCTGCCTGAGGTAGGACCCTCTAGTAAACTGCTGTCTGCCTGAACACCTTAGTGATGGCAGGAATATGCTAGCCTTTAGCTGTGGGGTTTTTGGAGAGCCTGGAATGAGGCACTGAAGGGGGAGACCATAGCAGTTGAAGTTTCTGTAAGAGGTGGTCTATTGAGCCTGGCTGGGTTGAAGGTTTGATATTTTGATTGCACTATGATAAAAGTCTGGAAGGGGCTGGAATCTATAAAGTGGTCTGGCCAGAAGGTCAGGATGCTACTCTGGCTGGAGTAGGCCAAATGACAGTGGGGGAAACAGGCAAAAATTGCCACACAGTGCCATAGCCAGCCAGGAGAAGTTGTGTTGGGGTGGCTACAACCTCCCAATATTAAATGTACTCCTCACCGCTATTATCCCTATTTCACCCATGAGGAAGTGAGGTACCGAAGGACTAAGTGACTCCCCTAATATCACACACAGGCCAATGGCAGAACAGGAATTGAATGTAAGTCTTCAGCTAGCTCCTGAACCACTAGACTATCCTTCTCCTTCCTTTTGTACAGCACCCAAAGCTCCATGCTCAGGGCTAGCTATGCTGCTGTGTCCCTCTTCCGGAGAGTGAAGGTGCTATCAGGGAGCAGACTACAGCTCCCCAGTTCCTGGCCTGGCCATGTGACCTGTTTAGAGAGCTGGGGCTCTATAACATGCACCAGCTGTCAATGGCCTGTAAGGGACTGTTCACCAGCAGTGGATTACAGGAATGTAATGCACTTTGGCCACTTCTCTGCCATATTCTTGACACACCCCTTGCAGCATCTGACCAGCCATCCTTAATCTCCTCTGTGCACCTGCTAGTGCCATAGGCCAGCTGCGTGTGAGTGTGAGACAACAACCAGCACTCTTTAACAAGAGGTAAAAGGTACTGCTGCTCAGAACACTCAACAGACATTTTCCTTGACTCTGATTTATGTAGGGGAGGGAGCCTTTAGCTACCTTCATTCAACTGTTCTGGCTTCACAAACTCTCTTAGAGGTATTAAAATTGAAAACAATGAAAAAAAATTAAAATAGAAATTATTAGAGACGAGTGAATAATTCTCACAAGGAGTAACACACTTAACAAAACTGTTTGCTCATGGAATGTCTTCAGGCTGATTGCAATTTTCACACACTTATTTGTATTTGCTTGACACATTTGTTTACCACAATGCCTTCTATAGCATGAAAACAAATTGCTATGAGTACTTGCATTCAAAATCTGAGCCATGCTGGTTGATTGTGGTTGGTCACACTTAGTCCTGTGGGATTGCTTCCATTGAGGATAACTTCTGCAAACAAGAAAAAAGTAGGGAGAAATCACTGAGGCATCAAATTTCTCAGGGTGGGGTACCTGAGTAGAAAAAGAAATTGATTTGAAAAAAAACTTCAGACCTTTTATTTTCTAAGCAACATAAGCTTTGCCTGCAGCATAATTCCTAGAAAGCATAGGCCACTGCAAGGTTTATTGGTGAGGTACAAAGTCTACACTCTAGACACATCCCCAGAAAGTAATTGCTTGTACATGTGGGGCCCATAACTGACTAGGGTACAGTTGGATCCTCTTAAAACTCTAACTGCCTTTGTGCAAGGGTTTTTTTTTTGGAGCCCTGTTGTACTGTGCCTAGAAGCACCCCATTCCATATAAAATATACAATTTTTCAGTGCTAATACCTGTACTTAAAACTTGTTTTCTGTGAGCATTTGTGCAAGTAAGACCCAAATGCTCATGTAAAACAAACATGTTCATGTAAATGCATCCAAAACAAATACATTTTAAAATCTGTGTAAATACTCGTACAACACTTTTTGTGGTATTTGCTGAGCTCTGTTTTCCTGATTGGATGAACAGTTGGCTTGTATGTTGCTTTTGAGGCCAAATTATTTTTAGTCAATATGATGAATCTTTTATATGATTAAATTTTTTATTAGTCTAAATTAAAAATATTTATGTTCCATTACGTATTTATAATCCTATTCATGAAAAAATAATGGTCATCTCAAAGCAGTAATTCCTTGGGAATTATTAAAAAGGCTTCACTGCAGTTTGCTTCTTCCAGCCTCTTTCTTAGAATCGTGTATGCAGGGCAGTTGGTGAGCAATGCATGCACATTTCTCACCACTGGCTACAACACAAATGAATACAGTGATGGATTAACACTGTCTGTTGCTCTGAGTATGACCTAATTTTTTTCTAGTCATTACCAAAAGACAGAAAGTAAAGTTACCCATTGGTAGCCCGCTATGTCTCCTGTTGCTGTGGCACTGGTGCTGTATTCTGCAACAGACAAATCTTCAAATATATGCAATATTGCATTGCATGTAAAGGCAACTCCATCCCTGCAGCAGTGTTGTTGGAATCTTAGACCCTGACTGAGCAAAGCATATAAGGAAGTGTTTAAGCTTTAATGTGAGTAGTCATGTGACTTCCAGGCGTCTCTTTGCATGCTTCAGCTTAATTATATACTTAGGTTCTTTGCTGGATAGGGGGATTTAATATACATTGATTCTTTGCACTGTAGGGAAACTCTGTGAAAAGCCCATGGCATTATGTCTCTGAGCCAGGGTCATATAACTCAGGCTCACAGGGCTAAAATAACAGTGTAAACATTTGAAGGGGGAGGGTCTCAGAGCTCAAGATCCAGTCTGAGCAGGACCACCTACGCTACTATTTTGAGTGACACGATGCAAGTGCTTGTCAACTGAGCTGGGCTCTGATACTCGGTGCTGTGGTTTTTTTGCAATGTAGACATACCCTTAGTGTCTTAAAAACCTGATCCAAGACTTTCATTAACTTTAGTAGGCTTTGAATCGGGCCCCAAATGACCTGACAGCCAGCCAGGGGATCATAGTAAATGCATCAAGTAGAAATACTAATGGCATTAAAACACATGAGATGTCCCTTTCTTCCTCTCACTTAAGAGCTTTTGAAAATCCCACCCATAGTATTTTGGCCTCCAGAGACACATTCTGTTCTGAGTTATATCCATGCAATGGAACTCTCAACAGTAAGACAGGTTTCAGAGTAGCAGTCGTGTTAGTCTGTATCCACAAAAAGAAAAGGAGTACTTGTGGCACTTTAGAGACTAACAAATGTATTTTGTATCAACAGGAAGAGTAAAGCTTGTTCATGCCAGAGACAAAGGGCCGTCCCAGACTGCGGAATGACCTCCCCCAAGAACTAAGGACGATCTTAAACCACACCACTTTCCACTCTAAGTGCAAGGCATATGTCTTTGACCTTGCCTTCTGCAGCAGAAACACATAGCCACAGATATATTTATTTAATAATAAAAATCCCTACCAACACAAGACACTCCAGGGCATATGCTGCTTTCTGGGGAGAGAACTTGCAACATGTGGCAGATGTGTAGTCATCTGGCTTATCGGAAAGCAGTCAGATATTACAGTGCTGATCATGGTATAAAAACCCACATAGAAGAGAATAGATATGGTTGCATGGATATCTGCCTAAGGTCAGACTGTTTTACTGCCTGCTGCAGCTCCATCTTAAATCAGTGGGAGTTTTACCACAAATTTCAGTGAACCACATTATGAAACCTTTACTCACTCCTAATCACCAATGCAAATAGCCATACGGAAGTCACTGTGACTGTGCATGAATAATTGCTCACTAATGTGAATAAAGACTTCACCGTCTGGCCAAATGAGAGCTGGATTATGTATTACGTGGGATTGACTGGTTTTGTAATCTCCATAAACCATGATAGTCATGCTATATGTCATTCAAAAAGTCACTTCCCCTACATTTGCAATTAGGCTCTGGGCCAGATCCTCAGGGGGTGTAAAGTGGCGCAAACTCTATTGACTACAATTGCCCACAAACTCAATGTTCTGTATTAATGATCTTCATGCAGGTAACATACAGGAAAATAGGTGATGCATGGCTATTTTTTGATGGATACAATGAAATTTAACTTGCACTAACTGAGTTTATATCTGTAACTCAGTTTCTTAACTATAATTTATTTACACTGAATATATTAGAACTGGTCAAAATCATTTTTTTTTGTGGTGGAAAAAGGGGGAAAAGTAACTTTCCTCATCCACATTTTCCTCTTTTTCAACCAGTCTTAGAATGTACTTATTCCTCAAATGAGTAGTTCCATGACTAGAATTTATAAAAATGAATCCAAGAAATACACTTTGCCAAGCAAATTGTTTTCTCTTTCAAATTAGAGCTTCAGGATAGAAAGCAAAAGAGTGTTGGGAGGGCAGGGGAGGAGTGACAAAAGAAAGGTTGGATTGAATCTGTTCTGTGGCAAACTTCCCAAATCTTTACTACACCAGGTTTACAAAATGTTTCTTCCTAGTCTCATGTCTTTGCAAGCCATTGTGACACAATATAAATGTTATGTTGAGATGAGAGAGAGACCATATGGACATATTCTTAGTTTTACAGCAATGCAGTCCTGAGCATGCATTGCTTGGATACCCTCTTAACTGGAGCCCTGGTGAACAAGCCCTCGACAATTCACTTAATCAGCCTGAAACTAGAACTATGTACCATTCATCTGAGAGACTTCCTATAAAAGTGCAATCCTTTCTCTCTGCCTTCAGGAGACTGTCTCCAAGCTGCTTTTGTTTTGAACCTGCACAGGAAGTTGAGTAACTATTATTTAGGTCATGTCCTTGTGCTTTCAGGATCATGTGATTCTGTTTTTTTGATAGCATCTTAATGATACGGGAAAGTGGGGTTTATGGTGGTGATTCTTTTGTGACAGAACAGTTTATGCACACTAACTATGACAGAGGCCATAATTATATATAGAATGTCTCCAAGTAGTTTATAATTCCAAAGTGCCTCTGAATTTTGTAGTGCATCTTGTCTTCTATATGTCCATAAATGCTACAAGGCAAGGACTATCTTTATATTTCTGTCCTTCATGTTACCAAGCATATAGTCCTGTTTAATGAATAAGTATTAATGAGAGTATAAAACTCTGAAGTCTTTTCCCAAGTCTGGAAGTGACCCAAACTGATGGTTAACCCATCCTTCTTCCTGTGCCCAAGGTGGGAGAATTGCATGCGAGTGGAAGAAAGGGCAAAGAGTGTTCAGAAGTGGCTCTGGATGTAAACTGAAAAAAATGGCATTTTGGGCTTCCATGTTTCTGTCTCCATATTAAATGTGCTTAGTTTATAAGTAAAATATGTTTTTAATTTTTTTGCTAATTGCCAACCCTACAATCTCACTGTGGGATCTGGAAGTAATAAAAACATACTTGTATTGTGGAAGTTATTGGGGATTACTGTGAATACACAAAGAACGGATTTACATACATACTGCGCCACCTCACAAGAGTAAATAGCTTTCGGGGTTAGGGTTTTAGGCCCTGATGCTGCAAAGATTTACTCATGTGCTTTACTTTACAGATGGTAAGTAATCCCAATGAGATTAAAGGGACTACTCAGTGTATAAAGTTAAGCAGATGCATAAATCTTTGCAGGATTGGGACCTTAGAGTGTAACATTACAGCTCATTACTGTGGCCAGTATGATGTGATTCTTGGAAATACAGGATACTTTTTCTTGAAGTGAGGTCATTCAAACTTCAGTACTGTACCAGGCACAAAATTCTGCTCTAAAGTGTCAATTGTAGCAGCAGGGACTTTCACTGAAGAAGCAGAAGCTCTTGTCAGTCCAGGATTCATGAGGCAATTTCCTTTAGAGACTATTATACAGTAGGTGAAAAGTCAAGGGAAGCTGTAATGGCCTTCAGAGAAAGTAGCATATTGGCATATATGCTACTCCTAACCTTACACTGAATATAAACCATGTGCATAAGAATCTGATCATCATAATCTAATGTAGAGAGACTTTAAAATTGCATTTAAAAATCTCTCTTGTGCGATAAACATGCATTTGAGGAAGTTGCTATTACCATTTAAAAAATAGCTTTTGAAGAAAAAAACTCCCAAACTATTTTCCAAAGGGCAGTGTACTGTAGCTATCACAGTATCACATGCTTTCTTTTGTTAAATACAAGTGTTTTTAGGGCCACAATGTCCCTCTAAAAAGAATATTAACTTGAATACAATAGACTGTACTGTTTATGCCCTAGGGATTTTACTCAGTTCAGGGATATATATTTATGCCGTTTTCCCTAGAATATTTTACTCTTTTGCATAAAGTTTACATATGTACCGTGCTAAATGTTAAAATGACTGCAGTGTTACTGTAAAGTAATGAGTATAGCCAGGCAAAAGTGGTTGGCAGCAAGACGGGCACTTAGTGTGAAGTAAATTAAAGAAGAAAACAACCTGTGAGAACCAACAAACTGAAATCGTAGGGTGAATGCAAAGAATATTCTAATTATTCTCTATAGGTTGGACTTTCTCAACGGGAGATGCAGATTCTGAGCACTTTTGTAAATCTGGTCACTTCGCTGAGGGTACAGCTACACTTCAATGACCTCCCTTCTCCCACAGAACCAAGTCTCAGAGCCCAGGTCAATTGACCTGGGCTCATGGAGCTCGGGCAGTGGAGCTAACAATTGCTGTGCAGAGATCAGTGCGCAGGCTGGAGCTCAGCTCAGAGCACTGCTGTCATGGGGTTTCTCTTGTGTGGTTTTTTTTTCCCCCTTTAAGATTCTATCCATTTAAAAAAGAGAAGTGACTCTGAGACACTTTCACCCCTTCAGACATCTGAGCAGGCAATGGGCAAATGGTTGGGTTTTTTCTTTTTCATATGCGATAAATATAAATAACTGAGAGTGCAGTTGAGCAGTTAGGCATGAAATCCTGGCCCCATTGATGTTAAGGGCAAAAATCTCGCTGACTTCAATAGGACCAGGATTTCACCCTATAAATTGATGATTATCTGGGTCATATGAGGTACTGAATACCTTCAACTCCTATTGAAGTCAATGGGATAGGAGGTTGATGAGAGCCGTGCAGGACTGAGCCCTTCATCAGCACTCTAGGACATGGTATTGTGTCATACATATATTTCCAATTTAGGGCTTGATCCAACACTGCACTTAAGCACATGTGCAGTGTAGCCAGCATCTGTGATTTTTATTGTGAATATTGCGATATTTGGTACATGCCGTAAAGCCCCAGCTCCTGGAGTCACGTATCGATGTGAGAGTCTCCACTTTAAAAAAAAAAAAAAAAAAAAGTTTGTTTCTAGCTCTCATGGTTGCAGAGAAAATCTAGAAAACTTGATTCCCAAAGGCTCAAACACCAGAAGGCAAATAAAAAGAAGCCCAAATGAATTCCTTAACAGCTCATGATTTAAGCCAATCTCATGATTTTTGAACGCTTGGTTTTGTCTGTAGTTAGTGTGTGTGTGTGTATGTTGTAACTGTAAGCATGGGGTAGTCCCATTAAAGTTTGTGTGGGTGCTGTGAGGGGGAGGTGAAGGACACATTTATAATCACAGAGGACTTGGTTTATACTCTCTTTGCGCTGCCTGAGCAGTGGAAAGAGAGGGGAACAACACAGGAAATCTGCCCTTGTAAGAACTAGTTTAGCCAACCAACTAGTCTAAACCTCTCTAAAACTGCTGATAGAGATGACTGAGCAACAACATAGAAGTTAAAAGAAATGTTTCCTAGCTGAAAACATTACTAATCTAATCTTTTGGATGAAACAGATAAATCCCAGTAATTTAGCTATCATATTGGGTATACAATTATTGGCATCAGACTCCATTGCACAATTAGATTAGGACTTTTCTTCCTGCCTTATCCAGAATATTTGGTAATGAAGCAAGAGACCATTCATCTTCGACTTCTTCCTGTTCTACAGAAACCATGCAAGTTAACTATTTGTATATATGGATTAACTGTTTTTATCGGACGTGGAAAAAGTCAGCTCCTATCTGCTAATATATCAGCAGGACTTTTGCATTTTCCTCTAATTATTTTTGTTCCAATTTTTGGGGTAACTTTTTTTGTTTTTGTTTGAGAAATCATGATTTTTTCCCCCCCAGCTGTGATAAAGCAACAACCAAGTAGTTGGCTCAGTATGATAATCCAAAAATTGATAAAGCAATAGCCAGGTGTCAGAGCAATGCTGACAGAATGTTTTTTGGCCGTGTTTTCAATGCACAGGTTGATAATTTAGTCTGGTTCACATCAACATGTTTTGAAAGGAGCTAGATCTGGCCAGATGAAAATTCTTCTGGCATGGGGGAACCAACACCTCCATGTGACCCCCAGTTACCCTTGGTTAACCCTTGGTTAACTTCTGAGCGGGCAGTAACTCACTGGTTGAAATTTCACTGATGCACAGTATGCTTGCTCAGCCCTCGTGGTATGCCTTTACTTCTTAGAGTAAATAATGAGAATTCATCTAAAAGGGAGACAAGGCACTGGACTAAGGTTCAGTGAATGTGCCATTAGAATAATAACACTTGTGGGACCCTCAGCTTTGGCCTGCTGGCTGACCTTGGGCAAGTCCATTCTGCTTTCTGTCTGTACCTGAGTTCCTCCATCTGTAAAACAGGGAGAATGACACTTACCTTCTCTTGAACTCCCAGGGCTTTACAAAGGATGAAAAGTGTTAGTATTATGTAAGAGCTTGGAAGTATTACTATTAAAAGCTGTGACC
The DNA here is from genome assembly GCF_015237465.2 of Chelonia mydas. NCBI lineage: Eukaryota > Metazoa > Chordata > Testudines > Cheloniidae > Chelonia > Chelonia mydas. The sequence goes on along the minus strand of NC_057851.1, from coordinate 26,872,131 downwards.
CAGCAGAGGGAAGGATAACACTCTATGCATGTGAACTGGAACAGGACTAGATTATTATTAGGGATGCAACCATGTAGCAAAATTCAGATATAAATAGTGAACCTGCCCCTCCCCCAACTACCTCAAAAATTCAGGGATGTTTGGATAAAGCATTGTGATTTCTAATTCCTAGAGTGGGGAGCTAATCATTCCCTGGTTGGGGACTTTGGATGCTACCGTAATATAAAGGTTTATAATAATGGTGATGGTGATCTTAGATGTTTTCTTTTAGAAAAATGTTTGATTGCACAAGCTAAGTATGTTTGGGTGGTTAACTTTTTGGGATTCCCAGAATTCAGGGGTTGGATCCAAGGTTTTGTGTTGGGCTTATCTATATTCATTATTCAATAGAAAGTATACTTGTTATGTGGCTCATTTTCATTAAAAAGGGCAGTAGAAACTAGAATCACCTACATAAGCATTAGAACTCTCTGAATCGCCTTGTGGGAACTACCAAACTTGTTTCTACCTCTTGTTGCTTATTCACTAACACATTTTGCCAGGGTGAGTACAGTGGGCAATTGTTTTTCCTCTGGGGAAAGCTTTGTGGTCAGTTTGATCAATGCCTGAACACTGGATCAGTACCTAAATTAGTACTTGCAAGTATCTATAAATATTTGTGCTTCTAAAACCTTTTACCAAATATACTGTATGTGAGGCAGTAGCTGCAGATATGTCAAGGTAACACAATTATTATCGCAGCACCCATATTTTATCTCAGCCATTTACTGATAGTTGAAGCAGGGAACTGAATGACTAGTAATTTAAGTGACCCATCCTTTGTAATTTAAAGCTTCCTGAGTAAGGACGTGGGGGAGCATTACTGTCTCCAGATTTAGGCCTGCTGAAGACTTTCAGATTGTCAATGCAGGAACCTGAGGGAGGGTAGAAAATTTGAGTAAGCACATTACCACTTCCTCTGGAGGAGTTACTGTTCCAGTGGTATTGCAGCCACTAAATGTCACAGCCATCTCTCTGGGTCCATCTCAGCATAACTCTGCAAGCTCATGTTTTTACAGTCTCTGACTCAGCTTTATGAGTAGCTTTGGTCTGTTTTTTTTTTTTTGAATGCAGTAGGAAACTCAGCTGTAAATGAAGGTGCTTTATAAACAAATAACTGTCTAATACAGCTAACACACCATTTCTTTTTGTGTAATGATTTACAGTTTGCACAGTTGGGCTTTAAAACAAACGAAACAACTAAATCAACTGTCACTGTGAAGAATTAGACTTAGGAGCCACTTGTGAAAAGCAATTTTTCCCCTGGATAAGACATGGTGTAAGTATATGAAACAGTCTTTGATTCTTAATGTAGTCTTTTTGCTCATCACAAGCAAGCAGATCAGATCATATATGTTGCAGTAATAGTTGTCACTAAGGATGAGTTTGGACAATAAAGATATTTTCTAGCAGTTGGTTCAGGCAACCTTCTGATAGACAATTTATTCTGGAAGGCTTTTTGCTATGTTTTGTTTTAGAAAAATGTTTGATTGCACAAGTTAAGTATGTTTTCTGTTTCCTGTTCAGGATTTCACCCAGTCCTCAGCAATATGTTTGACCATGTCTGTGTTTTTGCTGCCATGTTGTTGGCTAATCCTGATGGGTTTTCCTCAACCTAGTCTATTTGCAACACACAAAGTAAGGGAGTTCCTCTCGTACACTGGAGAGGGAACTGGGGAGACATGGGGTAAAATCCTGGCCCCACTGAAGTCAATGGTAGAAGTCCCATTGACTTCAGTGGAGCAAGGATTTTACTCCAGGCTCTATTCTCAGCTTTGCTGTGTGATCTTTGGCAAGTCATTTCACCTATGCTTCAGTTTCCCTGTCAATAAAATGGGAATAATTAGACTTGCCTTCCTTTTAAATGCTCTTGAGATCTATACATGGAAAAACACCAAGCATTCTTAATAAGTAAAACATAGCCTCTGACCTACAAAAACACCCATGTTACTTAGTCCATGGTCCCTCCTGCACAGATTTCGACATAAAGATTATTGTTGTCTCTTCAACGTTAGCAGAGAAACACAAATAGACTTAAACAAGTATCAGAATCCCCCACCCCTTAGTCCCTCTACCTCCTTTTTTTACAAGAGGTGTCTCTATAAATGATTGCATGGAGGGTGGGAGTTTGAACAATGGTACAGCCAGAGATCCAGCTGCATGATTTCAAACAATATTGTGTTAGAGCAAACATTTTTTTTCTTACAGTTTATTTAAAACACAGATATATTTAAAAATACTGCAGGAGTTAACGGGAGGTTTGGAATGCTTAGTATAGAAAAGAGAACAACTGTCTTTTTTTCTCTTTTTGCAGTTCTTATCCTCCCACTAAGAGTGTCTCGCTGGACTCTGAAATAGTCATTTTCTCCAGGATGTCAAATACATTAAAGCGGGGGGGAGGGTAATGTATCTGTCTCTATCTCCTGCTACTGGCTCCCTGCTGGTGTTAATAGTAATTACCAGGAGCAGTCACTGCAAGTAATAGTATTAAGGAATGAAGACAGTTTAGTTGGGTGGGTGTAGTCTGTTTAGCCCTCTTCTGTTTAAGAAATTCTCATGTGCTTTGTACACCGCCCTGCTTTTCAAAGTATGTCAGGACGAGCAACCCCTCTTGACCTCTATGATGGGATTCAATCCTAGCAGGTTTTGCTGACTTAGTTTATTTTGAATATGCCTACACAATTGTATAGGACAGACAGGAAAGGAGATATACCAGTGAAATGATTTATATAATAGAAGCTGTAATCACTTTGACTTAATCATTCATCAAGAAAGTTATTTGCATAACCTAATGGGAAGCCTAGGACTAGAGGTGTAGAATGTGGGCCTTGCTCCAGGAAAGCATTTAAGCATGTGCATAATTTAAAGCAGGTGTGTAGTCCAACTGAAGTCAATGAGTACCTGTGAGCATCCCCATTGCCTTTAATGGGACTACTTAGTTATGCAGGTGCTTCAGTACTTTTCCTTGTGAGATGAACAGAGCATGAAATTGACTATGAACTGAGACTTTTCATTTTTGAACACATCTGCTGCTCCAGTTTTTCTTCTCAAACTATAGCAAACAGAGCAATTTTCCTTTTCCACCTTACACTCTCTCCTTCGTTCCTGTGCAGACTGTTTGGAGCTACAAACGCCTCCTTCTAACCTTACTTCTGTTTCCACACAGCAAGTACCACTCTTTTTTTTTTGTTCTCAGTATCTCCTCTTATCAGACACCATGCTTTTAAGCCAGCTCCCTGCATCTGTACTAGGTATTTCGTTAGGCTATCAGGGAGAACTAAAAGCTTCCAGCTTTCCCTTGTCTGCCAAACTGGCTTTCCTGGGGGGAAGGGAAAAAAAAAGGCAAAAAGCCCTTACAGTGAGTGAGTCATCTGTGACTTCAGTCCTTCCCATACTCCGATAGAAGTGTTACATGCTATCTTTACTGTGCATGAAGATTCAGCACTTCACCCTGCACTGCAAAAATCCCTAGACTCTTTGATAATACCCTATGCTTAAATAGAAAGTGTGCTTTACTGATGAACTGCAGTTAGCTAAAGAATGTGCACTGTCTTACCAGATTGGTTATATATAGCAGTTGTAGTTAAGACCAAAAATATACAGTAAGCAAACCATCTTGAAGCAAACATCTGTAATATAACTTCCTATTTCAGTCTGGTGATCTAGTAATACAAGGAAATGGTCAAAAAGTAGTTACATTCATGTTGCACCTTTCACTACTGTATGTTTAGTTACAATTATCTATAACAATAATAGCCCAGAACTAAACTACTTGTACACTTTACTGTATTCTAAATTGAATGGAACAACTCAGGAATAATAATACCTAGGTGATTACATGGTGATTTTCATTCATCAATCACAAAGCAGTTCAATATTATCTCTATTTTACAGATGGGGAAACTGAAGTACAAGAAGAGAAGTGACTTGCCTGAAGTCATACAGCAAAGTAGGAGCAGTGCTAGGAATCGAACCCTAGTCTCCTGTGTTCTAGGCCAGGACCCTGACCACTAGGATATATCTTCATCCTGTATTAAAAGAAAGATCTGTGTATTACTGTGCAATCAATTAAGACCTATATTCAATTTGCAGCCGAGGTGAAAAAAGCAACCAAGATGCATAAGGAATGGAATAATGCTGAAAATATTATGCCAGTGTATAAGTCAATGATATGACCTCACTGGACTATTGTCTTCAGTTCTGATTACCCTGTCTCAGAAAGGATATAGCAAAAATATACAGGGTGCAGAAGGAGGCAACAAGAATGATTAGAGGCACAGAAAAACATCATTAAAACTGACTGAAAATGGGATTTACATTAGAGAGAAAATAAATAATACGGGACACAAGAGATACAAAACAATTAATGATCCAGAGAAGGCAGATGGGGTGATTTTTACCTTTTCTCTCAGTACAAGAATAAGAGGACATCCAAGGACATTGAAAGCAAATTAAAAACTAATAGAAGGAATTTCTTTTTTTTTTTTTACACACTGCCCAAATAGCCTGCAGAACTCACTGCAGCATGATATCATTAAGGCCAAGAGCACAGATGGATTAATAAAGAGGATTGGTCATATGTGGATAAAGAAGAGGATCTAGAGTTAAAATCATAAGCATGAAAGTCTTGAAAGTATTATCAGAATATTTCCTGTTGATTGGTGACAAGTCAAATCATTTAATGTTCATACTGCACATTATTAAAATATTCCACAGACCAATGTAAACTAGGTTTCAGCTCCTATATCTGAAAACAGCTGAAAATAGTTAAAATATTTGGCATTAAATACTAATTTATATTACATACAATCCTGAGCAAATAAATGAGTATCTACAACTCAATTTCAGTTTTATTAGCTTTGGGAGTTTTGCTTTTGAACAAACAATAAAAAAAATCCATTCCCTGTTTTAAAATGACTCCAAACTCTTCAAAGAGAAATAGAGGACCAAAGTTAGATAACTCCTTGACCCTCTATTAGCTCTTGATTGTGGTTAAAAATAAATAAGTCAAACTCTAATGTGTTTATGTGGTTGGATAATACAGAGCTATTCATCTAATTAAATAACACTGCAAGGTGTATAGCGTCTCAAAAAGCCACATACATTACCCCAAGGAAAGAAACCATTTTATATTTCTTTTATTTCAGTTGGTCTTCATCTGTTTCTCTCCTGTGGTAGGATTATATTTAGCAGTTTCTCTTTTTTGCATTATTTTTGTTGTCAGCATAACTAAACTCTCATTCGTATTTTTGTGTCTATAACAGCAGAGGACTCCTGATCTTCCTTTACAAGAATTAAAGTATTGCATGTTTTCTCCTTCATTGTCTCCTCTTCAACATTCCCTAGGCTTCCATGCTCCGTGCCAAATTCTGCCGATTCATGCCCCAAGTGACCTTATTGAAGTCAGTATGTCTGATTCTTGACTCACTCACACTTTTATGTCTATCAAGAGTCACTCCAGTGGAGTCAGTAGATCTACACCAGATTAAGAAAATATAGATTCTGGTACCGTGGGGTTACACAGGATGTAAATTAGGCCAGGATTTCACCCTCTGTTAAAATATTTATAGTCTCTTAGCTTTAAACATGGCCAACACTACTTCAGCTTATCCATGACCTCCAAAATGTCCTCCTCTCTGTTTCTTCCTTTACCCATTTGTTGTTTCTTCATTTTTGATGGCACAATTGTATCCCCATGCTTTGCTCTTTTCATTCTGTTCCACTTTCTTCATGCCTGTCTGTATTTCTGTTTCATGCTTCATTTAAAGTGGCTAGCAGTACACAGGTATTAGAAGTGTTTAGCTAGCTAGCTAACTCATCATGCTGCAATGCAGGTTTCCAAAGACCCTATCTAACCTGATTCTTCTTTTCATCTCTTCCTTTTGCACTGGGGAAATAGACATACTCAACAATTTAAAATTGTCTTTTTTTATCCACTGCGATCCCCCCCCAACACACATTTATAATCAACATTGTTAGATTAAAGACTAATTAATAAATAGAATCATGCTATAATACCTTTCAGATAAGAGCATGTGTCCATTAACAATTAGAATGAGAACATCAACAACTCAAACACAGAGGTCATTAACATCGCTCAGATGGTTACAGCTTCCAGTCGCTACCATTTCAAGGCCAGATGTGAACCAGGGGCCTAAGGTGAAATTCATCCCCATTCACAGTTCCAGCACATCACTTCAGTCCCACATAAGCCCTGTTTTGAATTTCTCTTCCAGAGAAGGATCACATGACAAATCCTCATGAATCATTTAGTTCCCCACCTTTAGCAATGCAGGTAAGCAGATATTCACATTGCAGCTATGATAAGTACTGGATCTATAATTCCCCTCCCCTGCCTAATTTTTCAGTTAGGGCTTTTTGTAATATTCACAAAACTAAAGAGGAAATCCCCTGTCTTTAAGGAGGTTCTAAGCTAAACCACATTACACCTATTATAGGTTTGGCCTCAGTCTAGTTTCGACAGCTACTGTAAATACATAAATCCTACCCTTTTACACAGTCTTTTAAAGATGCAACAAGTTGTTCATGTGAATGGAGTGGGCATGTTTCAACATGCAAAATGAATCCTCTGACTCTATCAAGTATTGCTCAGTGGAAAGTTAAGCTTTTTCTTCAAGTCAGAATATCTTCCAAAGCCCTAGAAAAAGTGTGCGTTTTGGGGAGAATCCAGATGTTTGATTGCAATAACTCTTCACTCCCTCTTCAGTATGTGGGGTTTTTTTTATTAAATATCTTTTTAAAATAACCAGGAGTTAGCAGCTGCACTGTGGGTGGAGAACCAGATTTTAGCTCCACAGGAAGAAAAAATATAACAGATGCAAATCAGAGGAATTTTTTTTATTTTTAATAAACTAGGGGGGCTGTAAGCAATGGATTTTCAATAAACAATGTGGATTTTAAATTGTACTGGTTGAAGTCTGGCGTGTTAATATCATTCTCATTTGTAAGATAATTTGTTTAACTTTTGGAGGCTTACTCCAGATGACAATTACTGAGAAAGCAAGGCTTCTAGCAGCCTATTTCAAAAATGTGTTTCAACATTTTATCATTTAATTAAAATTAAACTTTCATTGCAACAAAAAGGAAAATATTTGCCACTAGCAATAGTTTAGCATCAGGGAAACAGATTACTTAACCACAGATGTTTGCCTTTTTGCTTATTTTTATTTAGGCTGCATCTTTAGGAAGACACAATAAATAATGTTTTGTCTTAATAAAAATTCCTTTTAAAATCTTCACCAGTTTTCTCACTAATATTCTCTCTAACCTATCTCCAAAGTGATTATCCTTTCAGTATCTGTGTCCTACACACCCATTTATTTATCTTTAAGCAGATCCTTATTTGATTTCTTCTCTGTCTCCCAGATCACACTGACTCGCTCTCCTTCCTTCCGAGATCTGGGCAGAAAGTCTTCCATGGGCAGATCTGAGCCCCTCCATGCAGAAGCTGAGTTGGCGAGGGTCAGATAGGGCTGTCACTTCTCTCTAGCACCACTCTCTACCTCCTAAGACCCTGCAGGGGACTCTCCATGAAGTGCAGAGTCCATGCTGGGCTAAGGAATATCACGAGGACAGGCCAGGACAGCAGTGGGGCTGGCTTGGGGAAGTACACATCCTCCTCCCTCTCCGATTTGGATGAGTTTGCAAGAAGAGATTAATAGAGCCCCCAGCTGTAACTTTTCTGCAGGATACCCCCGTCCTCCTCAGGGAACCCTGGTCAGAGGGGGTCCCTGGTAGTGTGGCCTCAATGGAGCCATGCGGCGGAGAGCCAGGAGTGTTGGCAGGGGTAAAACTACCTCTGGGGTAGAGAGCATTTATGCAGATGGCCTTGGAATCACATGAATTTTGGAGGATCTGCTAGGCTTTGGGGCAGCTTTCCTGTGAGCATATAAAACCCCCTCGCTGCTCCTAGGACATCTCCATGAACTCTAAGGGATGTTTCCCTTGTAAAATGGGTTATTCCATGGGAGGGGATAATTTTGCCTTCTATCTCCAGGATTTTCTTCCCTTTGCCTTCTCTTCCCTTTCTCTTTCTCTGGGTCCTTCTCTCTTCTTATCTATCACCATCCCTATCGAAAGCTGCTGTAAGATAGGACTATTCCTGGACGGGGCCAGGGGGGGAACTTTAGTGAAGTCACAGGGTGGGCATCTTGATTTGAATAGGGTCTGGCTGGGATCAGAATTTTTACTGCAGGTCATAATCAAACAGGGAGTACATGGAGCATTGTAGAAGTACACTGGTGGTGGACTTTTAGGTGCAAGCTGCTGCATGCTTTACAAGTTGCAGTCTTCTCCTCCAGGTAGTGTGAGCTGTGGTTGGGTAGTCTGGAGGTGATAAGACGTGGCTCACAATGGCAAGGTCCTCATCAAAGAGAATGAGGGACAGCCTCCTGGTCAGGTGGTTAGGGCAATAGTCAATTCTGACCCTTGTTGCAGTTTGTGGTCTTGAATCTTCTCTCACTTACACCGCTTACATGTGTAACTGTTGGCTTTAATGGAGTTACTCCTGATTTACATGAGTGTGACTGAAAAGAGGATTAGGCATTGGACATCTGACTCGTACACACTACTCTGACTTTGCAGACTAACATGACAATCAGTCTCAATGTCCTCAACTGATGGTTAAGTTAGCGTTTTGGGAAGCTTCTTGCATGTATCTCACTCCTCCTCCTCCCACTACTTTGGAATTAAATTTGAATCAGTTACTCTTCATCCATTTGCTTTTTTTCTTCTTCAAGGCGTGGAGGTACTGATGGTGATGGAGGGTGCATTTTTTTTTGCAGAGCTGCATGTCGTCATCTCTATATTCGATAGAGCTGGTAGGGAATTTTTTGATGAAACTTTTTTAGTTGGAAAATGTCAGTTCATCAAAACCAAAACTGTGAATGAGAGAGGGTTATTTCCAGTGAATTGTTTGATTTGAAAAAATTTGGGGGGAAAAAAGTTTTGAAATGATCAAAATGTCCTGTTTTGACACTTTCAAAACAAAATGTTTTATTTAAAACGTCTTAATTTAGAATTTTTGTTAAAGTATGCACAAAAGGATACATAATTGTAAAATGTTGCAATCCAAATGAAATGTTTTGAAATTATTTAAATGAAATATCTTGCACACACTAATGATTTTTATATTATTGGTTCATGAAAAATTTCAAAATTTTTGACTTGTTTGGGATGGCGAAAAAATGTTAAACTAAAACGCTCATATTTCTTGTCCATCTATAATATTAGATATGGATACTTCCTTAGAGGCAAAACCTGCCGCCATCTTTGCTGGTACAAGGTTAAGGGGGGCATGGTAGGGCTATGCACTCCTCTCTAGCATGGAGCTCAGCTCTTTGGGAGCAAGGTGAGGAGAAGAACAGGTGCATCAAAGGATCTGCCACTAAGCAGACCTTCTAGTTCTTCCTCCCCATGGAGACAAGAGAACTATTTAGCCTGGGGATAGAAAATACTTCTACCCGCTCCGTGGCAGAGATTTGCCATGTTCTAGCTGAGCTAACTGGAATCACCCTTGATGAGTGATTCTTGGCTACATCGGTGTTTCTGTGCTGTATATTCTCTTTAGCCTTTTCAAGGCCTACTGTATGTGACTGTGCAATCATTTTCTGCTCTGCTTATCTGATTGGGTTCATTTAAGCTATTTGTGGGCAGCACAAAAAGAGACCAGATTAAAATCAATGTAGACAGTGTGTTCCTACACATGCCCTGTATTTATAAGTATTAGAAATGGGAATGAGTCATCCAGCAATACCGTCAAGTACTGACAAATGGTTGTCTAAGGCTCTGATAAGTAAAATCTTTCCGACTTATTGCATACTGTCTGTCTCCACATACCGCTGGCAGACAAAGGGACTATTTTACCCTCTGCTTCCCAAAGGACACGGCTGCAGTCCTTGCTCAGGCACACTTTCCACTGAAATCTAAGGGATCTGATGGGACAGGAGGACTAGGCTTCAGATCATGTCTTGGGAAGCAGAGGGAAATAAAGGTATTTTTCTTGCCTGCACAAGTGTAAATGTTCGGGAGCCTTTGTTGTCTCTCTCGTTACAATGGTATTTTTAAAACCTGGTGTTCTAGCTTCTCTAAAATTCAGTGTTTTATCGTCCAAATCATTCTGGGTTTACAAGATGTTAGCAGTTAGAAATTGAACAATAAAGCACAGAATAGCAACAATTATAGTGGAAATGTCACCTGAAGAAAACTGAATGTGCTATCTTTATTGTTTATCTGAAACAAATTTCTAGGGAACTGTGGTTATTTACCCAGAGGGTCTCAGTTAAAATCATTTTTGCAATAGAGCAAGTGCAATTTATGATATGATGCTAATAAAAACAGAAAAATAATATAGTATTTAAGTGAAACCAGTGCATGAGTTAATAGTAAATCTTGTGCTTGGATATTCAAGATTTGTTTTTGCGAAAATAAAACATACTTAAAGTCAAATTCTGAAGCTTGAATGTGTTCTTGTTGAAGTCAATGGCAACATTCTCATTGACTGACTAAACTGGGGACAGAATTGAGCTCTATTATGATCTACCAACTTTGTGAGTAATGTTTCCCTATAATGGTTGTCCCACAGAAAGGATATGGGACCTGCGTCTCCATTTTGCTATAGAAATCTTTTTTTTAGTTCAAGAGGGAGAATGCTCAGCTGTGCTTTTGGAGCTGAGCAATCGGAGTTCTAGGCCTAGAGAGAGGGATAGACTAGATTACCTGGTAACAGTGTCTAGATTTACACATTATGCCTTCCTTTCCTTGGTCTGTCCCAACCATTTAATTCTTCAAAGAGTGCTAAGGAAAAGAGAGAGTCTGTACGAAAACTTGCAGTATGGAAACAGCAACCTTACCTTTTAATTGAGGGCCAAATTCCACCCATGTTTACTCATGATGGGCAGTTCCTTACCAGATAAGTGGTCTCACTGAAAGCAGTGCAACCGACTGTGTTATAAGGTGCTAGTCAGGGTGAGTGGTGATCCCAGAATTAGGCCATGAGCAAGGGAAGACAGCATCTGGGCTTCTCTGTAGTCTAACTACAGTTTACATTTTATTCACTTCCTGTTGCAGAAATCTTCTTGCGCCCTGTCTTTCAGCTACAAGTGCCTGAGATTTTTTTCTTTGTATTTATAATGTTTGTATGCAAGATATTAGGAAGGGTTGCCTTGGTTTGAGTCAGGCACTGGTGTAAGTGTAGGCAGCCAATGTGCAAACATCCCCTGGCCATTCTGCCAAAGCATTTCACTGCAACACCTTGTTGCTCTAGTACTGGACTATCCTCAAACAGAAACAGCAAAGTGTGTTGTAGGTTGGATATGTCAAACTGGGGATTAAGAGGAGTTCAGAAAACTCTTCACTTTGCGGCACTAGGTAGGATTTGGATTTGGGTCATGGAAGGTGAAGAGGTAAGGCCTGATCCTGCCAGTCCTCCTCTCTGATGTGAGTTGCCCTTGCTCCCATTGGTCTCTCTGAGTGCACCCCATCAGGTGTCAGGCTTCATGCTTTTACCCTTCCCTGGGTGGGACTCTGCAGTTCCTCATCTGAGAACAGGGCCCAGACTACAATACCCTGTATATCAGCCATTCGTAGTGCAAGGCAACACACACACACACACACACACGCACACCCCCCTCTATAATGTTTATGTGTGTAAAAAAAATTCCAAAACAAAACACTCCACTGCATACATTTCTCCTCCTGGGGAGAGGATGAGAGAACAAACACGTGACAGATTTTTTTTTAAACTTCCAGCTTAATGCACTGCTGGAAGATGCTCAGGCTCTGTGGTGATGAGTGCAGCCTAAGAACCTATAGAGAACAGAAAATAACAGAGTAAGTGGTAGTCAGGATTCATCTACTACTATCTAACCAATTGCATATTTTGGCCCTGCAAGTTCTGGTTCCTAAGGATCCTGAGAAAAGATCTAGCAATAAATCTTTCAAAACATGAGTTGTGTGTATTCTCCCTAAGCATGTCTCCCTAAGCAAGTTACTGCTTCAAGATCTCTTTGTCTTGCATTTTAAAAATCTGATTGGGAGTCTGTAAAAAATCACTAATCTGTGTAGCATACCATCCCCTATATGTAATGTGCACTGCTTCCCAACTGTTCATATTGAGGATTTAAAAAATAGAAATGAACAAATGAAGTTGACCCCTGGGAACTAAAATAGTGTATGTTGAATGTTTGGCCTCCGGAAATCTGGTCTTTTGGAACAAATGCTCAGTGGATGCTGCTAGATTTTTTTTTTTAACTGCTTTATTTCTACATCCAGAAAAATCCCTCTGCAAAGCATCTACCAAGCTGTAACTAAGCTGATATGTTCTATGCCATGAGACATGGCATGTCCAAATAATGCCCATGAACAGATACTGGGGTAGTTAGGATGCTTGCTAAATATTGGGAAACGTGTTCACTTCCATGCTTTGCTACACACTTTTGGTGTGACCATGGGCAAGTCACTTAGCCTCTTTGAGCCTTAGTCCCTCATCCATAAAATGGTGATAATAGCACTTCCATGCCTCACAGGGGTGTTGTGAAGAGGCATACATTCAAAATTGTGAAAAGCTACAGTAATGGGTACCATATAAACACCTTATGCAGATCCAAATTAGCAGGTCCATGAAAATAAAGTAGTGTTTTCCTTTCTTCTGGGGGTAGCGTTGCCTTCTGCTGAATGGTGGTAGAATTCCAGGGGCTTGACGGATTATTTCAAGAGGACGAAAAATCAGTGAAATATCGGTATATTCTAAATGCAATTTATTTTGTTTACACTCACAATTCTGAAACAAGATGGTCAAACAGAATGCAGGGCACTCTCCCCACCCCGCTTTCAGAAATCTCAGCCTAACGTGAATGTCTGGTTCCTAGAGAGCAACTCTGCCTCAAGAATTTACCTTAATCAGAGATTAAGGAAGAGGGCAAAATCTTCCATTCCAGAGCCTTGGATAAACCCATATTAAACCATTAGTGTGCCTTCCAAAACTAAAAGCGTGCTCTGCAGGCAAAGAATAAAAACTTGGAAGACTGTGGCTACGTTTACGCTTGGACCTGGGGGTGTGATTTGCGGCTCGCGTAGACATGCTCAGGTAGCTTTCATTGAGCTAGTGTGCGACAAACAGTAGTGTAGATGTGGTAGCTTGGGCAGCAGTGACACAGGCCAGCTGTCCCCAGTATGTACCCATGGGGTCCGGGTGGGTGTGCGCTCAGTGTGGCTAGCCTGTGCTACCACAGCTGCACTACTATTTTTAGTGTGCTTGATCAATGAGAGCTAGTGTGAGGATGTGTACAGGAGCTGCGAGTTACGTCCCCAGCTCCAAATGTAGACTTAACCCATGTGCAACCTGTCACCTGGTGACATCTCCCATAGCAAGTTTCTGAATAATGTGTCATGAATGAAAAGTCCATGTGGTGCTTGGGGAATCTCTGTGGTTTTATAGATATGCAGCCCTCTTACTTCCGTTCGTCATTTATTAGTTTGCAATTCTAAACAGCGACTGATGCTGGACTACTTGATGCTATCTACCAAGCCTGCTCCTGCTATACTGCTGTTGTGGGAAGCTGCTACTCTGGAGGCTTCTTTAAGGGTTTGTTTGCTTTGATCAAAATGCATCTCAGATCATTGCTGCAATGAGTGGATGCACACTGTACATAATGCTCTGACAATGATATCCACCTTGATGCTCAGGTTTATAAGCTTCTTTCATCTCCAGGCTCGTTCTTTTCTGGTCCCCCCTTAGACATGGAGCACCCTCCCATTTCTGGTCTTCCAAACTACTACCCTCTCCTCATTCACTTGTTTACTTAGGACTCCCTTCTGATGTAATACCCAGAAGGAGTGAGCCGGTAATTATTATATATATATATATATTTTAAATGGCAACAAAAATACTTTTTACTGCCCCAGCCCAATATGTGCTTGCCTGAAATGAGTAACTGATCTTCTTACTGTAACCCTTTTTCTTCAGCTGTTTTGTTAACCTCACTTATCATGTCATATCTAATAGATTTAAAGCTTTTCCTCTGAAGCATCGTGCATAGTTTTGGGTGCTGTAAACATAATACGTAGCTGTTCTCCGTTTGCTGCCCACCCTCCCCCACACCCCCACTGTAGAATCCCATACTAATCTCATTTCTTTGTCCTCCTCACTTGTCAAGCATATTGAAATGTCAGTTTCTCCTGCACTTCTTCTAACCTGACTTGGATTTCACTCCTTCACCTTGGCCACCCCAGTGATGAAGATATGCATGAAGGTTGCACTCCCTGCTGGACATGTGAGCAGTAGAGTGTGGCCTTCCAATCAGAATGCAAATTGAGCTGGGCAAGTTGCTGCAGTTCTCACAAACGCTTCTTTTAATCACTCTTAATATCAGGGTACCTGTTCCACAGCAAAGATCCCACTAACTTCACTAGGCTTTGAATCAAGGCCTGAATGAATAACTTTGATCTTATTTTACCACCATTTTAATATTAATCTAAGATACATTAAAGTATAAGTCCATGTCCCCCAAGGACAGGGACTCTGAACCTGGGGGTCATGAAGGTGTCATATGGTTACGTCTACCCTGTCCTATCCCTATTACTAATGGCTGTAGGGTCCTGGTTAGATGGGAGAGGGTGTCAGAAGGGTCCTGCTATGGAAAAGGTTAGGAAACACTGTCAAGAACTCTTCTCACTCAAAAGAATGTCAACTACTGAAACACGCAAGCCACATCACGGTATTGTTCAGATCTAATCTAGTCCTGTCAACTCCAGACACAAGAAAAGTTCTGAGTTGGAACTGAATGTTGTGGTTTGGGACCATCACTCATTAACATGAGTTATTATTGAATAGTTACTATTTAGTGGCTATACGTGGGAGAGAGGAGTGAAATGTCTGTGTGGTGGGGGCAAGTTTTCTTTCTGCAGAGATGTTGGGAAGGTGAGAAATGGACTGCATGTAATGTTTAAGCTGAACTCTTCTTTGAGAAAGGGTGTAGTGTCTTTTTTGCTTTTATGTGTTAGTGTGGCTGAGGATATAAGAGGCCCTTTGCTTTGGCTCATTGCAGCATTTCTTCACTAAGCAGTTTGCAGCAAACACTAATTTTAAGATTAGTTACCCAAATTAAACACAGAAGCTCTTATATAGATAAGACACATTTATTGAAATGTAAATAATATTTGGAATACAAAACTAAGGGGGGGGGAGGTCATTTTATTGTTCAGACAGGGAGGGTGTTTCTGGCTGTTATTTTAGGGGAACAAAATACCTAGTGTCACTGGAGTAGAGTACAGTTTGCTGTAGAGAAATATGTTTCTAACACATGCAAGCTACCGTATACAAACACTACCTATGTTTTTGAAGGAGAGGTGGGACAGTCAACAGCCCATGGCATGTGACAGGTTTCTGAGTAAATAGCATTGAGGGTGGTTGCCCTTAATCACCCAGTTGGCAGACCCAACAGCTGTCTGTAGCACTGCAGCATAAATTGTGTGCAGAAAAGGAATGTATTGATATTATCATGGGCCAGATCTTAAGCTGGTATAATGTGGCATAGCTCCATTGACTCAAACAGAGCTATGGAGATTTATGCCTTCTGTGGATCTGCACTATGGCATACTATCAAGTTACCTGTCCTACCATAATTAATTAATATTTAATTGATTTTCAATTAATGTTTTTTTTTCCTTCCTTTTAAACAATGCGTTGGGTGTGTCTTTGCCTGCAAACATCCTTTTATGTGACTCTGAGTGGCTTCTGTGACGCTCTGCTAGGGCTCAGCAAGGTGCTTACTATATTACCAAT
The DNA here is from genome assembly GCF_015237465.2 of Chelonia mydas. Taxonomy (NCBI): domain Eukaryota; kingdom Metazoa; phylum Chordata; order Testudines; family Cheloniidae; genus Chelonia; species Chelonia mydas. Next base: position 26,856,290 of record NC_057851.1, on the reverse strand, counting down.
ATATTATCAAGTTGTCATAAAATGGGGGATTTCTTTTTATGGGCAAGTCATCTGCTAACACTAACTGTTATGCTGTATATTTGTGTGGGGTTTTTTTAATATATGTTTCTCATTTGGAACTTACAGCCCATTGCAATGGGCCATGGGTTTCTATGGTAGGTGCCAGTTGGACAGAAAGAATGTATCATTCTTCAAGCAGAGGAAGTTAGCAACTGGCCTGTATTATTATGGAATTAAGCTAAGGTTCTGATCTTGATCTCTGAAGCCCTCAAAAGGTTTGGCTCAAGCTATTTCAGGGACTGTCTCCTTCCATAATCAGTAACCACTAATCTCGCTGCTTTCATACCAAATGCAAGAGTCTCTTATTTGACTTCTCTTTCCCACCATAAATAATCCAGTAAATTGTAAAAGAGCATGCAGGGGAGAGAAATTTAAGATAGACACCTAACAACTGCTCCCTCTAAATCTCCAGCCCCTCCCCAAAAAACCCAGCACAGCAACACCAATTTGTAAAGCACTCAGACACCACAGCTGCGAGCCCGCTTTGAGAATTTGGGAAGAAATTCATACCTGACATCCGTTGAATTATACCCATTAACACCAAATGCAAATTTGATCCACTGCGTTTTAGTGTTATGTCTTGCTTTGCATTGGATACAACAAACCAAATTCTGCCCTCTTTTTCTTGCTTACAATCCCAATGGGGATGCATTGATATGGAACAGAATGAGGCTGGCATTCTATTTACGTTTCCACTTGCTGAACCACCACTCTTTCATGGCATCTGGGCACGGATTCATCTCTCTGTTTTTAAGTTCTCCATTTTTAATGCTCACATCCTGCAATGCACAGAGATGCATCAGATATATTGGGTTTTATTTATGTTTTCCTTATAACTTATTAATGGTGCAGAACACATATAGATGTCATTTAGACTCCTGTATTTATCCTTCATGTTTTGAAATTATACAGTGTTATCTCACCTAATCACTACTATTCTATTCAATTTCTGGGCTAAAAAGTTGTTTTTTTTTCCCATAAAAGTCATTGGGAATTCTGCCATTGACTTCAACATGACAAGAATTTAGTCCTAAATTATAATTGTCTCCCAATTCTGTTTTCCCCTCTGTCTTATTAAAGTATTTCCTCTTCTGACTAGTAATGCTCTTTATTCTGTGTTTAAGCGTTACATCAGATATCACCACTGCCCCCAATAGCCCTAGAATAGTGTGAATGCTTTTTTTTTAAACTTTATGTATAATGCTCAGAGTTTTTGAGAATGTTAAGAGATGGCTTCTTGAGATTTAAGTCTTTAGAGAAACCTAGCAGATACTGAACACCCTAGGCTCCATATACTGCACATTCTGTGGAAAGAGACATGATCCCATTAGCTTTGCCATCTTTAAAGCCTATGGACCAAACACCCACACTTTATACCCATGCAGTTCTAAGCCACAGTCCCAAATGCTCAAACTTAAGTACTAAAGCCATTCATAGGCACTTAAATAAATGACTGGATTTTCAGAGGTGCTGAACACCACAACTATCCATGTCTCCAGTAGGAACTGGGGGTGCTCAGCATCTCTGACAATGAGGCCACTTACTTAGAGTCTCAGTGAAGTCAATGGGAGCTGCACGAACTCACTGACTTTCAGTATTGTGACATTAAGTGCCTAAAATTAGGCACCTCACTTTAAACATATTAGCCAAACTCTCCAGAGAGCTACACGGCTGTAACTGAGTACAGAATTTAGTCTGGGAGATTCATGTGCTCATTGTCACTTGGGGATGATTTACGCGTATAGACCTTAATAACAGTAGGAGGAGTTAACCATATCTGTCTCCCATGTATCTGTGGAAAAACAGATCCCCTACCCTGGGAGCTTTCCTTTTAACCTTGTTTAATGAATGTTGTAATATGCAATAACATTTTGTTACAGAGAGCAATGACACATCCTTGTACCAGAACAGATACAACACTGACAGCAGTAGAGAGAGATCTTTGTTCATCTGTTCTAAAAACAAATATCCACATTTTTTTCTCCCACTGCTTGAAAAACAATTCTCTGCTCCAATACATTCACCGTGTGGGGTGAGTGGATCTGGCCTGGAAGCCAAAACCAATAATTTCCACATGTTGAACCAGAAGCTAGAAAAAGGAATAAGATAGGTCTCCATGCTCAAGTCTGGGTGTACATATGAGGGTTTTGAATCCCAAGTGTTCTCACAGATGGCTCACTGAAATTATGCTGCCACCAGGAGAAAAGATTAGATCAACCATTGCTTAACCTCTTTTTTTTCCCTCCCCCTCTCCCTCACTGATGAAATAGAGTAAATCATTAGGAAAGAGCAGGATATTTGCTAGTTACCCTGTTCTTCAGAACCCAACACTGCAGATTTTCACTCTTCTTTTTTCTGCAATGTCTTTGCATTATTTTTATGTCTCCAAAAATAAACTCTGTATAACGGTACTAGGGTCAAAGATTTCCTAGCTACCCAACCAACACTTCTTCACTCACATCCTTTTCCAGAGGAATAAAGCCTCCACTTTGGGTCTGGCTTCTTTGTCCCAAATGAAGGGGAAATGAGCACTTTCCCCCTTGGCGTGTGAGAACTCTGATTTTTTTGGGCCTCCATCAATATTTTCATGTTGTCTTTGAAATTCACACAGTGGAAAATTACAGGATCTCTCCCTTCTTTAAAATAGTATTGGATGCATCTTTTAATATTTCATTGGGCTCTGCCTCCTAAAGGCTTGTTTTATAATTGCAGAGGTTTTCACAATAGTACCCGACTTACTTGTCAGCTAACTTTAATAAAATAGGGAAAAGACTAGGGGTGTCTTTGCCATGTTCTTCCTCTGCAAGACTCAGTATTCGTGTGTAATCTTCCCTGATTTTAAAGCGTTTAATCCAGTAGCGAAAAGGTTGGTCTTCCTAGCACAGTAAGACGGTTGTCTGTTTGAGGCTGTTCTCCATGTGAATCCAGCTAATACTGCAGTCATTCAGTTTTGCTGTCACAGTTCTGAATAGCTTAGATCCTTCCATCAAAGTCCAGAAGTCAGGTTCACCTTCTGCAAAAAGCTATGTCCAAGCCCTTTCTGCATATTAGACTGAGCTGCACGCAGCTGCACATGGATGTGCCTGCAGTGTTGCAGGCTTCATGCTAACTGACATTTATTTTGCTTTTTAACATTATTGAAACAAAAACAGATGCTCCCCTCCTCTGCCCCAAGAATTCCACTCAAGCATCGCAAAAGTAGGGGCTGATTCATCGACCATTAAAATCATTTGCAGTCTTTTCATAGACTTCATTGAGCTCTGCATCGCTTTGTTAATGAGCATGTAAGTTAGCAATGGGACAAATCTCTGATTTACATCCAATGGCTGTATTCATACACAAATCATTACAAATCTTATTTTATTTTAACTATATAAAATGGCTACCCCCTCGCTCTCTCCAGCTGACAGACCCCATTGCAATGTGCTCCCCATTCCCACTGTCCACCTCACCTTCTCTCTTTCTTGAGAGGAAAAGTGGGCAATGAAGGGCAACTGCCCTGCAAAGGCACTCAGAGGAGAGTTTGTCATTCTTTGCAGGCAAGTAGGAAGGATGGCTATTTGGATTCACATTTACTATTTACCAAATGCCAAATCTAAGTATTAGGTGTGAGGGGTGAAATTCACTCATGTGGAGAACGTCAGCACAAGGCTAATGTATCGCTAACATTCAGGTCAAGTTCATGCATGTGTCAAAATGTAAAGGCCTTGGATGGAAACAAACTAGAACTAAAATATGATAGAAACATATAAAAGTAACAATGTTTTTCTGTATGTAATCTCATTCTGCTGTTAAGGTCAATCCTTGGTGATCTATACTAGTACCTAAAGCCTTCATATCATTATAAAATTGGGGGAAATGTCATGGTATTCTGAAGTATGACAGTCCCAATTCTAGCTGTAACCCTTCTGCCCATCAGAGTTGGCAGCAACAAGGGCCGGGTTCAATATCTAGGGGATCCATTCCAATAACAAAATGCAAACCGGCTCGAGCCCCCACCCAGTGACCTGGGACAAATATATACCACCCCCGCTGGGCGCCTCCAAGAGGCAATACTTCCCCTCTCGCAAGCACATAGTCTGAGTGTAGCAAAAAGCCTTTTAATAACAGAGAGAAACAATGTGGCATTATGTTGGGGAAACACCACCAACAGGATTCATAACACAACCCATGAGCAAAAAAAACCACCCCAAGCAAATTGGGGCATGCCCCTTTCCCTCGGGTTCTTGAGTCCCAGCACCCAAACGTCTCTTGAGTCCAGCAATCCACAAATCACCCAAAGTCCAAAAAGTCCAGCCCCAGAGTTCAAAAGTTCATCTGCATAGTGTTACTCCCCAGTCTGGCTAAAATGTGCCTGTGTGTGGGGGAAAGGGGTAAGGGGCACCTTACGTGTCCTGAAGCTGACTGCCCCACAGGGCTCTGCTCTGCTACGCTGTCTCACGAACGGCTCTGCTCCACCACGACCGGCTCTGCTCTGCACAGCTCGCCGTCTCACAAACACACCGCTGTCTCACGGATGGCTCCGCTCCACCATGACCGGCTCCACTCCGCACAGCTCGCCGTCTCACGAACAGCTCTGCTCAGCTCGCCGTCTCACGAACACGCCGCTGTCTCACGAACGGCTCCGCTCCACCACGACCGGCTCTGCTCTGCACAGCTCGCTGTCTCACGAACACACCGCTGTCTCACGGACTGCTCCGCTCCACCACGACCGGCTCTGCTCGGCACAGCTCGCTGTCTCACAAACAGCTCTGCTCAGCTCGCTGTCTCACGAACGGCTCCGCTCTGCACAGCTCGCTGTCTCACGAACAGCACCACTGCACGCTAGATCTTCCGGCTCCCCACTACTTGACACAGTGCTCAGTGATTTCAGCTCTTAGTGATTTCAGCTCTCAGTGATTTCAGCTCATAGTAGTGGGGGCCTTAGTGCTGGTGCACCATAAGGCCAACGTGAATGCAGCCCAGTACCTGTAGCAAGACTCTTAATAGACCCAAAATTAGCTCTGACATTCCACAGTGGAGAGAGACAGAGGTGCAATTGGTGCTTCAGGCCCTCACAAAGGGGCCCACACCACCAGGTACTAATACCTGTCTCAAGTCTCTCTCAATTCACACAGTTTTGGAACCCATGACCCTTGCCTAGCGAGTGCTACTCAGTTGATGGTGAGTCCCTCCATCATAACAAAAGGCCAAGTACAGTTCCAAGCACAGTTCCCATAATCAGGGTAATAACAATTTACTCTTCCCGCCCCAATAACAGACACTGGGGATCCCACAACAGCTGAAGTGACCATTTGGGCAGCTATGGCCTCAGTCTAGGCGGGGTGGGTGTGCCTATGCAAATGAGATCGGCCCCTGAAGTTTTTTTTTCGACAACTTGCCACACCTCACCACCAGATGTCAGGGTGGAGCTCATCCTGACACTGCTTACATAGCCATGATGAGTCATGAGATATCAGTACTTGGCTTGTCACTGGTCCAGCTGTAAGCACTGCCTGTCCTGCTCCACCAAACAGTGAAATTTTGGGGAAAGAAATAAAACAATATGTCTCTAGCTGGTTATATTCTAAAAAATCACAAATCATAGCTGTAGATTTCAGGCACCTCCCTCAGGTTAGCAGAGGCCTTAATTAGACTACAAGCAGTTTGGGGCAAGGACCGTCTTTACGTTCTGTGTTTGTACAGCACCTAGCCCAATAGTGCCCCTAGGCACTACTGCAGTATAAGTAATGGGATACCGTTATGACTTCCATTACTATAGTACCTGAACATCTCTCAGTCTTTAGCATGTTTCTCTTTATAACATCCCCGTAAGGTATGGAAGTGCTCCTGATTAACTCCATGGGAAACTGAAGCACATAGAGGCTAAGTGTTTTGTCTAAGGTCCCAAAGGAAGCCTGTGGCAGAGTAGAGAACTGAAGACCAGTCTCCTGAGACCTGGGCTAGCACCTTAACCACTGGACCATCAACCCCCTCTCAGCCAGCACATCTACTATATAGTTTTTTTTTCAGAGACCATTGCTCTGAGCACCAAACTTTGCATATTCTGTTAGATTGAAAGATATGTTTGCAGTTGGAAAAGCATATTTTTTACTCCCAAATCTACTCGTTCTTCCTGCTTCAGAATAACTTGCCTTTTCTGGTGAAGTGCTGGAAATAGTTGCTCCGAAGAAAACTGTCAGGAAGCCAAAAATTGCCAGATTCTCTTTGGATGCAGAAAAAAAAAAACAATTGTTCACCCAGTTCTATTTCTAGCCAAACCTTTAAAATCTTGGCTACTTCATCGGAAAGTACTGCATAAGTCTGCTAATAGGTTATCTCAGTGAAAGAAAAGACTCATGACAAGTAACCTTTCTCTTTCTTTTGCTTGAGAACATTTTAATTGTGTTCCAATTATTTCAGCATATTTGATATACATCCAGTATGTATTGCTACTGTCTGCAGGAAAATGATTTTCCAAGGCCTTATACAATATAGTGAGTCATAACTGAGTGCGGCTCCTTCTCCCCCACAAACAAGTATGAGTCATCAAGTGGTAAAATCTCTCATGCTACAGCGCAGAATGAACTTCACCTGGTTGCAGAAGCCAGTACAAAGCTGACATAGAAGTTGCACGTGAGGGTTTACTTTCTGAGTGGCCACGAGGCTGCTGACACGTCCCCTGCACTCTGTGGCAAATGCCTCCATGCCAATCCATCAGAGGCTAGATTATACAGATCCCTTGGCCACATACCCCATGCAACTGGCAGGCAGGGGCTGTGGCTGCTGTTCCAGCCCAGGTCTCCAACTTGGTCCTGGGTAATGGGGGTGGATTTCACCTTCCCAACTACTCTGTATCCATTTACACAGAACCCAGATGCTCAGGCTCTATGCAGATGGAGTGGATTCCAACTAAATAATTCCTCACTTTACAATTGTTCCCTTTTTCATTTCAAATACAAAAGGCCATGTTTATGACCTAATGTAACTTACATTGGGGTTCCGTTACTTCAGTAGGGTTGCATCAGCACGAGAGCAGATTCTGCCCATTGTTTATAATTGTGCATACACAAAGCTTCTATTCTATTCCCCATATTACCTCATTTCAAGTTCCCTTGTATTTCAGACATACTACCTCAGTTCAAGTCCCCTTGAGGCTGGATGCTTCAAGAGGGGGGAAAAATCTATTGCCTCATGCCCTGGAAAAATAGAACAGTTCTCTTTCCAAAGGACTCTATTTCTTGTTTGGAGTCTAGATATTTTGCCTTTGAAAGATGACTGCAGTGGCCTTGTCAACAAAACAAAACGTGACACTGCTAAGTTCTTCTAGTGTAGAACTCCAGATAAATCCCAGGCAGATGTGCATTTTATTGCACTAAATATTTGGACCAAATCCTGAAGTTCTCACTCCAGTTTTAGGCCCCAATGCTCCTCCCATTGAAGGGAAGGGCAAAACTCCCATTGACCTCCATGGTGCATGATCAGACTCTTAGTGAGGTTTTACTCCCATTGACTCGAAGTATTTGAAAGAGTAAGCTAAGCTAAGTGAAACCAGGACTTCAAGATTTGATCTCTTGTTCTGAAATATATTTAAAACTTCAAAAATGCAAGAAACTGCATCTGGTATTTTCAGATTTTTCAGGGAATTCAAATCCCCAGTAGAATTCTCCTTCCTGACAGAGTCTAAATCTAAATGAAGGCATGTACTGAGGTGGAAGTTGTGCATCTGCCCTGCTATCACCTGGGGATTGGTCGTACCACTGGAACAATTTGGTAAAACTGTGGGGTAAAGGTGGAGATGCTGGGACACACTCAAGCTGCTGTCTTTCTGGTCAAATTGGATTAGATTCACTTCACTTCCTCAGAAAGGCTTCTGACTCCTGCTCAAGTTAATTTAATTATCAGACCTCCTATGGAGTATCTGCTACTCCTTCCTGTCCCACGAGTCTCTGCTAGCCCTCTGTGACATCCTGCTTGACGTACCAAGAATTGTGAGCCACTGTGTTACCCCACTCTGCCTCAGCAAATGAAAGTTTTGCTGTTGCTCTGCTATGTCAGCTTCCTGACACACTAGCCTGTCTGCCTTGCTAGCAAACTCTTTAGGACTCTGCCAGGCCAAACCTTGCCTTGCAGGTAACAATCACTGAACCCCAATTCCTGAGTTCCCCAGAGATGTGTCTTTGCAGTGTCCAGTCCCTCTCCTTGTGACACTAATGGAAATGTTCATGATTAACAACACCAATGTGATACTATGGGCATTCACCCAGATAGTAAGGGGTTCTGTCATCCTGCCCCGTGTTGCCAATTAGTTCTTTTTATCATCCATTTATCATTGTGTTATGTGGTGTTATGGTCATTTCATATGCAATTTCATATATAATCAATGTATGATAAATAGATTTAAATCGTAGGATTATAGAAGTATAAAAGAGTATTTAAGAGTGATGAGTGCATATTAGGTATATAAGTGAAGCATGGCTGGAAAGCAAGACTACAGGCTGAGGCCTGTAAGATTTAACGTAGCCAGACTAGGCCATAGGCTTAAGAACACTTGACACGAGTGGGTGACCTAGGAATAATCCTATGCCAGTAAAATCACAAGATGACTGTAAAAGAGGTGCCAATAGGTAACATTGCAGAAAACTAGATTGCAATAAACTGCAGTGTATTGCCCAAGATCAGGAGACACCTGATTGTAACATCATGGAATGTCCTATCCTGAAGGCAGAGTGTATGTCATGTGTAGATGCTAATGAGAATAAGAGGAACTAAGAAACAACCTATGAAAAACAGGTCACCCCAATATTCATGGTCTGTGGAACTACAGATAAGCAAAAGAGGGTTGAAACCCTCATGCATATCCTGAGGTGGTAGGTGTGATCATAACAATTTAAAATAGGTTTCCTGGTTGGGTTAAAGTGGGAAGACCTAGCAGGAACCATCCTTGTATTGATAACTGTCTGCTGAGAGATCCATGGGACCCTAAAATATCTTTGAGGATATGAGCATGACTACAGTCTTAGTCATTGCATGGGTTTTTTGTTGTATTTATACATGCATAGGGTAATTGTAACTTTACTTATTGCTTTAATAAAACCTGTAGTACAGATGAGACTTTGTACTTGTGAATGTGATCACTATCCTTGGACTTTGTGTGTTTCTGGAGTCTCCAAATTTCAGAAAAACATCAGAGGTGATTTTCACTCTGTGCTTCAAACTGTAGCAACAGGAGCTAAACCCATAGTAGTTTAGTACTAAATTACTAAATACCAATAAAAAAGGCTACGCCTGTAATCCTGGGTGCTTCTGTGCTGTGCAGCCTTGGCTCGAAGCCCTGAACACTGTAGCCTGATCACAGCACAATGGCTTCACCCTGGCTTCCACCAGCCTGGTTATTCCTTGCGGGATGACACTAAGAGCCCTTTCAGTCCTGGGTCTCCTCAAAACCATCTCCCCTGCAGTGTCCAGTCCCTGTCATTGGATACACACAGAAATTGTTAAGTTTGCTGTCTCCAAAGAGAGAGAGCACACACCCAGCCTGGTAATTTAGTTGAGGACGTCTTCCTTCAGCTCTGAGATGGTTTTGTAATAAAACAAGAATAAGTTTATTCACAAAGAGCAGATATTTAAGAGATAAGAAGTAAGAATAGAAGAGACAGATATGGTTACAAGTAAAACAAAACAAAACATGCTTTCTAATAACAAACTCAATTTCATCAAGTTACAATCATTCTCTAAGCAGGTTTCTCACATATAGTCAGTTCCAGCTGCTCTTGGTTTTCAGGCCAAGAGGTTCCACTTTTCATGCGCTCAAGGGGTGCTGCTCCCCTTCATTCCTGATATCCAAATAGCTTTTTGCTTCGGCTCATTGTTTTGGCCCCAGAGGCAGGATGACCTCCTGCTGTTCTTCTCTTCCCGTTGACTTCTCATCCCCCTGCTGATTTGTCTGTAAATGGATCCTCCATTATTTTGATTCTGTAATGCTTAATTTACATTGGAGACAGGTAGATAGCTGCCTTCCCTCCTGTCTGGGAGAAAACCCGTTTCTCCCTTTTGTTTGGCTACAAAATTTAAAGCCTAATATCAGTGATTATCCATAATTCCTCATATGAAGTCTTCATACATACATTTCACAATGGTATTAATCACCAGTGTCACCAGCTTTCATAGATTCATAGATATTTAGGTCAGAAGGGACTATTATGATCATCTAGTCTGACCTCCTGCACAGCGCAGGCCACAGAATTTCACCCACCACTCCTGCAAAAAACCTCACCTATATCTGTGCTATTGAAGTCCTCAAATCGTAGTTTAAAGACTTCAAGGAGCAGAGAATCCTCCAGCAAGTGACCCGTGCCCCATGCTACAGAGGAAGGCGAAAAACCTCCAGGGCCTCTTCCAATCTGCCCTGGAGGAAAATTCCTTCCTGACCCCATAAAAGACCTTACTCAATACATATTTATAGCACAGTCATATTGTGTACAATCAATTATTCTTTGGGGCTCAGGTCCCCTGTTCTCCCACTCGGGTGTCTGGGCTGTTGCTGTCTTCATTTCAAACTGGATAAGATTCAGCTCACTTCCTCAAAGAGGTCTTGACTCTGGCTCGAGTTAAGTTAATTATCAGGCCTCCTACAGAGTCTCTGCTACTCTTCCTTGATTCACGTTATTGCCTGCAAGAAGAGAGAGTGGAGTCCTCCACTGATATGATGAGAGAGCTGTACTCAGAGTGTGGAAAGAACAGCAACCTGAGGTGATATCTTTTTTACTAGTATTTCTTCCTTAACTCTGGGATCATTTTAACGCTGCCAACTAGAAGGATATTTGGAGGGGAAGGGAAGTCAAGTCAAGGGTACTCATTTGGGAGACCCAGGTTCTAGTCCCTATTCTGCCCATTCTGTGTGAGTCCCTCTGTGCTGCCTGGAAATAACAGCACTTCCCTACCTCACAGGGTGTTGCCAGGATACATGCATTAAAGAGCATGAGGTACTTAGATAGTATAGTGATGAGGGCTGCATTAATATCTCGATAGATTTTTCTAGCCCCCTGTGTTAACAGCTAACCACTTTTTTCTTATTTTTTTTCATGATGCTTTCACAATATTGCCATTTGCAAGATTATTCTTCTAACCACTGTGTGAGAAAACCCCTGTGTCTGTCCTTTATATTTGTTTCTTATATGAACAGTTCATTTTCCCCGACTATTTTTACTTGATTTAATAGCATTTCCAAAAAGGCAGAAATAAGTAGGGCTCGATGAATTCTTCAGCGAAAGCTGGTCAAAAATGCTGCAGAAAAAAAAATCCATGGATATTTCAGTAAATTTTAAAGCAGCCTCTTCCATTATGTTTTGTAACAGTCCAGTCAGTGTCCCTATCTTCACATTTTTTGCAAAACCCTTTTTCAAAATGGAGTTTTTCCATTTCCAAACTGGAAAAATCTCAAAAATGAAACATTCTATTTTGAAATAGAAAAAAAAATCCAGTTTTGAAATGAACTGATTTTGGAAAAATATAACTCTGCTGGGCTGTCCTGCAAAAGACTTATGCACTTGCTCAATGTTACGCATGTGAGGAGCCTGAAGTCAGTGCAGCATAAGGGCCCACAGGACTAAACTGTCCAATCTAAAGTTTTTATAGACAGTAGACAACAACAAACTGAAAAATAGAAATTGAAAAAAATCATTTTTTCAGAAGTCATAGTCTGATGTTTTTCTGTTTTAAAGTTTCCATTAAAATGTTGAAAGTCTTGATTTTTCTGTAATATTTTTGAAAAATCATATTTTTGTTGATCTTTTTGTGTACCATTCCATCCAGATTTGACTGCGCATTCACATTTGTGAATATACATTCAAATTCTGTACAGCTGTTTGCTTGGAAAGGTAGGTCTATGGAGCTACTACTTTTCAACTCCTTGTTGGTTTCTTTGGGATATTCATCTATGTATATCTATAATGGCATACTGGTAGCTATCTATAGATCTATCTACATAAATGTAGACAGATCTATTTACATATGTAATGGTATAGATACATTTCCTTGGGCTGGATATCTATATTATAGATAGGGTTATCTAGAAGAAACCAATGAGGGAATGACCAGTGGTATTGCAGTTGATCTGCATCTTCTTCTCTTTCTGTAAATTTGCTCTCCTGTTATGTAATGGGAGCTAAGTACATATAGTAATAAATATATTTCAGTTTTACAAAAGCTTTCATCCTCATCTTGGGAAGCCACATGGAGATATCTTTTGTGTTTGTGTTTTGTGTTTGCCTTCAGACTACAAAAGTCAGTTGAGACCTATGAGCCCAGCATTAATAAAATGACAGAGCCAGCATAATTTAATGTTAAAACTGTGGAGGTACTGTGGCAGCTGCTGCTTGTAAATATAATTAATCATTTTGCTAGTAAGACTGTTTAGAACTGCATGAAAGCAATGCTCAACCTTTGTCATTGATTATGTCACCAGTTCCACTCTGGCACTTTCAACAGGTATTGTAGGTAGATTAAAAATAGACCTCCCAAATGCTGTCACAAAGGCTGATGCTATGTTGGCATGATTTGCCCTTTGGAAAGACATCAGCTTGATGCTCACAACATTTGCTGGGCAAAGTCTCTCTACATGTCCCGTCTGTCTGGTTACAAGCTGGAAATTGCACTTCCCATCAAGCTATCAAGACCGATTTAAGGAAAGAAATATAGTATTCTGGCTTCTTTTAACTCCCAGATTGTTCATTTGCACATGAGAATACACCCCTCCCGGTCACCCTTATGAGCAGTCTTTCTCATCGCCATCAAAAGAGAGGCAGGGATTCAGGCCAGGGACTTCTGCAGTCTGTTTGTGCACCTGTTGGGGGTGGTTATACCGTCCTCTCTGCACTGAGCAGCTCTTGGCCCAGTATATTATTGTTGCCAGCCGGAAGCGAGAAGTAACATCAGAAATGGATGTTAGATTTGTGAAAAGCTAGCAAACTTCCATTAGCAAGAGCTATGTCTGAATAATAATCCATGTATTTTTTAACCACAAAAGGTTAGAATGCCTATACTCTATTAAATAAGAGCTCATGAAATTCTTTTTCTTTCTGTATCCCATAAAAAAGGTACGAGTGGGAGAATGAATGTGCTTTCTGTTGCTTGTCAAATACAGCCAGAGGCAAATTCAGCTGGCTTTTCTAATCACACAGAGACAAAGGGAATAGTTTCCCAAACAAGAAAACACCTAAATTACTCAAAATGCCTCTCTGTCTCTCAAATATTTTCATTCTTGCATGTTCAGATAAGTAGGAGTTTCAACTACATTTTGCATGATTCATCCAAAGTAGACAGTGGGGCAGGGCCGGGGAAGGGAGACCCACTGGGGACAACTTCCCACCATTCCAGTGTTGTTAGCCAGGGTCACATCTTAATCTATCTGAATTGTATCTGAACCATTCATCTGAACTATTCCTGAAAGATTTCATTCATTATGATATATTTTAGTTATTAGCTGAGTTAAGTAAATAATTAAATGCTGAAAGGTGCTGAGCACTCTGGCTGTAATCCAGCAACGTATTAAGCATGTGAATTAGCCCACTTCAATGGGACTGAACACATGCTTAAAATTAAGCACATGCTTAAGTGTTTTGCTGGATTGTACTGGAATGTCCAGCAATTTGCAGGATTGAGCCCTAGATTAGTCTATACATTTAAACAAAAAACAAAAAAACCTATCTTGTTTAACAGGAGAATAATCTCATTCTGATTTTTGCTGGGGAACTAACTGAAACCAAATATCTCTTCAAGGTGGCAATTAAGGATTTAAAATCAGATGTGTTGTTTTGGGTGATAGTTTCTGTGTGTGCTTCCAGAACACACCCTGGTCTGTTTTTGACAGACTCGCAGAAGCAACACCATATTATAGGCATAACACATAGCAAGAGAAATTGGTAACATGTGTAACTCAAGCCAAAAGTCAGCAGATTTAAAATGTCAGGAATTTAGGTGAAGCAACAGAGCTGTGAGAAAAATTGTACAGCATCACCTCCTGGCATTGTATCTGAGTTTCTGTCTGCTGCCCTTGTTAACTTCCTTTTCCAAAGCCCATGATAAGAGGCCATTATTGATTGATTGATTTACTTATTTACTTTATTACTGGAGCACTTAGGAGCCCCAGAGGTGGACCAGGACCCCATTGTGTTAGGCACTGTATGAAGATAGAACAAAAATCTATGCTGCATTCCACAATTGTGATAAAAAGAAGCTGTAAGTCTAACAAGGAGTTAACATTTATGAATATTAATAGAACAGACAGATGTTATAAAGAGGGTTTAACTGAGTAAGTCTTGCATTCAAAATCAGTGTGGTAAAATGTGTCTCGATGGTTTCGCTGCCTATGCCTCAAATTCAGTGTATTTAATTAAAAAGTAGTAAAGTATCTGTGTGCTGGATCAATAGCTCATGTCAGTGAGCTTTTCCATTATAAGACCATCATGTACTTTACAGAACCACTTGCATAATGTTGGAGCAAAAGGTCTAATACAGTGCTCTCTGTGTACAGCACAATACCTCATTGGTCGGTCTCTTAGTCTGATACCAATTATTTCCCCCGTCAGACTGAATGGTCTGTTCCAAGGATTCAGCAGCAAGGCACATCTTGTGGGGAGGATGGGATTTTATATTAAAACCTTTAGGCTATTCTGTGTTTAAGAATTATGAACTGGGAGTGGAGAACATCATTTTATCCAGGTATAAAATTTAGGACCATAGTCCTTAATGTCGCCTAGTCCATCGGTTCAACGATGACATTTTCATGCTATCTCTTTTTGTGGATTCAGGAGTGACTCTGAAGCCCAAAGCATGACACATGTGCTCGTGAGCAGATTGGGCAGACAGAGTCATTGGTGAGCATCTTGGTAGCTATAGCAGTGGTATGACGATTTTCCCTTGTAGACAATCAATTATTTCTGTCCTCTTCAAAGGCTTGTAAAGCTCTGAGTGCTGTGTGTCACCAGGCTGATCTATTTGGTGCAATAAAACCAGATGATTTCAAGAAGGCTGCATCAAAGTGTATGCTGTTCTTGATGCTGTCCTTGCAGCACTTTCCGGGGGCAGCCTTGATTTCAAAGTCCTTGTGCCAATTCTCCATAGAACATTTTTCTGGGGAGTCGATGTTCAGGCATCCTAATGATGTGTCCAATCCAGTGTAGTTGGGTTTTCATCAGCATGGCCTCGATGTTTGTTGCATTCGACTTTTGGAGAACCTCCAGATTGGTAAATATAAAACGTGAAGAAAAGATAGTTCATTTCCACATAATCAAAGGCATCTTTGGTGTCTAGACAGAATATTGTTTCTGGTGTGCAGTTTGATCTAACAGAATGTATAGCATAAAGCAATCTTCCAGCCTTGGACGAATGAAGAATGAGGTCTCACAGGAATGTGACCATGTCCCAGGATACCAGAATCCATCTTAAACCTGGTGCTTTTCCATTTAGGAGGAGAGGTGGGGATCCAGGGAGACAAAGGGTTCCTGCCTTGGGCCAAAGCTATAAAAGGAGGTGGCGCAGAACAAGAGGAGCCCATTCATGAGAGAGCCCCTGCTTTTCACCTAAGATTCCTGCTGTAACTAACAAGGACTGTACAGGGGAAAGGATTGGGCCCAGACTAGGAAGGAGTCTAATCTGTGAAAGACGCTTATTGGAACACCTCTAAGGGTGAGATTTACCTGTAAAGAGTTTCTTAATGTATTAGGGTTAGACTTGCATGTTTTGTTTTATTTGACTTGGTAATTTATTTTGTTCTGTCTGTTATTACTTGAAACCACTTAAATCCTACATTTTATACTTAATAAAATCACTTTTGTTTATTAATGATCCCAGAGTAAGTGATTAATACCTGGGGGAGCAAACAGCTGTGCATATCTCTCTATCAGTGTTATAGAAGACGGACAATTTATGAGTTTACCCTGTATAAGATTTATACAGAGTAAAATGGATTTATTGGGGGTTTGGATCCCATTGGGAACTGGATGTCTGGGTGCTGGAGATAGGTGATTCGCTGAGCAGTTTTTGCTTAAAGTCTGCAGCTTTGGGGGTGTGGATCAGACCTGAGTCTGGGTTGCAGCAGGCTAGCATGTCTGGCTCAACAAGGCAGGGTTCTGGAGTCCCAAGCTGGCAGGGAAAATGGGCTCAGAGGTAATTCCAGCACATCAGGTGACAGTCCCAAGGGTGTCTCTGTGACTGAGCCCGTCACAGCACCTTTCAGGACCTTTATCCTTATATATCAGAGATAAGACTGGACATCATAGTTTGAGGTAATTGGCCAGATATCATAGACTCATTCAGGGTGCTATATCTATATATACCATCTGAGTTCAGACACGGGGAGTCTTCTGTCTGAAAGCCAGCTTCATTTGAATCTGTTTATCTGGTGCGAGTATCACAGAGCAGAGGTAAGATGGGAAGAACTGTATTGTTCAGGCTGTCCTGTTGCATTTTGCACTTACTTCTTAAGCTGAAGTTTTGTCCAATGTGGCAAGTGGAGTACAAAACTTTGGAATTCTTTGAAATTTCCTGTGGACCGGAAATTCCCCCAAAAATCTGTTTTGGAAGCACCAACACATGGCTGCCTATGCCAGACCCATAGACCCTGGAAGACCTGGCTTCTGGGGGTGGGAACAGTCTGCATGGCAGGGCTGCCTCAGAGCCAGAGGCTCTGGAAGACTCAAGCTCCCTAGAAGCCCCCCAGTGAGCTGGAAGGTTTCCCATGGAAACCTGTCTGACAGGCAGGATCCCATCAGAACCCTGCCTTTGATTCCCTGAAAATTTGTCAAACCCAAGATATTTCAGATTTGATGAATTGCCATTTTCTGACCAAACTCTGTTCTGATGGAAAAATTTCTGACTAGCTACAGTTCTGAACACCGACTAGTCCTCACTAATAGCTGATCCATGCATAGCAGCATGAGTAAAATCACAGGCATGGAGCCTCCGCTTGCACAGCTTCTCACTGATGCAGAGAAAGGAAGGGCGCCACTCGCAATTCACTCTTTCAGTAAGTTTACATGGATCACCCTTCCTTTCACAGGAAGGAGTTGTGCAATCAGAGACTCCAGTCCTCCTTCCCTTGAGGCTCTCAAGGCAATCCAGGTTCTTCCCACACAATATCCTCCCACCCATTGCAATAAGCAGCCACACGCCTGTTTGGCTTCATGCCAAATGCCCTACTGTATCTTGTCAGTCATGCAAGTTAGGAAAAACAGTGCCTCTGGAGCTGGCATTCTTAGTTCCAGAGCAAATGTCTGAGGTCATCCCTCAAGATTGGCTTCATACACTAGCAATCTCAGCTCTGTCACAACAGCATATGTTAAAACGCTGATTTCCTGAGGGGATAAAAGAAACGTTGCAGCCTATTGTTTTGTAGTAGGAATGACTTCTGGTATCGATGGCTAATGAGAAAAAAGAGTCTCAATTGTGTCCCTAAAGGCACAGCCCAGTGTTAGGAATGGGGTGGTGCTGGTCTTCCATGGGGGGGCCACTGGGCCTTTCTGAGGGGAACACCCTGCAGCTTTCTCTTCTCATGCACCAGTACCCCTCTTCAGGTCAGGGATATGAGGGCACCAGGGCACCACCTCTTCCCTGCCCTTTTGGAGCACTATGCACCTATCATGGAAGCACAGAAGGAGCAGTCTCTGTGCTCCTTTGAGTGTAAGGACTGCTTTTGTCCTTGACCCGTACCTGGGCTGTGCAAATGGGGGAAGGCTTCTTAAACCCTTATCATTTACTGCACTTCACACCCATGTATGGGCCAAGCACAAACTGATCCAAAATGAGGTAATAGTGCCCATAATATAATTAAATATAACATCCTTCCTGGGGGTGAGAAATACCAAAGAAGTCCACCACACTAGCATTTAACTTCAGAAAGGCAACGACACAAAAATGAGGAAGCTAGTTAAATGGAAATTAAAAGGTACAGTCACAATGCCTGCAAATGCCTGCAAAAGCTGCATGGAAACTTTTTTAAAAAAATGCCATAATAGAGGCTCAAATTAAATGTATACCCCAAATTAAAAAGAATAGTAATAGCATCAAAAATGCCCCCAGGACTAAAAAACAGAGTAAAAGAAGTGGTTAGAGATAAAAAGGCATCCTTTAGAAATTGGAAGTCAAATCCTACAGAAGAAAATAGAAAGGAGCATCAACTCTGGCAAGTCAGTGTTAGAGTGTAATTAGGCAGGCCAAAAAAGAATTTGAACAGCAATTAGCAAACAATACTAACAGCAAATATATATTTTTAAGTACATCTAAAGCAGGAAGCCTGCCAAACAATCAGTGGGGCCAGTGGATGATCGAGTTGGTAAAGGAGCACTCAAGGAAGACAAGGCGAGTGCAGAGACGCTACATGAATTCTTTGCATCAGTCTTCATTGAAGAGGATGTGAGGACGATTCCCACACCTGAGCCATCCTTTTTAGGTGACAAATCTGAGGAACTCTTTCAGACTGAGATGTCAGTAGAGAAAGTTATGGTACAAATTGATAAATTAACCAGTAATAAGTCACCAGGACCAGACGGTATTCACCCAAGAGTTCTGAAGGAACTCAAATGCGAAATTGCAGAATTACTGACTGCAGTATATAACCAATCACTTAAACCAGCTTCTGTACCAGATGATTCGAGACTAGCCAATTTTTAAAAAAAGGCTCCGGAGGTGATCCTGGCAATTACAGGATAATAAACCTAACTTCAGTAAATCCGATACACTGTCTCCTTTTCATACAGATTTCAGTACAATGTGAATGTGCAATATCACATGCAGGCTACACAGCACAGTACTGTCTGAATATATTGGACCACTGCCAGAGCTCCGCTTATTTCCATGGTACTGCACCATTTTCCACCTACAAAGAATTTGGCCTGGGCCAGCTCCTATTGTCACTGATTGCTATTTAAAAGAAAAGCAAAAGAAATTTAGTGTTCACAAATATACCCAAGTGACATTGAAGTTATGACAAGAGGATGCACATGCATGAATTAAAGAATGGTAAGAAATTAGCAGCACTCTGGTAGACAGAGAGATATTTACTACTTCTGCTGGACCTGTCTGGATTTAACTCATCCAAAGTTACGAATTGCTTGTGGCAGCAGCACACAACTTCAAACATGCTAAAATAGAAGTCACCAGTATTTAAATAGGCTTTTTTTCAATAAATATGCTAATGATGCAATGGAGAAATCACATCCTACAATATCTGAAAAGAACCCAGTCCCGCAATCCATTGCTCACGCTGAGTAGACCTTACCTTATGGAAGAAGTCCAACTGACTTCAATGGAACTACTCATGTGAATAAGGATTATCCCAAGTGAGTACATTTTTCAGGATCAAACCGTAAAATTGCAAAAGAAGAAACGAAGAAAATGGTAGCTCATAGTATGGGGTTAATTCACAAATGGTTATATTCTTTGCAAGAAGCTTAAAGGGATGACAATAGAACTGATCTCTAAACAAAAAGTCAAGAGTAGACTGAACCTGTGAGGTCCTGAAATAGAAAGCTCTGGGGTTGGCTGTGAATTTACATTTACAGGTAGATTGAAAGGCCAGCAATATTATGCATAGAAAGTAGAAGAACAGGAGAACAGGCTACAGTATGGAGCTTAAGACATCTAGGCATTCCTGAGAAATTTAAAATGGCATCTGGGAGCTCCCATAACTAAAGAGATTATAGATTTACTTGCAATAGAGACTTTTTGACTGTCATCTGCTAATCATTTGACTGCTGGTAAACAGAGCACGCCTCCACTTGTCCTGATAACACGTGAAAGCCTGGAAATGAGAAATTCCACCCTTAAGGCTGCCAGAGTGACTGAAAACTTGATGTATAAAGGCTGGAATATTTTCCAGATGATCCCCGGGGCCTTCTGTAAGAAAGAAAGCTTCCGAGGTGTTTCACCGCATTTAGGAAGCACACGGATTCAGTGTGCAATTTTGTATCCTGCTAGGATAAAATCTAAATTTGCTGGTAAGAAACAGTTTCAGATTGCTCAGATGTGGCAACTTTTACTACAAGCAAAAAACTCACAAACGTCAGAAATTACAGACCTTTGGGCATCTCAAGAGGGTACAGAATGAAACCTTTTTTTGCCTATGTTGTTTTAGTGTCCTGAGGTATTACTACAATGATGACTTTCAGAACAGGACTCTGCTTTTGAATTCATCCTTTAAGTTTATTGTTGGAGCCTGCAACCATTTGAGGTGCATACACAGAAACGATACTTCTGTTGAAATGCTCATCTTTTTCGCATTAAAAATAAAAAAGTCAGCCTTCTGAGCATCCCTTAAATAGCAAACCATTTGTAAACAAGCAGAGGGACAAGTTTTTTCTTATTTTCGATTTCATGCTCCCAAGAGCTTATTATAAACAAGTTAGAAATCTGTTACCATATGATGATTGTTCATTAGTCTATGTAAAGTTAATTTAATGCTCTCAGATCAGTTCTCAGGAAGCTGTACCCACATCAGAAAAAAGCACCATCACCACTGACAATCACTTACAACTTTATTCTCAGTCTCGGTAAAGGGGCCAAGGACTCAATGGCCATGGAGAAGGAACTAGATCTTCACTCCTAGAGGAAAGGAGTACTTGTGGCACCTTAGAGACTAACCAATTTATTTGAGCATAAGCTTTTGTGAGCTACAGCTCACTTCATCAGATGCATACTGTGGAAAATACAGAAGATGTTCTTATACATACCAACCATGAAAAAATGGGTGTTTACCACTACAAAAGGTTTTCTCTCCCCCCACCCCATTCTCCTGCTGGTAATAGCTTATCTAAAGTGATCACTCTCCTTACAATGTGTATGATAATCAAGATGGGCCATTTCCAGCACAAATCCAGGTTTTCTCCCCCCCCGCCCCCGCCCCCTTCCACACACACAAACCCACTCTCCTGTTGGTAATAGCTTATCTAAAGTGATCACTCTCCTTACAATGTGTATGATAATCAAGGTGGGCCATTTCCAGCACAAATCCAGGGTTTAACAAGAACATCTGAGGAAGGGGGGGTAGGAAAAAACAAGGGGAAATAGGTTACCTTGCATAATGACTTAGCCACTCCCAGTCTCTATTCAAGCCTAAGTTAATTGTATCCAATTTGCAAATGAATTCCAATTCAACAGTCTCTCGCTGGAGTCTGGTTTTGAAGTTTTTCTGTTGTAATATCGCAACTTTCATGTCTGTAATCGCGTGACCAGAGGGATTGAATTGTTCTCCGACTGGTTTATGAATGTTATAATTCTTGACATCTGATTTGTGTCCATTTATTCTTTTACGTAGAGACGGTCCAGTTTGACCAATGTACATGCCAGAGGGGCATTGCTGGCACATGATGGCATATATCACATTGGTGGATGTGCAGGTGAACGAGCCTCTGATAGTGTGGCTGATGTTATTAGGCCCTGTGATGGTGTCCCCTGAATAGATATGTGGGCACAGTTGGCAACGGGCTTTGTTGCAAGGATAGGTTCCTGGGTTAGTGGTTCTGTTGTGTGGTATGTGGTTGTTGGTGAGTATTCGCTTCAGGTTGGGGGGCTGTCTGTAGGCAAGGACTGGCCTTTCTCCCAAGATTTGTGAGAGTGTTGGGTCATCCTTCAGGATAGGTTGTAGATCCTTAATAATGCGTTGGAGGGGTTTTAGTTGGGGGCTGACGGTGATGGCTAGTGGCGTTCTGTTATTTTCTTTGTTAGGCCTGTCCTGTAGTAGCTGACTTCTGGGAACTCTTCTGGCTCTATCAATCTGTTTCTTCACTTCCACAGGTGGGTATTGTAGTTGTAAGAATGCTTGATAGAGATCTTGTAGGTGTTTGTCTCTGTCTGAGGGGTTGGAGCAAATGCGGTTGTATCGCAGAGCTTGGCTGTAAACAATGGATCGTGTGGTGTGGTCAGGGTGAAAGCTGGAGGCATGTAGGTAGGAATAGCGGTCAGTAGGTTTACAGTATAGGGTGGTGTTTATGTGATCATAACTTATTAGCATCGCAGTGTCCAGGAAGTGGATCTCTTGTGTGGACTGGACCAGGCTGAGGTTGATGGTTGGATGGAAATTGTTGAAATCATGGTGGAATTCCTCAAGAGCTTCTTTTCCATGGGTCCAGATGATGAAGATGTCATCAATATAGCGCAAGTAGAGTAGGGGAATTAGGGGACGAGAGCTGAGGAAGCGTTGTTCTAAGTCAGCCATAAAAATGTTGGCATACTGTGGGGCCATGCGGGTACCTATAGCAGTGCCGCTGATTTGAAGGTATACATTGTCCCCAAATGTAAAATAGTTATGGGTAAGGACAAAGTCACAAAGTTCAGCCACCAGGTTAGCCGTGACATTATCGGGGATAGTGTTCTTGACGGCTTGTAGTCCATCTTTGTGTGGAATGTTGGTGTAGAGGGCTTCTACATCCATAGTGGCCAGGATGGTGTTATCAGGAAGATCACCGATGGATTGTAGTTTCCTCAGGAAGTCAGTGGTATCTCGAAGGTAGCTGGGAGTGCTGGTAGCGTAGGGCCTGAGGAGGGAGTCTACATAGCCAGACAATCCTGCTGTCAGGGTGCCAATGCCTGAGATGATGGGGCGCCCAGGATTTCCAGGTTTATGGATCTTGGGTAGCAGATAGAATATCCCAGGTCGAGGTTCCAGGGGTGTGTCTGTGCGGATTTGATCTTGTGCTTTTTCAGGGAGTTTCTTGAGCAAATGCTGTAGTTTCTTTTGGTAACTCTCTCAGTGGGATCAGAGGGTAATGGCTTGTAGAAAGTGGTGTTGGAGAGCTGCCGAGCAGCCTCTTGTTCATATTCCAACCTATTCATGATGACAACAGCACCTCCTTTGTCAGCCTTTTTGATTATGATGTCAGAGTTGTTTCTGAGGCTGTGGATGGCATTGTGTTCTGCATGGCTGAGGGTGTGGGGCAAGTGATGCTGCTTTTCCACAATTTCAGCCCGTGCACATCAGCGGAAGCACTCTATGTAGAAGTCCAGTCTGCTGTCTCGACCTTCAGGAGGAGTCCACCTAGAATCCTTCTTTTTGTAGTGTTGGTAGGGAGGCCTCTGTGGATTAGTATGTTGTTCAGAGGTGTGTTGGAAATATTCCTTGAGTCGGAGACGTCGAAAATAGGATTCTAGGTCACCACAGAACTGTATCATATTCGTGGGGGTGGAGGGGCAGAAGGAGGGGCCCTGAGATAGGACAGCTGCTTCTGCTGGGCTAAGAGTATAGTTGGATAGGTTAACAATATTGCTGGGTGGGTTGAGGGAACCATTGCTGTGGCCCCTTGTGGCATGTAGTAGTTTAGAAAGTTTAGTGTCCTTTTTCTTTTGTAGAAAAGCAAAGTGTGTGTTGTAAATGGCTTGTCTAGTTTTAGTAAAGTCCAGCTATGAGGAAGTTTGTGTGGAAGGTTGGTTTTTTATGAGAGTATCCATTTTTGAGAGCTCATTCTTTATCTTTCCCTGTTTGCTGTAGAGGATGTTGATCAGGTGGAACCACTCCTAGAGGTAACACTTACGTTTTAGGGCTGAACACAGGGCAGTGTGAGGAAGCCTGTATTAATGCCTATGCTGTACTTGTTTTGTCAACAAAAAGACGACTTTGGTCTGCAGGACTGGCAATTTGGTACCAATAAAATTATGAAAAATATACCGTACTAGAATCCAACACAAAGCAGTAGAAAAGAAATATGTCTGGCTGTAGCCTGTTACCACGGTTATGCTACCTGTAAAGTATATTAATGTTACACACACATCCCTGTGTTAAAAGAATATTATTGAGGTTGCAAAGGCAAGCACTCAAAAGTTAGAAAAGTTAAATTAAAGTTGTCCGTGCCTGTACAACCTTGATACAGCCCCTTTGTACCTATGTATCATTGTTCAATGTATGGCCCAGTGTTTTATTTACTGCACAGTATTCAAAGCCTGCTCATAAAACAGAATTATTAATTTCCTGATGGATTTTTCTATAGTGCTTATCACTATAATATCTGCTGGATCATCAACAGGGCTGAAATTTTTAGATCCACCGCATAGACTTCTGCCATTTGAGCGAAGGCAGTAACTGATAGCAGTAGTAGGTCATCAGCTTTTGTGTGGACCTGCACTAGAAGGGGATGAGATACCCACCTTGATAGCAAAAGATATTTGCTGACAGCAGAGATATGGTAAGACTCAGTAATCTTGGGTTTCATTCCAGGCACACTGGAGAGAAGCATGCTGTAGTGGGCACAGATTTTTTCAACAGTTCCCCCCAAGCCTTACCCCTTTGTCCCCCTCCACTCCAATCAGTCCGTATCCTGTCTCTTCCCCACCCTTGCTCTTTGCTCCTGTCCTATCCAAGCCAGCCCTCAGGCTTCTCATTTCAGTGCCCGTTTCCTTGCTCAGCGAGTCTCCTATTCTAGATTCTCAATCCCAGTCTTTTTACCCAGCCATTCCCATTTCACCCCTGGCTGCTTGTACCCAGTCTCTTTTTCCAGCCAGTCCTAGTTCCCCACCTTCTGCCTTATAGGTACTGGAACTAGGAGTGCTGGGGGTGCTCTGGCTTGAAGTGGTTTCCATTGAATACAGGATTTACAATTTGGTTTGATGGCTCTCAGCCACTATACAAATTGTTCCAGCACCCCTGTCCTGGCTCCTCAGATATCTGTCTCTTCTCCCACCCCCCAGTCACATTTCCTATTTCCCATCACCTATATCTCAACTGGAGTATTGTGTCCAGTTTTGGTCCCCCCACTACAGAAGGGAAGTGGACAAATTGGAGAGACTCCAGTGGAGGGCAACGGAAATGATTAGGGGGCTGGGGCACATGACTTACGAGGAGAGACTGAGGAAACTGGCGTTATTTAGTCTGCAGAAGAGAGGAGTGAGGGGGGATTTGATAGCAGCCTTCAACTACCTGAAGCGGGGTTCCAAAGAGGATGGAGCTAGGCTGTTCTCACTGGTGGCAGATGACAGAACAAGGAGCAATGGTCTCAAGTTGCAGTGGGGGAGGTCTAGGTTGGATATTAGGAAATACTATTTCACTAAGAGGGTGGTGAAGGACTGGAATGGGTTACCTAGGGAGGTGGTGGAATCTCCATCCTTAGAGGTTTTTAAAGCCCGGATTGACAAAGCCCTGGCTGGGATGATTTAGTTGGAGTTGGTCCTGCTTTGAGCAGGGGATTGAACTAGATGACCTCCTGAGATCGCATCCAACTCTAATATTCTATGATTCTATCTCACCGTGTTTCCCAGTCTCCCTCCCTGTGCTCCTTGTCTAATCTCAGCCTTTCCCCATTTGGCTCCTTGTCCCAGTCTCTTTGCCCAGCCAGTCTCAGTTCTTCTCATCAGATCTGTCTCCCTTCCCCCACCCAGCTCCATCATCCTGGCCCCAAAGATACCCAATCACAGTGTCCTGGCCCTCCCAGTCCCAGTATCCCCCACTAGCTCCTCATCTGATTTAGTGTCCCCACCAACTGAATCCCAGTCTTTCCCCTACATTATTGTTTCCCTCCCTGGCTCTCAGTCCTAGTCCAAGCCCCTGCTCTGAAGAACTGGGAGCTAGAGGAGCTTCTCAAAGAAAAGATCACCAGAATTTTTTAACATAGATCAAACAATGTATTTTACCCTCACCTCATTTTTGGAAATGGTTGAACAGTTTGGGCTGAGATTTTTCATAAAAAGCCTGAGGCAGGACCCTAGTAGGGAAAAGTTTAGCCCGAATGGTTAATGTTTGGTAAAGTTATAAGTGACTGAAAACTGGGCCTTATAAGGGGAGGTATTAATCAACTTTAATTATATGCAGCACTGCTACCTCTATCTGTAATAATAACTGTAAGGTGCTACTCAAGGTATTATGGGTATCAGAATCAGTCACACAATATTTGTGTTACAGTGAATGAGATATTGAGCAGGGTTACTTTGCTGTTGTTTTCTGCTACCAGCCCTGCTTCTAAGTACATTTTTAGAATATAAATTAAAAAACGTGGAACTGCAACAAACAGTTGCAAACTCATGATTGGAAATCACTGTTGTTCACTTGGTAACTTCACTCTTAACTGAAAACATGGGGAAAAATGAATGAAGAATGCTGACAGCCAGCCAGCAGGAAATACAAAAATAAATCTAAATTGATGACAACGCTCTGTGGCTATACGGCTTCCTTTTCAGAGAGCTTTTCCTGTTGCAAATTCTCCAAACTCATTAGCATGGAATTCCAAATTCCAGTATGATCTCTGACCCCTTCCTCCCTCCCTCCCTTTTTTGACCTTCTGCTACCGGTGACCTGCCGTACATCACATCCCAATGGTAATTTCAAGCCAAGTATACAACGAGGGACAGGGACTCTGCAAATCAGTTACTTCTAGCCGCACCTCTCTAAGTATGAACTGAAAGCTGCCAGTGCAGTCACTTGCAGCTCTTTAGTCTCAAAATAAGTGTAGGTCATGCCCTCTCTTTCTGTCCTCCTAAAGAGGGTAACAGTTGTTTTCATAGTCATTCCCAGGAGTCCATTAGCAAATCTGAAAATCTCGATGTTGGGGCCTTAGGAAAGATATAAACTGACATTCCTGAGGTGTGTGTCACCAGTGAGACCCAGTGTGTTTGCTACAATTAACTCATGTCTCCCGGGGTGCTGATATTTAAAGACTGTGGTCATAAGCTGCCTGGTGTCGCTATATTTTTTCTTCTGCTTTTTAAATGATGAAATCCTTTCCAACCTATCAGGTGGTGTAGGGTCACCGTTAGAAGCTAATGTATTGTATAGTATGTTCTGTACACTGGAGCTTTACTGAGCCTTGTGTCATCAGAAACCCTCCACGAGCAACTAGTGGATTGTAAACCACAGCATTGGTACCACTGTTAATAATAGCTTTCTCTTACCATTCATGGATGCTTGATAAGCCTGGAATACACTTGTGTTCCCTCTTGTGTTTAATATAAAAAAATCACTTTTTTTACTGGAGTAGAGGTGATGAACCCTGGAGTTCTGGCGAAATCTCAGTTCAGGTGATTAAACTTCACTTTAGAGTTTCAGATAGAGATTTTTTCCCCACTTTCTGTCTCAAACTGATGTGTAGTGTTGCTGTTAAACATTAAGTGGAAAGCAGAGGGACGTTTGGGATTCAGTGTTCATTCAATGACAGGTGGCCTTCCCAGGGTATTCAAACTCAAACACTGTACAAATTGTTGCAGTTAATATAAACTTGATCTTCTTTGTAGAAATAGCTGCATTTTCAAACTGTGATGCTTCTTAACTTTGGTATCATAATGATTGTAGTGGTTCTTTTGTCCTCCACCTAGAAAATGTTACATGAGCTTCTAGCAGACTAGCTTAAAAGTTTATTAGTAATTTATTTTCTATGCAAACAAATGTAATGCATCTACTGCATTACTGTATTTACTATGATTTTCTGTGTGGCATGTGACAGTCATTTTTCCTATTTGCTATCCCAGACATTTGGGGGGATTAAGTATAAATACTTTCCATTTCCAGAACACTAATAATACTAAAAGGCTCTGAATGTTTTATAAAGCATTTTTTTTCTGATGGGTTTGCACATTCACATACATACACACAAGTGGGTTATTGTATGTTAACAATGAAGAGATCTAAGGAAACTGTGATGGGGTATACACATCACACAGGTGTGGACAGGATTAACCCTGCCCTACCTCAGAGTGAAGCAGTGGAGGTGAGTCCTCCAAGCAGCCTAGAGAATCTGTGTGGGCCGCAGCCAATCAGAGAAGGGCTCCAAAGAGCAGCCAATTGGGGCCCAATCTCTTTTTCCAGCCAGTCCTAGTTTCCTACCTCCTGGCTCATAGATGCTGGGACTGGGTAGTTGCATGCTCTGAGGAAAGGGTGAAGAAGGTGCTGGGGCTGTGGGGAAGTGTCCCAAGGAGACATAGCAGCATGGGGAGAAGTTAAAGAGTCACAGCAAAAGGCTGCTATCTATAGTGTCCCTGAATTGAGACCCGGGTCTCCCCTCACTTACCCTGGGAAAAAGAAAAGGAGTACTTGTAGCACCTTAGAGACTAACCAATTTATTTGAGCATGAGCTTTCGTGAGCTACAGCTCACTTCATCGGATGCATACTGGGAAGTGGCTGCATTATTGGACTGAGATACCTACCTCCAGAAGGGGAAAACACAGATAGTAACATGGCCAGAGGGCCAAGTCATGAAGAGAACGCTGGGGACCTAGGACTAAGCTCGGTCTGCAGGCAGCATCAATGATGGGAGAGGCACCACCTGGAGTGGGCGCACTGGCTGGCTGAACTAATCCCTGTGATGGACAGCAGGAGGCACCACTGTGGTGAGTGGACTCCATCACAGAAATCCAAAATAAGCTATTACTCTACATCTTGTTGCAAAACAAATTCACTCTTTACATAGTTTATGTGAAGCTGGTCAAGTTTTAAATAACATACACACTGGGCCTGACTCTCTGCTCACTAAATCCAGTTTTGATTCCTGATCCTCAGTTGACTGCTGATTGGAATCAGTATCAGGGTTATCAGAGCAACTGTAAGATATAATGTTAGAAGAAGTCTTAAAAGAATACCCCATTGCTATGTTCTGTGCTACTATGTAACTAACCCTACCCAGTGTTTAAAATGTTTCACAAATATCAGCCACACATCACAGCTGGCTGATCAAGGCTCACATTGTTTTGCCACACTATAAAGCTTCATTTCTCATATTTCAGTGATCTGTAGGAGGCAGGGTCTGAGCAAAATCACGTGAAGGTCAGATTATCCCCTAAAGGGGAGGCACAGAACAAATGTGCTACCTCTTCTGCATTACTTTCCCCTTATCCACACGCACAGGATCCTCTTCAATGGGATCTGGATCTGTAGGAGCAGAGAAAGGAAGGTGGAAGGAGTTTAGACTGAGGGTAGGGTTGCTGTCTTTACACCCTACAACCTACCTGAGGCAGCATTTACTTAGGCTATGTACACACTAACACTTATGTCAGTATAACTCATGTCGCTCAGGGGGGTGAATAAGCCACGCACCTTTCTAACTGAACAAAACCGAACACCCTTGCCCCTTCCCCGAGGCCCCACTTCCACTCATTGCAGCCCCTCTCCCTCCATCGCTCACTCTTCCCCACCCTAGCTCACTTTCACTGGGCTGGGGCAGGGAATGGGGGTGGAGGTTCCAGCTGGGGGTGCAGGCTCTGGGGTGGGGCCAGAAATGCAGGGTTCAGGGTGCAGGAGGGGGCTCTGGGCTGGGACAGGAGGTTGGGGTGCCAGAGATGGTGAGGACTCCAGCTGTGGGTGTGGGCTCTTGGGTAGGGCTGGGGATGAGGGGCTTGGGGTCCAGGAGGGGACTCCAGGCTGGGGCCAAGGGGTTTGGAGTGTGGGAGTTGGCTGAGCCTGGGGCAGGGAGTTGGGGTGCAGGATGGGGTGTGGGGTCTGGGAGGGTGTTTGGGTGCAGGAGGGTGTTCCGACCTGGGGCATGGGTTCAGCTCCTGGTCGGTGGCACAGCAGGGCTAAGGCAGACTCCCTGC
The DNA here is from genome assembly GCF_015237465.2 of Chelonia mydas. NCBI lineage: Eukaryota > Metazoa > Chordata > Testudines > Cheloniidae > Chelonia > Chelonia mydas. The sequence continues at coordinate 26,826,754 of NC_057851.1, read as the reverse complement.
CTACCCTGGCTCCTCGCTGCTCCCAGAAGCAGCCAGAATGTCTGGACCCTACGTGGAGGCGCGGCCAGGCTGCTCTGCTTGGTGTGTGCTGTCTGTGCACACAGGCAGTGCCCCCGCAACTCTCATTGGCTGCAGTTCCTGGGCAATGGTATCTGAAGAGTGTGTGCTGGGGGTGGGGGCAGCACGCAGAGCATCCCTGTTTGCCCCTGTGCCTAGGGGCCGCAGGAACATGCTGGCCACTTCCAGGAACAACACAGAGCCAGGGTAGGCAGGGAGCCTGCCTTAGTCCTGCTGTGCTGCTGACTGGGAGCCTGTGTTTTCCCCACTGTGCTGCCGACCGGACTTTTAATGGCCCTGTCCGCAGTGCTGACTGCAGCCGCCAGAGTCCCTTTTTGACCTGGTAGAAAACTGGACGCCTGGCAACCCTACCCTGACCAGAGTAGTCCCTTCCCTCTCCATCTTCACCATGGAACTGCAGAACTTTGCAGCAGTTGCAGGGGCAGTAGCTGGCAGGGGAGCCCCCCACAGCCTGCTTCCAAGGAAGCTGAACAGCCGTGTCACTGGGAGGGGAGCCCTTTAAGTGTTGATGCCCCAGGTCTTGCTGATTTTGGAGACTGAAAACTTTGCTTATTGCCAGAGAAAATTGCAAAGAAATTATAAGATCTCTAGTAACTTAGAACTGGAAAGAGTCTCACCAGAGGTGCCTAGAAAAAATAATACAAAGGGACCTTGAGAATGTAGTGCTATTGACTTTAATGGGAGCAGGATTTTGCCTGTAGACAGGGAAAAAGAAGTGACTGGTAACCTCCTTACAATCAGAGATGGTTCTTAGTACCAATGAGTAAACTCAGTGATTAATTACAGAGTCAAGTGCCAGTGAAATGAGTTTAATGATATTATCCTAAAATATATGTAAATATGTACCTATTACTCTCAGGGGTTACCTAATTAATGCTTACAACACCCCTATGAGGGAGGTAACTAGTATTTTGTGTAACAGGCACGTAGCAACTAGTGAATCATGAGAAGTTCAAAGAGCAGGTAAAGAAAGCTTTGTTGGGCAATGAGATTTGGAGCATGCTGAGACTATTTTACCAATGCCCGTTAACAGAAAAATAACTTTCAAACTAAACAGCAATTCAAAGGCGATGTTTAAAAGCCAGACCATAATGAATAAACCGGAGAGGTGAGATCAATTACACAGACCACACCAAAATGAGTCACATGGGGAGGCGGGGTGGAGCAGAGGGCTGATTTTCAGAAAATGCTGAACACCTGCTCTCTTAAAATCAGCAGTCAAAATAGAAGCAATTAAAATCACTGGTAACTTTTGAAAATCTTGGCCTATTGGACCAAATTTTCTCCTTGCTTGCATCCATGTAACTTTGTTGAAATTAATAGAGCTCCACAGGTGTAAATGACAGCAGAATTTGACTCTATCTGTGTCGGGGAGGGAGAGGGAGGAGTTCACATTGGTGCATCACCGAGTAGGTACAAAACTGGGGGCAGGGAAGGTTGAACTATATGATTCCCAAAGAAAATTCCTGGAAAATCTGAAACTTATTTTCAGTAGGGTGGTATCTCTTCAAAAGAGCTTTGCTTAGTGGTATCACTTCATACTGAAATCCTCAAAGTTTCACTCTAAACGTACCTTTTACTTCACTTGTCAAAGACTTCATTTAACTATTTTAAAATGGAAATGTACGTCTTTCTGTGAGGGCAAGCTGATCTGCCAAACTGCTGTGATGAGTTCCAGGTACTCAGCTTGCTCTCAGTACTTAACCATGCTGCCTTTGACTCCCACAGTTCAGAAGCACTCGTTAGCAAGGTGAAGTTTTGGAGAGACTCAATCACCTGGGTGACTCATGATTCTGTTCCCATTGATGTCAATAGGTGTTTTGCTATTGATTTCAATGGGAGCAGCTTCAGCCTGGTGGCCACGACAGTCAGCTTCAGCTCTGTACATTCATGGGTATGTCTGGTTTGGAAAAGAGGAGATTAAGGAGGGATATGATAGCAGTCTTCAGAGACTTGAAAGGCTGTCATAAAAAAGATGGAGAAAAGTTGTTCTCTTTGGTCACAGAGGCAGGACAAGAGACAATGGGTTCAAACTACAGAATAGCAGATTTAGATTAAATCTCAAGAAAAACTTCCTAACTGTAAGAAGAGTAGGACAAAGGAACAGATTGCCTTGGGAGGTTGTGGAAGTGCCTTCAGTGGAGGTTTTCAAAAGGAGGCTGGAGAGCCATCTCTCTTGGATGGTTTAGACACAACAAATCCTGCATCTTGACAGGGGGTTAGACTAGATAATCCTTGTGGTTCCTTCTGACACTATGGTTCTATGATTCTATTCTACATCTTGTTTTCCTGGTTTTTTTTCTGCTTCAAGAAGCAAAGAAGGTTTAGAATCCTGCTACATGTTACTCTGGTTACAGTTCTTGAATCTTGACCCATTTCACTCTCTCTTTCAAATGTAGAAATAATAACATTAGCAAATTCCACTGTGCGGAGTTCTCATCAGACAGGATACATCGTGTTAATGCTAGCTGGGTCTGTAATGGATAGCTTTGCAGTGCACACAGTGATTCTCATTTAGCATATCTCCTATAACTAGCTTTGTCATTCATTGCACAACAATTCAGAGAAATTGGTAATTCAGACTAGGCTGAAGAGTGGACATGTTTCAAATAACACTATACAAATCAGGATAACAATAGATAGATTAAAATCAGAACATAATCCAAATTCATTACTCCTTATTTCTCCACAAAACAAACTGCAAGCTTTAGAGTAAATTATTTATTATTTAACATCTATATGACAGCAGCACCCAAAGGCTCAAATCATGTTTGGGGCCCCATTGTGCTGGGCCCTGTCAAACACAGATAAGGAGACAGCCTTTGCCCTGGAGGGCTTACAATCTGAAAAAAAGTGGTCAGAATACCTTGCACTTCTATAACTACTTTCATCAGAGGAGCTGCAGGGGTATTCAGAATATCAATTAATTGTGAGATTAATTAATAGCACCATGGCAAGAGAAATTAGAATTCTGTAGCACGCATTTTCCAGGGCCCAAGTGCCTTTCGCAGGGCCATCTAATGAGCAGCCTCTCTTTGTATAAAGGAAGAATTCACAGCAGTGTTGCATTTTGCAGGTAGCAGGTAGTTGCTGAGACTCAAGCAATAGATGTGAAGAGCTAGCTGTGAATTTCATTTTTTCTAAACGGTAACAGGGCTTTTTTCTTTGTTTTTTTAAATGATGCACTGTTGCTGCGCATCGTGCAGGTGTTCCTTGCTGGAGAGGCCACGGTTGCGTGTGGTGAGTCATCTTCATTCAGCCATATGATTTGCTGAAGCTAAGCCTGGCACAATATATGGTGGGTTTTGCAAAGGGGACATGTTTAGATGGTAGAAAAGAGGCAATATAAACAAAAAGGCTTCTGTTTTAAATGATGACAGAGATCCCTGTTATGTTTTCCTCTACCATATCATTTCACTCATCTTATAAAACAATATCTATATTGGGGGAGGGAGGAAAGGTTTAAAAAACACCTAAGATAAACAACGGGGGGCTAATCAGCAGGTGTCTTTTGCTTATAATTAACTTTCTACCAACTGTTAGGGGAAAAAAAGATTTTTTTGGAATAGACTCTGCCCACATGCTACTAAAATGAATCATACTCACTTGATGACAGGCCTGGATTCCTGTTCCAATCACTTCTGTGATCATGCATATAACATTTTCTCATAGCTCTGCACTGCTTTCTCATTTCAGTAATTGCTCTCTCATTTCAGTGACAGTGTCATTTTCCTCCCTCTCAGAACCTGATGTGCACCTCAGGAAGTTGTCCATGTGAACGAAAAGGTAGTTTATATATACACAAGGGACTGACTAAAATACAGATGCACAAAGCTGATAAGTAAATCATGTTACACAAATTCTCCTCGTTAAGTCTGAAGTTCTACTGTCAGTGAGGTCTGGAGATAAAGCAATGAGAAGCAGCACAGGAAAATTAGTCTCAACCCTTTCCTGCCCATGTAGCTTTTGCTGTGGGAGAAAGGATGTATATCTGCCTTGCTTACCCAATAGCTGTAGCATTGTCTTTTGTGGGGTTAGATTTAAGTGGGTTATGCTGGTTCACTTTAGAGTCTTGCCTGGCTGTCCACATAATATGGGCTTTTTAGCTATTCACCAATCTGAATTGACACATAATATTCTCCGAACCAGGAGTACGATTATCTGCAGCACATTTATGTTGGACAGGCTCAAAAGAAACGACCCACAAGAGATTATTTTAAAGATACAAAAGGCAAAAGGTCATGTAACTGCAATGCTGTGGGTCCCCAGTCAGGTCATGTTTGCAGAAGATGTCATGTTCACAAACAAACAAAACACTATGTTGCATGTGTTACAAATGTTAGTGAAATAGAAGGTGTCATTCATTCTGGCAATAGTACAGAGGTCATAGTTTCTCTGGGGAATAGTGAAACATTGATCTAGATGAAACCACTGGAGAGAAATAGATTCTTCCCCACAATTCTTACTATTCTATTGTTGGTTCTTTGACGTAACCATGGATTTGCTGCATTGAGCATCCCCGGCCCCCCACTTTTTCCATGTGTCTATAGGTACGTCTACACTGCAGTCACACCCTGTGACTGCAGCTCATGTAGACATACCCAAGCTAGCTTGATCTAGCTAGTTTGGGTCCTGGAGCAATGAAGCTGTGGCAGAGCGTGCTTCAGCATCGGCTAGCCTGGCAAGTGATTACCCAGAGTTCTGGGTGCACTTGAACCTCCCATAGTGAAATGCATGCTGCTAGATTAAAACTAACTCGCGTGTCTTCACAAGCTGCAATCACAGGATTGTCACCTCGTGACAGCAGTAAAAACATACCCTGAGTTTGATGTTAACAGGAGACATTGATACTGAGAAACATGCTGGTGGTATTAACACAATGTGTTATTGATAATCTTTCATCTAAAGCCACTCCGCTGAGGCTTAGCTATCTATTTTAGTTACTGTTTCCATGTTCATCACAATCGTCTCTAAGCACCTACAAAAGTATAACAACAAAAAAATGTAAAATTATTTAATGTATTTATTTGTATAGAAAGGACTAGGGACACATTGGATTAGGCACTCTACAAACACATAACAGTCCGTGCCCAAGGAGCTTGCAATTTAAGTACAAGACAAGAGGCAGTATGTGGGTAGAACAAACTGACCAGGGGAATACAAAGAAACAATAAAACAACACTGATCAGCATGAAAAGCAGTGCACCCAGCACAACAGCTGCCTAACCTCCTTTTAACACCCTTTTCATAAGCATAGCCTAACCATTTTCATTCCTATCTTTTCTCTTTTTCTCCCTTCTCTCCTTCCCCTCATCTCCTTAATTACAAGCTCTTAGTTTAGCTCCCTTTTCCAGGAGGTGATTTTTATTGTGGAAAGATACTGTGAGGACATTTTGTCCAGAAGATGGTAAGGTTACAGGTCATCTCATCTTCATGGCTGTGACTTAGCTGCTGAGAAACTTCCGCTGCCAGCATGAATCTCACCTTTGTCATTGATAGCACTCTTCAGATGTATATAGTTGTTATGGTAGGTCCTAATCACACAGAGAGTCAATCCTTGGCACACCCAAAAAATAAAGGGCGGGATCTCCAGTTTGATCTGGTATTGGATACAGTACCAGTGCAGGCATATGATATGCTCCTGTCAACCCGTGTTGCAGCCTCACGTTGAACCAGTTGGAGCTTCTTGAAGACTGATGATTCCACTCCCAATAAAGTGCCGAGCATTACTGCAGCTGAGCCTGGGGGATCACGGTCACTGTGCCATAGTCTGTCTGGGTGGGATGCAGCCTTCTGGCCACCTGAAGAAAGGATTAGATTCATAGACTTGAATGCCAGAAGGGACCATCCTGATCATCTAGTCTGACCTCCTGCACATTGCAGGCCACAGAACATTGCCCTCCCTATCAGACAATATGAGATGAGTCCAGAAGGACTACAACACACTCCAGAACAGTTGTAGAGTTCATAGGGACCCTGAGGCTGCATACCATATTATAGAGCTGGTCAAAATTTTTTTGACAAAACATTTTTCTTCAGAATTTACCAGTTTGTTGAAATCCTCAGAACAATGTCTATTCTGACAAACATCCACCCCAGAAATGCAGCACATTTCCAACAGAACACTTCCTCCCAGGCCAGTTTTGTACTAGGTGGCTTGTTACCAGCTCATCCACCCTACCTCCTTGGTAGCCTGCCTGGTAGGCTGACAGGAAGTCAAGAGCCTAGAAGCCCTGGGAGACCTCACAGCCTGAGCTGTCAGGGTCCCTGGTGATCTTCCAGGTCTTCAGAGGTCCATGACATGGATTGACCCAGATTCATAGCTCTGAGTAGAACTGGGTGGAGAATGGGAATTCCTTTTCACAGAGAATTTCAAAATTTTTAGTTTTCATTCTGAATTTGAATGAAACCGAATTTCAAAAAAATTCTCCATTAAACAGAATTGTTGTTCTCCACTCAGCTCTATGATATTGACAGTTGACAGGTAAACAGCCTAGAGTACGTATTATGGTGTTTGCCAATTAAACAAAATGTTTCCCATTTCCAGTCAACATCACCCCCAGTTTGCCAAGATTTAACTGTGGCCTGTTTCTCTTCATCCAGCTGATATCCTCTTCTAGGAATTCAGACAGCTGGGGGATCGTGCTATTTGCATTTGATGTGAAGCTATCATCCATGTTCTGCTGTCAGTTAAAGCCAAAGTCTTTCCCAGTTTCTCCCAGCCATTTTAGACATTTGCTGAATAGGATGGGGGAGAGGACTGAACTTCCCCACTCACTATTGTTTTATGCAATAGTAAGGAGGTGGTATAACTGAGCACAAGAGAGCTGTTACAGTATTACACACACACACGGTTAAATACATGTTCCATTTGTATATGATCAAACTGATGTTTTCACAAAGCATATTATAACTTCAACTTGTAACATTAAAATAGGCCCCCTTAAAGCCCTCCCCTCACAGCCCATCAGAATGCAAGAACGCCTTATATTTTAGATGTCATCTTAATAGTAGATATTATTATGGGGGGAAAGAGCTAATATAAACTGCTTTTAATTAAAGGAAGACTTCTTTTACATGAGGAGAAAGCATTTTTAACAATTTGATGGGAAGTTACCAGAGTCCTGCCAAGGGGTTTCAATTATGTTTTAAAAATATAAATCCTAGGAGTCCTGAAATTACAGGGTACGAGTAGAGAGATGTTACTTGTTTTACGGGTGAAGAGAAATGAATGCATTTAGGCTTATTCCCCCCATTGGTTCAGAAACAAAGCTGTTCCTTGGAAGCCTTTGTTGTATGTAAAAGGCACTTCATTCTGAGGAAGTTCTCAAAAACTGGAAAGCACTTTTATACCATTTTGTGAAAATGACACACAAATAGTTAGAAAGTGGAAAATAAAACTTCACCCAGGATCCTATTAACCAACAGGGCTTGGGACTACACTCCACTGCAAGATGTCATGTCTGACAGAATAACCATGGGAGTATCCTGGATGGGATTTAACTCTATCCATAAGACAGGACACATGCTAGAACTATTATTTGAGTTGGGATCAGAGGTAGGGGAAGTGAAGGTTACCTCCTTGTCATGTAACAAATATTTCCTCCTTTAATTTTAGATTGAGTGTACCCCTTGCTCATTGATTTGGACACACGCACAGGATGAATGAAGGGGACCTGGTGAAGATAGCATAGCAAGAGAGGGTGGCTGGAGAGAGAAGCTGAGGAAGCAATGGATGGATTGCATCAAAGAAGATGGTAAGGTAGTGGACCTTATTGCTGCCTTGGACAGGTGAAGATGGCAGGTGCATGCATGCCAACCTAACCCCAGTTGATGAGAGATTATGCATCTTTTATGGCTATTACAATAGGCTAGATTTTCAGTAGTTTGGTCCAGGGCTTTGGAGCGGAGCCTGGAGCAGCTCCGGAACAGTGGAGCTGCAGGGTTTTGCCTAGAGTTGGAGCGGAGCCGGAGCACAGCTCCAAAGCCCTGGTTTGGTCTCTTGTATGCAGATGGAAATTATGTAGTATATTGTAGTAGTGTCTCTTTAAAATGAGTCATGCATAATTATCAGTGGGCCTCCAATTTAAGAGGTCTCTTGCATGATGTAGGCATACTCAGGGTCTGTATGCTCAGAGTCTGTAGGAGCCATCTTGTTATGTATCTAATAAAGAGCTGTGTTTTAAGATTTATATTTCTGGTCTGGTCTGGGTTCCTCAAGTACAGTGGGTGCAGCATACTCACAAGGAAGACTCTCTCAGCTGTCTGACCATGCTAGAAAGCACAACAATTTACACTTAAAAAGGGCTAGGTATAACTCAGGTGTGAAAGGGGAGGGAGGGCACAATTAGCTTTCTTGCTCTTATGACACTCACTTGGGGGGCTAGTTGCAGCTGCAGTCTTTGCTCTCAGGTCTGCAATGCAAACCATTCCAAAAGGGGTTGGGAGTGGCGGAGGTGAGGCTGTGGCCCCTCTATCCCAGCCACCAGCCGGGACTGGCTGATGAGGGGAGCACACGCTGCTCCCCTTAAATAATATGCTGGTGGCTGCTCTCCCCCTCATGACAGGAAGTTTTTAAGGCATGTTGCTTCTTAGAGCTCCTGCAGGGTCACAGATGCATGGCCAGAAGGGACCATTGTGATCAGCTAGTCTGACCTCCTGTAATGACATATGTTCCACACCACCACAACATGCACCAGTTCCTTAAAGGTCTAAAGCCCATTTTGCAAAGGCAATTTGGATATTTAAACAGGCAGTTATTAAACTCTACCCACAGTTCAAATGTGAGCACAGAAAACTGGTGCATTTTAATGGGCACAAATGGCACCCACAATAAGTAAGTGCAAACCATGTGTGTGCAAACCTGTCCACATTCATCAGACTTGCTGATTTGACATCTGTCAAAACTATGGTGTGATTGCTTTGAGGAGTCCTAGCCTTCATAGCCGGTCAATTGCATTTTCCTCCTTTTTTAACATGGCAAACAAGATGGATTAAGGAGAGAGTTTAATTTTTCACTGCTTGGGATTCATGTTAGGACCTTTAAGATCTCATCAATGAGGATTTTAATGATTCAGTAATAACAACTAACTCCACATTAGCACTTTCATAAAAGATTTTGGCCCCTAGGGAAGTAAGAGAAAACATGCAGGGTTCACTAACTCCAAGATTCTCAAGTCATGAAATGAAGAATGAGTGGTTTATTTAGATTGTAACTGTTTGGGGGCAGGGACCATCTCTGTTCTTTATTTGTACAGTCCCTCTCACAATGGGGTCCTTGTCCATGACTGGAACCCATAGGCACAAATTGCCATACATAATAATACTTAGCAGGGCTATAGTCTCATTCCAGATAGTAAGGAGCAGTCCACACTGGCTTACAGTAAGTCTTCTGACCCTGTAGGAGTTGACCTATTGTGGTACTCAGCAACAGTTACCTCCTTGAGTTAAACACAAGTTACTGGGCTCAGTACACAGGTGAAATTCTATGGCTTGTAATACACAGGAGATCAGACTAGATGATATTACCTTAGAGTGGCTGCCCAGCAGAGAGTATATAAACTGCTCTGAGCAAAAGTGTTGTGAGACCAGTGTGTTTGGAATAGCGTTCCACTTCTAGTGCCATGTATTTGTGATTGGTCTGTGGTGTTTGTATGAACAGCTTCATTAAAGATTGATCCTTGGTACATATTTTGATTTCACATAGCTGGCAGTCTGATGCATCAAAAACTGAATACCTGAAGTACACAGGAACCTGCTAAAATGTTATCTTTGTTATGTCTTTGGTTATTCCTGGATAGTGTAGCCTATATTTCTCTCTCTCTCTCTTTTAACATAAATAGTTTTTTTTAAAATATTGGCATTGGGTCCAGTGGCTAAGTGAGAGCGGGGACTAAAATGATTCTTTTCATGGTTCCTTGTTTGTTTTTTAGTTTGCCAGTGTGGTGAGTGTCAGAGTGGTCGGTAACTCAATTTTCATTGTAAATGAAGGAAATTCAGATAATGTCAAACTAACCAGATGGTCTTTGATACTGTGAAGCTGTGTGGATAAGAGTGGCCATCTATTTCTGGATTTCCATAAGGCATTTGACAGTCTGCAAGCCTCAAAAGTTTGGAAGTTTGGTTAAGGAAAGTAACCAGAAGTTCAGGTATCATTCAAAGGCTTTTTATGCTCTCCATTTCCAGGATATGTGTTTCTTTAAATCAGATGCCAGCATTTACCTAGGAATGCTTAGATATTCCTAAGGGTATGCCTACTTTTGGAGCTAGAAGTGATTCTCAGCTTGAGGATACATGCCTGTGCTAGCTTTCATCGAGCTAGCATGTTAAAAATAGAGCATAGCTGTGGCAGTATGGGTGGCGGAATGGATTAGGCTCCCCGAGTTAGTACCTACCTGAGACCATAGGCCTCAGCCCATCATCTCAATCATAGCCAACCAAGGTGAGTAGTCACCTTGAGCTGGGAATAATTCCCCCAGCTCCAAGCGTCAATGCCCTGAGAGGCTCAGTTCCACATTCTTTCTTTACACTCTTTAAACGTCCATTAAAGTCAGTGGGAGCTGTGGATGATCAGGTCTAAACAGTGTCAAAGATCAGCACCCAAAGTTAGAAGCCACTTTGAAAATTTGGTGATATGTTTTTTCCAAGGTCACAGAGAAGTGGAATGAGAATCCAGTGATTCCTGTTCCTTAACTTGTGCTCACTTCACCTGACCACGATGCCTCCTGGTTAACATTTAATAACCTATTTAACTTTGCAAAACTATTAAAAATAAACCTGACAAATGAAAGTAATCTGAGATGTGTTAGACCCTGAAGGTGTTAGACCCTCGTCCTGTAATTTGTTCTATGAAGGACTCCACTCATGTGGAACAAGTGGCAAAAGCCATATGGATTAATATGGAAGATACAGGATACTACAAGCAATATAACTCTTTTGATCATCTTTTGTCCCATTATCTGTAGTTTTCCTTCAAAATCCAATATATTATGGGCCTGACATATGGTAGTCATCTGTCATTTCCATGCTTCCGTCTTGCTAACTTGTTAGGCCTCAGTGCATTGAAGCAATCAAGCACTTTTTTTTTAAGACCTTCCCTATTCAGCAAAGCACAAAAGCACATGCTTAGGGTTGAGCGCATGTGTCAAGGTTCCTTCCCCACTCTGAACTCTAGGGTACAGATGTGGGGACCTGCATGAAAACCTCCTAAGCTTACTTTTACCAGCTTAGGTTAAAACTTCCCCAAGGTACAAACTATTTTACCTTTTTCCATCAGACTTTATTGCTGCCACCACCAAGCATCTAACAGATATATAACCGGGAAAGAGCCCGCTTGGAAACGTCTTTCCCCCCAAAATCCTCCCAAACCCTACACCCCCTTTCCTGGGGAAGGTTTGATAAAAATCCTCACCAATTTGGATCGGTGAACACAGACCCAAACCCGTCGATCTTAAGAACAATGAAAAAGCAATCAGGTTCTTAAAAGAAGAATTTTAATAGAAGAAAAAGTAAAAGAATCACCTCTGTAAAATCAGGATGGTAAATACCTTACAGGGTAATTAGATTCAAAACATAGAGAATCCCTCTAGGCAAAACCTTAAGTTACAAAAAGACACAAAACCAGGAATCTACATTCCATTCAGCACAACTTATTTTATCTGCCATTTAAAGAAAACAGAATCTAACACATATCTAACTAGATTACTTACTAAGTTCTAAGACTCCATTTCTGTTCTGTCCCCGGCAAAAGCATCCCACAGACAGAGAGAGCCTTTGTTTCCACCCCCCTCCAGCTTTTGAAAGTATCTTGTCTCCTCATTGGTCATTTTGGTCAGGTGCCAGCGAGGTTATCCTAGCTTCTTAACCCTTTACAGATGAAAGGGTTTTTCCTTTGGCCAGGAGGGATTTTAAAGGTGTTTACCCTTCCCTTTATATTTATGACAGCATGTTTACGTGCTTTGCTGAACTGGGGCATTGGTTCTTACCTTAGTCACTTAGGGGTTCAGAATAAACAAAGCTCAGTAATCCACAACTGTTTGGGAAATAGAGCAGGGAAACCTTGGCCTACTTTTGTTTCCAGGATATAACGGATAAGTTCCTGCATCTCAATTTAATTTTTCAAAGGTCAGTGCATCCTTTAGTTCAGTAAACATCCTGATCCAAAGACAAAGAAACGCTTTGGAATTCAAACCTGAGTTGGTATGTCGCTGGGGTCACCCATTTAATTAAGGAGCTGTATCATCAGCATATTTAGATGATCTAATTTAGTGCTACTAAGAAAAGGAGTACTTGTGGCACCTTAGAGACTAACCAATTTATTTGAGCATAAGCTTTTGTGAGCTACAGCTCACTTCATCAGATGCATTCAGTGATGAAGTGAAGTGAGCTGTAGCTCACGAAAACTTATGCTCAAATAAATTGGTTAGTCTCTAAGGTGCCACTAGTACTCCTTTTCATTTTGTGAATACAGACTAATACAGCTGCTACTCTGAAACCTGTCTTAGTGCTACTGTTACTCATGCAAAAGCTAATTTGATTCTGTCAAATCAGTGTTATGCATTGTATCTTCCTATTTCCCTAGGATTTATTGTAAATCTCAGGAAAACATACGTATGCCAATGGTCAGAATAACTCTGCACAAAATTTCCACAAAATCTCTATGAAATCTGTGTGCTTTTAACATTCTACAGCATCAATTGACCATTTTACTGTGGCTTCCTTCTCTTCTCCCTACATCGTTAATTTACCTAGTAGTCTCTAAATGTATAATTGAGAAGCGCCACAGATGCTGCATCTTACAGTATCCAGAAGAAACAACAGAGACAGAAGAGACATGAAAGGATAATTTTGCTTATACAAAATAGCAGCCTGAAAAATAAAACCAGGAAAATAAACAAGCAGATGCAGAAAGCAAAAACTGCAAGACACAGCTGTTAGAAGTATTTAGATATCCAGATGCAAAACAGTTCAAGGGTGGGGGCCAGGAGTTGAGGGGAAGGGCATAGGTAGAGTTGATGGAGGTCTTCTATTAACATTATGGTGTATATTGAGAATACATCTTTTTTTTTTCCAAAGGAGTTTAAGAACATAAGAATGACCCTACTGGGTCAGATCAAGGGTCCATCTAGCCCAGTATCCTGTCTTCTGACAGTGGCCAGTGCCAGGTGCCCCAGAGGGAATGAACAGAACAGGTACTCATCAAGTGATCCATCTCCTGTCGCTCATTCACAGCTTCTGGCAAACAGAGGCTAGGGACACCATTCCTGCCCATTCTGGCTAATAGCCATTAATGGATCTATCCTCCATGAATTTATCTAGTTCTTTTTTGAACTCTGTTAGGGTCTTGGCCTTCACAACATCCTCTGGTAAGGAGTTCCACAGGTTGACTGTGTGTTGTGTGAAGAAATACTTCCTTTTATTTGTTTTAAATAAATAAATTTGTTTCATTTGGGGACTCCTAGTTTTTGTGTTATGAGAAGTAGTAAAGTTCCTTATCTATTTTCTCTACACCAGTCGTGATTTTATAGACTCAATCATATCTCCCCTAAGATGTCTCTTTTCCAAGCTGAAAAGTCCCAGTCTTATTAATCTCTCCTCATATGGAAGCCGTTCCATACCCCTAATAATTTTTGTTGCCCTTTTCTGAACCTTTTTCAATTCCAATATATCTTTTTTGAGATGAGGCAACCACATCTGCACACAGTATTCAAAATGTGGGCATACCATGGATTTATATAGAGGCAACATGATATTTTTTGTCCTATTATCTATCCCTTTCTTAATTATTCACAGCATTCTGTTAGTTTTTTTGACTACTGCTGCACATTGAGTGGATGTTTTCAGAGAACTATCCACAATGACTCCAAGATCTCTTTCTTGAGGGGTAACAGCTAATTTAGACCCCATCATTTTATATGTAGAGTTGGGATTATGCTTTCCAATGTGCATTACTTTGCATTTATCAACATTACATTTCATCTGCCATTTTGTTGCCCAGTCACCCAGTTTTGAGAGATCCTTTTGTAGCACTTCGCAGTCTGCCTGGGTCTTAACTATCTTTCACAATTTTGTATCACCTGCAAATTTTGCCACCTCACTGTTTACCCCTTTCCCCAGATCATTTATGAACATGTGTACAGGGTTAGGTGATCAATTCCCTGGGAATTTCAATGAGAAATTTAGGCTTATCTGAAAATCCCAGCCTGGGACTTCCTAATATCCACACAGCACACAACAATGAAAGACAAAAAAGATACTAAAGTTGAATTAAAAAAGGTTTGTCTATAGCTGTTCATCCCCTTCTCCCCTGGCTAAATTAAAAATGGCGCTTTATAATAATTTGTTAGAATAGATAAAATTGTTTTCCAAAGCAGTTATTATTCACAATGACAATTCATACTTATACCATATAGTGCCTTTCCTCTAAGAGTTAAAGTCCTTGGAGAATATTAATTAAGCATCACTCTGTCCTTCAGTGCTAAGTGGCTAGATGGTGCTTTTGGTCTATCTTTAGTCCAGATGACTCCCCCTCCTTTATAGTTTGCCCAGTGTGATTTAACAGAGGGTTGGGGATGTGGTGCTTCTTTTGCTTTTTGTATCAGTCTTCAATGCTGAAGTTTTCCTTCCCCAAACATTTGATATGGGAGATTGTGTTCACCTAAAATGAGTCCTGGAATGGGGTTTGTATTCCTGTGTTATTCACCTTGCTGAACGTCTGAAACCCTTCCTGAGCTAATCCCACGTCAGGCTAATCCCCAAACAATTCTGCTGGCTTTTCTTTCATTTCAGGATCCAATTCAAAACTATCATTTCATTTGAAAACCCCTTTATGGACACTACAGCTGCCCTCTCTTGCTGTACTTTCTGCCTAATTCCCTTAGTTCATTAGCCCTTTGTCTCCTCTCTGTCCCTCTGTGGCATCTGGCTACCACTTGTCCTACAGCTTTCTTGTCTCGGACTGAGCCCACTGCAGACACAAGGGCCCATGGCCTGCTTCTTCTCCTACATGACTGTGTCAGAAATATTACTTTTTGGTACATGGAATAAATCCCATTTAAAACAAGCCTTAACATTACTACATCCTTGGAGAAAAGCTTCATTCTCCACACAAGGAATTCTGGAGGCTAAATAAATAAGAAGCGATAGCTGGTGTTAGGATATAGATATTCAGGCCTGTCTGTAAAGGCCTGTACTTTAAGAATTTAGGGGTATTCTTATTACTTGGCTAGTTAGAGGTATAAAAGAATCAAAATCACTGTCTGCTGGTGTAAGGGCCTTCTCTTACTGTGACAGTTTGAGGCCCTGTGCTTAGGCTAAGGCCTTTGGCTAAGCAGCAGAGGCAGCCATAAGCCAGGAAGCGAACAGTCACATCCTCACATTCCAAACTAGCCACATTGAAAGAAGGTGCTATTGGGCTGTTACGAATACAATCCTGTCCTGAATACAATCCTGTCCTGATAATTCCTATCACCTCCAAAGAAAGGGAAGTGCCTAGAAAATGTAAAAGGAAACTTAGTTTGATAGCATCCTGTCTGGCAAGAACTCACTTATCAATAGCTGGGATGTGAAATCCTCACTTCTGTATTGTTTTCCCACTTTGCTATTGTTTGTCTGTATAATCTCTGTCTGGTTCTGTGATTGTTCCTGTCTGCTGTATAATTAATTTTGCTGGGTGTAATCTAATTAAGGTGGTGGGATATAATTGGTTAGCTAATCATGTTACAATATGTTAGGATTGGTTAGTTAAATTTCAGTAGAATGATTGGTTAAGGTATAGCTAAGAATATTACTATATAAATTAGGGGCAAACAGGAAGTAAGTTGGGATTCGAAAATAAGGAAAAAGGAACTTGTATTTAAGCTTGCTGGAAGTTCACCCCAATAAACATCGAATTGTTTGCACCTTCGGACTTCGGGTATTGTTGCTCTCTGTTCATGCGAGAAGGACCAGGGAAGTGGGAGAGTGAAGGAATAAGCTCTCTAACAGCTGGGTGTAACTAAGACTGAGCAATCAAGATGTGCCTGAACTAGAGACCAAGGATAGCATTGAACCTGTACATGTGTATTGTAATAGTTGGCCTTTCTTTATAGGGGAAAAACTGTAAAGCATCAGAAATCCGACTTTCACAAATGGTGATTTTGTAACCAAGGCAAAGAAACCTATCCAGACAATGAAAATGTGTTTGGTTTTGCTTTTTAATGCTAAGGAGAAGAACTGTCACGTACGTCAAAAGACACGAAGACTGCCTTAATGGGAGTTATGTTTGTAGACAGGGTCGGCTCTAGGTTTTTTTGCCGCCCCAAGCTCAAACAACCCCCCCCCCCCCCCCCCCCCCCCAAAAAACAACCCCGTAGTGCCGCCAAAGCAAAAAAAAAAAAAAAAAAAAGGGCCAGAGTGCCCCTCTTGAAAAGTGCCACCCCAGGCATGTGCTTGGTTTGCTGGTGCCTAGAGCCAGCCCTGTTTATAGATCAAGGGCAGTCTGAATAAGAATCCTAAGGGCCTCAGCCTCCATTTTTTTTCCAGACCCAAAATTCCACATTGACTTCAACAACAATTTTAAGTTTTCAGATTTCTTAGGAATGCTTCACCCAGTCCTAATAAAGATGTTATGAGCCTAAGTTACAGTTCTGATTCTGACTTCAGGCAGAGCTCTGAGTGTGTAAAGAACACGGGATCAAACTCTGAGACACTGATCAAGCCCTTCGGTCCTGTTCCTTACCTGACTGGGGCTGACTGACCACCGCGTGTGGTCTATTTTTCAATAGAGCGACTCCAATGAAGTTAGTGGAATTGCACCATCATAAAATGGGTGTACTAGAGTGGAAGATTAATTTGACAGGACTATTCGTATGAGAAATGGAAGCAGAATCAGCCCTTATGCTGTAAATCTCAATGTTGATGTTATCAGCCTAGCTGTATCCAAGGACAATATCTTGAACATTTAAGCCCTCTAGAGGTAGTTGCAGCATTGATTTTTTTCCATGTTATGAAATGAATCATACTTTCATGTTTCTGGGAGACTGTTGCACAAAGGAAAGGAGTGACTACGAGCTATGTTTGTTTTTCCTCACATCAAAGTGTTAAGGCTAAAACCAAAAAGCCTCTGAACGAGGAGCCAGTGATTATACTATTGGCTGCTTGGAGAGAACAAATCCACTGGGAACAAAAAATATATTGAGCAAAGTTGCTTTGAAATACCTGTTATTTTTTTAAATTGGAAATTCTGAAATAAAAGCTCTGGATCCCACATCTTTTTGTGCTGTGCTTCCTCTCAGTGTTATAACAAACCTTCTTGGCTAGCAAACAAGATTTCTTTGTTGCAGTGAAACTTTGTGAATGATTCACTTTTTTCTTAGAAAAAGCTTCAAGCCAAATATTGTTTTCGGAGCCTTTTCTTCCTACATTCTCTCCCCTCCCCAAATCCTTCTTCCTGAGGGACATGCTTGTTCATGGTAGCCTACTGTAAACAAAGGAAAGATGATATCAAAGTAATTGCTTGAAATATAATTGATGACAGATTTCTTGCTCAACACTTTTATCAATGCCTTTGCGTGCACATAGTACATTTGCACACTGGAAACGCTTGGAAACGAAACAGCCATTAAAGGAAAGAAAAAAAAGCAAAACATAGTACAACATCAGAATAAGACTTTGGGAAATCATTGAATGTTTAAGTATATTGTGTGTATGTCCAGCCCCCAGTTTACACTAGTAGTAGCCTGGATCATGCGTTTTGTATCCTGGGAGCATTTCCATCCACACACACTTCTTTTGGTGCATTTTCCCCAGAATGTGCTGAGGGTTGTTTTGGGGCCTCCTGGCTATTGATTAATGTGTAATCTGCTTGTCTTGATTCATCCTTGCAACATTGTTTTCTCATTCAATTTTTGTTTGTTTCCATTTACATGTTTCTCCCTACACAACTGTTCTTGTATCTTACGAAGTTGCCCACCACCCATCTGCTGTGCTCTTCTTCCATAACCCATCAACCCCCTTCTCATACAAGACTCTTCAGGTTTTCATCCATTATGGTCTCTACGCATTTCATGTCCTCCCTGAACTACTGCATGAAAGAATGATTATTTGTGCATAAAAGCCGCAGAAAGCAGTGGCAGCAAGGAGGCATTGGTCTTGTTTGTGAATATCTTAGCACACTATGTGGTTCATGAGCCAGCACCCTCTGCAAGGTAATTCCAGACTCAAGTCTTCTCTACACACAAGTTGTACCACTTTGGTACAGTTAAAGTGGAACAACCCCCTGCTAGTGTGGACGGTGTTATATTGGAATAAAGGTGCTTATAGCTTTGTAGCTTATTCTCTGAAATTTAGGGAAGTAAGTTATACCGGTAATAGACACCTTTATACTGGTGTACTTCCACACTATGACAAAACGCTATACCATATTATATTGTTCAACCACTAGATGGCACCACGTGTAATATACAGCAAACTCACAACAGCCATTCCGGCAGTACCTAACAGCAGTGGTTCTCAACCAGGGGTCTGGGGCCCCCTGGGGTGCCGCGAGAAGTTTTCAGGGGATCTGTCAAGGAGGGCTAGCATTAGACTCACTGGGGCCCAGGTAAGAAAGCTGAAGCCCAGATGGGGCTGATGCCCAAAGCCTTGAGCCCCACTACCTGGGGCTGAAGCAAAAGCCTGAGCAGTTTAGCTTCACGGGGGCCACTGTGGCGTGGGGCCCCAAGCAAGTTCCCTGCTTGCTACTCCCTAATGGAGGCCCTGGCTTTTATGTGCAGAAAACCAGTTGTTGTGCCACAGGTGGGCCGTGGAGTTTTTATAGCATGTTGGGAGGGCCTCAGAAAGAAAAAGGTTGAGAACCCCGGCATTAAAGGATCTTACAGTGAACATATCTCTGGTTTATCTCTTTGGGAAGGAAGCTCTGTAGCCAGTTCTGCAACCTACCAAGTACATGGTGTCAGAAATGCAGAGTGCCAGAGGAGAACAGAAACAGAAGGAAAAAAAGCAACAAAAGTTGCAGTATCTCTACATGTCACTCTTCGATGCCCCAGAGAACTTCAGCTTTGATAAACCTTCACAATGGACAGGCTGGAAGCAATATTTTGCAAGATTTTACATTTGAAATAAATTCAACAAGGAAATAGGACACATCCAACTATGATCTTTAATTTCTGCTATGAAGAAGCAGGCAGAATATATCTTTAAATCTTTTACCCTTACTGATGACAGTAACAAAGATGACCATGAAAGACTCTTGGCTCTGCTCAAAGTATACTTTATACCTCTGAGAAATGTGGTTTATAAAAGAGCATATTTCCACCAGAGAATTCAGGAACCAAAGAAAATGTTGAATCTTTTATAAGAGCTTTCTATACATTTGTCGTCCCAAAAATCACAGTTTTGAGCCAAACAGAATCATAGACTCATAGGACTGGAAGGGACCTTGAGAGGTCATCTAGTCCAGTCCCTGCCCTCATGGCAGGACTAAGTGTTATCTAGACCATCCCTGACAGGTGTTTGTCTAATCTTCTCTTAAAAATCTCCAATGATGGAGATTCCACAAACTCCCTGTGCAATTTATTCCGGTGCTTAACCACCCTGACAGTTAGGAAGTTTTTCCTAATGTCCAACCTAAACCTCCCTGGCTGTAATTTAAGCCCATTGCTTCTTGTCCTATCAGTGGTTAAGAACAATTTTTTTCCCTCCTCCTTGTAACAACCTTTTATGTACTTGAAAACTGTGATCATGTCCCCTCTCAGTCGTCTCTTCTGCAGACTAAACAAACCCATATTTTTTCAATCTTTCCTCATAGGTCATGTTTTCTAGACTTTTAATCATTTTTGTTGCTCTTCTATGGACTTTCTCCAATTTGTCCACATCTTTCCTGAAATGTGGTGCCCAGAACTGGACAAAATGCTCCAGTTGAGGACTAATCAGGTCGGAGTACAGCGGAAGAATTACTTCTCATGTCTTGCATACCACACTGCTGCTAATACATCCCAGAATGAGGTTTGCTTTTTTTGCAACAGTGTTACACCGTTGACTCATATTTAGCTTGTGGTCTGCTATGCCCCCCCAGATCCCTTTCCATAGTACTCTTTCCTAGGCAGTCATTCCCCATTTTGTATGTGTACAACTGATTATTCCTTCCTAAGTGGAGTATTTTGAATTTGTCCTTATTGAATTTCATCCTGTTTACTTCAGAACATTTCTCCAGTTTGTCCAGATCACTTTGAATTATAATCATAGCCTCCAAAGCACTTGCAACCCCTCCCAGTTTCGTATCATCCACAAACTTTATAAGTGTACTCTCTATGCCATTATCTAAATCACTGATGAATATATTGAACAGAACCGGACCCAGAACTGATCCCTGCAGGACCCCACTCGTTATGCCCTTCCAGCATGACTGTGAACCATGATAACTACCCTCTGGGAATGGTTTTCCAACCAGTTATGCACTCATCTTATAGTAGCTCCATTTAGATTGTATTTCCCTTGTTTGTTTATGAGAAGATCATGCGAGACAGTATCAAAAGCTTTATTAAAGTCAAGATATACCACATCTACCACTTCCACCCTATCCACAAGGCTTGTTACCCTGTCAAAGAAATCTATCAGGTTGATTTGACATGATTCGTTCTTGACAAATCCATGCTGACTGTTACTTATCACCTTATTATCTTCTAGATGTTTGCAAATTGATTGCTTAATTATTTGCTCCATTATCTTTCTGGGTACAGATGTTAAGCTGACTTGTGTGTAATTCCCTGGGTTGTCCTTATTTCCCTATTTAAAGATGGGCACTATATTTGACTTTTCCAGTCTTCTGGAATCTCTCCTGTCTTCCATGACTTTTCAAAGATAATCATTAATGGCTCAGATATCTCCTCAGTCAGCTCCTTGAGTATTCTAGGATATATTTCATCAAGCCCTGGTGACTTGAAGACATCTAACTTGTTTAAATAATTCTTAATTTGTTCTTTTCCTATTTTAGCCTCTGATCCTACTTCATTTTTACTGGCATTCACTAGGTTAGATGTCCAATCACCACCAACCTTCTTGGTGAAATCAAAACAAAGAAGTCATTAAGCCCCTCTGCTATTTCCACATTTTCGGTTATTGTTTCCTTCCCACCCATTGAGTAACGGGCCTACCCTGTCCTTGGTCTTCCTCTTGCTTCTAATGTATTTGTAGAATGTTTTCTTGTTTCCCTTTATGTCTCTAATGAGTTTGATCTTGTTTTGTGCCTTGGAACATGAAACTATCAGAGGTAGGTTGGTTGTTGGGTTAACATATAACAACCTTTCACAGCAGCAACAATGAAAAACAGACTTAATCCTACACACAGCAATTCAAATAGCAAAGCAGGCTGAGCTAATAAAACAGAAAAACCTAGAGTGACTTGCCAAACTTAAAAAACCTGAAATTAGCTTAGAAGCTGTAAATAGACTCAGGAGTCCTAAAATTTGTTACCATAAAAGCTCTGCAGCTATGAGGAAATTCCAGGCAAACACCAAAGCCTTTCAGCCTAAATGCCCAAGATGTGGAAAAT
Organism: Chelonia mydas; assembly: GCF_015237465.2. Lineage (NCBI taxonomy): Eukaryota > Metazoa > Chordata > Testudines > Cheloniidae > Chelonia > Chelonia mydas. Next base: position 26,805,147 of record NC_057851.1, on the reverse strand, counting down.
TCATCTAACAAAAGATGATACATGTCCTGCCAAAAGCCCAAGATGTAACAAATGCACAAAATATGGACATTTTGCATCTGTTTGCTGTACCAAGGCAGTCAGGGAATTGACTAGTATTACAGATGATCAGGAGCCTTGTTTCTGGGATCATCACATGAACTAATGGACAACCAGATGACCAAGTTGTTTCATGTAAAACTTGAAAGGGGATATGTGATGAAGTGCTAAACTGTTTTATACATTCAGCCAATAAGTGGCACAGTGATTAACGGTTAATCTAAGCTCCTAACAACCAATCCTGGGAGTACCTTAAAGGATCTTATAGCAAACATATCTCTGGTGTCTCTCTTTGGGAAAGAAGCTCGAAGGCCAGTCCGTATCTAGTACAAGAGCCTGACCTGCAACTACCATGTACAAGATGTGCACGATACACACTGGGTATATAACTATATTGGTAAAAAATCACACCATTAACAGAAATAGTTATACTGTACAAAAACGGTGTGTAGACCAAGCCTCAGAGACCATTTCCAGTCCACAAGGAGCCACTTACTTGAGCAATTGACATGTTCTTTCAGGAAACAGTGTCTAGGGGAGTTCTTTTTACAGTTTGTAGCCTCCTCTGAGAAAAGGGTACGGTAGAAAAAGCAACGAACAGGAAGTAAAAGCAAAATAAAATAAAGCAGCCACTCATAGATGGGGCAGAGTCTGATCTCAATTGTACTAGTGTAAATCTGGAGAAACTCCAGTGAAATGGATGTAGTTACATTAGGGTAAAATGGATGTGAGAGGAGAATCAGGTCCAAAGATTTCTGAGAGCAAAGCACTATAGGTATTGCAGTGTGTTTCCTCTTGCATGTGTTGGGTTGCACAAGCATTCAAATAGAGTCTCCTCCCATTTATACCAGACTAAATCTGGTTTAATTTCACTGCCTTCAAATGGAGTTGCTCCTGATTTTAAACCAGTGTGAGAGTAGAATTAGATCTATTTATTTTAACATTAATGTTTTCAAAACAGCCCTCACAATCTAGACAATCCAGTTTTCCTCTTTTCCAGTGGGAATATACCTGTCAGAACTCCATGGTTGTGGTGCAAAAGATATTGACCTGAAAAACCTGTTTTGTCCTCTATAAATTAAGAAACAATGAAACACACCTAGATAAAATTTCTAGACACCATTGATGAGTGCTTCCTGGAGCAGCCAGTCCTGGAACCCACAAGGGGAGAGGCAATTCTTGATTTAATCCTAAGTGGAGCACAGGATCTGGTCAAGAGGTGAATATAGCTGAACAGCTTGGTAATAGCTACCACAATGTATTTTATATTTTAACATCATTGTAGGAGGGAAAATACCAAAGAAACCCACCAGAGTAGGAGTAAACTTCAAAAATAGGAACTACACAAAAATGAGGAAAACAGTTACACTGAGGTTTAAAGGAACAGTCACATGAGTGAAATGCCTGCAAGTTGCATGAAAACTATTTAAAAACACGATAATAAAGTCTCAAACTAAATGTATACCCCAAATAGTAATAAAAAAAGAGTAAGAGGACAAAAGTGCCCCCAGGGCTAAACAGCAAAGTAAAAGAGGCAGTTAGAGTCAAAAAGGCATCCTTTAAAAATAGGAAGTCGGCTGCTACTGAGGAAAATAGAAGGGAGCGTAATCACTGGCAAATCAAGTGTAATAAGTATAATTAAGGAGGCCAAAAAAAGAATTTGAAGACCAACTAGCAAATACTGCAAAAATAACAGCAATTTTTAAAAAAGAACATCTGAAGCAGGAAGTCTGATCAACAATTTGCGGGGCCACTGGATGATCAATGTGCTAAAGAAGCACTCAAGGAAGACAAGGCCACTGTGGAGAAGCTAAATGAATTCTTTACATCAGTCTTCATTGCAGAGGGTGGGAGGGAGATTCCCACATGTGAACCATTCATTTCTGAGGAACTGTCCCAGACTGAGGTGTCAATAGAGTAAGTTTTGTAACAAATTGATAAATTAAACAGTAATAAGTCACCAGGACCAGATGGTGTTTATCTAAGAGTTCTGAAGGAACTCAAATATTAAAATCTGGTATGTAAATCAGCTCTGTGACAGATGACTGGATGATTGCTAATATAATGCCTAAAAAATGCTCCAAAGGTGATCCTGGCAATTACAGGCTGGCAAGCCTAACTTCAGGTAGGCAAAGGTGTTGAAACTATAGTAAAGAGCAAAATTATCAGACATATAGATTAACATGATTTGTTTGGGAAGTGTGAACATGGCTTTTGTAAAGGGAAATCATGCCACACCAATCTATTAGAATTCTCTGTGGGGGTCAACAAGCATGTGGACATGGGTGATCCAGTTGATATAGTGTATTTGGACTTTCAGAAAGCCTTTGACAAGGACCCTCACCAAAGTCTCTTAAGCAAAGTAACTGTCATGGGTTAAGAGGGAAGGTCCTCTCATGGATCAGTAACTGGTTAAAAGTTAGGAAACAAAGGGTAAGAATAAATGGTCAGTTTTCACAATGGAAAGTGGTCAATAGTGGACTCCCCCAAGGATCTGTACTAGGACTGTGTTGTTCAACTTACTCATAAATGATCTGGAAAAGGGGGTAAATGGTGAGGTGGCAAATTTTTCAGATAATACTAACTTAACTATCTTGAGTAAATCCAGAGGTGACTGTGAAGAGTTACAATGGGCTCTCATAAAACTGGGTGACTGGGCAGCAAAATGGCAGATGAAATTCAATGTTAAATCCAACGTAATACACATTGGAAAATATAATCCCAACTATACATATAAAATAATGGGGTCTAACTTAGTTGTTACCACTCAAGAAAGAGATCTTAGAGTTATTGTGGAAAGTTCTCTGAAAATGTTTAGAAGCATTAGGAAAGGGATAGGTAATATGATAGAAAATATCATAATGCCACTAAATAAATCCATGGTACTCCCAGACCTTGAATACTGTATGCAGTTCTGGTTGCCCCATTTCAAAAAAGATCTCAACTCATCAGAGTACGTATGTGCATGCTTAACTTTAAGTCTTACTGACTTCAGTGGGACATAAGCATATGCATAAACTTAAGCATGTACTCCAGTGACTTGCTGAGTCTGTGTCTTAAACTGGTGTGAATCAGGAGAATGCTACTGAAATTAATAGAGCTATACACTGTAAAATCAAAATAAGAAAAAAGAGAGAGGGAGAATTAGGCCTTAATATATAACACTAACAGAGCCACCAATATTTCTGGAAGTGGCCACTATTTTTTTTTTTATGTCAACATTTTTCTGTGCCTAACTTAAAATGTCTCACATTAGGCACCCAAAAACTGAGGCATCCAAAATTAGTGTCCCCTTTTGAAAATGTTTCTGTAAATCAGCTGATCACTGTGATCAATAGTATTTGATGGTCCTCAAAAAGTGTCTCATCTCTTGCCTGTGGTGAGGTGGTCTAATGGCTGGACAGGGGATTACAAAAGTAAGAGTAGTGGTTCTAGATTTCTGAAGGACGTTTTTCTTACTGCCAGCAAGTCACCCCATTTTTCATTTTCTTTTATCTTTTATACATTATTTAGCATATCGAAGTAGGAAAATTAGTCTGAAAGAGGCTAATAAATTACAAGAGTATGGTAGCAATATAAAGATAGGGAGGGATAATCACATGAGAGATGGAAGACACATGACTTTGATTTCACCCTCTAACTAGCCCCATTGCCACAAACCACAGCTGTCCGCCATACAAGCACAAGTGATTGTGTGATGACAGTTCTGTGGCTAGTACTCATTTATCCCAAAAGAAAGGGGGTGAGTGGTCTGTATGGAAGACTTCCATTTCATTATATCTGAGCTAATAAACAATATCAAACAAAAATTCTATCTATCTATCTATCTATCTCCTTTGGGATATATATATATATATAGCAAATATTAAATTACTGTTTGTGAAAGCAGAACTTTTAAAAATGGTTGTTTTCAAAATTTAGAAATAAAAAAAAAACGCCTGACTTAGCTGACCTAAATAAATAAATAAATAAATGGTTTTTTTTTTCTTTAGAGGACAGACAATTATAAAGGATAAATGATTTTTTTCATTAAGCATTTCAAAGTGTGTAACCAAAATGATTTTTTTAATTTGCACATTTTTCCCACTCTTAGACAAGCTCTAATTAAAACCAGTGGCTCAATATTTAAAACATCTCAGCTGTTTATTACACAGAATATTTGTCATTCAGTGGGTTACAGGCAACCTCAGCAGTAGACTTGCCAAATTGTATGCTCTTGAAAGATCAGGAAAGCAGGGAGGCAGAACTGGAAACAGCTGAATTAGGGGAGATGTGTGTATTTCCTGCAGGAAACATTCAGTCTGAATACTGGAGATGTGTAGGCAATAGTAACATCACATACAACACAGGCACGTTATTTTTGGAAAGGAGTAATAAATCCTGTGTACCATCCTGCTTTGTGGTGCTGATGATAAGACCATCATATAGTTTGCCTTTTGCAGCTTCTTGCTCTTTCAGAGAAGTGGACTGAATACTGTAGGTAAAGGGATTTAGAGTAACATTCATTGCCTGTGCTACTGAAAATCTGATGTTTTCAATAAAAAATAGGCACCATTTTTTTTCATTAAAAAAAAAACCTAACTAAAACATTGACAATAGGAAAGAGAGCCGTTGCAAGGCCAGATGCACAAACCCCAAGTTCCCAGCGGAGAATCCCCCATTGGTAGGAACTTCCCTGTTAGTGTATCTGTGCTGTAGCTGGGCTGTACACCTCTACCCACTTCCCCACCTTGCAAGTCAACAGAAGGTGTTTTGGCGGTGGGAGATTCAAAAGAGGGTGTGATAGACCCACACCATGCTACACCAATTTCCACTGGCATAGAGTCCATGAAGAATCCTATGCCACAAGGAGGACCTGTAACTCCCAAGAGCATTTCTAAGCATTTGCAAGGCCTGCCCTGGTCTGAGAATCATGAACCTGGCACTGGCTCCCTGACACCTCCCCCTCTCTCTTGTGCCGAGCTCTGCACAGAAGGTTAAGCAGGAATGCACGCATCTCTACAACAGGCCAGTGTGCTTTAACTCTGACCTAGAAGGACCACCTTTTGGGTGAGAGAATACTTTCGCTTGCATTGACCATTCAGCCCTTGAACTTATGCTGAGACAGTTCATGATGATGATGATGGTTTTGTGATCTGGAACCCTATCCCTAGAAGAGGACCACAGACGCATCTGGCACAAGCAACCACAGAATTCAATAAACCCTAGAACACAGGAAAAAACAAATAACCCAAGGATGGGTGGGAGCATTGCGATCATCTAGTCTGACCTCCTGTGTAACACAGGCCACAGAATTTCCCCAAAATTGACACCTGATTTCCAAACTGAATTTGTCTTGCTCCAACTTCCAGTCATGGGACCAATTTATACCTTTGTCTGCTAGACTGAAAAGTCCATTATTAAATATTTGTAGCCCATGTAGATACTTACAGACTGCAATCAAGTCACCCCTTAACCTTCTCTTTGCTAAGCTAAATAGGTTGAGCTCTTTGAGACTATCACTATCTAATCTTTTAATCATTCTCCTGGCTCTTCTCTGAAATGCTCCAGTTTATCAACATCCTCCATCAATGCCCTGAGTCTGGTCAGGGGGACAAGACTCAGGCAAGAGCCAGAGGCACTGTGACAGCAGAAGCTGCAGGCTAGAGGCAGCGGCTTAGGAACTGTGAACAGGGGGAAAGCAAACTAGCATTCAGCCTGAGTGCTGGGACTAAAATCTGTGAGCTCAGTGGGGAAGCACAGGTGCCAACTTTCTAATATGCCAGGTGCAGGGGGTGCTCAACCCCCCAGCTCTGCCCCAGGCTCTGCCCCCACTCCATACATTCTCCCAAGCCCCCACCTCTGCCCTGCCTCTTCCCAACTTGTTCTACCCCATCCCCGCAGCGTGCCCCACCCTCGCTCCTCCCCCTCTCCCTCAGCACCTCCTGCACACTGCAGAATAGCTGATCCACGGCAGGCGGGCAATGCCAGGAGGGGGAGGGGACCTTGATCGGCTGGGCCACCAGCAGGTGGGAGGCGCTGGAGGGGCGGAGCTGTGGTTTTTTCCCCTGTGGTTGCTCCTATGTGGAGAAGCATTCTGGTACTAGCTGGAGGCCAGCAGTAACTGTAGAAGAAGGAAACAGGGCAGTAACCTAAAAGCTGGAGGAGGCATGAGTGTAACTGAACATGTGAAGTCAGAATCGCCAACCCCAGGTATTCCAAATCTTGAGTCAGGCTTCAGCAATCACTAGATTGTCTTACAAAGTCATCATTTAAAAAAAAAGTTTTTTTTTTTTTTTTTTGCCTTCTGGTTTTTGAGCCTATGGGCTTGATGTTTTCCAGCTTCACTTCACAGCTACAAAGGCTAGATATTTAATTTTTAAAAAAGCTGAGATTCTCACATAAGCCTATGATTCCAGGAGCTTGGCCTTTAAGAGAACACCAAATATTGTGAGACGTGTGATAAAGTTGCAAGAGTTGGCAACACAGTGGAACTCCATTGCCTTTCTACTCACGCACTGCATTGCCCATACAAGCTGAATTAGGAACTGTTCGGCTGTGTTTGTTGTAACAGTTAAAAGTAATTGTACTAAGGGTATTTGTGTATTTAATGGCAGAACTACTAAAATAATAATTGGTTTCTCAAAATGTGGTAACCCACTGAAAGCCGCAGTGGAGCCTGGTGCTTGAAAAGCCTACAGTGCTGGCCTGTGATCTCATGGTGCACAGAGAAAGCTACCTGACATCTAGTAAAGTCTGATGTAACACAGTGATACCCTACCAGTGATACCCTACTGAGCGGTTAAAAGGCATTGCAGTTCTCTTCAGTCTTTTTTTTCATAATTACTTTGTTGGGGAATTAACACAATGAAAGCTGCTTATGTGTATACTTCCAGAACTAAGATAATATCCGATAATACAGCATCTGATATAATGCTGTATACATCTCTTAAATACTGTTTGATAACAAGTGTGTTACATAGTTAAGGTCAGCATTACTTGAGGAATGAATTGTAAGTGCAAAATCATATTCCTTCAAAGACCTCTAGAGCTACAGAAGTTCAGAGGATTAGAACTGTAGTTTAATCTATTTACAGCTCAGTTAAAGTGTGCATCCATTCAAATTTGCTTGATACAAATGCTGAGCATGACTCACTAGATCCATAATTTGTATTTTATTAAATCCTGTCAAAATACAATTTATGACTAAACCAAAGACAGCCCTGAGACACTAAATCAGGAATCTTTTGTGGGTGTTATATGACAGATGCTAGTCTGGATTTGTTTCTTTTTCTACATTCTAAAATTTGCATTAGAATAAGGACTCTGATTACAACTAATTGATACGTGCATGTAACTCTGTTATGTCAGTCTTCTCTGTGGCAGGGTAGATGTGTTGGATGCACACTATGCTTGCCATCCAACAGTAACATTTAAAATATGCATCCATGCTCTACCCTGTGATCAGTATTTCCCTGCACTTGAGGGGCTTTCAAATTCAAGGGTTCCTCACTTTCCACTGAACCTCTAAAAGAACTGCACAATTCTAAACACGAACTGAACACTTCACAGTGTTCCTCAACAAAGGAGCAGACTCTGCCAGCACAGAGAAGACTAGTGATGTTGTCATGTCTGATGTCTACAATATGTAGCTTAGAAATAGAGAAGGTAGGATATTCCAAACTCAGGTATGATTTTGTAGGGATAGAAAGGACCTTTGAGCATCCAGGGAATCAGCCACTTCCAAAGTATACAGATAATGGTGGTCTGCTTTTAATTACTAGTGCTCTAGTGAAAGAGTTTTATGTAGCATTTGAAATTTCCCACATGTAGTTTTCAAGAGCAGGTTTCTGAAAGATTTCTTGCTGTAAGCACCATAAGAATCCAATTAGCAGCATTCTCTCGATTTCAGAATCATTTTGATCAATCTTCTGCAGTGGCATATTTCTAAGATCCTCAGGGGCTGTCCGCTTCATTGATGCTCTAGAAAGAATACCTCAATAGGGTGTAACTTTGCTTTTCCATGCTCTGATACAGCCTCTGTTCAGACATCTATACTAGACATTTTCATGTTAGAGCAAAGGTTCTTTTTCTAGTAGCTAGAAAGATGGCCAGAAGAACTGGAGAACTAGGAATTCTTTCTGAGTACTTTCCATAGCTTCACTTTTTCAAAAAACAAGGAGCTGAATTCTCCCTGCCAATAATTGTGCTGATTTCCTCTTGAAATTGATAGGTCTCTTGTTATTTATTTTTCCATATGTTGAAGAAAGAGAAGTAAACAGCCACTTCGTTCAGTGTAAGATGGATACAACTCTGTTTAATGGAATGTACAAAGCAAAAGCCTACATCTTCCTAAAAAAGTGTGACCCATGATATCCATGTTTGAAAGGTGTTAGAAGAGCATTACTTCATGTTTAGCTATAAGGCAGATGGTTGGAATATTCTACACATTTTTTCATAATGAGAATGAATTTTTCAATACAACTTTTGGTGAATTGTTCTGAAGTATGCTCTGTTCACAAAACTTATTTACATTTTCACTCATCTCTGCGTAGTTTGCTCTCTGTTCTGAAAGAACATGGTGGTGAAAAGAGGAAGCATTAATATAACTACTTAAAGAAAAATAATCTAAAAAGGGATTAAGATTGGCTAAGTATGACAATTTCCTCAGTGCAAACTCTGAAAATCATAGAAATGCCAATTTATGGGACACCTCTTAATGCCCACACAGCACATTTCCACTGAATTTGGAACTTCATTCTGTCTCCGGCTGATAAGGAAACATACAGACCTCCTTTATAAAGTGTTTGAGATCTACTGATGAAAAGCCCCATATAAGAGCTAGGTGTCATTATTATTTACTACTACACACAAATTAATCTCACTCAGAGTATAACATAAAACCACAGCAATATTGGCAAATATTCAGTGTTGATGGGTGCACAAGTGACAATGGTGTTATGTGTTTGTGTGGAAAGCATGAAGTCATAATTAAGGTTTTTCAGGTATACTGTGAGCACACTCTGGGACTGAATGCACCCTTATATTGACACCCTAAACACTACTGTAATAATCTATGTACAAAATATGCCTTGTCAGGTATCTTTGAAAACTAATAATTCACTGGTCAATAAAATGGTGAAACATATGTAGCAACATTATGTGTGAAGTTCTGAAATCTCCTCATATGATGTTAAAGGCACATGTTCAAACTCACATAGCCCCGGTTATGTAGAACTGGTCAAGCAAACCTGGTGTAAACAAAAGGATGTGTGTTTACCTCAATTTGGATAGAAACTGTAAACAGAATCCTCAGACCCCAAGAGAGCAAAGACAGAGGACAAAGAAAATCTGCATTTCAGCATGCACAGGTGAGAAGAAACAGCATAACACCTCTTCCCCAGCAGACTCCATGTCTCCTTGCTCTCAGTTGGAAAGAACTTTATCTAGGGGTCACCCTCAAGAAAATACATTTCATATGGTGATTGAACTTGATGTGTTTGTGCTCCACACTTTTATAGTTATCTCTCCCTATGTCTCTCTTGAACCTAAGAAGACAAAAGAATCCAGATCTTTGACTCTGGGAGGGATCATGACCTCCTGATTGGTCAGTAATGCTGTTGGAAGTATGTGGTGAAAATTTTACTTTAAACCAAGCTGAGTTTCTAAAGTCTCAGAACTAGGAAGTGTTTTATCTTTATATTTCTTGTCACCATTTCTGACTTTAATGCCTTAAAGTCCTACCTTCTTTTGTTAAATAAACATTTTTTTGTTCTTTAATCAAAATTAATCCAGTGTTGTGAACTGTGGTTAACTCCATTTAAGGTAGCAAGTTGTTGTATATTGTTCTCTTACAAGTACAACAGACCTAAAACATCTGAACTCTCCAGGAGACCACTGGACAGTGAAGAACACACTTTTTTTTGGAGCGGTGGGGCGCGGGGGCGGGATTCAGGACTGGGAGTGCATTGGAGTTGCCCTGCAAGTAATAACCAAGGCTGGTGGGAGCCAGAGTGTGATTGGTGTTTGACAGGCTGTTTGGGATCAGAGTTGCTGAACCAGAACCGTGTCCATACACAGAGACTCAGGGTGTTTCCTGCATACTTTTTGGCTGTTTGTGAGGAGCCCAGGTTTGGAGCCACAGCATCAAAGCATTCTGAAGCACCCGGGGTTGCAGTGCAGGTGGCGGCTCTCCAGTCTGTATTACACCCCAGAACGTCATACCCTCCCACTAGTGCAATGGTGGCCATCTTAGAGAAGGCACAAGTAGATTAAATCCCATTGGGTAGCTTTAGGCTCCTTTCTAAATGATGGGAAATGGTAGCCATTTTGAGGAAAGGAAAATTGTGAATACAACAAGAACTAGCAGGAAAAGTAATTGCTAAATATTTTGCCTAGTCACAACCTGAATTCTTCAGTTGTGCACCTCAGGGAACTCTGCTCAGGGGAGGGCTTTGTCTCTTCCCTGAAGATCCTTCTGTTGGATTCAGGGTCAATGTCTACTTAAGCTGGACCCCCAAAGACTTAAGATTGATAGAGGACAGCTGATCAGCCTTTAAAGACAGGGGGAAGAGATACATGCAGAAAGAACTCAGGGAAAACTCAGCTTCTGGAAAAAATCAAGCCTTTAGAAACATACAGCATTTTGTTTTACATTTAAATATGTCCTATTTGAGTTCTGGCAAGCCAAACCAATAACGCTGTTATCCTAAAGGCTTGGCAGAAACTCCTGCAGAACCGTGCCACTCTAACAAAACACATTTTTTCAAAATGCTGCTTCCTTTCAGTGCATCTTAAGTATGAATGCAATGCCATTTAGGCTGCTCAGGTGTTTGTAGAATGCATATATTTAATTGCTTCCTTTCTGCAAAGTACATATTATTTTTACAGCTGATAGTAACTTTGGCTTAAGGGCATGTTTTACTTCCAAGAGGAATAAGAGAACATATTGGCCAGACAAGTTACTGTTGTCAATATTCCTATAGCAACTGATTTTAATGGGAGAGAGCTCCTGCAGGGTTAATAACAGTAATAAAATAAAATACTTAGCGCTTAAATAGTGCTTTACATCTTTAAAGCTTTCGACTTCTGCACACATCTGAGCTTATGAAGAGAGAGGGAGGGGGAATCTGTAGATAATCAGGGACAGATCCTCAGTTGGTGCAAATCATCATAGTACCACAGAAATCAATGGAGCTATGCTGGTGTTCACCAGATGAGGATCTGGCCCTTGTTTTTAACTAATATATAGCAAGATTTAATTTGTGGAAAACTATGTTTAAAAGCAAGTCTAAAGAGGTAATCAAAGGACCTTGTTTTGAAAAAAATCTAAGGTACAGTAAGTAATAGGTTCAAAACCTTCTTTTTAGACCCATCTATGTTGGGTTACCCATCATGTTTACAAACATGTATAAACACAGTGCAACCTAATTGTTTGTAACACAGCGTGGTTAGTCCTTGTGGCCTGGTGCCAAAGAGTGTTAAAACTAAGTATAACCGACATGTAAACGGATTCAACTTCAGCTGAGTTTATACCCTGTTACAAGACGCTTTTTAAGCATAGATGGCATGTGGGTGTAGATGGATGCCTTGGCTGCACTCCCAGGCTTTTAAAATGTCCAGTCCTGATTCTCCTCTCATTTACACTAGTATAAATCAAGAGTAATGCTGCTGAAGTCAATGGAGTTACACAGATGTAAAGGCTGCTTACATGATAATCAAAGCCACTCGGTTCTGGGGAAGTATTTATGCCCATACATACAGAAATGTTAGTTTCCCCATAGCAGCATTTTAATGGTTAATCCTTCCTGGCCTGCATATACATCAAAGTGGTTGAAGTTGGTGAATATAAATATTGATGAATACGAAAATATTTGTAAGGCTTTCCAGAGGTCTACCCTTTATTTACCCCACATCAATCCTATTGGCTAAATTTATCTCCAGTGTAGCAGTGTGACAGACTTACTGTGTGGGCTGGGTCTGTGTGTGTGGCACATCCACAGACAGCACCCAAAGGGTGTGGCGCCACCCAGAGAACTGGGACCCATGAGTAAAGTAGTGATTTTAAGAGGAAAGTCAGCAAAAGGGGCATGTTTCCTGCCTGGGACAGTGAAAGTGTTTTTGGAGTCAGCAACAGGAGGGAACCTCTGTCCTCTCTTTTCATATTAAACACGTGTTCTGTTGTTACTGAGCTGGTGCCTGGGTCATCATTCCAGGGACCTTGCAGCCTTGTGGTCATCCCCCAAGAAGGAGATGGTGAGGTCATGCAACAATGCAATAGAAGTCAATTGAATTACACCAATGATGAATTTAGTACAACAACAAAGACCTTGGACCAGACAGGCACTTAAGCATATGCTTAATTTTAAGCACAGGAATAGTTCAATTGATTTCAGAAAAAATGATTTCCCAGTACATTAGTATGCTGACGTCAATAGGACAACTCATTTGCTTAAAATTAAGTGCTTTGCAAGTTTGGGTCCAGGAGTTTCTGTACTGTATTCTATACACTGTCTCCACTACTAGAATATTTTGATGAAGTATACTTGATCTGTTTAAAAAGGAAAGCAGGCATCTCAATTCTTCTTTTAAGAGAAACTTGAGACTCTTTTCCCTAAGAGAAGACAAAACTGCATCAATTAAAGGCTAGTTTTCTTGCAGCAATTCTATGTTTGGGCAGGCTGCATGAGTCATCTTTCCTAGAAATACTACAGTGAGATCACCAGTACTGCTTCCTTCCTACTTGAAGTAGTTTTAGTCTCCTCGGTGTATGAGGAATTCAATTTTCTGAAAGCCTCTAGATACTTAATGCAACAGAGTGTGTGTACTGAGCATGCAGCAAAATGAGGTGGTTCTCCTCCTAGTGCAGCAACTTTGAGACAGTATTTGAGACAATAAAATGGTAATTTTTTTTCTGATTACCTTCTTCCTTAGCTGAACCACAACTGGTTCCTCTGTTACCATCAACTCCCGAAGTGCCAGTGTACAAAAGCTTTAACTAAAGCTGGGCGAATATGTCATTAAATGTTCTGTTAACATTTGTTAGAGTGTTTAAACTGATTGGCTTCACCTGTGTTCGCTTTCCACAAACCTTGATCTGACCAAGTTTTACTAGACCAGAAAACACTCCCAGAAAATTTACATTCACCTTGAATAGCTGTGGAATACGAATTTCAAGTTTTCATTCCACAAACATTCACAGCAAAAGCTCAATTAAAGTGAACTATACGGGCAAATATCATACCTCCCGTGTTTGTTCAGCATTTAGCACATAGGGTAGCTACCAGCAACAAATAATAAATCACAGATACGTTATATTCCATCAGGGAAAAGAAACTTTAGTGTATAGGAATTGGCTAATATCCCTTTAAATAGTTTGGGAGCCCTCTAGTGGACCTCCCTGTCTTCTATCGCAGAAGCCATCAGAACCCTGCCAGTGCAGAAGTATAGTTAGGCATTGTATATTTGAACATATTTAATGAACCCAGTTATTTGGAATCCAACTGTGCCAGTGTTGGGTTCCCCATGTTCTTAATGTTCTGTAGGGAGCCAAGACATAACAGAAACAATAACATGTGAATTGTCACAACTGAGCTGTAATTTTCAAACCATAGACTACATAAACAAAATCCATGAACAAGTTATCTGTTAATCCTAGGTTATAAACCACTTAAGAAAATTACATGCTGTTGGCAACTATTTGGTGAATAGAAATGGAAGCAAATTTGTTGAATTATTGCTTATGAAAAATTTGTCCAGCCCTACCTAAATTAAATCTGAGTGCTCAGGATAGGGCTTTTGTTTACTGCTGGGCCAGTGTGAAAGTTATAATTTGAGTTATACATAGTTATTGCACTTGGACTGTTGGCCACAAGCTTTGGCTGTTAGTGTGGTTAGATTGGATGCTTGTTTGTTAGATTTCTTACTTCACTCTCAGCTCTGCAGGGTGCAGACAGTGGTTTTATGTACCTCATATATTAAAAACACTATTTAAAAATAATGTTAAGGTTTCAAAATCAAATATTAAAAATCTAGGAAATGCCAGAAAAAGATTCATTCTTGTGCATATGCATTATGATGCAATCTTTAATTACATGATAACATGCTTTTTTTCCCACAAGATGGTGCCTCATTCAGTGAGTGAGTAGTGATGCATTATTTATTTTTATCCTCCTCATCTGATGTGTGTTCCCAGGTCTTATTTACTATACACCATTCAAACCCTGCACTGAATACAAAATTATTAATTTTGTAGAGGATAATAGGCAATCAGTAATAGCCAACATGGATTTGTCAGGAACAGCTCATGCCAAACCAACCTAATTTCCTTCTTTGAAGGGGTTAATGGCCTAATAGATGGGCAGGAAGCAGTAGAAGTGATATATCTTGATCTTAGCATGGCATTTGACACAGTACCACCTGTGACTTGTAGAAGAGCTCTGTGTAGGCTTGAAAGCTTGTCTCTCTCTCTCACCAACAGAAGTTGATCTGTCAGAAGATATTACCTCACTCACCTTTTTTCTTTAACAGTTCCACATGACAGTCTCATAAGCAAAGTAGGAAGATTTGGTCTAGATGAAATTACTATAATACAGGTGCATAACTAGTTGAAAGGTTGTCCTCAAAGAGTAGTTATCAATTGAACACTGTCAAACTGAGAAGATGTACCTAGTGGGGTACTTCAGAGGTCTGTAGTTGTCAACATTTTCAATAATGACCTGGATAATGGAGTGGAGAGTATGCTTATAAAATTTGCAGATGTCACCAACTTGGGATGGTTTCAAGCACTTTGGAGGACAGGATTAGAATTCAAAGTGACCTTGAAAAATTGGAGAATTGGTCTGAATTCAACAAGCTGAAGTTCAATAAAGTCAAGTGCAAAGTACTTGGGAAGGAAAATAACATGCACAAATACAAAATGGGTTAAGCAGTATTACTGCTTAAAAGGATCTGTGGGTTATAGTGGATCACAAATTAAACACGAGTCAACAACAGGATGGAGTTGTGAAAAAGGCTATCATTCTGGAGTGTATTAACAAGAGTGTTGTATGTAAAACCTGGGTGGTAATTGTTCCACTCTACTTGGCACTTGTGAGGCCTCACCTGGCATACTGCGTCCTATTTTGAGTGCCATACTTTAAGAAGGACGTGGATAATTTGGAGACAGTCCAGAAGACAGCAACAAAAATGATAACAGATTTAGAAAACCTGACCTATGAGGAAAGGTTTAAAAAACTGGGCATGTTTAGTCTTGAGAAAAGAAGCCTGAGTGGGGACCTGATAACAGTTTTCAAATATGTTAAGGATGGTGATCAATTGTTCTCCATATCCACTCATGGTAGTGTAACCCACACACCTCCTGGGTGTGGTGCTCTGTTCCATGTAGTGGCACCAGACCACTTAGAGATTAATGAGTCTGCTACAGCCTTAGCTAACAGCTGTGCAACTTTTAGCTCATGCAGTAGAGGGTTATGTATTTACCTTCAGAGGTCCCAGGTTCGATCCTGCCTGCCAACGACAAGTAGCGCAAGATGCAATGGAATTAATCTGCAGCAATGGAGACTAAGGTTAGGTATTACAAAAAAAACTTTCTAACTATAAGGATAGATAAACTCTGGAATAGGCTTCCCAGGGAGGCTGTGGAATCGCAATCATTGGAGATTTTGGTGAATAGGTTAGACAAACACCTATCAGGAATGGTCTAGGTAAACTGGTCCTGTCTCAGTGCAAGGAGATGGACTGAATTATCTCTTGAAGTCCCTTCCAGACCTACATTTCTGTCATTATGTGATTAAGCATGAAGACGTTAAATCATCTCAATGAAATGACTATAAGATCTCTTTTTTTTTTCACCATGGGTAAAAGAACATATTTTTCCCTAGTCTATTTCTCAGAAACAGCTGAACTAGTTCAACTGAAACTTCCCCAAAAGCCTGAGGCAGATACCTGTCATGAAAACTTTTAACTGACTGGACCGAAGTTATAAGCAACTGTATATAGGGTCTTAGAATGGAAAGTGTTGGGCAACTTTAAGTATAGGTGGTGCTACAAACTTCACCTATAATTATTTGTTTATTGTGACCCCTGGGCTATTTTGTATGCAGCTCATCCTGCTGGAAGGTAATAATGGAGGTGTTGGGAACTGATCTCTCTGGTTCTAAGCAGGTGCAGCAACACTGATCTCATGCATGGATGGTTACAGGTACATTCTTTCCTAATGTCCTTTCTTCTATTTCAACTAATTAGTTGGCAACAGATGACATTTTTAATTATACAATCACTCCTCACTGCTTTCAGAAGCATCCATAATATTTAATTCCATTTAAATTATATTAGTCAGGTATGGTTAACCCTTTTCTCTACACAATTCAACTCCTTTACTTCCTACAGTCATCTGAACACTCACACACTAAGGTCTGGTCTCCACTATACAGTTAAGTCAACAGTTAGTCTACTTGTAGCTGCCTTAAATCGACCTAATTATGTCAGTGTACCTGCTGATATAAGTGCCCTACAACACCGACATAATAACTCCACCTCCATGAGACGAGCTTAAGTCAGTGTAGTTAGAGCGACAAAGTATCTCAGTAGACACTGTGTTACTTACGTTGGCTGTCTTGTCAGTTTCACGGTTCCAGCAGCTAGAGCCTGGCTGCCCCTCCTCCCCACTCCCAGCTGGGCTGTTGCCCAGAGGCTCCCTGCTCCCTGTGCTGAGAGGTCAGGGTGGCTGGCCTCTGCTTCCAGCTGGGAGCAGGAAGCTGAGAGCCTAGGAGCGGGGGACAGCTGGGCTCCAGCCACAGAGCTCTGTGGAGCTGAGAGTTCCCCTGGCTCTCAGCCCTCCACCCTGCCCCTCTTCAGTTAGTGGAAGCGTTCCTGGTGAGGTTGCACACCACCAACAGAAGGAGGGTCATGTGGACATCAGCCACTGCAGTAATTATTGTGGAGGCTGTAAGTTTACCTAACACAGTCAACTTAGGGCTGTGGTGTAGACATGCCCTCAGCTTTCATTTACTGTCTAGGCTGTAGCCTCACTTGCTGGTCTTGACACCCTCTTCCCTCCTTTACTTTTTCATTTCATTCTGCAAGTATTGCTCCACTTTTGTCTTATCATTCCAGGCTCACTCAGAGGTTCCCAATGGACCACAGAACTATTCCAGTAATCTAATAGAGTGAATTAACTCCTTAACAGTAATACAAATGCCTCAGCTGCCACATTCATTTGCAATGCAGCAGAAGGCTGTAGAGAGTTCTGGCAATTAAAACAACTCCAGTAAGGTGCATACGAGATAAATCCACCATGTCTTTGCTACTTAAAGTCTCATTACCTATGATGTTTAGTGTCTGCTTTGAGGAGGGGAAAACCCAAGCATTCAATGTCGTACTTACAATTTTTTAATGCATGCTGCAGCAGGGCTTTATTAAACACATAAATCAAATATAGGGACAGAATGTTTAGTTTTTAGGGCTTCTATTTTTCTGCCTAGGATCTTCTGCCAATAGCGTTTCCACCCTAAATGAGCACTATTCGGGCCTAATATTAAGAGGTGCTGAGCACCAGAGAACTGAGCAATTCTGTTTGGGGAAAAAACAAAATCTGAAATACACGCTCCCAGCAGCAGCCTGAAAATAAGCTACGGTGCGCTATTGCTGACTGCTGCATTCTCCTTTCTAACTGAAGTGGTAGTGCTGTTGTTTTCAGTTCTAAAGGTCCCCTGTCAAGTCTCAGTAGCAATGGATTCTTTTCTATAACTACGCCAGCCCATCAGCATCATCCAAAAATATTGTCTCCGTCCTTTCTGTATAACTTTAAAGTGCTCACCTGTGTTCAACTTCATTTTTTTTTTTAAAATAACAAACAATAAGTGGCTTGTGTCATATGGAATACTAGTTTGGGATATTTTTGAGTAAGAAATGATTTAACCTAAGGGTTCAAATATCAGAGGTAAGACTTGCAGTCTACATGTTGTTGATCTTATTCACATGAATAATACTATTACCTTCAAGGAGTAATTTGAGAGGGAAAGGCAGGCCTTATGGTTAAGGTATTGGCTTTGGACTTAGGGGACCTGGGATCAATTTCTATATCTGCCACAGACTTCTTGCATTAGCTTGGGCAAATAACTTTTACCTCTCTGAGCTAGGTTCACTAATGTGCTTAGGCATTGCAGTGCCTTGCTCTTAGGAGACATGCTGCCCAGTGTTAGAGAGCCCTGAGTTACATTGTACTGTTAGGCACCTAAGGAAGGGATCCTCAGAAGCCAGGCAGCTGAGTAGGGAGCTAGGAGAGAATTGCAGAGGAAAGGGGCAGGGCTTAGACCCAGATACTCAAAGAAATTTAGGGGTCTGCCTCCCATTGATCTGGGCCTTAGTGATGGTCAGAGGGAGGCAGCTCCCAGTGCTTGGGATTCTCAGCTGTGAATCCTCTCCTGGAGTTTGATGCCTAAGCCAAGTAAGCATCTTCTTATGAAGAAACAGATAAAAAGACTATTACACCCAGTAGCACAGCACACTTATGTGCGATGTAGGAGACCTGGGTTCAAGTCTCTGGTCTAAATCAATCAGAATGAGAATTCAAACCTAGTCTCCCACATCCCAGGTGAATGCCCTGACCACTGAGCTATTGGGTGTGCTGTGGGGGCACACACGCACACGTCTTTTGTGTAGAGCCTGAAGCTGTGATCTGAGAACACCTACGGGATCAGGTCCCTATGGAGAATGCCTCATTTGAAAATCCTGCTTCAAGGGTGCAGGGGCTTTGGCTTGTGCTAGGGCTTTGAGTGGTTTGTTAGCTGTGGGACAGTGTCAGGACATAGATGGCTTTGCACATCCCCCTGGCGGCCATAAGGACTTAGGTACCTACAGGGTTAGGGGTAGCTGCACAGTGGTTTTAAGAATGTAATTGATCCCTAAATATTGGACTTAGGAGCCTAACCGCCTCTTTAGACACCCAAGTACTTTTGTGAATCTAGCCTTCCGTGCCTTGGTTCCCCACCGGAAAAGTGGGCATAATAATAATACATCTTGTTTTCCCACCTACACATTGCCAGTCTTGTTTATTTATCTCTTTGGGGTACAGACTATTTCTTTTAATGTGTGTGTGCAGTACCTATCACAATGGAGTCTTGTCCCGTTTGGAGCCTTTAGGTGCTATTGTAATGCTCCCATTGAGTAACAGTTTGACCCTATTTAGCTTTATTTCACAGAAATTTTAGTGGAATGTTTTTTGTCTAAATAGAGTCAGACATCTGAAAGCTGGAACTCGCTGTCAGACTTTCGGTGTTACAAAAGATTTACAATGCAGTTAAAACTGAACAGCTAAAATTTTTCAGAATCCATTCAACCATGATTTTTGTTGTCTTAGAAGTAACACAAATGAGTAGTTCTGTAATTCTGTCAACCTTTGGGTTGTAATCTAATATAAAATTATTGTACCAAGAAATATTTATTCAAAGATTCAGGAAAAATGATATGAAATACAAACCATAAAAGCCCGAGGCGGTCTCTTTATATTCTAATATCTTGTTACAGTGACTTCAGGTTTTAGCCATTTTAGTTTAATATAGGAAAAGAAAAGAAAATCATTTATCTTCTGTAAATTTTGAGAGAATAGAAGAAATGAAGTAGATCATCAAATGGCACTGTAGTATCTTTTGATTTTTAGTGCACTACGTTTGCAATAAAAGTTTGCAGAGTGTTTCAGTTGTTATGTAATAGCAATTTAGACCCTAATCCTGCAGACTTGTGCACATGCTTAATTTTAAGCACCTGAGTAATCCTACTGAAGTCAAAGGGACTAAAACTATGCTTAAAGTCAGGCCTGTGTGCAATACCTTCTCCCCAGTAACCGCCTCCCTTGCTCTTGACTCCAGTCTCCTCTGACTCACTCCTGCCTCCACAAGGCTCCCCCTCTCAACAGCTCCCAGACTTCCCCGACTCAAAATCCCATCTCTAGTTCTCCAAATCACCCTTTTGTAGCAACTCACCCCTTTCCTCCCCCAGAACCCATCCTCAGAGGCTGTCTCCCAGTAGCTCCCCTCTTGCCTCACCCAGATCCCCTTCTCCAGCCCACCTTCCCCAGCAGTCTCCAGGCCTCCCTCAGCAGTAATTCTTCCACCCTCCACAGAATCTTACTCACCAGCAGCTATTGTCTTGCTTTCCCTCAAACCCTCTCCCATTTCCCCTCTCCAACTGACTCCCCCAAACCTACCTCTTCCACAAACTCTTCTCCAGCAGTTTCCCCACTGCTTCCTCCAGCGGTTCCTTTCCCCTGCCTCACTCAAACCGTCCCCTAGATATCCCTTTCACCCTGCAAATAACCCTCCTTCAACCCTTCCAGAACATCCCTAAGGCAAGCAGTAAATGTTGTCAGTGTCAGTGATATTGTTTGGTGGGTTGGTTGTCAGATGTTCTGTTCCAGTGTTAACATGCTTATTATAAAATATACGGACTTGAGACGTGAGCTCTTAGGGTCTGCCCCAACTGCCACTAACGTCAATGGGAGCCTTTCCACTCACTCTAATGGATGTTGGATGAAACCTTTATGCCTGGTGACAAATGCTTCTTCCATTGGCTTTATATATTTCATAATGCAAATGTCAATAGGGGAACATGACCCAGAGAAATGTAAGGTACTTATTTTTCAATTTTCATCCCCAGCTCTTGGCAACAACAATTTAACACAATTAAAAAAAGAACCTGTCCAAGGAATCTGTTTATCTCTATTCTTCTCCTAGAAGACAAAAAGCCTAGAAAACAAAGAGAAAAAAATCTTCCAGTTTAGAAATCTATTTAACTAAAGTGACATTTATATGAAAATAGACTCAAGGAATCTTTGTTAAAGGGAAATATATATTTTCTCTGATTGCCAAGCTGAAACCTTTTGTTACCTGGGCTGCTTTCCCATTTTAAGTAAAGCTGTCATTAGCAGTATAGGGGACTGTCACTTTCCTGGTTATTTTACTGTGGAGTGCATTATAACTGTAGCTGTGAAATTTTGCATATTCATTAAATTAATCACTACATTTGAAATCTGAAATTATGCTAATTTCTCGACCAAAATAAATAGCAGCTAGAAAGCTGTTTGACATTTTCTCTCCCATCCTGGGGGCATATTCTTCATCCAATTTGGGGTGTATGCTAAGGAAACGGGTAAGCTATTCTAGTTTAATGTCAACTGTTCCCATAAATATAGATGTTTTCCATCCTGGTAATTTTACACTGCAATGAAAAACACTGGAATATGTCAAAATGGGACACAAAATATGAATGTGAATGCAAAGGCTACAGCATGTTAGTAATGTGCATTAAAAAGTAGGACAAAAATGGAGACCTTCTTTACACATGGAATTAGAACCTAGTACCTGGCAGTTAAATTTTCTGAAGAATCTCTCTATACTGAGCATGCTCCACCCCTCACAGTTTTAATTTTTTTAAAAAAATTAGCAAATAATATTAGCCTTAACTGTTTGAGTCTCCGTTGCTCAGATGTAAAATGTGGGTAATGCCCCTCATCTTACAGGAGTGTTTATGACATAGAGACTCACTGGTGGTTCAGTACTGTCTCATCAACTCTTGTCAGGCCTGACAGACTCACTATACTTAACACACTGTGGGAAAATGAATACTTAATTGATCATTAGTATTATTGCATGATGTATGTATGGCTTGTGTACAAAGAGTTATGGATATGTGCTCGAATTATGCTCTTAAAATGTGTTTGACAAGCCATGTATAAGCCCAGTCTGCCCTAGACAAAGGAATGTGTATTTGTTTGTCTGACCAGCCTGGTCATCAGGCATAGACAATGAAAGGGGCATTTAAAAAAAAGGGAAACAAAGCCATCAAGTGAACAAGATGAGGAGGTAATGACTCAACACCAGAATGAGGTCTCTTCCCAGGAGAAAAGGATGTTTATCTGAGAATATATTTCAATGGTATACTGGACTAGAAAGATGAGGGTCTGAACTTGATAAGTAATTGAATCAACTGTTTGTATGCAATGTTACTGTATTATAAAAGTGTATTAAGTAACGTATTTTATGAAAGTTAATGACACCAGTGATTAATACCATTGTCAATGTATGTATTAACTCTACATGAGGAATTTTGAATAATCACTGATATTATTATTTAAACACAGGAAGAAACAGATTTCCTCCCAGGTGAGAGAAGGCAGCTATCTACATGTATTCAATGAAATTAAGCAAGGTTTGACCAAAAACAATGACAGCCCCATTTACATATGAATCAGCAAGAGTATGGGAAGTCCACAGGAAGGGAAGAGTAGCATGAGGTCACCCTGAGACTGGGGACAAAACAATGAGTTTGGAGAGATATAAAGAGAGAAAAGAAGCCATCTTAGCATCTGTCACTGGACAGACACCAGGGGTCAGAGCTCTTGCAAACAGAAAAATGAGCCCTTCAACTAAGGCAGTGGTTCTTAACCTTTACTGCAGCCTGCACCCCTTTGGTTCTCAAAATATGTTCTCGCACCCCTTATCCAAAATCATTGAAGTAGGTTAGTTCTTTAAATCTAGATCTATTTTTTGTTTGTATATTACAGTAATCATTAAAAAATGTATAATGTTAATAAATACATAGGTTTGATGAAACAAAGTAGTTGTACTTACATACCTGTGCTTAATTTGTATTTTTGATGATTTAACTTCTAAAAAAATCTGGCATGCCTTGCACCCCCGGAAAGGGCATCTCGCACTCATAGGAGGTGCCTGCACCCCAGGTTAAGAACCACTGAACTAAGGGGACCATAAATATGTGAGCACTGAATAGAATCATAGAATCATAGAAGATTAGGGTTGGAAGAGACCTCAGGAGGTCATCTAGTTCAACCCGCTGCTCAAAGCAACTAAATCATCCCAGCCAGGGCTTTGTCAAGCCGGGCCTTGAAAACCTCTAAGGATGGAGATTCCACCACCTTCCTAGGTAACCCATTCCAGTGCTTCACTACCCTCCTAGAGAAATAGTGTTTCCTAATATCCAACCTAGACCTCCCCCCACTGCAACTTGAGACCATTGCTTCTTGTTCTGTGATCTGCCACCAGTGAGAACAGCCTAGCTTCATCCTCTTTGGAACCCCCCTTTAGGTAATTGAAGGCTGCTATCACATCCCCCCTCACTCTTCTCTTCTGCAGACTAAATAACCCCAGTTCCCTCAGCCTCTCCTCGTAGGTCATGTGCCCCAGCTCCTTAATCTTTTTTGTTGCCCTCTGCTGGACTCTCTCCAATTTGTCCACATCCCTTCTGTAGTGGGGGGGGACCAAAACTGGACGCAGTAATCACTTCCCTCAATCTGCTGGCAATGCTCCTACTAATGCAGCCCAATATGCCATTAGTCTTCTTGGCAACAAGGGCACACTGTTGACTCATATCAAGCTTCTCATCCACTGTAATCCCCATGTCCTTCTCTGCAGAACTGCCACTTAGCCAGTTGGTCCCCAGCCTGTAGCGGTGCATGGGATTCTTCCGTCCTAAGTGCAGGACTCTGTACTTGTCCTTGTTGAACCTCATCAGATTTCTTTTGGCCCAATCCTCCAATTTGTCTAGGTCACTCTGGACCTATCCCTCCCCTCCCCCCAGCATATCTACCTCTCCCACCAGCTTAGTGTCATCTGCAAACATGCTGAGGATGCAATCCATCCCATCATTCAGAGCACTAATAAAGATGTTGAACAAAACCGGCCTCAGGACCGACCTGGGGGTACTCCGTTTGATACTGGCTGCCAACGAGACACCGAGCCATTGATCACTACCCGTTGAGCCCGACAATCTAGAATATATCTGAGAAACCTGCTTAGGCAAAGATCTTTCCTCTAGGAAGACAGAGGAAACCAGCACTTTGTACTTCTGTGTAAGGTCCTGACTGAGAGAAAGTCAGCCATGGCTGGAAAGAAAAAGATTGGTAAGAAATCTACCTTGAAGCAAGGCTGTAGCTTGTTGAGTTAAGTCTTAGCCACTAGAAAATGTATTTTACTTTTATTTTCTTGTAACCATTTTGTCTTTCCTCTTGTGCTTGAATTCACTTAAAATCTGTCTCTTTTTGTTAATAAGCCTGTTTTACTTTTAATCTAAAACCAACCTATGCTGTGTTTGAATTGACATGATTTTTAA
Source organism: Chelonia mydas (assembly GCF_015237465.2). Classification (NCBI taxonomy): domain Eukaryota; kingdom Metazoa; phylum Chordata; order Testudines; family Cheloniidae; genus Chelonia; species Chelonia mydas. The sequence continues at coordinate 26,780,985 of NC_057851.1, read as the reverse complement.
CTCCAGTTAAAGTAGTAAGATGTGCTTTTGTCCGTTTAAAGGATCAACTGACCTTATTAATTCTCTGAGTATTTCAGAGGAGGGCTGGACATTTCAGAACAGATGGTTTTGGGGAAATTTGGAACGAGGTGTGTGTTGGGGTCACACTCCAAGTGGTAATGAAGCCTAATGGAGACATGGGTGGGGCTGTTGTTTCGTTGACAGGCTGCTAGGGTCAAAGCAATGAAACAGGTCTGTACAGCACACCAACACTCAGAGAACTGCAAGTTTGTTTGCTGGCTGTTGGTGTCTGTGATGTGAGCCACGGCAGCAGAGCATTTAAGGCACCCAGGGTTGCAGGGCAGGGAGTGACCCAACCTCTCTGATCTCGGTTGAACTGCTACAACCCAACAGCATTGCAGAGATAAATTCATTAAAGTTTGTCAAGCTCCCAGATATTATGGTGAGAGTGCCACAGAAATGCCTAGAAAGGAATTAATAACTTTGTATTCAGTGCAGGGTTTGGATGGTGTACATTAAATAAAGCCGGCAGCTACACATTTAATGAGGATAATGACAAGAAATATTGGATAGCTTTTCTGTCACTGAATGAGACAGGGTCCTGTGGAAAAAATAACATGCAATCTTGTGATTAAAGACCATATAATAATACAAAAATACAAGGCAGCCAAATGAAGCTTTTATTGGCAATCTTATTTGTTGCCTTTTCTAACTCTTGAGAGCTTGACTTTACAACCTTAACATTTAACTTCAAAAGTATATGTATATTTTACTGATAATCTAACTCCTATGTTTTGTGGCTCTTTGTTTTTGTAGCTTTCGTATTTTGGAAATGACTCATAAATACTTTTTTAAAAAAATGCTAGGATTGGACAAGATTCTGAAAAGAGGAGAGAAAGACAGACCCTGAGCCAGCATGTTCGTAACTTTAAGCATGTGTGTAGTCCCAATGAAGCCAGTAAGTCTGCTTATGTGTTTAAAGTTAAGCATGTGCTTATGTGCTTTGCTAGTCTGAGGACAGAATGCTGAACAGGACAGAACCTATAAAGTACCAGACAAATCTCATCACTCTTTTTTGTTGTTGATTAAATTAAAAGCTAGGGGGTGAGGCCGGATGCCATAGATGACAGATACCTAGAGTAAAACATAAGCCAGAGTACTTCATGATAAAACTCTTACTTGAAAACTTAATTAAATTTTGCTTGAATATGATCAGTTAACATGGGATGAAAACTTGCTGAAGGCCCATAAACAGTGGGCAATTACATGCAGTTCTGAGTGTTAGAAAGGTGTTAGTAAACTGGAGCGAATTCAGAGAACAACAGAAATGATGAACTGTCTAGAGAGATTGACTTATATGATTAAAGATTTAAAAAATTTGTATGTTAGAAATGAGTGAATAATTCACAGTAATGTATTTAATGAATTTAGCATCTTTTTATGCTTTTTGCAAACAAAATGTGACTTTTTGGCTGGTTTGAATATTTTCAGTTAATTTCTTGCAATTATTTTTTAACTTGATGGACTGATAGTGATTGTGATTCAGATATTCAAAATTTGAACGGTTTCTTAGCTGTGAATAGGTATATAAATACATGATTGGGTTTCTGGAACTTGATTGAACTTCCAGATTTCTACTTGCATATATAAATTTAAATTTCAGTTTACATGAGTGCTTTAATTTACAGAAGAGAAATTGAAATTCTCTTTAGGCACAGTTTCCAGCAAAACTAATCTCTTAAAAAAAAGAACTAGCTCTTACCTATGCTTTTCATCTACAGATCTCCGTGCTTAACAAAGAAATCACTATCATTATCCCCATTTTACAGAGGAGGAAACTGAGGCACAGAATGTGGAGGTGGCTTGTACAAGTTCGCTCTGCAAACCAGTGGCAGAGCCACACTGCCTCTCCTAATTTTAAAAAGGAAAGGAGTATGAATATGGCCAACATAAATTAATTTTAAACACTGAAAAATATTTATGGACTTCTTTTGATTACATTATTTGCCCAGCTATGCACTACATGTATATGTACAGGGCGTAACACTTTGCTGAAGCCCTAATTCAGCAAGGTATTTAAACACATGCGTAATATTAAGCATATGAGTAGTCCCATTTATTACCCATGCGCTCAGAGTAATGTACATGCTTAAATAGCTTGCAGAATCTGGGACTAAAGCATGCTAAAGGGGAAATTGAAAATTTTAACCTAAATTTTTCTAAACTGCAGGTCTAAGCTAGGCATTTGCATACACATTTAGGCATTTAAATAGCAGTTGTCTGATGTTCGCAAGTGCTGAGTTCCTAGGGGTGACAGAATCTCAATATCTGGCCAATTTTGTATAGGGGCATACAGTCCCATACAGGAAAGCAACCTTATTCACAAAGGATGATAAATCATGTTAATAAATGCCATTAACATCAGTGGGAGTTAGGATCATGTTTAAAGTTAGCGTTTTCCTGAATTGAGATGGATGTAAGAATATGCTTAAGTGCTTTGCTGAATTAGGGTCTATCTATCTGTCTATCTATCTATCGACTATATCTTAGACATTAAAATCTGCAAGTGTTGGCTTTATTTTCTAATGCTTATTCTTCATGAATACATTTTTTTCCATTCTAATAGAAAAGAATCATCTTGTAATCATAAAACTTAGCACTTAAAAGGACCAAGAATAGATGCAAAGTGCACCTCAAAGTGCAAAGTGGGGTAGTAACATTAACTATGTAAATCCCTTCAATGCTCATTTCTAAATTAAGAATTTGATAATCAGTCCAGTGTCTTAGAAGGTCCATGAAATATTAAGATAGTAAGAAGACTAGATCAGTTTTTTCCATGTAAATTATAATCTTTATTGAAATAAATTCACGTTAGTATGTTTTGTTGTCAGCCTTTTTTCATGAGAATCTGATTTGTGATGTCTGATTTATTATGTGGATTATGCAATGCTGAACTACTTTGGCCTTTTCAATATGTTGTTTTAGGATTGGTTATGTATTCCACTTCATTACTGCAGGCTGCTAAGATTTAAACACAAAAGAAGTGAAATAGTCAGCCAATAAAATGACAGAGATGTAGAAAGGTTAAAGATCTACATAGGATTCCACTAAAACTGACAAGCATTAAACTTTGGATTTCTCATTCTTATGACAAAGATGGTAATGGGAAGAGAAAATAGCACTATATAATCCATTTTCATGACTATGATTGTAATTAAATTGGAAAGGGTATAAGAGCAGCCTGTTCTTATTATACATTCTTATCTTATGGCTCCTCTCAGTCTTCTAATTCACATTCAATATATGATTGGAACCTTTGGATAGTGATTCTTTGGGAAACGCAAAGAACAGCATGTAATGACTTATGTGTTTATAAACTATAGTTAGTTTGTTTCTAAGGAATATCACCCCTTCTCTGATTTTCTCATTCTGGATGAGATCTAGGTACAGATAAAGAATATTACCGTTTGTTCACAAAAAATTAAGTATATGAATACAGTGAAGGACATGCACACAAACTGTTACATACACCAGTTACAAGGACTGATCTCCAACTTGGAGTGACCACTACTCTGGAATTGTGTTTTAAAGACTTTTCTTTCTTCACTTAACTGTGCTTTTCTCAAGAAAATAGAAGACTAAAGGAAAAAAGATGATATGCACCACCAGTTTGTTATTATGCTAATGCACGAAGGACCCATTCAAGACAGGAGCCCTCTTGTGCTAGGCCCTGTACAAAACATAATAGGTAGGGCTGGTTGAACATTTTCCATTGAAATGATAACACAGAATAATTACAGACTGTGTGACATGCGCTAATGTTTTCCAACCTCCTAGCTTGCCAAACTTTGAGTATTTTTGGTGTATATAGTTTACCAAAAGATAGAGTCAAGGCAAATATCCACAAAGCACTTATTACTATCTCTGGATAGATAGCTTTCAAAAGTTCATGACAATCAATGATTGGTCTGATGTACTGTGAGGTTTCAATTCAGCAATGTATTTAACGACATGCTTAACATTAAGCATGTGATTAAATTCTTTGCTGAATGAGGGCATAAGGGCTTAATTTAACCGTGGTCTAACTCCACTAGAATCAATAGGAGCTATGCCAGGAATGAACTCAATTGAGACTTTTTCTGAGTGCCTGTGGAATGAGGACAAACAGCTACACTATTAGTATTTATTCATGTCACAGTCTCTAATTGGATCAGTATCTATCAAGTTTGTTGAAGCAATTCTAAGACAATAATGAAAATAAACTAATGATTTTCATATTTATCTTGTATTTAGTCTTGCACATTGCTAAAATAATGAAGTGTTTGGGTTGCAAGCAGAGATGTGCTAAATATTCAGCTCAATTAACATTTCCCAGTTTTTGTGGTTGTCCACAGTAGTGAACATTTTGTCATAGTTAGTGCAAAATGATTTTGTGCCTATCTAGATGCTGGCAAAATTTTTGAAATGGCTTTTGGTGATGCATTTTCAAATTCTGAGCAACATGGGGTTTCAACATACAGCTGAAGACTTCATTTCTTCTGGTTCTCTGACATGAAGTTCATTGCCACATGCTCAAAAGGGTTAGCAGAAGCACTTTTGATTTTTAGCTCCGCTGCAAAAGCTCATGTTTTTAGATCCCAAAGTCACAGGTTCACTCCCTGCAGATGATGATGTATCCAGGGATGTCAGGGTACCTGTAGTGATCCATGTGGATATTGGAAATGCAGTGCTCTTCAAGCTTGGGACAAGCTTCTCCAGCCATGGGAAGTGTGTAACCTATTCTAATGCTGCTTGGTACTGTGTCTCCCTCTAGTGCTTAGTCCATGTATAGAGGTTTAAAAATCAGCTAAGGAATCTGAGCTTTCAGCAACAGAAAGTCATGCTTTTAGATCCAAAGTTCCCAGGTTCAGTCCCCGCAGGTGATGACCCACCCAAGGGCATTGTGTTACACTTACATTAATAGTGTAGACCCAACATGTAGAGCTGTTGGGCCATACTTCCCACCTTCCCCATTAGCATATAGTAACAGATCCTTATGCTAATTGACCAATGGATCATATGCTAACATACTACTAATATATATTAATTTGCTACAGCACACTTCAAGCAAAAGTTCCCCATGCAAAAGTATACCAGGCATCAGACATACAGCTGTATGCCTGACTCCAGTAGTGTCTCATTAGCCCTCCTGTGACAGAATATACCTGTGTTCAGTGCCTCCACCACTGTAATAATGTTTGCACAAAGTATGCCTTGTGAGGTACCATTTAAAAACTCATAATTTGCTGGTCAATAGTGTCCTGGTAAAATAGGTATTGCAAAATTGTATGTGAATTTATAAGATTCCCCTGTATGCTGTTATTAGCACATGTTCCAAACGCCACAGCATGGGCAAACAAGTTTGTCCTAAACACAGGAGGGTGTGCTTGCCTTAAGTTTCAATTAAGCAGAAAACAGAGACATCGCACAGGAAGGGAAGACAAAGTTCAAACAGGTGAAAAAAACATCAGGGAATATGCTTCCACATAGACTTTTTGTCTCTGGGGTCTCAGCTGGAAATGTTTTTCAAAAGGGGGACTGGAACTATAAAAAGGAGGCAGAAACACCCCAAGGCACCCGCTTTCTCTACCGGCCCATTGCATACACTGCACCCAAAGAGACAAAGGAAGCAGCCATTGGGGAGCAGGTACTGACCTAAAGAGTTTGGTCTGTAAGACTGCTGAAAATGTGTGGTGAGAAAATTCTTTGAATCTAATATAGTTTTGTTAAGTTAGGCACCAGTAGGCATTTTATTTTTATTTTTCTTGTAACCATTTCTGACTTTATACCCCATTACATGTATTTACTGATGTAAGCAGTGTCAGGATGAGCTCCACCCTGACATCTGGTGGTGAGGTGTGACAAGTTGTGGAAAAAAAACTTCAGGGGCCGATCTCATTTGCATAGGCACACCCACCCCGCCTAGACTGAGGCCATAGCTGCCCAAATGGTCACTTCGGCTGCTGTGGGATCCCCAGTGTCTCTGTTATTGGGGCAGGAAGAATAAATTGTTATTACCCTGATTATGGGAACTGTGCTTGGAACTGTACTTGGCCTTTTGTTATGATGGAGGGACTCACCATCAACTAAGTAGCACTCGCTAGGCAAGGGTCATGGGTTCCAAAACTGTGTGAATGGAGAGAGTCTGGGGACAAGTATTAATACTTGGTGGCATGGGCCCCTTGGTGAGGGCCTTACATGCTAATTGCACTTCCTCCTCTCTCCACTGTGGAATATCAGCGCTAATTTTGATTTCATTAGAAGTCTAGTTACAGGCTGCTGAGCTCACTTTGGGCTAATAGTGCACTAGCACTGAGGCTCCCCTACTACAAGCTGAATTCACCAAAGAGCTGAACTGACTAAGAGCTGAAATCTCTGAGCATTGTGTTAAGTAGTGGGGGAGCCTGAAGATATATCATGGAGCAGTTTGCGGGACGGCTGGAGTGCCTTGTGGACAGGCTGGCGGAGCAGTTCGTAGGACGGCGGGAGCTGTTGGTGGGACGCGGAGCAGTTCGTGGGACGGCGGGAGCTGCTTGTGGGCCGCGGAGCGGAGCGGAGCTGAGCGAAGGAGTTCGTGGGGCGGCTGGCGGAGCGGAGCGAAGGCCTGTGGAGCTGTGGGGCGGTCAGCTTCAGATCATGTAAGGTGTCTCTTACCCCCGTCCCATCTCCACCCAGGGTGGGAGGTAAAGCTCCGTAGATAAACTTTCGAACTCTGGGGCTGCCCTGACCAGGGACAGAGACTTTTGGGTCATTGGACTTTTGGGACTTTGGGTGCTTTGGGGCTGCTGGACTCAAGAACCAAAGGGAAAGGGGCATGCCCCAATTTGCTTGGGGTGGGTTTTTTTTTGCTCATGGGTTGTGTTATGAATCCTGTTGGTGGTGTTTCCCCAACATAATGCCACATTGTTTCTCTCTGTTATTAAAAGGCTTTTTGCTACACTCAGACTAGGTGCTTGCGAGAGGGGAAGAATTGCTTCTTGGAGGCGCCCAGCGGGGGTGGTATATATATTTGTCCCAGGTCACTGGGTGGGGGCTCGAGCCGGTTTGCATTGTGTTATTGGAATGGATCCCCTAGATATTGAACCCGGCCCTTGTTGCTGCCAACTCTGACGGGCAGAAGGGTTACACTTAGAATCTATATTTGTAGTTAATACACTTTATTGTTTTATCTAATCCAGTGTGTTCAAGTTGAAGGGTCTGGGTCACTCCATTTGGGATAACACATTGGGTGCATATTATTCTCTTAAAGAAATAACAGACTCAATCTATTTGTACTGTCCAGGAGAGGGCTGGGCAGTAAAGGACATATATGTGAGGGAAAATCCAGGATTGAGGGTGTGTTGGGGTCACCCTGCATATAATCCAGGCTGGTAAGAGCCAAGATGTGGCCTGCTGGCTGCAGCACACACAGAGACATAGTTGGGAGTGACTTACATGCTGGCGGCTGTTTGTGAGCAGTCCAGGCTGGAGGCTACAGGAGCAAGGCATTGTAAATGGCTCACCAGGCTATAGGGCAGGTGTGACACAATTACTCATTAGTCTGGCTTGTGCCCTGGTATGTCACACCTCCCTCCCTCCTTTTCTGCTTCCCCAATCTCCTCCAGCCTGCCTATTGCCTTTTCCCTCCAAAATTATATCCACTTCATTTTACTATAGCCTTATCCTCACACTCATCCTCAGCTATTGCCTTTTTTCAATAGCAGTGATTGACTCATCAGCCTTCTGTTTCTCCTGGCATGTACCTGCCAGAGCCACCATTAGCTTGTGTGAGACTACATTACCCTAGGTGCCCCCATTCAATTCTGAAAATAGTCAGAGTATGCCTATCTTCATGGCCAGACACTAACCTGCCCATTTGCGTGCTCCCATACTTCAACATGCACACACTGTACACCCAGCAGATGGATCCCTTTGAAAATCATAAGCACACATCTTCTGCTTGCCACCTGGCATATGCATGCAGAAAAACTGAGCACTGACACAAGCTCTGTTCTTAAACAAACCCTAGCTCTCTTCAATTTCTCATCCCAGGTTTAGATTGATTCTTTTTGTGAAGGTGTAATAGCAACAAACTCTCAGTTTACATACAGCTTAGATAGGTCTTGAAAACCATGGTTTCCATGCCAACTAGCAACCAGTAGCTTTTAACATTCTGTCCCATATGTTCTTGCTTAAGAGAATGAAAAATACCCCTCTTTCAGCTGATCTGACCTTTGTTTACCATTTGTGGCTTTATGTGATGAGAAACTAGCTTGTTCAGTTTCTTAGTTTGACACTTGGTAAATTAAATGAGTATAATAGAAATGTTAAGTCTAATAATCTTGGGATGGCTGGCATTTATACAACCTACCTAAAATTTTGTCATTAAATTTTTAATTCATTCTTTCCTGGTTCCATAAATCTATAAGAGGCAAAAGTTCGCTATATAATATTCCTTCTGAGATGATCAGCAGACTCTCAAGGCATTTAACCCTTTATGAGTAATTTGAAAATTGAGTTATATATTGGTCTGAATATCATGACAAAGGATTTGGCAATGCTCATGTTAAAAGAAGAGATTTTACCTTAGTGCTCCAGTACCATAGGAACTCTGCTACTGATTCCCTAGACAGGTTAAAACCAACAACATGCCACCCGCATAGATTGCTATGCGATAATATAATTTCCCTTATATGAATTTATGGTTATTGTAAATCATCTGCACAAGAGATTTGAAAGCTGGATTAAATAGCAAGAATGATAAAAGCGGGAGGGGGTGCCTAACACTCTGATGCTTCTGTCTGTATAAGTAATAACTGATAGTGAGGAATATATCATTGGTATTCATTACCTGCTTAGGGGAGTTCTGCTTATAAGTTTCTGCAGTCATGAAAAATGCTATGGCAGAATATGGATGAAATGAAGCATTAAATGCTCAGATTCATGGAAGATGATTCCTAACCAAATTTCAAGTAAATTAGTGACTTCTCAAATGGAAGTGTGGTCCAGAAGATGGACCATGACACTGTATCATAGATCTGAGTGAGTGCCCCCTTTTGGATACTGAGATTTGAATGAGGGAGCCAAACACTGAATCCCATGTGCATTTAACTTGCTGTGGGCTGGACAAGGTTTATACACTATCCTGGGCTTTTGGCCTCTAGGCACACATTCCAGGTGTGACACCTCTTTTAGCCATGGGTACCTATAAAGGTGTTCACTGACTGCAGGATCACCTCCTTGTGGCCAGGCCTGGTGTAACAGCTGTCTCCCTGTATGGTGCCCCTGCCGATAGTCGCTCTGCTGCTGCAGTGGTCTCTCTTCCTACAACTTGGCCTTTTGGCCAGGTCATGCTTTAGTCCACCCCTTCTGGGGTAATAGAGTCCAACCAAACTATAGTCTGCTGACTTTACAGTAAGTCTTCTGCCTGTCTCTGGCTTCCATGGTCCTTACACTCCCCAGGGGGTTTCACCCCACCTTCCTCAGTGGCTGGTAGGGAAACCCAGGCCCACCCTCTGCTCTGGATTCCAACCCAAGGATCCTGTAGCTGACAGATAAGGTCTATGCCTTCAGAATCCTTCTTACATTGCTGCACCACTTCTTACCTCTTTTATCCCCGCAGAGAATGACTGCTGACTCTCTCTCTCTGCAGCCCTTTTCTTTTCTTTTCTTTTCTTTTTCTTTTGCGCAGCAGCCTCAGCATGTAAGGCTAGGACTGCCACTTACTACAGTTTTTGCATAAGCAAATAGCTATATCCTCTCACTCAGTCCTGTATCCTTAAAAAAGCAAAGTAAGTAAAATGGTACTCCACTTTCCTGGTACTCTCACCAATCCATTCAGATTATATTCTTTCCCCTTGAGATGTCTCAGTTCTTCATAAAGAATCTTTCTTTCTGTGTAATTCTACCTCCATTGCCACAGCAGATGCTCAACTGATCCTTGGACTTTGCATGTGTTGCATCACCCATCTTTGTGCTTGTTTAGTAAATATAAATGACCGTTCAGGTCACAGTGAGTGTAGCACTCTAAATACAGTTTTTTCCCTTCTATCATAAGTATTAAGTATACTGTTATCCTCAAGTTTAGGACATATTTCATAAAACCTTTTTTCTCTTTTTCTTCTCCTAGTTCTTGCAATTCCTTTTTAAATTCTCTCTTAACCAAACCTTTGAAGTTCTGTTTACTCAGAAAGAAAAGGAGTACTTGTGGCACCTTAGAGACTAACAAATTTATTTGAGCATAAGCTTTTGTGAGCTACAGCTCACTTCATCCACTGAATGCATCCGATGAAGTGAGCTGTAGCTCACAAAAGCTTATGCTCAAATAAATTTGTTAGTCTCTAAGGTGCCACAAGTACTCCTTTTCTTTTTGCGGATACAGACTAACATGGCTGCTACTCTGAAACCTGTTTACTCAGAGTGATCTTTATGTCAACCTGCTCATTTTTAAGGGATTTATTTTGCTGATTTATGTGTCATTTCATTGCCCTGTATCCTGACAGGCACCGGAATCCACACTAGTACTATATTCATTCAGTCAGTCTACTAATTGTACTATCTCCATAGTTAAGAACAATATTTAATTGATTAAGTCATTCCAGCTTTCCAAGGCTCTCTTTCTACTCATTATTATACATGATAAAAAGCCAGATAGGATAGCAGCCAAAGTTGGGCATACATCTCTTATCCAGGTCAGTGCCAACAGTATGCTCATCAATTCAGTTGTTATAATTGCCACAAAATTGGATAGTCTCATAGATCTCTTAATTCAAAATTTAGGGATACAAAAGGCTGTTCCTACCCTATCTGTGGTGCTAGTGCTGTCGGTATAGATTTGGCAGTGCTGATGTCATTTCCGACGTATAAACTCATAAATCTAAATCATAGGTGCTAAAGCATTGCTTTACCTAAGCTATCTTTACATGGGGCCTTATTTTTTTGTCTATAGCACTTTTGAGTTCCTGTATGCTGAAAATTTCATTCAATATATCATCTTTATATTCTACCCAGCAAAATAAGAGCTCACAGTTTTCTTCAGCAAACATTCTTTTTTGTTCACAAAACTCTTTGGTTTGTATCACTACTAACTTTTTGGAACCCTTTTTTTAAAACTGTCTGCTTTTCCTAAGTTAGAACTTTCAACTTGATCATTTACTAAAAGACCCACTATCAATTTCTTTTTGCTCCATATCTCATTGATTCTTTTAACTTGTTTATGTATCTCTAAAACCTTGGAATGTTATTCATTTTCCCACCACACTTTCTCCAATGAAGTGAATGGAACTATGCCCGTTTATACCAGCTGAGAATCTGGCCCATCCTTACTGTTTTTGGGGATACATTGCACACGTTTTACAGCTGCATTCAAGAATAATGGGTCAACTAAACACAGTGGGCTGAATTCTGTCCTCAGTTTCACCAGTGTAGATCTGGAATACTTACACTGAAGGCATTGATTTACTTAAGTGTAAATTCAGAATATTCAGTAATCAGTTTAATTGAGAGAAGAATTTGCAGTTATATTAAGAGTGATGTGTTGCTAATAATTTTGCAACACAGGGCTTTTACAAACATCCATTGCCTGTATCCGCCTTCTTTCCCCATTTCCCCCTCTGTGATGAGTTTAAAGTAATTGTAAATCATCTGCCCAAGAGATTTGAAAGCTGGATTAAATAGCAAGGATATAAACCCCACATTGGAGACAGGTAATTAAAGATTAGACTCAGCTGGGGAGAACCAGACTGGGTGATTCCTATAAAGAAGGACTGGAGGGCCATTAAGAAGGGACTGAGAGAGAGGAGAGCTTCAGTAGGGAGTACATACTTGGTACCGTCCCTGAAGGAAAAGGGTAGCAGGCATGAAGAGGCTCCAGGTGGCTGCCAGAGCAGTTAGGAACCGTCAAGAAATGGCTCCTCATCAACAGATTCGGGGAAAAGCTGCTGAGTCAGGCTTCCTGAGGGTGTGTACTGGTGGGCATAGTCCTGGGAAAGGTGCCTATGGATAGGTGGGGGTAGGATGCAGAAAGGGCCTGTAAAATTTGGGTCTTAACTACTTAATCACGGGGTGACTGGGCTGGAACTCAGAGAAGGAAGATGTGGGGGGTTCCCTAACATCCCCAGGAAAGGGGGATAGGAAAGCCTCCCTGAGGAAGGAACACACACTCTAGACCTCAGGCTGGGCCTGATAAAGGTACAGGGAGCTTTTGGCCTGAAGGACTCTTTACTACTACCTAGAAGGGGGGAGATTATAGACACCTAGGTAGTGTCATGAGAAGAGACCAACTGTCACAGTCCCAAACAAGCTATCTCATGGAGGAAACTGAGGTGGAGATGCTGTAATACTATGCCTGGCTGTGAGTGGATGCACTAAGCTAGCTCTGGTTTCAGAGTAGCAGCCGTGTTAGTCTGTATCTGCAAAAAGAAAAGGAGGACTTGTGGCGCCCTTAGAGACTAACAAATTTATTTGAGCGTAAGCTTTCGTGAGCTACAGCTCACTTCATCGGATGCATTCAGTGGAAAATACAGTGGGGAGATTTATATACACAGAGAACATGAAACAATGGGTGTTACCATACACACTGTAATGAGAGTGATCAGGTAAGGTGAGCTATTACCAGCAGGAGAGCGGGGGCGGCGGGGGGGGGGGGACCTTTTATAGTGATAATCAAGGTGGGCCATTTCCAGCGGTTAACAAGAATGTCTGAGGAACAGCGGGGGGGGAGGGAATAAACATGGGGAAATAGTTTTACTTTGCGTAATGACCCATCCACTCCCAGTCTTTATTCAAGCCTAAGTTAATTGTATCCAGTTTGCAAATTAATTCCAATTCAGCAGTCTCTCGTTGGAGTCTGTTTCTGAAGTTTTTTTTGTTGAAGAATTGCCACTTTTAGGTTTGTAATTGAGTGACCAAACAGATTGAAGTGTTCTCTGACTGGTTTTTTAATGTTATAATTCTTGACGTCTGATTTGTGTCCATTTATTCTTTTACGTAGAGACTGTCCAGTTTGGCCAATGTACATGGCAGAGGGGCATTGCTGGCACATGATGGCATATATCACATTGGTAGATGTGCAGGTGAACGAGCCTCTGATAGTGTGGCTGAAATGATTAGGCCCTATGATGGTGTCCCCTGAATAGATATGTGGACACAGTTGGCAACGGGCTTTGTTGCAAAGATAGGTTCCTGGGTTAGTGGTTCTGTTGTGTGGTGTGTGGTTGCTGGTGAGTATTTGCTTCAGGTTCGGGGGCTGTCTGTAAGCAAGGACTGGCCTGTCTCCCAAGATCTGTGAGAGTGATGGGTTGTCCTTCAGGATAGGTTGTAGATCCTTGATGATGCGTTGGAGAGGTTTTAGTTGGGGGCTGAAGGTGATGGCTAGTGGCATTCTGTTATTTTCTTTGTTGGGCCTGTCCTGTAGTAGGTAACTTCTGGGTACTCTTCTGGCTCTGTCAATCGTTTCTTCACTTCAGCAGGTGGGTATTGTAGTTGTAAGAATGCTTGATAGAGATCTTGTAGGTGTTTTTCTCTGTCTGAGGGGTTGGAGCAAATGCGGTTGTATTGTAGAGCTTGGCTGTAGACAATGGATCATGTGGTGTGGTCTGGATGAAAGCTGGAGGCATGTAGGTAGGCATAGCGGTCAGTAGGTTTCCGGTATAGGGTGGTGTTTATGTGACCATCATTTATTAGCACCGTAGTGTCCAGTATACAAATTGGTGAGGATTTTTATCAAGCCTTCCCCAGGAAAGGGGGTGTAGGGCTTGGGGGGATATTTTGGGGGGAAGATGTCTCCAAGTGGGCTCTTTCCCTGTTCTTTGTTTAACATGCTTGGTGGTGGCAGCGTAAGGTCCAAGGACAAAAGGTAAAAGTTTGTACCTTGGGGAAGTTTTAACCTAAGCTGGTAAGAATAAGCTTAGGGGGTCTTTCATGCAGGTCCCCACATCTGTACCCTAGAGTTCAGAGTGGGGAAGGTTACCCTTTTCCCCTTCTTACCTCCCTTTTCACAAGCCATAAACACCGTAGGGCTTGATTCTCTTTCCACTTACAGTGAAATAACTTTACTGCTTTTGAATGGAAGGCAGTGGCATGTGCTTACAGAGACAAGAAATGGAGGGATGGGTGAACAATTTGGTTTCTTTTCCCCATCTACACTCAAACACCCATCTTTTTCAAAAGTAAGGAGGAATGCACTGATCCTTAGGAAACAAAATTCTAGGAAGTATAAGCTCCAGGAAACGTGTGTACTCTATTCCTGAACTATATACTGACTCTGCATTGATAAAACAGAACAGTGTAAACAGGTGTTACTTGCTGAGGCAGACAGTTTTTAGAATACATAATAGAGAATCAAGCGTTGGGAGTGGGGCTCCCTGGATGCATTTGTTGGAACACCTGCTGCCTGGCGCATTCCAGAAGAAAGGGAAAAATGTTCAGAAATATTTCTGTGATAATCAGGGACAGCAGGCATCACTGGAAGGGATAATGTACAGGGTAAACTCAACTATAGAGGGAGATTCACTCCATCTTCTGTACTCTCTTGTCAAAGGCAAAGAACAAAATTTGAATTTCTCAGTCTATATGAGAGGCTTTCAAACTTTTTCTACTTAACAGAAAGGTTTGTCCACCTCCTATCCATTTACAGTTTCCTGGACTGCTGCTTTGCTCATTCACGATCAGATAACATCTCAGCGACAGCTGCGGTCATTGTTTAGGTGAAAAAAATATCTGGAAGATATTCATATATTTTTAGCTGTCTTTTTAATGTGATTTAGTAGGTGACCATGTGACCAACAAGTGCCATGGTCCATAGATGGCAGTTTGTGAAACATGGGCCTTGAAGGCTTTTATTTTAGTTTGAGGAAAAACAAAGGACTTGATAGTATCATTTAGGCATAGACCATAGTATGGAACAGTGTACAGCTACATAACTCTAGGAAGGGCATAGAGGCAGAAGGGGGTCCAAAGCTACTGGGTATGCAGTGACTGCATGCCTACAAAGACACCCCTTTGCAAGGCATAGCTTTCTCTTACCAAACAGCCAGCTAGTTTGTAAATGGAGGGTGGGGAAGTTTAAACCAGGGCTCTGTCTCTTCCCTGCTCCCACTGAGCTGTCTTGGAGTGCAGGGCTGTAATTCTGTCTGGCCCTTATATGGGCCACCTGAAGGATGTGGGGAAGCACCTCCCTCCATAGTGTACTTGCATGAAAACACAGCAGAATCTGTCCCTAAGAAAGAGCAAACATAATAATACTCACGGAGAACACACAATAGCCTTCTGAACTGAAACAAAATGGCAGCTGCCTCACAACAGAGGCACAGACATGCATGGAGGCTCCCCTACGTTTAAAGGTGCAGGCTGTGATGCTTCCCAAGGTTGTGAGGCACCTCACCACTACCTGCTCTGAGCGTGAAGCAGTCCTGTCTATGCCTACTCTAGATTGACTCCCTATAACCACCAGCCTCTGGCAGCACAAGAACTACCTTCCAGGCCTTCACATGCCCAACTCTCTATGTATAGGTTAGCAATAGGTATGCACCAACCCCTGAGTCCTCCGAGAGTTCCCTGCAGTATCCAGCCCCTTATCCACTGAACACTCACAGAATTACCAGGCCTGCTTTCCCCAAAGAAACAGCACACAAGATTCAACTCAGGATCACCACTTTGCTTAGATATATTTATAGTGAAAACAAGGATACATTTTGTATAAAAAACCAGAGATTCAATTGATAGTAAGAATATTGCAAACAGATGGTTACAAATGAAAAAGTCCTAACATGCTGTCTACAGGTTGAACTTGACTAAAAGATTAACCTCCTCTCTCAGGAAGTGTAATCTCATGCAAAGTTCTCTCCAGTGTTTTCAACCAAGCCTGGCTGAGTCCTGTTTTTCATTAAGCAAAATTGCTGTACTTGTACTTCCTCAGTGTTGTCTTTGTCCCCCAAATATAGTAGAGCAAATGTTTGATGTGTAGTTCCAGATAGGGGCCTCCCCTCTTCTCTGTCCCCACTCTGTTTGTCTTTTCCTGTTAGTTTCTTTTCTTTTCTTTTTTTTTTTAAGTTCTCACAATCCTTTGGTTGCACTCACTTCAGACTGGTGATAGGAGACCCACTGTGTCCTATATAATAATTAGTTTACATGTACACAGCCAATCTGACAGAAAACCTGGTTTTTACATTTGTTGGTGACCAGTCTCGACACAGATTTCATAATTTTCAGTGTATATACATAACTCTTTATGCAACATCTGTACATGCATTTCACAATGATATTAATGACCAGGGTGACACTGGCTTTTTTGTGAGACCTCATATGATGATATTGGGTGAACTAGAATGCACATACTAGGCTCAGGAGATTCCTGTGATCCCCTTGCTTTCCCTGTTTGCCCTTTGCCAGTTGGCACTAAGACATTCCAGGGTCACTAGACCACAGGAGAAAAAGAATATCTCCTTTCATTTATCTTTTCCTTCAACTTGGTGGTACAGCTTTAACAAGAAATGTCCACCAGTTCCCACACACACCTTCACCTCCTGAGTTTCACTGTCCTTTACCCGTACATTAATATGAGGTTGTTATTCTCAATATATCTGAAGTGTGACTATCCAGTGCTCTTACTGTGGCAGCATTCAATGAAATAGTTATCATCCATGAAGCCTGCCACTAGAGAAGAGAAACTATTTTACAGTGCAGCCACATACTGTACACTAAGCCAATAGTACTTGTTCCAATTATTGCAACAGAGACCCAGCTTCAAACTGATATAATGGAGTGTTGATGTCAAAAAGAAATGTCAAATAAAAGCTATGATAGATGCCAAACAGCAGGCAGCCTCATAGCAATTATATCCAAAAAACTACATTAAAAGAACATTAAAGTTACAAAGTCAATCTCTTAATAGTTAGGAAGTGCCAGAATTAAGGTTGCCCATGCAACCTTAACATGGTACTTTGTACATATGCATTATTACACAGTCTTTAATTACATGATCACATATTTTTCCCATAAGACTCCTTATTTGTTCAGTGCACAGGTTGGGCCATACTCACTGAATGGGTAGCTATTCAACAGTTATCATCATACAACATGTGGCCCTAAACCCTGTAGTGAATACAGAATTAGTAATTTCCACATTAGCCTTTCTATGGCACTTATCACTCTGTAGTATGAGTGCTTCATAAACGGTAATGAAATTCTCTTCACAACACCATTCTTAGGTGAGGGGGTGATATAGAGGCACAGAGAGATTAAAGTGAAAAGGTACTCTAATTCTGGTTGTCCAACGTGAGACGGTCCAGGCCTGATTTCTTCAGAGAACTTAGCATTTTCATTGCACTTTCTATGTTCAGAGTAGATCTCCCATAGACCTCACTTGCAGTTGTGAGTGCACAACACTTCTTTAAATCCAACCCAAGATGTCACAAGTTGGGCACCCCAGAAATGAAGAACACACAATGGCCACCTGTTAAAATTTTGTGTGTTACTTTCCCAGAATCACATAGGAACTCTCTGGTAGAGGCAGGGATTGGTAGTCCTCCAGGGTGGCTCCCAAACCATGAGACCATCCTTTCTGTTCCTGCAATAGCTGGCCTCATTCCCTGCCCACCTGTGGCTCTGTGGGTGGGGCTTGTCACTGATGGTGAGTACTGTGGAGCCCTGCCCCCATTCAATCCACAGCCCACTGCTCCTGACAACCATTTGCTTGCTGGATGGCTTCCACTCACCTGGCCTGGGACTGTTGCAGCAGAGACTTTTATCTCAAGTGAAAGTGGGTGCACATGCCCCCTTTGGACTCTTCCTCCCTCTCAGTTCATATTTGGCTAGTGGGGCTCCTCCTCCCCTTCACTCTCCTCCTGTGTGCTGACCAGCCCCAACCTCTTGCCGTTTGCCAGCCCCCCAGCCTTGCATGGTTCCCTTCTCCCTTGCAGTTTGCTGCTTCTTCCCACGCCATCTTGCATGTTCCCCTTCTAACCTTGAAGCCCACTGCCTCTGTCTCACATGGTCCCCTTCCCCTGGCAGTCTGCTGCTGCCCCCAGGTCATTACCTACCTCCTCTGCCCAGCCCAGTGCCCCCATTGCTCTCTGTTTACCTGCTTTCCTTAGCCCGTCCAAGCCCCACCCTTTGCTTTTGCCCCCTTCCACTTACTTCAGGCCACTTCCACTTACTGTTTGTCCCCTGCCCCACCACACTTGCCCCATGTACTCCCTGCACTTGTGACACCCCCCTTCACTGCATCCTCACTCACAGTGCAGCCAGAAGAGCCAGTCCCCCCCTCAACTGCCTGTTGTGACACCCACTTTTTCTTATTTGTTTAATTAGTCATTCCCCCCCCATTTCTGTTTATGCCCTTGTCCCCCTGAGCTGTGCTCACGGGGGAGAAATGATTAGCCTCTGTCTTCCCTACCCCTACCCCACCCTTTATTATTCAGTTCCCAACTCCAGTGGCTGTTCCCTTCACCAGTCCTCAGTTATGGACCCCAACTTGGCCATGCACAAGGTTTCTGTTACAGTGGCTTTGCCCATGGGAGGGAAAGGGAGGGGGATTCTTGGATATTGTTGTTGCCCCACCTCACCTTTCCCCCCCCCCCAGTCATTCCCATGGCAACTACAGCTAACACCCTCACCCCCCTGGGGTGGCAGCAGCAAGCACAGGCAAGGACTCCATGGACAAAACTCCCGTCAACACCAAGGGACCCCCCTGGGCCAGCAGAATTGGACAGAGCAGGTAAAAGGGCAAGAGTCCCCTGCCAGAAGGCTCCTTCCACGTCTCCCCCTCCACCTGCCATCCCTTACCAGTTCTGGGGATGCTCACACCTCAGCCCCCAGAGCATCTGCCCAGGTGGCCATGGCCCTGCCCGCTGGTCCATCACCATCTACTGTGGTCCCTCCACCCAACAGTGCCCCTACTGCTGCTACCTCCTTTTCTAATATCAGTGATGCCTGAGGCCCCTTCTCTACCCGACATCCTTTGCCTCCTGGTGGCTGTCTCATCCCATATTGAAACCTACATATAGGCCTTGGCACGGGTGGTGGGGCCCTCAGCCATCGTGGCAGCCTCCAGATGTGCTGGATGGCTGTCTTCCTCCTGACATCATAGGCTTAGACCCAGGGTGGTGGAGAAAGGCATCTTGGTGGGGGTTCTTTTTGTCCCCCTCAAGGTCCTGGAGGGGGTACCTGTCCTACCTTTCCTCCCCAACTCTGTCCCTCTGCTTCCCTTCTCCACCTGCCCCTCTGCTTCCCCTCTCCACCTTGGGGAAGCTGCTCTCTTCTCAGCCCTCTCCCACTGGGCTGTAAGGATCCCACCCTCCACCACATCCTCTCATTCTTCTGGCAAGTCTCTATCCGCAGGGAAGGCTTAGTGGTTCTTCTGCCAAACTTCAGGGCACATCCAGAGGGACTGTCCTTCAGCCTGGCAGAGAGGGATGCTAGGCACCCTTGAGACACAAGAGGGTGCTTGCCCTGCCACTGATGGTAATCCTTCCCTCTCAGTTCCCCCTCCTCCTCTTCCAAAACCATCTGAAAATTTTGCTCAGCTGCTGGGGGGCAGCATCTCATCATGACAGCACTGGTGAGACCTCACCTGGAGTACTGTGTGCAGTTCTGGTCTCCCATGTTTAAGAAGGATGAATTCAAACTGGAACAGGTACAGAGAAGGGCTACTAGGATGATCCGAGGAATGGAAAACTTGTCTTATGAAAGGAGACTCAGGGAGCTTGGCTTGTTTAGCCTAACTAAAAGAAGGTTGAGGGGAGATATGATTGCTCTCTATAAATATATCAGAGGGATAAATACCAGAGAGGGAGAGGAATTATTTAAACTCAGTACCAATGTGGACACAAGAACAAATGGATATAAACTGGCCACTAGGAAATTTAGATTAGAAATTAGACGAAGGTTTCTAACCATCAGAGGAGTGAAGTTTTGGAATAGCCTTCCGAGGGAAGTAGTGGGGGCAAAAGATCTATCTTGCTTTAAGATTAAACTCGATAAGTTTATGGAGGAGATGGTATGATGGGATAACATGGCTTTGGGTTTAGCTGATCGCCATATTTGGGGTCGGGAAGGAATTTTCCTCCAGGGCAGATTGGAAGAGGCCCTGGAGGTTTTTCGCCTTCCTCTGTAGCATGGGGCACGGATCACTTGCTGGAGGATTCTCTGCTCCTTGAGGTCTTTAAACTACAATTTGAGGACTTCAATAGCACAGATATAGGTGTGAGGTTTTTTTGTGGGAGTGGTGGGTGAAATTCTGTGGCCTGCGTTGTGCAGGAGGTCAGACTAGATGATCATAATGGTCCCTTCTGACCTAAATATCTATGAATCTATGAATCTATGACAAGTGAAGCAGACAGATCCCACTGCTGATTGCTGTTGGGCAGGGTCTGCAGAGGAGTGGGTTGCTGTGACATCTGGGAGCTTGAGAGAGGGCCCATCTCATGTGGAGACCACCTCTCCCTCTGTTGGCCCATCTCTATGCCCTCCTCCAAGTCCCAAACACATTGCCCTTGCCTACTGCACCCACCCCTGCTGGTCAGCCCTCTAATGACACCACCACTGAGGGCTGGCTACTGGTCATGGGGGGAAAGCACAACAAGTGTAAGTTGTGGGCCCAGCACCTCTCCCTCAACGAGAGAGAGGGGAGGCCTCCTGGAAGACATCTATAGGAGCTGCTCCTCAGTCTTCTTCTGTGCTGTCCAAGAAAGTCCTGTGGCTGGAGCTGGCTGAGGAGACTTTGGCAGAGAAGGGGTGTGACACTGGCCCCCTCCTTGAGTCCTTAGGGAGGATGCCTCAGAGGGAGCTTGCCTGCCTCTCTGCCACTTGTCCCCTTCATTGGCACCCAGGTGGAACACCTCTTGGTTGCTGATGGGGACTGTCAAGGTTCCTTCCTCACTCTGAACTCTAGAGTACAGATGTGGGGACCTGTATGAAAGACCCCCAAAGTTTATTCTTACCAGCTTAGGTTAAAAACTTCCCCAAGGTACAAACTTTGCCTTGTCCTTGAACCGTATGCTGCCACCACCAAGCGTTTTAAACAAAGAACAGGGAAAGAGACCACCTGGAGACGTCTTCCCCCAAACATTTCCCCCCCAAGCCCTACATTCCATTTCCTGGGGAAGGCTTGATAATAATCCTCACCAATTTGTACAGATGAACACAGACCCAAACCCTTGAATCTTAAGAACAATGAAAAATCAATCAGGTTCTTAGAAGAATTTTATTTAAAAAAAAGATAAAAGAATCACCTCTGTAAAATCAGGATGGTAAATACCTTACAGGGTAATCAGGTTCAAAACATAGAGAATCCCTCTAAGCAAAACCTTAAGTTACAAAAAGACACAAAAACAGGAATACACATTCCCTCCAGCACAGCTTATTTTACAAGCCATTAAACAAAAGAAAATCTAATGCATTTTCTACCTAGATTACTTACTAACTTTACAGGAGTTGTAAGGCTTGCATTCCTGATCTGTTCCCGGCAAAAGCATCTCACAGACAGCCCAAACACTTTGTCCCACACTGCCTCCAGATTTGAAAGAATATTGTCCCCTCATTGGCCATTTGGGGTCAGGTGCCAGCGGGGTTACCTTAGCTTCTTAACCCTTTACAGGTGAAAGGATTTTGCTTCTGGCCAGGAGGGATTTTATAGCACTGTATACAGAAAGGTGGTTACCATTCCCTTTATATTTATGACAGGGACTATCCCCTTATGGCAGGTGGGGGCCTCCAGGCCATCTTTCAGGAGACTGGGGCCCTAGGTCTGACCCCTGTAGTTGGCGGATGACCCTCTGCAAGTGGGCCTTGATCTGGGTGCAAACTCCAGCATGTCACCCCTTCCTTCACCTACCACCCAGGACACTGCCCCTAGTGAAGTAGTGATGCACTCCAGCAGCTCGGTGCCTGAGTACCCTAATCCCACTCCTGACTAGGGTGACCAGATGTCCCGATTTTATAAGGACAGTCCCGATTTTTGGGTCTTTTTCTTATATAGACTTCTATTCCCCCCCTACCTCCACCCCC
The DNA here is from genome assembly GCF_015237465.2 of Chelonia mydas. NCBI lineage: Eukaryota > Metazoa > Chordata > Testudines > Cheloniidae > Chelonia > Chelonia mydas. Next base: position 26,758,962 of record NC_057851.1, on the reverse strand, counting down.
TTTCCCGGTTTTTCACAGTTGCTGTCTGGTCACCCTACTCCTGCCCCCTACACCTCCCATGTTGTTGCTGCCTCTGAGGTTGTCATCTTCCCTTTCTTGGTGGGGGGGGGGGGAGAACCCTCTGGAGGCTGCTGAACTCCCTCTGCTGCTCACTCCTGTGTCAGGGGCTGAGCTGGACAACTTGGTGCGAGTGGTACTGCACTGGGTTTCGCTACTATTGAAGGAGGGCACATGTGCCCCTGCCTGCAGGCTGTGGGACCACTGATCAGCCCACATGAGCATGACTGGGAGTCTGAAGGTTCAGCTGAGGCTATGCAGCTCCCCTCCCCCTGTGTGGAGGATGACCTGTGCCAGTTCCTGGCAGACATTGTAGCTCCAGGTGGGAGGTGCAGGTTGCTCTCCAGTGGTGGGGGAACTGTAATCTTGTTCTTTGGGCCACAAGGGCAGAAGGCAAAGGGACCAGGAAACAGGATGCCATGGCCTCCAGCCGGCCTGCAGCTTCCGTGATTCCTTGCTGTGTTTGGGAACAACCATGAGCTGCTGTTTGTCTGCGTGGGGGTGGGCAGTACTCCCAACCGTGATGATCCTCAGCCAACCCAATACGACCAAACTCATTCGCTGAACACCAGAGGCTGTAGTGTCTCCGCAGGTGCCAGGTTCTCTCCTTCTTTGGGTGGGGGATGCTCATGATCTTGTGGTAGGAGACTGACACTGATCTGGCCACTGAAGCCAGCTGGTAGCTGAAGTGGAGGAACATGTATATTTTGAGAACCGGATGATGTGCCCCTTGTGGCCCAGGACCTGGGAGACCTGGCGCTACCTGAAGCTTGCCAAGCCATCTATCTGGCAGCTTCCTCCACTCAGGTCAACTGGGTCAAGAGCTCTGGCCTGATGGATGGGGATGGGTGGCTGGCAGGCTCCCAGCTACCTGCACTCTGGGCCATACAGTGGGATGTGGGTCCTCTGCTCTATCTGGGAGTCTACCTTTCCGCCGTCGATCCCTCCCTTCTGGAGAATTGGGTCATTTTTGAGGCCAAGGAGGATGACCAATTTTGGAGCTGGATGGGGCTGCTCCACTGCCTTTCCCTTCGGGGAGGGTGCTGGTGCTCCACCAGTTGGTCCTGTCCATGCTCTGGCACCAGCTTAACACCCTGAGCCTGCCCCTGGCCAGTCTCCAGAAAAAGATCCTGGAGTTCTACTGACTGGGTCTCGGTGGGGGAGGGAGGGGCGGTTCCTGAGCCACCCCCACCCCACTCCACCCCTAGGAGAGGGCAGACAGTGCCTGCTCTCCATCTGAACCCAAGTCCATGCTTTCTACCTTCAGGCACTGCAGAGATTCCTTTAAATTTCAGGTAGTCTGGCATGGAGCGTGCTGATGCATGCCTTCTTCCTCCGCCTCCAAGGACTCTGATATGACCAGCAGTTCTGTCAGCTCTACCTGAGTGATCTCCCCTGAGGCTCTCTGAGCTGCTGGCCTTCTACCAGGACTTTCTCTGGACCTGGAAGTTAGTTTCAGTGGCCAGATCCATAGCAGAACCTTTGCTACCCAACCCCAATCTACACATGCAGTTGGTGGAGTCCCCTTTGGTGTGTCAGAGGCTGGTCCTAGCTGGAACCACTAGAATCAGAGACCTCCTGGACAACAATTGGAGGCACTAGGTGGACCCCATGGTGCTTAGCCTGTGCATGGGGCTGTTCATGCCATGTGTCTCCCATCATGTGCTCCAGCAAATGAGGGCAGCCTTGCCTCCTGCTTTCCTTGAGTGAGTCATGTGGGAATGTGCTCACAGTCCACCTCTCAATCATGGCCCTCCCAAACTTGTCATCGGGCCCCTGCCCTGTGAGCCCTCCCATCTCCCCCAGTACACGACCCAAGCTGGCTGAACACCATTCAGCCAGTCCGCTTCCAAAACACACCCAGAAAACCTCTGTATGTGCTTGTATTTCCTTGCCCTTGTGTCTGACCTAGATATGAAGTGACGGGGCCTGCTGCCACCTGAGGAGGAACCCCAGTAGGCAAGTCTGTACTCCACTCTAGTTCCATGGCCTGCTGGGAATGTTAGTTGGTGGCTCCTCCATGGAGCCGTGAGCCTGGGCATGTACCTGGTATGGTTCACGAACCCCCCTGACAGCTGTCCTTTTGCATGGACAACCTTAGTTCTGGCATTTCCAATTTTTTAGTTTTTGACTTTGCAACTTTACATTAAGTGCTATATTAAAAATGTTAATTTCCTACAGTTTTAAAAGTGCAAACTGAGAAAACAAATTCCATAATCTGGGAACCATACTGACTACCAATGTGTGTCTGCTAGACAGTTTGGACCTTTAGATCCACAGCACACAGAAATTTTTAAATCCACTTGAGCTAATGAAGTAACTGGTAGCAGTAGTAACCTGTTAGCCTTTATATAGACCAGACACTAGAGGTGGATGAAATATGCACTTTGCCAGTGAGTTTCTCAGCTATTTGCTGACAGAGGAGGAATGTAGTGACTCAGGGGTTTAATTCCAGGTTCTGGAGGAGTATGCTTTAGTGGTTGTAGTTCCTTCTGCCTCTGTGTGGCCACAGTCTCTTTTTTTCTCACTACTATCCACCCCACATACTAGCTTTTACCCCCATCCCCTTTGCTCCTGTTCAAAATCCACATTGGCTCCTGTCCCACTCCCTCTCATCTCCTATCCACACACTGCATGCTGGCTCCTGCTCCCCTCCCCTCCACTGATCTGCATTCCAGTCAAGCAGCTTCCTCCTTAGATGCCAGCAGCAGGAGCACTGAGGGCAAAGGAAACACTCTCCCCTCTCTCAGTTCCTGAGCCCAGCAGCCTCTGGCAGCAAGAGGGAAGTCCTGCCCAGCCCAGGCAGCCCCAGGTTTGAGTATGCTTACTGCAGATGGACTCTTCAGAATTTAGTGGCCAAACCAACAAATCTACTAGCTTGTGAAAACTGAGTGTTTTTTTGCCCAGAGGCTATTACAGTGACCAAATTTCAGTTGGTTTTCATTGGGATAGTAAAAGGGATATCACTGCCACAAGATCAACCCCCCCCCACACCCCAAATTACAAGTCCCTGCTGGAAAGCAGGGGGGCACTAGAGCTTCTCAGCGAAATGGCAGGTAAAATGTTTTTTAACATTGAGAAAACAACATATTTTCCCCCTAACATTCTGAGAAGTGGCTAAGCTTTAGCCGAAACATTCCCCCAGAAATTCAGCCTGAGGCAGACACCCAGCATGGAAAACTTTAGCCTGACTGGTTAAGATTTGACAGAGTTATAAGCAAATGAATACAGGGTCTTATAACAGAAAGTGTTGTCAACCTCAACTGTAGGCATGACTGCCTGCCCAGCTAAAATAAGTGATAGCAGCCCAGGGCAATTGCAAGCAGAGCCTCAATTTGCAATGACTCTGCAGCCCATCTGCAAAAGGTTTGCTGCCTTCCATCAAATTCTGTACAGTCAGTGGGATAGTTACCTATTCTGTTAGGTGACGCTGTTCAGTGAGAGATGCCTGCACACCTGAGTGCACAATTAGGCCCTTAGGAAGTGAGGCTCAGCAAGTTATTCATTGTATTCAGCAAAATGCATGGGGGGAGAATAATTAGTCAGGTACTTACACTTTGTGAACAACTTCCTGGAAGAGATGTAACCCTTCAAAAACGGCAAGTGACTAGCTTATAGCGACAATCTGTCATTCCAATCTATACAGGTAAAATGACTGCCCGACTAAACAATTTGTAGAACACTTGAAAACTGTTGGGCTACTATTGACTGCACATGAGTCAGATTTGCAACTGATTGCTTAATCAATCCTCATCTGGGATGCTGCATACCTAGTCTGTTTGAATGAGGCGGCCAGATAGCGAGCCTGGCTCTGCATGGTTTTTAAGCTGCTTGTTATTGCTTTCCAGGCCCTGCACAACTTGACTCCCTCCTGCGTCTCAGCTCTTGTCTAGTTCCTCTACTTGTCTACTTTGCTCTGGTGAAGCCCCACAACTAACTGCCCTCTTCATGTTCTTCTCCTACGCTCATATTGGGACCTTCTTCCATTTAGATGCCCCTTAATCCCTACATAACGCTCATGTCCCCTGAGACAAGCATTAATTAAGTAGATAATTGAAAATGTTTCCTTAAAGAAAAAGTAAATAGAAACAAAAAGTGGAACTACCCAGATGCATGGTAAACTGTGTGGAGTCACACTTCTCCCATGGCTTCCCACTCCCACCCTCTGTTTGTATCTAGATCTGAAACTCTTTGGAGCACAATTCTAGTCTCCATTCCTGACTGGCCACATCCTAGCCCAATGTTGCTGCTATACAAATAAGAAATAGCAAAGCTGTAACACTCACAGTGCTTGAGTGATTCAGGTTTGTGCGTGGTCTATATCTGTGGCTGGGCCTGTGAGAAGAGGTGTGTCACGGAAGGAGCAGGTTGGTGAAATGGGAAGCACCTGACATGAAGCATCATGGAATGATATCCCTGTCAACCCTGGATGAAGCCCATTCTAAACTGTTTGAAATGAAAGGAGTTCCTTTAAGAGTGAAAATATGTTGCCTGCCACAACTGAATGTATGACAGGAAATGCAGGAGCTCATTTGGACCAGCCTTTAGTTTGACTAAGTACAGCACTGGACAATCTACCTTCAGATAGGCATGCATGTGTGTCACCACTCAAACAGAACAGTACAGTTGTGCTCTCTATGGCTGGAAAATGTTTACCACAACAGAATAACTCCAGTCCCATTTATTTTTAAATCTGAAGTGGTTTTTTGCTGCCACCTAGTGATAATCTAGCCAATATTGTCAAAACCTCAAAAGCTGGTTTGGTACAAATTCTTCGTGGAATGGCTAGCAAGCAGGAAGATGCTTTCTGGTTTAAATGCTGAATCAGTGTAGGAGACAAAGCTTACACAACTCCGTGAGTCAAATTGGGCCTTCCTTTATGATTCTACCTCCCCAGAACTGCAAATGAGGGCAGAACTCTGGTCTAATCCAATATATTATATCTGCATCCCATGCAATGTGTTAAATTGAAGTAGACAGTCGATTAGAAAGTGCAAGGGAAGCTGGAGACATAAAAGCTCTTTACATAAATAAAGGATGCTGCATTTCAGACACTACTCAGCCTTACAGGCAGGACTCTTTCTCTGCTGTGCCACAGCAATGCGTGGTACTGTACAGGAATGCAGGCCTAACGTCAAGGGAGGCTGTTTTTGGATCATATTAAAGAAGTTCTGTATTAAAATCACAAATGAGTTTGAGTCCCCATAGTTTAAATTCCAGGGTATACTAATTAAGAGGACTTTTGGTTTTTGCTACTATTTCTCTCCCTCTATGTGTGAAACTTGCAAGCTGCTAATTGTGTTAGAACATTCTAAGACAGAGTCTGTTCTCAGAGCAATTCTTTGTAACAACAACTACTCACACAGAGAGAGACTCAAAGCAATACTCTGTAACAACAGAAACAGCACCCAGAGACTCTCCGCCCTTTTGTTGTATTCATCTCGCTTTGTTAACAATTGTGATTAAAATATAGATAGAGGATGTATGTGGATGGATGCTTGGTGTGGATAATAACTGAATGATCAGGGAGGTGCCAGCCTAAGAATCCAGTGTCCATCGGCTGAAGAAGACGTCAAGTGGAAATAACCAGAGGACCCCCGGAGGGCAGACTGGAATCCACCCAACAGCCTCAAGAATGGGAGAACCAAAGAACAAGATAACATCTGGCAGCACAGAGCCATCAGGAATGTGCCATCTGCTGATTGATTCAGCAACAGCATGATGAAGCAATTCCCATAGACTGGCATAGGAAGAAATTCCTATAAAAATGGACTCTAGAAAGTGAGAACTTTGGGGTCTGATTCTGCAAACCAACTTCCAGGAGCATCAGATGAGCATCTGAGAAGGCCCTGCTCCCTCCTCATGTACAGGCCACCTGGACAGTGGCTTGGCATGAGCAATTCTAAGGCTGGTAACTATGATAACAACCTTGCAGAACCTGTGTGTGTGTATGAATGACTGTGTGAATAAATATGAAATTGAATGGAATGTTATAGCTATAACGAACTGCTTACTATGATTCTTTCTGTATTCACAATAAATGTGGCATTTTGACTTTTCCCCTTTAATAAGATCCTGCTGGTTTTTATTTTATTGGTATAACATTGTTTGCTTCTCAGAGCCAGTCCAGACCTGACACAATGTACAACAGTTGCTATGCAGCTCTAAATTGTCATGGGGATAGGGTTTTTAATGGACTTTGTGCCAGTGCAGAATGGACGTAGCACAACAGATTTCTATCATGCCCCCCATCTCCTTCCACACTTCCGACGTTGGGAAGTGGGGAACAGAAGTGCAGATCTGGAGCTGACACACTAATCCCCAGTGTTCTCCTTGTCCAGGAGGATTCTCTGCTGGGGAGTTGCTGCCAGCTTTTGGCCACTTTATATTGTGTGAGTAGTGTAAAGGACCTGTAAAGACACTTCCAATATTTAAATATATGAAGGTTTTTCTAGGGCTTCCAATTCCAATTATAGAGGATCTTGCAACTCTTGTAGTAAAGCTGAGTATTGTGACTTGGTGAACCATGTTTTTAATGACAGGTTTCAGAGTAGCAGCCGTGTTAGTCTGTATTTGCAAAAAGAAAAGGAGTACTTGTAGCACCTTAGAGACTAACAAATTTATTTGAGCAAGCTTTCGTGAGCTACAGCTCACTTCAGCTCATGAAAGCTTATGCTCAAATAAATTTGTTAGTCTCTAAGGTGCCACAAGTACTCCTTTTCTTTTCATGTTTTTAATGGTGTCTGCTTTAACTGGATGATAAGAACTGGAAACTGGGTGCATTTTAAGGGTTATGTGGTCAAGAAAAAAGCCAGGAGGATTTGCCGGCTGCAAGTAAGGCGAGGACTAAGCAGCTCTTGCAAAGGAAGCTGAGGCTGAGCACTTCTCAAGGGGAGGACCAGCAGAAAAGGTTAGCACTTCAGCAAGAAGTGAGTAATGGGAGCCTCAATTTGTGGGGAAAGCAAGGGCAAGAAGGCAGGAGGGACCAGGTTCTTGTTATCAGGAGAGTGTGGGAGTTGGTTAGACAAGGGTAATTTTCTTGGGGGAGGGGAAGATGTGGAAGCTAGGAGGGAGATCAAATCAGGGACCTGGGAAAGGTGTTTCCCTGTCCTCCATACACCATTCAACCCTTGCAGAATAGCTCTGGCTGCCATATTTGTATCATAATACTCTTTCATCCCAAAAGGCTACTGCTTCCGCCCGCCCCCAAATATAAAAGTTTGTGGCTGAGGCCATAGGCTGGTAGTAGGAATAGTGGCAGGTCCTCCTCCCAACTCCAACAGTACTGAAACTCTGGCCAGAGCCAGCCAGAGAGATGTCTTTCTTGGTTTCTGGCTCTCAAACCCCAGCTTGAGTTGGCAGGGCTGGCAATTAGTAGAAAACAGCATTTTACTTCTAAACAGAACATATTTGACCAGGTCTCTTGGAGAAGCAATAAGCAGGAAGCCTCATAATGCCATTTCTACAGTCAATTTTCAGAGTAGAAAACGGGGCTACTGTCAATATTTAAGTACGCCTTCCTTCACAATCTAAATTACTCTTACAAATATCCCGATTCTCTTTTCTAGAAAAAACTAAAGATATTGGAGCCCAGACCCACAAAGATACTTACACACCTAGCTCCCATTGATTTCAATGGGAGTTAGGTGCCTACATTTTGAGGATCTGGTAGCCTCTAATTCCATATGTCTGGGTCTGAAAACTGTAACTCCACTCCCCCCACTCCCCCTTCAAGCTGGGCCTGTCCATTTTAATTGCAGTGCAATGTGCTGAACTTACAGCTGAGATATAGAACTTTAAAGTTTTAAGAGAGCTTTCACCTAGTTTTTAGTCATGTCACATCAGCATTGCACACAGAACAACAGAAGGCACTTAAATGAATTGCTGCCCATCAAAAAGTTAAATCACAGTGAAACTATTTTTATCTTTAAAGGGCATAATCTCTTCTCTATTACCCTAACCAAGTGAATCAGATCAAATCCCTTCTCTTCACAGCAGGGATTTCTTCCTTCTGATTTAAGGCTGAAGCTTGAGTATTGTCCCTGACAAGTACATACCTTAAGCAACGATGACATTACTGGACATGGATGCATGAGCCACAAAAAAGCTAGTGGGTCACTTTAGATGAGTGGAGAAAGGGATATATGCAGGGAACCCATCGTACCCTTTCATGCCTTAAGTAATGAATCCCTGAGCACAGGGGAGAGTAAGGGCTACTTCCTTGATTCATCCTTATGGGCAAACAGCACCCCTGAAGAGAGTGAAGGGGATACAGTCTAACTGCAGCAAGTAACCTACAGAGAGATTGTAAGGCAGGGACAATTCCTCTCAGTGCCCTCACTAGGATAAGGAAGCTCTGCATTTCTCTCAGCACAGAGGTGTGTGCAATTTGCCCAATCTAGCCCTTAATGAATAACCTGGTAAATAAAATTGTGTCAAAAATACAACTGAAATTGTGTCTAGCACATGGGCCAAATTACGGTTGCTTCTTCCAAATCCTAGCAGCTTCTCTCTGGTCACCCTTACTATGACCTGGTTTCTTCCCAAGAAGATTATAGATTTCAGCATGGAAGCTTAGTAGTTCTTGGTCCAAAGGGGCAATAGGTATACCTAGGTAGTTTTCTGGCATGCTGCATGAACAGGAGTCAATACTTATTAAGACAAACATTCACAGAATAAAAGAGCCAGATAATGACAAAGAAAGGTGAGAACAACTACTCAGGATAAACATATTGGCAACCCAAGCTATATGATTCAGAAATTAATATATATAAGGAAAATCAGCAGCTATTGATAAGATGGCAAGAACTAGTGAAGGGGCATGGACAGATGTCTTCCGTGAGGACAAAGCTAAAATAGCACTCAGAGACAGTATCCTATGGATATCTGAAGAGGCTTGCTGATAACTAAAGATAAATATGAGAAACTCTGTATAGCCCCCCAAAAAGACTGTATGTATTCAATTTTCCCCAATAAAAATCTTTGTTAAAGAGTTTAAGGTTTCCTTATTAAGTAGTCAAAATTATTAAATGACAAAATGAAGGTTGACCATGCAGCCATAACTCTCCTCCTTGTGATGTGGATCATCATTCCATTTTTAATTACAGGAGTACATTTATCAATATTTATTCATTTCAATTTAAACAAAAGCCAGTTAGGTTAAAAACCAGGTGCCTTGACAAATCATTAGGAATGCAACTCAAAACCAAATGGAAAAATACAGTCTCAGAACAACGTACTTACACACACACACTCATTCTCTCTCTCCCCACTTATGAAAACCATAACAAGACATCAAGAATCAACCTTCAGCTCTTCCCCACTACCTTCCACAGACACTCATTTGGAAGGACATGTATAATTTTCCCCATAATGTCCCATCATACATAAAATCTTGTGATACTTTCTCATTCTTGGACAGGTACATTCATTTCATTATTATAATATCACATTTGATTTAGACATTTAAAATATATATCTTCAACTTTCTTTGTGCTATTTATTTTAATCTTGTTAGCATCTGTGTCATTAATATTATCTTCTAGAGCTTTCCATAGGTGCAGATTTGCTCTGTTAGACCAATGTAAATCTGGAGTAATTTCACTGACATCAACTCCACCTTTACACTGAAGTAATTGAAGTAGTCATGGAGCTGATTTTTCATAGCTGCTCAGAAGCCAGGATTGCTATTGAGGTCAATGGTGTTTATGACTGGGCTGAATTTGATCACTAGTTTCACAGCAGTAGCTGTGGTATTATAAAGAAATTGGAATAAACTCATCCTGATACAATAATATCACTTCACAAACCAATGAAATGTAGACAGTGTTGGAATTTGCAGCTGTTTAATGACATATTGTCATGCTCTGTAAGAGTTTAAGGCTCTTTATTCAGGAAACCGCCCTTGCACTTACTTTAACTCCACTGAATTCAAAGGAAGTTAAGTAGGTGCTTAAAATTAAACATGTGCTTTTCTGAATAGAGATGGACTTAAACATATGCATAAGTGCTTTCCTGAATTAGGTCTCTAAACCATACTACATCCACCTGAAATTTCAGGGGGGATTTAAGAAGACATATTAAAGACACATATGATCTTTCTACATGAAAAATGTAGAGAAGGATTTTTGAAAAACATTAAACTTTGGCCTAAAATTGTTCCCTTTGATGTCTATAAGAGCTTAACCATTGACTTCAGTGGGAGTAGAATTAGGCCAATAATGAGTTCTTTTTAGAATTGATTTTCAAAGTTTATAGGAAGTAGTATGAGTAAGTATGGCACTTGGTTGGTCATGCTTTCAGCTATGTGCCAAAAATATTGGCTATGGACACTGTGGCAATCTAATACTCTTAGTAAAAGTGCCATGGAATTTTGATCACCAAACAAACAAAGCCTTTATTTTAAAGGGACCATCAGAAAGATGCATATGATATGAAAGGCTGAGTCAACCCCATAAGGATTTAAAACTCTGGTTCCATGGAGTTATTTCACTTGTCAAGCTCATGCCTAAGACACTTGTCATCTCCTCAAGCATTTTTTAAAAAAAATAAACTATGGCACACTGTCCAAATAAGAACATCTGAGCTATAGGTCAAAGGGCCCTGCAAACTCTTGATCCCCTGAACAATCCTTACTCAAGGGAATAGTCCCATTGAAGTCAATTTACGTGACTTTTCCAGAAGGAAAAATACTTTTTCTGGTTATCAGTACCACATACGGATTAGCATAGTGTAAGGCAGATAGTGCGTATCTAACAACAGGTGGAAGCAGAGACCTATTCTTAAGGCAAATAGAATAATTTAATACCACTATTCAACATGATCCCACTGAGCACTCCTCTTTTGCTGAGTCTTTTCACTAAGCCCTCATCTGGTTCTAATTTTCTTGTATTTTATTCATCCCCCCCCCCCCCCCCCCCCCCATTTTTTTGCCTCCTTAGTCTCAACATTTTTACCCATTTCCACCCAGATTTTAATTTCCCCCAACACTTTTTCCTATTCTCACTTTCTAGTCTTTCCATTAATTAGACTGGACCTGTCTGTATTCTATTTTATATTCACTACTTCACAGATATAATATGAGCAAGAAATGGCTTGACAGAAGGAAGTGAAGTTCTGTACTCAGCTCTTTGCATTTTAGTTCAATATTGAAAGGAGGCTTAAAGTGAAAAATATATCTGGATTTCTTTGTGTTATTCCCAGCTGCTTTATTCTTTGTGTACACAGAATTTACTGTAGCAAATCTGGGATTGCTGAAGATGGTGCTCATAGAAAGAAAGGTGCGATAAAAGGCTCTGAATACCACAGACCAGTTCTTCTCAGAACCCCAGCTGCTGTTGCAAGCCTTAATGGGGTCCTTCACTCAACCATCTTGTGTAATGACACCTAGGCTGGAACTTTATGTATTTATTTGTGTGACTGCTATTCCTCCTGGGACCTATTTGTTCTCCTTTCCTTCCCCATTCCCTTATGTTTATATAACCCTACTTTTCATAATACTCTTTTCCCCTGCTGTGCACTGTGATAAGAACTGACACATTTGTCATGTTGGCTGTCTGTGCAAAAACAGCTCTTGTATTGGTGGGGATTCCTCCTGCATAAATAATGTTTTTACGTTAAACTTCCTCCTAAAAGTGAAATTTATGTTTATCTATATTATGATGGGGCCAATAAGCATTTGGGATTGCCCGTCTTTTAATACTTTATCACACAATCAGAGAAGACAGAGACTGAAAACACCTCTTCATTCATCTAATCTGTCCCCACTAGCCTATACAAGATCATTCCTACAGTACTGTTCCCCCTTTAGACGTGAGCAGGTAGCCAAAGCGCAGGGCTGTGAAGGTTGTTTCCATTAGGAGGAGAAATTGATGGTGTAGTCAGGTATTTCTTTGATACAATCCTGTTTGTTTACAAAGAATGTACAAAGCCCTGTTTCCTTGAACATAGGAGGATTCAAACAACAGGAGACAGTTTCTTTGTCTACGATTCAAAGTGCTTTTCAACCATCACTCAGCCCAAATGCTCTCTCTCAGCATTGCTGGTTCAGGCTGAATCTGGTGCTCCCTTGCTGTCTTCTCTGTGCCTGTTTCTCCTTGTGAATGGCGATGCTCACCACAAACACTGCCTAGTGAGTAGGCAGTGGTGTGCCAGGTTGTCTTCTTCCCAGGCATCCCCCTTTCTTACTGTTGCTCGATCCTTTGCTGGTCTGTCCTTCAGTGACTCTGCTCTCTGGCCAGGTCACCTATTCAAGTCAGACTTTTTATACATACTGTGAAAGCATTAGGGAAGCCTTCAGGAGGCGCCTCAGGGCTCCCCCCACTTTTGTTGAAAGTCCATATCCTTTTATTTGCAGAGTCTTCTCCCCATATCTAGGTTCCCCACATCAGGGATAGGTCTCTGTAGCTGTCCTTCTTTAGGGGTTGATAGGGAAGCCTAGGCCCACCTTCTCTAGTAAGCTCTGATCAAGGGCCCAGTAGTAGGCAGCTAAACATTGCATGCTGAGGTGCTTTGCACCTGCCTCCCTAGATCACTTCCTACCATCCCCTCTCTTCCCACAGGGTAAAGTAAAAACCTAAAACATAAGGATAAAGACCCTAGCCTTCAGAGAGTGACAGGCCCCTTCTTCATAGGCTTGGACAGGCCAATATCACCAGGCCTCAGGCAGCAACAGCTCCTGGAATGCTCCTTCCTAGAAGCTCAGAGCACAGGTTAGCTCACCTCCGCTGCCTGCCTACCATGGAGCTACTCCACCCCTCCAGCCCATGCAGACTTTGCAGATGCAGTAGGGCAGGGCCACCTAAGGTCAGAGCAGCTCCTTAACCCCTTCCTTTCCAGTGGTGGGTTTATGTACACCATCACACTCCTCCTTCTCTCTCTCACGTAAATTCTCCCCACTCCAGTACAGCAATACCCAGCCAAGCCCCTTTTCCATATAGTTCATATTCTTGTGCCTTTGTTTTGAACAGTGGCTTCTATTGTTTCATTAAGGAGCTTCACTGTCTCTTAAATGAAGACCTTTGATTATTAGTTCCAGTGACTTTTCTGCCAGCCCACATTTACATTAAAGCTTGTTGAAAATGTTCAGATTTTTTCGATCAAAGATGCCCTTTTTATGTAGAACTTTTCAATTATGTTTTTTCCCCATGGAACTTATCATTTTCTGATTGTAAAAGACATTTTTCAATTTTTTTTAATTTAGAAATTTTGTATTAAAACCCTGAAAACCTGTTGTGTTGAAAATGGAAAATCATAAATAAAACAATAAGGAAAATATATTGTGAAATATTTCATAACAAAATTGGAAAACCAAAAAAGATTTTTTTTCATTTTTCCTGATCTCCACCACTTGAGCTGAAGAAAAACTCCAACAGCTGGTATCATTAATTATTTTTTATTGTAGTGGCACCTACGAGCCCCAAACATGGATCAGGAAACACACACACAGTGCCAATTAGTTATACAGACTCCACCTGTCTCTGGCTGAGAAGAAGAAAGTGAGCCAGGAACTAGCTTCAATGTAAAGACTAGGCTGCTGTAAAAGTGAGAATTGGCAGGGGGCTGAAGTCTCTTTCTACTTGTGGAGAGATGTTTACAAGCACCTGTGGGGCTGCAGGGGATGAGAGTAGAGATGTGTGTGTCTAAAAACTGTTAGGGAGTGGGACTAAAAAAGGAGCCAGTGCTGAAGCAAAATAGGTAAGGAAGCATGAATGCAGTTTCTCAGCCCTAAAACTTACGGCGGAGTAGCAGATCCTAAGCTTTGATCATGGAGTAATACGCAATGGGCCAAGCTATTCAACTTCCATTTAATGAGCCTTATGCTGAAGCATATTTAAAGGTGAACTTAAAGACATTATCACGTATAAGGTAAGCAAATACTGACATTATTTGAAACCAACAATTTTGTTTGAAAACATAACATGATTATTTAAATCTATGATAACTTGGGTAAGTGAGGGTTTTGCAATCTGGCCCTAAGAGACAATAAAAGCCCACTTCCTATTTATGAGAACCATTTCCAATAATTTCTAACTATTTTTGTTATTTGAACATTTTATTTATATATTTAGGGAACAAAGTATGATTGGGTGGGTTAATGATGATGAAGAACTATATATCAAGGGGAACAGGATGGACCTTTTAGCAGTTCATTGTCTGATGTTCGCATGTTTGGGTCTTTTTGAAAGGTGTAGACATTTTGTAAACTATAATATTGTTTTGAGACTAAGCTGGATTCTGTTGAAACATACTTTCAAGCTTAATTCCTTATTAACTAAGTTTGTTGTGTGAAAATATGTTTTGCCTCCTAGTAAGCGTTTTTCCTGAACTGTAGTCTCTAAATACTGGTTATTATCAACAAGGCAGTGGTTTAGCTGGATTTTCTCTCAGAGAAAGACATGCACTAGTACACCAGCACCACAATCATGATTTTTAGGTTCATTTCTTGGAATAACTAAAGGCTTCAGAAATGCAATATTTCTATCAACTGCTTTACCTTGGCATCATCTTATATCGGGAATCCTCCCTCTCTGTTGTCTCAATTTCTACCTGTTCCTGTTCTCAACAACCCTCAATAAAGGTGTTGAGGACACTAGAGTTGTATGAGGAGAAGTTAAGAAATTGGAAAGAGAAACATTTCTACGGAACATAGGTATAGGTGCTGGAACTAGGGGCCCTGGGCGTGCTACTGCACCTCCTGGCTAGATCTCAAAGCACTTTACAAAGAAGGTCAGTATCATTATCATAGATTAGGTTACCCTCTTTTGTTGCCATTTTAGAGGTATAATTTACCATAGCGCACAGGTATTTTTACTAACAGCTTTGAGACATTTTTGTAAGTTAGTGCCTAGAAAAGCATTGCACAGATGGCTAGCCACCTCATAGCCTCTTGTGGCAGGTATAGTAAAACTCTTTTTTAGACAGTTATTTTATTTGTGGTAAAAGGTATGTTCTTTATGATGAACTTGGGCCGTTATTGTTTTAATTATTATTATTTCTTAATTTAATTTTAATTTCAGATTGATATTTGCAGCACACAGGATCATGAGCATGGCTTGTTGAGATTGGATCTTAACTGAGGACTAAGTAGCTGAGGCTCACTCTAGACAAGATAATGACAGTAGATATGGAAATCAGAAAGAATATATGGTGGGGGCTGAAAGAAGACACCCACTAGTTTGTTTTCCAGGATCCCACTTTGGAGGCTATGTTAGAACCTCTGCTGTATTTTGGGTGTGCGGTAGCAGCCATAGCCAAGATTACTCTTCCCCCACCCCATTTGTGCTTGGTGAGAAAGGTATAAACTTTTCTTTTGAATGTGGGCTTCCTATATTTATCCATGCTGTTGTCACCTTGAGATTAGATTATTGGAGCTCCAGATGGTCTACAGAGTTTGAAAATTCAAGCTAACACAACATGTTGCTGCTTCTTTGTAGCTCTGGTGTAGCGTATTCTTGGCATGAAACTTTGCTTAACAAAGTATGCACTGGCTGACTGCTAGTTTCCAGGTAGAATTTAAAGTGTTGGTTTTGATCTACAGTATAAAACCAAAAGTTTGGGACTTGCCTACCTGAAAGTCCATCTTGCTCCCTATGTGGGAGCACCATAATTGCATTCAGTGGAGGCATTTATGTTGATATCCCTCTTCTGGAGACTGGTGGCATAGTGTCTTCTGAGAACAGGCCATAACTTTGCATTTCACTCCCTCTGTGGGCTTACAGAACTTATAAGGTATGTTGCAAGGCACACCTGTCTTCTAGGATGTTTGACAAAGATGACTGAAATGTTGGGAGCAACGGGAGCTTATTGTTTAGCTAGTTCATTGTTGGTTCGGGATTGGCTAGTGTTTTATTTTATTCATTGTCTGTATCTTTAAAACTTATATTGACATCCAAGATTTGAGATACAATAGGTACTTAGTACAAAATCAGAACATAATTAAGAGCACAAAGACAATATATACACACACATGTATAAAAAGATCCAAGTCTTACAATTGTCACAATATAGTCTTGCATTCTTTTCTGTTTGGCTTATTATATCATGCCTGTAACCACAGTGTTTGAGCCCCTCCAGGGCTAACTGAAACCTATTAAAAATCATAAATTAGAGAAATTAAGGAAAAACATACACAAGAGTAACAAATTAAACAATATGAAATCTTTAATCCTCTCCTAAGACCAGTTTTTCTTCTTCCCTTGTATTCTTTGCTTCCTTTCCTTTCCCAGGCTTCACCTACCAAGTGGCAGTTCTTTTCTTGTTATGCAGCTATCCAAATAAACTTCTAAACTTCACTTATTTGACTCCTCAGAATCCTCCTTTGATTTGGCCTATTCTCTGTGATGGAGCGATGGTGTTTTTTCTTTGTGTTGTTCTGGGTGTGAGTTTGTTCAATATTATCTTATTTCAAGGCAAATAGCTCAAACAGTTCTAGACGAACCCTTTCTCTGCTGAGGCTATTATAGCAGGATTCTAATAATACATAGAAGGTAACCAGTGAGCGATCTATTGAAATAATAGTGAATGTCCATAAATAAAGCTTAAGACTGCTGAGACTATTTTAGCCATTTGGGATTATAGGAAGTACACTGAATGAGAGGCAGCTGAGCTCAAACAGAAGATTCAACAATTTCGGGTCATGAGTTATGGAAAAAATCTTTTAAAAATAAAGAGCAACTTGAAGTCAGTCTTAGAGAGATATAGAAAATCCTGAAAGGAAATGAGTGTTCCGATGTGAGTAGTTTGTATGTCAGTAAGTAATATGAAAACAAAGTCATGGACCAAACTGAAGACGAGATTAACCTACAAGCAATTCAGGCAAAATGTAGGTCCACACATGGTGAAAGTGTTAAACCAACATTTTTGAAAGGGGTACTAAATTTCATGCTTCAGCATTTTAATCATAGACATATACAGTTGGAAGGGACCTCCAGAGGTCATCTAATCCATCCCCCTGAGCTGAGGCAGGACCAAGTATGCCTAGACCAGCCCGATAGGTCTTTGTCAAACCTGTTCTTAAAATAACCTTCAGTTATTGGGATTCCACCTCCCTTTGAAGCCTGTTCCTGTGCTTAACTACCCTTATAATTAGAAAGTTTTTCCTAGTATCTAACATAAATCTTCCCTGCTGCAGTTTGAGCTAATTACTTCTTGTCCAACCTTCTGTGGGCATGGAGAACAATTGATCACAGTCCTCTTTATAACAGCCCTTAACATATTTGAAGACTATTATCAGGTCCACCTCAGTTATCTTTTCTTAGGGTGACCAGACAGTAAGTGTGAAAAATCCAGACACTTTTTTTTGAGGGAGGGGGGCCATAGTTGCATATACTGTATAATAAAAGGGCCCTAATATTGGGACATCTGGTCACCCTATCCTTTCTCAAGACTAAACACCCAGTTTTTCTAAACCTTTCATCATTTTTGTTGCTCTCTTCTGGACTCTTTCCAATTTGTCCACATCTTTCTTAGAGTGTGGTGTCCAAAATTGGACACAATATTCTAGCTGAGGCCCCACCAGCACTGAGTAGAGTGTGATAATTACCTCCCTTTTCTTACACATGCCACTTTTTCTTAATACACTCTAGAAGGATATTAGCCTCAGTCACAACTACATCACAGTCTTGAGTCATATTCAATTTGTGATCCATTCTAAGTCCCCAGATCCTTCTCAGCAGTACTACCACCTACCCAGTTGCTTCCTATTTTGTAGTTTTGCATTTGATTTTGTTCTTCCTCACAGTAGTACTTTAGTCAGTCTCTGTAACTATTGGTGACCAGGAGGGGATCTAATGTGAAGGACAGATTATCTCATATATGTCTACTGTAGGATTCTTACACTGTCCTTCGAAGCAACTGGGTGCTGGCCACTATAAGACAGGATATAGGACTAGCTGGACCTTGGGTATGATCTAGAATGGAAATTCTTATGAGATTTACAGTTGTTCCTGCTTTCTAGTTGGGTAAGAAATAGAGTGAAAACAATTTTTAGTCTAATTTTTTTCACCATTTCTGCTCTGTTACAGGCCCAAACCTGGAAGTGTACAGACATGCAAGAAGGAAAATTAAATAGTGAGGATGGGGAAATAACTAGCCAATTGCCTACTCCTACTCTTTTTGCCACTGTATTAGATGGACACTATTAGAGTTCATAATGGCAACAGCAGACAGTCAGGTTCCCAGCTATTGAATAAAGAAATCAATTACTATAGGGCAGTACAACATAAAAATGAAGGGCTAGAAGGGACATCAAGAGATCATCTAGTCCACCGCCTGCCCTGAAGCAGGATTAGGCATAGCAAGACCATTCCTGAAAGACATTTGTCTAACCTCCTTTTAAAACCTCCCGTGATGGGGATTCCACAATCTGCCTTGGTAACTTGTCCAGAACTTAACTATCCATATAGCTAGAAAGTTTTTCTAACATCCAATTTAAATCTCCCTTGCTGCAAATTAAGATGATTACTTCTAGTCCTACCCTCAGTGGACATGGAGAACAATTGAATAGTGTCTTCTTCATAACAACTGTTACATATGTGATGACTGTTAACATGTAAGTGGAGAAACAGCAAACTGCTGTTTCCACACTTTTGACCTCTTTTCTGCCAGATCAAATTATTTCTAAAGCTGGTCAAATACTATTCAAATCTCACAATTTTTCAGATAAAAGTATTTCACAAATAATTTCTTACACTACCAGCAGAGAACAAATACAGTCCCTGCCCCGAAGAGCTTACTCTCTAAGTATAAGATCGAGACAGCAGGTGGATATAGACAGACAGGGCAGGCTCAAGGAAGTAATGAGCCTCTGATGTTGCAAAGGATTGAAGAGTGGCTGCCTCTCCTCAGAGGGCCCAGTACCAGCACGCCTATCTACTATGCCAGCACATTACTCCCTGAACAGTTCCCAGTGAGGGTGCGGTCCCAGAATGTGCTAGACCCTGGCTGTCCTCAGTGGGTGTGTACTGTTTCGTGAGCACTGTTACCACCTGGCAAAGTGCAGAGCAAAACTCATGCTGTGTTAAGTTGTGATGGGGCTACAGGTGGCACAGAACTGGCCTTGGAATAGGGAGCCATAACCTTCATCTGTCCCTAATGAGATTAAGCACTGAAACTTTCTTGGTGGCCATTAAAATTCAAGTAATATTTCTATCCAGAGTAGCTGTGTTAGCTCTGTTTTCTGAATAAATTACAAGAAAGTACATGCTGGTCTACCTATAATCACCTATGGTTACAAGAGAATAAACTATCCTTCACTTTCTGTCTTAATTTATCGTATTGTGTTCCTGGCAGTGGTAAATGTGTGCTGCATTCCAACCCAGAGGGGGCTATATTTCAATGTGAGTGCTGTGATCCATATACTGGTATTATCACACCATACCACAGAGTCTGTATAGCACCCTGGGGTCCCAGCTCTTCTGGATGAAAGGCGTTCCGAAAATGTAAGGTATGTTCATAATGGATTGCAGTGAAATACCACATTAGCCTCACAGGATTACGGAGATGGATTAGGAGGAACCATGACTCGTAAGAAAAAAAGGGTTGAGTGAGTTATGTACTTCCTTCTCACAATGCATTCGGGGTATGAATACATTAAAAGTAGTTTGGGCAGCCTCCACAGAGGAGGCCCAAGGCTGAAAGAGCAGGGGGAAGGGGCATGATGACTTTTAATAATAAAAACTTAGCAATCTTCATGGGTAGATCTCAAAAAGCTCTTCCATAAAGGCAGGCAAGATTTCTTATCCCCAATTGTACTGATGAGAAAACGGAGACACAAAGGGATTTAGGGTACATTTTTCAACAGCAGCTATTTAGTGGGGGAGGTCTAGGTTGGATATTAGGAAACACTGTTTCACTAGGAGGGTGGTGAAGCACTGGAATGGGTTACCTAGGGAGGTGGTGGAATCTCCATCCTTATAGGTTTTTAAGGCCCGGCTTGACAAAGCCCTGGCTGGGATGATGTAGTTGGGGCTGGTCCTGTTTTAAGCAGGGGGTTGGACTAGATGACCTCCTGAGGTCTCTTCCAACCCAAATCTTCTATGAGTCTATGATTTGAAAGTCGAATTGAAAGGAACTGTTAACTGTTTAGGCTACTCAGCCCTGCTCTACCCTACAAACTTATGTCAGTCAGGGGTATGGAAAATCCACTCCCCTGAGTGACCTAGTTATGCTGCAGTTATGTCGACAGAAGGGTTTCTCCCACTGGAATAGCTACTGCCTTGCAGGTAGTTGGGCTACCACACTTAACATAATTTTATCCTTTTATGAAAAAAGGAAACGTTAAAATGCGGCTGAACAAGGGGCAGTTCACAGTTATGCAGCCCCAGCAGCAGGTTAAAGAACAGGTTGTGAATCAGAGTCATACTCTGCATCTCAGATTCCTTCTGTTTAGCAGTGTTATCTGCTCTTGGCCTGTACTTGGCACAACATACATCCCTGGCACAACTGTACTGTCCAGCACATTGCAGGGTAGGGGAGAGCCAAAATTTCTCCCTTTTCTTGCTACTCCCGACCCACATGTACAAGGAAGTGTGGGGACATGTAGCAGCCCCATAGAGGCTGCTCTCCCTCTTTTACAGAGATCCATGGCATGAGTAGCCAGTGCACTGGAGTAGGGGGCAGCATATGTCCCCTTACTTCCCTATTCCAGTGGCCAGACTGGGCTGCAATCTGGCCCAATGAAAGGAAATGTTGCAAACGTGGACATGGGAAAGTTAAGTATTTCAGTTCTCATAGTTGGGCAAAATCTGCGTCTGTTGCTTTACAATGCACCCTGTATGTCTTAGCTGCTGTAGGTTTGATCGTTATCTGTCAGTGCTTTGTGTGTTGCCTTTCAACATAATCTGAACCTTTTGTCATCTTTACCACACACAGCAAAGCCATCACCCTCTGAGCCCATATGATGTATCTGTCACTTTTCTTTTTCTTTCTGCTCCTCTCCTCCCCCCCAGGCGGTCATTTTTTATAACTGTTTTTCATCATGTTGTACTTGTGTCATTTGATTTCTCCATAGAGTTTGCATCCCAATCTGAAAACTAGCCCCATCCTTCCTTGTAAAAGAAATAATTTGGTCATATTTACAATAGATTGAAAAGTTGATGTGGGGTGTTACTGCCACAGTTTTTCCACAACAATCCAGTCCGTTAATATTTCAATGCATATTTAGCTAGTATGCCATCTTGTAGTCCATGCAGTTATATCCGATCATGTCATTGTAGGCATCTTTAAATTAACAGTCACATAATGAAATGATTTCACTAATTTTCCAGAGGGAATCTCAAAGACACCAGGTAGGTGAGGTAATATCTTTTATTGGACCAATTTCTGTTGGTGGAAGGTAGAAGAAAGCTTGTAACTTCCACCAACAGAAGTTTGTCCAATAAAAGATATTACCTCATCTACCTTGTCTCTCCCATATCCTGGGACCAACATAGCTACAACGACACTGAAAACAAGAGGGAATCTATCAGCCACAAACCAATGCAGACTTTCCACCACTGTGTACTGGAGAGGGATCACTTTTGTGGATGAGACTCCAGATTTTTTAAAGGTATTTAGGTGCGTAATAATGCCGATAGGTGCCCATTGATTGCAGGAGTTAGGTGTGTAGAATCTTTTGGTACCTAAATACCTTTTAAAAATCATGCACTCAATGTATTTGTGTTCTGCTGAGGAAGGCAGATGTAATTGGTTTTGTTGGTATGGGGACACGTGTGTATTGACGGTTAGCACTGACACCAAACGGTGCTAATTAAGGAACCTCGGAATAAAAAGTTCTGTATACACCAGTAATAATCCCATCAAACAGTCAATCTCATCCATCAGCCCATCTCCTTCACATTGTGACAGTCTAGTTTTACATATTTCTACATCAATTGCCTAAAAATATTAGACAGTAACCACAATCTGAGGGAACTCATTCATCTTCTCAAAGTGAAGATTAGTACACCATGTAAACTCTGCATACTATCTGTCATTTATTTATTTTCACTAAAGTCCTAAATTTACCTCCAGCCTCTCCTCACCATACACACACAGATGCTTTTCACACTTATGAATTATTAGTCTTACTGCTTACAGACCTGATCCTACACACACTTAGGCACAAAAATAACTTAATACATGCAAGAAGTCCCAAATGGTGGTACTGGTGGTAAAAGTTTGAAGGCTGGGGGCAAATATTTCCAACATAATGTATGTGAATCAAAAAAGCGAAGATTATTTTTCCCCTTTTCCCCAGTAGGTGGCACTATGTAACCAACTTGTGACACTATAAAGCCCAACACTTTTTTTCCTCTGAGAGGGTTTTTGAAATATGAATCGATTGGCAGAACTAATACAATACATGAAAATTAAGACAAAGGTTATTTAAACTCTGTTTGTTTGAATTTGAATGCATTCCCTGTAATTTCATTCTCTTCCATGAGCAGGAAGTTGGACAACTGAACTCACCTTCCAAAATGCAGCTTTGCATGGGGATTTCAAAGCAGAATGGGAAGCTACTGTAGAGCTCCTAATCTCTCTGAGATGGTAAATAGTTATATATCCACCATTCGTGTGAATGAGGGTATTAGAGGCAAAACAAATGTTTTATAGATGACAAAGAAGAATGACGTAAGCAAAGGACTGTCAAAATCGATGTGTGTGGGGAGAAGGAGAATGGTGAATTTTTTTTTCTTCTTCTTTTTTGGAAAGGCTTGTTTGAAGAGATGAACTTTGCACCAGGTCCTAAAAACCATGGGGCAGGTACCAGGCTAACAGATGCTGAGTGGTGGAGTTGGAATGGAGACAGGTAAAAAAGAAACACAATGTGGTTCCCTGATCTTGGGACTAGTACTTCACTGGCCTCCTATATGAATTAGAGCAGCCCAGGGGCTGCTCTAACCAGTGTTGCCTGATTATAATCTGTAAGGGGCCATCTGCTAGTCAGGGATAGCTGTAGTGCAGTGTAGTTCAGCTGCACCCCCACCCCACAAACTGACTGCCCCCTTGCCACTGCAGGGGAAAATGGTGTTGGAGCCAATTACCCCTGTTCAACACCCATTGGTGACTCTTCCAGGCCAGGGACATGCAGCTGCTTTCTATGCCCTTTGAGCCACCACAGCTGCACAGATGGAGCAGAGCAGGCCAGAGAATTGACTCCCATGTGTATTAAAATGCCATTTTTCTTTCATAATTCCAACGTTATAAAAGAGCTAAAAGAGATAAAAATACCGCCTTTTCAATTTAAAAGACAAATGTTCAAAGGCCAAGATTAAAAAGTCCAGTTGAATATGTCAGTTCATTATATACCTCTCTGAATTATAACAGCATTCATTTTTGTTTTAAATGAGGGGTGTAGGAAACAGTGAGATGAAATAAACATCATCATGATATTTAACTCAACAATATCAGGAGAAATCTTGTTTTTGAAAGGAATACAGGAATAGAAGAATCTATTACAGATCTTATCCTACAAACCATTAGTTGGACAAGTTGTCTTGGTCACATACACATCTCTGTTGATTTCAGTGGAATTAGTTGTATGAGTAGGGATTGCTAAGAGTTCACAAGATTAATCTTTTATTTCTAGCTGTTAAGAATGTTCTTGTCCTTTTAATAGAAAATACTGATCAAAAGCACAGTATGTTTTAAGTCTTTATTAGAGAGCTGTGAACATAAAAGTGTGGTCCAAGTTTGAAAAAAATGACATCATGATTCTTTGTGTTTATGATCTCTTTATTGATCCTTCCATATCTAATTTGCCCAGTTTACAAATCCAAACAAGATTCTCTTAAGTGTCAGCACTGCAAACAAGCGAAAGCTTAGCATCTGAAAATCAAAGCTCTGCTCTTTCTGCTTCATACATTGTCACCGGCAACAGAAAACATAGAAGCAGAACACAGCTGTCAGTTTTGCAAATGGTTCACAAGTTAAAAGAAAGCAAATGCCTTTCTGCAGCCACTGTATATTGACAGTACAGAGCAGACAGTCTAAGTTAGGGCAAATGTTTACAGGTTTGGAGGTTGAGTTTAGGTCAGACCAATATAAAAAAATTGGATTGTTGTTGAAACATTATTGAAAGTTATCCTGACCTCTTGGGTTTGCAAAATATGGACGAAATCTCATAAGCTGAGGAGCTGTGTGATGGGACTTGAAGCATTTTGATACTTCAGCTTCTGACTTTATCCAGAAACTTGCAATGCTTGAGGAACATGGAACTGAAAGATAATGGTGAGGAAGCAATTTTTTTGAATTTCAGAGGACTTGTTTACATTTTGGTTGAATATTCTCTAAACTAATTTACCTGCTTCTAATAAAATCCATTTCTTTTGATTAACAACCCAAATAGATAACATGATCTGGAAGACTCTTAGGGAGCAGATAGATTTTAATATGACATTTTTAAATCTCTGAATTATGGAAAACATTTGTCATATGTAATTGCTTAAAAGAAGATACTTTTTTTTTTTTTTTTAAAGAAACACTCTAGATTTTTATGGGCAAGATCCTCAGGGGTAAAAAGTAAAATACCTCCTTTGAAGTCGAGCTATGCCTGATTTATATCTGCTGAGGACCTGCCCCTTCTGAATCTTACAGCTTAATGACAATATATATATATATATATATATATATATATATATATATGGGCCTTGTTCTGGCCTGGGTAAAAGAGAGGCAATGCTGAGTTTCAACTCAAATATTTGCTCACAAACACATTCATCAGATGGATGTAATTATCTTTTCTCCCATGGAAGAACCAGGGATTTTGTCCTCTCAATCAACAGCTCCCCAAAGACTCTAATGGATGTGCAGGAATCAAAGGGCATTCTGTGTCTCCCACTCCCAGCCATCATTGCTTCCCACTAGTCCCTGGAGAAGAACCATGTTTCCAAGCTTTCTCTTGACTGCTTTCTCCTTGTACAATGGGATTGTGGAGTGAGTAGGCAGAAGCAAAGCAGGTAAATACAGCCTCATCTTGCATTAATTGGTGCTGTTTCCTTGTGGGCTTGCGAAGAGGAAAATCTAGAGAAGCATAACTACTTCCCTTGCTCTGCATCCTTCCAGCTCCATAGAGCCTGGACATTGTGTGCCCCCACAGAGGGTCTTCAGTAGTGTTGGCGGAGCTGGGGTGTATACCACTCCTCATGTCCACGGGCTGCAGCTCGACTTAGCATGTAGACAGAAAGGAATATGAACCCATCCACTTTATTGTACGTCTCAACCCCGTCCCACAAACACAGCCATGTCTTTCTTTCTCTGTCTTCCATAAATGCACCTCCTCCAGGCTGTGTTCAGCTGTGGGGGGGGGGGGGGGGAGAAGAAGCCACGTAAGGGTCTCAAAGCCAGGGAAATTGCACACAGATCTTGAAGCTGCTGGTTGTGGTAAAATAGTGCATCATGTTATTTTCAGCCAACAAATAATCATGCAAACCACAGCCATTGCAGAGGGAAATGAGTTCCCTGGCTGATAGTTTATCTATCCTATAAGGCTTGGTCCTGCAGGGGGGCTGAGCACTCTGACTCAAACCAGCAAATTACTTAAGCATGTGTCCCATGGAAGTACTCACATGTTTAAAATTAAGCACATGGTTAAATGCTTTGCTGCACTGGGGCATGTAGGAGGAATGAATTAAATGACTTCCAAGCCTGAATTGTCTCTAAGATACAGTGTACTGTATATTTCAGTGAATCCTGTAGCAGAAATGCACTACACCACTGGATGTCACTGTGAGCATCAATGCAGAGGAGCAAAATGATATTACAGATGAATCCTTGCAGAGGGTGACTGGGGAAGAGCACCAGTTTGTGAGTCAAACTGGTTTGCTTTCCTATCCAGAACAAGCAAGAGAAAAACAATGTACAGCTAAACTCTGCAATAAATAATACTGTGTCCACAAAGTTGCTTGTTGCATTGTTACAGACAGGAGAGTTGATAAATTGGGAAATCCCTGAAGCACCATTAAGTACTCAGCACACAACATTCTATTTATGTAGATAAATAACTCTGCCTAAATGTAATAAATCTGTGAGGGTGAAATTGTGTGGTTTTATATCTATAATGTGAGCGTTTCAAAGGCATAAGTGCCGGTTTATGCAAATAGGTCCTAAACTCATCAGTTTTACCTACCTTATTATTGGTATCCGTCTTCACTGAAACTGTGTATTGAGTGCACTTCATTAAATCTGACAAACCAAAGTCCTCTCCTTCTCCCTGGGTATTGCCATCTCCATTACAATACAGAGGCCATTAAATGAGCCTTATACAGTAAGTCAACTTTTTTCACTCCCCCCAACATTTATTGATTGTACTTTAAAAATCCCATTTAAAGAGGAAGGAAGGATTATTTTATAATGGGAAATCTAGCACCTCAGACCCCACAGGTAATGTATGCATTCCTGGGTATTTCATGTACTCACAAGGTGTCTGAGCCTTTTCACCACAAACATAATTTAACCATTTTGCAGGGATGTTTTGTTTTTTGTGTGAAATCCAGATGTTTTCTTTTCAGAGGCCTCATTGTGCTGTTCTCTTCCATATTTTCTAGTGCATTGGTCACACTGCAATATTTAAAGGTGAAACAGAATGTTTCAAAGATAAATCCCCCTCAAGCGTTAGGTTCCAGTCAACACCAACATGACTGAACCAAGGGGATGACAACAGGAAAATCTCCCCAACTCTTGCACCCCTGCACAGGGACTTTAGTCCCTGCTTCCTCCTGGTGCCACTAATATTTGTTTGAAAGAAGATGGCGACTACAGGAGTGAGGGGGATTATGCTGCACTCTCTTAAAGGGCCAGTGTGCATGCCTGGGCATTCCCATCAGGAATTCTTGCTGAGTTGATAAGAATTCCTCTTGAGGTCTCTGAGATTCCTATGCAGTCTCTTCACACCCACTCCAGCATGCCATATTATCTAGCCTTTACAAAAGGCAGTCACCCTCCTACTCTGTTATGTGTACCTGTCTTTACTGTATATCTGCATATAGTGATCCCCAGGAACATTCTGTAAGTAGTCTTCCTGGGTAGTTAGCATTGGAAACATGGTATCTGAAGTTGAGTTCCTAATGGTGACCTCTATAAATACATTTTAAACAATGTGTCAATGAATTTCTCCCTTACTCACTGCTTAAGAACTAAATTCAGGGTTCTGATTTTCCTCTGCTACACATGATGACAACATTAAAACCTAAAGTATTGCAAAGGACACCACTACTTGCTTTGCTTTATATGTTACAGATGCCAACAACTGTTGCCAGAAAGACTCAAATTTGCACTCAGACATTGGCAGATAAAAGCTTTTAAAGTCAGATTTAACAAAATATGAGTTGCCTGTATTTAGAGTTGTCAAAGTTAAGCCATGAATTATGCTGTACAACAAACACCTAGAAGAACTCAAACAAGAAACTCTGCTGCTGTTACTGGTAGTGCCAATGTATGCTACATCGCAGCCATCATTTGGCTTCCTGAAACTGAGTCAAGAAATTGGTCATACAGACGCTTATGCATGAATCATAAAGCATCTGCTAGGATTTTCAAGCAACAATGCTTATGTTTCATTGAAACCCAGTATGACTCTCGAGGAGTATAAGGAGATAAGTAACAGTTTGCTTCCAACTCAGGCTTTTGGTCATGTGCACTGCATTGCTGCTTATTGGAGGGTTTGGGAGTATGCCATTCAGTCATAAAAGACGGTAACAACAACCAGGCAGTATGACATCAACCTCATCTTAGGCACTTTGGTCACTAGGGAAAGAGAACCAATATGGTGCTAAAATCAGGTGCCTAGATGCTAGGGATAAATGAAGCCTTTATTATATGAGTGAAGTCATCACTGCAAAAAGGGGCATGCATAACACTGATCTACTAGTTCATAATCTACATCCACATGCAATTTAAAGCAGTGTGCCTGAAACAACCTGACAAGATAAATCATAATGAACACAATGATTTACAATTGGATGTTATTGGCCTTTTGTCTCTAAAATGTTGGCCCGTGCAGATTTTTCCTACAAAGAGGACTGGCAATGACAGATGTCTATACTCTCAATCTTCTTCTCGTTCTCCTGCACGGGCAGGATTTGTTCACCCTTGGTACTCAGTGTACAGGACCATGGCTCTTAGGAAAGCTGCTTCCCTATGGAGTGCCTGTACACACACACACACACACACACACACACACACACACACTATCTATTGGAGTTTTTATAACTACTACTAGTGTAGTATCTGGATACCATTGTCTCACTCTGCTTCTACTGTTTTCCCATTGCCCTTCAACAGCCCTGCTGCTTCTTGGTTTGTGCTGCGAGACGCTAGCCAGGACACCTCTAATTAAAGAGCTGATGAAAACAGTTTGGGTCCATAGTCACATCTCAACATGGGGTTCCCCATACACAAGAACCCCTGCTTCAAGAAAAAGTAGAGAGTAGTGGGGATCTTTGGTCTGCCTAGCAGTGCATGTGGGACAAGGTGGCTTCCTCCCTGGCTCTAATGGTTACTGCTTCTACCTTCACTGGAGGCTGTTTGCAGATTCATACAGACAACTCTGCATCATTTACACTTGGGTCAGGTATTCAAGCTTGCACAGAGGTTTTTCTTGCAACTGAGGGCCATAAACTTTTTAAAAATGAAAACCAAGATTCTGATGTCATCATACCAATCTCTCAGTCATGTGAACCCTTCAGACTCTTAGGTGCCAATTGGTACATAGAATTGTCTGGGGAAGGCCATTCTCTTTCACACTTGTGGGTAGAAGAGGCTGCCAAGGCGCATATAATTATTAAATGAGCATTAAAGGAGGTTGCAGACTCACTCAGAGTATCTTATGCAGGGCTCCCAAGCTGCCAGTTTCATAAACAATGTCTTTATTTTTCCAGAATAATAGAGGGCACTAGCTTCTGGAGGCTCAGAAATGCCCATTTGTTATATAACACTTTTATTTCCAAATAGCTTGGGCATTATTTTCCACTGCCTTTGATCTTGTATAGACACTTACACCTGTGCAAAGTGGTCACAAAATGCTACTGGATCACAATAGCAGAGTTTTACACTCCCTTTGCACAAGCTCCAGGGCAAGGGAGAACCAGGCCCTATGTGTTTCATGGTGAATATTTCTCTTTTCCCCTGAATGCATAAATTACTCTGCAAAACCAAAAGTTTCCCTTTCAAATAGCTGCTACTGTTATCTAGAATTTTCAAGGGCTGGTTGTGCTGATACATGGTGGATCTTCATACCAACACTTTGCTGGTGGTACCATTGAGATCTGCAGAACTTCAGTGTTAAAAATAAAGACTTCATTGGCATGTGAAAAGAATAGTTTTATGTGAGGCATGAATAGCTGTCATTCATCTCAATCAGATGTTAACTCCTAAGTCTAACCACAACAATGTATACATCAAAAATTCACATACGCATTCTAGGTCTAGGCTGCCTTACTGACTGCCTCTTTCCTTGTGGGGTAGCACGCAATTGAGATCCACTGAGGTGTCTGAACTAACTGTCCTCTGGTTTAAAAGGGTGGAAAGTAGTTGCAGAGCTTTTCCAGTGTGATGCACTTGACTCTGGAATTTGCTTCTCCATTTGGTCTGACTTTTGAAGCACTTTAGAAGACCTATCAGTTCTGAGCAGGAAGGTGGATTAAAAAGGTTTAGCAGTGGTGACATTTGTCCTGTGGGGCCGCCCTGCAAAGCTCAGTCCCGAGGGCCCTCTACCTGGGTGGAGAATGCCCTTCTGCACTACAAAATGGTGTCCTCTTCACAGTGTGACCTCCCACGCATGGTACATGCAAGATCATACTAGATGGATGCCATTTCTCCACACAGGTAGGGCACATTCCAGCTCCATGAAACTGTTTGTCACCAGGGACATGTAGCTGATCACCATGCACTTGCATGGATTGCAGATGCCTAACGCTGCCACTGGGGTTAAATGAGGTGTACAGTGGTTATTGATAATTTGGGTGAGTTAACTGGTCAAAAATCTATGATTTATTGAAATATGCTAGAAGACTTGCAATTATACATGCACTTATTCACCCTTTTAAAATGGAATGAATATTTATTTATTTAGATATAACCTCTCCAATACTCTAAGCACCCTAACAGATAATTAATAATACAATGCAATCCCAGCATCATTACAGTAATCATTCACAAGAACTAGGCCAACTAGCCAGACACTCCTTGCCACTCCTTTATTGTTATGGGAGGCATACCCCCAGCCTTCTTCAAACACCCTCTCAAACACAATTGTCTCACAGTGTGCTTGGAAGGTCACCATAAGCAGGTTGTTTCAGACCCAGGGGAAAGCCAGTTCCAAAGTCCTGGAGCCCTCAGAGAGTGCCCTGCCAGATCCACCTCTGCCCCTTTACAAAGACAGGGATCCAGTTTGTATGCCCCTCCTGACTGCA
The DNA here is from genome assembly GCF_015237465.2 of Chelonia mydas. Lineage (NCBI taxonomy): Eukaryota > Metazoa > Chordata > Testudines > Cheloniidae > Chelonia > Chelonia mydas. Next base: position 26,728,516 of record NC_057851.1, on the reverse strand, counting down.
GCTGTGGGAGAGAGCTGATACCTCAGGTAGGCCAAATAAACATCAAGGTTTATCCCTTTTAGTGGAAACATCCAACTCCCCTGAAAATGTAGGCAGAGCCTGACTGCATCCAACCCACCTCAAGCAGACCATTGGTATGTTTTTGCACTTAGGACTGCAAACTTACTGTAGCTCTGGAAACTGTAGTGACTAATTAATTTTTGCAGTATTCATGTATTTGGAAAAAAAAATCTGAGAACTAATTGACAGCTAAAATTTCCAGCTCTGCAGTAACTCCTGCAACCTCCTTACTCTGCTAGTTTTGCTACAGTCATACATATTTCACCACTGAACTCTCTCTACTCTTGCTTATTGGGATTAAATCCTCTGAGGAAAGATGATTGCTGCCCTAATGAGACAATTATTACAGTGCCACTATAAACAAGAAGGATTTTTTAAAAAACTATTATTTAATTCTCGAAAGAGAGTTGGGAGCAGGCAAAGGAGATTGGGAGAAGAAGGCAACATTTTAAGTGTTCTATCTGAGCTGTGTGACACTCCATTGTTTCAGTTTGCAGAAGTTTGTACAAATGGCTTATTCGGCTTTATTTCCTATAGGTTCGTGTATTGTAAGGAGAGGACTGGGAGGCTGGGGATCTGGATTCTGGTCCTTGTTAGGGTGTCAAAGAGATTATTAGGTCAGATTCCCATGTTTTTTCCATACAAGTTAGGTAGAGGATATCAGTTCAAATCTCCTTCTGTTTGGCAGGGAAATCTGGGTTTTACAGACACACCTAAGTATACTTCTTCTGGTACAGGTTTTATCAAGATTGTGCTGACATAGCTGTATTTAAAGATCATGCATTTGGTAACTACATGGTCGTCATCTTCTTTTTCCTTTATGCCACTTTTCCTGGTTACGGTCGCAGTGGCAGCATGGGGAGTAGGGAGGACCAGATCTCTCTTTCCTCCGCAACAAGTTCCAGCTCCTCTTAGGGGATTCCCCAGTGTTCATAGGCCAGAGAGGAGATATAATCCCTGCAGCATGTCCTAAGATGGCCTTGGGACCTCCTTGAGGTAGGATGTGCCTCATAGAGTTCCAAAGAAGCCTCCCAGAGGCATCCTTATTAGGTTCCCGAACCACCTCAGCTGGCTCCTCTTGATCTGGAGGAGAGGTGGCTCTAGCCTGAGGCTTTTCTGAATAGTCTAGCCCCTCACCCTGTCTCAGAGAGTAAGCTGTGTACCTATGATTTACCTATGATGTACCCACTTGTACCCATGATTTCATCCTTTTGGTCATTACCCAAAGTTCCTGACCATAGTTGAGGATGGGGACATAGATCAACCTGTAAACCGAGAGCTTTGTCCAAGAACTCATGTCCTGCTTCACCACCACAGATCAGTACAGCACCTGTATCACTGCTACCACTGCACCAATTCACCGGTCGATCTCACGCTCCCACTTGCCGTCGAGAGAACTGTCTCATTTGTGAATAAGATCCCTAGAAACTTGAGCTGTTCCACTAAAGGCAGCTGCTCCCCATTCACCTGGAGAGAACTGTCCACTTTCTTCTGGGAAAGAACCATAACCTCTGATTTGGAGGTGCTGATTCTAATCCCAGCCACTTAACACTCGGCAGCGAAACATTTGAGTGTGCATCCGAGATCACAATCTGAAGAAGCAAGAATGACAACATCATCTGCAAACTGAGGAGATGCCACCTCCAAGTCCCCGTACCAGATGTACTCCACAGCTTGGCTGCATCATGATATCCTGGCCATGAAAAACATGAACAGGAGTGGGGACAAGACGCATCCTTGGTGGAGTCCACCTTGAATGAACTCGACTTAATGCCAAAAATACGAACAGAACTCTCACTCTGAGAATAGAGGGACTGAATTAGCACGCAAAAGTAGCACCGGCAGCCTATACTCCAGCAGCACTTCCCACATGACATCTCGAGGAAAGCGGTTATATGCCTTCTCCAGGTCTACAAAACAAAGGTAGACCAGATTAGCAAACTTCCATGACCCCTCAAGTATCTGCGAGAGAGCAAAGAGCTGGTCCATTGTTCCATGGCCAGGACAGAATCAGCATTGTTTCTTCTGAATCCGAGGTTCAACTAATGGGCGTAACCTCCTCACCAGCACCCTGGCATAGGTTTTGCCGGGGCGGCTGAGGAGTATGATACCCCTGTAGTTGGTACACATCTTCTGGTCTCTTTTCTTGAAGGTTGGGACCACCACCCCGGTTTGCCAGTCCAGAGGGTACTTGCACCCGCCTTGCACACAACATTGAAGAGGTGTGTTAACCATGACACGCCAATAGTGTCCAGTGATTTCAACATCTCCAGACAAATCTTGCTCATCCCTGCTGCCTTACCACTATGAAGACACTGGTGAGAGTGCTTATAAGGGATATGATTTGGACTCTTTTTTATGGTTTTAAGCTAACTACATAAATTCAAATTCCCAAATGTTGTTGTTATACTAAGTAATTATTTCAGAAAGAACAAATCCTGTCCCTCTTAGGCTCTGCACCAAATTCTTCTTCAGGGAAGTGCTTCTCCCTCTGTTGTTACCAGAAGATTTGATTCAATAATCCTTTATAATTATTTAAACTGGTAACCAAAGTTGTGGCCTGCCCTAAAGGAGGTGCCAGGAAAAGCTGCAGCTAGCTAGCTTTCCCTTGAAAGGACATGGATATAGCCCTCCGATCAAGAAATAGACAAGTAAACATAAACTTTTGAAAACAAAAATAATATTTATTTAGAAATGAGTAGTTACAGTAAAAGAATAGAGATAGATATAAGTAGGAATGTACAATAAAGGTTACAGTTACAAAAGTGAAGTGGCGCAGCAAATAAAGCAATGCAATAACAATATAATCATATACTTAATACTCTATGCCTTATAACAATTAAACATATAACAATATAGCAATTAAACATTCAATACTAAAAGCTTAAACATCCAGTAAGCGCTGGCTGGGCGGTTACTAAATGGGTAGGGGGAGATCTTACTCAGACCACAGACATCCAGCTTTATTTACACTTGAAATCTGTATGCTCTAGGATGTTAAGCAAAAGGAAATTCACTTACAAAAAGCTTCTTAAAATTCCCTCTGAGACTGTCTCAAAGGTCCTTCTACTCTGTCCGGTGTTGGGGTGCGATGGAAGGATGATCTCGCTGAGCCTGCAGCTGCTGGTGTGGAGTGGCTGCCTGCGACTGCTGAGATAAACGGCTTCACAGGTGAGAGAGACAGAAGCCCGCTTGATAGCTGCTTCAGTGGCCTTCTGCTGGCTGGGTAGCAGAAGGGGCCATTGCCCAGGACAACTTCGGAACTCTGGGTGGGCTGCTGCCAGTGCTGCTTTTCAGGCAGCTCTTGGCTTCACAGGGTTCCGCTGATGCTTCTCAGGTGGCTTCTTCTGCATAGGTGTTTTCCTCCTTGCAGATGCCTTGTAGCCTCTTCTCTCTTCCAGGTTCCCGATCCCACTACAGGGTTTAACCTACTGGCTGTCACCCTTCTGTATACAATTTGATCTCCCAAGCTCAGCCAATCAGCTTCCAACTTTCAGCTGCCTCCTCCCACTCCATAGACTTCTATGGGGCTATAAAGTACCTCTGTGGGACTTTTCTGAGTCACACCCGGAAGGGTGCAATCCTGCCTCCCGATTGCATCATCCCCATACATTCCTATGGGGATTTTCTTAGCTGACCTATGGATGACCCCAGCTACTTCCTGTCTGAAAGCCCCACGTATTTCTATGGGCTCCAGTGTATTTCTATGGAGTTTTGCTTCGTCATTCCCCACAGGAAGAGGAATTACTTCACTTTATGGCCGCCATTACTGAATTTTCCAATTTAAAATAATAATAGTTATAATAATAGTTTATCTTTAATTAAGGCCTTATTTTTAAAACTAATCACTACTCTGAGCATCCCAAAGGGTTCTAACAGTATCATCACTCCTTTTATGTCTAATTAAGCAAGTTACAATTTTCATGAATTTAAACCCCTTCCCGAGATTTTTCTGCAGACCTTCAGTTTAAAGTATGATAAGGCATTTCAGGCAACTTAGGCAAAATTTCTCACCACCTCATCATAGAGGTGATGTTAACCAAGATTTAGTTTACATGGTAATCTAGATACAATAATAAGAATGCTAGAATTTGGCTGTATTCAATGGAACCAAATGCCATTCATGCCCTCTAGCAGTATATAGTTCCAGAGAGAAAGCATTTTCTTTCCCTTGAATCGTTTAAGCGACACTAAGGGCTGAGGAGTGGTATATCAAAGCTGAGTATTATCATACGCAGCTGAGGAGAATTTTACCCATAAGGATCTATACTACTGCTACTTATGTGATATGTAATTTGGTTTTACTCCCTCTGGCGAGAAGGCAATGGAAGATAATATAAGTTCCTGAAGTACTCTGCATGTAAACAAGCTAAACTTGGGCCAAATGCTGTAGTCCTTTAATTCAGCAAACCTCCAGTGGAACTAGTCATATATGTAAATGCTATTCAACATAAATGTGAAATCATGCCTTAAATGTATAAACCAAATGTGATTGTAATGCTGTTTACTTTTATTAAATATGTATGAATTTATTTTTTTAGGAATATCAGCTAGATATACAACGTAGAATACAATACACCATTATTTTGCACTGGGTCTTTCATCTAAACTGTATTTCAAAGTGCTTTTACAGTATTACAATTTTCACAAAATCATAGAATATCAGGGTTGGAAGGGACCTCAGGTCATCTAGTCCAACCCCCTGCTCAAAGCAGGACCAATCCCCAACTAAATCATCCAAGCCAGGACTTTGTCAAGCCTGACCTTAAAAACTTAAAAGGAAGGAGATTCCACCACCTCCCTAGGTAATGCATTCCAGTGCTTCACCACCCTCCTAGTGAAAAAGTTTTTCCTAATATCCAACCTAAACCTCCCCCACTGCAACTTGAGACCATTACTCCTTGTTCCGTCATCTGCTGCCACTGAGAACAGTCTAGATCCATCCTCTTTGGAACCCCCTTTCAGGTAGTTGAAAGCAGCTATCAAATCCCCCCTCATTCTTCTCTTCTGCAGACTAAACAATCCCAGTTCCCTCAGCCTCTCCTCATAAGTCATGTGTTCCAGTCCCCTAATCAGTCACCTAAAAAAGCCCTCCGCTGGACTCTTTCCAATTTTTCCACATCCTTCTTGTAGCGTGGGGCCCAAAACTGGACACAGTCCTCCAGATGAGGCCTCACCAATGTCGAATAGAGGGGAACGATCACGTCCCTCGATCTGCTGGCAATGCCCCTACTTATACAGCCCAAAATGCCGTTAGCCTTCTTGGCAACAAGGGCACACTGTTGACTCATATCCAGCTTCTCGTCCACTGTAACCCCTAGATCCTTTTCTGCAGAACTGATGCCTAGCCATTCGGTCCCTAGTCTGTAGCGGTGCATGGGATTCTTCCGTCCTAAGTGCAGGACTCTGCACTTGTCCTTGTTGAACCTCATCAGATTGCTTCTGGCCCAATCCTCTAATTTGTCTAGGACCCTCTATATCCTATCCCTACCCTCCAGCGTATCTACCACTCCTCCCAGTTTTGCGTCATCTGCAAACTTGCTGAGGGTGCAGTCCACGCCATCCTCCAGATCATTAATGAAGATATTGAACATAACCGGCCCCAGGACCTACCCTTGGGGCACTCCGCTTGATACCAGCTGCCAACTAGACATGGAGCCATTGATCACTACCAGTTGATCCCAGTGATCTAGCCAGCTTTCTATCCACCTTATAGTCCATTCATCCAGCCCATACTTCTTTATCTTGCTGGCAAGAGTACTGTGGGAGACCGTGTCAAAAGCTTTGCTAAAGTTAAGGAATAACATGTTCACTGCTTTCCCCTCATCCACAGAGCCAGTTATCTCATCATAGAAGGCAATTAGATTAGTCAGGCATGACTTGCCCGTGGTGAATCCATGCTGACTGTTCCTGATCACTTTCCTCTCCTCTAAGTGCTTCAGAATTAATTCCTTGAGGGCCTGCTCTATGACTTTTCCAGGGACTGAGGTGAGGCTGACTGGCCTGTAGTTCCCCGGATCCTCCTCCTTCCCTTTTTAAAAGATGGGCACTACATTAGCCTTTTCCAGTCATCCAAGACCTCGCCTGACCGCCATGAGTTTTCAAAGATAATGGCTAATGGCTCTGCAATCACTTCTGCCAACTCCTTTAGCACTCTATAGTAAAATTACAGTAACAAACATGAAATCAGGAAGAAATAAAAGCAGAGGCACATAAATTAAGAAGTAGTGTCAAGGGAGAATAGAAATGTTTTCAGATGAGATTTGAAAATAGATGGAAAGTATAAAAATTCTCCGGTAAGCATAGGGATAGCCTGAAGTGTGCATTATATATAAACTGGGGTATTAATGAATATCCACAGTTGAATTCTCTCTCAATGCCTTATTGAATACAATGTTTTATGCTTGCTGCTTTTTCTATAACTGATCAACAATACCAGCTTTGACTAAAACTTTGCACATTCATTTTCATCTTTAGAAGATTGCAATCCTTTCATCGTAGATCATGATACATGGCAGAGCTGTGTGAAAACTGTTATGGAAAAGTATGGCATGTTATATTTTTAACCTATTTAATGCAACGATTTTGTCTTCATATATCAGAGTCAAGTTCAAGACTAGTGAGACTACCTAGTTAATCACCATATTTACAGGGTTTTGATAGGTGAAGGCAAGACACAATTTCCAATAAGTCCTTGAACTGTACTGGAGACAACTTTTTATTGCAGAGAGTGGAAGAAGTATTTCAAAATTTTCAGTAATGACTTGGATAATGGAGTGGAGAGTGTGTTTATAAAATTTGCAGTTGACACCAAGCTGGGGGAGGTTGCAAGCGTTTTGTAGGACAGGATTACAATTCAAAATGACTGAGAAACTGGATAATTGGTCTGAATTCAACAAGATGAAATTTACTAGAGACAAGAGAAAGGAAAAAATCAACTACAAAATGAGGAATACCTGGCTAGGTGGAAGTACTGCTGCAGAGGATCTGGGGGTTATATTGCATCATAAATGGAATGAGTCAAAAATGTGATGTAGTTGTGAAAAAGGCTGATATCATTCTGGGATATACAAACAGGGATGATGTATGTAAGGCCCAGGAGGTATTGCCCTGCTCCACTTGGTAGTGCTGCTCTATTACATGCAGACTGCAATATGAAAAAGGTCAACAACTACCCAAAATTGTATTAGCTGATGGTGGAACCCAAGAACTTGATGATCTCCTTGTGAAAACATTTTACACCATACTCATACATGGTCTAATTCACAGGCTTTGGATGTAGGGAGGCAGGAAACTTGGAAGAGAAATAGTTGACTGATTAGCTTTCATTGCTTATTCCTGTTCCAATAAGTGTTCAGTGCTTCTCCATCATACTCTGTCACAGATTAGCCAATATTTAATGGATTCATTTAGTCCTTTTGCTTCTCTTCCATGAGTCTGAAACAGCTTTCATTTATATCTATAAATTGAAGTCGTATATAAAGGCTCCTTCAGTTAAATATTGTGTAGAGAAATCATTCACCACATTGATCAAGTCTACCTGTCCTACATGTAAGGCTACCTCTACTTAAAGAAATGAGGATTAAAACCCTCTTTGTAATAGTTATTCAGAATGAAGGTAGGTACTGCAGTTCTGAGGAACAGACACCTGTTTTAATGAACAAATTCCCCAAAGCGATTATGACTCCAGGATGCAGTTGGAATTTCATTGCATTGCCATTAAAAGAAAATCACATTTATTCCTTTGACACAGGAAAGCATGTGACAGAAATTTTAAGACAATTCTAGGTTTTTTTTTAAATATGCAAGTTGACTAATTCTTCAATAAATCTTCACCCTATTTCCTTTCTCAACTAATGCTACAATCAGGTTTTAAATTCATTGCTTGGAAACACAGTAGAATGTTTAGTAACCACTCAGGAGTCAGATTTGTCTGGAGTGAATCTTTCATGAATTGTGTGAGCTCTCAGTCTGAAAAGGCTCAGATTTCTTTCTGGAAATGTCTAGCTTACATTGGGCATGCTCAGAAGCTTGACACAGAAATTAGCATAGTCACTCCCATATTAGCATTACATTTCCTTTGCATAACCCTCCTCTTCTGTTCAAATTAATCCCCTACATTACAACTAGAATGAGGGCAGGAACGAATGAGAGACACAGCAGCTCTGAGGAACAAATTGAGAAATCAGAGAGAGTATAATGATTAGTGTATACAGCATCTTCACCGATAGATGGTGCTGTAACTTTATCTTAACATTATGTTGCTGTGTTGTATTTTGTTATGCTGTTGATCTGACCTGTAGGGCGGTTAGCAGGAGAGTCAGTCTTGCCTGTGTGTGCTGGAGTTGCTATTTTCAGTGTTCCAGTAAATCCCTGTGATTCCATAAGTGAGTGTGTGAAAGGTAACTTGGAGGGCCGGGCAGCTTTACAGCGCCTGGCTCTCAGCCCCCTGCATGGTTGAGTAGCCTCAGTCTTTAAGCCTGGGAGTAGTAGGGGGACCCAGGCCCTCTGTGATGGGATTCCCGGGGTACAACCTGTAAATGGGGTACCGTTGTGCCTCCTTAACTCTCCAGCCTGGGCACAATGACAAGCAGCAAAACACCCAGCTAGATTGCATGAAGGCTCCCAAAGTCTCTTATGAATCACACAGAGAAAGGCACTAGCCAATTATCCCCAGGTCCCTAGCCTTATACCCCAGAGCTGTACCATCTTGCCCTGATCAGAAGCATGACCACTGTACATTTTTTACCAAGTTCATTCCTCCCTCAATGCAGAGAGGACATGCACCAGCTTTTGTAAACTCAGCTGAGGTTTCCCAAGTACTTCAAGCAAAATACACTATTTTAGGTAGAGCATAAAACAGATTTATTAATTACAGAAAGATAGATTAAGTGATTATAAGTGGTAGGCACAAAAGGTCATAGATAGTTATAAAAGATAAGTGCACAATCTAAATCTTATTACACTAGGCAGTATTTAGATCAGCAACTTTCTCACTCCACTGGATGTTGCAGTTCTTAATACATAGACTTCTCCCTGAAGCCTGGACCAGTCTGCTCAGATGAAGTTTGTTGTTTGAAGTTTGTTTGTTGAAGTGTTCTTGTTGCTTCCAGACATGTCCCGGTGGGCTTTGCTGAGTCAGTGATCACATGCCTGGTAGTCTTTGTTGAGTCACAGTGATTGAGTAAACCCCCATTGTGTGGACTTGTGCAACTGAGTCACAGAGTTGATTAATGGTTGGTTAGCACCCACCTGGCAGTAGAGATTCTCAAACTTACAACATATTTCAATAACAACCATACAGCAAAATGCCATATCTTCATTCACATTAACAATATGTATGATTGGACAGAACAATGTGTTTTGTAGATCAGGACTTCTCATGGCATGCTTTGTATGGAACCTATCATAATTATATGACAAGGGTGATTATGGAGGTTTCAGGGTGTTGCTTTGAGGCACAGAGTGGAACACCCTCCCTCTCAGGGCCCTGTGTATGTCAACCCCTGAATCGGGGGTAGGGGGGATCCTCCCAGCATTGAGTCAGAATCTGCTGCCCTGGGCTTCTTCCTAGCAGTCCATTCAGTTTGGGGCATATGGTCATAGGTCTTCGAACTAGAAGCGCTGGGGGTACCGCACCCCATGGCTTGAAGTGGTTTCCCTTATATACAGGGCTTAGAGTTTGGTTCAGTGGCTCTCAGCACCCCCACTATCAAAATTTTCCAGCACCCCTGGGCATGGCCCTGCCGTTCCAGTTTGCTGGGTAGCTTGCTTCCCATAGGGTTCCCTCTTGAGTCTGGGCGGCATCCTGCTGCAGTCGCAGGCTCCTTCGGGTGGGGCAGCTGCCAGTTATTAAGGGTGAGCTCCACAATGTCTCTGAGGTCCGCTCAGTCAGTCATTTCAGGTATTGGAGGCTCCTTGGCTGGGGAGATAATGCTTACTCCCAGATGGCTGCCCTGGCTGGCAGGCTAGTACTCCTTCCTTTCAGGTAGGGAAACAGCTAGTTCTGGTCTCTTTGCCAATCAATCCCAAATAGAATCAGGCACTTCTTTTCTCCCCACTCCAGGGCTGGCATTGGCTGCAGGTATAGGGGAGCAGGGCTACCTTGGCCCAAAGGCTCTCCTTAACCCCTGCTGTGCTTACTGGCAGTTTTTCTGCTTCATCACAGAGTGATAGCTTCATGATGGAATATAGGATTCAAGTGGGCAGACCAATATGGAGCCCTGCATGGATGGCAGATGACCTGGATTCTTGGGAGTTACTCTTTAAATTCATAACCAACTGGGATGGGGTAGGGAGTTGAAATGATGAGTGTGGACAGCACCTCCACCGGTAGATAGTGCTGTGTCTTTATCTTGTATGTTATATTCTATCTCATCTGGGGCATTTAGGAGGAAGTTCAGGCCTGTCTGTGTGTGCTGGGGTTGGTACTTGCAAGGTTCCAATAAATCCCTGTGATTCTTTAAGCAAGTATTACAAGTGCAGGGGTGCTGGAACAATTTGTATAGTGGGGGTGCTGACAACCATTGAACCAAACCATAAACCCTGTATCCAATGGAAACCACTGGAAGCCAGTGTGGCAGCACCCTAGCACCCTTAGTTCCAGCACCTATGTACAAGTGTTCCATGGTTGCTGTAATACTCTGCTTTTCTTAGCCCTCCTTCATTTGGGTGTCTCCTGTTTCCCCTGCAGCACTCTTCCTATTGTCCAATCCCCTCTTGTTTGGCTCCTATTTAATTTCTTGTGCTTCCTCTACTGGGGATCATGTTTGCCCACTTCATTTTTCTCCCACATTGTCTCCTCTGTTAGTCTGCACGGTAATTGCATGGGTAGTAGCACATGTTGGTATGTCCATGTTAGCTTTAATCTAGCTAGCACAGCTAAAAATAGCAGTGAAGATGTGGCAGAACAGGCTTCTGTATAGGCTAGCAATGTGACTAAGTATCCAGGGTCCCAGCATACTTGTATAGCCTGCCCTGAAGACCAGGCCACCACCTTTTCATTGCTCTTTTAGCTGTGCTAGCGAGGTTAAAGCTAGGTTAAAGATAGAGTGGGAATGCCAAATTGTGCTGTGGTCACACCTCTGATTGTAGTGTAGACACACCTGTGTCTCCTGTTGTGCTCCAATCCCAGCTTTACCTAGGTTCACTAGAGTGGCTATGTTTGGGGATGGATGGGAAAGCAGGAGTCCTCAACCTTACATCCTCTAGCACTGCTCAAAGCAGCTTTAGGCTATGTCTACACTTGGAGCTGAGGGTATGATTCCCAGCTCAAGCAGACATGCATTGGCTGTCATCAAGCTAGTGCACTAAAATAGTAGTGCAGCCATGCTAGCAGCAAGCAGTGGCGTGGGCTAGTTACCCTGATTAAGAATCGTAGGGGTCCAGGTGGGTTTGTTCTTGGGGCAGCTAACCCATAAGAAAGGCCTTACTGGATCAGACCAAAGGTCCATACTAGTCCATCTAGACTAGTACCCTGTCTTCTGACAGTGGCAAATGCCTGGTGCCCCAGAGGGAATGAACAGAACAGGTAATCATCAAGTGATCCATCCCCTGTCCCCCATTCCCAGCTTCTGGTAAACCCATGCTGCCACTCACTGTGCCCATACTGCCGTGGCTACACTGCAATTTTTAGTGCGACCTTGACAAATTGGTCCAGATTCAGGAAAATGAAATTTGAAAAAGACAAGTGCAAAATACTTCACTTATGATGGAAAAAATCAAATGCATGACTTCAAAATGGGTAATAAGTGGCTAGGTGATGGTATTACTGAAAAGGATGGGGGTCCATGGTAGATCACAAATTGAATATGAACCAACAATGCGATACATCTGCAAAAACAGCTAATATTATTCTTGGGTGTATTAACAGGAGTTTCCTATCTAAGAAGACCTGGGAGGTAATTGTCCTGTTCTACCCAGTATTAATGAGGCCTCAGCTGGAGTACTGTGTCCGGTTCTGGGGATCGTGCTTTAGAAAGAATGTGGACAAATTGGAGAGAGTCCAGAGGAGAGCAACAGAAGTTGGTTTAGTAAACCTGACCAATGAGGGTAAATGGAAAAAAAACCTTGGTAATGTTTAGTCTTGAGAAAGGAAGACTGAGCGGGGTCCTGATAACAGTCTTCAAATATGTTAAGGTCTGTTATAAAGAGGATGGTGGTCAATTGTTCTCTATGTCTGCTGAAGGTAGCACAAGAAGTAATGGGCTTAATCAACAGCAAGGGTGATTTAGGTTAGATATTAGGAAAAACTAATTATAAGGGTAGTTAAGCTCTGGAATAGGGTTCCAAGGGAGCTTGTGGAATCCCCATCATTGGAGGTTTTTAATAATAGGTAAACAAACAGCGGTCAGGGATGGTCTTGGTTTATCTGGTCCTGCCACAGGCTTGGAACTTGATGACTTTGAGGTCCCTTGGAGCCCTACATTTCAGGGAACTAAATAATGAATATGTATAACTTTCTCTGATCATCTCTAGGCGTAAGGTGAAAAATGTCAGCCTCTGTTAGTATCAAAAGTGCTGTATAAAGTAAATGTAAGATAATTGGTTTTAATAATCAAACACTCAACCAGTCACTTTGCCTGTAATATAGTGTATTATACAGTGTTTATGCATCAAAAACAGATATATTATTGAGATGAATAGTTAATTTCAGGAAATGTAGATTGTGCCCCCTTTAGTCTATACAAATAAACGCTGAAATCTGTAACCTGTAAACTTACACTTGACAAAAAAATGGAAATATCATTTAAAACAGATCACTTTTAAAAAATCACTTCCGATTGGAAAAGTATTTATTACACCAGCCACTTGCCTATACTTTCTATTGAAGTTCCATTTATAAATAGCTTATAATGTGTTGATAAATTATTAACATATATTATTAAGGGTCCATTTATAAACAAGTAGCAAAGATAGGAGTTGAATATTCATAGAGATGAAACTATCACTTTTCCCTAGATGTAAAAATTGAGACACATTGGGGAGAAATATGGTGAGTTTTGACAGTTTTTATTGTGATGATTCTGTTTAGTGGACAAAGAAGTGGGATTGGCCATCTCTGTTGCTGATCAGAGACAAGTCCATTTGCTCTTAGATGCTACACTGCTGGACACTAAAGAATTTAGAGAGCCACAAGTATTTTATTTGGCTACATAGGGGGGAATGAGGGAGGGAAGAGGGTAAATGGGAGTGGGGTAGAGGAAAAAATGAAAAGTTAAGGTGTGAAAAGGAAGAGTTAACCACACAGGGAGAGGGGAAGATCTAGTCAGCATTGTAGATAGAAGAATGAAAATTTCTGCTCAATGTTTAGCAGTGGTCAAAAACAAATGACTGGTTAAGGTTTATAAAGAATGGGTTAAAAATATAATGTATGTTTACATGGAATTCTGCTCACCCTGTCCCCCCCAAAAAAGCTGAAATCATTTTCAGTCACCCGTCTAGAGATCATTTCTCTAAGAGGTGCAAAGGCCAGGTCCACAAAGGGATTTAGATGTTGCAGTACTGAGTGCCTTAAAATCACTGGCATCCAGAAGCCCTGAATTAGGTGCTTAGGCACCCTATCCAACACATTAGGGCAGAGAGATGCCTAATAATGGGATTCATAAAAGCCAACAAGCAAGGCAGGGAGCCACCTAAACTAGTCAATGGAAGGTGCCAACAAGAGGGGAGATGCAAAACCCCACCCCTCTGACAGAGTTAAATGTCTACATCCAGCCTGCTGGGGAAAGCTTAGTCTCTGCTTGAGATCCACAGGGAGATCTTGTCCCTGAATCAGGCGCCAAGCCATTCTAGTGTGGAGGAGAAGATTAGGCTGGTGATTACTGTACTCATCCAGGATGTGGTTCAACTCCCCCTCTGTTTGATGGAGAAGGGATTTGAACACCTCTCGGGTAAGTGCCCTAACTATTGGACTTAGAGCCAGTCACTTTGTCTAGTTAAATTAATATTTATTTATTTTAATACAAAGTAGAACTGCTTCAACAGGAGAGATTGAGAGAGAAGCCAGTTTAGTTTAGAGACAAAGCAATTAAGAAGGGATGTGATAGAGCCATATAGAAAAACAGACGATACAGAGTTGGTAATCTGAGCATTTGTGCTTACTTTTTCCCATAATACAAGGGCAAGGGCATATTTAATGGAATTTAAAGGCAAAAACAAAAAGCACTTAAACAAAGTGAATTAACTTTGGAATTTGTCATTACAAGTTTTCTCTGAGGCTGAGTGCTTAGTAGGATGACAAAAATAATCTGATACGGATTGGGAAATGAGCTTTGGTTGACTTTATTTTTTCCCCTCCCATGGAAAGTTCATTTTTTAATTTTATTTTTAAATCCAAAATCCCCAAACAAATTTTGTTTTTGTTTTAGGATTTTTAGTTTTCTAACCACAAAAAAAAAAAAAAACCAAAAAACCCACCACCAACCAAACAAGAAACCTTTGTGTTCCAAGGTGGGAGACAGGGGAGAGTGGAGGTACCTTCTGGAAAAATTCTTGTTTTGTCAAAAACCTAATTTTTCTATTGGAGGTAAATTTCATTGGAAAACTTTTGACCAGCCCTATCAGAGATGTTTATATATGGAGAACATACCTAGTTACATTGTAGGATATATATGTCGGATATAAATTCTCATGCTTCAAGGCATAACTCAGTGTGACACGTTTCATTCGGTCCTCCGAGCCCCTAGGGGGCGATGGAGAGCTATAGTCCCACTGGCAGGCCTTAGTCACACCTTTCGGGCGCCGGGGAATTAGCAGGGAAGGTGTGCAGGCCCAAGCCTGCAGCGCGCCCGTCCGGCAGGGGGAGCGCCGGCCCGAGCCTGCAGCGCGCCCCGCCGGCAGGGGGAGCGCCGGCCCGAGCCTGCAGCGCGCCCCGCCGGCAGGTTGGCCGGGGTAGGGGAACGCAGGCCCACCCAACTCCACTGCATTTCAGCCCAGGGCCCTGACAGTGGTGAGAGCCGAAGGTCTCGCCGCTCAGTCAGCGGGGCCATCCGCGCCCGCTGACCAAACACCCCCCCCCACGGTGCAGTTCTGCCCCTGGGCTACTTCCTACCCGGTCTCTCAAGTGGGTCTCTCCGGTCCCTCCAGCTCGTCCGGGTATTCCGCTGCGGGCAGCTCCAGCTCCCCCTCTGTGTTGGACTCACGCTGGCCCGGGCTACAGCTGGGCCCCTCCAGGTGCTCCGGGTACTCAGTGGCTGGCAGTCCTGGTCGCCACAGGCCTTCCTCCCGATCAGGTTCCTCCTGGCCCAAGGCCTCCCCTGGGTCGGCAGCAGGATCGCAAGGGAGCAGCCTGTGCCTGTCTCCCGCCCTGGTGATCTCCTCACTGGGCAAAGGGCCCCGCCCTTTGTACTTCCTGTCCCACCCCTCCCCTTCTGGGGATTGGCGTAAGCTTGGTCTGGCCCCGCCCACTCAGGCTGAGAGGGTGGCTCTTTACCCTCTGGTTCGGAGGGGAGCCACCCTGGCTCCCTACACTCAGCCATTGATGAGGGGTTATAAAGAAGTTTCCACTATAGACAGGTTATTTACTAATTGTCTGTAATGGGATTTGCTTCAAAGTATCTGATAGCAGCCGTTGTCAGAATCAGTTTACAGGGCTCAATAGACTGGTCTGATCTGGCAGCTGAAGGAAAGAAGGGAAATAAATAAATAATATGAAGACAAAACAAACAAACACCACCAACAACCCTCAAACTCATAGAGTCAGATTCCAAGACTGGAAGGGACCATTGTGATCTTCTAGTTTCTGGGTGGGCAGACTATGGCCCGAAGGCTGCTTCTGGCCCATCAGATGTTTTTACGTGGCCCTCGAGCTCCGGCCAAGGAGCGGGGTCGGGGGCTTGCCCTGCTTGCCCAGTGCTCCCCAACCCCCTACTCACAATTCCACAATCTTCCGGCACTCACAGAGCCACACTACACAGGCGCCACTTCACCGCGCTGTTTCTGGGATCAGAACCCTGCCCTCCCTATGCAGCAGCATGCCCAATCCCATCCCGGTCTCATACGGCCCCACCCTCAAAAGCCTCAAAACCGCCCAGGGGCCGCACCTGTCTCAGCTGGGGTGCCTCCGCCCATGGTGGTGCCTGGTACGGCCACTGTGGTGCCACTGCCGGCAGGGCCCCTAGGAGTCCTTGGTACTGCCCCTGTAGAGCCCCCACCCCATGCCACACTCCATGAGTCTCCCTACCCCCACCTCGGTAACATCCCTTATAGAGCCTCCCCTCATGCTACACCCCAAAGCGTCCCGCTCCCTCACCGGGCATTCATTGCCTGCCATACAATTTCCATATCCAGATGTGGCCCTCTGGCCAAAACGTTTGCCCACCCCGATCTAGTCTGACCTCCTGTATAACACAGGCCATAGAACTTCCACAAAATGATTCCTGCAGTAGATCTCTCAGAAAAAAAAATCCACTCTTTTTATTTAAAATATGACAAAGAAAATGCTGAAAAGTCTGTAAAGAGACAGACTTAAGCAATAAGCTCTTTGGGGTTGGGACACTTTTTTTTCCTGTGTTTGTACAGCCCTAGCACAATGGGGTCCTGGGCTTGGGCTCCTAGATGCTCCTACAATATAAATACTACTATTACTAATGCAAAACAGACACAAATAGAAATAGGACCATAAAACTGGCAAACAGAAAGTTCAAGCAGGAGAAACAAGAATGAATCATTTTTTCATTTATAATAAATAGTTCATAAATGTAACAATCTGAGTATTGCTTTTGAAGGAAGAGGAAAAGATGTCTTACAGATAATTTATGGTGTTAAAACAATATTTTCCCGATTGTATTATATTGCCAAAGCTCTGATTGCTGTTAAACCAAACAAGAATATTCAGGACATTGACCTCATCCGAGAAAACAACCTCTTGAAACTTTTTTATCCCTGCCCTAGGGTCTGATTCAATAAAAATGGTCCATGGAAGCTTGTGTGAAATGGCAGGCACAGTGGAAAACAGATGATCTTTTATAACTTGTACAGAGCTAGCTTTCTACACTCCTATGCCATACACTCTTTATACGAAACCACACCTCCAGGGGTTAAGGATAAGTGCTCTTTCCTTTCTCTCTCTGTGGCTATTTCAATGCTAATCTGTCTCCTTGTTTCACTGTTTTTAATTATTCTTTTTAATTATTTCTTTCTTGCCTGTGAGGTTCAGCATCCCATTATCATTAAATATTAAGTTGTTTTTAGCAAAGTTGTTTCTTAAGGTTCTTTGAAACAGTCCTCCAAATACGTTTGTTTATAGTCCTTATAAATTATGTCTTGATGTGTTAAAAGGCTGGTGCAGATGTTCCCAGATGTATTCTGAGTTAATAATTATAATAGTACTCGGTACTTACATACCACTTCCATCTGAGGCTCTCCAATCATCTTTCAAATATTAATGAACTGTGCCGTCCAACACATCTATAACATGTAGGCAGTAAGTAGTCTCAATTTACAGATGGGGAAACTGAGGTACATTTGAAGTTAAATGAGTTGCCAAAGGTCAAATAGGACGTCTGTGGCAGAACTGAGAATGGAATCTAGATCACTTGGATCTCTCTCCTGTACAGTAACCACAAGACCATCCATCCTTTCTACTATTGCAATTTGACAATGCCCTTAAGATGTTCGGGAACAGATGTTTTTTTTTAATAATTCAGCTTTATTTAGGCACCTATGTAAAGGGGTGGGAAGGATGGGGTAGCAGAAAAACAAATACTCTACAATTACAAATTATTCATGGAAAATTTGATTTTTGTTTTTTTGTTTTTGTGATGGAGAAAAATAAGCAGAACAGCAGCAGTAATTTCAGCTTGTTGCTTACCTAGCCATTTATCGGCTGCCAGTGTTTTGTAGGCACCACAGGAGAAATGTGTGCAAAGGAGGGTATTATTATTACTGCTCTTGCAGTAGTCTCTTAGTACCCCAAACAGCTCTTAGGGCCCCATTGTATTAGGCCCTTTACAAGACTGTTTCTGAGAGCTCATGATTTCGGATTTAGAAAATATGCAAGCGGTGACTGTAACAATGTTGGGGTTCATTGAATAACAAACCAGTGAATGAGAGAGGAATAAAACTTCAATAAAACAAAGTGAAGAGCACCCCTGGTCAAGGGCGCTGGAACAATTTGTATAATGGGGGTGCTGAGAGCCATTGAACCAAACTGTAAACCCTGTATCTAATGGAAACCACTTCAAGCCACGGGGTGTGGCAGCACCTATGCCTCTGGTGAACTGCTGCACATAGCCATGCCGTGTTCCCAAACCCTGCCTCTGGGCCATATTTCCAAATTCCCACGCTCACAACACAGCCCCTTATAATCACTCCATGAGTCTCCAAATCACAATCTTTCATAAACATATCTCTACAGTGACTAAAGACCCAAATGTGGGTGATAAGTACTAGAAACGAGGTGATGGTAAAGTGAATGGCTACAGTTTGCTCTCAGCAGTGTGGGAGGTGGCTCAGGACCGGAATGGATCCCCCATTATGTCATATGGTCTGAAATCTCGAGCTTCAGCTAGGCTCTTGAAGAAGTCAGGAAGTAATACATTGACCCTTATGTATTCTGGGTTGTGTGTTTTTGTTTGTTTGTTTTGCTTTCTCCCCTTCCTCTGAAACATCAGAAGTGGGCACAGCTGGAGAGGGGACACCGGGTCAGATGGGCTGGTACTCTGAATAGGTACAGACAATTTTTTCTTAGATGCTTTAATGGTGTGTCTTGATCACATGGTCAGGATCAATCTGCTCTCCTTTTTCTGGGTTGGAAAGGAATTTTCTTCCTTCACCATCAAACTCCATATCTCCTTCCTCATAGCTTGAGTATGTGGGGGGGAGTAACATTCAGAAGAATCCATTTCAAAGGTTCAGTGGACTATGGAAGAGAGGGGCAAAGAACCCCAAGCTATCTTTCACCTAAGAAGACGAAGAAACTGAGCACTTTGGACTTGTGGGAGATTCTGACCAAGGTGGTGGCTAGCCATCTTGATAGTAGGTAGTGTGGTAAGAATCTTACCTTGAACCAAGACTGTAGTTTTGTTAAGTCTTAGTTTTCAGAAAGCATTGTTCACTTTAATTTCCTCGTAACCATTTCTGACTCTATCCTTCTTATTTGAACTCTCTTAAAATCCCATATTTTTGTTAATAAAAATACTTGTTTTACTTTTAACTAAACTACCCCAGTGCTAATTGAAGTGATCATTAACTCCAGTTAAAGTCATCAGCTGGGCATTTTGTCTCTTTAGTGGAGCAAACAAACCTTATTATTCCTCTGAATGGTCCAGCAGAGGACTGGGCATTGTTGGTACACAGTTTTAGGAAAATTTGGGAATGGGGGATGTTGGGGTCATCTTGCCAGGTGTAACCAAAAGCTGGTGGATACCAGAGTGTGGTTGGGCTATAACAGGCAGGCTGCTGGAGTCAGAGTTGCTGATCCAGAACTGCTTATCACACAGACAATCAATACATGATTGTATGCTGGCTGTGAGCACCCCGACAAGGGAGCTATAGCAGCAGAGCAATTTAAGGTACACAGGGTTACAGGGCAGGCAGTGACACAACTCCTCACTGGTCTGGACTGCACCCCAAAACATGGCATCCTTCTACCTCTTAATAGTCTATTGACTCTCCACTTCAAAGCCACCACTGAGGTGGTCTTGGAGGAAGGGTAGAACTTTCCAAAAAGTGGGTCTCCCTCTGATCTTAACATCTTAACTCTTGGGTGCAGTACATGCATGCTCATAGCACTCTCTTTCTCTCAGGACTAAGTATTATCTAGACCATCCCTGACAGGTGTTTTTCTAACCTGCTCTTAAAAATCTCCAATGATGGAGATTCCACAACCTCCCTAGGCAGTTTATTACAGGGTTTAACTACCCTGGCAGTTAGGAAGTTTTTCCTAATGTCCAACCTAAACTACCCTTGCTGCAATTTAAGCCCATTGCTTCTTGTCCAATACTCAGAGATTAAGGAGAACAAGTATTCTCCCTCCTCCTTGTAACAACATTTTATGCACTTGAAAACTGTTATCATGTCCCCTCTCAGTCTTCTCTTTTCCAGACTAAATAAACCCAATTTTTTCAATCTTCCCTCATAGGTCATGTTTTCTAGACCTTTAATAATTTTTGTTGCTCTTCTCTGGACTTTCTCCAATTTGGCCACATTTTTCCTGAAATGTGGCACCCAGAACTGGACACAAGACTCCAAATGAGGCCTAATCAGCGCATAGTGGAGCAGAAAAACTACTTCTCATTTCTTGCTTACAACACTCCTGCTAATACATCCGAGAAGGATGCTTGCTTTTTTTGCAATGGTGTTACACTGTTGGCTCATATTTAGCTTGTGATCCATTATGACCCCCAGATCCCTTCCACAGTACTCCTTTCTAGGATGTCATTTCCCATTTTGCATGTGTGCAGCTGATTGTTCCTTCCTGAGTGGAGTACTTTGCATTTGGCCTCGTTGAATTTCATCCTATTTACTTCAGATCATTTTTCCAGTTTGTCCAAATCATTTCAAATTTTAATCCTACCCTCCAAAGCATTTGCAACCCCTCCTAGGTTGGTATCATCCACAAACTTTATAAGTGTATTCCCTCTGCCATTATCTAAATCACTGACGAAAATATTGAACATAATTGGATCCAGAACTGATCCTTGCGGGACCTGACTTGCTATGCCCTTCCAATGTGACTGTGAACCACTGATAACTACTCTATGGGAATAGTTTTGAACCAGTTATGCACCCACCTTATAGTAGCTCCATCTAGGTTATATTTCCCTAGTTTGTTTACGAGAAGGTCATGCAAGTCAGTATTAAAAGCCTTACTAAAGTCAAGATATAGAACATCTACCACTTCTCCCCATCCACAAGGCTTGTTACTCTGTCAGAAAAAGCTAGTAGGTTGGTTTGATATGATTTGTTCTTGATAAATGCATGATAACTGTTACTTATCACCTTTTTATCTTCTAGGTGCTTGCAAACCTATTGCTTAATTAGTTGCTCCATTATCTTTTCAGGTACTGAAGTTAAGATGTCTGGTCTGTAATTCCCTGGGTTGTTCTTTTTTCCTTTTTTATAGATAGGCACTATATTTGCCATTTTGTAGTCCTCTAGAATCTCTCCTGTCGTCCATTACTTTTTAAATGTAATTGCTAGTGGCTCAGATATCTCCTCAGTCAGCTCTTTGAGTATTCTAGGATGAGGTTTCTGTAAGAATATTATTATTAATCGTGTTTGTTATGGTGGGGCCTAAGCCAGCCAAGAGTGGAGCCCCACTGTGCTAGCTTCTGTACAAACAAAGAGCACTAGACAGTCCATGTCCCAAAGAACTTACAATCTGAATAGACAGGACAGGCACAGGGTGGGGAAGGGACAGAACATGCAACTGGAGTGAACAATGCGATGGCAGTATATGGCACGTTAGCCCAGATTTTTGTGGGGAGGGGGGTTACATAAGAGAGGATCAGCTTAATCGAAAGAAAAAGGAATTGGGTGAGGGGCAGAGGATAGGGGGAAGAGGGGCAGGATTGGAGTGAAGCTGAGGTGGAGAAACTAAGGGAGGCAGAGAGTAAGAGCCAACAGTCAATCAGCACAGAGCAGACAAAATCCAGTGAACGCTGTAGGAAGTTCTTTGAATGTCCAGAGGTACCTGCTTTGGCTGCCTCTGCCCCTACTACCTGGAGTCTCTGGCTGACTCCTCTTTGCATTTTTCCCCAAGGCCACATGTTGTGTGTGTGTGTGGGGGGGGAGGGATGTTGAAAGGGGAGATGACACCCAGGTCTTAGTGCCCCAAGAGTTGGGAGTGTCTCCCCTGCAAAGTTCTGAGTCAAGGAGGGTGCTGAGGAGGGCCCCATTTTACCTGCTGCCCAGCCCAGTGCAGCAATCTCTGTTTTGGCTGCTTCTAGTCCTACCAGCTGAAGTCTCAAATTGCTTGTAAAACAGAGAGACACCATCTTCACAAACATGTAAAATAGTCAGCTTAATTGAAGAACTGAGAAATAAAGCCAAGAATAAAAAGGCCCCAAAGGGAAAAAAGACTGGTCTTGTTTTAATGAAAATATAAATAAAATTTGCTTAAAAAAAAGAAGGAAAGAGGGGAAAAAAAGCAAGAAGAATAGTTACAAAACCCTGTAGTTCTTTGTACCTTCCAATGGATAAAGTCAAATTCAGTTTAGACCAAAATTTAAATTTTGTAAAAATATGCTTTTATAAAGCCATTACCAATAGAAGTGATTCTGTTTTTAAAAATTCTAATTTAAAATGTTTTTAAAAAAAGTTTCCTGCCATTGAAACACTGAGACATGGGCTACCCCTAGAAATTGCACCTATTTAATAAATACACTTTTTGGATATTCTTAAATAGGCTGATATTGATGCAATTTAATTCAGTACATCACAGAACAGTTGCTTCCTTTGCCCCATTCCCTAAACCCATAGAGCACTATCTACACAGTATTCACATGGAAGAGCTTCTGCAGGCATCTGGGGGAGGAAAGAGCATTTCCATTATAGGATAGAAACCTTCTCTATTTCTTCTCAGGGAAAACAAAATGTGCACAATGGGTTACTTAGCAAATTTATTTGATGCTGCTTTCAACATTTAGGAGTGTCCAACTCAGGAATGTCTTCCTCAGTTCTGGGACAAAATGATTATTTTGTTAACACAGTTAAAGTTCATTAACATTTATTATATGAGTTTCAACAAATGCTCCTGCAATCTGGTATCTGAAACATCCATTAGGATAAATTAAATTAATTTGACTTTCAACTGTGAGAATGCGAAAGCTATGAATAAATGAGTCCCAACAGCAGCGTGTTGTTCAGACTACAAAGACAGATTCCCCTTCTACCTTGCTTTTTTCACTGCTTCTTTTAAAAAAAATTATATAGCTTCAAAGCAAGAAAAATTAAAACTTCCATTCCACTTACCATCAATAAATAAATAAAATAAATACATAAAAATGCCAAGGTAAATATAAGAACTGAGCAAATGTTTCCCACAACTACCATTACTTTTTTTTTTGCAAAAAAGGCCCACATGTCCCAGTCAAGATTTGGACTCCTTTTGTGTCAGGCACCATACACACAAAAATACAACGGGCAGCTGTTGTCCCAAAGAGCTTAAATCTAGTAAAAGCTTATGATTCAGATATGTTTGTGACCCCTTCATGTTGCATCACCAGAAATATTCACAAGTTCAGGCTTTGCCAGCATGAAAGGTGAGTTCGTAGCTCAAATAATTGGGGTTGGTCCTGAAAAGGATTTCAATTTGTGTATAATAATCCTGAAAATTACACTCTGCTGGTTGGTTATGTAAACAGACTTGGAAGGTTTAGATTTGTATCAGTAAATGTTGATAAATGTCAGTTTCACCACACACGTGCACGCACACACACACAAAAATATTTCCATTAATGGTAATAGAAATGCACAGATAGACAAAGTAAGAAAAATGCTACTAGAGTTTGATTTAAGGCTATTGACTTTGTACATTTTGACACATGATGTTGACAATTTATGTCTTAACAGTTATAAAGCTTTAACTTTTAGAATCTCAAGATGTACTGTCATTATTTCCCATAATTTCCCATAATTGAACATTTAAATGGATAAAAATTAGAAAAAATGCTTAAAATTGATTTCCATTGAATTCTGCCAAGTCTATATATAAGTCATCCAGTCAGGGAACAAAAAATGCATTACCTTTAGGGCAAGCACTGGGAATTTCTAGCACCGGTGATTTGAAAATCCTAAGGAGAGTGGGGAAAGGTAAGGCGAAGGCTGGACTTGACCTAGCTTCTCCGCTAACCAAGGGAGCAGGCGTAAAGCAATAGAACACACACCCTATGTCATTTAAAAAGGTGTAGCAGAAGTCATGATTCACTGGTACTCTGAGGCAGTGTATTTCAACACAGTTGGAGTGACTGACCCCATCTCTTCTGGCTCAATCTAACCTAGCCAAGAGTCAGTAGAGAATTGAGAACCCCATTTGGTTTTGGGTTCACTTCCAAAACAAAGCCCACAGGGTGATTCAGATTTGGACTTCAGTATCCAAACTCCTTCCAAAATATTCAGGGTACAGTTATCAGACAGTGGAGGTTAGCTGTGCTCATCTCTAGTGGTCGTCTCTATCTAATGCTGTTCAAATGATAAATGGGTGACCTGGAGACTGCATGGGATGTTTGATCTCATGGTTACTCAAGAAGCAGTTAAGGACCAAGTCAACATTATTGAATAGAATGACAGGGGTGCACTGCGTAACTGGCATTTGAATCCATTTAAGAGGACCTGCATTTTGTGAGGATTTAGTTTCACAATTACTTGTTATTCAAGACTGGACATTGTGGAGTAGTCAGAAAGAATTGACACTGCTAAGTAAAAATGTCATGTGCATCAAAGAAAAAAGCTCGGCCATAACATTTAAAGCTGACTCATGTTGAAGTATGCTGAACATTTAATTAAAACCAAACATTAAGAATACAGTTCTGTGGCTTAGAACTATGCAGACTGTGACCAGGTCCTCAGCTGATGTAAACTGATGTTGCCCCATTGAAGGAAATGGAGCCATGTTGGCTTAGGCCAGCTGGTCCTGTGTGGGCAAGAAGCAACATTACTGAATAAGGCACTTTATGTGTAAGGAGAAAAACCTTGCAGGCAACAGAGAAGCAGGAGGTGTTTTTGCTATTGTTTTGTGTCATGAACAGTATCAAGGATTAGGATAATCTGATAACTATCTTGTAAAGCAGTAGTTTTATTTCCGCCTGCTTGCCATCCTATTTTATTGTTTAGCCTAACTAGTAGCAAATTACATATTTGTAGGGCATACATGTGAGATCTGTCCAGAATATTCTGTTCCCTTGCAGTAAAAAGAAGAACATCAATGTGACTTGAATTACAATATTCATCTCATTGTAGTGACCTTCTACAATACTGTGGCGGTAGTAGCAGAATATGATAGTTGGGGATTGGTCCTGCTTTGAGCAGGGGGTTGGACTAGATGACCTCCTGAGGTCCCTTCCAACCCTGATATTCTATGATTCTATGTTTGAAGTCTTTGCTATATTGTATTATTACAGTGTTCCTGAATGTATAGCTTCAAATCATAAGATTGCAAACACAAATACACAAAGCTTTCAAGGGACACTTTCCGATTATGATTCACATATATAAATTACACCATAAACTCTTCCAGACAGAGACTCTCATGGTTTATTTTACCATGTATTCCAGCGTAGAGGGTGGTCTGGATAAAATGAAGATCACTTCTTGTTCTGTTATCTTTTCTTTGAATCCCCCTGGGGGTTATAGAGGATTATGCACATCTTGCTGGTCCCAATCTCTGCTGCTCATATCCATGGATCCTACCCCTTGAATTCCCTGGACCTGCAAGAAGCCCTCCCTTAGAACAGTGGGGAATGTTGCAGTAGCTGAATCCCTTCCCATACAACAGGGATGACATCTATATCAGGAGATTTCTTCCACTTGTGGATCCCAGGGGCACACCCAGATGGACCTCTTTTCTCCCCACCAAACACCTTTTTTAATATGTTAAATAATGCAAAATTTTCAATAACCTTTATTAAAACTAAACTAGATCCATATGCAGGAGTGCCATAGAATGAATGTGCAGTGAGTGCCCTAAATTTAGGATATGAATGGAATCAGAAATACAAGAACGATTTACTATGTATCATGAGCCATTCTTAACATACTGTGGTGTTTGTATCCCTCAAGGAATAATACAAGCAGAGGAAACTGTAGAGAATTTATTTGAACTTCAAGAGAGGATTTTTTTTTTATTCGGTACCATGCAAAAGACTAATCTAACAGACCATTAAAAATGTTATATATGCTGATCTATTTTAAAGGTTGAAGATGTGTCCTGAAAGTAGAAAACAATAGATCTTCAGTATAGATAAAAGCAAATGGAGTTCAAGGATCAGAATAGAAGCAATTTGTATCAGGAGAAAGGATTAAATTATATAATAACCACACAAAATGTTTGAAGGGCTGGAAAGGTCACTGCAAAGAAGAAGGGCAACCAAATTCATAAAAGACTAAAATAGACTAGCAGCATGAACAAATAAGTGGCTTATTTGATTTAGCATGGAAAAGGGGAAGGTGGTAAAGCTAGGGATATAACACCTGAAAGAGAATATGCCCTGAAAAGAGAATATATTTGGCAAAACTGATCAGGAAATGGATCTAGGGATTATTATGAATAAAACAGTAATATCTTCTGTATAATGTTTACTGCAAGTATAAAAAGGCAAACAGAATTTTGGACATATAATAATGAGCAAGATCAGAAAGATAAAAGCTTAAATTTTATATAGATGGAGACTATGCACCAGGGACATCTGAATGAATTGTGAATTTTAAAAGTAGAGAAATGAGCATCTGTGTTCTTTACAACAGAGGAAGTAGGTAATTCCCATGTGGTATACAATTTTTTTTTATGAGAACAGAATGGTGAGATATTGCCAGATAACTGTGGAAGGTAAGAATCAAATGACTTTAGTATTTAAGTTAAAATTTAAGGGGTGAGCACTACTGCCTAGACTTTCAAAGATATATTTAGGTGCCTGATGATACAGATAGGCATTTAGTGGGATTTTCAAAAAGCTTTCAAAATTAAAAATCTTTTAAAATCTGGCCCCAAGGCTGTGATTCAGGAAGGCACTTTGGGTCCTGAAGACCATTCTTATTCAGCACTTTGCATACATTTTGCATTGATGCCAATGAGATTTCAGAAGTGTTTAAGTACTATCTGATTCCAGTATAGAGACACTGTACTGAATTGCAGCCTATAGCAGCTTGCATAGGTGTTATTTACACAAATAGAACAGATGAGGGAAGGCAGAAGTGCTAAGTTAGTATAAATTGTTTATAAAATGATATAAAATGCATATTAACTCAAAGGTAGACATAAACAGGACACTTGGTCCTCCCACTCATGTGATTTAATTTTACAAGTGGGACACCCTGTGAAAGACAACTCTAACTCGTCACAAGTCAGAATAACAGCTCAGCTTGCTACTAACTAGTTCAATCTTATTTCTATAATACCACATCTAACTTCCAGTTTCTCATCTAAGAAGCCCCTTCCATGTTAGCAGCACTGTGATATTAAATGCATTGTCCATCCGTATTACTTTAACCAGTGCAGCTTGGATCTGAACTTCCTTTCCTGATTTCCCATTACCTGTGTGTCAAGAAGATTTCTTTTTATTTGCAGGAAAAAGAAAAAAACAAGATTAGATTCAGCTCTGCCTACATTTCAGGGGACTTGGGGGTGGGGGAAGGAAGCTGTGCATCATTTTAGAATCAAAACTTTCCCCACCAACCCCAAATATAATTTTAATGTAGTAAACAGCTGTTGCAGTTATTTTTCCACTATGATACCTAAGGTCCTTTCAGAGTCACTGCATTGGGAGATACAATTAATCATCCTGTAGGTATGGTCTGCATTCTTGGTTCCTTGCATTTGACTATATTGAAATACTCTTTGTTTGAATGGCCCCAGCTTATCTAGCCATCCAAATCATTCTGTCGGACTGCCCTGTCCTCATCATTTACCATTTCAACAATCTTTGTGTCACCCACAAATTTGATCACCACGCATTATTCTTATTTACTTTCAGATCAATGATAATATTGAACAGTGTCAGGCCTAGCATCGATCCCTGTGGAACCCCACTAGAAACACTTCTATTCAATGATGATTCCCCTCTGACAGCTACTTGAGATCTCTCAGTTAATCAGTTAGTGCTTAATTTATTTAACATGTGTTTTGATATTATATAGAGCTAACATTTTAATCAGAATGTCATATGGTGCAAAGTCAAATGCCTTACAAAAATTTAAGCGTACATCTCCGCAGTTACCTTTTATGAACCAAATTTGTAATCCCCTCCAAGAATGAAATCAGATTCATTTGACAAGACCTATTTTCCATAAAACCACATTGACTGGCACAAGTTATAGTCCTATTCTTTAATTCTTTATCAATTTAATCCTCTATCAGCTTTTCTATTGTTTTGCGCAGGATTACCTGGGTCATCCTACTTGCTCTTTCTGAATATTTGCATCACACTAGCATGCTTCCAGTCTTCTGGAATTTCCCTGGTGTTCCAAGATTTATTAAAATTCAACAACAGCCCACTCTTTTAAGATCCTTGAGATGTAAGCTATCTGGGCCTGGTGATTTTAAAAATGTTTATCACTAGCCGATGCTGTTTAACATGCTCCTTACTTATTAATGTAGGTAAAGTAGTTCATATTCATATGTTGTCATCTTGCTTCTTTTCAAATACAGAATAGAAATATTTATTAAAAGTTTCTGCCTTTTCTGCATCAATATTAACAATGTTAACAATTTCATCTAGCATGGGCCTATACCATCATTACAATGTCTTTTGTTCCTGATAGTTTTAAAGAAACTCCTTTTTAATGTCCTTAGCCCTGCCAGCCATCAATTTTTCCTTTGATATCTTTAGCTTCCCTTATCAATTTTCTATATTTCTTAGTTTCTAATTTTATATTTATTTTTACCTGCTATGCTTTTTTTGCATTGATTCTGTACTGGATAATTTTTTTCTTTCTAATTACTGCTTTCACTTTGCCAATACATTGGGCAAGCTTTTTACCCTAAGTTATCCTCATTCTTCATTGTATAGTTGTGCCTTTTGGCAATGTAATACGTTTTCTTAAAGAACTCCCAATTTTCATTCACATTTTTCTGTTTAAATTTTTGCTCCCAGTCAATTTCACTGATAATTTTCCTCCAGCTTTGGGATATTAGACCTTTTGAAGCACCAAGTATAAATACTACTTGTTAGACTGTCCTCTATACATAGTAAACATAATCAGATCATGATCACTGGTCTCTTGGCAATCACCTACTTGCGGTCTGGTGATTAATTCATCTTTATAAACCATAATGAGGTCCAAAATAGTTATATCATGTTGGGCACAATATATTTTGTGTTAGAAAAATTATCATCTGTAATGATAATCTAATCATATTTTACTACTGGCTGGACAAGACCTCCAGCATATATCTCCCAAACTGACATTTCCCATAACGACACAGTTTTTCTTTCAACACGTTACAGATAGATGCTTTCTGAGCAACTCATCCTGTTCTCGGATTTGATTTGTTGATCTGCAGCAGATCCCCACCAATACCTGCTTATGGGCTTTGTTAGTAAGCACATTTACATTCAAGGTCCTGCAGTTCTGAATTATCAAGAACTCTAAAACAGGTACTGGTGTATTTACTGTACAATGTTGCCTGTCCACCTTTTTCACCAGCCCTGTCTTTCCTAAACAAGTTGTAACCAGTGAGTTTAACATTCCAAGCATGAGAATATCCCCTCAAGTTTCAGTAATGCTAATTATATCAAATTTCTTCTCATCAATGAGAATGTCCAATTCCTGTTGCTTGTTACCCAGACTCTTAGCATTAATGTATATAAGCATTGAAAAAAGATTGAATTAAATTGGAAACTTCCTTCTTCTACAGCCCACCCATGGAAGGGGGAATCAGATGGTGTATTCTTATAAGAGAGCACATTTCATATGCATGTGCTCTCCTTCTCTCTGTGTGCTTATCCTCCCCCATGTCAAACTCATTCCAAAATGACTGCAGAGAGATTTTGCCTAACTTTATAACCAAGTAATTCCATCAGAAGCTTGTCTCTTTCACCTCCAGAAGTTGGTCCAAGAAAAGATATAACCTCACCCACCTTGTGTCTCCAGCTTCGGTGGGATTATTCCTGATTTATACTGGTGTGAGAGATCACAGTTGGGCCCACAAGAGTCTTCTGGAATATCTTCTGAACAACATATCCAGGCACAGCTTCCCAGCTGTTATGTTGGTCAGCACGGAGATCACTGCATGCAGTTTTGAAACAAATGAATTCATTATGTCCCTGCACGAAAAGATTCCATTTGCAAGAGCCTCGTCTTTCTAGTTCTTAAAATGTACCAGGAAAACTAATTATTCTTTAGTCTTTCTTAACTTTAAAGTCTGACTGTAGTGATCCATCATATTATGGCTTTATGAACCAATAGAGTAAATTTCATAACCTGATCATGTTTTTATTAGCTAGAGTATTTCCGCATAATATGTCAAACCGATGTCCTGTGCAGATCACCAGTGCCCTAGTTCTTAAAGATCCCACAGCTACTTTTCATAGGACTAGAATGTTAGCAGTAAGTGGCCTGGCCATTTTACACCACCATATATTCTGCCCAACAGAATTCCTGCTGTAGTCTCAATTAGATACCGTATTCTTCTTCACTTTTTGTCCAAAACTGTTGTAGTTTTTATCAGATCCCATTAGAATGATATTACCATTTTAGGATTACTGCATTGCTGGAATCGTTCTACATTCTACTGCATGCACAACAGCTGAATCGTGTGAGCAGTTTAGTACCTTCTAGCAGACTGTGGTCTCAAAGTTATGACTTAGCTTTGTCACAATTTTTGTTTCTCTCTCTCTCAGTGTACCATCTCGCCACAGGCTAAACATGAGGCTTTGTTCACAAACAGAAGAGCCACACAATGAGTAAATCTTCCCAGTGGAGGAAGAAATTTCAAAAGGAAGAATAAAAAACCCCTACTTTCGTCTCCAATCTATCAAGTCTGATCTACTTTACATTTTTTAAAGGAAAACATCGATACATGCCAAACTGGTTCAGAAAATGTCAGGTATCACATGACATTCCCATGTTCAGAACCATTTCTGCTCTCTGCTTCCTTTCTGAACTGTAGCAGGCATAATAAATTTGGATGATATTCCTGGAAGTGTAACCTCAGGGAGAAAAAAGTGGCACTTCCTGGAATAATGATACAGTTTCAGAAGCAGTAATTGCTGGCACTGTGGTAGTAACTAAGAGATTGTGGATGCAGGCCGAGACTATTTACTGCATGTCTGTAAAGTGCCTAGCACAATGATGCCCTGATCTTTTATTGGTGCTACTGGAATATAAATAACAAAGATACTTTCTTAACGTTATGGAAAAAAATCTTTGCTAGTGTAAATTAGCAAAACTCCATCAAAGTCTATTAAGCTTTGTTCATTCACACCAGAAAAGAATCTGGATCTGTAATTTCAACAAGAAGATAAAACCTTCTGGTCAGATCCTCAGATAATGGCAATTGGCGTAGTCCCATTGATTTCAGTGCAGGTAAACAATTTACTCCAGCCGAGGATATAGTCAAGTTTTACTTTTTTTTCAAAATGGCTTTCATTTTTTGCCCATCCTTAAAACCACATGAAGAGTCTTTGGAATCTGCCACATCTATGGAGAATTGACAGATTATTTATTTTATACTGTGACCATTAATAATATAACTGAAAAGGGTTAGCATTTATGATGTATGAGGAAAGCGAAGCTGGTGAATTGCCAAGCACCAGTTAATGTGTCTAGTGGTGAACAGTCCAATTAACGGTCTCCTCCATGGGCACAGTTTATGTTGTAGCACTGCTGTAAATGTATCCAGTTTGTAATTCTAAGACATAAAAGTGGTTCGGTTGCCTTTTGCTCGTTGATAGAATATCTTCTAACAAAAGATGTGGGGGGAGGGAGGGGAAAGAGAGAGAGAGAGTTTCATAGTTGAAAATTTGAGGTGTGTGTTTATTCACAAAGCCGCTCTTCATTTTGCACAGATGATTAACTTTCTAATGGAAATGCAAGTTAAAATGGAAGCACTTTTGCTGAAGAATATTCCCTCCCTGCTGAAACAAGCATGGAATGCTCTCTCTCTCTCTCTCTCTCTCTCTCTCTCTTTCTCTCACACACTCACACACACACACACACACACAACCCAAACAAGAAACACTAATTGATTCCCCCCCCTCCCCATAAATAAATAAGGAGAGAGAGAAAATACAGCTGCCAAATGCAAGAGAGTTGAACTCTGGACATTAGTCTTGGCAAACTCTCTCCTAAAGAGAGGAACAATTACTTGATTAAATGAATCAGACATACTGTGCAGTGAGAAAATAGCAATAGGGAAAAATTTTGAATTGGGACCCCCTAAAAAATAAACACATCACAAAAATCCATTGTCAGAAAGGGAACAGCAAGAGAGAAATTATCCATCCTAATTCTGGCCCCCCTCCAAACCAGCAGACAGTGTTCCACAAGCTCTTTGAAATTAGAGATGCAGAGAGGCCTTCCTGATCAGGGCTTATTATTATTAATGATTCTAGTGCAGTAGTAGATCCTGCTTAGGGCCCCATTGTGCTAGGTCACAACTAAGCAAAGGACAATCCCTTTCTCAAAGAGTTTATGATGTAGGATTATGACCATGTGCCACCAGTGAATAAAATGGTAAATGAGGGTGGAAAGAGGGACAACATAACAATAAAAATAGGTGTATTTGCATAAATTAGTAGTTTTGATGGTTATAGTGGTTACAGGTGACAACCATTTTAGGGTTTAGGACTTGGTGGGGTGGGGAGGGAGGGCAAGATCTACTTATTTTAGAATATAGATTCCTATATTTGTATGGGTAGATGGGATCATTATGATGATTCACTCTGACATAAGAATGGCCATATTGGGTCAGACCAATGGTCCACTGTGTCTTCTGACAGGGGTCAGTGCCAGATAATTCAAAGGGAATAAACAGAGCAGGGCAATTTTGAGTGACCTATTCTCTGTTGTGCAGTCTCAGCTTCTGGCAGTTGGAGGTTTAGGGATGCCCACAGCATGGGGTTACATTTCTGACCATCTTGGCTAATAGCCACTGATGGACCTATCCTCCGTGAACTTTAATACTTTCTTTGAACCAAGTTATACTTTTGGCCTTCACAACATCCTCTGGCAATGAGTTCCACCAGATAATAGTATGTTGTGAAGAAATATTTCCTTATGTTTGTTTTAAAACTGTTGCCTATTAATTTCATTGGGTAACCCTTAGTTCTTGTGTTACACTTCCCCATTCACTTTCTCTATACCTTTAGAGATTGTATAGACCTTTATAAGAATCATAGTTTTCTCTTTTCTAAGATGAACAGTCCCAGTCTTTTAAATATCTCCTTCTATGGAAGCTGTTCAATATCCCTAATCATTTTTTTGACCTTCTCTATACTTTTTTCCAGTTCTAATATATCTTTTTTTGAGATAGGGTGACCAGAATGGTATGAAATATTCAATGTGTGGGCATACAGTGGATTTATATGGTGACATTATGATATTTTCTATCATGTCATCTATCCCTTTCCTAATCGTTCTTAACATTCTGTTGCCTTTTTGACTGCCACTGCACACTGAGTGGATATTTTCAGATAATTATTTAGGAGGACTCAAAGATCTTTTTCTTGAGTGGTAACAGTAAATTTAAACCCCATAATTTTGTACTATAGTTGGGATATGTTTTCCAATGTTCATTACTTTGCTTTAATCAACACTGAATTTCATCTGCCATTTTGTTGCCTAGTCACCCAGTTTTGTGAGATCCCTTTGTAACTCATTGCAGTCATCTTGGACTTAACTATGTTGAATAATTTAGTATTGTCTGCAAATTTTGCCACCTCACTGTTCACCCCCTTTTCCCAGATAATTTATGAATGTGTTGAACAGCACAGGTCCCAGTAGAGATCCGTGGGGGACCCTGCTATTTACCTCTCTCCATTTTGAAAACTGAACATTTATTCCTACCTTTTGTTATCTATCTTTAACCAGTTATTGATCCATGAGAGGATAGGATCTTCCCTCTTATCCCATGGCTGTTTACTTTGCTTAAGAGCCTTTGATGAAGGACCTTGTCAAAGGCTTTGTGAAGGTCCAAGTACATTATATCGACTGGATCACCCATGTCCACATTCTTGTTGACCCCCTCAAAGCCTTCTTATAGACTGGTGAGGCATAATTTCCCTTTACAAAAGCCATGTTTACTTCTTCCTAACAAATCATGTTTATCGACGTGTCTGATAATTCTGTTCTTTATGATAGTTCCAACCAATATGCCTGGCACTGAATGTAGACTTACCAGCCTGTGATTGGCAGGATCGCTTCTGGAGTGTTTTTTATAAATTAGCATTACATTAGCTATCCTCTGGGCATCTGGTACAGAGGCCAAACTGATAGTTACATGCCACCGTTAATAGTTCTACAGTTTCATATTTGAGTTCCTTCAGAACTCCGAGTGAATACCAGTTGGTCCTGGTGATTTTTATTAATGTTTAATTCATCATTTCCCCCCCAAAACTCCTCTATTGACTCCTCAATCTGGGATAGCTCCTCAGATTTGTCCCCTAAAAAGAATGGCTTGTGTGTGGGAATTTTCCTACTGCATAACACAGGCCAAAGTTAGTAACCCTGTAATTTCTGCGCCAAGCCCATAACTTCTGTTTGAGCTGTATATTTCACAAAAATATCCAGTCTTGACTTAAATAATTTAGTTGATGGAGAATCCATCATGTCCCTAAGTAAACTTTGCCATTGGTTAATTACTCTCACTGTAATTTGTTTTGAATTTGTCTACTTCAAGTTCCCACCATTGAATTATGCCTTTTTTTCTGCTAGATTAAAGTGTCTTCTATTACCAGAAATCTCTTCCCAATGCACATACTTGTAATGTACCCCAAGAATCTTCTGAAATATATATTAAACACACACACACACACATCCCCGTGGATAGGTCATGCACTATCAATGCTTCCGATGAAGTGAGCTGTAGCTCACGAACGCTTGTGCTCAAATAAATTTGTTAGTCTCTAAGGTGCCACAAGTACTCCTTTTCTTTTTGGGATACAGACTAACACGGCTGCTACTCTGAAAACTATCAATTGTGTATTTCCCACACCTGTTCAGGATTGTATTCACTGACTTCAATAAATAATTTGAAGTTCCTGTTTTTCCTGTGCTTTTATAACTTAAAACAGTCTCTTTAAAAGTGTATCTACAAAATAACTGTACCCTACCCCCCCACATCTTATTTTCCAAATAAGCCATTTGCCACACTAAGGACCTAATGTTTATATTTTTACAAATTAACTGTCCATTGCATTCTGCTTTTTAAAAGGGCTGGCTTATATATTCTTATAGTTAACATTCATTCTATTCTGTATAAACTAGAAATTATTGACAGAGTCAAGGCCAATTGTTAGAATCACCACAAACATTTTCTATTATAAACTATGATAAAAACAGGTTGATTGTGGGAGGAGGGAAAGCAACAAACTAATCAGGAAAACTTGTATCAATTAATTGAGCCCTGAAGGTCTACAATCAGATTTTCTATGTTGCGCAATATAACTGCAAATTACTTGACTTCCCTATGTTTGTCCAAGAGGTCAAATCAAATCTTCATTCAAATTACACAGAGTTCCTGGATGTTGCCAACTTGCAATTATCTTTGCTTTAAATAATAAATATAGAAAAATGTATTTTTAGATGTTACTATTGTACTAGAATATTTTCATGCAAGAGATTCCCATGCAAACATTAACTATGAATGAGAGGAAAGAAGAAAACATGTTATGTTAATATTAAACTACTTTTTAAATAGAGGAAGGGATTTGCTGGTAAAAAAAAAAAGTGTGTGGATGTTGGTTAACAAAAAAATCTCTTCAATATAAATTTAACTTTAACTACAACAAAAACTTATACCTCAATTTACTTGAAAGCCAACTGAAATTAAATAGGAAAATTATTTTCATTTATTTATTTTTTATAAATCGGTGTAAGTCTCCCTGACTGAACTAGATCTACACTGACACTAGCTAGGAAGGAAAAATAATGGAATGTGGATGTTAGTGAAATAGATCAACATGTTGCTCTGGCAGTGGCTGCCTGGGATCAATATTTCCCTCCCCACCCTTCCTTTGTTTTTAACATGTGGTAGACATGTTCTGGTGTCACTTGTGTTGGTGTAAATCAGTCAGTAAAGTTAAACTAGTTTTGTGTTAATGTAAACAAGATCAGAACTGGGTCCATTAACTTTACAAAGTTTATTTTTAGGCCCTGACTCTATGTATAATCATTGGATGATGGCTTCTCTATCCTTATGAAATATAACCAAATTGCATTGGAACTTCTCAGTGTTTTGTTTTGAGTGGCTGATTATTCTATAGTCTACATTTCTATCCGGTGATGAGGCTTTCCAAAGGAAGAAATGGAATAGTCAGTCAATAAAGTGGGAGAGCATTGAATAGGTTCTCACAGTGCAATAATTCAGAGAACATATGAAGCATTCAAAGTTTGCCACATATCATCTTCCCATGACAGATGCTTGTAAAGAGCCAGAAAGTGCCTCTGCCAGAATTTATTCCTGGCACAATGACTGCAATGTGAAGAATGCCATTACTGAAGTTTGTGCCTGAGCTTTATAAACTTTCATTATGGTAATAATATTTTAAGGTGTTTACAACAAACTGGTCTATGAAATTTGTTCTGCAGCTTGAGAGTAGCATTTTACTGCTAAATTTGGAAAACAAAAACTATGTTGGGTTGTTTTTGAATTATAGGAATGTAGAAAAGGCTTGATTCAGACACTTTTGCACTTTTTTATTATTATTACAGTTTGTTAATCAAATGAATATAACAGTTAAATTGCAATAATGCACTCTACAGTAGCAAAAACAAAACAAAAGAAAAAACCCTACCCAAAATACAGCTTCTTTTACTCAGTTGAAAAAATACTTGTAGTTATTTCTTTCTGCAGAGATTTAAGGAAGTAGCATTGAGGAAGTCATATTAGGAGGGGCTCTGTGCTGAGTATGAACATGCTAAAGCCAAAGTATTACAGGACTGAACATACGGAGGGTAGAAGGATAAGGATCTGGCCTTGGGCCTTTTATCTGAATATAGGCTCTGAGACTGTGAGGGGCTTCAGACCTGAAACACTCCATTCCAAGGTAGATGTTAGAGTTGATGCAAGAAGGATTGTCATTGTCTTGTCCTGTCAATCATTGTCTTGTCAATTATTTGGTAGGAATCGTGATTTGATGGTTAGGATCTTGATCCAGGACTATAGCTTTAGCTTTGATATGGGGTCTGCAAGTTCACATTCTTTAGAACCATTAGATGTTGTGCAGAATAAGGTTATATAAATTTCATTATGCACTGGTAGCTTTGTAGATCTGTCACTCTAAGCAGATGGTATTCTTATGTCTAAAGTTTAAGTATTAACACAAATAAACAATAAGAAGAAAGACTGCCTCAGTCCAAGACTACAAACAGACATTACAAATAATCTTATTTATAAACATGGGGAGATATGCCAACACTTTGAGACAGTGTCACAGTACATAAAGACTTCAAAAGACTAACGCAATCTTAGAACGGTTAGCAGTGATATTTAATACCTGGAAAGATACTCAAACAAATTATTACACAATCAATTTGTAAGCATGTAGAGGATAATAGGGTTATAAGGAACAGCCAACATGGATTTGTCAGGAACAAACCATGCTAAACCAACCTAATTTCCTTCTGTGACAGGATTACTGGTGTAGTGGATGGATGAAGCAGTAGATATGATCTGTCTTGATTTTAGCAAGGTTTTTGACACAGTCCCACAAGACATTCTCATAAGCAAACTAGGGAAACGTGTTCTAGATGAAATTATTATAAGGTGGATGCACTACTTGTTGAAAAATCATATTCAAAGAGTAGTTATCAGTGGTTCACTGTCAAACTGGCATCTCTAGTGAGGGGGGCATATCTACTGGGGTCCCATAGGGATCAGTCCCAGGTCTGGTACTAGACAATATTTTCATTAATGACTTAGATTATGGAGTGGAGAGTGTGCTTATAATATGTGTAGATGACACCAAGCTGGGAGGGGATTAGAATTCAAAATGATCCAGATAAATTGGAGAGTTGATCTGACTTTAACAAGATGAAATTCAATAAAAATAAGGGCAAAGTACTGCACTTAGGAAGGCAAAATCAAGCACACAACTACAAAGTGGGGAATAACTGGCTAGGTGGCAGTACTGCTGAAAAGGACCGGGGGTTATAGTGGATCACAAACTAAATGAGTCAACAATGTGATGCAGTTGAGAAAAAGGCTAATATCATTCTGGGGTGTATTGACACGAATGTTGTATGTAAAACATGGGAGATATTTGTCCTGCTTTACTCAGGACTGGTGAGGCCTCAACCGGAATACTGCATCCAATTCTGGGTGCCACATTTCAGGAATGATGTGAAAAAATTGGAGAAGGTCCAGAGAGAAGCAACAAAAATGATAAAAGGTTTAGATAACCAGACTTGTGATGAAAGGCTAAAAAAACTGGGCATGTTTAGTCTGGAGAAAAAAAGATTGAGGGGGACCCTAATAAGTCTTCAAATACTTTAAGGGCTGTTATATAGAGAACCCAGATCATTATTCTCCATGTGCACGGAAGGTAGGACAAGAAGTAATGTGCTTAATCTGAAGCAAGGAAGATTTAGGTTAGATATCAGACAAAACTTTCTAACTGTAAGGGTAGTTAAGCTCTGGATTAGGATACTAAGGAAGGTTATGGAATCCCCATTGTTGCAGCTTTTCACAAACAGCGTGGACAAACACCTGTTAGGGATGATCTAGGTTTACTTGATCCTTCCTGAGCATAGCAGGTGAGACTTGGTGGCTTCTTGATGTCCCATCTGGCCCTACATATCTATGATTCTATAAATGGAATCTTGCTTTTTGCCTGATGCATCATATTGTTAAGTGTTGAGCTTGTTGAGAAATATCACATAGGTATTGCTGACTCACTGAGGCAGGTGATTCATTACCCCACCTAGAGGTAAGGGAGGTGGAAGCCACAGTCTCAGAAGAGACATTGTAAGATGTGGGATGAGTTGTCTGGAGGGAGGGACTTTTGGAGAAGCCAAATCTTGGGAGAAGTTTACTAAAAAATAAAATTCAACCCCCAACCATGTAATCCCATTATGCTATTAGGAGATCAAAATAATGTGCTCTCGCAGTGTTACAATCCTTGTTAGTACAGTCTGCTCTTCTTGCTCACTTCTGCCATTCATCCCAAGCCCACCTCTCCACCTACTCCAGGGCACATCACATTTCCCTCTGGACATGGCCAGCATGCAGGTGTAACTCCTAAATTCTAGCAAGCCAGCAATTTCTCAGATTCTGCCTTCCTGTCTCCCCACTGCCTACCTGAGTCTAGGATGTAATATTATCCTTCCCCCACCTCCCCAACCTTTGCACCTCATAGATCTATTTGGTTAATATGTCTCTCTTAGAAAGTGGAGATTTTACATTAAAAACTCAGGCTTTTTAGAAATACAAATTTAATTAAATTAGTAATTCTATCCCACTCATGCTTAAAATAAGAGGGAGCTACATTCTTTTTTCCTCCCTGGATCAGAACTTAAATAATACAGCAATCAGTTATTGCAGCAGTGCTGTTGAAGGATTTATTTATATTGTAGTAATGAAATCAAAGACATCAGTAGGAAGTAAATAAAATTAACCACAAATAAGGCTGGCATCTATTTGCTGTATATGGAACAAAGATGGGGGGTGCTGTGTTAGCATGTGGTCTGCATATGGGTTATCACAAATACACTGTGAAAAATGGGAAGTTAAGTTAACCAAGATGTGTTCATCATGAATTCTTCCTCAGCAATAGTCCATGAAGAGAGAGGTAAAATAAGTCACATTAATAGGCGATTTACATTTAATTCAGCTATGCTGTACCAGTGAAACACCAACAGACCCCGGTCACTGGCGGGATTGAACCTGGAACCTCAGTGCATGAGCCTGTACCGCATGAGCTAAGAGCTAACTGGCTGTTAGAGAGAGAGATAAAATGAGTCTGCCCTACTGCCTTAGCTAAGTGGTCTCGGTGCTACTATATGGGACAGAACACCACACCTAGAAGGTGTGTAGGTTACACCAGCACATACCTCCTCCTTCAGGGTCTCACCTTGATTAGAGGGTCTCTAGATGCTACTGCAATGTACATAAAATATACCTGTAGTGATGTAATAGCTTTATTATTTATCTTGCACTCCATTTAATATTATCTGGGATTCTGCTGCTATTCAATATGAATTCAAAGGGCTTACTTTTCTGATCATCCTTTTTGAAATGTGTTTTGGCCTGTAGACCTTTCATCTTATACTGTAAGTCTGTTATAGCTAGCTAACAACTTAAACAGAGTCTGTACCGCAGACAGGACACCTGCTTCCTGAACAAAATGTTAGTGATGCAGTAGGAGGTATGTAGGGGATATAGATAGATAGATAGATATACACACATACAGTAGAACCCTTATTTTATGAACTATTTGGGATTGAGGAGTCCATAGAATTGAATATCTCAAAATTACAGTAAGTCTGGTGCATAAATTGCTGTATGGTGCACTGCATTATCTTAAAAGCACTGGAAAGTGATGTTCAGTGCACTGAAGGCATCAGGCTGTGTAGAGATGTTGACTTGTTCTTCACCAATATCACTTCCTTTATATTTTTTTCCATCAAGAAAAAAAAGCCTACAGCCCTGGTATGCCCTGTGGTAGGGCCAAGCAAATGTGTAGACCTTGTACTTTAGGAAAGCAGGCTATACTCCATAAAGGGGTGTAAAGGTGGTATGCTTGCCCTGCCTGCCAGGGGGCTCAGGTAGCCATTCTACCTCTTGGTGTTCTCTCTAAAGTGGGATTTGGTCCACACCATCTGTTACTTGTGACTGTACCAACACCATATTTAGGCTTTATGGTTTGTTGTCAAAGCTGAAGTGTGAGTGAGCATGGGGACTTGTGGGTGACCCTGCATTTACTTGTGTCAACATGGTAATGGTTTCCAGTATGCTCATTTTTAAAATGTGTTTATGTTTAAGGGCTTTGAAGATTAGAATCAATAACTTATGGGAGATATTTACATACCTTTCTTTTTTCTGTTTGTTGGTCTTTCTGTTTTGGAGCTCAAACCAATCCACGTGAGTACATCAGAAGAGTGAATGTTATTATTCAGAGTACCATAGCCCTAGTTATGGACCAGGGTCCAACTGTACAAATACAGAACTAAAAGACTGTCCCGGCCCCAAAGGAGCTTATCGTCTAAGTTTAA
Organism: Chelonia mydas; assembly: GCF_015237465.2. Taxonomy (NCBI): domain Eukaryota; kingdom Metazoa; phylum Chordata; order Testudines; family Cheloniidae; genus Chelonia; species Chelonia mydas. The sequence goes on along the minus strand of NC_057851.1, from coordinate 26,687,425 downwards.
GGTGAGAGACAACAGATGCGTATAGACAGGTGGACAATTACAAGGAAACAATGAGACAATATTGTCATTGTGATAGTGGTCTTGGCCCATCAGCCTAAGTTTTATGTAGGCAAAGGAGAGATTTTAAAGTGGCTTTGGAGATGTTTACAGCAAGTTCTGTGCATTGTGGATATGCTTACAGAGCATCACTACGGTCTGATTGTGGCTTTGTCACTGACTACAATGGCAAATGAAGAGGGCAGAGTAGATGCAAAGCAGGAGCTTTGGCAACAATTCAGACTTCTAGGGTTCTGGAGAGGGGGCCTTGCCACCCTTTTAGGAGTGCAGCCTATGTTCCTCTCCATAATGACTCATCTCCTGTGTTTGCCTGACTTCCACGTGGTGGTAGCTTCTAAATAAGCTTTTTAAAATTACATTTGAGTATTTTATTTATTAGACTCAAAATCTTGGGGAAAAATATTTATCAATTTCACACTCTGCACCCACTCCCTGGACTTGTGATCTCGCTCAAAGGCAGCAACAATTCAGTGCTTGGTATTGGCACTGAGGGATTGTCTAGTGAGTGGCTCCATTAAATTTCCAGTTCATGTGAATATGCTGCTACTAATGCTGTCTTTGTGTGTTTATGCTGGAAACGACTTTAAATGTGCAGGCTCTTTTATCCATGAACAGAACCGTGCTGTTTTTCCTCCAAGATCCTTTTTTAAAAATGTCTATGTACTCCAGCAAACTCAGCCTGCCTCTAATAGTAGCATTCTTAGGGTATGTCTACACTAGCACTGTGCATACGTCCATAATTGTGCCATAAATGTGACTGGTGTCCATGTCTAAACACTATGGATGCATCTGAAGGTGGATACAGGGTGAATAAGCTAGCATGCTTAAGGGGTGTGGGTTAGTACATGCCTTGGGCTGTGGTAGGCCCCATACCAAAGATAATGTGAATGGAGGACATGGGCATGTACCAGGTCTCAAGTTTGAATAGTGACCCACATCCATTGCCACAGTTCACTGAACTCTTTTCTGCCTGACCCTTACCCAATCTATAAAGGCCCCTGCGTCCCTGATTTCACTGGTAGAAGGGAGCTGTACTGAGCATATCAGAATGGTTTTCCACTTCCCTTTTTTGATCCATACAGGTGAATATGGATCCTCTCCTGTGAGCAGCTTCGTAGTCTGCTCCCACACCCAGTTGCTGATCAATGGGTGATCAGAATACAGCAGGCTCCACAACTTCTGGACTGGCAGGAACAATCATCTCTACTGGGAAATTTCACAGAGGCTGGAGCAGGCAGGTATCTAGCAGATTGCACTACAGTGCCCAGAATGCATCAAGCATCTGAGGCAGCTGTACTGGAGGGCAAAAGGCTTGAACACTCACTCTTGGAGGGATCCTTGGACATGGATGTTCTAGGAGGAGTTGGGCCAGGTGCTGTTAAGGGCTCCCAGTACAGAGTGGCTCATGACCCCTTCCTTAACCCCGCTGGCCTCACTGTCGGATGGGATGCCAATGAGGGCCAGAGTGAGGATGCAGCAGGGACCCTGGAGAGTGCCCCAGAAGACCTGGAGGATGAGGACATGTCATTTTGCACCTTTATCCAGAGGAGGCAATAGAACAAGTCCTCTGATGAATTTGAGGACCACCCCAAGCAGCAGCAGTAACCATAACCCAAAGCTGGTAAATTACAATGGGCCCCCCTCTTCCACATAAATATCACCTCTTGCTACATTCCTGATTTTAAGCCCAGCCCCATGCTGCTGCACCTCAAAATGGTCCCTGAGGAAGATGTGGCTATAAATCAAAGGTTTTGTTGATTTTCCAGGAACCACTATTACACATTTGGCAGAAGCTATAAAACAGATTATTGAGGGACATTCATTGTGCCCCAGTCTGTGCATTTCTTGGCCAGCACGCAGACAGCGATGGTCCAGGGACTGCAGAGACAGGGGGAAGGGAGGGGGCAGGTTTAGAAAGGTCCTGGTTGGGGAGGGGACAGTTGTAGGAAACATATAGTTGATTATAAAAGTTATTAACAGCTGTTTTTTTCTTGGAGGACTACATAATGTCTGTGCTTCTTCCCCCAAATCTTGCTATCCCCTTACTAATGGGAGCTGTGAGGCAGGGGATTGTTGAGGTGAGGGGCAGGGGTCTGGGTCTGTGAAGGGAACCCTTTAATTGTCTGAGAAACATCACAGCAGTCATTTATCCTTGGAAGAGTACAAAAATTGTTACTGTCCGTGGTGCGTGGACTCACCCCACACTGAACTGAGGGAAACAGGAGTGGGAGAAGGATTCAGTCTGTTGTGGTGTTCCTTTGCTGAGGAGAGGCAAGAGGCTTGCAGTGCTGATCTGAAATTTCTGGGAATTAAATAATGTTGCGATATGTCTCTTTCTTTCCCTATTCATGTCATTGTTGTTAGCGAGGCACAGATGCTGGATTTTCCAGTGGTGCCAGGGGGATGGAGAGTGGGCAGCGTTTGTTGTTTGCTTCTCCCTTTCTATGGAAATTCTGTATGCTAGCTGAAAATATGGTTAATTTCAAGTAGAATTGCCTCCCAGTCATGTAAGGATATCTCAGCAAAGTTCTGGTCTAGCTGGAGTTCTTGCTGGGTCTGGAGATTCAATGGCAGTGCAAATATCCTTGGTCCACCTTCATAGCTGGCCACACCTCTGCATTCAGTAATATATAAAGGGGTGACCATTAACAGAAATATTTCTCTGGCATAGTTACTGGCTGTACTCCACAGGACTGGAAAGCCACCTCTGTTTTCCATTCTGCTACCTCAAAAACCAGTGTGTTCTCCAAATGTTGGCCAGCCTTAAAAGAATAAATTGCAAACTGGTAAAATAGCTCCTGGGAAGAATTGACCCTTCTACCACCTTGAGACAATTGTCAAATTTTATTTTTTTAAAAAACATTAGTACATGTATCTTACTGTTATTAGCCTCTGCTGCTTCCTTGGGGACTACAAGAGTTGTCAGGGAATCAAGTGTAGTGTAACAGTTTTCCTGGAATGCTGAAAGGTATCAATATTGTTGCTTTCCACAGCAAAATTATGTAATGTAGGGGGATTTCTTGGTTTCTTCCAAAGGAAAAAAAATGCTACTCTTCTCTTTGAATTGGCAGGACTTTTGGCTCCTGAGGGGGAAACCATTCCACATAGAGAGCAGGAGCAGCACCCCAGAGATAGCAGGATCCTGGAGGACCTTCCCGTTTGCATGGATAGGAGGAACCAGGAGCAGTTTCAGTTCCACAGAGCATGGGATAATGGGTCTCTTCATCATGAAGAGACACTGATGAACCAGTTCCTGAGCAGGATAAATACCATAGGGAAAGGGAGCATGTCCTAATGGAGAGGCTCATTGAACTGATGGCCAAATGAGTTCCACATATTGCATTAGCCACTGCACCTCTCCAGCAACCAGCAACACAACCACCATCTCCTCCTCTGCTGTATAGGGTGCTAATGAGGTGGAGGACTCAAACCACCTGAATGATCTTGAGAAGCCTGCAGAAGTCCTAGGACAATATCCTCCACCAGCATCTGAAACCCTTCACAGAGTGACACCACTGAGCACCTAGGAAAGGAACAATGAGGCCATGGGAGTCCCTGAAGCCCACTATGTGCCTGCCTCTCACCCCAAACTCTGTGCAGGAGAAGTGCCCAGTTGTCCCCCAGAACACTTCCCCTCACCTCACTTGTCAGGGGGAGGGGAAGAGCAAGGAGACAAGTTCAAAGACATTGACATTTTGCCATTGTTCATGGATTCAGTCTCTTTGTGTTTTGCTGATTTACAGTTCCTTTTAAGAGTTTCAATTTCACATTTGGTATACCAGCTATAATAAATGTTATAGTTTCCTTGATTTGTGTGTAGACTCTCCTTCTTAAGTATGATGAACGTAAGATGTTTTCAGGTTCAGCATTGGACCTCATGATTCATAGCATATCAATTGAAATAGTGTAACTGTCTGGGGCCATCACACTGCAAATGTTCTCTGTCTGCCATGTACCCATGTAACCCCAAATTCCACAAATGCACAGGAGGGCTGAGGAAAACGCATGGTTATGGGCTGAGAAAGCTCCAGCAGCATTAAAAGCAGCAGAACTCACAACACAGAAAATAGGTAGATAAATGTCTTTATGCATTGGTTCTATACAGAACAACAAAACACAATTAAAGTAACAATACAGGCAACTGCCAGTATTCTGTGATTAAGCAGCCCCTTCCGCCCCCCTCCAAACTTGAACAGTTTCAACCTTGGGTTTAGTGTTCCATAACAGCCCATAGGTGCAAATAGCTCCCCAATGAACAATGGGGAAAAAAGAATGGGCAAACCCCCTCCCCCCACAAACCAAGTGCTGCTAAGACAGACCGAGTGCTTCTAATGAGATGTTTGCAAACAAGTGTGAGCACTGACACAAAAGCATTGCACAATGATTGCAGTACAGCTCAGCCATCACCCTCCACAGCATAAACCCAGCCTCTAAGGTGTTACCCAGAGGGGGAACAGCAACAAACAGTGAATGCCCTTTGGCTAAAAGGGAACAAACCCCTCAAATCTATATAGCCCCCACAAGTATGTGCCAGTGTTCCCTTCTCTGCTTTTCCAGCAGCTGTGAAGGTGTCCCTCGGCACAGGCAGATATCACTCTCTGCCTCCCTACTGTTCCAAGATGTGTGGTCATATGGTCTGTCTGATTTCCCTTGCCTGCTGGGAACCAGGATCAGCATGCATGTGGGTGGGATCTGGTTCCTGTACAGAGTCTGTAAACACGACTTGTTCTCTGCCCCCTCTGGACAGAAACACTCGTCTTTACCCTCACACATGGTATGCAACACGCAGCAGGCAATGCTTATGTGATGCACTGGCCATGATGGCATCCAGATGGGTGCGTAGGTAGTGCGAATGAGCTTTCAGCCTACCAAACGCAGCCACTGATCATTCTGCAGCTACTGAGTTTATAACTGAATTCCCTTTTTCCAGGGACATTGATGCTGGGGTATGGTTTCATGAGCAAAGTTAGCAATGGGTAAGTGGGGTCTCCCAAAGTAACTGTGGGCACAGGCACACTGTAGAGAACTATATCATTTCTAGGGGATAAAGTCTCTCCTTCCCCCTTTCCAGTATAATCCTAATCTTCTCAAATCCCTTGTGTGTGTGTTCCATGTTGGTATTGATGGATCTCCCTCTGTTGTCCACCAAGCCTTGGAAAATGAGAGAACAGTAACCTTTTTAGCTTACATACTCATTCATCCCTTTTGGTGGGCAAAATATTGGGATATGGGTTCCATTGGTGGCCCCTGCATCATTCAGAAACCCTATCCTCTCATATCCAGCTATTATTTATGGAACTTTTCGGATAGCAAGCTCACGTGGGTAGATCACAGTGTTAATCGCCTCACAAACTGCACAGCCACAACCCCAACAGTGGAATTTCCATCTTGGCAACTGACAGACAGCTGTCTTGTGTTGCTAGCTTCCACAAGGCAATAGTTACCCTCTTCTGCACTCTGGTAGGGCTTTCCTGAATCCAGTGTTCTGGCACAGGAGGCATGGTGCAAGTTCCTCAGATAGCTCCATGAAAGGTCTGTTTCCTCATTTGGAAGTTCTGAAACCACTACTGGTCATTCCAGATTTGCAAAACTATGTGTCCCTAACAATTTTGCAGTGTAATCTCTGAAAGTCTTCATACAACATATGAATCTTTTGCTTTAAACAGAAATAGCTTGCAAAAACATTGTTTACTTTAACAAATGTTTTTGTTAAGAAATAATTAACAGTACAAGTGCTGCTTTCTCATTTCTCTTACATGTTGGTCTATAGGCATGTAGAGATGCAGAAACAAATATTAAAGATTTTATAAGTAAAGGAGATGTGAAGAGCTCTATTTAAATGCCGTGCGTGCTCCTTCAAGCACAAAGTATTTTAAGCAATAAAAGCAGAAGAACACATTATTTTCTGCCAATTTCAGGAAAAAGAGTGAATGATCTCTTGGCAAATCTTACTCAAGGCTATTTTTGGATCCATTTCCCCATCCAGTCACCTCATCACCACCACAAAGACATTCTTTAAAATGGCAAAGAAAGAAAAAAAGAAAGCTGAACAGAGTGGCATCACAGGATAATATATCAGTAATATTATTCCATTGGTGAATCTGACTCATGTAACTGTGAAGCAGTTGACCCTCTGGGCTCCATTCTGTGTGTGATATGTGGACTTTTTGAATGGCCTCCGGCTCTTCAACCATTCCCATCTCCCATGTGCAGTGGAATTGTTGAGGTTCTGCTAATGAGGCCCTGAACTGTCAAAGAACCACTCTTTGATGCACCTACTATAGGACATTCTGGGACAAGATACCAGATAAAATGAGGCAAGAGTTTGTTTCAGTTTTAATGACTGTTATGTATAGTTCTTTCTTCTAATATCCTATCTTAACCATTTGGTACAAAAGTGCTTTTTTGGACTCTCTCTGTCCTTCTAAGACAAAACTTGTGCAGAGTCAATGCATCCCACTTGTGTAAGGATTTCCCTTATATTAACTTGATTAACTCTGGCTAGTCAGAAGAAGCCAGCAATGACTACTATAACTCCTCTAGATGCCTTACTGCCCTATCAAACTCAATGATCTATATCCTTGATAGCTTCTTTTAAAGTGTTGTATGGGCAATTTATCGAGCCCTAACGAAACATTTGATCACATGCTAAAGTGTAAGAGATGCCTGTACTGAACCTATATTAATCTCCCCAAATTTTAATATTTTTAAAATGGCTGTAAAATGTTAATCTCTAAAAGTAGAAACAGTTAATTTCTGTCTAGCTGGCCATTTCTTTCTATCTCCCAAATTACATGCTAGAAGTTGGAAAATAGTCTATAAAAGTCTTGTTTCCAATTAGTATTTCACTTCTATCGTGTCTTAGACTGAAGGGTGAAGAAATCCACATGTGAGCAAGGCTAATGAGCCCCAAATAAAATGCATAATCCCTGTCTACTTTATGGCCTAACTTACTGGAGATGAAAACAAACATCAATTAGAGCATTGTTTCCAACCAGACCTTAATAACACTTGTAATTTTTAAATGTCTTGTGCAAGATTTAGAGCTTTTATAGAGCACCTCCTCTAAGATCAAATTAAAGTCACAGATCATTATGATACAGTCATTTGATTTGAAGGAAACTGTCCATTTGGCTCAGCACAGTGGTCTGAAAATACACGTAGTGAGGAGCACTTCTCACTATTGCAAACCTGTGAAATATATTTGAAAATAAAGCTACTTAAAATATTAAGATGGCTATTTTCATTGTCATTAAGATGTTGAAAAAGAATCAGTTTGCCTCTTCCATGTCACCTTTAACTTTACTTGTTTAGTGAATATTTGCAGGTTTTGAAGAACCAGATAAGTGTTAATTGTTATTCAAACATTCTAAGTTATTTGTATCAGAATAATATAAAAAGTTAGTTGTCTTAGATTTATGCAAACAATTGGAATATTTTCTAAGGATAAAAACACAATTTGCATTCCACAATATAAATTTCAGATTTGCAACATACCTAAGACATGATGGCGTCCCTATCCGCTCTTTATAAGGATACATAGATACTAAAGTTATGGGGTTTAAAAAACCATAAACCTCAGCCTAAGTTTCCCTAGTTGAACCTAGGGTTCCCTCCAGGACAACCTTTGTCCTAGCTCCTTCAATCTAGATAACTACTGCCGTTTCCTTTACATTCCAAGTGGAGTCAACAAGTTGCACTAATTACAATGACTCAGCAGTTTTACTCCAGCTTCTGAAAAGGTGGATGAGAAACAGAGCTGGGCAGGAAATAATTTTTCCATCCCAGGAACATTTTTTAGATTTCAGAATTTTCTGCTGAATAACTTCTTCATCTAAAGCCAGAGCTTGTGAAAGATTCTGCTCCTCTTGCCTCAGTTAGAGCACTATTTCCCATCAAATCTTAATAACACTTGTCACCTTTGTCCTGAATCAGGACAAAAACTCAAAATTTTCAAAAATGTTCACAAAAAAATCAACAATCTGACTATCTGGGGGGGGGACCAGCTGAAGAGTTTCATTGTAATTTCAACTTTTTTGTTTTGAATTGTTTGGATTTTTTCTACTACAATTGTCTTAAATTTCTAAAGGAAAAGCTGTTTTCCACTAACAACAAATGGAATTTTGTAGACAGACATGATGGAAATGCCACCAATGTCTACAGTCAGGACTTCAATGTCATTATTATCAGTCATAGATGCTGTGTTGATGACAACATAAAAAAAATGGTGCTGACGTATTGCTCATATGGTCTTTTGATGGCCAAGTTCATCCCAACTATCTGGGGCAGTTGTTGTTAATCCCTCTGTGTGTCTCCTGGAGTCATAACACCTGGCAGTTGTCGTTAGTGCATATTTTTGGCTATAAGATTTTATTTGGCACCCATGATATTATTTGTCAGTATTATTGCAGTGCCAGCTCTGATGAGGACCTATCTGAATGTCACTGATGACTGCATTGACATTCCAGTACAGTTGGTCAATTATGTTAACAATTGCATCAGTCCGCAGGCACAGATGTAGTCTTTGGTCATATTATAGTGGTGGATGTTCTGCAGGATTTGCAGATTCAGAGAATCTGACAGGGGCCACAACATGAATGCTATGAAATTTCTTTTAGCTGATAATCGAGTTGGATGATAAGCATGTGGAAATTGTGTTTTTACATTATTTTGGTGTGAAGGCTCCCATTTCAATGACATTCTGACTTTAAAAAAATGTACTTTTCTTGATTGTGATCCAGATCAGTATGTTGCAATTTCTCAGAAAAATGTAAAGAAAATCTCATTACTTTTTCATCACTCTGGTAAGATCTTTAAATTAGGTACTCTAGTTAGCAAAGAGTCTACTTGGAAGGAAAGGGGGGACAATTTTACTAGAACACCAGATGAAGATCTAGTGGTCATGTAGGTAGTTTACCATGTGGCCTGCTAGACAAAAATACAGGAAAGCAGAAGCTGTTTATTCCTTCTGTTTATGTGATAAAATAATATATATTAAAAAACAAGTCCAAAGTATCTTTTTCTCTGCTAGGTAAACCAGAAACAAAGACATGGTATCTAAATAAAGACTTAAAAATGGACCAACTCCAGGCAAATCAGGCTTTGAAGGAAATGTGACAAAATACACAATTGAAAGGGAGAAATTAAAGAAACTAAAAAGAAATGGAAAGTAAATAGATGATTCAGGCAGTTATTTCTGCAAGAAGCAATAGAAGTAGAATCTTTTACAAGCTCTGGCTTTAGATGACTAACAGTAGAAAAACTGCAAACATGTGGCAATGCCACCTGATTTGTGTTTATAAGGACAACAGAGAATGCAGAGCTTCAGGTTGTGGAGTTTGACTTGCAAATGATTTTGGGTTTGCTAGCAATAACAAGTACACATAGAGCAAAGTGTCAATATGAAAAGAATACTGAAACTTATAGGATAGCAGAATATGTTTAAAGGGATGTGGAGGTGACCAGGAAACTATATCCACAAAAATCAACTCTGAAATAACAGCAGCAGCAATTGATATGCTGAGGAAAGGTATGGGTACCATTATGGGACCCAGTGAAAAACTTAATGGAAAAACTGAAAGTGATAATAAGCCTGCAAGAAACTAAAATTGAGTGAACTCAGTGGTAACCATAACCATAAACCTTTAAGAGATTGAATAAGAATTGGTATAGACCCCCAAAGACACGAATAAAGCAGTAAGAAGTGAGGAGTTTTTGAATGACGTAGGCACTTTTGACAATATTACTCTGTATAATTGAGAGTAAGATATTCTATTTATCTTGACGCTGGTGATAAGCACCTTTGTACTATCAAATATTTGTTCCCCATGTAGGTACTTACAGACTGTAATCAAGTCAACTCTTAACCTTCTATTTGTTAAGCTAAATAGATTGACCTCCTTGAGTTTATCATTATAAAGGCATGTTTTCTAATCTTTTAATCATTCTCACAGCTCTTCTCTGAAACATCCCCAATTTACCAACATCCTTCTTGTATTGTGGATGCCAGAACTGGACACAGTTTTCCAGCAGCAGTTGGACCAGTGCCAAATACAGAGTAAATTGACATCTCAACTCCTACTTGAGATTCCCCTGTTTATGCACCAAGGATTGTGTTAGCCTTGTTGGCCACAGTATCACATTGAGAACTCCTGTTCAGCTGATTATCCACCATGACCCCCTATTCTTTTTCAGAGGCACTGCTTCCCAGGATAGAGACCCCCATCCTTTAAGTATGGACTACATTCTTTATTCCTAGAAGTATACTCTTACAGTCCTGCTTTGAGCAGGGGGTTGGACAAGATGACCTCCTGAGGTCCCTTCCAACTCTGATATTCTATGATTCTATGATTTAGCCATCTTAAAATGCATACTATTTGCTTGTGTCTAGCTTACCAAGTGATACAGAGTACTCTGTGTCAGTGACCTGTCCTCTTCATTATTTACCACTCCCCTAGTTTTTGTATCATCTGTAAACTTTGATGATGATTTTATGTTTTCTTCCAGGGCATCTAGCAATGTGTTCTAAAACAATTCCCAGTTCTCATTCACATTTTTCGGATTGAATTCTTTCTCCCAGCTGATCTGACTCATAATTGCTTTCAGCTTTGTGAAATTAGACATTTTTAAACAACCATATATATATATATATATAACAACAGATCTGGACTTTATTTTGTATGCACTTTATAAATATGATCAAAATCATGATCACTTATACCTAAGCAACAATTAATTTTTAGTTCTGTGATAGCTCCTCTTTTAAAATGAGATCGAACAAAGAATTCCTCATTGTTGAATACAACACTTTTTAAATTAGGAACTTGTCATCTATAATGTTTAACAATTCCAAGGAGGTTTTAGTACAGTATGAGTATGAGTATGAGGCAGTATGAGACCTCTAGCATATGTCACTCAAACTGAAGTCCACCATGATCACACATCTTTTTTTCCTCCTGTTTCCTAATGTGCTTTGGTGATCCAACTTGTACTTTATCTGTTAGGACATTGACCCATAAACATTCGAAATCAATTATTTGGAAACAGGTAATGCCATTTTTGATGTAAAGTGCCACTCCCTGTCTCCTTTTGCTCAATTGATCCTTCCTAAATATGTGATAATTGTTGATTTTAACATTCAAATAATGGGAATTATCTTATTAGGTTTCAGTAATACCAAAGAGATTGAATTTGTGTTCACAGATATACACAGAGAACAAATATTTCATAATGGGCTCTTCAATCTAGCAGAGAAAGTTATAACATGACCTAATGATTGGAAGATGAAGCTAGACAGATTCAGACTGGAAATAAGATGTACATTTTTGACAATGAGGGTAACTTAACATTGGAGCCATTTACCAAAGGGCGTGGTAGATTCTCCATCACTGGCAATTTTTAAATCGAAACTGGATGTTTTTCTAAAAGATCTGCTCTTGGAATTATTTTGGGGATGTTCTATGGCCTGTGTTATACAGGAGGTCAGATTAGCTGATCACAATGGGTCCCTTCTGGCCTTCCCATGTATGAAATTATAGACAGATGAGGCTGTCTAGTGTTTCTTGCTGTTCTCTTTAACAGGAAGGGTTAAGGTGGTTATGGTTGTGAAGATTTCACAATGTCCATTCTTTTAAGTGCATGTGTGTGGCTTTTTTAAAGTATAGTGTAACATAGCTATATGAGATTCCAATGTGTTCTTTAGTTGGGGTGTTTTTTTGCAAAGGTTCTTTCAACATTCCCCAGCACGAGCAGTTTAACATTTTCTTTTATTCCCAGATAATTTAAACAGTGCTCTAGCTATTTTCTGGGGGTCATTACAAAGTGATGATATAAAGAAGTGAAACATCCTCCTATCTTCTTCACCCCTCATGGAAGAGAAAGAAGAAAACAATTTTGGAAAGCAGAGGAAAGAAGAATGGAAAGCAACAAATGTGTTTTTAATGTAAAACACCCAAGTCATACATCACTGAGATGACAGAAAGATGACTGCACAGAACAAAGAGTATAAAATCTGATAACTAGGAGAGAGGTCAGGCAGAAGAAATCAGAAGGGATGTAATCTGATGAATGTACTTTCACACTTCTTAGTCACATAATTCAAGAAGTACATTAAAAGACTAAACCCCCCTTGTGTGCATAAATGGAATAAGATGGGAAGATGTAGATGCAACACCTGTGACTCCTGACTACAGAACTACTTTAAAGAAAAAGCAATCAGAAAACATGTAGATACAAAAGGAGGGTGGGGGAGAATGATACATGAAAGAAACATAAAAGTCTCTTGAAGTAAGAATGGATGCAAAAAACAAAATTGAATATTGGCAATGTGTTAAAAGTAGAAGTGTAAAGCAATGAATGCATGAAGAGAGGGGATGCAATAATGGGAACTTTGGAGCAGACAGTACAGGTGGACCCAACTTGGAACACCAGATCCCAATCTTCTTGAAATTTAGGGAAATTTATCTCTCCAGATCCAAAATGTGCTACTTTAACTCATCTCAATCAGGGATTAATGTCGATGCACGGGGGGGAAGTTTGCATGGGCAAAACAGTTTAATTTTACTATAGAAATGTAATGAATACGATTATTTGATTTAGATACACCTAAATTGTGCCATTCTCCTTGCTCTTAATATTCAGTTCAATGGTGCAATATAAATTACAAATAAGTAATACTGATGAGCGCTTCAGTTTTTTCATAGTGTAATTTTGCAACATCAACATTATTGTTCTACTGTTACATGGAGAAATTATTAGTCATAGGAATTTCCTGATATTTTCTCCACTCCATTGTTGCAAAGCTGTACAAAAGTTGGTTTAGTGTAGAAGGCTCCTGTAGGTGCTCTCATGACCTCCCCCACACCCATGGCTGGAATAGGAAATGCAGTTGTAAGAAGGAGGGTGTGGCTGGGCCATTCCTATACTGTGGCCATCCCTGGCCGCCCTATGTATTTCCATAGCCCACCAGAATACAATAGGTGAAATCTTGGCCCCTTTAAAGTCAATGGCAATACTCCCTTTGACTTCACTGGAGCTAGGATTTCACTGAATAAATCCAGTTTGTGCAATATCTTCTACCTTTTCACTTTTCACTTTGATACAAAATGTTCTATTCAGGCAACAGACATCTTTACACTGCCTAGCCCGACTCCTATTCTCCCATTACTAACACAAGCTCTATCTGATTCGATTCAGCAATAATTCACTATACTAATTGCTGTGACAGGACTCTATTACTATGAAAGGCTATTGTCAAGGTACAGCTACAAGAAATCAAAGCAATTTAGAAAATCACAGGGTTAGAATGATAGGAACCGAATGAATTTTCTACATGAACATTCCTCACACAAGAGAGAAGAATTCCCTTTTGTTGGGTAGGCTTGTCAAGATGTAAAAGTCAGAAAAGAAAGGGATAGTACATATTGTAGGTATGACAAAGTGCAATAGCTGTAGTGCAGATAAAGATTTATGATTCCAGAGCTGTCAATCCACATCCAATCACACAGACAAATAAGTAAAAGGAAAGACACTAATACAAAGTGTGCACATTTCATCACCATGCATACAAATAAATCACCACTAATATCATAATTATCATCCTCATCATTAATGACAACCCATATTTTATACTTTTACTGTAGAAGCCAATAGCCAATACCCTCAGGCTACCTTACAGAATAGTGGTAAAGTGACAACATACTCTATGTATGACAGATGCACTCATAATTTCATATGCAGTTACAAAGTAGTGCCTACTAGACATCTCTGCTTTGTGAATATAAAATAAGGCAAGTCACAGCTGGTTTTCTCCTTTACAATCTACTTGCTTTAGCATCACTTTTTTTTAATAATGACAGTTTTAAGCTAAGAAAATTATTGCAAACTACAGGGAACATGGTAAACATTCACTGTGCCGCTCTATGGCAGGAAAAATAAAAAGATTTCTTTGCAGAAAGTACCTGTAAGATCAGAAAACGTGCATCGTAACTTCCTTCTGTTTTTCAAGTCTGTGGAAAGTGTGGTAGCTTGAGATGTGAAATAGTCACTCAGGCTTGGTCTACCCTAGCAAATTAGGTTGGCATAACTACATCATTCAGAGTCATGGAAAATCCACACCCCTGAGCGATGCAGTTGTACTGACCCAACTCCTGGTGTAGACAGTGCTACGTTGATGGGAGAGCTTTTCTCATTGTCATAGCCACAGCCTCCCTGGGAGGTGGAGTATGTACGTCAATGGGAGAAGCCCTCTCATCAGCATAGGTAATGTCTCACTGAAGTGCAGGTGCATAGCTGCAGCATTTTATGTGTAGACAAGACCGCACTCTTCAGTGGCTTAGCCTGTGGCATTGCATTGCTGCCAGAAAAAGAGCATCAGAATCTGATTTTCTTTTCCGTACCTCCTTTCCATTTTGTCCCCTTTTCCTCTCTGACATTGATGAGACAGAATTCATTTAAATTGATCCAAATCATTTTCTGTGTTAGAAACATATCAGTTCAACCCCATAACATTGCTATGTACAAATGGCTATATTTATCAATTATAGCAGTTGACATTTTCTAAGTGCAGTTAAAACATTAACTAGTTAATCTTCACGACAACACTCTGAAACAAGTAGGCAGTATTGTCCTCTTTCTACTGATGTGGATGCTGGTGAAGAAGGTTGAGTGACTTACCCAAAGGCACACCATGAATCAGTGCCAGAGCCAGGATCGTGATTAGCACCAGGATTTCCTGGCTTCCAGATGGAGTTCCTTCCCTTAGAAGATACTGGGTAAAATGTTCAAAAGTGTCTTAGAGACTTAGATGCTTAAGTCACGTTGACTTTCAATGAGATTTAAATTCCTAAATGCTTAAGAGACTTGAAAATTATGCCCATGGAATCTGAAAACAGGTGTTTAAATGGACAAGTTAATCAAGGCACAGGACTAATTTGAAGCTCATATATATATGGGAGACCAGGAAATACATTTCTGTCTGTGTGTATATATATATATACATATATATATACACACAGACAGAAATGTATTTCCTGGTCTCCCATTCTTCCTATGTTAGATCATTGGTTCCCAAACTTCTGTACTGGTGACCTCTTTCACATAGCAAGCCTCTGAGTGCGACCCCCCATAAATTAAAAACACTTTTAAATATATTTACACCATTATAAATGCTGGAGGCAAAGCAGGGTTTGGGGTGGAGGTTGACAGGTTGTGACCCCCCATGTAATAACCTTGTGATTCTTGAGGGATCCCGACCCCCAGTTTGAGAACCACTGCCTTAGATTGTTAGATCTTTGATGTAGCAACTGTCTGCTTGTATATTTGTGCCTTTATGTGTGATAAGGTGGAAATATTATTTGCATAGTGCCAAAGCTCTGTACTGTGCTTTACATACACTTGAATGGTACAAAATTTACAATCTGAAACCGTGATCCTGCAAATACTTAGGCTTAAGTTAAGTATATGCTTATGTGTGGTTCTTTTGGCTTCAGTGGACCTATGCACATGCTTATATTTAAGCATGTGAGTATGTGTTTGCAGGATCATGGTCTAAATTAGACTTTACACAGCTAGGGCTGACAATAAGCCTTGACAGGGATGTACCAATAACAAGCAGAAATGGAAACACAGGCAGCTTTCTGTGCAGAGTAATGGTTTTGTGGCTTTTATTTTTAAAGACAAAACAAATAGAAGCTGGAGTGGAAGTCATTGCTTGTGATTGCAGATATTTTATGAATTTTGCTGGTTCCAAGATTATACAAAGAAATCTCTTCTGTTCTGTGTTCATAATTAAACTTGAGAATTAGCATACTCTCCATCTGAAAGTTGATGTTCACACATTTCCTCATGCTAATGTCTCAGCCTGCAGACTCCAAAAGAGAAAAGCTAGAAAGCTAAAAGTAGTTGGGTGGGTGGAACGTTTATGCCCCTTTTTGGCTTCTTTACAATGGGTGTGCATGTGCATATTTAAAAATAGAAATTTTCCTTTTTTTGTTTGTTTTTTTGCACTGAATAATTCTGCTCTTCTTTATGTTGGAAAATTGTATAGTGACTAGAGAATTTGTGAAATTATGACATCATAAGTGGTCAAGTTCAGTAAGACAGAGGAAGGGCTGTATTATAGTTACAGATGGCATGGTATTGACTAAAAGATGATGGAATTAAACTGATTAAATGAGAATTTAGGCTATCAGGAAGCATTTAGGAATAACAAGGTGTAATGAGGTGCACTCACCTCTCATGAGCACCCCTGTCAAGTGTGTGCGTGCCTGCAGTTTTTTCTCAATTTTCTCCACTCACAGCACCCCTTTGGTTGCTGTCCTTGTCAGGTGGGTCTTTGGTGACTCAGTCCTCCAGCCAAGTCACACTCTGTCCATGTGCAAACCAAACAAACCCCATCTGGTATACACAATCCAAAATGTCCCCAGTGTCCTACAGCGCTCCCTGGGCTCAGTCTTTAATCAGTCCACCAGGTCCCATCATGGTACCCTCATTTGGTCCAGCTAGGCTCCTACTCTGGAACTGAGCAGTGCCCAAGGGCTTCTTCCCTGGAGACTCCTTGCTTCTACTTGAGTCCTCAGTGACCTGATTTCCTGCTGAGCCACTCCTCTTGGACTCAGTTCACTGACCACAGCTTCCTGCTGAGTCAGTCCCACTGAAGCCACCATGCCTTAGGTGCCAAAGTCTAATACCCTTCCTTAGGGTATAGCCACTTTCCCCTCATGGCTGGTGGGGGGACTTGGTCCAACCCGCTGCTCCAAGTCCCAACCCAGGGACCCTTTGAGTATAGCAGTATAGTATAGTGCTGTGTCCCTTTACTAATTGCCACTGTACATTTCCCTGGGCCACTTCCCTGTAGCCCATCTTAGTTGAGTCCCAACAGCCAGCCAGAAGCTCCTTCCTTGCTCCCCCAGATCCTGCCAGTAGCTGCCTGCTTTGTCCCTTGCAGCCCCTGCAGCCAGCCAGGAGCACCTCTTGCTCCCCTGGTCCCTGCTAGCAGAATGAACTCAGTCTGACCCTGCAGCTCCTTTTATGTGATCCTGCAGGGCCCTGGTTGGCTGCTCCCTGCAGCTGCTCTAGGCAGCTTGGACGACCTCTCTATTGCTCTTTTATGGGGAAAGGGTCTCCCGTCAATGTAGCGTGGTGTAGACACTGCTGTAAATCGATCTAAGCTATGTCAACTTAAATTATGTTACTCATCTTAGGTTGAATTTATAGAAGTTGGTTTTTTAGAAATCATTTTTATATAGTTGATTGTGTGTCCCTCCATACAAAATGCTCTAAGTGCATTAAGTGCATTAACTCGGTGGAGTGTTTCCACAGTACCGAGGCTAGTGTCGACTTCCGGAGTGTTGCACTGTGGGTAGCTATCCCACAGTTCCCGCAGTCTCCGCTGCCGAATGGAATTCTGGGTTGAGATCCCAATGCCTGATGGGACAAAAAACATTGTCGTGGGTGGTTCTGGGTACATGTTGTCAGACCCCCCCTCTCCCTCCCTCCGTGAAAGCAACAGCAGACAATTGTTTCGTGCCTTTTTTCCTGAGTTACCTGTGCAGACGCCATACCATGGCAAGCATGGAGCCCGCTCAGCTCACAGTCACTGTATGTCTCCTGGGTGCTGGCAGACGCGGTACTGCATTGCTACACAGCAGAAGCAACCCATTGCCTTGTGGCAGCAGACGGTGCAATAGGCCTGAAAACCAACGTCATCGTGTCCGAGGTGCTCCTGGCCACCTTGGTAAGGTCAGTCAGGAGCGCCTGGGCAGACATGGGCGCAGGGACTAAATTAGGAGTGACTTGACCAGGTCATTCTCTTTAGTCCTGCAGGCAGTCCTATTGTACCATCTTATGGTGAGCAGGCAGGAGATGAGGATGGCTAGTTGTCCTATTGCACCGTCTGCTGCCAGCCAAAGATGTAAAAGATAGATGGAGTATATCAAAACAAGAAATAGACCAGATTTGTTTTGTATTCATTTGCTCCCCCCTCCCTCCATGAAATCAACAGCCGACAATCGTTTTGGTGAGGTCTGTCGGGGCACCTTGAAAACTTTAATGGAGATTCAGTCCTGCCTGAAATACCAGAGGGAGGGATAGCTTAGTGGGTTGAGCATTGGCCTGCTAAACCTAGGGTTTTGAGTTCAATCCTTGAGGGGGCCATTCTGTGTGACAGTTGATTTTGTTTCTCCTTGATGTAAAGCCACCCCCTTTGTTGATTTTAATTCCCTGTAAGCCAACCCTGTAAGCCATGTCATCAGTCGCCCCTCCCTCTGTCAGAGCAACGGCAGACAGTTGTTCCGCGTCTTTTTTCTGTGCAGACGCCATACCATGGCAAGCATGGAGCCCGCTCAGATCACTTTGGCAATTGGGAGTACATTAAACACCACATGCATTATCCAGCAGTATATGCAGCACCAGAACCTGGCAAAGCGAAACCGGGTGAGTAGGCGACGTCAGCGCAGTGACGCGAGTGATGAGGACATGGACACAGACTTCTCTCAAAGCACAGGCCCTGACAATGTGGGCATCATGGTACTAATGGGGCAGGTTCATGCAGTGGAACGCAGATTCTGGGCCCAGGAAACAAGCACAAGCACTTGGTGGGACCGCATAGTGTTCCAGATCTGGGACTATTCCCAGTGGCTGCGAAACTTTTGCATGCGTAAGGGCACTTTCATGGAACTTTGTGACTTGCTTTCCCCTTCCCTGAAGTGCATGAATACCAAGAGGAGAGCAGCCCTCACAGTTGAGAAGCGAGTGGCAAAAGCCCTGTGGAAGCTTGCAATGACAGACAGCTACCAGTCAGTCGGGAGTCAATCTGGAGTGGGCAAATCTACTGTGGGGGCTGCTGTGATGCAAGTAGCCAACGCAATCAAAGATCTGCTGATATCAAGAGTAGTGGCCCTTGGAAATGTGCAGGTCACAGTGGATGTTTTTGCTGCAATGGGATTCCCTAACTGTGGTGGGGCCATAGATGGAACCCATATCCCTATCTTGGCACCGGAGCACCAAGACGGCAAGTACATAAACCTCAAGGGGTACTTTTCAATAGTGCTGCAAGCACTGGTGGATCACAAGGGACGTTTCACCAACATCAACGTGGGATGGCCAGGAAAGGTACATGACGCTCACATCTTCAGGAACTCTGGTCTGTATGAACAGCTGCAGGAAGGAACTTACTTTCCAGACTCGAAAACAACCATTGGGGATGTTGAAATGCCTATAGTTATCCTTGCTATAGAGGGACCCAGCCTACCTCTTAATGCCATGGCTCATGAAGTCATACACAGGCAGACTGGACAGTAGTCAAGAGCTGTTCAACTACAGGCTGAACAAGTGCAGAATGGTGGTAGAATGTGCATTTGGATGTTTAAAAGCACACTGGCGCAGTTTACTGACTCGCTTAGACCTCAGCGAAACCAATATTCCCACTGTTATTACTGCTTGCTGTGCACGCCACAATATCTGTGAGAGTAAGGGGGAGAGATTTATGGCGGGGTGGGAGGTTGAGGCAAATCGCCTGGCTGCTGGTTACACGCAGCCAGACACCAGGGCGGTTAGAAGAGCACAGGAGGGCGCGGTGCACATCAGAGAAGCTTTGAAAACCAGTTTCATGACTGGCCAGGCTACGGTGTGAAAGTTCTGTTTGTTTCTCCTTGATGAAACCCCCCGCCCCTTGGTTCACTCTACTACCCTGTAATCTAACCACCCTCTCCTCCTCCCTTTGATCACCACTTGCAGAGGCAATAAAGTCACTGTTGCTTCACATTCATGCATTCTTTCTTAATTCATCACACAAATAGGGGGATAACTGCCAAGGTAGCCCGGGAGGGGTGGTGAAGGAGAGAAGCACTGGGAGGGGTGATGGAGGAGGGAAGGCCAAGGCCACACAGCACTTTAAAAGTTTAAAAGTTTAAAACTTATTGAATGCCAGCCTTCTGTTGCTTGGGCAATCCTCTGGGGTGGAGTGGCTGGGTGGCTGGAGGCCCCCCCCCCACCGCTTTCTTGGGCGTCTGGGTGAGGAGGCTATGGAACTTGGGGAGGAGGGCGGTTGGTTACACAGGGGCTGTAGCGGCGATCTGTGCTCCAGCTGCCTTTCCTGCAGCTCAACCATATGCTGGAGCATATTAGTTTGATCCTCCAGCAGCCTCAGAAGTGAATCCTGCCTCCTCTCATCACGCTGCCGCCATCTTTCAGCTTCAGCCCTCTCTTCAGCCCACCACCTCTCCTCCCAGTCATTTTGTGCTTTCCTGCATTCTGACATTGTCTGCCTCCCCGCATTCGTCTGTGCTCTGTCAGTGTGGGAGGACAGCATGAGCTCAGAGAACATTTCATCGTGAGTGCGTTTTTTTCGCCTTCTAATCTTCACTAGCCTCTGGGAAGGAGAAGATCCTGTGATCCTTGAAACACATGCAGCTGGTGGAGAAAAAAAAGGGACAGTGGTATTTAAAAACACATTTTATAGAACAATAGGTACACTCTTTCACGGTAAACCTTGCTGTTAACATTACATACATAGCACATGTGCTTTCGTTCCAAGGTCGCATTTTGCTTCCCCCCACCGCGTGGCTGGCTCCTCCCTCCTCCCCCCTGCCCGTGGCTAACAGCAGGGAACATTTCTGTTCAGCCACAGGCAAACAGCACAGCAGGAACGGGCACCTCTGAATGTCCCCTTAAGAAAAGCACCCTATTTCAACCAGGTGACCATGAATGATATCACTCTCCTGAGGATAACACAGAGAGATAAAGAACGGATTTTGTTTGAATGCCAGCAAACATACACTGCAATGTTTTGTTCTACAGTGATTCCAGAGTACATGCTACTGGCCTGGAGTGGTAAAGTGTCCTACCATGGTGGACGGGATAAGGCTGCCCTCCTCAGAAACCTTTTGCAAAGGCTTTGGGAGTACATCCAGGAGAGCCGCGAATGCCAGAGCAAATTAATCATTAAACATACTTGCTTTTAAACCGTGAATACTATTTTAAAAGGTACACTCACCAGAGGTTCCTTCTGCGCCTGGCGGGTCCAGGAGGCAGTCGTGTGTGAGTTCGTGGGGTACTGGTTCCAGGTCCAGGGTGAGAAACAGTTCCTGGCTGTCTGGAAAACTGGTTTCTCTGCTTGCTTGCTGTGAGCTATCATCTTCCTCTTCCCCAAAACCTGCTTCCATGTTGCCTCCGTCTCCATTGAAGGAGTCAAACAACACGGCTGAGGTAGTGGTGGCTGAACCCCCTAAAACGGCATGCAGCTCATCAGAGAAGTGGTGTGTTTGGGGCTTTGACCCAGGGAGGCCGTTTGCCTCTCTGGTTTTCTGGTAGGCTTGCCTCAGCTCCTTAAGTTTCATGCGGCACTACTTCAGGTCCCTGTTATGGCCTCTGTCCTTCATGCCCTGGGAGATTTTGACAAATGTTTTGGCATTTCGAAAACTGGAACGGAGTTCTGATAGCATGGATTCCTCTCCCCATACAGTGATCAGATCCCGTATCTCCCATTCAGTCCATGCTGGAGCTCTTTTGCAATTCTGAGACTCCATCATGGTCACCTCTGCTGATGAGCTCTGCATGGTCACCTCTGCTGATGAGCTCTGTACTCACCTGCAGCTTGCCACCATGGCCAAACAGGAAATTGAAATTCAAAAGTTTGTGGGCCTTTTCCTGTCTACCTGGCCAGTGCATCTGAGTTGAGAGTGCTGTCCAGAGCGGTCAAAATGGAGCACTCTAGGATAGCTCCCAGAGGCCAATACCGTCTAATTGCATCCACTGTACCCCAAATTCGACCCGGCAAGGCCGATTTCAGCACTAATCCCCTTGTCGGGGGTGGAATAAAGAAATTGATTTTAAGAGCCCTTTAAGTCGGAAAAAAAAGGGCTTCGTCGTGTGGACGGGTGCAGGGTTAGATCAATTTAACGCTGCTAAATTCGACCTCAACTCCTAGCGTAGACCAGGGGTAATGTAACTTAACTGCCATAACTTAGATCGACTTTCCTCAGTGCAAACCAGACCTTAGATTTCCAAAGGAGTCTGCACCTCCGTTTGAAATTTTATAGGGGTCCAAAAATGTAAAAAGGTTGAAAACCACTGGTCTGTGTAATGTTTTGGTGTGTCCACCCATCAACTCCCTTGAATAGAAATGAGATAAGTATTGTTGAAATAATTTGCAATTCTTTCAAAGTGTGAATCAAAGGAGTTTAATGAAATAGTGACATGCTTTTCAACAATCTTCATTTCAATTAGAATTCTGTAATACCCAATACAGTGGCATTACATTTTAGCCACAAAATAAAATCCTGTGTAGGAATGGGAACAGCAGTCACATGATATTTCAATTTTCTAGAACATATGTATTGGAAGAAATAAGGATTGCATTAAATTTGTGGACCTGATCTACCATGCTTTCTAATTTAATAGCTACATCCACTGTCAAAGAATCATTCTCAGAACCAGTATTAAGTGAAGTAGAGGGTGAACACACAGTTGGAGGAGGTTTTCAGAAACAGTGAGAAGTCCTATGTAAAGGCTAAAAAGTGGCAGGAGAAAGACATTCAGTTTGGAAATGGCAAACTTTCAAGAAATGTGGGATATAATAAAGCAATCAGATTTGGCAAAATGCTGGGAAAATAGAGATGGAGAAAACACTGTTGTTTAGAAAAAACATACTGCATATGTAAAGGTTGAATATGCCAATTAGTAATAAATATAAGTTTAATATCAAAATCTATGTGAAGAGATATTACTGTATTTTATCACCTGCCTGTGACTGACAATCTCTAGACATCAAACAAAATATAAATAAAACATAACATAAAAAAGTAACATGGACCAGTTCACTTCAGGATGCGTTTCTCAAACATCATGATTCTGCAAATTCCCATTAAAGTTACACCATGCCTCACAGAATCAGGACCAAAATGAGCAAGGACCTACAAAAGAGATTACTGGAAAATCTAGCCTCTGAGAAGGACAATAAGAAAAAATATAGTGTGGGGGGAAGGGTGCAATTAAGTAAAGTAGAACTGGATGAAAGTGGCAATTATTTTCCTTGGAAAAATGTCAACAGTTTGATTTGATTTGAACTGAAATTAAAGCATTTTTGGTTTGGGTTTTATTTTAGCTGAAAAGGAGTTAGTGGAAAAAGAAAATTGGAAAAGAGAGAAGTAGAAGGGAATGCAAATTGAAAACTTTTCTTTTCTGTTCAAAGCTAATTGAAATTTTTCATTTGGAATTGAATCGGCACAATTTTATTTTTTTCATGAAAAATTAGAAAATTTTGAGAAAGCCAAACAATTTTGTGAAAATAATTGTATAGTTTGAGAAAGAACCCCAAACCCTTTCTGATAAAAATACTGACACACTCTGGTGAAAACTTAATTGGAACATAGAATGTATTTTAACAAAATATAGACAACCACCAAAGGATGATTGGGTACCATGTACTGGTTAGTAAGGTTGTGGTCTGACATTGATGTGTTTACAGTGAATCTTAAAACCACTGAAATGGAGACTGGACTTTGAGGTTTGTTATGCATTGCATACCTGAATGAAAGCAGTTACAGAAAAATGTATCTCACTACAGCAACCTCCTCTGAGCCAACTAGCCAATGGCCTTCTTTCCTCCTCTTCCTAAAAAAAACCCTGGGTACCCCCAGCTGCCTTCAGAAGGGGAGGCTGGTGGTTCTTCTCCCTCTCCTGCCATTTCCTGGGGCCAAAGGGAATAGCCTCACTATCCCCCTCATCTTTTATCTTCATTCTGGGTGAGGTGTCATGCAGGTCTCTTGCTCCCCCTAAAGTAGCCGACCTACTGCTATCACAATAGGGCAATAGGAAGGGACCACTCCCTCATATGCTGTGATATATCTGAGCTATACCACAAGGGAAAGTAGTGATCCCAAAAGTCACATAAAGAATTATAGGGTTTCACTTCCTACTGCATGATTGCTGGGGAAACCACTGAGGATTCTAGACTAGTTGATTGGCTCTCTCCAGACTAGGTGCCTCTTTCATTATATTTTGTGGGGGTTCTGAGCAGCTGTCGTTGTGGGCTCGCACATAAACATTGTGTTACCATGTAGATGACCAGGTGTAAAATCCATCCCAAATGCCATGGAATGGCAAAGGGCAAAGAAAGCTTTGCTTTCCTCTCAGGTGACTCCTGTGTGGAGCAGTGGCTCTGAACAGAGCTACATCCTCTGCCGTGCCGGCAGACAGAAGATTGTTGAACTGTGGAGACCAAATTACAGGGGGAAGTAACTGAGAGGAGAAAATACGCATTTCCTAGAGGACTCCCCTGCAATGGCATGTGTGCTGCTTGGATTACGTGGTCTATGCTGTAGAGTGAGTTCACTCGCTACACCAAAGCATTCTAAGTAAGAAATGCAATCCAGGCTTGATAACTTGTAGCTTATCTTAGTTTTATTTCTTGATGCTTAAAAACCATTTAAAAGTAAATTTTAATAGAAAATATTAAGGGGAATGTTCCTATAGCTGTCTATTCTTCAATGGAGCAGTTGTAATGAAGGAGGCCTCTTCAGTGGAACAGAACAAAGAGTCCTGTTAGCAAAGTGATATTAATGTTGCTACATAAGCAGAATGCATCTGGATGCAAGTTGGCCAGTCTAAGAAAAGTCAAGTTTATTTTTCAGATGCAGCTGTTTTGTTTTGTTTTTTGTTTTCTGTCTGTTTGAGTGTTGTGGAGGGGTTTTTTATGAGCAATCACTGGCATTCCTAAGCACCAAGAAATGCAGGTGAGTTCTCAAAATAAGATATGGCTCTGACAGCTGTAATGATGCTGGAAGTCAAATGTAACACTTGATATGAGGAGGGTTTAATACTTCAGTGTCTGCTGTGGATTTTGATGTCCCTACTGGACTTTTTTTACACTACAGGCTTGAGTGGCATTGATGTCACAAGTCAATCCAGCTATGCACTGCTGCCATTACATTTGTGTTACTGCATGTTTTTGTGGCAGCTGAGTGATGTATTTTCTTGAATTTTCTTGAAAGTTCACTGGATTTATGAAGTTAAAATTCAA
Organism: Chelonia mydas; assembly: GCF_015237465.2. Classification (NCBI taxonomy): domain Eukaryota; kingdom Metazoa; phylum Chordata; order Testudines; family Cheloniidae; genus Chelonia; species Chelonia mydas. The sequence goes on along the minus strand of NC_057851.1, from coordinate 26,662,350 downwards.
TTGAAACATTTGCATGATTAAATCTGACAAATAATCTTTCAGGAAAGTACATTATGGGTTTATTAAATGAAATGGTATTTGTTCCACTTTATAATTTTAGGAACTTCCTCTCAAAAAGTTTGCAGAATTTAATGAAAAATCTGTTGTTATCTTTTGAATTAAAGTTGAAAAGTGCCATTTCTTCCCTGCAAATCAACTCAGTGATGCCTGGGTTCAGCTTCAGCTAACTGCTTTGTCATCTGTGCCCTGATCTTAGTGAGACACTAGTATAACTGGGAGACAGTTCTGTGAGCATTAGATGTGGAGGAGATGTTCAGATGGGTCTTGTCTTGAATTGGTGATGCCTGGAAGTGCTCCCCAGTGGCTTCATATACCTGTTAAATGTGATGGGAGAGAGAATATAGCCCTCTGGCACATGGAGTTAAAGGAGCAATTGTCTGTCATTATTCTGGGAATGGCCTGACAGGAAGGACTGAATGTGAGTTAATCTCACATTAACTACTGTAATATCTGTAGGGTGGGATTGCAGCAGTCCATGATAAAAAAGCACTGACAGCAACAGAGATCCATTGGTAATGCTCTGAATTAAGACACTGATTATAATAAAATCTCATGATGCAGAGCTTCAGCCATTTGACTGTATTGGCAAGGAAGGAATTCCTCTCCTGCACCAGGCACAACTGTCCAGATGTATTATGAGTTTGTTTGTTTTTTGACCTGCTTCAGAAGCATCAGAGATTGGCCACAGATAGCGATGGGGTGCAGAAGAGGGGGAGGGATTGTCATTGCTCTGAGGTGGATCAGAGAATCTTGTCTAATCTCCTTGCACTCAGCATAAAGCATATGGGTGAAATGTAATGACCTGTGATATACAAGAGATCAAACTACAGATGCTCTAATGGTATCTTCTGGCTTTAAACTCTAAGAAATCTAGTATAAATATGGCCATGTCTCTTATCCATGTATTAGACCATCATCTAATCTAATCTAGCCTAGCTCTAAAATTCATTATGATCATGTTGTGTATACTCCTGAGCAGATTCTTTCATGAGAGCCAGAACTTAAATCCACCGAGAATGGCAAAAATGCAAAGTAATATGCTCACAACAACCCAAACTGTAGCTCATTCCCTTCTTGCAGGTCAGCCCATTGAAAGAAATTCACAGGTACATAACCCACACTCTTGAATCAAAACTCGCAAGCAGCACACACAAATGTAATTGAATATGTAATATGGTAAATACTGTATATTTTACATATTCAGATTTTTTAAAATAATTTGCAAACGTCAGAGCTGCACCTACTGAGTGAGTAAAATTAACTCCAATTCACCTCAAGAAGCAGTGTACTTCACATTTATAAAACATTATTTGTATATATCTAGGAACAAAGAATGTAGGCCATACTGTACTTACAGGATGGCGAATCTCTCTCCAGAGAAGCAGTGACTCTGACAAAAAAAATTGGGGGTCCTTGTGGATAATCAGCTGAACATGAGTTCCCAGTGTGACTCTATGTCTTCCCTCTCCCTGCCCCCCCAGTGGTAATGCTGGTGAATGTCTGATCTGTTTGGGCCATGGTAGCTGAAATAGTTTCTCTCTGCCCTTGCATAATTGATTGCTTCCACATAAACCTCATCTGTGTTCTATTTTGGTTGTTTGTCCATTTGGACTATGTAATTGTCTTTTTTATATCTGTGACATATGTGCGGGGTGGGGTTGCTTGATGTTCATCTGACTTGTGTGTTCTCCCATATTTGAAATAGATTCTCCCTTTGTGTCTAGGTTTGTAACATGCCTGCTTATGTGCATGCAATACAGTATTTTATATTGGTGTGGTTGCCTGGAAGCACAGCGAGTCTCTGCTACCCCATATACTGCCTTCTCTTTCGACATAGATTTTAGCTGGAATTGTGTTATATCACACTGAACAAAGTCTATTGTTAAATTGAGTTAGATCACCGGTTTCTCAGCTCTTCAGTGGTTCTGAGATGAATATGTTCCAGTTGGTACCCTGCTCCAAATCAGTGCATCTTTAATATTGGTAGGGTCCTACCCCAGTGAAATACTCTGTGTGTGTGTGTGTGTGTGTGTGTGTGTGTGTGTTCAGTTGATATCCTTGGGACATAAGGTTTAAACAAACACTTAAATTGTTTGCTGGACTGGGGCTTAAATAGTCCTTGGCCAGCAATTTTAATGTTGTAACAAATTATTCTGTGGCTTCACTTGGATCTTGTGTCTGATTATAAAATTTATAGCACACATATAGTGGGTTAGTTTCTGGAGTGACATACACATCGTACATACTGTAATATGCCTTGTCATAAATATAAAGGGAAGTGTAAACCCCTTTAAAATCCCTCCTGGCCAGAGGAAAAATCCTCTCACCTGTAAAGGGTTAAGAAGCTAAAGGTAACCTCGCTGGCACCTGACCAAAATGACCAATGAGGAGACAAGATACTTTCAAAAGCTGGGAGGAGGGAGAGAAACAAAGGGTCTGTGTCTGTTGGTATGCTGCTCTTGCTGGGGATAGACCAGGAATGGAGTCTTAGAACTTTAGTAAGTAATCGAGCTAGGTATGTGTTAGATTATGATTTCTTTAAATGGCCGAGAAAAGAATTGTGCTGAATAGAATGACTATTTCTGTCTGTGTGTCTTTTTTGTAACTTAAGGTTTTGCCTAGAGGGATTCTCTATGTTTTGAACCTAATTACCCTGTAAGGTATCTACCATCCTGATTTTACAGAGGTGATTCCTTTACTTCTATTTACTTCTATTTCTATTAAAAGTCTTCTTGTAAGAAAACTGAATGCTTTTTCATTGTTCTCAGATCCAAGGGTTTGGGTCTGTGGTCACCTATGCAAATTGGTGAGGATTTTTACCAAACCTTTCCCAGGAAGTGGGGTGCAAGGGTTGGGAGGATTTTGGGGGGAAAGACCTGTCCAAACTACGTTTCCCAGTAAACCCAGTTAGAGTTTGGTGGTGGCAGTGGATATTCCAAGGACAAAGGATAAAATTAATTTGTACCTTGGGGAAGTTTTAACCTAAGCTGGTAAAAGTAAGCTTAGGAGGTTTTCATGCAGGTCCCCAAATCTGTACCCTAGAGTTCAGAGTGGGGGAGGAACCTTGACATGCCTCTACTTTTTTTTTTCTATCTCCCCTTCTCTCCAACACAGATTAACAAATCATAAGATTTCTTCTCCTTCTCATTCACATAGTAATAGAACATATTACACATAGATATCTAAAGCTGCAGGGAAAAATCAGACATTGTATAATTTGAGAAATATGTTATCCTGAATTACAGACAGGGTGACATTTTCAAAAGTGCTTATATGACTTAGGCACTCTAGCCCCATTAACTAAGGGTTAAATTTTCAAAAGAGCATTGGGAACATAAATCAAGTTTTCAAAAGTGATTTATGAGCATAAGTCCCACAGACTTTCAATGAGTCATAGGTTTTGGAGTACCTAAATCCCTTTTGAAAATGCGATTTACCCCCCCTGGGACATAAGCACATTAAAAATTTGTTCCTGATGTCACAAAGCATATGCCAAGGAACAGATTTAAGGTTGCATGTGCATACCACTTTAAATGTGGAGTTCTTTAACTTTTGAGTACTGTGACAAAGCTCTGTCCTTGCCTCTGTGGGTCCCGCATTTCCTGGCAGATTTCGCTAGCCTCAGAGGCTCACTGTGACCCTCCACATAACCCTTCTTTCTCTAGAGACAAGGGTCACAGTTTACTGAGCCATTTTCATCATAAGCCAGCGAGGGAGGTGAGGAGAAGTTATCCTTCCTTGCACAGTCTCTGTTGTCTCCCAGTCTCAGTGATTAATCAGGGGGCAAAGGTAGGGGAGGGGAGCCCAGCCCACCCTTTACTCTGGGCTCCAGCCCAGGGACCCTAATAGTACCAGCTATGGTAGCTGACCTTTTGGAAACATGACATGTACAATTCCCTGGGCTACTTCGCCCACAGCAGCCCTCACTTCCTCAAGCTCCACTTCACCCTTACCTCAGGGCTTCCTTGTGCCTGATATGGTGTGTACTACTCAACCTCTCCAACAGCACAACTTCCTCCCACAGCTCCTGACATGCCCACCCACCTGACTGACTGGGAGGCTTTTAACTAGTTTCAGCCAGCCCCTGATTGGCTTCAGATGTCCCAATCAACCTAGCATTCTCCCTGCCTTCTGGAAAGTTCTTAATTGGCCCCAGGTGTCTTAATTGACCTGGAGCAGCTTCCATTTCACTTAACCTGGTACAAGGGATTTGTTTAGTCTGGAGTTAATATATCTATCTCCCACTACTTTTCTATAGCCATCTGGCCTTGCCCGTCACAGTACTTAACAATACAGATGCTTAATGATTCCTTAAATATCGCCTTTCTATGTGAAATATAGTTGTGGTAAGTAAAATGTTTTTAATGAAAAGCTTTTACATTATATCAAATACTGTGCATATGAATATATTTGACAATCTGTTTATAGATTTACATACACCAACAATTATATCTGCTAGGATAATTACGTAGACAATTCTAATACTGTCACACACAAAATTTACTGTTTTTTCCCCTCATAAATCTGCACATCATTTTTCACAGTGAATCTTAGTCAGCAATTATTTTGGGAGCAATTCCCAAACTGAATGAAGATGTCATTTTCTTAGAATGGTTTTGGGATGATACATAGTCTGTTTAAAATTCAAAATCTATGACTTTGTGTATGAGCTAAAGTTTTCAAACTATACGTTATTACACTTTGGAGGACATTTGAATATATTTGGTTGGGAAATATCAAAGTTTTTTGTTTGTTTGTTTTACTTGTTTAGTGAACAGATTGGTGGCTACTAAGTAAAACAAACCAGCTACATACCGCCTATTGCTGGATCAAGGAATAATAAAAGAGTTTTTATTTTACTTTTAGAAAGAGTACATAGTTGCTCTTTCTTAATGTCTCAGCTGACATTTCATGTTCACAATTTATGCATTTCTAATAATCTCCATAAAATGTCAGCATGTTCTGTAATAGGGCATTTCTGGAAAATAACCTTTGCCTGCATTGCATATGGGCTCCATGCCATCTTTTATTACCAGGACATTGCCTGATAAAGTGTCTAACCTCACTTTCCTGGATAAAGGCAGATAGTGCTGCATACACCACATGAGAAGTCTCTCACATAATTTTTTTGGCTTTGACAAAAAAAGGAGCTTAAGGCAGCATTTGTTCAGAATTGCATAGTATGAAGGGGGGAAAATAAACACTTGTCAGGAAAGATACATTTAAATCCACTAAAGTGGGTGAAGTTGACTGTGGTTGCAATAAGTGTAAAACTCCATGTAACATATAGACCCCTCCTTGCTGAATTGTGCTGATGCCATCTAGAATTGCAGGTGACAGCATGCCATCCAGGATGGTAGTTTCATGTTGCCAGCTGGAGAAAGAAGCATCATCCCATGTGTAGGGCTGAGAGAATGAGTTGTGAGTCACTGCTTGCTGCTGGTACTTTCTGTGATGGTCTTGCACTTACTTCCCGGGGTTGCATGTGTCGTTTAGCAACTCTTTGGCTGACCCGGGCATGTTTTTGCTTCAACACCATCCAGCTATGCTGCCTGTGAGATTAGTTAGGCACATCTGTGTCTGCACCAGTTATGTTAGTCTCCCAAAACTGTTCCCTTACCGTGAGCGATTATTCGTATTATATTCTGAACGTTATCTGCCTTCTGCTTCAGAGCAAGAGCATGATTTGCCTTTAGTATAGATGTCAGACAGTATTTTCTCAGAAGATGTACCTCCTATTAATTTAAATGTACATCTTTAGACAACAGGAATGAGTGCTATATATTTCTCACACATCTCTTAGGGAGCTGAGACTAGAACTCTAACCATTTTTCTCCATAGCACAAGCTCCTATTATTTGAGCTTTTTCCTTGTAGGAAGAGTAAGTCCCTTATTCTCTTTATAAAAAGAACAAGAGGACTTATGGCACCTTAGAGACTAACAAATTTATTTGAGCATAAGCTTTCGTGGGCTACAGCTCACTTCATCTAAGGTGCCACAAGTACTCCTTTTCTTTTTGCGAATACAGACTAACACGGCTGCTACTCTGAAACCTGTCATTATTCTCTTTATGTCAGCCACTGGAGGGCAACATCAATCACCCATATGCCCGCACAAGCAGTATATTGTAAATAGCTAGGGTAGTTTGTCTAATATTAACTAACTTTGCTTCTGAACTTAGAGATGGGTTGAAAGCTAACTGTTCAGGTCCCAACACGACTGAAACTTGGTTTGTGGCTTTCCTCCAGCTCTACTGAAATGCTACATGCAGGCATGTTTTCAAATTCTACCAAGACAGCGATATGTTGCTTCTTTAGCATGGTGCCCATGTGCAATGGTGGAGCCCTATTGATAATCAATATTTTTTTTTCTATCTTAGCTAAGTCTCAGGACAGAAGAATAACAAATCAAAAGCTATTTTGATAGAGTAAGGGGAAATGGCTGAATCCCTCTCCTCAAAAAGGGTCACAAATATGCTGAAAAAGAAGCATTAATAGATGCCTGTATCCTGGATGACATCAACCATACACATCGGTCCTCACACGTTCTTAGGCTTTAATACAGCAAAGCACGTAACCATTTGAATTGCTTTATTAAAGCAGGACAGATCAAAGCAAGCTGAGTCACAGATTTCAATCATGCTTTTAAATCAGTAAGCAGGAAATCTAGATTTAAACCATTGATTTCAATTATGTTTTTTATTTGTATTTTTTTTCCTAAAAAAAGGTTGATTTTGATTGGTGTAACCATTAAAACATATTGATTTGCAACTAACAATAGCTTTGATGCTAAATTTGGTGCTTCTTTTTTCTAACCAGGTGAATACACTATGTCTATTATATAACTTAACTTGCATTTATTCAGAGTCTTAATTTTTTGCATTTTTATTATATTAGAAAAATGGAGAATGATACATTTCTTATTTACTAGATGATTATTTTTTTACTGGTGATTTGTCAAGATCTTTGGATTGAAATTAAAAATCAATTAAATATGCACAAAACAGCATTTTATCTTTTTTTATTAAATAAAACTAAATTAGATGTTCTGGATACGTGCGGGGGAGTTTATCAAAAAGTATATCAAAACAAGTTTTAAATTTAAAACAAACTGATTTATTAAATAAATGAAGTACTATCTGTATTAAAAAATTGAATGTTTTGCTGTTGGTCACCATGTCCTTCAAGATTTTACAACTAGTCAATCTCACCCTCTCACACCTAGATTATATTCATAGATCGAAAGAGGAAAATGAGCTTTTTCTGTTTTTCAGGTCCCAATTGGTTTTTTAACTTTGAATGAACTAGTCATTGACCTGAACTAGGTGAATAAACTGAAATGAAGGAAATATTCTCTCTGCACCTGCAGAAGACGCTATTGCTGTTGAAAGCTGGTTTAGCACTTTAGCAAACTGGTTCCAGGTGCTTAGCCAGTGACTTCCACCAGTTTAGTGGTTTGACTCTCTTTAAAACTTTGGCAAACAATATATATGACTCAATTTTTTTAAAATTTAATTTAAACGATTGTAATAGATTATATACATATATATAATATATAAAACAACCTATGTTAACAACCTATGTTAAGGCTTATGTACATAAAGGTTGTCAATTTCAAATTTAATTGTAAATAGTTTTATTAAAAAAACCCAAACCTTTATTTAATTAAAATTTAAAAAAAAATATGATTTAAATAACAAAAGTGTTTTTTATTTTTTAAAAAATCATTGATTTTTGTGTACCTTGCATTGAAGTCAAAAGGATTATTTACATGCTTAAAGTTACACATGAGCTAAAGGAAAAAATTATTAAAACTGCCTACGTCCCATTTTCAAAAGAGACTTAGGCTTTTGGGAGCCTAGAGATGCTTTTGAAAATGGCATTTAGACTCCTAATCAAGAGCATCTAGGTGTAAGCTGTTTTGGGTGGGAACTTGTCCCCTCTGTTAGCACAGTGCCTAAGCCACTGGGCCTCCAATCCCGATCAGGGTATTTAGGTGTAACAAAAATACTAACCAGTATTCATAATAATACCGTTTGTAGCAAGAGTAGGAAGAAATTCTGTGCATATAGGTTTCAGAGTAGCAGCCGTGTGAGTCTGTATCCGCAAAAAGAAAAGGAGTAGTTGTGGCACCTTAGAGACTAACAAATTTATTTGAGCATAAGCTTTCGTGAAGTGAGCTGTTCTTTTTCTTTCCTTCTCAAGGATGCTGGAGTTAGTGCAGCGATCTTACCACTTGATGCAAAGATTCTTCTGGAGGCATTATTGGTGATATCTCTCCAAACTCTTGAGGTGCTGTCGATATGTTACCCAGGTTTTGCATCCATAGAGGAGTGTAGGAACAATAATTGTCTTATAGACCTGTGTGACAGGTTGCACCTCTTAAGGTGCCATCTGATGTACTGAGATACCACTGAGCCCACCTGTTCTACAGCTCGGGCCCCCTTTAACCTGTCTTGCTCTGCCAGGCTCTTAAGCCTCCTCTAGCACACACACAGGCAGGGCCACACCCAGCTGCAGAAAGACACAGACATTGAGATCAGCTCTGGGAAGACTCATCTTAAGGGACTCCCTTGGAGTGCAGACCCAAAGGTATATTGTCTTGTGCTGAATAGAAAAATCTGCACAGCGCAAGCTCATAAAAATTTGCCCTCTCCCACAATGTGAAGAGAAATATGCACAGCTTCTTTCCCCCTCCCAGTTAGAAATTGCACAAACTGGGTTTAAGAATAAACAAAACAAATGTATTAACTATAAAAGGCAGATTTTAAGTGATTATAAGAGATAGCAAACAGAACAAAGCAAATTACTGAGCAAATAAAACAAAACACGCAGTCTAAACTTAATACACTAAGAAAATTGGCTGCAAATAGTAATTTCTCACCCTAAATGTTGTTTCAGGCAGATTGCAAAGATTCTTGAAAGCCAGTTGCACTGGACTGCAGCTTGAAACTTCAGGTATTATGACTCACAAGCTAGACACCCTTCCAGCCTGAGCTCAACTCTTCTCTCCTCCAGTTCAGTTCTTGTTTTCAGGTGTTTCCCAGTGTCTCTTTGGGGGGGTGAGGCAAAGGAGAACCACGATGATGTCACTCCTCTGCCTTATAAAGCTTTTATGTATGGCGGAACCCTTTGTCTTCCAGTGGAAAAACATTGGCATTCCAAGATGGGGTCCAGTACCAGTCACATGTCTCTGCATGGTCATAGCAGCCATTACTCGCAGGCTGTTTGGAGTGTCCACAGGAAGACTAAGCTATTCCACAGTCCATTGTCCTTGCTGATGAGCCATCAGCTCTGTCAGACTTTTTCATTGTTGTACCTGAAGGGCTAATTGTGGGTGTCACCCAAAGTTGCACATTTGAAATACAGATACTTGGTCAATATTCCTAGCTTCAGATACAAATTCATACAAATTGGATAAACACATTCAGTAGGTCATAACCTTTTCAATGATACCTCACAGAAGCCATCTTGCATAAAACATATCTTAGTTATGTCATATTCATATCATAACCATATTTCTATGATGAATATGGGGTGTCATGTGACAACCTGGATCTTGGTGTCCTGCTGAAGGTCACGGTCGTGAAAACGCATCAGAGCGATTTCCCTAAGGAAGCACTTGTGCAACTGGATCCTGTGCTGGATCTCACTGTTGATTTTTGCATTTTGAGAAAGTTGGCTACCGAGGTAGCAACAGTGCTCAACTGTCTCCAGAGTCTGACCCTGGATGGTGATTTGTGGTGAGTCACGTGCAAGGCCTGAAGTACTTTAGTCTTCTCAATATTGAGTGAGAGTCCTAGGCTTCGGTAAACTTGTTCAAGAAAATCCAGTATGGACTGAAGGTCATTCTTAGTGTGCGGGAGGATGACACAATCATCAGCATACAGAAGATCAATAATGGAAGGAGGCACTGGGGATTGGCCTGGAAAGTGGCCAGTGTGTTCTGATTGGATGTTGGAAACCATATGGGAGTTTACTGTCCTTCTACAGGGATGTGATATATAGCTAGGGACTGGGGGACCTTGTAGTTTATTTGCCACCTCAGTTGGAGCAGCTCACTAGTAGGAGCTGGGCAGTGAGCACTGCTGCAGCAGCAGGGGAACAAATTCAGAGAGGCCCCCAATGTAACACTCCACTGGCCAGGAAATGTGCAAGATACCCACTTGTCTCTAACAGAGAAATGGAGAGGAAAGAGCATTCCAGGCAATAGGTCTGAGGACCCTAACCCCATCTTGGACTGCTCCTGGGGGCCAAGCTAAGAAATATTATGTTTCCTCTTAAAAGTAGCAGCTTAAGGCACTGACCCTGGGTTATCTGCAACCTTTCCCTTTTCTGCCAGCTGTAGTAAAATATCCATTTATTTTAGCCACTTCAGTATCTGCGCTTATTGGGACATGCCACATCTCAGAGGCGACACTTGCAGGGTGGGGAGAAGGTGGGGTCATGTGCCCCCCCCCCGATTTCTGTCAGGGTTCATATGCCTTGCCATGAACTCCACTGCATAGCACCAGGACCTTTACAATGTGCTTGTCTCTGCCACATCTAACACCTATAGAGGCTAGCATTGAAGAGCTTTCAGCATTTTCCTCAGAGTTGTGGTATACCTGGTGCACCACTGAGTACTTTAAGAGGTTTTGTGTACCACGGCAGTGAGCAGCCATATTCACTGTAGTAATAATAATATAGAAACATATGAAAATGTAGACTTTTCAATGGCAACTGCTGTATTTTTAAGGGGCAAAAGTACAGTTCCTTATCTCAGTGAGTAAAACTCCAGATTATGAATGTAAACTTGTCACTGTTATGTTGGCATAAAAAGAACAATAAGGGGCATGAACATGGTTGGATTGAGTTGTGAGTCCTATTTAGCCAATGTTTTCATAAAACATTTTCCAATATTTGCCAAGCTCTCCAGCTTTTTTTCATGTGGATGGGTGGATTTTCTTAAAACATTGTTGCAAGGCCCTTGAACAAAGAGCAGCAATGCAATAGTGTTAAGTAGAAACACATGACTGGACTGTGCTTTTTCAGATGGTTGGTTTATTATGTCCTCTCCCAGGGAAACAATTTACCTAATGATAGTAAATAATGATTGATATTTAAGTGGGACTCTAACCCTAACCAAAAAGATTCACTTAATGGAATTTGCCCAGTGACAATTGATTAAATGGGGGTTAGGCAAGCGTTAAATGGGTGAGCAATTCCACATTCCATTCTCTTAATACTGAAATGATCAAATAAAGATTAAATGAAGAAATAAAAATAATGGTTGAAATTCACCTCTGGCTCTCATAGGTGCAACTACACTGAAGTCAATTGCGTTGCACCTGCTTATACCAACAAGGAATCTGTCTTGAAATGCAGTTAGTATCATTTTATTCAGTGGAGTATTTTTTAAATTCTTCTTAAGATATATCCAACTTTTATTTTTAATGAACTCTTCTCTTCATCAGGATATCTGCTTGTTCTGGTTTGCTGGTGTCCCAATAACAAGGATTTTATTCTATCAAAAGAGAGTACTGGAGTGGAGTATTAATTCTAAATAATTGTAGCTGTTGGATATGGCTCATAATAGTTCCAAATGAACAGTCTGATGAAAAAGCAGCACATAATGATGGGTACTCAGTGGAAAAAAAATATGACTGCTGTAATGGACTATTCATGTGACTGACTCAGGAAGATGTGACAAATTAGTAAGTCTTAGAAATAACAGAGTTCACAGAAAGGGGAAATTTGGTAAGGCTCCTGGGCCTTCTTCCAGAGGGAATACCTAGTGTGGGGAAAAGATTTATCCTGCAGGGAACAGAGTACCATGTTGCACTTTCTCTTCCAATGTAGTCCACATGATGGGGACTGTCAGACTACTCTGCCCCGTGTTAGAGGGTACTGTGATGGGGCGTCTGCCCCACGCTAGCTCATAAAGGGTTAATAGAACCCTAGGAAGGCTGTGCAACAGGCAGCCAATTGGAGAGGACCCTAAGGAGCTCATGCAGGAAACAGCCAATTGGTGAGGGCTATGAGGAGCCGCCAACCAGAGCCAGGCCCATAGAAGAAGAGCTGCAGGGCAGAGTAGGTCAGTCACTCCCTGGAGCTCAGGGAGGGAGGAGGACTGTCTGCCTTGCAGGCAGAGAGCAGTGCTGGGCAGGATCAGGGGAGCAAGAGTGAGCTCCTGGCTGACTGTTGACAGGCTGGGGCCCTGAGACAAGGGCAGAGAAGGTGATGGGGCTGCAGGGTAAGTGGCTCAGGGAAATAGACGGTGGGGTTGGAGGGGACGCAGCATGTGGCTGCCATCTACAGGGTCCCTGGGCCAGGACCTGGAGTAGTGGGTGGGCCTGGGTCAGGCCCCCACCCCCACTTGCCTCTGAGGAAGTGGCTGGACAGTGGACTGTGGTTCCCCCAGAAGTGGGGAGAACAGACTGTGACACAGCCAGAGGGCTGTGTCCTGAAGAGGACACCACGGTCCTTAGGTTGACACAGGTCCTGGAGCAGAAGTGATAGTGGCGAGATGTCACCTGATGCGGGCACACTGGTGAACTAAGTTAATTCCAAGGACAGCCAGCAGGAGACGCCAGAGCAGTGAGTCGAACTCAGGGGCAATGCTGGGTGAGATGGACAAACAGGAGGAGTTTCTCAATACTAGCCCAGGATCAGGTCAGGGCCTTGCCCTCAAGTGATGCAACTAAGTTCTTGTCTTTGGGTTTTGTTTGTTTCTTAAAGGCACAGACATCCAAATTCTGAGTTGTTATATCTTCAGTTCACCGATTACAAGCTGATGGCCACAAATTGTGCACTAAGGTAAGGAGTGCCTGCAGCATCACACTTGGCCCTGCAGGAGGTGCTATAGAGCAGCCCAACCTGTGATTGCCCATAAAATGTTGTTAATCTTTACGTGGTGAGTGAGGTTAGTGAGGCTGGGGCTGGGGCAGTAGGGAGGAGCGATTTGGTGTATAGGGAGAACAAAGGATCCTAGTTTGGTGATTTAGGGTGACTTTTAATTGCTGATACTGGCCCATTTGTTAATACATACTGTGCATATGCATAGCTCAAGAGGTAGATATTTAATAAAAAATAAACACATTAATACTGGCTGTTCAGTTCAAAATGCCTGGTTTACTCCAAAGTATACAATGCTATGAATTGAAGATGCTAGCAAAAAAACCACCTGATTCTTGAGCAGTTTTTGACTGTCTTCTCTTCTTAAGGATTTTAACACTTTGTCAGTATTGGTTCAAGTGATGTAAGTGGTGTGCTGAGAAGAGGATACTGCTACTGATGACATTTGGCGCTACCTCAGCTGCAGTCCCAATCAACTCAACTGTGGCAGCATAGAACTTTTTTTTTTTCGCTGTGGCATTCTCTATACCTCAAGTTTCCTTTTTTAGTTAGCATTTTTCTTTTGAATTAGATCAATGGTGTCGATCTACTTTGCCTATGAAGCATTGTTATTGTGAGCTACAGAAGACGTGATAATTTTTTCTGTTTAAGGAATTTATACTTTTTTATTGCAACTTTTACTCGCTCATTTCAAGGAAATAGATTATGGACCAACTAACTAAAAATAAACCTATGTCATATATACCCTTAATTATATGTCTGTAAGTTTTCTAAAAGTGCCAATTTTATTTTTTAGCATCTGCAGGAGCTGTATAAGAAATACATTTTCAAAGATAATCTACATTTGGTAGGCTCATGTGTTCCCACTTGTTTTTGAGGAGATTAAAAATAGTATGAAAGGAGCTTTTCACTTATCAGCTTCCATCCTGAACTTCAGAATCCTAAGGCTAGAGCCACATTTGATATAAATCACCATGGCTCCATTGATTTAAATGAAGCTATGCCAAATAACACCCGCTCGGGATCTGGTCCTTATAATTTTTTGTGCCCATTTGAAATAAATCATTAATAACTCCAAATGAGATTTGGTAACTATATTGCAGATAGCAAGCTATTAGCTAATAAATACTTCCTTTCATACCATACACTAAATAATATAGTCCATGCTGTAACTGTGCCTTAGTGGGTCATAACTTAGAATGCCAAATTCAGGACGAACTGCTGAGAAATAGGGCAAACACAACCCCAAACTGGTGGTTATTCTTTTATAAGATATACCAAACTAGCCACAAAATTAAACTCCTGTTTCACCACACTGGCCAACAAGAAAACATAAAGGCAGTTTCCTCAGGCATCCCAGTTCTTATATTACCACCAAACACTGGATTCAGAGATGAGTGTTTTTTACAACCAGTCCCATCAAATAATAGGTTCTTCTGGTCCCAAAGGACCAGTCACACACACAGGTCAATATATAACTTAGATCTTATCCAAAAATCATGCTGGTGCCAATCCTTTAGTATCTAAAGGTTTATTTATTGAAAGAAAGAAAGGTGAGAGTTAAAATTGGTTAAAGGAATCAATTACATACAATAATGTTAAATGGTTCAAGCTTGTAGCAGTGATGGAATAAACTGCTGTCTGAAGTCAAGTCTTTGGAATACATCCACAGCTTGGACGGGTCATTCAGTCCTTTGTTCAGAGCTTCAGTTTGTAGCAAAGTTCATTCCGAGGTAGGAAGCAGGATTGAAGACAAAATGGAGAAGATGCAGCTGCCTTTTATAGTCTTTTGCCATGTGGCCTGTGCTTCCTTTGTTTCAAACACAAGCTGCCCAGCACATGGACTGGAAGCCTTAGAGTTCTCTCCGTGGGCATGTCCCGCTGAGTCATAAGGTATATCTGCCTTCTCTCAGTGGGTCAGTTGTATAACTGATGTCCTTAATGGGCCATCAAGCAAGCTAGGCAGTGCTGATGCCAAACTGTCTGGGCGTGTCACCCAGAAGCATAGCACAAGTTTGAAATACAGACATACACGCATATCTATAACGCATAATACAAAGGTGATACAAACATATACACAAGGTTATCATATCTGGCAAACTATAACATTTCTGCAGATATCTTACATGGCTTATCTGGCTGTGACTGGTATCCAGTGGGGGATAGCTTATGGTCACTCAGTTAGGGTGAGCTGCAAAGAATGGGGCAGACAATCCCCATAAAGCTGGTGGATATTCCAATACTTATAACTTCACATATAAAAATGATATATGCATACAGATAGCATAATCATAACTAGCAAAACAAAGCCTTTTCATAGACACCTCACTCGACAACCTTTCTACAATATTTTCTGCAAATATATAATGGTGGTTGCAATGATGATCTATATGGTCATATTCTAATCCAGTGTTTCCCAACCTTGGGACGCCTCTTGTTCAGAGAAAGCCCCTGGCAGGCCGGGCCGGTTTGTTTACCTGCCGTGTCCGTAGGTTCTGCTGATCGCGGCTCCCACTGGCTGCGGTTCACCGCTGCAGGCCAATGGGGGCTGCAGGAAGCGGCACAGGCCGAGGGACATACCAGCCGCCACTTCCCGCAGCCCCTGTTGGCCTGCAGCGGAGAACCGCGGCCAGTGGGAGCCGCGATCGGCCGAACCTGCAGGTAAACAAACCGGCCTGGCCCGCCAGAGGCTTTCCCTGAACAAGCAGCATCCCAAGTTTGGGAAACACTGTTCTAATCAGATAATGTCACAAAGGCATACTCATGAAGGTCCTTTGATGTATTTTAGAAAGTGTTTCTTTTTAGGATCCATTGCCTCCACAATATTCCAAAGATTCGGCCCCCTCTTAGGCCTATTTCACACGCTCTCACATCAACACTTTCTAGCTGCTTTTCTAAATCTACTTGTGCTGAGTAAGTGAGTGAAAGAAATTGGAAAGAGGAGTTTCTCTCCTTGGAATTCCCATATTTTCTTTGGATCAGATTTGTTTAGGCTAGTCTGCCATGCTGTCTCTGGAAGTGGCTGATACTGGAGTTACTCCCGCCCCCTTTCTCTTCATGATAAAAAGTTACCATTGTTGCCTTCGGTATGCCCTCTCCTTTTTCCTGATGATTATTGCTATTGCACTAATGCTTAAGGACCACCATTGGGGTTCAGGGCCCCATTGTAGGAACATATAATACAAAGACAGTCCTTGCCCTTTGCTTTCTACATTGTAGGTTGTGGCACTTTAATCACTTACATGTCTAGTGGCAGAACTAATTCAGTCTCTATTAATCTGGTTTTTAGAAGTGGTGTGTATCACAATTCCAGGGGAAGTCAAGGGTAGCTGCAAGCATTCAGCTACTCTGAAAAATCAGGCCCTAGGCTGTGGCTGGTAGTTGTGCAAATGCAGCAATGTTTGGTAAGGGAAACATCATGCAATCTCCAAAGTGAAGAACCCTGCTTTTAATATGACCCTTACTACTAAGTTTCTCATGGTGAATTAAATTGAGCCTCCCACTGAGCATTAAATCTCCTCTATTAATAAAGAAATCAATTATCACACTTCAGCAATTTACCATTAACATTCGTTCTGCATCACTTAAAATGTTTAACGGTCATAATTGAAAGCAAAGAATAGAAACAAATGAAAGCTGTTCCCTAATTCCCCAAATAGTGTTTTTAATTAATTTTCCACAAAATAAAAGCTTCCAAATTTGAAAAGTAACATACATTTGAAGGAAGATTCATGGTCGTCTGCCTAACTAATAGCATTTTTACCAATTATCGCCATGTAGCGTCAATTTGTTAAACACAGAACATGTTTTTAATAACGCACCTTTTATCCTAGTTTAGACAAGCCCTTAGACAATGTAGTAGTCTCCCAACATCTGTCCCACAGCCACTGCATAATCTGCAAACTGATATACCACTAGCACCATCCATCACCTGGTTGATATTCTTGAAGATGACCATACATATCTTCTTAACACTATGGTTCTTCCCCAAGATATCACAGCGTGCTTTGCAAGAAAAAAATTACAGGGTAACAAATATAAGGGAAAATAGACGTGTTTCAAGAGATTTTCTCTACATGAAAGAAGCGCAGGTCTCAACAATGAAATAAATGCCTGTAAAATGAATAGTATTGAAAATGTTTTATCTTAAACCTTTTAACTGACACATTATAAAGCTTTAGTGAAGGAGGGGAAATCTGTACTTTAATATGACCTATATTCTTCATTGTTGGCTTCATCCTGTTTCTCCTTTTAATACTACCTTGTACCTTCCTGGCAATTCCTCTCCCTTCTTTTTTGTTTAAGCCAAGTATGTCACTACAAGTCAGTGCAGGACTATGTAATGTGTAAAAAGAAAGATTTGTTAGTCTCTAAGGTGCCACAAGTCCTCCTTTTCTTTTTGCGGATACAGATTAACACGGCTGCTACTCTGAAACATGTTATGTGTGATTAGACCAAGGTCATATAAAGCTGTCATTTTCTTAAGCATTTTACTGAATAGAATTTAGAATTCTTGACATTATTTAAAACAAAACAAGAACGAATGATGGAACCCTGAATTGCTGAC
Source organism: Chelonia mydas (assembly GCF_015237465.2). NCBI lineage: Eukaryota > Metazoa > Chordata > Testudines > Cheloniidae > Chelonia > Chelonia mydas. Next base: position 26,644,887 of record NC_057851.1, on the reverse strand, counting down.
CCTCTGCTGAGTGGTAGCAGATATACTGGGTCTTCCAGATTGATTTCTCCTCCAAGGGGAAACAAGTGACTTGGAGTCTGCATATATTCTAAATGTAATTTGCTTTATTTGCTCATGCACCCAGCAGTCCTGGAAGAGACTGTCATATTACGCCCCATATTCTTCATAAAAATATTGTTATAATATGAATATGGCATAACTAAGACATCTTTTATGTAAGATGGGTCATGTGAGGTATCATTGCAAAGGTTATGGTTTAGTGAATGTGATTATCCAATTTTTATGCACGTATCATTTCTGCAGCTGAAGTTAGAAATATTGACTATTTAATAATTACAGCTGTGTTTTCACCTGGGGAATGCCCATCAGACAGTATGCAAACAGCCTGGATGGGCCATTAGGAAGACAATAGGACTTTGAAGATACTAATCTCCCTCCTTCCTGAGAAGTTTCCTGGGATGCTGCTTTGACACTGCAGGGTCATGTGATTGTCACCTGGTACAGGAGGCCGTCGTAAAATGTTGGTATTTTTCCACAGGATGGGACACAAAGGATTCCTGCCATATGCAAATCCTATTTAAGGCTGGCGCGTGAGTTAATCTTGAATCTTCTCCACTGCCTCCCCGCCCAAGAAGGAAGACTGCTGAAAACACCTGAAGAAACAAAGAACTAAGCTGGGGGAGGTAGCGGCTGAGCCTGGCGAGAAAGGTCAGCCTGTAAAAGGAATCCCTGGAGATTTAAGCTGCAAGTGGTGCAGTTTACCTTCAAGAAACTCTGCAATGTGCTTGAAATAATATTTAGGGTGAGAAATTATGATGTGTAGCCAATATTCCTTAGTGTATTAAGCTTAGTTTGTGTGTTTTGCTTTATTTGCTCAGTAATCTGCTTTGAACTGTTTGTTATCCCTTATAATCACTTAAAATTTACCTTTTGTAGTTAATAAACTTGTTTTTTTGTCTATTCCAAAACCCAGTTTGTGCAATTCATGACAGGCAAGGGAGGGGCAAAAAGATGTGCATATCTTCCTCCACATTGAGGGAGGGGGCAAATTTCATGAGCTTATGCTGTATAGATTTCTATACAGGGCAAACCAATATAATTTGGGGTTTACACTCCAGAGGGTGTGTGCGCCGAAGTGCTGGGCAATTCCCTGAGCTGAGTCCTCCCACACAGAGCTGATTGCAGACTCTGTGTGATTCTATAGTTGGCTGTGACCTTATCTCTCTGTGTGCTGGAAGGGAGCTTGAGAGCTTATCACAACAGCACAGAGTAAGGGGAATCCAGGCTGGTGGAACAGGCAGACTCATTGGGACCCCAGCACACCAGGTGGCACAGAGAGGCAATCACGAACAGCATATATGCTATCCCTTCATTCAGGAATGTCAGCCCAACTCCAGTTCCCAGAAAGCAACTCTGCCTCACGAATTGATTGTCGTTAGAGAGACTAAGGCAGAGGACAAACTCTTATCTAGCTTGCCAAGCTTCTCTCTCAAAGGATCTCGTATAACCAAAACTAACAGTTCATGGCATGTTTTCCCAAGACCGAACCTTTGCTTGAATGCTGAGAAAGGGAACTTTGAAGACTATGTCTGACAGCACCAGCCAGTGACACCTAATATTCTGTATGTTTGGAACACTTTCTAGTCAGAGTTTGAACACTCTCAGTGGGAAATGCCTGCAAAACACAAATTCAGTCCTGCTGTCAGGAGGCACAATTCTCTGAAGTAACACCCAGGCAGGATTCAGCTCAGCATTTTGGACCTTGAGGGTTCAACTTCTGTGCATGTTGGGTTCAGCATGCTGATGTGTCTGTTACCGCACAAATCTGCGGGCCCAGCAGAGATTTGAAATCATATAGGCTCAGACAAAGCAATTCAAGAAACTGCTAAAAAATTGCCAGAGAACCTCCATTAGCACAAACATATACTCTAAGGATCCTAGCTGTGTTTTGACAGACTTGACTGTGGCGGTGAATTGGATAATGATATAGGACTTCTAAGCGGCTTTATTCTTCCTGTGCCAAAGGACTTATTTCTATAAAGCTGTGCACTTTGAGTAATCTAATAATTAAAGGGTTGTGAATTTGTGGCACAGGAAACACTGTTTGTATGCTTTGTCCATGTTTTATTGTCCTATGGTTGTTTCCATTATATATTCTTTTTTTTTCTTTAATCATCTGAGAAGACTGTGGAAACAGACTGAGTAAACAGACTGAGTAAACAGAGTAGTTATTTTAGATAGCCTCTCCCACAGCCAAAACAACGAGGAGTCCTTGTGGCACCTTCAAGACTAACACATTTATTTGGGCATAAGCTTTCGTGGGCTAGAACCCACTTCATCAGATTCATGGAGTAGAAAATACAGGAGCAGGTATAAATAAATGAAAAGATGGGAGTTGTCTTACCAAGTGTGAGGTGAGTCTAAAGAGACAATTCAATTAACAGTAGGATACCAGGGGAGGAAAAATAACTTTTGTAGTGGTTATGAGAGTGGCCCATTTCAAACAGTTGACAAAAAAGGTGTGAGTAACAGTAGGGGAAAATTAGTAAGGGGGAAATTAGGTTTAGGTTTTGTAATTACCCAACCACTCCCAGTCTTTATTCAGTCCTAATTCGATGGTGTCCAGTTTGCAAATTAATTCCAGTTCTGCAGTTTCATATTGGAGTCTGTTTCTGAAGTTTTTTGTTGAAGAATTGCCACTTTTAGGTCTGTTATTGAATGACCAAAGAGATTGAAGTGTTCTCCTACTGGTTTTTGAATGTTATAATTCCTGATGTCAGATTTGTGTCCATTTATTCTTTTGCATAGAGACTGTCTGGTTTGGCCAATGCACATGGCAGAGGGGCATTGCTGGCACATGATAAGGATATATCACATTGGCATCTCCCACAGCCACCTCTCTCCCAATTAAAAAAATCTGTGGGAGCAACCAATAGGGAGGGAAAACTACATGAGCAATCTCAGATCATTGTATCTGAGATTCTCCCACATGGAATGAGCAGAAAGGATCAGTCCCCAAGAACAGCTGGTGGCCAAAAGCATCAGATGACCTGTGTCTCCGTGCTCTTCCCATCTACAGCAGGTCAAAAATTTTCTGACAGAACAGTTTTCTGTTGGAAAAATCTGTTTTCTCAAACTGTATTGTGGGAATGTGTTGATTTTTGATACAATTTTCAATGGAAAAAATTCAGCATGATTGGAAATGGGGTAATTTAATTTTGACTTATTTTAACGTCAAATATTTCAATGTTTTAACACTATTAAAAATAATTTCTAAATGTTGGAATTTCTTGTGGGACATTTTCTGACCAGCTTAATTCCCACCCCCTCGGTGGGAGCTCTCTACCTCCACCCCTTCCCTCGGTGGAATTCCAGTGAAGCTGTTCTGACAGGGCTTTCATTACTCTTTAGCAGAGTGCTCCATGATATAGTGGGGGCTCTACAGAAGATGTTAGACAGCAGAACTCACATTTTGGTGGATTACCAGGAGGTTGCGGAGGAGAGTGGACAGTTGTCTTCTCACCTCTTTCTGATCTGTGCATATCTCTTCCTAGACTGGGACGTAGGGAAAGTATGTTTGCATATGCTGTCACAATCATAGAATCATAGAATATCAGGGTTGGAAGGGACCTCAGGAGGTGATCTAATCCAACCCCCTGCTCAAAGCAGGACCAATCCCCAATTTTTGCCCCAGATCCCTAAATGGCCCCCTCAAGGATTGAACTCACAACCCTGGGTTTAGCAGGCCAGGGGAGGTAGTGCATGCAGCCCAAAGACAGAGTCTGAGCTGTAAAAGCTCATTTTGTTTGTTTTGTGATAATGAATTAGAATCTTCCTGATTAAGGTCCTAAATAACCTTCTCAAACTTTGTTCAGGTGAATAAGATATGCAAACTTATTCAAATGACTATAAAGTACTAATTGTGTATCTACCATAGCATTTTAGATTTAGTGCTGATTTGATTTGTGAATCAGAGTTTTAAAAAATAATTACACAAAACCAGGGATGCTGCTGACTACATGAAACCTATCTAGAAACTTCTATGGATCGCATCATCCTAATATCTTGGAAAATTCTGATATTTATGCCTCTCTATTGTTCAGAACAGTCTATTTAGATTTTTTACAAATTTATTCTCAATCTTGTTTTACTGATTTATACCTCTGGTTTATTTTCAGACTGAAAAATAGTCTGCTTTTGACTGAATAGAGAAAATGAAAATTAAAGTTGCACAACGGTAATTGTAAAATCATAATGAAAGCAAAAATATGTTTACTAGTACCTGTTATACAAAAATTACTAGTACCTGTTATTTTGATCTGACTTATTCCAATATTGCTGTCTCATGCAGTATATCATGAAAGAGACAAAGCTGTATTTGAAATTGGATTCACTCAGGGAAAGGTTTTATTAATAATACTATAAAACAAATGCACTACTAGAAGACATAAAATCCAGAGACCTTTCATGCAAATCTATCACAAAGTATTTTATTACCTAATGTACTACTAGATTGTGTTTTGCCATTAGACTCTAAAATACTAAAGGAATAACATATGACGAGCCATGCAGTTCTGATATCTGTAGGTAAACTAACAGTGGGTTGTGTGAAATATTTCACATAAACAAGACGTAAAGCTCCTCAGATTACCCAAGATAGCTTGCCACCTTCAATTTCATTAAAATGGAGCCAGTTTCAAGTGCAGTGGACAAGTATTGCATCTGTTTGCCTATGGACAGATTCAGATCCTCTTCTCATGATAGAGGCAGCTAATGCACAAATGGTCTCAATTTTTTTTTCTTGTCCCCAAAATGGCAGCAGAACCAGTAAGAACTCCAGATAGAATCGGTGATGGAATAGTACACAATAGCACAAAACGCTGTGACATACTGCTGTCCTACAGTGACTCCATACAATGAAGAATATTATTCATTGTTCCATTTTATATAAGGGATAACGCCCACAATAAAATATTGACTTTTATTAGGTTACCTGTTCCACTGGACTGCCACCAGATTGATGGCAAATGTCATAGTGATGGGGGAAAAGATCCCAAAGTATTTAATTGCATTAGAGATGAGTTGGCTTGCAGGTCTGGGCGGAGAGAAACAGTGTGTGTGTCTTCTGCTAAGTAATGGCTTCGGAACCGTAGATGTTAATTCAATATCCATAGACAAAACGGCACTCTCCTAAACTCTCTACACTCTCAGCACTCTCCATAACTTACTTTGTTGTGGGATTTGCAACTGTTGTTTCATTAAGATTAGGCAGGTGTTATTCAGAAATAATATTTTTATATCTGATCCCTGTGACCTCAATACACAACTGGTCCCTAATTTTGGGTACCACCATTGATTCTAATTTACTACAAGGCTGGGAGAGGGTGCACACTCTAACTCCAGAGAGAGGTGGGAGAGTGACTTAGTCAGAAAACCAGGCTGATGTTTTATGTGGGGAGGAGAGAGTTAACCTACAGGATTAGGAAACTCCTGATTCTTTACAGTTTTCTCACAGTGTACAAAAGCAAGTGCAAGTCTACAGGTAGAGCTGCTCTGTGTGGATGGACTGCCGAGTTGGCACACTGAGGGAGGGAAGCTCTGCTGTGACTTGTATGGTTTGTTTTCTTTCAACAATGTTTCTTCTAGAAGGAAAAAGAGACTTAAATTTGTTGCGAGTGCAGAGACTGAGCTCATTTTGCTAGCCTGTTGAAGGCTTTAACCTCCAGCCAAAGAGTGGGTCCAGGGACTGGACATACAGCCCATTTTTAAGGAAAAGTGAGGCCAGATGCAGAAAGGAAGTAGATGGTGTTTGGAAAGGCAGTAAGAAATATTTTGGGAAGAAAGACTGACTTTTTGTTCACAGGCCAAGAATGGAGATAAATGTAGGCAGGAACTCCCCTTCTCCTCTTGGCAGGGTTTTTCCACTGTGGGAACACCCTAGTACCAAGGTTGTGTTGGCTGGTATTTTTTTCTTTGCTTTTCTTGTTGTTTTGCTTTGGTTTTTTTTTTTACATGTTCCAAGAAATTGTGTTCCAAGCCACATCATTGAATTTTTTCTAAATTTTGACACAAGAATCCCTACATTGCCTCATTGGAGACCTCTGAGCTGAGTGTGAGATGACTGACAAGCCTGGAACTCCTTGAAGGCCAGAGAATCATAGAAATGCAGAGCTAGTCCAGCCCCCTGGCCAAGACAGGACCAAAGTATACCTAGACCCTCCCTGATAGGTGTTTATCTCATCTGTCCTTAAAAACCTCCAATGATGGGGATACCACAGCTTCCCTTTGAAGCCTATTTCAGTATTTATCTATCCTATCATTCATTTTTTTCCCTAATCTCCAACCTAAGTCTCCCTTGCTGCACATGAAACTAATATCCTGTCCTATCTTCTAGTGGACCAGGAGGAAGAATCACTTTATAACAGCCCTTAGCATATTTGAAGACTCTTATTGGGTCTGTGCTTCGTCTTCTTTTCTCAAGACTAAACATACCCAGGTTTTTGGTTCATAGGTCAGGTTTTCTAAATCTTTTATCATTTTTGTTGCTGTCCTATGGACTCTCCTCCCATTTGTCCATATCTTTCTGAAAGTGTGGTGCCCAAAACTCAGCACTCCAAGTGTGGCCTCACCAGTGCCAAGTAGAGTGGGACAATTATGTCTTGTGTCTTTCATACCACACTCCTGTTAATATATCCCAGAATTATAACATCCTTTTCCATAACAGCATCACATTGTTGACTCATATTCAATTTGTGATCCACTGTATTCCCCGGATCCTTTTCAGCAGTACTACTGCTTAGCCAGTTATACTCTGTTGTGTAGATGTGCACTGGATTTTTCCTTCCTAAGTGTAGTTCTTTACACTTGTCTTTGCTGAACTTCATCTAGTGGACTTCAAACCAATTCTCCAATTTTTCAAGGTAATTTTGAATTCTAATCCTGTCCTGCAAAGTGCTTGCAATCCCTCCCAGCTGGGTGTCCTCTGCAATTTTATAAGTATACTCTCCACTCCATTATCTAAGTCATTAACGAAAAAGTTATGTCATATCAAACCATACCTTATGAGTTGCTTATGAATTTTCCCATGACAAATCACAACTGAGCTTTGTTTACTTTGTCCAGATTCAAGAGCTATATTAGACACCATAATTCACTGTCCTCTGAATCTTTGGTTTTTTTTTTATGGTCACCATGGTAGTGGCACTCAAAGTTCTGGAAGGACCTTCAGCAAAGGGGAGTGGTTAAGAATTGAAGCAGTCATTATTAAAGCTTGGTAAAAAATTTTTTCCAGAGAATAACTTCACCAAAAAAATGCACATTTGGTCCACCTGAAACAGTTTGTGAATTTGTGTTGAGTAGCCAGATAGTTCAGACTGAACTGAAAAAAAAATTGAAATGTTTCGATAATGTCGTACTCTCTAGTGTGTTTTTGTTTGTTTGTTTCTAAGCAGAATTATGATGATCCAAGGAAAGAAATTCACTAAATGATTATTTATTGGAAAACAGAATCTAACATCAGGAAGTCAAAACAAGGACTTATTAGAAAAATGATCAAGGTTTAATAATGAAAAAGTCAGTTTCATAGTAGTAAACAAGAACATTATTCTGATTGATTGGAGGAAATTATGTGAGAGTAAAGGAAAACTATAATGGCAAGATGACTCTAGAGAACTGCTTTGCATATGAAACCCCTCCCCCCCCCCCAAAGATAGTAGGAAACTAAAAGGAGTTTAATGAAGACTTTGCATGCCTATTACATTTATCACTGGATACTCCTGTGTGAACTACCAACACAGACGCACCTTCAGAAATAAAAGTGTTGTTAAAGGCCTCAAGGAAACTTCAACTCAGCATTTAAAACTATAACTGTTTCAAGAGATCCAATTTTACAATGTTCATTTATTTGTTTTACAATTTGGCTGTGTGTTGAAAGAATATATCATGTCATGACAAAGGCATCACTAGTCTAAAATAACAATATGGGAGAGTAATTATTTTATTAAAATGCTGTTTTCCTGAAAGCTCCTTTGCTGCCAGCAAGTGTGTCTTGGATTCAAAGACAATCACGCACCTCATTAAAGCTAATAAGCATTCAAAGCACACTCTTTCAAGCTTAAAAGAAGGAGCAATCAAACCCTTTTATGTCATAAAAAACATCTGGCAGTCTAATGCCCAAGGCACTGGGCTGCATCCCAGATGAGAGCTAAACCATGCCAATTGAGGGGTTCCCTGGTTGCAAAGAGAGAGGGATAGAATATAAGCTGTAGTCTGTATGTGTGTGTGTGTGTGTGTGTGTGTGTATGTGGGGGAGGAAAGGAGAGAGGGGATGTGGAAAGCCAGTAGAAGAAGAAGCAAAAAAGACAGGGCTTCTTGGGCACACAGCTTGTTGGACTTGAGGAGTTCCAAGCAAGGGAATTGTTGTCTGTTTGTTTGTTTCTACTATGTTCAGAGAAACAAGACTTGGTGTACTGTTTTGTAAATAAACAAGATTACATCAGAGGCTATGGACTCAGAGCTTCCAAGACCTGAAGGTGCCTTTGTGATCAGCTAGTCTGACCTCCTGGGTAACACAGAACATAAAACGTCCCCCAAATAATTCCTAAAGCATATCTTTTAGAAAAATATCCTATTTTGATTTGATTTTAAAAGTGCCAGTGATGGAGAATCCACTGCAAACCTTGGTAAATTGTTCCAATTGTTAATTACCCTCACTGTTTAAAAAAAAAACAACATTATGCTTTATTTATTTATTTATTGAGCTTTATTTCCAGTCTGAATTTGTCTAGCTTCAACTTCCAGCCATTGGATTGTGTTAAATATTTCTCTGCTAGATTGAGGAGCCTATTATCAAATATTTGTTGCCTGGGTAGGTATTTACAGACTGTGATCAAATCACCCCCTATCTTTTTTTATTAAGCTAAATAGATTGAGCTCCTGGAGTCTGTCACTCTAATGCATGTTTTCTAACCCTTTGATCATTCTTATAGCTCTTCTCTAAAACCTCACTAGTTTTTCCTTCTAAAACTGTAGAAACCAGAACTGAACACAGTATTCCTGCAGCAGTCACACCAGTGCCAAATATAAAAGTAAAATAACCTCTCTACTTCTACTCAAAATTCCCCTGTTTATGTATTCAAGGATCACATTTGCCCTTCTGGGCCTCAGCAGTGCACTGGGAGCTCATGTTCAGCTGATTATCTACCATGATCCCCACATCTTTTTCAATCACTGCTTCCCAGGATAGAGTCTGCCATTTTCTAAGTATGGCCTACGTTATTGGTTCCCAGATGTATATATTTCGTTTTAGCCATATTAAAACACACATTGTTTGCTTGAGCCATCTCACAAAGTGATCCAGATTGGTCTGAATCACTGGCCTGTCCTCTTCGTTATTTATTGCTCCCCCAATGGTGTGTAATCTACAGACGTCATCAGTGCTGATTTTATGTTTTTGTCCAGGTCATTGATAAAATTGACCTTGGGGCCAAGAATTGAACCCTGCGGGATGTCACTAGAAGCACACACCCACTCAATGAGCATTCCCTGTTTACAATTACATTTTGAGACTTATCAGTTAGCCAGCTTTTAATCTTTTAATGGGTGCCATGTTAATTTTATATCATTCCAGTTTTTTTAATGTTGTGTGGTACCAAGTCAAACACCTTACAAAAGTCTGTATATTACTTCAACTCCATTACCTTTATCAACCAAACTTGTACGCCAATAAAACCAAAAAAGATATCAAGTTAGTTTGACTTGACTCATACCACCAGTTTCTCATCCCAGTGGAAAAAACCCTGCAAGGCCTGGAATTTTGATTAATCACTCAGGCCAAAGAGGCAACAATAACTTGTATTGCTGCATTTGTATTTCATATAATTGGTAAATGTTGCCTGGGTCAGGCTTTGGTTCTTTCAGCCTGGGACTGAATTATGTTCAGTCTGAAACGTCCCTTTCTGTTGAGGGTGCTGCAGAAACATTTTAGTAAGGAATCAAAAAAAAGTGCAGCATTGGTTTCCTACAATTCAGGATTTCAATGGAAATGTTATTCCTGCGCTCTGTCCCAGATAAATAAACAAACCAAAATGCTCAGGACTTGACCTGCTGTCTTCCATTCTCCTTCAGCTTTGAACTGTAAGTCTGTTGAATAGGTTGAAGAAATGAAGTGGATATTTTTTTGTAAACTGTCATTCTGGATTGAGATTTACATCTTTCCAGCTCTCTTTAGAATTAAAGCATGATATAATATAGCCCCTTCCTGAAATCTCAAATAGAACCAAAGTGATGCACATAGTATATAATGATTGCTAAATGAAGCTTTTAAAATCACAAGTAGCTATGCTTCTCTGTCAAATTCTCACATAATCAAACCTCAAGCAGAAACTATGCTACAATATTACTTTCAAAGACATTCTCGAAGCCTTGGATTAGAGGACTGGAAAGTGCACTCTCAGAAATGCCCTTTTCATTAGTTTGCGTAATGAAAACTGATAATTATCTGGGCAAATATTCCTTGGGATAAATATTAGATGTTACATCTCCCTATGTAATAAATCAGTGGATCATAGTTAATTCTATTTCTTTTCACTTTAGCTTGTAAATTTGAATGATAGCTCCAGCAGCCAAAGTCTCATAGCAGATCTATGAAATGAATTTTTAACTCTTCTCTCACATGCTATTGAATACTCTCTTTCCATTAGATCTGTAGGGGCTGCCTCCATATTGAATATTCAGAACTGTTTGCATGCTCCTGCTGAGCTTTAGATAACATAAAAGGGGCATTAATCTCAACTGGAAAACTCAGAAAATTTTAGGGAGCAAGAGTCCTTTTTTCAAACCACAAAATCTCTGAAGTGTCTGGTTGTCTTCAATGGGAAACTTTACACCCAGTTCAAAGGTTTGGTATTTAATTTGTTGTAAGGAAACACAACACCCCTGAAACCCGCCCGAGAATCTACTCTGTATATTTAAAATCATCAAAAGATTCTAGGAATTAGGAAGACACGGAAACTTTGAAAATATGAATCTGAAAGTGTTCATTTTTTTGAGAGTACGTATAATTTCAGGAACAATTTTACTCTTACTGCCCACAATTATTTTCATCCGCAATTTAGATTACTTAGACATCTAAACCTGTGAATTATCAAATATTTCAAAGTGACCGAAATTGTAGCTACAAAATTGTTCCCATAAAATTTGCAGCCATAAAAGAAAGATACCAGATTAAGGTAGGTTGACCTTTCTTACTTTAAAGGTTATATTTCATATTAACTATTGTTTATACCTAAACTTTTGCATACATTTTTATTGCATATTGCATTTTAACACACCTAATTATCTACTGTAACAGTCTGTACCCCTGTGTTCACCTGTTTTACAAGATTATGTTAAATTTTGTACAAAGCATATGTAAGGTATCATTTGAAAACTCAAGATTTGCTATTTGCTGATCATTATTATCCTGGTAGAATATGTGTTGCAACATTGTATGTAAAGATAGACTGTTCCACTGTATAATACTAACAAGATGTGTTCCAACATGTTCTGGAGGGGAGTCAAAAAACAAGTTCCCCAGAGACAAAAGGCTAGCCAATGCCTCAGCCAGGTATAAATGAAATCAAATGGACCATCATCTGATTAAATGGCCACTCTTCCCAAGGAGAAATGGTGTGGGCAAGAGATCTACATTTTGACAGAGAAGAAGCTTAAGGTTCCTGGCCACATAGACTTTCTGTCTCCTGAGCATCAGCTGGAGATGATTCTTGTGCAAGAGAAAGGACTACCAAGAAGAGAGAGCAGATGCCCCAAATCAAATCTCCCTTGCTCTTTATCCATGGCATCATTAACACCTGAAGAACAAACGAAGCATCATTGGACTGGGAGAGAGATCTTGACTGGAAGAAGTTCAGCCAGTAAGACTGCTGGAACATGTGGTGACAGAGACCTTTGCTTTTTATTCACTTAGCTTGTTAAATTAGGTGTTAATTGTGTTTTATCTTTTATTTCCTTGTAATCAATTATGATTTATATGCCTAATTACTTGTAGTCACTTACAATCCCAATTTGTTTTATTGTTTTATCTCAACCACTGTGTTTGGACTGAAGTGTTTGGGAAATTCCATTAGGGATATGCACAAATCTTGTTATCCCATTCTATTAATAAATGACAGACTTTATATGAGGTTATGTTGTCCAGGAAGGTGCTGGTGTTACCCGGGATTATTTGAACCCAAAGCTATGGTAACTAATCTCTGTTTTTCAGATGGTGTCAGGAAATAAATCCTTAGGGGACCCAGCACCTCCATCTAATAAATGATTGGTACACACAAGAGTGCTTTCACTCAACGATTCTTGTTTGTATTGCGTACAAAGCACACTTTAAAACTAGCAATTGTCTAGAAGCATTTCAAATATAGTTTCCCAAAGTCTGAGGTGGAATCAAGTGGCAGCAACAGGATTCCAATGGCCAGCCTTCCTCCTGGCTGTTGAGGAAATTAATGTCAGTGTCTTCTTGTTCATAAAAAATCCAAAGTTCTTCAAAGTACACTCTTTACAAAGGTTCTTTTGTATATTTTACAAAACAAAGTGTTAATAGGCTAACAATTTCCCCAGCCACAGCAAAGAATTCATAAATTTTACTTATTAGCAAAGCAGCTCTAGCAAGAAACTTACAAACGCAGGCACCCAGACCAAGGTCAGCTATTTACATTTCCCCCAATCTCATGAATCCTGTATTAGCAACACTTTGCAGCTGTTTTTGTCTGTGTAAGCAAGGCTATATTCTTTTTCACTAAGTGGGGTTCTCGCTTCCAGCTTATGGTAGCTAAGTGCACAAGATGTCTGTGGGTTATGTCAAGGCCAGTTCTCCCATAACACTGGACAGAAAGATTTCAAAATCAGAGGTAAGCAAGTGCAGTAAAACCAAATTAAGACATGGCCCAACACTACAGAGAAGATGTGAAAGGATTATTAGTGTGGAGAATGTGGTAGGAAGGTTTTTTGTAGATCTGTTTGAAAAAGAGTAAAGAATTTGGCAAAAAATGTTGAAATATCTTCCTTCATTCCCACCCCTTCCCATTTCTTCTCTGAAACTGAAAATATCAACAAAATTTTTTCGTCTAAAATTCAAAACCTAGAAGATTTCTACCTGCTCTAGTTTCCTAGAATAAGTAGCTATTGTGGGATGGGGAATTTGGTGAAGTAGTGTTTATTACAGCACTATGACCTCTTACTATGAAATAGAAGTGGTTTGAATATAAGATAAAACCATCAGAAAAGATGAACTCCTATGGGTGACTAAAGTCATTAAAATGACTTGTGTAAAAATAAGCCCAGCATGTATTCACTAGTGTCTTCTATCTAACCGTACATCTACTCCACTCTCCTTACTCTGTTATTTAAGTGACACCATGTGACAGTAGTGGTAGATTTTGTAACCAAAGGGAACAAGGGCATGTGGGGGGAATGAGTCATTGGTGGCCTTTTTTCAATTGAAAAATATGCTTGAGAAGGTGCCATACATACACTTTAAAGGTGCAAAGTAGGGAAACTGCCCCCTCTGCCTCCCCACCCCATTGGCTCCAGTGCTACCCAGGGTTTTGCTGAACCCAAAGCTCTTGGTAACTTTACTCTCTGTGAGGCGGTGGCAGGAAATAAGTGAAAGAGGCACAGCCATCTGGCTGATAGACAGTTGATGCAAGCAGGTAAACAAAAGTGCTTTCACTCAAAGCTTCTACTTTATTTAGTCTTCAGCACTTACACATGTCCGCAATAGATTAGTAGAGCACCCCAAATTACCCCCAGATTCATATTTATCTAAGGTCTTGAGGAAGTCTCAAGTGAATAACTATAGACAGCCAGTGGTTTGCTAGCCATCTGCAGAGGAACTTGAGATGTATCCAAGTGTCCATCAAGCTCAGATTTCTTCCTCTTTTTATACCCAATTTGATTGTATTACTTAACTTGTTCATCATAAAAAACAAAAACAGAAACAACAAAACAAAACAAAAACTGCTGAGCAGAAGCTAAGTGTGGAGTTTTCCATCGTGTAGTTTTCCATCAGTTAACCACCCTTTTTTCACTGAGCAGTAATTAACTATTTCCAGGCTTTCCATTTTGCAAACCACATGCTTCAGAAAAAAATCAAGCCAGGAGGGCACAGGGTCAAGTTTATGCCTCATGATCACTCACTTCCCCCTCCCCTCCTGGTCTCTTAGTTGTGCTAAGGATGCTACAAAGGCTTTACAGCTGCTTTCCGCAATAAGCATATCAATTGTTATTCCAGCTATGGGCAGTGGTTTAGGCATGTTACTGGATTAACACAATTTCCTTCTTATACCAACACTGCCACATGCTATTTGAACAAACTGCTCAAAAGAATTACTTAGGCCCTGTTATGAAGGTACCATACAGTCCCCAGATCTACAGTGCACTAAAATCATGTTATAGATTTAGCATCTAAACCTGAATAGAATTAACTCCAGCTCAAATGTTCTGTTTCCAATAATCAGAATTATTATGTTCCTGGAAGTTGGAACTAGCAGTACAATTCACCAAGGGCTTTAATGTGATCCATGCTGCTTAAGATCATTCTGTTATTGGCAAGAGTATTAATGAGAATGAGCCTGCAAGTTCACTGCCACCTGAATCTGCATCTGGCATCTCTGACTAGAGTGTTTTGTAAGCGTTAGACCAACAAGCGGCATAACCACATGTAGCACAGAGCTAATTCTCTGTTTAATAGCTAAAATTCAGCAGGCCAAATTCAGCCCTGATGTAAGTGAAGTCAATGAAGCTGTGTCCACATACAGAAGGGCTGTATTTGGACCAATGCCGTACCATTTGTCATAGGCAGTGTGTGACAAGGCAACATGGCAAATGAGTATCTCTGTAATGGAGCCTTCTTTATATTTGCTATCTGAAGACTTTCAAATTAATGGCCTTGATTCTTTTCTGCAGTGCAATCCCTTTGCACCTAATTGCTGGCAAATTGTGGCCGTAAAGCAGGCATAGGCAGACAGTTGAGGATCAGCCTAATGTAGGGGGAGACTCTGATGGTGTACAGCCTGAAGGCTGCTCTAAATTACACTTGCCAGCCAAAAATGGAAACATCGCCTCAATAGTTTCCCTAAGGGCTTGTCTTCACTTCAGGGGTAAATTGACCTAAATTATGCTACTCCAGCTACGTGAATAATGTAGCTTAGGTTGACTTACCTCAATGTCTTTACAGTGCTGAGTCGACAGGAAACGCTCTCCGGTCAACTTCCCTTGCTCTTCTCGCAGAGCTAGAGTTCTGTGGTTGACTGGAGAGTGCTCTGCCATCAATTTAGCAGGTCTTCACCAGACCCACTAAATCGATCCCTGCTGCATCGATGGCAGCAGCGTCGATCTACCCATAGTGGAGACCAGCCCTGAGTCTTCTGCTTTCAGGTGCTGTCAGTGCATCACTACAATGGGAGGATGGTCTTGTGGTTAAGACACTGATCTGGGACTCTGGCGATCTAAATTCAATTTCTCCTCTGCTATGGACTTATAGAATGTCCTTCAGTATCCCATATAGGGTACCATTTTAAAAACTGAGTCAGGAGCACAAATGCCACTGAAAGTCAATAGGAATTATGAGTCCAAATCACAGAGGAACTGCTGAAAATTTCCCTGTAAACTGGGGATAATAATTCATTCTTTCTCATGACATTTCTCAGTCTTCTCTGTTTAGATGATAAGATCATCAAGACAAGGACTAATTCTTTCTAAGAATATCTTCAATGCTTAGTATGATAGGACCTCAAATTGAGTTTGGGTTTCTAGAGACTACTGTAATACAAATAATAAGTGGAAGATGGCTAACACAGGATGCATGGTAAAAAAGTGGAAGGGAACCAGACTTTATTTCATGAACACATTCACAATTTTTCATAAATTTCCTTCGGCTGACACTTGATAAGTCTATGTAATCTTCTTGCTTATTTTATTTTGCCTTGAAGTACAATAAAGCAAACTTAAAAAACCCCATAGATATATTTTGTAGCCAACATATGACATATCTGGGACTCAATATGTATGAAAACTTTTAGGTAAAAAGAAGAATTTTAAGGAAAGATAAACCATTGTGGTTTTCCCCCATTCTTCTAGAATATGAGAGGTTTCAATAAAGAAATATATAATCCTATGTCTTGTTATTGTCTGTCTCCCCTTTTTATACAACATAGAACTACTGTGTTGCCTAAAATTTAGCTCAATTTTTGGCACAGAAGTGACATCTTTATAAAGAAAATATGAGATTTGTACCAGCTGCAAATATTGCTGGGTGCAATTCAAAGCTAAGAAACAATAAGAGTCATAATTAGATCAGAAGCCAAATATTCCCACATTTGATGGGTGTCTGAATCAAGAAAAAAAGATTCTGACTCTTTCTGCTAGTTCCAAATCGGATCTCAAACTACAGAGGAACCATCCTGAGGACCGGAAAGTGAAGCACCATGCTAGAGCTTTATTTCCTAAGAACGGCCATACTGGGTCAGATAAATGGTCCATCTAGCTCTGTATATTGTCTTCTAACCGTGGCCAGTACCAGATGCTTCAGAGGAAATGGACAGAACAGGGCAACTATTGAATGATCACTGGTCATTGAGCATACAAGGGATTTGAGAGGTGGGTGATGAGGAATGGACTATGGATTTTACCGTACATTGGTGACATCACACTGTGTGTGTCTATGCCATCCCATCCAGCCAGTTCTCTTGAATGATGCTCCTGAGATTTAGTAGAGATTGGGGCCTGGATGAGGGCTAGGTGGCTGAAAGCACTATAAAATATGTCTGCTCTTTTCATTGAAGGTGGATGCCCATCATTTGTTATGAAAAGTCTCAGGCTAAGGGTGCTGTTGTATCCCCCAGCTGCAGTTAGATAATCGTATAACCACAGTGACCAAGAGGGCTCTTTTTCATCTGTCAGGCCAGGAGGTTTTAACAGATTCTTTCAGGTGTAAACATTACTATTGTGATCCAGGATTAAACAGCAACACAGTTTACATGGGGCTGCACCGTCATTAAAGATGGAAACTGAAGCCACATGAACAAACTGCAGTGCTGTGTTCTACACTGGCTGCCCATTGGTTCCTGGATGCAGTCTAAGTGCTGAGTTTTGACTTGCACAGTCTTAAATGACTTGGAACCTGCCTATTTCTGAGGCTCTTTTCCAATGCAATATTGCCACATCCTCAATCAATGGAGGTGCTCAACTGGTGCAGCTCCATTTCAAAAGAAAAGGAGCAGCTGTCAGGGTGCTCTTCTGTGAAGGGCCTTCAGCTCTGCATTCACAAATATGCTGCTATTTAGAGCATTCTGCAAAGTCCATCTCTTTCCCCAGTCTTTTGGGACAGGAGGGATAAGCTGAGCGCTGGGGTATGTTTGCAAAGAGCTGGGATTTCTAGTTGGGGTAGTTTTTATTTTTCTTCCTGTTTCAGAGGAGGCTTCTAGGTTTATTTTTGTTTGTTCTATTTTTTTTTTTATTTGGGGACAGGAGGGGGCACGCTGAATATGTGGGAAGAGGCCCTTAGAGCTCCAGAAAGGATTACTCTTATTTATTTATATATTGTGTAAATGGGCCTGGCCCTTACATAGGTGCAGAGGGAATAAAGAGGCTCCCTTCCTCCCTTTAAGCAGCCTATATAAGGATAGGGAAGAATCCCAGGCCCCACTCTCAAGGGATCCCAGGGACTGTTCTTTCCCAGCTCCCTCTGGGGCAGCCCGTGGGAGAGGAGGCAGAGACATCCATCTGTTTGGTTGCCTCTCCACCCACAATGTGCCAGCTGGCCATGCTGAGGGAAGTATGCTGCACACCATGAAGGATGGTATGAAGAATGAGTGAGTTGGGTAGAGAAGGAAGAATGTGCTGTTGCTCTCCTGCCCAGATGGTGCAACTCTACTCCACCCCCTGGTACAAGGTATTTGCCATGTGCCTAACCTGGTCCTAAACAAATCAAAAGAAGCTTGCCTTGCATAAAGGATAATAGGTTACTTGAATTTACCCTTTTTGCAAGACTTCTGTTTTTAGCTGTTATAGATTATCAGAGAACCAAAGAAGGTCAAGATAGAAAAAGTCTATTCATCCAGTCCATCCTCCTGCCAATACAGTATTGTTCCTTAAAATTTATTTCAGTTTCTAGAATCACAGATTTCTAGAATCACAGAATCACAGGGACAGTGGGACTGTATTCTTGTTCATAGGTTTATAAGCATTCCATTGCCTGAGAACTATCCTTATTTATCCTCTGATGGTATGAGAGGCCAGTTCCAAGCGTCAAACCTGGTTCTTGTGTATGGTAAATTACTCAAAAATCTACTGAAATAGAGAAACTCACATTGGATAAATAAAGGGCAAGGTTTCTCTTCTTGGCAGAGACACTGAGATCTGCTATCCTGCCGAGATCCAGATTTGTATTGGACAAAACCACCATTCATATGTTAAAATGAGGGCAAATCCTGTTTGTTTTGCCATTTGAAACTTAAAAACAATATCAGGAGGTAGCCGTGTTACTCTGTATCCACAAAAACAACAAGGAGTCTGGTGGCACCTTAAAGACTAACAAATTTATTTGGGCATAAGCTTTCATGGGTAAAACACCACTTCTTCAGATGCATGGAGTGAAAATTACAAATGCAGGCATTATATAATGACACATGAAGAGAAGGAGTTACCTCACAAGTGGAGAACCAGTGTTGACAGGACCAGTTCTGCTGTTTCTCTTTGAAGTCTGTTTCTGAAGTTTTTTTGTTCAAGTACAGCTACTTTTAAATCTTTTATAGAATGTCCAGGAAGGTTGAAGTGTTCTCCTTCTGGCTTTTGTATGTTACCATTCCTGATGTCTGATTTGTGTCCATTTGTTCTTTTACGATGGGGATTGCGTGGTTTGGCCAATGTACATGGCAGAGGGGCACTGCTGGCACATGATGACATATATAACATTAGTAGATGTCCAGGTGAATGAGCCTCTGATGGTGTGGCTGATGTGGTTGGGTCCTCTGATGGTGTCGCTAGAGTAGATATGGGGACAGAGTAGAAAACGAGTTTTGCTCCAGGGATTGGTTCCTGGGTTAGTGTTTCTGTGGTATGGTGTGCAGTTGCTGGTGAGTATTTGCTTCAGGTTGGAGGGCTGTCTGTAAGCGAGGACTGGCCTGCCTCCCAAGGTCTGTAAGAGTGAGGGATCGTTTTCCAGGATAGGTTGTAGATTGTTGCTAATGTGCTGGAGAGGTTTTAGCTGGGGGCTGCATGTGATGGCCAGTGGTGTTCTGTTATTTTCCTTGTTGGGCCTGTCCTGAGGTAGGTGATTTCTGGGTACCCATCTTGCTCTGTCAATCTGTTTCCTCACTTCCCCAGGTGGGTACTGTAGTTTTAAGAATGCTTGATAAAGATCTTGTAGGTCTTTGTCTCTGTCTGTGGGGTTGGAGCAAATTCAGTTGTATCTTAGGGCTTGGCTGTAGACAATGGATCATGTGATGTGTCCTGGATGAAAGCTGGAGGCATGTAGGTAAGTATAGCGGTCAGTATGTTTCCAGTATAGGGTGGTGTTTATGTGACCATCACTTATTTGCACTGTAGTATCCAGGAAGTGGATCCCTTGTGTGGACTGGTCCAGGCTGAGGTTGATGGTGGGGTGGAAATTGTGGAAATCCAGGTAGAATTCTTCAAGGGCCTCCTTCCCGTGGGTCTATATGATGAAGATGTCATCAGTGTAGCACAAGTAGAGGAGGGGCACTAGGGGACGAGAGCTGAGGAAGCGTTGTTCTAAGTCAGCCATAAAAATAAATGGACACAAATCGGACATCAGGAATGGTCACATACAAAAGCCAGTAGGAGAACACTTCAATCTTCCTGGACGTTCTATAACAGATTTAAAAGTAGCTGTACTTGAACAAAAGAACTTCAGAAACAGACTTCAAAGAGAAACAGCAGAACTAAAATTCATTTGCAAATTTAACACGATTAATTTGTGCTTGAATAGGGACTGGGAGTGGCTGACTCATTACAAAAGCAACTTTGCCGCTCCTGGAATTGACACCTCCTCATCTATTATTGGGAGTGGACTACATCCACCCTGATCGAATTGGCCCTGTCAACACTGGTTCTCCACTTGTGGGGTAACTCCTTTCCCTTCATGTGTCATTATATAATGCTTGCATTTGTAATTTTCATTCCATGCATCTGAAGAAGTGGTGTTCTACCCATGAAAGCTTATGCCCAAATAAATCTGTTAGTCTTTAAGGTGCCACCAAACTCCTTGTTGTTGTTTTTTTAAAAATAGTGAGTTGGGTAGAGAATCAGGATGAAATTGACTTTCTTCTCTCTCAGAATTAAATAATATCAGAGTGTTGACTTTTGATTATATTCACTTTTGACTTTTGTTCATTTGTAATTGCACTTTTACAAATATGCTGGAGCACTCTTGTGTGTACATTCACATACTTTAATTGTGCTACTTTACAGAACATTTTGTGTAATTTAGTTTTGTTGGACTTTTAGGGGGAAGGTTTGTTATTGTAATATACTTATATGTACACAGATTTGGTATTTGGTAGTTTCTCGGGTCTTCTGTCATTTTATGGATAATTGATATTTAAATTCAGTAAATGAAGTGTTATAAATATTCTGCACTTAAGAAACTGCTTATCAGCTAAATACCTTTACTTCATGATATAACTGCACACTATAGTAATACAGTGTATAGGATCAGCTCTTCAGTTTGGCCCTGAATCTGCACCATTAAAGTGTAGGGGAGCTTTGAGCATAGGTTCAAATTCTTAGTGTATAGCAGGACAGCTTAATTAAAGTAACAGTAGTTCAGCTGATTTTCACCATCTGAGGGTCATGTCCAGTAACTCCTTCCAGATCTAATCCTCAGTGTTAGGGAAAAACTGAAGCAATGCACTTAAACATATGCTCGTTGAAGTCAATGGGGCTTAAGAATCTTTTTAAAGGTAAGCACATGCCTACCTTGCTGAATAAGGCCTTGACCGTGTAACTATATAAACTGCCATTGTCCTATGTTACTAAAAAACCCATAATCATGAAAATAATCCCATGAAAGACTTCAAAGAGAAAATTACTTGTTGAAAAAAAATCAGGCCTTGATGATGCAAATTATCATGGATTTGGATTTGCTTTTACTTACAAGAGGACTAAATACGAAACAAATAGGAGATCATCAAAGGTGTAATGCTTTTTCTTTGTTTCATGTGAAGCTGAAAATACAAGGCCTTGCTCAGCCAGCAATTACTTTTTGTGTTCAGAGCTGTGAACATTCTTTCTTGAGAGAGAACCTGTCCTCCCACATTTTTATTATTTTTCTCTTTCTTCACAGCTCTAATTGCTAGCACACTTCAGAGCTTTATTCTAGCCATAAAAGAAAATGTAGGAGGTCAGATCACTGAGACCTGTTTACACTTGGATGGAGCAGGTAAAATTTAACACATTTCCAGCAGAAGGTTCTTGCTTATAGTTCTTCGTTATGTTTTAATTTTTTCTTCATGATCGTTAATCGACCCAACCATCACACTGTGATCAAATTTCATGCTGATTCGCCTTTATTTTTTTTATTGGCTAATCCTTCTTGTTAAAGATGATCAGGTTTTTCTGCACTAATAATTATTTTCTGCTTTCTTATTTTATAAGACTTACTTATGTCTTTTTTTCCCTTTATCCCTTGCATTTTAAATAACTAATGACTGCAAATATAAATAAATGCTGGGAAATGTGAAGCTTCTGATTGCACTGCTAGTGCTGCTATTTTATTTTAAAATAGCATTATAATAAGTATGGTAAATTTGATGGTTGAGTTTTACTACATTCATTTGCAGTCATTGTCTAACGTTTCACTGTCCTCTGCTCAGGGCTGCATAGAAAGGGAAGTTAATGGTCAATTTAGTGATTATTTTAAGGGCTGCATACTGCCACCCTTACTCACACTGAGTCAAAAATCACAGTGCATATAGTACTATAAAGGTAGCGAAATCTGGCCCTAAAATAAAAATGCCAATCTGCTTCACAGTGTCTAACATGGTACATCCCAACTGCAGCAATTCAGGATTGAGGCCAAATCTTGCAATGTTTGAGCATGTGTACACACACACACACTGTAAAAATTGTCCCCATATATATATATATATATATATATATATAATATTACCTTGCACCATATCATTGCAAAGCAAAAAATCTGGAGATCTTCCTTTTCAATAAAAGCAACTATAAGAGTATTTAGGGGCTTACGTGTTTCAAATGAAGAAGTACGGGCAGGCTGAACAGGGTGCCGGAAAACAGCAGCTTCTGAGTTCTACTCTAAGCTCGGAATTCCATTCATGGAAGTGGAGAGCAAAACAGGGCACCTCCAGGTTCTCTGTTCTCTACTGATCTGTGTATTCTGTATCCACCCATAGTTACTTTGAGGCTCATTTAATAATAAAAAAACATATAGTTCTGTGTGTGAATTAGAGTCTCTGTTGTTTATAATCTACATTTCTCTTTGTCTACTCTGTGTCACTGATTCCTATTTCCTTGAATGTAAGACAAATATTACTTATTAGCATGTTCCAGTGGGATGCAAAAGACACCTGGAAAATCAAAGTATTTGCTAACAATCACTTTTCAGTTTTTGGATTTACTGTTTGGCTGTTGACAATGGCTGTTGATTATAGAAGCATTAGGAAAAGAAACTGGTGAGGGAAGAGAGAAAGAAAGTCCTGATTTAGATTTTCCCTATTCATGTCCCTATTTGTGTCCCAAGTAATGTAAGTAATTTGGCATGTATCTGAAATTGTTCATGATATGTGTTTACTCTTAGTAACATTGCCAGCAGCAGGAACTGGGATCTTCACAGTTGCTGAGTCTCAGTCCATGTAATCGTCATAAGAACTAACTGACATTCACTATTTCATCTCCCAAACTAAAGTCAAAGGGAGATTTAACTGGGACTTGGTCCTGCTTTGAGCAGGGGGTTGGACTAGATGACCTTCTGGGGTCCCTTCCAACCCTGATATTCTATGATTCTATGATTCTATGTTTAATTAAGAAGGGTTTAAATATTTATTCTGAGAAGGGAGAGTCGTCTAACACTTTCTGTGATCTCAGCTAATAATGGAATAGCCGCGGCTTTGCTTCAAGGTAAAGCTTTGGGTTTGGACAGAATTGGAGACTTTGGGACGTTACTCAACAGCTGACATGGAAACAGGATTCAGTAAAACTTCCTTTGAACTTTTATTTAAAGGGGTTATTAACACACTAGGGATAGGGGGAGAGGGGAGGGAAAACGTGGTGCAATTTACCCCACAAACTCAAGTGTGCCTTTTTAAAAGTAGGGATATGTATGTACAAGGTATGCTCTGAGCCTAGGACTCCTTTCTTTCTACGTACAAATACAAAAAGGCCTACGTTTTCTACTCCCTTATATTCGTGGGTTAACCTTCTGCCAGTGGTATCATTTGTATAACCCTGTAGACTGGGATACCAGTTCAGTACTAATACACAAGTAAGATGCACAGTTGTTTACAAGCAAGGGTATGTAACTTAGCAACAAGAACATCTCTTCTGTTCCATAATTGATGCTGTTGTTGAATCTCTCTATGTAGCTGCATGTGCCAGTATGAAAGGGGTCAATGAAAGGCCAGCGAAAGAGGTGGGAATGGCCACCTGCTTCTCCATGTGATTCAGTACAGCCAACTGACAGCATCTCGCACTCCACTTGCTGCTATCCAGAAATTGCTTGGTGTTGATCGTAAATTCCTCCACTTTGATGTGTAGAACAAGTGCACATGAATGTAAAGGGAACAGCCACAGTGGGAATTCAAAACTGACTCTTCAGTCATAATGGACTGCAAAG
Organism: Chelonia mydas; assembly: GCF_015237465.2. Classification (NCBI taxonomy): domain Eukaryota; kingdom Metazoa; phylum Chordata; order Testudines; family Cheloniidae; genus Chelonia; species Chelonia mydas. Next base: position 26,621,015 of record NC_057851.1, on the reverse strand, counting down.
CTATTCACTAAGCGAACAGCAGCTCTTCTTTGACAACAAGAGCTCTTAACACATACTGAGTCATCAGTACATGCCACAATCTGAATGCCATTGCTCTGTTTCCTACTAGTGGCAGTGCTATTCAGCAATTAGGTACTGCACAAAAGACAGTTAAGAACTGCCAGCAGAGATTGGACTTCTGCATAGGGTATTTCCAGTTACTTCTCATCAGTGCTAGATATAAACTTACTGGCTGAGATCACTGGCTTTGTACACCACGAGCTAGATACAGTATTAGGAATGGTACAGCTAGAACCTGCATTCTTCTTCTTTTTCTTCCTGAACATCACAGCTTATGTGCTTTTGCATAAGAGGGGTGCAGTAAATGTAGAGTGGTCTTTACTTCCCCAGAAACAATACACAGCCCTGCTTCTGCGTATCTGCAAATAGTCAGTAGAAAAGTATTTGTCTAGGCAGATGCATAGAGGACACCCTGCATCAGTGCCTTCAGATTTACACTAGCAGGGCTCCAGCTCCTCTGTTGAGCTCCTCTGTGGCAGTATGGCATAGGAAGAGAGACAGCCAATCAGGTAGTTATGTCCTAACCCATTGAGGACTTCATAGTTCAAAACCAACACCTTGAAACGTCACCTAGAGACTCACAACCAGTCAGTATAGATTACGGAGCACTGGTTGAATATGCTTGCAACAAAAAGTTCCACTTACCAATGGCTGTCACATTCAGCTCTGTTTCAGCGTCTGGGTGGTTTTAAAGTGTAGTCCTGTCACAGGATGACTGGCCCCTCAGGTTTGAGAGCCCAAGCTGCGACCCGAGTCACAACATCCATGCTGCTATTTTTAGTGCACTAGCTTGAGCCCCGCAAGCATAAGTCTGTTTTCCTGGACTGGGAGACTTGATACCAGCTGCAGTGTAGACATAGCTTTCAGGGGAAATGGGTCTCAGTCCACCTCAGACAAGCTTAACTCATTGCCCCAGATGGGGAAAAGGAACAGCATGTGACTGGTGGGTCATGTGACCCAATCACACTTCTTATAAGGGAAAGGCAAGGGGGCCTGCAGAGAGTAAAGGAACTGTGACCTAGGTCTGGGAAGGAGGGTTGGCGATTCCCTACCTAAGGGCAGTGGGACACTGAACTGGGGTTTGGGTCTGGAGGGCCAAACTCCTGATTGGTGAGAGAGTTACATTGAACTGTGACCAGCACCTGGAAGGAGGGCTGGGAAAGAAAGACAGAACTGGAATGGGGGGTTTGGAGGGCTAATGTGTGTAAGGACTAAATACACTTGACCTAGAAGGGGCATGTTTTAATTACCTTTGGGAGTGCAATATGGAGTTCTTATGAGTCCAAGAAGAGAAACAAGGCAGGGTGGTGCACACTCGGATGACTGTCACCCTGTTAGAAGCCCCATGTAAAGTGCACAGCAGTAGCCTAATACCTTTTCAGTTCCTTTATTTTTCTATCCTGTTCTTAAGCATCCTAACATTGTTTACCTTTTACACTGCCATTGTACATTCAACAGGTACATTCACGGATCTAGTCACAGGGGTCTGGTACCTGTGTGTCTTTGCTCAGTGGTGAAATTATTTAAAACCCAGTAATGGGTAGGACTATGTCACCAGTGTGAATTACCCTAAATTTGTCAGCGATGAAAAGGCTAAACTGCAGATCAGATTGGCCTGGAGCATTCTGAGGTGCAAAAAGGGGGATTGGATGCAAGGAATCATTTCTTTTCACTATCCCTAAGGCCTCTGCGCAAATGCTGGGCATGATATCTCCTGAGCATTAGGCTTTCTGCTGGTTAGCATTCCAAATGGAAGAGGGAGGAAGGGGCCAAAATGATTGCTCCTTCCAGGACTGTTTTGGGCAATGTTCCTCATCATGTTTTCCAATGCAGGGCTGTGTTTTCAAGGCAAAATTAAGCCCATAGTGTATTCTATCTCCAATACAATGCCTGGAAACAGAGAACATCTCATAGGTTCAAAGATAGCATGCAGAATAGCAAACCAAAACAACCACATTTGGACTTATATGTAAATAAACTATCAATAAGAACAATGTATTTTAAACTTAAATCTCAGCATATTAAAGCATGTCAGACACTGAAGATTAAGTCAATTTCAAAAGTAAGCATAGCAGGTAGCAAAGGAATACAGTTCATAAATCCAGCTATGCAATTCATACATCTCTCTTTTTGAAGTGTCTGGTATATTCAATTTTAAAAGTTTCAGTGAAAAATAGACACAAAGAGTCCTGTGGCACCTTATAGACTAACAGACATATTGAAGCATAAGCTTTCATGGATGAATACCCACTTCATCGGATGCATGTAGTGGAAATTGCCAGAGGCAGATATAAATATGCAAGCAAGAATCAGGCTAGGGATAACAAGGTTAGTTCCATCAGGGAGGATGAGGCCCTCTTCTAGCAGTTGAGGTGTGAACATCAAGGGAGGAGAAACTGCTTTTGTAGTTAGCGAGCCATTCACAGGTTTTGTTTAATCCTGAGCTGATGGTGTCAAATTTGCAAATGAACTGAAGCTCAGCAGTTTCTCTGAAGTCTGGTCCTGAAGTTTTTTTTGCTGCAGGATGGCTACCCTGAGATCTGTTATTGTGTGTCCAGGGAGGTTGAAGTGTTCTCCTACAGGTTTTTGTATATTGCATTCAATCCTAATATCTGATTTGTGTCCATTTATCCTTTTATGTAGGGACTGTCCAGTTTGGCTGATGTACATAGCAGAGGGGCATTGCTGGCACATGATGGCGTATATTACATTGGTGGACGTGCAGATGAATGAACCGGTGATGGCGTGGCTGATCTGGTTAGGTCCTGTGATGGTGTCACTGGTGTTGATATGTGGGCAGAGTTGGCATTGAGGTTTGTTGCATGGATTGGTTCCTGAGTTAGAGTTACTATGGTGAGGTGTGTAGTTGCTGGTGAGAATATGCTTCAGGTTGGTGGGTTGTCTGTGGGAGAGGACTGGCCTGTCTCCCAAGGCCTGTGAAAGTGAGGGATCGTTGTCCAGGATGGGTTGTAGATCACTGATGATACGTTGGAGAGGTTTTCACTGGCCATCACATACAGTCGCCAGCTGAGTTCTGTTGGTTTCTTTCTTGGGCTTGTCTTGCAGCAGGAGGCTTCTGGGTACACGTCTGGCTCTGTTTTGATCTGTTTCCTTATTTCCTCAAGTGGGTATCATAGTTTTGAGAATGCTTGGTGAAGATCTTGTAGGTGTTGGTTTCTGTCTGAGGGGTTGGTCTCTGTCTTGTAGGTGTTGGTCTCCATCTGAGTTCTTATTTTGTTCTGCAGTGTGAATATAGTCCATTACTAGTTCCTCTTGAGTACTGAATAATTATGTTATAGATGAGCATAGGCGAAGATACTGTGTTTCGTTTTGGGTTTGGCTAGTGTAGTGGCAAAACCAAACTCAAAATCTGAGATGGTTCAGATGCAGGTACCATTTTAGCTGAACCATGACATTTAAGAGCTTTGTTTGTTTTGACTCATCTATTCACATAAGCAGCATATCATAAAAATAAGAAATATTGAAGAGGGTCAGCAATAGAGCTGACACCACTTTCAAAATACTTCCATGCTGTGTCTCATTGCTACCTATAGCTAAATAATTATTCCAGTTTCAAGTGGTGTATACAAATAGAGGTAATATGTGCCTCAGTGTTTTGTAAATTCTCAGTGTCCCATAAGCATTTCTATGGACTTTTTTGTGTGTTTTATTTTTTCCAAAGTCTTTTTAAAGTAATGTGCTGGGTTCTTTCTTGTGATGCCTGGTGCCTCTATGCAAGGTGACTACTTCCTGCGCCTGAGAGACAAGGGGTGCTCTCACTTGGCAAATCACTGCTGGCAAGGAGTATAAAACCCAACACACAAGAAACAATAAAGTACATCAACACAAACCCCAAAGAAACAAAGAAACGCCACACCCAGCAATAAAAATAATTCAAAGTGGGACTTTACTGGGAGCAAGAAAATAGGATGTGGGGAAGGAAAGGTTAAAGATTAATTGATAAGCACTAGAACATCAACAAATTTCCCACCTCCAAACACTCCCCACCCTTCCCAACCCCCAGCTCCCTGCCTGGCACCTTCCCAGGCAGATGATACACTGGGAACAAGCCTGGAGATGAGCGCTGCAGCACTGTGAACGTTAGCTGGTTTAAACAAAAAGAGAGTCCTCTTCTTGTGGTTTCTCCCCTGGGTGGGGCAAGGACTTCTCCTGGCTTCCTGATCTGGAATCCTGTGGGGGTCTTGGCTGGCTCTTGGTAGCCAGTGCTGAAAGTGCCTGACCCGTGCACGGTGTCCCACAGAAATTCAAAGGCTCCCTTCGTGGGGAAAGGGAGTTAAGCAGAGACTCCCTGAGCCGTTCTGTTTCCCTCAGCTCCCAGACTCAAAGCTCAAAACTGAAACAAAAACTAGTCCTGTTGCCGCTGCGTCAGGCTGTCCCCTCTCATTGAGGCACCGAGGAAGCTAGTCCAGGAAGTTAGTCCAGGAAGCTGCTTGCTAGATCACCCCATGCAGAAGCATCCTTATGGCCTGTTTCTGGTCCATTCTGTCCCCAGAACTGACTCCAAGCATGCTGGGAAATGGTGTCAGAGGGCTCTTGTAGTCACTGTGGTAGGGCTTATCAGGAATGGTAGTAAATGGGCAGGGGTTGGCTCTGCTGTCCTAGGTCAAGATGGTGAATGTTTGTCTTGTCTTATCTCTAAATACTCCTAGCTTTCTTGTGGGGGGAATGAAAGAGGTTGTACCTGTAATATACTAAATGCATTCAATCTCAGAGATTTAATGATATAAATCATTTGTTGAGAGAGCGAGAAATTACTTTGAACATTTAATGTGCCTGGTATTTTATCTCTAATCTCCAGGATTGAAAATGAAAGGATGTTCCCTTTTCTCATTTCATTGTCTCCTGTACTATCTGTTTGTTTTATGTAATGCTTTTTGTATTTCCGCTCAACAAATTTTCATGTCAAGTATGAACCTGTTGATTCTAGTCTTTTCCTTACTGGAACAAATGCTGCATCATGATAAAAAGCCCTAGCAGTCTGAAAAATTGGGAAATTGTTAAACTGAACTGTATAGATGTGCCTAATATTTCCAAAAAAATGAAACTACCCAACATTTAATTTATTTTTTCCATTAACTATTGTGAAAGTATTCCCTGTGGGAAAAATGTCCCATTTGGCAAGGAGATTTTAATACTGCAAATATTGTGTGCAAAGAAGCATGTTCATTTGGGTGGTTCATTTCAATGAGGGTGGTCGTGCATTAATTAATTGTGCCAGAAATGTTAACCCATCCTTATTATACATATACACATTTATTTGGTGGGAATTCAGTGGGAGGAAATGTAATGTAAAGATTCTGAACAGATAACAAATCTTGTTTCTCTTTCTCTGTTAAGAGAGAACCCAGTAATTTTTCAATTTAGGGTCCACATACGTAGACAAATTTACTGTCCCTTCTTGTGCAGATGGGGACAGGATAAAATGTTAAATTTCCTAAAGCTTCTTAAGTTTGCTTATCTCCTAAGTATATCCTGAAAGGGTTCCTACCTTCACGTAAATGGCCAATCACATAGATCAAATATCAAATTCTGAATAGAAAATATTGTAAGGGACACAAACTGTGAACAGTTCTCTAAAACACCAAGACCCAAATAGGTTCATAACAAAACTACACACAGGGCAATCATGTATAACAAACTCACAATTGTCAAAATTACAACAGGTTTAGACAATTCTTGAACAATAAAAGGCCACATCGAAAGAATGAACTCTTTGCAACAAACAACAAAATTGCCATTAACTATTACAGTAATGCTGGGGGGAAAAAAAATCTATTGAAAGCTTTTTTGGCAAAACATGCAGATTTTACAACACCAAAATGGTTTGTGAATTCTTGTCAATTTCACAAAATTGTTCATGTTGAAACTTACCCCAAATTTTTTAAAAAGACAACATTTTATTTCATCATTTTAAAATGAAATCTTTATTTTTTTAAATTAAGAATGATTTTTCTTTTCACAAAATCCTTCAAATTTATTTTTACAATTTTTAAAAAGCCTTGAATCAAAAACAAGGTTTTGTTTTAGTCCAAATAATATTTTCTGACTTTTTTGATTTGCCAAAATTAAAAAAAAAAGTTTTGGGTTGACCTGAAACTTTTTTTAGTTATTAATTTTCAGGTTTACGAATGAACCGAAGTCTCAATTACTCACACAGCTCTCCATTGCATATCTCATGAGACACACATGCATTTGGCAGCTCAGTCTGCATTCCTGGAAACCAGCTGTGTTGCAAGGCATTCCATTTTGCTGTGGGAATGGCTGCAATCATGGCCTCTGTTTCTCTCACGTCTCCCCCTTCTGGATCATAGTGGAGAAGGAGTAGTGAAGAAGAGGGGTAAGCAAGAGCAGCAGCCACAAGAACAGAGGTAGGGGTCCAGCACTGATGCCAGGATCTCCCAGCTTCCTCCCAGACAAGACACCCACCAACCCAAGCTCCCCCAGGCAGCCCTTGTAGTTCTTCCAGAAAACCCCTTCAGCCCCCAGCTTCTTCCCACCAACAAATGTCCCTCTAGCAGCCAGATTCCCACAGGCACCCACACCCAACCCTCGGCTTCCCCCCAGCTGTCCAGCACCCACCTAATCCATCACCTCTCCGCCCCCAGGAACACATCAGGAATTCCAGATACCCTCCAGCACTCACTCATCCACCTTCCTCCCTCCAGAAATCCCAGTGCTGTCCACCATCCATCCATCTACACAATCCAGATACCTTCTGGCACTTACCTGTTCAAATGGCCTAGCAGTCACTTCAGATTCCCTCACATCTGTGCCAGCCATAGCTGCCAAGTTTAGTGCAGTTCTACATCCTGCCCCATCCACTGCTTGCAGCAGGGTGTATTCATTGTAAGCTGAAACTTATGATCATCTGCAAATAAATTATAAAGTATATAAATACTAATTTGCATAACATATTACACAAAACTCTTAATAAAACTTGTCAACTATGCCATTAATTGATCCTTAATGAGTGATACCCTTAAAGTTCTAAAATTTTGAGGCTGTCTTTTATTTGTTAGATCAGTAACAACTCTTGTGCTGATTTGTGTGGATTTTTCATACTCTGTCACGTCTCACTTTATCAATAGGTGTTCACCTCACTTCAAATCATGCCAATACTGCTTCAAAAATCTTTCTTCATTTACTTTGCTTAGAACAAAGTTCAACACTCCTTGTGCTTCGGAGCCTACAATTGCATGGGATAAAAAATAAAGTTACCTTCTTCCTGCCCAGTGGTGCCCACTGCCTTAATATAAAAGACGATTAAAGATATGCAATGTATTTTCCATGAGTTTTGGTTCAGTCTAGGATACTCAATAATTTGTGGGGTGCAGGTGGCAGCTTTTCTTCGGCTAGAATTTCTCAGTCTTTCGCTCAGCCTGAGTACTGGACATGAAACTTTTAAAAGTATATGTGTATTTGTTCTCTGTTACACTCATGAGGGCAAATTCTTGACTGCAAGCTGATACAAATTCGTTGAACTCAATAGAGTTTGCACCCACTTACACCCGTTGTAAATTTGTCCCTGGTTGTGAACTTAATTGAGCTTGTTTTTCTTTAAAGATTGTCTGTATAGCCTCACTTCTGATGTATGTGGGCCTCATGCATGTGGGTTGAGAAGTTTTTGGTTTGCAGTGTCTGTTGCAGGGGCTGCACATGCCCCTTCTCCACCCAAAGGCATATGAGGGAGGATAGGCCCAGCCATCACTCAGTTCCTTCTTACCACCCCAGGCTGTGAGGTGGAATTCTGCTCTATGTCATGATTCCTCCTTTAAAAAATACTAATCTCTGAAGTAATTTTGTTGTCATAATTAGTTTAGTTAGTTATTGGGTTGTTTTGCTGTTCTGTTGGCAGTTTTAATATAGTTTTAATCCATCAGTCATTTAGCACTAAGGTAGATTTTCCTGCCTCATGGCTGAGGAAATGGCACTGTGTGAGAAAAGTCTGTTAATAGAATAGTAACACTCCTTTCATCCACAGATTTATGCTCAAATAAATTTGTTAGTCTCTAAGGTGCCACAAGTACTCCTTTTCTTTTTGTGAAACTTAGTAGTTAATTTCCCAGACTAATACAAAATAAGTGTGTGTTTTATTTTTACTTGGATATGTTTGTGGCAGTTACTCTGCTTTTACTCAGCATGTCAGGAGTTGAGAGAAGTTCTTGAAAGCCCATGATCAGCAGCCCTTCATGAAAGCCTGTCAAGGATCATGAAAAAGGTTCTGTATTTCACACATCTTGATGACCGCTGAAAACCTATAGCCAGAGTTAGTAAAAGGAGGTAGTATGAAAGAATAGCTGTCTAGGTTGTTTCCTCAATTTCTCTGATACTTACAGATATTTAATTTCTGGCTGTACAAACATTTCAGAGCTTATCACTTCATCAACAATGTTATTTTTTGTGGGATGTACCACTTCAAAAAGTATACTTACTTCAATGGGAGTTGCGGGTGCTCATCATCTCTGAAAAATCAGGTAAATTATTTAAGTATCTAAATGTGGATTTCAATGGCTGACTTTAAGTAACCATGCTTGAAATTTTTGTCCAAGCCTATATCATATTGAAACACATCCTTATTTATTTCCATATGAACTAAATTGAATCCTTAGTTCAGGTGTTAGGTGCTGCACTCTGTCTAATCTGATCTGTCTGGATTAGGTTATTACATGGTGCCAGTTTCCATATTCATAAAATGATATGGAAAAGGGCATAAACAGTGAGGTGGAAAAACTTGCAGATTATACAAAAGATTACTCAAGATAGTTAAGTCCAGAGCTGACTGCAACGAGTTCCAAAGGGATATCACTAACCTGGGTGATTCGGCAACTAAATGGCAGATGAAATTCAACGTTGGCATGTGAATAGTAATGAACATTGGAAAAAATAATCCCAACTATACACACAAAATGAAGGGGCCTAAATTAGCTGTTACTGCTCCAGAAAGATCTTGGAGCCATCGTGGATAGTACTCTGAAAAAATTTGTTCAATGTGCCATCAAAAAACTAACAGAAAGTTGGGAACCATGAGGAAAGGGATAGATAATAAGACAGAAAATATCATGCAACTATATAAATCCATGGAAGTGCCACAACTTGAATAGTGCATGCAGCTTTGGTCACTTCATCTTAAAAAAAGATATATTAAAATTGGAAAAAAAGCACAGAGAAGGGCAACAAAAATGATTTGGAGTATGGAGAGATTACAAAGACTGGGACCGGTCATCTTAGAAAAGAGACAACTAAGGGGGATATGATAGAAGTCTATAAAATCATGAATAGTGTGGAGAATATGAATAAGAAAGTCACATGACACAAGAAACAGGATTCACCTGATGAATTGATAGGCAGCAGGTTTAAAACAAACAGAAGGAAGTACTTCTTCACACAACACGCAGTCAACCTCTGGAATTCATTGCCAGGGGATGTTCTGAAGGCCAAAAATGTAATTGGGTTAAAAAAAGAATTAGATTAATTCATGGAAGATAGGTCCATCAATGGCTATTAGCCAAGATGGTCAGAGGTGCAATCATGTGCTCCAGGTATCGCTAAACCTCCAATTGCCAGAAGCTTGGCCTGGACGACTAGAGATGGACCACTCAATAATTATCCTGTTCTATTCATTCCCTGTGAAACATCTAGCACCTGCCATTGTCAGAAGACAGATACTGGGATAGATGGATAATTGGTCTAATCCAGTATGGCCATTCTTACGTTCTTATACTATATTGTGTCAGTATACTAAACAGAGTAAGTTGGATGTTGAAAAAAAATTGGCAGAGCAGTTTGTATCTTAAAGGTCCTTAAATATTTTCATATTTACTTTGCCTAGCATACTAATTTACAGGTGTTTGAAGACTGGGAACACCGAACTGGGAGGGGATTTGTTTAAGGTAACTCAGACCATCTGTACACTACAGGGACTATATCAAACAGTTACGGTGCTGTAACTATCCTGGTATAACCCTATAGTGTAGATGCAGCCTACAGCAACAGAAGGAGTATTTCTGTAGGTGTAGGAACACACCGTTGGTAGCTAAGTCAATGCAAGATTTGTTCAATCAACCTAGCCACAGCTGCGACAACTAGGTCACTCGGGGAGGTGGGGTGGATTTTTTACACCCGAACCGTGTAAGCTACATCAATCTAAATGTTCAGTTTAGAGCAATCCTCAGGTGGTATATCTAGAAACTGAACAATGGAAAAATTAGGATAACTAGACAGAAATATCTTAATATTGAAGTCTGTGAAGATGTGGAATAATCCTCCAAGGAACCCAAAGAAAGCCCTCCTTTTTGAGTAATTTAAAACTGAACTAGACAAATCACTGGAAAATATACTCTAGGGAACAATTTGTAGAGGCAAGAGAATAGATTAAATGGGGAATAATAGGTTATTTCAGTTTGCAGGTGTATTTATTTATAAGCATTTCCTTATTTATAGAAACACTATACTTTTGAGGAGCAGTGTGACACCAGCCATGACTACACTGTAAACTTTAGTCAACCCAAGTTATAATGTCATACAGTCACTGATGTATTTATACTGCTTGGGTATGTGCATATTGGCTGCTTGCAATGGGTGCTGGGTATATTCACCAGGAGTGCTTGTGCTGATGTAAAGTCCAGCGCATCATGGGTAGTTATCACAGGATGCCATGCGTTGCTGTCCAGTACAATGCCTTTTGGGACATTTGTGTAGTGATTTGTGGGATAGTAATGATCCATCCACAGATTTATGACAGTTTGGGGAGGGGAGGAGTCAAGTTTCCAGCCTGCAACTTTTCCTATCCCATAATACATTCCACATCCCATAATTTTTGTTTAAAAAGTGGCACATCCCACAAAACTGCATGGTGTTGTTCGACCTCCGCCATCTCTGCCAGACGCATGGAGTCCACAGAGCTCAGCACTATTCTCATTTTCTCTATTCTCTCAAACATTGCAAATACAGGATATACAATTCTCTTGTGTTTGCAGACCTTCGGAAAGTACCACAACAACTGGAATCACAATGAGGAAGATGAGTACATCTTTGAGGAGAGTTTGTTGATGGACATAGAGCAAAAAAATTCCTGGAAACTAGTGACGGAACAGCTGCAGATGGTGGAGTGCCGTGTCTGGGCCTGAGAAATTAGCTCTGACTGGTGGGATTGCACTGTCATGCAGATTTGCATGATGAGCAATGGCTGCAGAACTTTTGAAAAAACATCCTAATGGTTATAGCTGCATGTTGTGTATTGCATAATACATGGGAGGAAAGGGGGAAGGCTGCTGCCAGAGTGGAGGGGTGAAGTTGAGTGGCTGTCTGTTGCATTTGAACAGCCAGAGACCAGGACTGTTACAAAAGCCCAACCTGGAGCTATGAAGAGGTTCTAACGGTTCATTTTCACAGTCAGGGACAGTAGCGTTCTGTCTTGCTGTCCTGAGACAATGTCGGTCTTGTGTAATTTAAATAATGCATTTTTTTAGTTTCGCCTGCTGTTAACTATTCTGTAGGGCCTGCTGCAAGGTATAAATACTGCTGGTCCTGATGGTATGAATTGTGTGGTGCTTGCTGTACATTTTAAAATATGGCTAAGCGCTCATATGTACATATAATTTCACCTCACTCCCACTGAAGTCAATAGGACTATTTATGTGAGGAAAGATATTTGTGTGCTTAAGTGTTTGCAGGCTCAGGTCTCATACACAGAATTATACTAGTGTTTCCCAAACTTCTGAAAGCTAGGCTTCCATGTCAAATCAATTTTTCCCCTTCAACACTATCACTGTTGCTAAAAACCTATTTGTCTTAATGGATACATCTGCCATGCCCTCCTTTCTAGACCTCCATACCCCATGCTCCAGAGGATCTGTTCCACACTTTGTGAAATACTGAATTACATGATTGCCATGTGCAAGGGCTGATATGTGCAAACAAAATAGAATGCACACATTTTGTGTAGGTATGCCGTTGGGCATTCCTTTGAAAAAGTTGCCCTTTAAATAGGAAAGTTGCAATCGGGACAAATTTTCAAAGGCTGCTAAAAGTGTGTCTGTTAAAATAAATAAATAAATAAATAAATAAACAATCAAAATTTGTACATTGTCCTGGACAGTTGGCTGCACAAGTCACATAATGGTCCATTAAGACCCTGTTTCTATATGTAATTTCTTCCTGACAGAGGCAAATGTAAGTTTCTCTAGGTACACTTTTTCACTTTCCTTTCAGAATCTTTCTACATTTCTCCTATGTATAGCTTATAAAATTTAACCCCATTCAATTCTATACTTACAATTCCCTATTTTTCTAGTTTACCTCCATTTAATTCCATTTTCCCTGTTCTATGCGCAAACTTTTTTTTACAAGAAATCTAGCATTTCTTGAATAAGATTATAGGTTCTGTTTTAGATTGCACTCAGTGAGCCCTTTTGTCCTTTTAATGTAGTTACAACTTTCTGCAGAAGTCTGTACAAACTCAGACCCTATTATTTTCCTGATGTTCTGTAACTTGCTAAGTCTATTATACTAAAAGCTCTACTTCAAATGCATGCTTATTACACAACAATTCAATAGACCAAGATTTTAAAAGATTTTAGCCTCCCACAAAAAGTATTTCCACGATTTCACTTCAGATGTGTTGCAAAGGAGAACCGTGCAGTATGAAAACCAAATGACTGACTTTTAATTGATTTACTAGTAAAGCCATTATAAGGTTCTGATCATTGTCCCTGCAAGTGTGTTTCTGTGTCTCCATCAATGATTCATACATTACCATATCTTTGTAACCAAGAACTCTGACATGCATTCCACAGATGATGGTTAGCATTGTCAAGTCATTGGAAAGATTGAAGAAAGTATCCTGGAGATAACATTGAGCTACAATAAGTGTTGAAGACTATGAATGATGCAATGCATGTCTTTTATCATCTAGTCTATGTGAGAATCATAAAGCAGAACTTCTTATGTTTAAAAAGACTTACAATTCATTGTCAGAAATTAGAGTCAAGGACTCCAACTTTTATTACTCTTTAATATAACCATTAATCTCTGCAATTTAACCCACATAGTACTAAATGCAGAGCTTAAAATATTATACAGTACTGATTTGGGAAAATTGCTTTTCTGTCATTGAAATGTATTTTCATCCTGTATTTGAAAAAAAGGAACACTTGCTTTTAATCTACAGAGACAGTTTCTGTACATATTGAGTGACATCAGAGTGGTTATATTTTCATTTTCAAGAAATGAAATCCTGGCCCCAGTGAAGTCAGTGGGCGCTGTGCCACTGGGGATATCACCGTGTAAGGCAGGGAGCTGTGCAGACTTAACTCCACCCCCGAACCCCAGGCCAAAGGAAGTGACACAAGGGTCCCTGCCCAAAAGAGAGGTGATGCCAGAGACCTGAATGGGAACTCCCGGAGTGGACTACAGGGAAGAGGGGATGCAAGTGCAGTTTTACCCTGAAACTGTGACTCCTTCTAGATAAAAGACATGCAACTTCACCTTTCTCATTTCCTCAGTTTTGTGTGCTTAGCTATACCACCTTAACATTCTCTTCACTTTGTTTTTTGCATGACATTCTAATATGTTTGCCTGCAATTGTGATTTCATCATCTAGATTAAGCATGAAGTATATAACACAGGAGACATGTAGCTGAATTGTTGTATATTGTACTGAAATATTGCCTTTTTTTAAAGTGTTTAATTCTCCAGCCATTAGATAATCTTAATTATGGAAACTAAATGTTAGAAAAAAGAAAAGGAGTACTTGTGGCACCTTAGAGACTAACAAATTTATTTGAGCATAAGCTTCGTGAGCTACAGCTCACTTCATTGGATGCATTCAGTGGAAAATACAGTGGGGAGATTTATGTACATAGAGAACATGAAGCAATGGGTGTTACCATACACACTGTAACGAGAGCGATCACTCAAGGTGAGATATTTACCAGCAGGAGAGCGGGGGAGAAAACCTTTTGTAGTGATAATCAAGATGGGCCATTTCCAGTAGTTGACAAGAATGTCTGAGGAACAGTGGGGGATGACGGGGGTGGAATAAACATGGGGAAATAGTTTTACTTTGTGTAAGGACCCATCCACTCCCAGTCTCTATTCAAGCCTAAGTTAATTGTGTCCAGTTTGCAAATTAATTCCAATTCAGCAGTCTCTCATTGGAGTCTGGTTTTGAAGTCTTTTTCTTGTAATATTGCGACTTTTAGGTCTGTAATCGAGTGACCAAAGAAGTTGAAGTGTTCTCCGACTGGTTTTTGAATGTTATAATTCTTGACATCTGATTTGTGTCCATTTATTCTTTTACATAGAGACTGTCCAGTTTGACCAATATACATGGCAGAGGGGCATTGCTGGCACATGATGGCATATATCACAAGACTCATGTACCTTAAACTATAAAATGAACAAACTTTTTAAAAAAATTTAATTGACAAACAATACGCATTTGTCATGTGACCACATAGGAGAGAAGGATGTAAGTTCCACAATATTAGTCATATGCTATTCATTTTCCTTTGCACCATATTAAAATGGTGAAAGTGAAAATAATTGATGCAAGTTTTTTTTGGTTTCATTGTAATTTGTTAGCATGACATTATACCTCGGACCAATTGCAACTGCATTTTAGGACTGCATATTGCTGTCTGTGATTATAGGAATATATGATTCATGTTATGATAACCAGACATTACATGTTTTATCTATCTTGTGTGATGTGGCGGTAACCGGTGCAGGTGATATGGCATGTAAGTATACAATAAAACTTATTATTTTTACATTACAGTAAAGGGAATAATTAATATATTAGATACATTTGGATTTAGTGCTACAGATATCCCGGCTGACCTGCAGGTGGTGTAAATTGCTATAGTTCCTTTCACTTCAAGAGAGCTTCAGCAATTTACACAAACGAAAGGAGGCTCTGGCCCCTATTTTTCGGGGGCATGAGCAGGAAAGAAGCAGAGATATTTACCATTTTGAGTCCTTTATTCACAACAACCAGCACACAATGTGTATGAGCACTATTCAGTCCTTAAAGAGCCTGACTATCTATGCCCACACAACCTGCAGATTGCCAGTGAGTTTTTAAAACATAGCCTGCATGCTTTATGCCTGGCTATCAGAGACATCTCGCAGCAGGTGCATGAGACTTCTGTGAAGTTCAAGTTTCATGCTGTGGACAACACATTGTTTATTGCATCTGGTTTTGTTTCTGGTGAACTGAAGTATATCACTGTTCCTACTTTTTTAATTACTTGTGTGGGTAGCATTGTCTATCAGCTACAGTCTTACTATACCTAAACTGTATAAATAAATATATGCAATTCATGCATATGTTAATAGTATAAGTCAGTGGTTCTCAAACTCTTTTTTCCGCGGACCACTTGAAAATCACTGAGGGTCTTGGCGGACCACTTAATGATCTTTCCAAATGTTGTTTGTACTGTTAGCTAACTATTGTAAAGCACTTTGGATAAAAGCGCTATATAAAAAAAAACCCTTAATAATAATTAAAGATTTTTTGTTCTACAAATAAAAGAACACATTCATATTTTAATATCAGTAGTCTTACCTTTCTAATGCAATGGTTGTGCCCTCTTTCCCACACCACATTAGTCCCCGAGCTGGGGCTGGGACGGAAGGGGGTTTCTCCCTGTCCACAGCAGCCACAGAGCTGAGGCTCGGAAGGAGGGCTATCTCTCCCCAGCAGCTGCAGCCCTGGAGCTGGGGAAAGTCGCCTCTTTCTCCGGCCACTGCAGCCGTGCACATCCCAAATTGCCCCCACGCCCTCTTCTGACTCAACTGCCCCCCTCCCACCTACCGCCTATTCCCCCGAAGGCCACCACCTCACTTTACATGTGCGTCTTCTCCAGGGTCCAGGCACCTAATTATTGGAGCCACACCTGTGCAGCTCCACTAATTAGGTCGGTGGCCCTTCATTCTCTCGTGCACCTTAGAGGGAACTATCCGCGGACCACCTGAATGCAGCTCATGGACCACAGTTTGAGAAACTCTGGTATAAGTGTTTACATAGTCAAAAAGAACTGCAATGAGAAAAATTGTATTTCTCATCTACTTGAGAAATCCATTTGAAAACTTTGTAGGGTCTGACAAATCATGTGAATGGTCAAATTCCCTGGGCAGTGCAACAATCCTAATACAGCATTACTTTAAACAGTATAGGCAGTAAGCATGTTAAAATTGTGCTGCAATGAACTCTGAGCCAGATTCTTTCCTACACAGATCACTGCTTGTTGCAGTGTCCATTACATCTGATGAATGAAATGGTAACCATCCATCTTGTCCAAAGCAGTTCAGTTACTGTGTGTTGTGCTGCAGCGTTTTGAGTGGCTAAAAAGTCCAGTTCTCAAGTGAAAACTCATGCCAGAGATAATGCAGGCATGTGGTGCAGAAGATGAAGCTGACACACTACTTGCACTTCCAGGCCTGCTGCACATTCCTCTTTGCTCTCTTCACTCTCTCTCTCTCAACCATTTCTCATCAGCCTCTTTGACTCCCTGGTGCAGCACAGTCCACCAGCGTAGCCTGTTGCTAGCTGCATCCTTCCAGCCTGCAGTGTCAATGCTGAAAGTTTCCAAGTCTCTTTTGCAAACATCCTAGAACCTGAGTCTAGGTCTGCCAATGGCCTGCGAGCTTTGATGGTAGGTTTCAGAATTGGAATTAGAGCTGTATTTCATTACTGGCTTCCCCACAGCTAGATATGGAGGACCTCTTCCCCTGAAAACCCCTATTTTTATAGTTGTGGCTTTTGGTAGGAAGGGGATGATTTATGCAGAGATGATCATGATTTAGTATCCTCACATTACACTTCTGAGATGTACCACTTGTCATGACAGGTGTGTTTCTTCTTGGTGTCAACTTAATTGTTGTTGTTTGGTTTTTAAAATATTTTCATGTTTTTCTGAGAATCCAAGAGTCTTATTTCTGTGCCAGAAACATCTCATCCTCATTATTAAGCCTTATAAATCCCAACCACAGGAACTGAAAACTGCTTATATCATTCCATGCTTCCCTTCACTGTATTCTCAAGTGCTTTGTCTCTCAGTAGGAGCAGTAGTATTGTAATAGCACTCCAAGGCCTCAGTGAATATAAGGACCCCATTGTGCTAAGTGCTGTATATACACATAGTAAGAGAGTCTCTGTCCTGAAGAGATGACAAGACAATCTAAATAGACAAGACAGACAAAGGCTGGGAGAATGGAAGTCACATTATTGTATTTCAAACAACAAGGGACTGAAGCACAAAGAGAATAAGTGTCTTCCCAAGATTACGTAGCCCATGCCTGCTTGTTGTGGTGCTCTGTCCCCCTCTAGTAGCACCTAGCCTACCTAGAGCTTGATAAATCTGCACAGTCTTAGCCAACAGCCACGTGGAAGTTCATGCATTGAGGTCCCAGGTTTGATCCCACCTGTTATCACATGGGGTCTGTCGGTATTACAATTACACAAGAAATCTATGGCAAAAAAAGGAACTGAATTCAGAGCAGCTGAACCTCAGGCCAGTGCTTTAATCACAAGACCAACTTTCTTTTTGTTGTCAAGCCTAGAAAGAAATGCTCACCACTGTCTGGCTTAGGTTTTGTACTGCTACTCTGCTAGGAGCAGATACTACAGTGACAGGTGTCTTTCAACTTTTAAATGTGGACCAACATATATGGAATGTTTCAAACTGCGGGTTTTCTAAATTATCCAGGTATAATTTTGATGAGAAGTCTTCCATTTAAATTGGGCTAGAAGAACATATTTGTGAAGTGCCATTACAAAATAGGCCAGCACATGCAGCATCTACAGTGTTTTCCTTGGAGTTACCCAAGGAAATTAGCTACACTGATGTAAAGGATAGACTTTCTTTACAAGCATCATGTTAAGGTCAAGAACATAAGCAAAACTCAGACACAGTATGTTTCTATCATAACTCTGTGTAATAGTGACTCTAAAGAAGTAGAAGTGAAAGTCAGACTGAAAAATAAATGGCTGAAGACCAATGAAGGAGAACAAGATTTAGGAAACAAGCACTTTGTCCATTTTGCAAAATAGATCCATCTTCTGAAACTAATTTTTTCTCCATTGATGCAAAAATACCATTTCAAGAGGCATGTCCTTGCAATAATGCTTTGAAAATAACACATGCATTTTTCTGCAAAAGATAATAAAGCAAAACAAAGTACAAAACAAATTACTATTCCATAGCTTATTATCGTGGCACAAGAACTTTGGATAGAAAATATACGTGTAACCCGTCTGCCCGTCAGAGCTGGCAGCAACAAAGGCCGGGTTCAGTATCTAGGGGTTCTGTTCTAATAACACAATGCAAAACCGGCTCGAGGCCCCACCCAATGACCTGGGACAAATATATACCACCCTCCTGGACGCCTATAAGAAGCAATACTTCCCCTCTCGCAAGCACAGAGTCTGAGTGTAGCAAAAGCCTTTTCATAACAGAGAGAAACACTGTGGCATTATGTTGGGGAAACACCACCAACAGGATTCATAACACAAACCACGAGCAAAAAACCCACCCCAAGCAAATTGGGCGTGTCCTTTCCTTTTGGTTCTTGAGTCCAGCAACTCAAAAGTCACCCAAAGTCCCAAAAGTACAGCAACCCCAAAGTGGAGCAACACAAAAGTCTCTGTCCTTGGTGAGTCCAGAGTTCAAAAGTTCATCTATAGCATTTTAACCCCCCACCTCCCACCTGTGTGGAAATGGGGGGAAAGAAGTAAAGGGGCACCTTACGTGCTCCAACAACCGACTGCCTCGCCTCTCCGTGGGTTTCTGCTGCAGCCTTCGCCACCAGGTACTCCTCTCCAGTAGTCATCCAATGAGCCGCTCCACCAGCTGCTCCTCCCCAGTAGCCTTCCTGTGAGCCGCTCCACCAGCTGCTCCTCCCCAGTAGCCTTCCTGTGAGCCGCTCCACCAGCTGCTCCTCTCCAGTAGCCATCCTGCAAGCCACTCACCAATATATCTTCAGGCCCCCTACTATTTTTAACATGGTACTCAGTGATTTCAGCTCATAGAAGGGGAGCCCCAGTGCTGGTGCACCATTGGCCCAAAGTGAATTCAGCTCTGCAATCTGCACCCAGACTTCTAATGAAATCAAAATTAGCTCTGCTATTACACAGTGGAGAGAAGAAAAGGAGTACTTGTGGCACTTTAGAGACTAACCAATTTATTTGAGCATAAGCTTTCGTGAGCTACAGCTCACTTCATCGGATGCATACTGTGGAAAGTGTAGAAGATCTTTTTATACACACAAAGCATGAAAAAAATACCTCCCCCCACCCCACTCTCCTGCTGGTAATAGCTTATCTAAAGTGATCACTCTCCTTACAATGTGTATGATAATCAAGTTGGGCCATTTCCAGCACAAATCCAGGTTTTCTCACCCCACCCCACCCCCACACAAACCCACTCTCCTGCTGGTAATAGCTTATCTAAAGTGACCACTCTCCTTACAATGTGTATGATAATCAAGGTGGGCCATTTCCAGCACAAATCCAGGGTTTAACAAGAACGTCTGGGGGGGGGGGTAGGAAAAAACAAGGGGAAATAGGTTACCTTGCATAATGACTTAGCCACTCCCAGTCTCTATTCAAGCCTAAGTTAATTGTATCCAATTTGCAAATGTATTCCAATTCAACAGTTTCTCGCTGGAGTCTGGATTTGAAGTTTTTTTGTTGTAATATTGCAACTTTCATGTCTGTAATCGCGTGACCAGAGAGATTGAAGTATTCTCCGACTGGTTTATGAATGTTATAATTCTTGACATCTGATTTGTGTCCATTTATTCTTTTACGTAGAGACTGTCCAGTTTGACCAATGTACATGGCAGAGGGGCATTGCTGGCACATGATGGCATATATCACATTGGTGGATGTTCAGGTGAACGAGCCTCTGATAGTGTGGCTGATGTTATTAGGCCCTGTGATGGTGTCCCCTGAATAGATATGTGGGCACAGTTGGCAACGGGCTTTGTTGCAAGGATAGGTTCCTGGGTTACTGGTTCTGTTGTGTGGTATGTGGTTTTATTATAATAATATTATATATAATAATATTATATAATATTTGAATTATAACATTCATAAACCAGTCGGAGAACACTTCAATCTCTCTGGTCACGAGATTACAGACATGAAAGTTGCGATATTACAACAAAAAAACTTCAAATCCAGACTCCAGCGAGAAACTGTTGAACTGGAATTCATTTGCAAATTGGATACAATTAACTTAGGCTTGAATAGAGACTGGGAGTGGCTAAGTCATTATGCAAGGTAACCTATTTCCCCTTGTTTTTTCCTACCCCCCCCCCCCCCCAGACGTTCTTGTTAAACCCTGGATTTGTGCTGGAAATGGCCCACCTTGATTATCATACACATTGTAAGGAGAGTGGTCACTTTAGATAAGCTATTACCAGCAGGAGAGTGGGTTTGTGTATGTGTGTGTGGGGGGGGTGGGGTGGGGTGAGAAAACCTGGATTTGTGCTGGAAATGGCCCAACTTGATTATCATACACATTGTAAGGAGAGTGATCACTTTAGATAAGCTATTACCAGCAGAAGGGTGGGGTGGGGGGAGCTATTTTTTCATGCTTTGTGTGTATAAAAAGATCTTCTACACTTTCCACAGTATGCATCCGATGATGTAGCTCACGAAAGCTTATGCTCAAATAAATTGGTTAGTCTCTAAGGTGCCACAAGTACTCCTTTTCTTTTTGCGAATACAGACTAACACGGCTGTTACTCTGGAACAGTGGGGAGAGGAGACTGTGCAGTTGGCATCTAAGGCCCTCAGGGGGTCTATCCCACAAAGTACAAATGCCCACCCTTCTCCCCTCAACCTCTCTCAATTCACTGGGTTTTGGAACCCATGACCCTTGCCTAGCAAGTGCTGCTTAGCAGATGGCTAGTCCCTCCATCATAACAAAAGGCCAAGGACAGTTCCACTGTCCTTGATTCACGTAATCAGGATAATAACAATTTATTCTTCCTGCCCCAATAACAGAGAAACTGGGGCTCCTACAGCAGCCAAAGTGACCATCTAGGCGGGGGAGGAGGGGTGCCTAAGCAAATGAGATCAGCCCCTGAAGTTCTTTTCCACAACCCGCCACAACTCACCACCAGATGTCAGGGTAGAGCTCATCCTGACTCTGCTTACATACAGATTTGAGAAGAAGCATAAGATTGATTGATAATCACTATGAGACATACATAAGACTTGAACTGGTTGTGAAATACTTTGAAAAAAAATCTCATCTCAGAAAAGATTTATTGTTATTGACTTTTAAAGTCTTTAAAAAGATTTACAGGCAACAAGAAATTTACTAGTGGAAATTGGCATGGCACTGGTTTCATTGCATCTCGCAATCAAAATGTATTCCAATATAATCATTGACCTAACATCGCCCTCCAGCAAGACACTTACAGGAAAAAATGTCCCTAGTTTGAACTGGTAATTAGCAGAACAATTTCTAGTGCACATACGAAAGGTGCATCATGACAGAATAGCTAGAAAGAAATATGCAGTGTAAGTGTGAAAAGTCAAAATAAATATCACATGAAATAGATATTTGAAGGATTCTATTCTGGCTGTATTACATTAACTTTTACTTATTATTCAGAAATGCACTGGGAAATCTATTATATTTTAAGACTTACAGATCTTGTTACAATTACTGTGAAATCTTCACAAGCATAGTAAAAGTCATTCACACATCAAAGATAGGCTATAGTTCTTATAAGATAATTATCACAACCCAGTGTGCTTCCATCAAAGAAGGGGGAAAGTACTGTCCCTAGAGAATTTCCCCTCATCCACACAGGACTTCAGAATCATCCAGCAACTGGCAATGTTTAGCATCCTTCTCAATTACTGTCTTTATTTGGGAAGGTGGGATGGGATTTATATTTATTTCCCTTAACATGCATCCCCAAACATGTCACTCTTCCACAAAAGAGTAGCAGATTTGGGGGCATTACAGGTCAGTTTCTCACTGAAGGAGAAATCATTGATATCGAGGTCTGGTTATTTTCTTTGTGTAACTTGTTTTATGTCCACCAGTTTTTGAACAGGAGTGGTCAAGCAGCATGCAGGCAACCCCCTCTCTCAGGAATCAAAAACACCAGAGCCCCGATCCATGGGAAGAAATCTGCTCCAATAATTGGCTTATTAGAAAGCCTGAGGCAAAGAGCAAACTCTCCTGCTGCTTTCAAGAGCTCCCCCCAAGAAAACTAATAGCAATGCAGTGTATCTTCAAGTACTGAAGAGTGCAACTAAAGAAACTTATAACACTATGTTAAACATCCAGTGATTCCAGCTACAAAAATATGAAGCTTTTGGAGGAGGAGGTCAGTATGGCATTGTATGGTTCCCTTGGAAGGTTGGATGTACATAGGCTGCCCCTTGACATTTGGCCCATTCCACAAGCATCATACAGCACCTGCTATAAGAGTCCCAGTGCTACTCTATCAACTCAGCTCACAAAGTGAAGGAGGTAGACTAGTCTATGCAGGCTGGAGTGGACACTAAAGCTGCCTTCATATATCAGAGATTGAACAGATGTGTCACCCAGCTTGACAAGCAAGTCCAGGTGACAGTCCATGACAGATAGAATTTCCCACAGGAAACTAAACTGACATTTCAATATTTGGTTTTACCCTAAATTGGGACAAAGAATTACAATTTTCTAATGAACATAATTTCAAAATAATTGATATTCAGAAACCTCAAAAGGATTGGTTTATACATTTTCTATAAAACTAAACAATCCCCCCCCCCCCAACTGAAATGTTTTTGTTTTTTTTAAATGACCTGAATTGATTCTTTTTGCATAATTTTAACATAAAACTGCATTTTCTCCTTGTGGTACTTTGCCTTATAGGAGTTATAGTTCAGAAGTCTTCTACTCATATTCTTCCCTATAGGCCAGGCCAGACAACATTTCCCATAGAACCATAGGACTGGAAGGGACCCTGAGAGGTCATGTAGTCCAATCCCTTGCACTCATGGCAGCACTAAGTATTATCTAGACAATTCCCGACAGGTGTTTGTCTAACCTGCTCTGAAAAATCTCCAATAATGGAGATTCCACAACCTCCCTAGGCAATTTATTTTAGTGCTTAACCACCCTGGCAGTTAGGAAGTTTTTCCTAATGTCCAACCTAAACCTCCCTTGCTGCAATTTAAGCCCATTGCTTCTTATGCTATCCTCAAAGGTTTAGAAGAACAATTTTTCTCCCTCCTCCTTGTAACAACCTTTTATGTACTTGAAAATTATTATCATGACCCCTCTCAGCCTTCTCTTTTCCAGACTAAACAAACCCAAAATTGTTCAATCTTCCCTCAGAGGTCATGTTTTCTAGACTTTCAGTATATTTTTTTTGCTCTTTTCTGGACTTTATCCAATTTGTCCACATCTTTCCTGAAATGTGGTGGCCAGAACTGGACACAATACTCCCGTTGAGGCCCTAATCAGTGTGGAGTGGAGTGGAAGAATTACTTCTTGTGTCTTGCTTACAAAACTCCTACTACTACATCCCAGAATGATGTTCCCTTTTTTTGCAACCATGACACTGTTGACTCATATTTAGCTTGTGGTCCACTATGACCCCCGGATCCCTTTCTGTAGTACTCCTTCCTAGGCAGTCATTTCCCATTTTGTGTGCGTGCAACTGATTGTTCCTTCCTAAGTGGAGTACTTTGCATTTGTCCATATTGAATTTCATCCTGTTTATTTCAGACCATCTCTCCAGTTTGTCTAGATCATTTTGAATTTTAATCCTACCCTCCATAGCACTTGCAACCGGCTTGGAATCGTCAGCAAACTTTATAAGTGTGCTCTCTATGCCATTAGCTAAATAATTGATACATAACACATTCAGATTCAGAGTCATGTGACTCCCATAGTATACGGAAGGGGTTCTCAACCTTCTTCTTTCTGAGGCCTGCCCAACATGCTCATAAAAACTCAGTGTCCTGCCTGTTCCACAATAACTGGTTTTCTGCACATAAAAGCCAGGGCCAGTGTTAGGGAGTTTTAAGCAAGGCAATTGCCAGGAGCCCCATGCCACAGGAGCTCCCACAAAATTACATTGGTCAGGCTTTGGCTTCAGCCCCGGGTGGGGGGCTCAGGGCCCCAAGCTTCAGCCCCAAGCGGTGGGGCTTCGACTTTCTGCCCTCGGACCCAGCAAGTCTAATGTTGGGTCTGCTTCGTGGAACCCCTGAAACCTGCTCATGGCTCTTTGGGTGTAATGTACATCTCAGTCAAAGGGGGGAAGGTCCTCATATTGCATTGTGAGACATGTACTCCTCCAGGGAGCCTGGCCCATAAGATGGAGTGGGGGCCGGAAATCCAACTCCCAAAAGGCAGTGCACCATGATAAGGAAATGCAGTTTTATGTTTTGTTGAAATGATTCAAAATGAAAGATTTTTGGGAAGTTCAAAACAACATTTATTCCAATTTGAGTTGAACCAACCTGAAATAACTTATTTTATTTAGATTTTCCCAACGTAAAATTGAAAATTTGGATGAAGAATTTTGCAGAATTCTGACAGACTATTACAGCCAGCTTTAGTTATCATTATGTTATAGTTTTTGTACAATCTGCAAATTTTCAGCATGTTTTTATTAATACTATATTTTGTATTAGAAGTATACTTTTCCTTCTCATATCTTTGAGTGGTTTAATACTGAACATCCCATTACTGGATCTCTTTGTATATAACAAAGTTTCCACTTGCAATCTTGGTCAACATTTTAAAGTCTACATTCATTGAGCTGACTGATCCGCAGCTTCTTTAGCAAGATGGTGGCATAATAGCTCTGTATTGTTGTCTCTGAGTTATTTTTTAACCAAAGCACCTTGTTCTAAGACCTACGAAATTCTTCACAGAATTCATTGAGCATTCTATCTGTATTCCATGCTGCCTTGTAATGATTAAAATTCTCAAGACCAAATCTAATTCTCTAGCTCTTAAATCTGTTTTCTAAGCTCATATTATCATCATCACTCAAGCATTTTCTTACAGCTCCTTCATGAAAATTAAAGCAATTCCTTTAATCTTTTTTCCATCATAAGACAAACTGTTAAAATTCTTAATTATCTTTATAATATATTCTTGTTTTCTGTTTTTGTGTCATATCTACTCTAGCTTACTCTATCATTTTTATTTTGGAAAAGTGAAATTAATTTTGTCTAGATTATTTAGTTCACTTCAGTTTAGTCATTTTCACTTGTGTTTTTAAATTTTCATACAGATTCACTTACTACATAGTTCAGCAATCCACATTTATTTTAATTATTCACTTAATGAAAAATATTTTTTCTTATTTAATTGTCTTTGATAACTATGTCTGTGCTTATGCTACCACTTAACCTTTCCCTTATATTTTAAACTTTTCAAATAACAATTTTTTCACTGACATGGCTTGAAGAGGTGTGATTATTTTTCACTGGCCGGTATTGGGATTTCACTGGCTTATAAAGTTTTAGGGCTTGCTTAAAAACATCATAATTGGGTTATCACCCATTTGGAAGAGATTGCAGAAACAGAGCTGGGGGTCAATAAAGATGAAGTCAGGAGCATTAAAGAAGATTACAACAAGCACATTTGTGGGCACACTGTATTTCATTGGGCACTTCATCATCATTGTGATTGAAGTCTGTCTTAGTGCTTGCCTATACAAGGAAGTTGCTCCAGTACAAATTGTGCTGGCCGTTAAATGCAATGTTGTTTCAGGTGTGTCAGTCGCAGGATATTAGAGAGAGAAGGTGGGTGAGGTAATGTCTTTTACTAGACCAACTTCTGTTGTTGAGAGAGACAAGTTTTCAAGCCACACATAGTTTAGTCAAGGTAAAAGGCTGTGTGGACACTCTTCTTATTCTTATCTAGTTAAATTTGTTCATCAACTTAAGCTAAACTGAAATAAACCACTCTTAAACTTAAATATCCACACAGCCTTTTGCAATGGTTTAGCTATATTGGTTTAAATTCACACCTTAAGCTATTCTGGTGCAACGTTGTCATGCTAAGCCTGTCCTTACATTTCAGGGACAGGATCTCCTGTGGTTTCAGACACGCTAGAAAGTGCTGTGCTGGAACTCAGTGCAGTGAAAGGCAATCTTGACTGTTCTGTCCTTTGGAATGACAAAGCCAGGGAAAGATCGGATATATGTTTGAAGTTTCTATTGAACATATGGATGGATGCCAGATTTGACAGGCTATAGCAACCACCATTCAATATATGACAGATTTCAGAGTAGCAGCCGTGTTAGTCTGTATTCGCAAAAAGAAAAGGAGTACTTGTGGCACCTTAGAGACTAACCAATTTATTTGAGCATAAGCTTTCGTGAGCTACAGCTCACTTCATCGGATGCATTCAATATATGGTTTCAGTACTTCCTGCATAGCCATGCGGAGGAAGTGTCCACCATCACAGAATCACAGAAGTGTAGGACTGGAAGAGACCTAAATAGGTCATCTAGTCCAGTCCCCTGCACTCAAGGCAGGAAAAAGTAATAAATGGACAATTCCTGACAGGGGTTTGACTAACCTGTTCTTAAAAACCTCCAATGACAGAGATTCCACAACCTTCCAAGACAATTTGTTCCAGTGCTTATCTACCCTGACAGTTAGGAAGTTTTTTCCTAATGTCCAAACTAAACCTTCCTTGCAGCAATTTAAGCCCATTGCTTCATGTCCTGACCTCAGAGATTAAGGAGAAAAATTTTCACCCTCCTCCTTGTAATAACACTTATGTACTTGAAAACTGTTATCATGTCCCCTCTCACTCTTCTCTTCTTCAGACTAAACAAATCCAGTTTTTTTCAGTTTTCCCTCATAGGTCATGTTTTCTAGATCTTTAATAATTTTTGTTGCTCCTCTCTGGACTTTCTCCACTTTGTCTATATCGTTCCTGAAATGTGGTGCCCAGAACTGGACACAATACTCCAGTAGAGGCCTTATCAGTGTGGAGTGGAGCAGAAGAATTACGTCTCATGTCTTGCTTACAACACTTCTGCTAATACAACCCAGAATGATGTTTTTGTTGTTGTTGTTTAGTTGGATTTTTTTCAACTGTGACACTGTTGACTCATATTTAGCTTGTGATCCACTATAACCCCTAGATCCCTTTCCGAATTACACCTTCCTAGACAGTCATTTCCCATTTGGGGTGTGTGTGTGCAGTTGATTGTTCCTTCCTAATTTTGAATTTTAATCCTATCCTCCAAGGCACTTGCAACCCCCTCGCCCCTCCAGCTTGAGATAGGTCACAAACTATATTAGAGTACTCTCTGCCATTATCTCTAAATCATTTATGAATATATTGAACAGAACCAGATCCAGAACCAGTCCCTGCAGGACCCCACTCGATATGCCCTTCCAACTTGAGTGTGAACCATTGATAACTACTCTCTGGGAATGGTTCTCCAATCAATGGGGGTTATGAAAGTGGTGTAGAAATCTATGCAATCTCATGCGTGCTTTGGTCAGGATGGTAGTATAAACTAATGGATATACTGTAGCTGCCTCTGGGAAGTTTTCCCTGTGTTTTTGATTCCCTTGAGGACCATTTATAATTTTATTGTATATGTCTGCCTTGCCATCCTACTGCCATTGTAAGGTATGTTCTGAGAGTGGTATCACTGTGCTGTGCCTTAATTCATAACAACATCCTTTTGTTTTTATTCTGGTCCCTGGGGACTACTTGGTTTCACGGGTGTTGTGTGTTGCCCTCTGTCGCATCCTTGTAGAGGCTGGCTATACAGTTGGCACAAATTCTGGCTCCATTCACAGGTAGGGCCTTGAATGCGCTATGGACCAGATGGTGATCTTTAGCAGTGGTAAGAACTGGGAATATAGTAGCCAACGTAGTGTTTGTTCTGCACTGGCTATCACTGTCTCACTCTGGTGCATAGCCTACTGGCTGGCTGCTGTGTTGGGAATGTAACTTGTAACAGGAGATGGGTTACATATTGCCTAAGTGCCCCTTTCCCTTCCACGGTATGAATTATTTTATTTTGCCCACAACATGTACTACAGGATATCACTTTTCTGGTTCTCTCTTCCCAAGATCCCTTCCCTCTCTCAAACTCTGGCCCTTTAGGGTATTTTACAGTGCCACAGGATGATTGGGCATCTGGGCTTCGTCATTTTACCTATATGCACCATTCTGAATCTTCGATTTTCACCTTCCTAGCTGGTTAAGATGTTTTTTACATTGCTGCATGATTCATCCCAATAACAAGTATAAATGCTTTAAATAATTAATAAAAAATAAAAGTATAAATTGTGGGAATTGCTTGGGGTCAAATGCTGAAACTATTAGTTTTTATTCAGCCTTTCTTGAGTAAGGACTGAATAAAAAAAAAAGTAAATTCTTCAGGAATTGACCTCTAAGTTAGGAAAGTAGGCTTATTTTCAATTTTCAAAATTGCCTAGTGATTTTAGGTGCCTCAAATGCATCTATAGTAAATACTTACATAAGCAGCTCACATTCTTTAATATATTTATGTTCACAACACCTTACCAGGTAGAAAAATATATTATCCCCATTATGAAATCAATGGAAGTTAGGCACCTAGGCAATTTTGAAATTCCCACTAGGGGCCTAGCTGCATCTTTTGGCACCTAAAGAGCTTTAAAAGTTCTGGCCTAAGTGACTTCCCCAAGGTCACAGAAGTCTGTGGCAGAGAGGGAACTGAACACCGGTCTGCCTAGCCTGAGGCTAGCACTGCAATTCACTGGACCAGTCTAACTTGTTAGATTAAAGGGGCTTGACTCATTAGCTCTGCCCTCTGAAAAATCAGGCCCATTTAACTTGTCACAGGTTAGGCATCAAAAACTGAAAGTCACTTTTGAAAAACTAGGCTCTAAGTTTTACTTCTAAAAATATGTAAAAAGACACTAAAAAAAATAGCCCCAAGCAGGGACAATCTATTGGCTCTTCCATTGCATGAGGTCACAATCCTTTAATAGAAGGAGTTATTAGACATCTCAGAAAATCAAGCAATTTGATTGCACATTTGTGAGACATTTAGTACCATCTGAAAAAAACAAACAAACAAAAAACCCTCAGCATTAGATGTTTCAAAACCAAGTAATGCAAAAATGTTTCAGCTTGATTACCTGACTATACTGTGAAGTGATAGATATTAGTATAATAAACAACATGGAATTTAGAAATAAATCAAATACATATCAGTAGTGGAAAGGAACAATGAAGTGTTGTTCATTATGTGTTAAACATATTAATACTATTTTTTTTCATTCCAGAGTATAAATCTGGTTAAAATTTATCACATGGAATCTGATTGGTTTCACTTTGTGTGCACATTATACATTGTGTCTAAGAATTCTAGGCCCATCTGCAGGTGTAATGCTACACTAATGACACAGATATTTCTGAAAACTACTGTTAATAATCTGTTACTCCTATAGGTGTTAAGGCAGGTAGGAAGGTTATGATTGGTCTGCTCACCTTACCTCCAGTTACGTTTTAACGAGTGTAATCTCCGTATATGCTGATAACAAATGTATTACAGGTATTCTTCTGCAATGTAAACACATAAGTCAGCAGAATGGCATAAAATAAAAATATGAATTATTAATTATCATAGCATTTCACACTTGCCTTCAAATACTTATTATTTCTGCATGTCCTGACAATCTACATGCTGTTTTAGTTGTTTAATCAGAATAGTAATTAACTCTGTATTTTCCCCTCTGTCTATGGAAGTACTTTAGCCATAATACAGTGTATCATGTTTTATTTGATAGTGGTTAAATAATGATATTCTTTGGACACCATCAGCCATTGATCTAAATATACTCCACCTTAAACATACTATAATTTATATTCATTCAATTTTTCCTGCACCTTTTTATCTCTTTACAGAAACTATTTTGCAGTGACTTCAACATAAATCACCAAAATTGTATTATTCTGACAGTTCTGGCCAACTCTGCCTCCACAAGTTGAACCTAATTTACATACATAATCTTTCAGTGTCTACCAGCATATCTTGTTGGTTTATCTGGGCTCTGTGGGACATAGTAGCATGATTTCCTAGTTTATTAGAATACTAAAGTGAAGACAGAAAAACAGTTGTATGCTGACTGGAGATTAATTCTTACTTTGAACCACATTTCTGTTTGAGAGAGAGCTAAAGAATGAGATTAACAAATCCAAGGCGGAAAGGAGAATATTTTACAGGAAGGAACAGGATAAAGTGGGCAGAGATGTAGAGGAAAGTTTCTCGGAGAGATCAATAGAAAGTGGAGATATGCTGAATTAAAGTTACGTTTACCAGCAATAAATAATCTAGCACCTGCCAATCTCGATTACTGGCTAAAACCAGCATGTGTTAACATCTGCAATCTCTGTCACCTTGGAATGAGAAAAGATGTTGCATTAAGGATTCTGGTTTATAGCACATCATTATGCTTTTACTTCTGGTAAAACGAATTTGAAAAGGCTGAAGCAGATAGCATGCAGATCTAGGGAGTCCACATTCATTATGTTTAAAGTAAAAGTGGGACTAAGCAGCAAAGTTTGGTTTGAGATGAGGTTCCAAAGCTAAACTTCCCCATAGGCTTTTGATGCTCTTCAGGGTGTTTTTTTTATTTCAATGAAGAGGGTATGAAAAAAAGAAAGGAATTAGTAAATTCCCACAGACAATTTTTGCAGTAGCACCACTGTGGGAATAGAATTAATAGATTTTGTGGATATTCAGTTTTCCAAGAGCAGCAGCTACCACTAGACTAAGACATAGACTTGCGGGGCAAAATTCTCCTCAGTTATGCCCATTGCAACCTCAATGCCTTCAACAAGAATGCATGGGTAGCCTGTAATTGAGCGCAGAATTTGTTTTTCTCTCTGGATGAACATGAAAAAATTATGAAAATTTAGTGTGACATTTTCTGAGTTTAAATCCGATGAAGTGAGCTGTAGCTCACAAAAGCTTATGCTCAAATAAATTGGTTAGTCTCTAAGGTGCCACAAGTACCCCTTTTCTTTTTGCGAATACAGACTAACATGGCTGTTACTCTGAAACCTGTCATTTTCTGAGTTGAAACCATGAGAGAGAGAGAGAGAAAGAGAGAGAGAGAGAACTTTATACTATTTATACTATTTACTTTCCAGACATACTCTATGCGATATGGGAAACATGGAGTGGGTTCATACAGTTAAGTGGATAATATATGGGTGTGTACAAGCATAGGTTTACAATGGGAAGCTAGCTTCACTCTAGACCATGGAGAGAAAGCACCTTGGTAGTGTGTATTGATACAAGCTTATTTGTTCCTACGAATGTATCCTTTTCTCAAGTAGATGTTTTGGGAGCTTTTTGCATAAAAATATAATTTCAGTGTTAGAGATCTGAATTGGATTGACGGCAACTCTTTCTTATCTATAGGAGACTGAAAATTCCTCAAAAATCAATGGAGTTGCAGGATAGTCAGCATCTAAAGGACTTAACAATCCTTTCCTTAGGGATGGCATCATGAACACAAATTAAAAAGAAAGTTAGCAGACAATTTTGGCCTAAAGAAAAGGAAGACATGGGGCCCAATTGGACAAAGATTATTCATAGAAACAGCCGTATTGGCTTTCGTAGAACTACACAACATAAAGATTGCTTGCGTGAATAACATTTGCAATGTTCAGTAATAGACAAATTCACCCCTGGGCAGGTCAACTACCTTGCTCCATGCACATGCTCTGTATCAGATCCTATTTTCACCAGTGGTTCTCCACATTCTCAACTCAGTTGCTATGGCCTGGCCACAACCTGCTAGAGGAGAGAATGTGAATCACAAGATCCATTGTAGGGAAATTTGTCAGAGAGATGATTGCGCTTTGGTGTTGGGATGAGGATGTATGGAAGCTAGGTAAATGAACATTGGGTGGAAGAAAGAGGAAACATAGCAGAAGGTAGGAGAAAAGGGGAAAGTGATCTAAAAAGGCTCATTTACATATTCATACTCATGTTGAGGCTTACCTCAATGTCTGAACATCTTGAGTGTGTTAACATTTTACCTTTCCATTTATGAGTTTCTCATGTGGTGTAAAGTAACAACAGGATAATACAGAACAGACACCAAATTATAAAAGATTCCTCCTGACTCTGATTGGATATCATTAATCAGTTTGTCTATAGATAAGGGATGGAAAGGCAAATATTTGTAGCCATATGTAAACAAGTCACATCGGAGTTGGATGTCCTTTATTAGTGCATTGCATACATGAATTTACAAAAACTCTTAGGCCAAATTCATCCTTTTTAGGCTTCACATTGATTTAAATCAGCGCTAAAAGGACTCTTATACTATGATGATGTGCACAAGGGAACTGGCCTTGTAAGAGATTGTTCATGGTCTAGACTGGTTCTATTGCAAGTTCAGCCCGGAAACAAGACATTCTGTGACATGTAGTTCACAGCATGCAGGGGGGCTATAGATTGGGTACCAAGACATGGTAGGAAATGTAAGTGGGGGGGGGGGAGTGACATAATAAGCAATCTCAGAAAAGTGAGACTCTTAAAGGAAATAGGATTTGCTATTGGAAAAAAGGGCTTATGAGGGTTAAGCCCAGAAGGACAGCACCTGAAAAAGGGGTGATATTTTGGGTGGCAGAGTTTGAGGGGAGACCTGAGGAGATCAGGAACTGCTCATAAGTCTTGATCAAAAGGCT
Source organism: Chelonia mydas (assembly GCF_015237465.2). Lineage (NCBI taxonomy): Eukaryota > Metazoa > Chordata > Testudines > Cheloniidae > Chelonia > Chelonia mydas. The sequence goes on along the minus strand of NC_057851.1, from coordinate 26,588,225 downwards.
TTAAGAAACTAAAGAGTATATGATTGATTGTGAACCCATGGACCAAGGACCCATGGACCAAGGACCCATGGACCAAGGAGGATGAGCACAGAGGGGTGAAGGTTTGCTAGTTTGGATAAGTGCTGGATCTAGGAGGGAGAGGGTTTGGACTTTCCTTGTATTTTTGTTTCCCTGAAAGGATTTAGCTATAGGGCTAATCTACTCTACTAACCAGAGAGGAAACAGACACAGTGAGGGGGAACTGGGGAGGTGGCTGCACCTGATGCTTTACCAGGTAAGCCACTGTTATAGGGTCTTGAAAGTAAATTAGACACAGACAGATGTATGTCCCAGGACACACGTTAGCACCAATATTGATTTCAGCTCTGTATGTAGAAGATTGCATTGTATGGATGAACATAGTAGAGCTCTTATTTTCCAGTGACTTCACTTCCTTGACCTGAGTCAATGTATATGTATATTCCAGTGAGCACAATAGATTTGATGCTAACAGAATTACTGTGCTAATTAAAATAAATACAAGATAACAAAAAATGAAGATTATAGCTGAGGTTATTAAAATAAGTAGAATTTCACATAGTTTCATTTTTCGTGCCATACTTGTATGTTACCATCTATGAATATTGCAGTAGAAACCCCCCAAATATTGTTATTGTGAAATATGAGCTCAATCCTGCAAGGTGCTGAGCAAACTGGCTCTGATACAGCAAAGTACTTAAGAATGTACTTAACGATCAGCAGCCCCACTGACTTCAGTGCTTTTACTCTAGGGGTAAAATCCTGACCCCATTGAAGTCAATGGCAAAACTCTCATTGACTTCAATAAGAATCAGGATTTCACTCTTGATATGTAAAGCACAGTTAACACTTATTGTTCTCTATGCATTATTTTTAGTAATAATGAAACATTAACTGAGAGCTTCACCACACGTTCAGTGCTGCTGGGCAAGCAGTGAACACGTTAATTAAAATATGTCCAAGTGCAATTTTCATAATGGAAGCTAAAGTATTCAGCAACTATTTTAATAAAATTACTACTACCTTGAATCAGGATAACTGCTGCATTTACCTTTCATTTATCTAGTAAAAGCATTAAATTTGTGTATCACTAAGTGGACTGTATTAGAGAGGTCTGTTGCCAAATGCACTGGAAAGAGTTTCACTGTAAGACATGCAAATCTTTCAGCAAGGATTTTAATATTAAGTCATTTTGTTAGGTTCCATTTCCCCTCTCCCCACTTTCACTCTATTTCAGCACCACTTTAAGACTGCTGTTTGGATTTTTGTAGCACATGCTGACACAAAGGCCAGACTTTCTTTGGAGTTGTAAGTGCTCAGAATCTCTGAAAATCAGACCACAAACTAACAGTTGTATCTGCAAAGCAATCTCCCACGGACTTTAATGGGCACAGGATTTCATTCCAACATGTTAAATACTTCAAGAATGCAAATGTACAGAATACTTTAGAAATAAACATAAAAGAAAATTTCAAGGGCCATATTCTGCCATTCAGTGTGTGCATGCAGTTTCCAGTCACCTCCTAGACAGCCTAAAGAACTGGTTTGACTGACGGTTGGGGGTGGGAGTGAACATTTAAAGGAGCATGGAGAACAAAGAACACTTGCAGGGTTTCAAAGGACACTGCCCTTCAAGTGAAAGGAAAGAACCAGACTGAGAGACCCACAGGGATAAAGGAAGGTCTTGTGAGTTGGTTCAGTCCTTTTCCTGTAACTTAACAGAAAAGCCCATTTAACTTAGCTTGTTGTGAAGCGTACGATTAGATGACAATAAATCTGCATGTAGGCTATTTACTTTAAAATCCCTTTTCTCTGATACTTTGTTCCAACTGCCTAATAAAAATACTTTGAGAAGGCTGCTAGCCAATATTGCTGGTCACAGGTTCCAAAAGGGAGGAAGGGCAGGTGCATGAAATCCAGGGTGATCAGCAATTGGTACATACAGGGCAGTGTACCCAAGTCCTGGCTAACAGTGGTGCATTCACAAAATTCCACACTGAAACAAGAAAGGGCAAGAGGCTGCACACCCGTGGGGCAATGCCCTCAAAGAGAGGAGAAAGGGGACAGAGGTGCAGATAGCCCCATAACTGTGACGAAAGGTAAACGGGCAGGTTAAACACAACAAAGACCACCAGGCCACATTCTGCTCTGAGTCATACAAATGTGAAGCTGGAACCACTGAAGGCAGTAGAGTTACTCTAGTGCAAATGATTGGTGTCTTTTTGTTTTATTTTATGGCATTTAATGCTACTACAGCATGATACAATTAACAGTATGCCTCTATCTGCCTTAGCTGGTGCTTTCTTTGAGCCAGTGCTTTGCATTCATTGCTGATGTAAGTACCACATTGCCTTAGACCAGGGGTTCTCAAACTGGGTGTCAGGACCCTATAGGAGGGTCACAAGGTTATTACATGGGGGGTCGCGAGCTGTCAGCCTCCACTCCAAACCCCGCTTTGCCTCCAGCATTTATAAATGGTATTAAATATATTTTAAAGTGTTTTTAATTTATAAGGGAGGGGGGTCGCACTCCGAGGCTTGCTGTGTGAAAGGGGTCACCAGTACAGAAGTTTGAGAACCACTGCTTTACACCTTGTGGACATACCCAGTATTATTGAATCCAGGTTCGCTTTCCCCTGGGCTCTGCTCCTTCTGTGCAAAATGCTATCTTCACTGGATTATTTGGGGCTGGGGCTGGAAATAGCATGCAGCATCCCCTTGGTGGTGCACTTGTCTGCTATTTTGGGGGGTAGTTGCAAAATGTATACTGTATACAGTGGTTCAGCAGTAGAGACACGCTGTGGGATCGGCTCTTCGGATGGCAGACAGGGCATGAGTGGATTCCAGTGCTTGTGGATGTTGGGTTCTCATGAAGTTGTGGCCAGAGATCAGCCAGGCAACAGGTAGAATGGAACTGAGCTGCAAGGCTGAAGCCATTAGCCTTTGATAGTATGGCAGACAGGGCATGAGCCAATCCCAGCACTTGTTGAGGGCTGAACTACAGCTATGATATCCTGATTATTCACCTGGCCTAAAATAATCTTGGGGACTAGGGAGAGAGAATGGAATTACATTTAGGGACTAGGATGCAGAGGGGTGTGGAGTTGATGACACATTTTGGTCCAAGATGCTCACAAAATGAGTTTGGCATGGGGGCAATGAGCCAGCCCGCATCAACAGGGCAAGAAAAATGTAAACCATGTGGTAGCCAGGACCTATTTTCAGAGTTGTGGGTGGGTGGGGGTGATAACACAGAGTGATATCCCACAGGATGCCCTGAGCTCTTTAAGGAAGAATGGAGTTGACCCGTCAGATGCAGGGGCTGACACTGGCCTCAGTGAGATTAAGGCTTGGACCGGGCATGGTGGGTGAGGAGTGTGGCTAGCACTACTGGTGTAGCTAAAAAAGCAGCTCCAAGATGTAAATGAGATCCAGGATTGCACAGTTGGACCTTGTTCTTGTAGGAGGGGAGGAGCTTGAAGTCTTTGCAGATTGAGGTCCCTCCCCACCCAGATTTTTAGCCTCTGTCACTCCACACCCCCTCAATGGGAGAGATGAGGGAAAGAGGTTTCAAACTGACTGAGCCTATGGGAGAGACCAGGGAGGGTCTGCCTCTACTTATTGTGTGGTTCATAGTAAACACCCTGTGACCTCCACTAGAATCAGTTAAATGCCTGATACATGAGACCTGGGGCAGGCAATGTAGTACCCTTCCCCCAGATATAATTTATAAAATTGCAATCAGAGGTGAATTGGTTTTGTGGGGCCCTGGGCCAGAGTTAGTGGGTTCCCCTCCCCACCCCTTCCACCTGCAGACTCCCCACCCCCAGTGCTCCTCCCAGGGGGCGGGGTCAAGGCACGGGAGCTCCCACCACTCCCCGGCAGGAGCATCAGGCGGGCAGAGTGGGGTAAGCTCCCACGCCCCAACCCTGCTCCCCGGCAGGAATGCCGGGCAGAGAGGCAAAGCACAGCAAGCCCCAGCGCCCCAACTCCCCTCCCTGGCAAAAGTGGCGGTCAGGTGGAGCAAGTCAGGGTGTGAGTCTGGGGCCCCCCAATTGGCTAGGACCTCTGGGTATAGGCCCAGTTGGCCCAGTGGCTAATCTGCCACTGGTTGCAGTTAGCCTTTTAAACAAATCTCATGTGTTTGTCAGTCATCAGCCTGCTTGTTCTGGTCAATCCAGTGCTGTTTATTGCTGTAGTTATACAGAATGTTTTCCACTGGGTGGAGTAGTCTTTGCTATTTCTAACTAGGACAGTACGAAATTTTCTGAATTGTGATTTTTTTTTTGGGGGGGGGGGCAAATCATCAGTTTTGGATTACAATAAAAAGGGAAAATAATATTGACAATTTTTGTGAATTCTTCCCCTTTCCTGCCCCCCAATTCTCAACCAGCTCTATTTAGCAGAGACCGATCACAATTATTTTTATTTATAAATGTGCTCCCAGCTTCCTCGGGCCAACCCATTTGGAGAACAGGATTTGAGCTATATTTAAGAGCTGCATGAAAAGTCAAACTATAATCATGAACACAGACCCAGGGCGAGACAACGTTTGTAACATGTATAGGTTTCTTGCGGAGAAAGATCCTATTCATTAAAGCAACCCTGAATCTTGATCAATGCAATTATCTTATGCTACCTCTTCTGATATTGAAGTCAGATTTTGGTTCAAATTTAAAATAAGTCCACCAGCTGTCTAGAGCCAAGTATGCGCTGTCCAAAGAAACCTGACTAACTTTAACTAGGAGTCCTTGTTGTAAGCTCTGAAGTAAAACCTGAATGTGTAGAGATATCTGATCATTTCATGAGTAGGCTGCATTTGCTCAATAAAAATGAATTTCCTGCCTACAGTATATTTCCTCTGTATTCACCAGCCTCTAGTATATATGCCATTTAATCAAAGATAATAAAATATTTATATTTCTTTACTGATTTAAAATAATCCTCATGTTGAATAACAGCTTACTTCCAGGTTTCAGAGTAACAGCCATGTTAGTCTGTATTTGCAAAAAGAAAAGGAGTACTTGTGGCACCTTACAGACTAACCAATTTATCTGAGCATGAGCTTTCGTGAGCTACAGCTCACTTCATGTCTTCTGCAGCTTCCACAGTATGCATCCGATGAAGTGAGCTGTAGCTCACGAAAGCTCATGCTCAAATAAATTGGTTAGTCTCTAAGGTGCCACAAGTACTCCTTTTCTTTTAGCTTACTTCCAATGGAAGTAAAGCCCAGTGATTCCTAATCCTTTTTATTCTCTCTTGGCAGCTTGCACTGGATAAAAAGTGGGAGGATTGAGGGGAAGGAATACAAAAATTGAATAACATTAAACCCCAGTTGTTTGTAACTTTGTCTCTTCTCCTTTTATCCCCTAAGGTGAAGTAATTGAGGCTGGCCCTTATTTTACTTTGTATAGTAGGAATCTGGGTGGAATAAAAAAAGAAAAAAATATTTAGTGTATGGCAATCACTTTCTGGCTTTCACCTGGTGTTCATTGTTTTTGACAGTTTATTGAAATGTGGGTTACGGCTATTCGAAAAAATGAAGAGTTCATGCATTTTGTCCATTAATCAGATAATCAATTGTAATGGAATAGCAGGAAAATTATAAGAGACAAAAACTCCCTGTCAACTGTGGGTGAACACTTTTCACAAAGTGATCACTTTATGTCTGACCTATCAGTCCTCATCCTCAAAGGAAACATACACAACACTTTCAAAAGACGAGCCTGGGAGCTTAAATTCATTACTCTGCTAGATACTAAAAATCATGGACTGAAAAGACACGCTGGATATGTCTTATTACAACAATCTGTAAAAAACTAACCTCCCCGTCCCCCCCGTTTCCCGGCTTTTTGTCCTGTGACTCCAGGGGCATTAACGGGCCACACTACCTTGAATGATCCCTAACTACTTATGCTAAACAATGTGTTCCACCTTGTGTTTAGCTGTGATACTTGGAGTACCTTTCCCAGACCTGAGGAAGAGCTCTGTGTGGCTCAAAAGTTTGTCTCTCTCACCAACAGAAGTTGGTCCAACAAAAGATATTACCTCACCCACCTTGTGTGTCTAATAGCAGGAAATAAGACAAATGCATTTGTTCCTGTGGTTCCATTTTTCTCAGTTTGCCCAAGTGAAGCATTTTATACTAGCCATCAAAGCTATCCTCAGGCCCTTGGATGACCTCAAACACATACTCCTTAAATGGAAAGGAGGCAGGCTTGAACTTCTGTCTCTTCTGACACTGCTCATCTCCAGGCTTTTACTCAGTAGAAATATGAGTGCCTTAGACAATTTTGCAGAAAGAGACCTTTTAATTATGTTAAGCGAAGTCAAACTGGATTGCATCCTATTGTAGCAAGAGCTAAATTTCACCTGACTACTTAGAAATCGCACACAATTCTTCTTCCCCTTATCTCATTATCTGGGGCTGGGTCATCAAGCAAGCATCCACCATCATTGGCTGTCCAAGGCAGTACTAAGGTCCACCTGCTCACCATCTTCTTTGATGCAATCCATCCATCACTTCCTGGGCTTTCCTTGAGGGCTCTCTCCTACCACTTTCTTCTGCCATGCTAACTTCACCAGGTCCTCTTCATTCATCATCATGTGTCCAAACTAGCAAAGTCACACTTCCTGCATTTTGTCAGCCACATCATAGACTTTGACTCCATCCTTTTGTTTTCATTTCAGTCTGCCCTTTCATGTATCTCTTTTTTATTGTGCAAAGATATCGCATCTCAAACACATGTAGGCACTGAGCCTTCTGTCTCATTCTTCTGCACCATATCATAAACTTCTGTCATGTGGGTATTAAAACCCACAGGCCTGCTTTATATAATGCTGGGTCTTTGAGTTGTGATCATGAAGTTATGGAGGAAGGGAACAATTCTAATACATGAAATTAAGCTTGTGAGGATATGTGCACTTTAAAACTGTAGCAGGAATCCAAGCAAGGAAAGCGCTTGAAAAAGTTATAGTCAGAAGCTCTAGAGTGAACTAGAGAGAGAGAGAACAGTGATTCATAGATTTAAAATGGCTAACTGATAGATCTCAAAATAATTATAAATGGGGTATCATCATATAAAGGGGAAGTTTCTAGTGGGATTCTGCAGGGATCTGTTCTTGGTGCAATTCTATTCAGAATCTTTAGTGTTACCCCCTTTGACCTGAGTGGATAGCCGAAAATTTGGGGTCTTAGGTTAATCCAGGTTAGTAGGAGAAATTGGTGAGAGTCAGATTTTTTTATTCAATCTTGTTTATTTACAAATAATATACAAAGTCCTGGTTCCCTGAACACAAGAGGAACCAAAAAACAAAGAGCCAGTGTCCTTACTCAAATGTCCAAGCCTCTTTCAGCCAGCATCCTGGCCCTAAAACCTCTCTCTCTCTAGGTATCTCCAGGGCCACACACTGTGCTTCAAAGCTGTGTCTCTTGTGTTTTTTTTGTCTGCTTCTCTCTGTGTTCTCTCTCCTGCTTCTCTCTTTCTCACCCACACCAGCTAGTGAATTGCATATTCCCCTTCTCCTTCCTCACTAGCTAGTATATTGAATGCCCTCCTGTACTGCCCACCTGCACACTAGCTAGTATATTGTGTAACCTTTAGATAGGCTAAAGCGTACTTCACCTCCCCTCTCCTAGTGCTAAAACACAACTCCTATAGAAAAGCACATGAAGACCCAGAATTCAATCATTGACGATTTTCATCAAGGATTGCACAGGGTCATCCTCCCCACAATCATGTTCTAAAGAACAAAATTAATTATCTTAATTCTTAAATATCAACTCTATACAATTTCGTAATAATAATAGCTTAATTTCTACTAAATAATGAGGATACTTCATAATCCACATACATTATTTTCACTTAAACATAAATATAAACAAAAGAATCAAATTCAATCTAAATAGGTCAGTCCCCACAGAAACACAGTGAAAAATAATTCAGAGTTCCAAAAACTTTGGGTTAGTTCACCTGAGTCTCAGTTAGAGCTTTTGTTCATCAACTCTCTACTGTCTGCTGAGTCAAAAGCACTGCAATAATATCTTCCTCCTCTTGCCTGCAGAGATCTCGACTTGGAACCTACACAGATTCTTCGTCCTCTGCTGAACTGGAATCACTCTGTTAGCTAGTCAGCCAACTAATTAGCCAACCAATCAGTATTAAGTATTTAAATAAAAATGTTGTTACAAGAAAAATACAAAACAGAGAATAGAAAAATGCAGATGACTCCTTCCCCATCATTACATTTAAATAAGGAAAGAATTAGTGAACCATACTGGTTAAAAGAGTTTAACTAAAATAAGCTAAAATAAAACAAAGTTCAAGATATACAATTAATAAGATAGAAGTTAGTTTTCCCTCCCAATTTCATCCTTCTATAACTAACATTGCCAGGGCTTCCCCATGTTGGAAAAGTCACATCACTAACCTGCTGCAAAATGCTTCACAGTTTGGAGGGAAACAGCCTGATTTCTGCTCCTGTGGCTCACAGAGGCAAAGTGTGTGGGGGGGAGAGCAGGGTCAGGTACCCCCTCTCCCCCGATTCTGTGAGCACCAAGCGGCTCTGGGAGAGCTCAGAGTGAACTGACCCTGCAGCCCCATGAAAAGCCCATGACTGCAATGGCCGAGCGCTGCATGACATGCCGCATGGGCCCGATGCGGCCAGTGCTGGTCCAGCTCCACTTCCCAGCCCTTCACTGCAGCTCAGCGGGCCACTCCCGGGCTTGCTCTGCTCAGCCTCCTGGGGGTAGAGGGACTCTGTACTTCTCACATTGTGCCCAGCCGATTTCCAGCTCGCCCCGCCCCTTTCCCCAGCATCCAAGCCTGGGCAGGGAGCAGAGAGTGTGGTGATCTTGGGCCAGGCCCCGGCCCAGGAAGAGGGTGGGCAGTTGCTGTGGAAGGTGCCGGAAGCAAGTTCCCTGTGCTAAGCCCAAGTTAGGGACATTGCCCACACCCTCCCCCTGCTGAAGTGTCTGCGAGGGTGCAAGTGCTCTGCGGGCAAACTTTGTTGCTGTGAGTTATCCTCTGGGACCGGGGCTGGCCCAGCGGCACATGCTTTCTGTTCCTGCGGCCCCGACCCCTCAGGAACCAGCAGGATTGGCTGCCCTTGCCCAGAGAGGTGCTGGAAGGTTCCTACATCCAGAGACAACACGTGGGGCAGTTGCGTTTCTCCCACCCTGAATCTTTAAATTATCCCCCCCACTATCAACTGTTATGTGTCACCTCTGGTGGCTCAGCTTCTCCCAAATCACGCAGATTACATGTCTTTTTGTAAAGCAGTGTTAGGGGGCTTATTCCTTCACCCACTTACTTCCCTGGTCCTTCTCGCATGAACAGAGAGCAACAATACCCAAAGTCCAAAGGTGCAAACAATTCGATGTTTATTGGGGTGAACTTCCAGCAAGCATGATTCCAGTTTCCTTTCTTAGTGTCCCCCTTCCCAGCTCTGACACCACAGAGCCTTACACCTGTGTCCCTGTTCACATTCCCCCCCCCTTAGCAAAACATGATTCCAATTTCCCCCACACCCACACACCCACCCACTTCCTGATTGACTGCAGACGATATAGTAAAGCTTGAGTTCTGCTTAGCTATACCTTAACCAATCATTTTACTGAAACTAACCAATCCTAACATATTATAACATGATTATGTAACCAATTATATCCCACCACCTTAATTAGTTTACACCCAGCAAAATTAATTATACAGCAGACAGAAACAATCACAGAACCAGACAGAGATTATATAGACAAACAATGGGGAAATGGGGACTACAGTGATAGAACAAACACAGAAATGAGGATTTCACATCCCAGCTATTGATAAGTGAGTTCTTGCCAGACAGGATGCTATCAAACTAAGTTTCCTTTTACATCTTCTAGGCACTTCCCTTTCTCTGGAGGCGATAGGCATTATTAGGACAGGATTGTATTCCTAACAGCCCAATAGCACCTTCTTTCAATGTGACAAGTTTGGAATGTGAAGATGTGACCAGTCGCTTCCCAGCTTATGGCTGCCTCTGCTGCTTACCCAAAGGCCTTAGCCTAAGAACAGGGCCTCAGACTGTCACAGTAAGAGAAGGACCTTACCCTGGCAGACAGTGATTTTGATTCTTTCTTTTATACCTCTAGAACTAGCCAAGTGATAAGAATACACCTAAATTCTTAGAGTATAGGCCTTTACAGACAGTTCTGAATATCTATATCCTAACAACCAGCTGCCCTGACTACTTGCCCTTAATGGAGTCTCTGAGTCAAGGGACCTATTGAGCATGCCCTAAACTACCACACCCAATTCCTGACACTTCTGGGCCTAGCATGCTAATTGCATATCTGCCTAGCAACAGTGACCCCAACACAACTCATTCCTCCCCCCACTTTTCCCCTGTAGATCTCTTACAGCGATATCTCCTTGTTAGGCACGTAGGTTACATTTGCATATCCCTTTGTTGTAAGTGGGAGTCGCTATAAAAGATCCGAGTTCTTTCCCACAGCCATCCTAAATAAAGGGTGGCAGCCACATCCACCAGCCTCAATGACTGTTTTCTCAAGCCATAACATAATCAATGAGGTGTAAGAAAATCTAGGGTCATTGCTGGTAAAGTTTGCAGATGACACAAAAATGGATGGAGAATTAAATAATAACAGGTTGTTTCTACAGAAATATCTGGAGCGCGTGATTAGGGGGCTCACATATGTTTTAATAGTGATATATACAAGGTTATAGACTAGGAACTAAAAATATGGGTCACATTCATAGGATGATGGACCGTATTTTGGAAAGCATTGACTCTGAAAAGAACTGAGGGGTGTGTGGCTGTCAGAGAACTGAACATGAGCTCCCAGGACGATGCTGTGGCTAAGGGGTAGAAGGCAATTCTTAGATGTATAAACCGGGGAACATCGAGTAGAGTGATAGTATTACCTCTGTGTACAATGCTGGGTAGTTGGACTATTGTGTCCAGTTCTGGAATCCATACTTCAAAAGGGATGTTGAAATACGAGAAATGGTTCGGAAAAGAGCCACAAGAAATACTGATCATCACAAGACATGATCTTTCTGACATATGAAAAGAGCTTCAGAGTCATCCTGAAATGATACAGACCAAACCTTCACTGCTGGGAAATCTGAATTTCATTGTAAAAGAGGCTGCAGTCAATTTACCTAGGTGTTTGATATTCTGTGTAGTTTTTCTTGACTATGAGTATTAACTGTAGCTTTGGCTGAATATAGCTTTTTGAGACTTAAACTCATCAAGACATGTTTGAAGTCTTCAAGAGAGACATCTATCAGTAGAACATGGCCTGTCAAAACCAGTAATGTCTGACAGCATGATAGATGAATTCATAGGGAAGAAAATCAGGATGGTATTTGAGCTGCTGCAGATACTTAAAATACTCTAATAGCTGAAGATAGTGTTTACATATTGAAATGTAAAAAAAATGTACTGTGACCACAGTTTCAAGGCTAATAAAAAAGAGATAGGGGACACTTGTCCTGGGGTAGGAGGTCAGTTGGTAGAGATCAGATTTAGTGGGGGGTCAGGGTTGTGTGCCCCAATTTCCTCACTTTCTCCTTGGTTCATTATTCTCCCTTTTCAGCTTCCCGCCCTAGGTTTGACCATCATACCTCCCCCTTTCTCTGTCCGACTTTGTCAAATTATCTCACTAAATAAATAGGAGTTTGTGTTGTGAAACAATAGTTTTTAGCATGCAAATGGTGTGCCTCTTTCTTCTTTCCCAGAAGTCAATAAAATCACAGCCATTAGAAATGGAGTAGCTATCTGCCAGCTATCTGTGAAAATTAATGTATAGTATCAGAGAGTTTATAGGAAATAGCATCTAAATGTGTTCGGGTTCATCCAATTCTTTCCATTTTGCTCTGAAAATTGTATTAAACGAAAACTGGAGATTTTGTATAGCTCTCACCTCTGTGCACTCACCACAAATAAATATGCTTGAGATTTTATGATTTACCATAATGTATATAAATATGACTTTTATTAAAAGTTACTGAATTTCTCTCTCATGTATACTTTCACTTATTACATACTTCTGAGGCTTTAACCAAGCTATAAAATCAGTTTCTTCTGGGGTTAATGTAGCCTCTTTATTTCCTAAATAATCCAAAGCTTAGAGCACTTTTCTGTCAACAGCAAGACTGATTATCAAGCTTCCATAGTAGTTCCTTATGGAAGATCAGACATGCACTATAAATGAATATTTTAGACTCTTGAAGAAAATTATAGTGCAACATGCAGATAGCATTGGTAATTATTCCAAAATGCCTTTACCTGCAAAGCAACTAAAACAAGAACCTTAAAATAAAACATATGCATAGGATAATTTGTAACAGTAATAGAGTATTTACCTTGGGAACACTTGCTCATCTGTAATTATCATCTGAAATACCCTAGGTGGTAGTGCATTACCCTAAACTTAAAGCTAAACAAGTGCTAGGGCTCACAGGCATTTGCAAAAGAGATGAGAAATGAATTGGTGATAATGTGAAGAAATCATAATTTATACATCCCATACATAATTTATACATCTCAATGTACAAATGATAACAATAACTAGGGTGACCAGATGTCCCAATTTTATAGGGACAGTCCCAATTTTTGGGTCTTTTTCTTATATAGGCTCCTATTACCCCCCACCCCCATCCCGATTTTTCACCTTTGCTGTCTGGTCACCCTAACAATAAGAAAATATTACTCTACCTCAGAGTGATCAATAAGGATTTGGTCTTCTGAAGTGGTTTATTTCCTTGTTGGGAGAGAAGTGGGTGGGCACAGACTCAGAATATTCTTTCCTTGTCTATTTTTTATATACAGGCTACACACAGTTCCTGTTATTATTGCTAACAAGAATGGGTTACAGGCATGTAGACCCATTTCAAGGATCCAGCAATGCACAGATATGTTTATAATCTCCAGCCAAACTGCTAACCTTTCTGCTGCTTCTCCCAGGCCTCCAACTGCTGTACCTCTGTTTTAATCTTACTCCAAACACAGCAAAAGTGCTGTTTGGCCATGTGCTTGGCTGGTGACAGAAAAATTACTCTCCCCTTATGACCTAGGCACGTGCGTTTTGGTGTTGGGCAAGTGCATGCCCATAGTAGCTATGAGGATGGCCCCTTAGGTGATGCCAACCCACATGAGATTGTTTTGAGGGAGACCTGCTTGCTAATTACATTTCACAAGAACACCTGTCTTTGACGCAGCAGGTGTGAGCGTGTGACAGTTATGGTCTAAATTCCTCACTCAAGTGCTTTAAGCAGTGAGTTATTAAGACCAATCTGTGGAGGAATGTATGACATGGTCCCTGGGATGCAACCTGCACTGTGGGACTGCTGAGCCCTCCCAAACCCACCAATCTGGGTTGCCTCTCACACTGTGATGCTGATGTTAAGCTACAAACCTCTGATGGGTTTCAGAGTAGCAGCCGTGTTAGTCTGTATCCGCAAAAAGAACAGGAGTACTTGTGGCACCTTAGAGACTAACAAATTTATTTGAGCATAAGCTTTTGTGATGGGCACTGCACTTACACAGACATCCACAGGCAGGGATACACCCAATTGTGTTACGTGAATCATCTCTCAGCCACTCATGAATCATCAATAGGGAGGCTCTGGCCAATTCCTCTCATTTCTTAAACATAACAAAATGATTCTGAGGAACAAATTCTGCGTTTGGTTTCAGCCATGCCACTCTTACAAAGGAGAAGAACAAGAAGTCTCTCTTCTAATATGTACTGCAGAAAGGTGTGTAAGAGAAAATTCACAATGAAATCTGGATTTGAGGTTTTTTTGTTTACACTCCATCGAAGTCTTCCATCCCACTTTAGTTGTTCCATGTGATGAGTCCATTCAGGGTTAGAATTAGAAACTTCAAATAGGATAAAAGAGATGTTTTTAGGACCTAGCTTGGGTGCTGTAGGTTGGGTGTGAGAATCACTCCTTTATCCTGTGTGTGTGTGTGTGTGTGTGTGTGTGAGAGAGAGAGAGAGAGAGAGAGAGAGAGAGAGTAATATTAAGTAAATTAAAGAATGCAGCTGCAAATGGCCATGTTTCTTTGTTTATAATGAATGGAAAGAGGGAGGAAACCTGAAAATGCAGCAAAAAGTGCTTAAATGGCCCAATTAGAGCTTGGAAGAGCCTGAAGCCTGCTGGGTCAGGTGAGACTGAGCTCTGTCTCAGCACTACTACCCGGTGGTATTATTCCCTTGAAAAGTATAAGGCTTCTACGAGCAGTGGGAGAGCTCAGAAATGTGGCTTGCTTCGTCTTTGAAAAGGTATATTCAGATCCTCCAACCGTTTGGCTCTGCTGCATTAGCCTTTCTTCCACCCTGCACTTCCAGAACAACCAGGCTAATTACGAATGCTACCTGCTGAGGAGGAGAGAGTGGACAAGGCTCCCTGGTCCATGCTCTCAGTACACCTCATAATTGAGCAACTATGATTTGGCACTCAGCATCTGAGTAAACATAGCTGGAGAAGTTTTTCTACTTCATGACATGCGAAGAAGCACATAGCACCAACAGGAGAAACTTGAACTTGGTAAAGCGGAAGAATCTGTAGCATACTTTGAGCAAATATGTCTGCCTCCTTTTTATTTTCTAAGTTGACATTGTTGCCCAGCATCAGTGTTTAAGTGAGCAGATTCCTGGTGGCTCTTTCACATGCCCCATGACTTTTCTTCCCCAAATTATTGAGCAGCTTACATTCCTGAAAATGAGCCATGTAAACTCCATAAATCATAAAACTCACCCCTTTTGCTTACAAACTAAAGCCCTGATCTTGCAGGAGCTCCATGCTCTCTTTGTGTGAATCTAATTGCAGTGATAAGCTCCACAAATCTCTGGGAAGAGACCACATTTAAGGCTAGATCCTACCTTAGGACACAGCTGTACATGAGGAAGTTGCACTGGGAGCCACAGGGGGAAATCTGGCTGACTCAGACACTATACTGAGCAGAGAACTGGGATGGATGAAAAATAAGCCCAGTCACTGTGCCACCCTTTGGCAGAGTGCAAGCATGATTTTCCACCTCTCCAGTAGGACCAGATGCACTGGTAAATGATGGGGTGCATAACCACTGTGGGGAGACTACCATAACTCTTGGGGCTGACATCATAGAAACATTGTGCTCAGGGTGTGCATATACCCTGCAATGAGGAGAAAACATACAGGGTGGAAGAGCTCCTTGCATTCTCTCCCCCATTTTACACACCCATGCAGTGTCAGGAACAACTGAACCCAGTGTGTATGGTTGTGTAGCTTTTTCTATTCTATCTGGGGTAATTTGGATTTGGATTCAGCCAAGTAACCTTTTTATTTTAAATAACTCATTAATAATTATATCGTTTGTCACACATAATGAGGTTTAATTGCACCATTTAAAGCATTGCAGTACTTCAGCTACACTGATTTCAATCCAAATGGCAAGTCTGAGGAAAATACACTTAGAGCAGCATCAAAACTTTCTTTTACTTAATACTTTGAATGATGGTTTCTTTAAAAAGCATTCACTATCCACTGAGATTGTCATGCAAAGGGATGAAATGCTCTGACTTGTATGCAGAAGGTACTTATGATATCTGCAAATCCATGAGCTGATTTTGAAAACTGGATACCACTTATGATTATGAATACAGGATTGAAAAATTAGGTAAACTATGATTCTGAGACCATTTAGACAGATGTGGAATTATATTCAGACCCCTCCATCACAAACTGTAAATGCGACCCCACTAAACAAATTTGCAGTGCCTCTTCCCATGGCCATTTATCCAAAATCATCATCCTACCCCACCCCTTCTTCCATGGTCAATTGGACACATTCATCTATCTTGTAGCTATGCCTACATCCACTGGTATTTGACAGAAGAGGCCATAGCTCCCAAGCTCAGCTGCACCCCATGGCCACCTGTTCCTTGGCTGCAATTGGAGCTTAGGGTAACAACTGAAAGGCAGTTGCATAGGTGGCTTCAACTAGCTCTTCTTCTGCTCCTGGCAGCAAAGGGAGCCCTTTTGCAGAGAGCACAGGTGTTTAACAGCGTTCCCTGCTTCCTTCTGGTTGTGTGCTATGTGCTTTCCCTGATGCATTATCTCCTCTTCTGCAGTCCAATCAGAGCCAAGGAAGACAGGAAACTCTTGGACCCAGATGCATCTTTTGTGGCAACAGACACTCCCTAAATACAGGTGAAACTTTGGAGTAGGATCCTGTGTATACATTCAGGCACTTAAGCCAAGTAAATGCTGTAGCCAGACGTGCCCTCCCCCCCCATTTGCTCTTTCGAGTGCAGTCTGTACAGTTTCCTGTTATACTGTTACAAAACCAGCATCGGGGAAGGATAGCTCAGTGGTTTGAACATTGGCCTGCTAAACCTAGGGTTGTGAGTTCAATCCTTGAGGGGGGCATTTAGGGCTCTGGGGCAAAAATTGGGGATTGGTCCTGTCTTGAGCAAGGGGTTGGACTTAGATGATCACCTGAGGTCCCTTCCAATCCTGATATTCTATGAACCACAAGCAGTGGAAAGAGTTAGATGCTTGCTTAAAGCTGCATTGCTCTATATTACCAATAGTATTCCTGCTTATGAATATGTAAACAATTAATGTAAGGAATGAGTGAGATAGTGTGTGTGTGTGAAAAACCAATCACAAGGTTTGAACTGAAATATTACCATGTAAGGATAATCAAGGTGTATATGGGACTGTATATAAACCTACAGCAATAGCGGCCAGAGAGAGATGTAACACACAACACCAAGAACTTGGGACTGGACCAGAAGCAGCAGAGCCCTCCTGCAGATTGGAAGGGACTTCGGGGACCCTCGTCACCTCATGGCCGATCTCTGAGCAGCTGTCGCCTGGTCAGCCTCAGCCACCTGCAAAATCGAAACCAACACCTGCGCCTGTAGCCTGCCAACATGAATGAGTTGTGTGTATGAGTATAATTGTGCAAATAAGGGAAGCAATCAATCAACCCTCAGTGCTGCTCTAGTTCGACCTTTATCTGTGGTTATTTCTTGGCTGGTTCCAAGAACGGGTAACAAATGCCAGTAGAATTAAGCATAGCATAGCATAGCACCAAAACATCATCTATATGCAATTATTCCTATTATAAAATATTTAGAATTGTTCCTTGAGATCATCAGCCAGATGGCCTAATACTGGCCAATAACTGAGCATCAGAAATGTAAAAAACATATGTAATTTAATTACAGAAAAAGAGGCAACGCTAAATTATGCTAAGTGCTTTGTTAACCCCACAACAATCTTTGGTTTCTTTTAAAGTCCAATGCGAACAAAGCTTGACCATATATTGTTAAATTACAGGTACCTCCAGCAGTGTTGAGATATATTTTACCACTCACCTTGCCCCTTATTCACTCCAAAATGATGTAAGCAGTGTCAGGATGAGCTCCACCCTGACATCTGGTGGTGAGGTGTGGCAAGTTGTGGAAAAAAAACTTCAGGGGCCGATCTCATTTGCATAGGCACACCCACCCCACCTAGACTGAGGCCATAGCTGCCCAAATGGTCACTTCGGCTGCTGTGGGATCCCCAGTGTCTCTGTTATTGGGGCAGGAAGAATAAATTGTTATTACCCTGATTATGGGAACTGTGCTTGGAACTGTACTTGGCCTTTTGCTATGATGGAGGGACTCACCATCAACTAAGTAGCACTCGCTAGGCAAGGGTCATGGGTTCCAAAACTGTGTGAATTGAGAGAGACTTAAAAAGTCTAGGACAATGCCTTATCACCCCCAAGGTGATCCTCAGCCAGAGAGGTTTAACTGAACCCTATTAGATATGTTGGGAACTTTGCGACCAGAGCAGAAGGCAACCTGGAGCCAGCATGTCGCATTTCTGGTGCATGCCTAAAATGCCACAAAGAACGATGCTACGGGAGTCACCCCATATCTCTTGATGTTTGGGCAAGAACCAAGATTACCCATAGACTTGTGCTTTGGTGTATCAGAGGATGGAGATAGCTATGAAACTCACCAGCAATATGTATCCCGACTAAGAGAAAAGCTGCAGGATGCTTATCGCTTAGCTACCGCTGCGGCTCGGAAGAACGCAGACCGCAACAAACATCAATATGATGCTAGAGTGCATTCGCAGGAGCTCCAGCTGGGGGACAGAGTCCTGCTGCGAAATTTGGGTATTGCTGGCAAACACAAGATAGCTGACAGATGGAAGGCAATACCTTACCTGGTGATGGAAAAGCTGGGAGATCTGCCGGTCTACAAGATCAAACCTGAAGACGGCCCAGGGCAAATAAAGACAGTGCATAGAAACCTTTTGCTCCCTGTGGGGGAATTGGTAAGCATCCCTTATGAGACGGGCCACGACAGGGCAGCCGGGCAGAACAGAGGTGCTAGACCAAAGCTGCCATCCAACACAGACAGCGGGCCCCCTGCAGCTAACTTACCCCTATTCTACACATCTGAGAGTGAGTCTGAGGAGGAAGACACAACCTGGGTGTATCCTGGGATGGAGACAAGATTTCAGTCTCGATCAGCTGAACCAAACGAGAGTTTTCCCTCTTCCGCCCTAAACCCCATGGCAGAATTATTTAGGCCCCTTTCTGACACCCCGGTGCTGCTGATGAGACCCCCCTGTGATGACACAAACAGGTTATTGGACAATGGAGACACACAGGTAGAGGATGCCCTGGGCACCTTGGACCCTCCAGCGTTAGAACTAGGAGTGCAGGGGCCTACGCCAGTAGCCAAGGGACCCTCCAGGGAAGCCTCTCCATCCATCACTCAAGAGGATGTTCCCCCTACCTCGGCAACAGAGATTCTCAATAGACGAGACAGGGTGATAAGACCAGTGAAACGGTTAACTTATGATGCACCTGGGGTGACTAGTGAGGAGCCAATACATTTAGCACACAGGCTTGTGGAAGCTAAAGTGGGCTTCCTGAGGCCCTTTGGAGGAAACCAATGAGTTGGTATAAAGGGCGTGTGATTTGTCGGGACGACAAATTCTCAGCTGGGGGGAGGATGTAAGCAGTGTCAGGATGAGCTCCACCCTGACATCTGGTGGTGAGGTGTGGCAAGTTGTGGAAAAAAAACTTCAGGGGCCGATCTCATTTGCATAGGCACACCCACCCCGCCTAGACTGAGGCCATAGCTGCCCAAATGGTCACTTCGGCTGCTGTGGGATCCCCAGTGTCTCTGTTATTGGGGCAGGAAGAATAAATTGTTATTACCCTGATTATGGGAACTGTGCTTGGAACTGTACTTGGCCTTTTGCTATGATGGAGGGACTCACCATCAACTAAGTAGCACTCGCTAGGCAAGGGTCATGGGTTCCAAAACTGTGAATTGAGAGAGACTTGAGACAGGTATTAGTACCTGGTGGTGTGGGCCCCTTTGTGAGGGCCTGAAGCACCAATTGCACCTCTGTCTCTCTCCACTGTGGAATGTCAGAGCTAATTTTGGGTCTATTAAGAGTCTTGCTACAGGTACTATGCTGCATTCACTTTGGCCTTATGGTGCACCAGCACTAAGGCTCCCACTACTATGAGCTGAAATCACTGAGAGCTGAAATCACTGAACACTGTGTCATGTAGTGGGGAGCCGGAAGATCTAGAGTGCAGTGGTGCTGTTCGTGAGACGGCGAGCTGAGCAGAGCTGTTCGTGAGACGGCGAGCTGTGCAGAGCGGAGCCGTTCGTGAGACAGCGAGCTGAGCAGAGCTGTTTGTGAGACAGTGAGCTGTGCAGAGCGGAGCCGTTCGTGAGACAGCGAGCTGAGCAGAGCAGAGCCGGTCATGGTGGAGCGGAGCCATTCGTGAGACAGCGGCGTGTTCGTGAGACGGCGAGCTGTGCAGAGCAGAGCCGTTCGTGAGACGGCGAGCTGTGAAGAGCAGAGCCGTTCGTGAGACGGCGAGCTGTGCAGAGCAGAGCCGTTCGTGAGACGGCGAGCTGAGCAGAGCCGTTCGTGAGACGGCGAGCTGTGCAGAGCAGAGCCGGTCGTGGTGGAGCGGAGCCGTTCGTGAGACAGCGGTGTGTTCGTGAGACGGCGAGCTGAGCAGAGGCGTTCGTGAGACGGCGAGCTGTGCAGAGTGGAGCCGGTCGTGGTGGAGCGGAGCCGTCCGTGACACAGCGGTGTGTTCGTGAGACGGCGAGCTGAGCAGAGCTGTTCGTGAGACGGCGAGCTGAGCAGAGCTGTTCGTGAGACAGTGAGCTGTGCAGAGCAGAGCCGTTCGTGGTGGAGCGGAGCCGTTCGTGAGACAGCGGTGTGTTCATGAGACGGCGAGCTGAGCAGAGCTGTTCGTGAGACGGCGAGCTGTGCAGAGCGGAGCCGGTCGTGGTGGAGCGGAGCCATTCGTGAGACAGCGGAGCAGAGCAGAGCCCTGTGGGGCAGTCAGCTTCAGGACACGTAAGGTGCCCCTTACCCCTTTCCCCCACACACAGGCACATTTTAGCCAGACTGGGGAGTAACACTATGCAGATGAACTTTTGAACTCTGGGGCTGGACTTTTTGGACTTTGGGTGATTTGTGGATTGCTGGACTCAAGAGACGTTTGGGTGCTGGGACTCGAGGGAAAGGGGCATGCCCCAATTTGCTTGGGGTGGTTTTTTTTGCTCATGGGTTGTGTTATGAATCCTGTTGGTGGTGTTTCCCCAGCATAATGCCACATTGTTTCTCTCTGTTATTAAAAGGCTTTTTGCTACACTCAGACTATGTGCTTGCGAGAGGGGAAGTATTGCCTCTTGGAGGCGCCCAGCGGGGGCAGTATATATTTGTCCCAGGTCACTGGGTGGGGGCTCGAGCCGGTTTGCATTGTGTTATTGGAATGGATCCCCTAGATATTGAACCTGGCCCTTGTTGCTGCCAACTCTGATGGGCAGAAGGGTTACAATTATATACACTCTGTGAAAAATTTTCAGCTCTGCACTGGGCATTCTAGAATTTAGGGTTAAAGTAATTCTAAAATAAAACTGTGACATGATTTCTAAAATCACAGGTAGGATAGTTGAATATAATTATATTGAGTCAGAATTCTCTTTATATATAATTAATTATATATAATATAATTATATTGAGTCAGAATTCTATTACAAGTGCCATAAACTCATGCTAACATGAAATAGTTATGAACTAAAGCTAGGAAAAACTCTGCAGTTCTACTTAGCAAGAGGTTTAAGTGTTTTCAGTCCACTTTGGTCTTCTTTGGTTTCAGTCCTTGTAAATGCTTACTCCTGTACAGCTTCAGGTGCTAACAAACCTCAGATGTCACTGTGACGGCAGCAAGTTTTATTGAGATCCATGCAAAAGTCACATAATGCTGCTATGAAATCATAGATCATCTTTGGCTCTCATGAAATTGGCCTCAGGTTCCCCTAGATGGTTTGCAAAGCTTCTGAGGAACTTATTCTGAGTTTTGAAATTTTAATGATATCTGAAAACAAGCAAGTTTCATGGGGACTAGGGGTATTCTGATGTAGGTGTCAATTTCTCTTGTTGTAGCCATTTCAACTTAATTAAATAATTGAATATTAACTTTGGTAGAGTCAGAATCACTCTATGGTCCAATAGTTAGGGCCCTCACTTGAGAGGTGATGAACACCTATTCAAATCCCTTTGTCTCCTTCTCATCAGGCAGAGGGGAAATTGAACTGGGGTTTCCAACATCCCAGGTGAGTACCCTAACCATTGAGCTAAAGGTTATAAGAGAGGCCTCCTTTGCGCCCCAATTCTGTGTGGAATTAGGAATGCTCAGAATATGCCTACTGGATTGGGCCCCTCAGGCAAGCTAGGTTAGGGAAACATCTGTTCCCCTAAATTTTTGGACTGGGCTGGGTCTTATGCAAGGTACAGATACCTGGCTGCCTTCCTGAGGCTTCAGTGTGCATGTTCAGAAGCAGAAACATAGGTGTCTAGGGAACTTTTAAAGCACAAAGTTACGTACCAAGTGAATGTAGGCACCTACAAGGTGCAGCAGCAGCAGCCGAGCAGGGGGGCTGTGGAAATGATCAGTAGTGTCTAAAGCTGGGACTTAGGCACCTAAATCCCTTTGTGAATCTGACCCAGAGTCCTTATGGGCTCAGACTGCAGGAGAGGGGCTCATCAAAGCAGCAGCAGCACTAGCCTCCCCAAGGGAGAAGGGGGCAGGATCACAGCCCTGCTACCTTTCTGTACATTGTTGGAGACTGCAATGGACAGTACTGTTGAACTCTCCATTCAGATCTAATACATCAGTTTCTTAACTTGAGCAACAAGTTTTGGCATGAAGCTGTAGTTTTATATCCCAAACAGGGCAACTAGAAAAGCTGTGGCATAGCACTGATGCTCTAAACCTGTATCCTCAAGCATAAGTGTGGGGGAGGAAAAATGAACACAGTAGTATGAGTTTTCTCAGTAAAGAGAGAAAAGTACAGAGCAGCATATGTCTAACAAAACCATTGGAAGGGAAAAACCCCATGCTTCAGGGCTTAAGCCACTCTCTACCTATTAGAGATCTGAATAACACCTAATGTGAAGGGCGTATTTTCCCACATACCTTGATTCTATTCCACTGTGCCAAATCCTGTGTTTCTACAGGAACAGGGGGAAAAAAGCAGTGCTTTCGTTGCCTCGGTTCCATGGTGGCTAAGAAACAAGGACAGTTCCCCAAGGAAAAAAGAAAAGGAGTACTTCTGGCACCTTAGAGACTAACCAATTTATTTGAGCATAAGCTTTCGTGAGCTACAGCTCACTTCATCGGATGCATACTGTGGAAAATACAGCAGATGTTTGTTTTTATACACACAAATCATGAAAAAATGGGTGTTTATCACTACCCACCCCACTCTCCTACTGGTATGGGTATGTATGTAGCTTATGTAAAGTGATCACTCTCCTTACAATGTGTATGATAATCAAGGTGGACCATTTCCAGCACAAATGCAGGGTTTAACAAGAACATCTGAGGAAGGGGGGAGGAGGGGCGGTTAGGAAAACAAGGGGAAATAGGTTATCTTGCATAATGACTTAGCCACTCTCAGTGTCTATTCAAGCCTAAGTTAATTGTATCCAATTTGCAAATGAATTCCAATTCAGCAGTCTCTCTCTGGAGTCTGGATTTGAAGTTTTTCTGTTGTAATATCGCAACTTTCATGTCTGTAATCGTGTGACCAGAGAGATTGAAGTGTTCTCCGACTGGTTTATGAATGTTATAATTCTTGACATCTGATTTGTGTCCATTTATTCTTTTACGTAGAGACTGTCCAGTTTGACCAATGTACATGGCAGAGGGGCATTGCTGTCACATGATGGCATAGATCACATTGGTAGATGTGCAGGTGAACGAGCCTCTGATAGTGTGGCTGATGTTATTAGGCCCTGTGATGGTGTCCCCTGAATAGATATGTGGGCACAGTTGGCAACAGGGTTTGTTGTAAGGATAGGTTCCTGGGTTAGTGGTTCTGTTGTGTGGTATGTGGTTGCTGGTGAGTATTCAATGTTTACTGGGGTGAACTTCCAGCAAGCATGATTCCAGTTTCCTTCCTTAGTATCCTCCTTCCCAGCTCTGACACCACAGAGCCTTACACCTGTGTCCCTGTTCCCATTCCTGCCCTTAGCCAAACATGATTCCAATTTCCTTACCCCCATTCCCTGTTCCCATTTCCCCTCTTTAGCCAAACATGATTCCAATTTCCTTACCCCCATTCCCTGTTCCCATTTCCCCTCTTTAGCAAAACATGATTCCAATTTCCCCACCCTCATTCCCTGTTCCCATCTCCCCCACCCACACACCCACCCCCTCACTTCCTGATTGACTGCAGATTATATAGTAAAACTTGAGTTCGGCTTAGCTATACCTTAACCAATCATTTTACTGAAATTTAACTAACCAGTCCTAACATATTGTAACATGATTATGTAACCAATTATATCCCACCACCTTAATTAGTTTACCCCCAGCAAAATTAATTATACAGCAGACAGGAACAATCACAGAACCAGACAGAGATTATACAGACAAACAATAGCAAAGTGGGAACTATAATGACAAAACAATACAGAAGTGAGGATTTCACATCCCAGCTATTGATAAGTGAGTTCTTGCCAGACAAGATGCTATCAAACTAAGTTTCCTTTTACATTTTCTAGGCACTTCCCTTTCTCTGGAGGTGATAGGCATTATCAGGACAGGATTGTATTCCTAACAGCCCAATAGCACCTTCTTTCAATGTGACTAGTTTGGAATGTGAGGATGTGACCGGTTGCTTCCCAGCTTATGGCTGCCTCTGTTGCTTAGCCAAAGGCCTTAGCCTAAGAACAGGGCCTCAGACTGTCACAGTAAGAGAAGGACCTTACACTGGCAGACAGTGATTTTGATTCTTTCTTTTATACCTCTAGAACTAGCCAAGTGATAAGAATACACCTAAATTCTTAAAGTACAGGCCTTTGCAGACAGGCCTGAATATCTATATCCTAACACTCCATCCCTTTTTTTCCCCTTTTTTGAGAGATTTAATGATGAAACAAAACCCAGTTATATAAATGTAACTGTATGTGCAACTCTGTGCAGTCACATTGGGTGGAAGCTTGGTAATTAAATTATCCAAGGGGGTCAGATAGAGTGGCTACTACCACCACTACGCTTCTGTCCCCAGAAGCCTTTACAGCTATTCTGAGGGAAAATAGGCCCTTTTCCCACAAAAATGGTCTATGAGGGACTGCTGCAGGCAGCAGGCGGAGAGAGAATCTGATCCAAATGATTTGACTATTGGGTAACGTAATCAAAATCACTAAAGGATGTAAGGGGTTTCTATTGGAACTTAACTTGGCTGCCCCTGGTTGTGTCTAGTTGTACAAGATGGAAGTGTAATCGGGGTACAGTTGTGTAAAAGAGTAATCACAGTGCAAGGGATGTTAGGCAAAAGAGAATTTTGTGTGTGTGCACAGGTAAAAGAAAAGGAAAAGGGGAGGAATGATGGGACCACTGAGCCTTGGGGTGGCTCTGGGGGATCAGATTGTTGCTTTGGTGGGTGTGCATGAAAACTCTGTGGGCATGGGGGAGGCAGTTACACCTTGTGTAAAATTAATACGGCTAATATAATGTTATAGAGGTTAAACTATACGGAAGGAATGTGCATTTTCCCAGGACGTGTGCAGTGTATATTGGAGAAGGGGTAAAAGAAATGCAAATAAAACATGGTACTTAATTAAAATCCTATTAGGGCTCCAAAAGGGGCCACAATAGCTTGTGCTTTCTTTTTCAGATCTGTGTGTGTTTTGGAGCAGGAGATGAAAGTGGAAAGTAATCAGAACTCTGGTGGAAGTAAAATGTTTCCCTTTTAAGACAGTGTCTGAGCTGCTAACAGCTTTGGATCCAGAAGCAAGCTAGTAAGCCTCTGTGTGTAAATGCAAATTACCTAGCTGATGGGCACAAAGGAGCTGCAAATAATGAATATATATGATCAGCAAACAAGCTACTAGAAGACTCAGATTATGGCCCTCCAGGAAAGGGAGGTGAAAAAACAAGTCAAGCCTGAAAATAAGGGGGACAGGTTAACCTTAAGGGGTGTGTGTGTGTGGGGGGAATGGGAACAGGGAATGGGGGGTAAGGAAATTGGAATCATGTTTTGCTAAAGGGGGAAATGGGAACAGGGAATGGGGGTAAGGAAATTGGAATCATGTTTTGCTAAAGGGGGAAATGGGAATAGGGAATGGGGGTAAGGAAACTGGAATCATGTTTTGCTAAAGGGGGAAATGGGAACAGTGAATGGGAGTGGGGAAATTGGAATCATGTTTGGCTAAGGGCAGGAATGGGAACAGGGACACAGGTGTAAGGCTCTGTGGTGTCAGAGCTGGGAAGGAGGATACTAAGGAAGGAAACTGGAATCATGCTTGCTGGAAGTTCACCCCAATAAACATTGAATTGTTTGCACCTTTGGACTTTGGGTATTGTTGCTCTCTGTTCATGCGAGAAGGACCAGGGAAGTAAGTGGGTGAAGGAATAAGCCCCCTAACATCTTGGTGCCATGACTTCCCCAAGGAAGTAGCTATGTATTTGGAAGTTAATTGAGACCACTGTTAAATTGCACAGCCATTCTTCAGTCAGAAAGTGGGATGGGGGAAGATGCTGTACACCATTTGTTCAGGAGTACTTGTGGCACCTTAGAGACTAACCAATAGTCTCTAAGGTGCCACAAGTACTCCTTTTCTTTTTGTGAATACAGACTAACACGGCTGTTACTCTGAAACCATTTGTTCAGTTCTCCTGGGAAAAAGGATGACACTTTGCAGTAAGGTTTTCTGCAAAAGCCAAACACCCGGGGACAAATAGGAAAGTGAGCGATATAATCTATCAACGAGCCTCATCGCACACAACAGGTAAATGGCTTTCTTATTAGACAAACAACAATATTAATAAAATACAAGGGGATGCAGAGCACTTGCTCATATGCTGAGCCTCAAGCCATCAGGAGTCAATGGCTGTGGTGATTATATCAATAGAATCTGTTATAGTGTTCCCTTCAGCACCCTCTCCTGACTAGCTGACTTTAATAATCATAAGCTACAGGACACTGTATCCGTAAATAACTATTACTATTGATCATTATCTCTGTAAATACATATGTATTTAATGAAAAGCTCCTCTGGGGCAGGAGTGCAAGAAGTCAGCTACTCTCTCCTGCCTCATCGAGATTTTTTCTTTGGTAGAATGCATTGTGAAAGTTCTGTGTAGTGCAAAAGGCAATTCATTGTCTCTGTTCTTTCAATAATATACATCTTCTGTATGAGATAGGTTAAAGTTCTTACAGTATCACATAAGCAACATAACAACTTTAGCATCCTCAGCACAGCAGGGTGAAGCATTAGTTATAAAACACACAACCACATTAGACATGCCTGCTTTTTAACTTTTTTACAAACTGGAAACCCTTCCTGGTCCCTGCAAATGAAGCAGGGTCCAAACTTTCAAGCATAGCTAGGCTGATTTATGGTTCAGACCCAAACTAAATTTGAGCCTAACCAGAAACCTCACACCCAAACACCTCCAAAGTTTAGGGAATTTTTGGATCAGGATTCAAATCCAGATCTGAACTCCACTGCTTATTTTCAACTGCTTTGAAAGGGCAACAAGGTTGCCAGATTCCAGCTGGGGGCTCCCCCACAGCACTGCTAATATTAATAAAGATCAGTTGGAATGTGTGAATACATCTAGGAGCATTGTCAAATAATGAGCTCCACAAAACAGGATCTCCAGGTGAATTTATATTTTACGGACTTCTTCTGCAGCAAGCTGTTATACCCCTTCTTGGAAAATAGCCAGAATTTGAATTAGATTATCTGTAGTGATTCATAGGATGTATCTGGGAGTGGTGGTGTGAAAATGATCAGTACTGGAAGGTGAGTCCTAAAATTATACTATTTGAGAACATAAAGAGTCATAGCTGCCTTTCTCATCTTAAGAACTTTGTATGCTGAAAATTTATTGTTCAAAAGATGTCATTACTTATGACTTTAATAATACAGAGCCATAGGCTGAAGCCCATTTCGTCCCTCCTGTGCTCTCCTCTATTTCCATAGGTTTCAGAGTAACAGCCGTGTTAGTCTGTATTCGCAAAAAGAAAAGGAGTACTTGTGGCACCTTAGAGACTAACCAATTTATTTGAGCATAAGCTTTCGTGAGCTCATGCTCAAATAAATTGGTTAGTCTCTAAGGTGCCACAAGTACTCCTTTTCTATTTCTGTAAGTGGAGGGGAGCCTTTGCCTGTGGCTGCTAGACAGGGCCCTGAATGGAGACTACTCCTACCTTTCCACCCTTCCCCCTTGGCCCTAAGCCTGGTCTACACTAGAGAAAATAAACCATTCCACGACCCCAGTGCATTTGTAAATAGTTTGTGCCAGCATAAGTTCCTTCACCACCAATGGTTTATAAATGGCCTCATAACTGAATGGAGCAGACTACCATCCCACAGGTTTAGATACCACTTACAGCTGAAGAGGTTCAGTCTCAACTGGTTTAGTGCCAGGGTGTGGATGCTGAGATGCTGAAGTGGCTCAATTAGCCCTCCCACTACTCTCCCACAGAGTATGGTTAGCGAAACCAACCAGGAAACACTGCATCAAGAGTCAGGAATTGCTTGATGCACCCCAGAAAGGGATGACAACTGAAAATTGGTTTAGTGGAGCACTAGAGTGGAGATCAGACAAATATTAAACCAATTCAGAATGGCTAGTGTCATGTCACTGCCCATTTGTGCATAAACCAATTCAATATAACCAGCTCAATTCTCTAGTGTAGACAAGGTCCTACAAAGCTCTTTGCAGTGGGTCTCCAGCCCTTGCCCTGGGAGGGAGCAGGGTAAAAAGGGGCTGTGAGTTTCCTCTAGATTCTTACTCCTCCTAAGCTTGCAGTGGAAAGTAACTGGTGCTATCAAATTCCTTAGCGCAGCTGTGGTTGTGCGAGTTCCTGCAAGAGTTCTGCTGTCCCGATGCCAGCAGGAACTCAGAGCCAGCCTGCAATGCAATGTGATGCCACGCAAATTCTATTTTTATTTGATTCCCATCACAGTAGTTTCAAGAATGTGATACACTCAAGACCCCTATGGTGTAGTGAAATATAATCTCATTATACAGATGAGGAACAATTCTGATTAGGTGACTTACCCACGATCACACAGGAAGTTTGTGGCAGATCTGGGAATTGTGCCCTCATTTCCTAAATCCCAATCCAGTACTTTAACCACAAGTCTTCCTTCCTCCCCTGTTTTTAACAGATCCCAAAACAGTTGTGGGTTAAGGGTGGAACCCCAACAGAAGAATTACAAAGGAAATGCAAATAAAAACTCAGGAAATTTCCACTCCCTGAGACAGAAGCAAAGGCTCTTGATTGATGAGAATGGGGGGTGTTGTCTGAGTAGGGATTGGGTGTACATGCTGCACCCATTTGTATTCCCTTGATCTGTGCATGGTGTGGGTAGTCCTATCTAATACATCCTGTGTGGAAGAAGAGGGGGGAGATCAATTGCCTTCCCCCAAATCTCCTGGACGGCTGCCTGCAAGTCTAGGAACATGCACAATGAGAGGAAAGACCAGGAGACATCATTCCCCCGCTGTTACCTTACTGGAGCCCCCTGTATGATGGGGAATCCCTCTTTATGGAATGTCCCAGGTAGCTGCAGCTAGTGAAAGCCATGACTAAGTGGAAGCCAAGAGTACAGCTCTTCTGAACCCATGGCAAGGAGGTGTCACCAGGACACCAGAGATGCCATGCAGATTCCTCTGGCTTCTTTTGATCCCAGTGTTCCATGAAGTTTGTGGACTGGATCCATGGACTGATATGGTTAAAGAGTGAACAAACCCTTTTCCCTCCACCAGAACAATTCAGGAGGAAACTCTGAGATTTCCTCCTCCTTAGTTCCCATTGACAGGTTTTCCTATAAATAGAGATGTAGTGGCACAGAGGTTACTCCACCATGCTCCCTTGCTGTCAGAATGGTACCACAGGGGAGTCTGTGCCTCAGTTCCACCTCACCTAGGGAATAAACAAGTCCAAGCAGGCCTTTCTAGTATTAGAGCAGGCCCTCTTTGGTAGGTCTCATTTCTTTAACAGAAAAGGACAACACAGAAACAGACAAAATCTTCATTCTGCTACTCCACTGGAAACTCAACACCTCTGTGTTAATCAGTCTTATGACTTCCCCCTCTATCCACAGATCACTCTGGGGCTGAATTCCCTGCCAGGAGTTTGCACCTCTGCTGGGTGTTCTGCTGGGTGCTAACCTTCCCCGGCTGTGGATCATTCTTTACTGAGCAAGTCCCTAGTAGCTACCCAGGAGCTCCCATGACCTGTTTGTTCTCCCGGGCTGCTCCAGTCCCTTGCCTGGGAGCACTTTCTGTGTGGGCCTGGTAGTTTCTCCTCTGCTCTCCAGGGAGACATGACTGGGAGTAGCTTCCACATCAGCTCCCCTGGGCAGTCTCTCTCCTCCAGAGCTTCCTGTGTTCTCCCTCCCTGACTGAGTCCTCATAAGCCTTTTAGAGTATCTCTATAGAGCCTGTGACAAAGATCCTCCGAGCCTGGATTGATAGATTTGGACCAGGGGGCTCATGCTAGCACTCTAAAAATAGCTGTGCAAACAGCACTTTGAAGTTGCATCTTGGGCTCTGAAGCCGAGGGAGGAAGTTGACCTTCAGAGCCCAAGCCACAGCTTCAAAGCCTTCATCCTTACCTGAGTGACTGCCACCCAGCTACTTTCAGTGTTTAGCCATGTCAGTCCCATGATATTAAAGAGTCAAGGTGGGTGAGGTAATATCTTTTATTGAACCAGCTTCTGTTGGTGAGAGAGACAAGCTTTGTATCTATCACCAACAGAAGTTAGTCCAATAAAAGATATTACCTCACCCACCTTGACCTAGCTACTTAACTAATTAACTACCCACAGGTGGATCTGGGAGGCTCATTCTCTTTAGCTACTCTGTGACAAGGGACAATTGGGCCTTTTTGTTAGTTCTTCAGCTTATGGCCCAAAGTAAGTAAAAAGATCTAAACTAAACAAACTAAACAAAAATCCCATGAGCTCAGAATCTACGGGATATAGAAAGTCTATCATACAGCTACTGCAAGTCAATAAAATCACTAAATAAATACATAGAAAACCATTTTTTCCACTTCAGTGCATAATATTTATAGAAAATTATGGTAAGGAAATTCCACAGCATATTGGCTGACCACTCAAAAGGTTTTTAAACTAATTTTGATTCTATTTGAGAGTGTGATGACTATCTGGGTAGAGGATTAAATCCAAGGAAATGAAGCAGTAATATCATGGTGTAAAGTCCTGAAATGGAATATTGCTTTCAGGTCAAATATATAAGTTTGCTGCTTTATAGTGTTATTGATTTGATTAATAAAATTCCACAAACAACGTACAACTTTATGTTTGATGGAAAGAAATTTCTCACCTTGTAGGATGATGATGACATACGCCCAATCCGGCAGTCATTACTTATTTAAAACTTCCATCGACACCTGGAGTTTTATTTACAGGATTTCACCTTTAGTATTTTACAAGTAATGATAATAATAAAAATAATAATTAATAGAATCATAGAACTGGAAGGGACCTCGAGAGATCATCTAGTCCAGTCCTCTGTACTCATGGCAGGACTAAGTATTATCTAGACCATCCCAAACAGATGTTTGTCTAACCTGCTCCTAAAAATCTCCAATGATGGAGATTCCACAACCTCTCTAAGCAATTTATTCCAGTGCTTAGCCACCCTGACAGTTAGGAAGTTTTTCCTAATGTCCAGCCTAAGCCTCCCTTGCTGCAATTTAAGCTCATTGCTTCATCTCCTATCCCCAGAGGTTAAGAAGAACAATTTTTCTCCCTCCTCCTTGTAACAACCTTTTATGTTGTTGAAAACTGTTATCATGTCCCCTTTCAGTCTTCTCTTTTCTAAAAGACTAAAAGACATACACAGAAAACATTGAGGAGAGTGAATATCTGGACCTGTATAAGGAACACGGCACTGAGAACACAGAAGAACTGATAGATTTTAGACTGTTTTAGAGGAGAAAATACAGGGGAGAATCAAAGAGAAGTTGATGATGTCAACCAAAGTGCAAACCTGAGTGATGGGGGATGATGGATTTGCAGGATGTTGCTGATAACAGATTCTTTTATTATTGTTACTGCAGCCTCCACAACCCCAGTCTTCCCACTTTCTTTAGTCAACTGTAACAAATTGTGTCAGGCTCTTTTGGATAGAGATTTTACCATATGTTTGTACAGTGCCTAGCATAACAGGATCCCAACCCCATTCAAGCCACTATGGGATAAGGCAGCAGTAATAAGACTCTATGCTATATAGATTCTCATATCACCCATATCTCTGTAGTATATGAGCACCTTCCATGAGTGCACTAAGCGATGTTACTAACTTTTGTCACATGTGTTTCATGCTCTCTCTCATCCTGTCCTTGGAGAGAGAATTGTGTTTGCAGTGTAGTGTGTTGTTCAGGTAAGGTTTTGTTTTTCAAGGTTTTTTTTCTCCTTCTTTGCTTCCTTGAATATACATACTGCTGTGTGCTTATGTTAGAGATGAAATGTGCATCTTGCCCTTGGAATAGAACGTGATCATAGAATCATAGACTATCAGGGTTGGAAGGGACCTCAGGAGGTCATCTAGTCCAACCCCCTGCTCAAAGCAGGACCGATCCCCAATTAAATCATCCCAACCAGTGCTTTGTCAAGCCTGACCTTAAAAACTTCTAAGGAAGGAGATTCCACCACCTCCCTAGGTAACGTATTCCAGTGTTTCACCACCCTCATAGTGAAAAAGTTTTTCCTAATATCCAACCTAAACCTCCCCCATTGCAACTTGAGACCATTACTCCTTGTTCTGTCATCTGCTACCACTGAGAACAGTCTAGAGCCATCCTCTTTGGAACCCCCTTTCAGGTAGTTGAAAGCAGCTATCAAATCCCCCCTCATTCTTCTCTTCCGTAGACTAGAACTTCCCCAGTTCCCTCAGCCTCTCCTCATAAGTCATGTGTTCCAGTCCCCTAATCATTTTTGTTGCCCTCCGCTGGACTCTTTCCAATTTGTCCACATCCTTCTTGTAGTGTGGGGCCCAAAACTGGACACAGTACTCCAGATGAGGCCTCACCAGTGTCGAATAGAGGGGAACGATCATGTCCCTTGATCTGCTGGCAATGCCCCTACGTATACATCCCAAAATGCCATTGGCCTTCTTGGCAACAAGGGCACACTGTTGACTCATATCCAGCTTCTCGTCCACTGTAACCTCTAGGTCCTTTTCTGCAGAACTGCTGCCGAGCCATTCGGTCCCTAGTCTGTAGCGGTGCATGGAATTCTTCCGTCCTAAATGCAGGACTCTGCACTTGTCCTTGTTGAACCTCATCAGATTTCTTTTGGCCCAATCCTCCAATTTGTCTAGGGCCCTCTGTATCCTATCCCTACCCTCCAGCGTATCTACCTCTCCTCCTAGTTTAGTGTCATCTGCAAACTTGCTGAGGGTGCAATCCACACCATCCTCCAGATTATTTATGAAGATATTGAACAAAACCGGCCCCAGGACCGACCCTTGGGGCACTCCACTTGATACCGGCTGCCAACTAGACATGGAGCCATTGATCACTACCCATTGAGCCCGACGATCTAGTCTGCTTTCTATCCACTTTATAGTCCATTCATCCAGCCCATACTTCTTCAACTTGCTGGCAAGAATCCTATGGAAGACAGTTTAAAAGCCTTGCTAAAGTCAAGGAATAACACGTCCACTGCTTTCCCCTCATCCATAGAGCCAGTCATCTCGTCATAGAAGGCAATTAGATTTGTCAGGCATGACTTGCCTTTGGTGAATCCATACTGACTGTTCCTGATCCTTTCCTCTCCTCTAAGTGCTTCAGAATTGATTTCTTGAGGACCTGCTTTATGATTTTTCCAGGGACTGAGGTAAGGCTGACTGGCCTGTAATTCTCCGGATCCTCCTTCTTCCCATTTTTAAAGATGGGCACTACATTAGCCTTTTTCTAGTCATCCAGGACCTCCCCCAGTCGCCATGAGTTTTCAAAGATAATGGCCAATGGCTCTGCAATCACATCGGTCAACTTCTTTAGCACTCTCGGATGCAGCACATCCGGCCTCCTGGACTTGTGCTCATCCAGCTTTTCTAAATAGTCCCGAACCACTTCTTTCTCCATAGAGATCTGGTCACCTCCTCCCCATGCTGTGCTGCCCAGTGCAGTAGTCTGGGAGCTGACCTTGTTTGTGAAGACGGAGGCAAAAAAAATCATTGAGTACATTAGTTTTTTCCACATCCTCCTTCACTAGGTTGCCTCCCTCATTCAGTAAGGGGCCCACACTTTCCTTGACTTTCTTCTTGTTGCTAACATACCTGAAGAAACCCTTCTTGTTACTCTTAACATCTCTTGCTAGCTGCAACTCCAAGTGTGATTTGGCCTTCCTGATATCACTCCTGTATGCCCGAGCAATATTTTTATACTCCTCCCTGGTCATTTGTCCAATCTTCCACTTCTTGTAAGCTTCTTTTTTGTATTGACGATCAGCAAGGATTTCACTGTTAAGCCAAGCTGGTCGCCTGCCATATTTACTATTCTTTCTACACATCGGGATGGTTTGTCCCTGTAACCTCAATAAGGATTCTTTAAAATACAGCCAGCTCTCCTGGACTCCTATCCCCCTCATGTTATTCTCCCAGGGGATCTTGCCCATCAGTTCCCTGAGGGAGTCAAAGTTTGCTTTTCTGAAGTCCAGGGTCCGTATTCTGCTGCTCTCCTTTCTTCCCTGTGTCAGGATCCTGAACTCAACCATCTCAAGGTCACTGCCTCCCAGGTTCCCATCCACTTTAGCTTCCCCTACTAATTCTTCCCAGTTTGTGAGCAGCAGGTCAAGAAGAGCTCTGCCCCTAGTTGGTTCCGCCAGCACTTGCACCAGGAAATTGTCCCCTACATTTTCCAAAAACTTCCTGGATTGTCTGTGCACCGCTGTATTGCTCTCCCAGCAGATATCAGGGTGATTGAAGTCTCCCATGAGAACCAGGGCATGCGATCTAGTAACTTCTGCGAGTTGCCGGAAGGAAGCCTCGTCCACCTCATCCCCCTGGTCCGGTGGTCTATAGCAGATTCCCACCACGACATCACCCTTATTGCTCACACTTCTAAACTTAATCCAGAGACTCTCAGGTTTTTCTGCAGTTTCATACTTGATCAGTCATACTGCTCTCTTACATACAGTGCAACTCCCCCACCTTTTCTGCCCTGCCTGTCCTTCCTGAACAGCTTATATCCATCCATGACAGTACTCCAGTCATGTGAGTTATCCCACCAAGTCTCTGTTATTCCTATCACATGAAAATTCCTTGACTGTGCCAGGATTTCCAGGTTTGTGATGAGGTTTGTGATGGTCCTTAGTTCCTAAAGAAGTTAATTCCATAGTCATGGGCAAGCCCCTCAACGAAAGCTCTGGTTTCTGTATGAATGGGCTTTACTCTGTTGTTAGAAAGCTCCATTGTGCCTGAGGAGCAGAGCTGTCAACCTCATCCCCCGTCTTAGGGGATGATCTTTTAGATATGTTGTGTCCAAGCCACTGAATGCCTTGAAGATAAGGACCAAGACACTGAACATGACTCTATTCTATGGTCAGCCAGTGTAAAGAGTGGAGTACAGAACTGAAGTGTTCTACATAGCCCAGGTTGCTGAGGAGAGAAGCTGCAGTATGGGGTAGTAGTTGGAGTTTTGTGAAGGTTGATGGCTTCACACCCAGGTATAGCACATTGCTTTAGTGCACATGGGAGGTGACAAAGATATGAAACCCTAAGGCCAGATCATCATCCACCAGTTGTCTTCTAGTCAACTCTAGGTGGTAAAAAGCATTATTTGTGGAAGCTGCTTCTTCATCCATGAGCTGATCTCATCCTCGCACTGGACCATCTTGGTAGTAATGGCATGGTCATCTATGATGGAAGATGCAGCTGTAGCATAAATTAATATTAAGGAAGAGTGGAGGCTTTTTGCCTTAGAGGAAGCAGATATGTAGGAGGAGATGTCAAAAAGGCAGAAAGAGATCATGAGTGAACAGAGGGGAGTAGAATGGAGAGTGAAGTTAATTTTTTGTCATCAGCAACTGGGGGGTAGGTGTGGCCTTGTGAGTGGATGAGGTGTAGAGAGAGAAGAGAACCAGGTCATGGATGGAGCCCTGCAGGACCCTAACTGAGAGGAGAAGAGGAGAGGAAGAACCAAAGGAGTCACTGAAGAAGCAACCAGGGAGATAGGAAGACAACTAGAGAGTAGAATAGTTGGGAAATGTACATCATCTCCCTCCAACACACAGACACACACTGTCATATAACACTGCCACTATGTGCAACTGGAAAATTAATTTCATATGCCCACAGTAACAATCGCCACAAAATGTATTTTGTAAAATATATTAAGAAATGGGAATCTGTATGTGTTATGTGGTCTGCTGTGAAATTTTGAGTTGGTGAATTTCTTATATACTTACACTTAAAAGGATTTGAGATCTTCATATGATTACACTGCACAACGTAAATGAAAAGTGTCAACATTAAATATGATGGTGAATGGGATGTGATCCTGAAAGGGTAACAGACACTTCATAAAGAGGTGGCAAGAGGCTAAGGTCAGTCTGCCTGTCTGGAAACAAACCACTTTTCTAACCAACTCACTTGTATGGATATGTTTAAACAGGACCTGTAAAAGGTCTAAACAAATAAAATGATTATATTTTTGCAGTCTAAATATCAAACCAATACCGGGTTGCATTTCCAACACTAAAAAGTAAAACAAAAGAAATGAACAAATGTTTCCCACTGAAAAGCTCAAAGAATGTAAATCAAAGCCCACTGAAGTTAGCAGGAGTATAAATTTGCAAATGAATTTTAGTTCTGATGTTTCTCTTTGAAGTCTGTTTCTGAAGTTTTCAGAGGACACAACCACATCAGCCACACCATTAGAGGCTCATTCACCTGCACGTCTACTAATGTTATATATGCCATCATGTGCCAGCGATGCCCCTCTGCCATGTACATTGGCCAAATCACTCAATCCCTATGTGAAAAAACAAATGGACACAAATCGAACATCAGGAATGGTAACATACAAAAGCCAGTAGGAGAACACTTCAGTCTTCCTGGACATTCGATAACAGATTTAAAAGTAGCTATACTTGAACAAAAAACTTCAGAAACAGACTTCAAAGAGAAACAGCAGAATTAAAATTTGTTTGCAAATTTAACACCATTAATTTGGGCCTGTATAGGAACTGGAAGTGGCTGGCTCATTACAAAAGCAGCTTTGCCTCTCCTGGAATTGACACCTCCTCATCTATTATTGGGAGTGGACTACATCACCCTGATCAAATTGGCCTGTCAACACTGGTTCTCCACTTGTGAGGTAACTCCCTTTTCTTCATGTGTCAATATAATAATGCCTGCATCTGTAATTTTCACTCCATGCATCTGATGAAGTGGGTTCTAGCCCACAAAAGTTTATGCCCAAATAAATCTATTAGCCCTGGTCTACACTAGGACTTTAGGTTGAATTTAGCAGCGTTAAATCGATGTAAACCTGCACCCGTCCACACGATGAAGCCCTTTATTTCGACTCAAAGGGCTCTTAAAATCGATTTCCTTACTCCACCCCTGACAAGTGGATTAGCGCTTAAATCGGCCTTGCCGGGTTGAATTTGGGGCACTGTGGACACAATTAGACGGTATTGGCCTCTGGGAGCTATCCCAGAGTACTCCATTGTGACTGCTCTGGACAGCACTCTCAACTCAGATGCACGATTGTCTGCCGTTGCTCTGACGCAGGGAGGGGCGACTGATGACATGGCTTACAGGGTTGGCTTACAGGGAGTTAAAATCAACAAAGGGCGTGGCTTTACATCAAGGAGTATTTCAGGCAGGACTTCACGGAGGGTTCCAATAAGAAATGGTGCACCTAAGTTATTGTTCTTATTGGAACAAGCAGGTTGGTCTGGCCTCTGATTGATACATGGCTAGATTTACCTCGCTGCATCTTCTCTGTGAGTGACTGCAGAATGAGTCCCCTAGATTGGGGGCGGGTGGGGGGGTTGCAAATGAGTACAAAACAAATCTGGTCTATTTCTTGTTTTGATACACTCCATCTATCTTTTACATCTTTGGCTGGCAGCAGACGGTGCAGAAGGACTGCATGCCATCCACATCTCATGGCTGCTCGGCAGAAGATGGTACAAGAGGACTGCTAGCAATCCGTATCGCCTGCCTGCTCACCATAAGATGGTTCAATAGGACTGACTGCAGGGCTAAAGAGAATGACCTGATCAAGTCACTCCAAATTTAGTCCCTGCGCCCATGTCTGCCCAGGCGCTCCTGATCGACCTCACAGAGGCGACCAGGAGCACCTCGGACATGACGATGACGACTACCAGTCCTACTGTACTGTCTGCTGCCACAAGACAAGGGGTTGCTGCTGCTGTGTAGCAATGCAGTACCAAGTCTGCCAGCACCCAGGAGACATACGGTGACAGTGAGCTGAGTGGGCTCCATGCTTGCTGTGGTCTGGCGTCTGCATGGGTAAATCAGGAAAAAAGGCGCAAAACGATTGTCTGCCCTTTCTTTCACCGAGGTAGGGAGGGAAGGGGGGCCTGATGACATATACCCAGAACCACCCACGACAATGTTTTAGCCCCATCAGGCATTGGGATCTCAACCCAGAATTCCAATGGGCAGCGGAGACTGCAGGAACTGTGAGATAGCTACCCACAGTGCAACACTCTGGAAGTCGATGCTTGCCTCGGTACTGTGGAAGCACTCAGCCGAGTTAATGCACTTAATGCACTTAGAGCATTTTCTGTGGGGACACACACACTCCAATATATAAAACCGATTTCTAAAAAACCGACTTCTATAAATTCGACCTAATTTCGTAGTGTAGACATACCCTTAGTCTTTAAGGTGCCACCAGACTCCTTGTTGTTTTTGTGGACACAGACTAACACGGCTACCCCCTGATACTTGACACCTCTTGTGTATGTTTGTCTTATTTTGTCTTTTAGAAGATGTTATCAGACTTTAACAACAACAACAAGTGCTCCATCCCATCTCAACTAACTGCCCCCCTGCCCCCCCCCCCGCACGCTCCCAGACAGTTATTACTGTCTTTAAAAGCCTCTAAAAGTCAGATGCAAAGAGGGAGTGGGGGTCCTTTTAAAAAACTCGCTCCAGCTGGAGGGAATGGGGTGTTGTTAAAATGAAAGCCTTACTTAATATTTAACATTTTAAAATGCTTTAACTGTTTTTCTTTCTTTTCTGTCTATTTAATAAAGGATTAAAGATTTTCAATAATATATTTGCCATAGTATTAAGGTCTCTGTATACCAACCCCTGAACCTTGTTTAAAACTGTTTAACATTGGATAGGTGCAGGGTCTTGATAACAACTTTGGATGCCTTCATTTAATCTAAATTAATACAACAGAAATTCAAAAAAAAAAACACACCCACAAACAACAACATAGTTTCAGGTCAGACTGAAAAATTTCAGATTTTTTGGTGAATTTAGAAGTCAAAAAATGTGTCTTGGGTCAAACAAAATATTTTGTTTTGCTATTGACCATTTAAATATGTTTTTGTTTTTTTAAAATAAAAGTAATTTTGAAACAAAAAGTTCTTTCAAAGTTAAAAATTGAAATATTTTGTTTTGAAAATGTTGAAACAAAATACTTCACATTTCATTGATTTTTTTTTCCTGACCAAACAATTCAGAGATCTTGACACACATTTATAAAACATTTTGGTGTTGGTAAATGTGCATTTTTCACTGTATTTTTTTCTTTCAAAAAACATTGCTCAGCTCTAATGGAAAGGATAATTTTTGATTGATTTCCAGGGTGGCTGAGTAGAACTGAGTTAATTTGTTCCTGATGAACAATGTTTTTCATGTTACTGAGTACATTATGCTACTGAGTACATTAT
Organism: Chelonia mydas; assembly: GCF_015237465.2. NCBI lineage: Eukaryota > Metazoa > Chordata > Testudines > Cheloniidae > Chelonia > Chelonia mydas. Next base: position 26,548,711 of record NC_057851.1, on the reverse strand, counting down.
ACATTGTAAGATTAAATAAGTATCTGGGTGACTAGTATTCATGGTGTTTTATTATTACATATTAATTATTATTATTATTACTACTACTCACATCTAAAAAATAAAATAAATAAATAATAATTTAGGACAGCACTGAACCATGAATGGGACTTAAAGCTTAACTTTAAGTATATACTGAAGTCCCATTCAGTCTTATGTGCTGTTCTGAATAGAGAGAGATTTAAGCATATGTTTAAGTGCTTTCCTGATTCAGGATTTATGAATGTCTCCTCTTTCCAATAAGTCAAAACACTAAACTTTTTAGGAACTTCTTGACCTCAGCCTAGTTTCCTCCACACTATCTCTCTTTCTAACTTGGTGTTGATAGGGCTATTAAGCAGAACTAGCTGAAAAACGTAGATGGAACAATTTTCAGTTGGAATATGCAGCTCCATCAAAATTGAAACAATTTGCGATGTCATGTCAACTTCACTGAAATTTCATTTCCAAGGAGAAGGGGGACAGGGAGGGGATTCCAACAATGAAACATTTGATTTTTCATTTTGAAACAACTTTTGTGTCAATTAATTTTTTAAAATTATTTTATGTGTTATAATGCAACATAAATTAAAAAGCAAAATATCAAAATGAAGAAAAAATATTGATCAATCCAAACATTTTTGAAGAGTGAGGGAGAGGATTTTCTTTCTTTCATGGAGAATTCAAAATGTTTAGGTTTTGCTCTGATTCTAAACAAAAGCAAATTTTGAAATCTTAAAATCTTTTTTCTGTACTCTCCTATAGCGCTTCTATTAAGGACCTCCTGAATCCATGATCTTTGTTCTATAGTGCTCCAAACCCCATTGAGCTGTTCTTAATGTTTCACCCTGTGGAAATGAAGTACAAAACACATGAAGGACTGGTCTGAAGGTATCAGATGAGCACCAACCAATCTCTCAGCATTGGAGTTAATATCTTGAGCCATCGGGGAGAACAATAGTGATGTAACACTCATATTCTTAAACTTTTAAGGAAACTAATAGGTAAAGGAGAATAAGGACAGCATTGTTCCATGTTATTTTCGTATACACTAAGGTCATAGTCTAGCACATGGTATTCAGTTTACAGAACCATAGCTAGAAAAGGCCCAAGGACAACCAGCAATCTCTCAGATACTTTAAAAATGCAGAGAAAGCTGCAAATAATATCTTTGTAGGCAACCTGCCTCCCCTTTTTCAGATAGCTATCCAAGGTAGCACGTTAGCCCAGGTGAGGCTGGAAGGCAGAGATAGAGATCTTATAGGGTTGCCAACTGTCTAATCACACAAATCCAAACACCTTGCCCTACCCCTACCCCTTCTCATAGGCCCCACCACCTCTCACTCCAGTCCCCTCCCTCATTTGCTCGCTCTCCCCCTCCCTCCCTCACTTTCACTGGGCTGAGGAAGGGGGTTGGGGTACAGGAGGGGTTCGGAGTGCAGGCTCTGGGAGGGAGTTTGGGTGCGAGAGGGGGTTCAGGACTGGAGGTTGGGGTGTGGGAGGGGATGTGGGGTGCAGACTCCAGCCGGGCGGTGCTTACCCTGGGCAGCTCCTGAATGCAGCAAAATGTCCTTGTGGGAGCTGTGGAGTTAGCAGTCGGGTTGGGGGCAGTGACAGAGACACCCTGGCTGCCCTGCACCTAGGAGCGGAACATGCCAGCTGCTTCCAGGAGCCACACGGAGCCAGGGCAGGTAGGGAGCCTGCCTTAGCTACACTGCACCGTCGACCGGACTTTTGGCCTATTAAAATATCCTGGATTGCTTTCAATAGCAACCAGTAGACTGAGGCCGATTCCAGGAGACTCCTGGCCAATTTGAGAGGGTTGGCAACCCTAACATCTTATGTAAGATCTTATGAAAGCAATAACATTTCAAAGAAAATTTTAATTTAAAATATTTTAGTAAGCTTATGAACTTCCCCGTAGATGGTGTTGTTGTCACTGAAATTTCCTAACATGCAAATCAGCTCAGAGAAAGGCCTCCTGAAACCTAACTTCCGTGAGTTATTTTAAAATAAAAATAATTCTCAATTTAAAATAGAGTTATTTTTAAAAAAATAATTCTCAATTCTACAATGTTATCAATATTTCACAGGCTTTGAATTTTGGGAGATATGTGTAAAAAAGCAAGTCAAGTATCACAAGTGAAACTACTGTAGACAGGTTGTTCATGGGAGGATCAACAACTAGAGGCATGAACAAGAGTAGGTCTTAGAGACGCTATATAGTCAGGCTTTATAAAGACTGTGATCAAACTAAATTTGTTAATGTAATTGACTGAATATCTCTGGAAAAAAAATCATGATTGTAGCTATGAAAAGATAAATACATTGCCTTAAAAGCATGTTTATGTCTTATGTTTCTGAAGTTAGTCATTTGTTTTGATTTAATTTTCACCAGAGGCCCTGGTTATATTGTCTAATTTATATTTAGAGATTAAACTGAAATTTCTACCAGTGAAATAAAATTACTTCACCTTGGTGTCTATTTAACAGGAGTTGACCCGCATTAATAGTTCAAAGGGCCAGAGTAATTCGCTCTGCTGAGCACTTAATCATACTGGTAGTTCCATTTCTTCACTGTAACTTTCTCCCCTAAGTGCTCACCAAAGGATTGTTCCAATGACCATTTAAAATCTATAGGAGTCTTTCCAGTGATTGGAATGTGCACTGGAACACGACCCTGTTGTCCTAAATCTTTATTTTAATTATTGCAGTTTTCTTAAAAAACAAAACAAAACAAAAAAAAGTGTCTGAAATTATTGCTTACAAAAAATACTCGCCAGGGAGACATAATTCCCCTCTTTAGCAGGAGAATAGGAACAGCACAGTCAGCTTTCTTAAACAGACCTATTAATGCACCTGTCAGGGTTCCCTTCCCACTCTGAACTCTAGGGTACAGATGTGGGGACCCACATGAAAGACCCCCTAAGCTTATTTCTACCAGTTTAGGGTAAAACTTCCCCAAGGCACAAACTCTTTGCCCTTGGAGGGTACGCTGCTACCACCAAGTGATTTAACAGAGAAGCAGGGAAAGGACCACTTGGAGTTCCTATTTCCCCAAAATATCCCTCCAAGCCCTTTCCTGGGGAGGCTTGAGAACAATATCCTAACCAATTGGTTACAAAGTGACCACAGACCCAAACCCCTGGTCTTAGGACAATAGAGAAATCAGTCAGGCTCTTAAAAGAAACAGAAATTTATTAGAAAGAAAAAAGGTAAAAGAAGCACCTCTGTAAAATTAGAAGAGTAGCTAATCTCACAGGGCAATCAGATTTAAAACACAGAGGATTTCCCTCTGGGCAAAAACTTTAAAGTTACAAAAAGAAAACCAGGAATACACCTTCCTCACAGCAGAGAGAAAATCACAAGCCAAAACAAAAATAAACTAATGCATTTTTCTTGCTAGCAATTACTAATTCTAATGGAGTTGAATTGCTTGCTTTCTTGATCTCTCTCCAGCAAGCACTCAGAACAGACAGACAAAACCTCCCCACCACCTCCGGCCCCAGATTTGAAAGTATCTTGTCCCCTTATTGGTCCTTTTGGTCAGGTGCCAGCCAGGTTACCTGAGCTCCTTAACCCTTTACAGGAAAAAGGATTTTGTGCCTCTGGCCAGGAGGGATTTTATAGCACTGTATACAGGAAGGTTGTTACTCTTCCCTTTATATTTATGACAGCACCTCAACTCTAATCCTGAGTGATCTCTTCTAGGGCTAAATAAGTAGATCAATTTTCATAACTCTTTCAGTGTTGATCCTACAAGGGTATAGATGGCTCATGAGGGATGATAAGAAGTTACTTCTGAAGGACACACAGTGCTTTGCATCATAAAGTTCTTAATCCTGTGATTGCCATTCACTGCCAACGGGTGCCAATTAACACCATCATAGTGATTTGTTTGGGCTGTAGATAGAGGTCTGCAGAGAAATGACAACACAACACCCTATTCATTTTGCAGAGGACACCAAACAGTCACCATATGGTACTAATAATAGCTCATAGACACCAATAAATTGTGCTGGATTTAAACTGGCAACCTACAGTCCTGTGTGTGTCTAGTGACACATCCAGATACATATTTTTATGAAAACTTTTAAAATAACCTCAGTGAAGATACAATAATTTATGTCCAAATATTTTGGGTGGGGGTGGTAGTGGTGCATGTGTGTATAATGTATTTGAGCTTTTTCCCCACAAAAAATAATTTCCTGGAATTTGAGCACACTGGTATTTTTTAAATTCAAATAATGAGTCTTAATTTCTTTCTCCAGTAATCATGTCCACTGTGTATTTCCAAAGAGACTCCTAGACACTTATCAGAACTCTGCCACATGACTCATCAATCTGAATTAAAATGAATCCATATTAAATTATAACTGTAGAGTACATTGTTAATAGTGCAGGGCATCAGAAACCATCCTGTGTGACTTTCATAATGTCTAGTTTGGGTAGGATTATTAAGTCACAGTGTAATTAATCATACTTTGTTAATCATACTTGGAATTAATATTTGTTCAAAAGATCCTTGACTTGTAAGACTTATTTCCACGTCTATGTAATGTTATAGCTATAAGGCCACAGCTTAAATGTTTAATAATGCACTATAGAAAGATAGATATAGAAACACACACAGTTATATGAAAGAAGGTCCAAAATAAAGAGGAAGACTATCTGGCTGACCAAGGGAGCAGAAAAATAAGAACTCCCATTACACCCTCACATGGGCTGCTCAGATCATGGATCCAGGCACACAAGGATAAATGGGCATTGTGCAACTGCTTATTCCCCCATCCCAAGCAGATGGGAAAGAAACAGGTGGGGAACTGGCACTGTCCCACAGTATATTGGCCAGACAGCTGAGCTAGCATGGGCAATGTCCTCTGGTGCTAATGTAGGTCAGCAAGAAACCCTACCTCTCCAATGCAAGGGGGAAGCAGGATGGGAATTAAACCTCAGAGGGGTATCTCTGAGACATAATGCCTTGCAAGGCTACTCCTGAGATGATGCATGTTCCACACGACCCTTTGCTGAGGGCTGTACCTTAAAAGACATAATCTAGCCCTAAGAAAGAATTTTATTTCAGCCAAAAATGATCCAGCTGGTCCACATTTGTGGGAACCACTCATTTACGCATCCAAGGTCAGAATTTGACCTTTGTTTGTGAAGCTACAGTAAATAATACATAAGGTGAGTAGGCGCAACACCTAAATAAAGAGATGATGTTTAATATTAGAGATGATTTACTAAAACATCAACTTGTTTACTGCAGCAAAAGTTACACAATATTAGAATTTCTAGAAAGATAATCTCACATAGGCACAGTGAAAGTAATTGTTGGCATCGCAGGTATTGATGTACGCTGTTGTTTAGTAGAACTGTAGCCATCAAATTTAAATTAAGCATCTGCATGTGGAAACAATAAAATTCTTTCCTTGGGTTCATTAGTTTTCAGACAGCAAAAGAAAAACCTCAAGTACAAAGAAAGAGAGATAATAGAACTGCCTATTTAGAATTTTTATACAACCCTAGACTGTGCAAAGTGCTATAATATGTATATTACAGACATCTCAAAAGTTGAATTTAAAAAAAGAACAGAAAGGAAAAAAAACCTCTTTGAAATCACATGCTAACTACAAATAACTAATGAAATGCTTTTAGAATTGGGGGAGGAGGAAGTAAAGGTGGAAAGAAACTCCTAACAAAAGTTTTTCAATGGCATTTAATAATTCAAGGGAGTTAGAGCTGTGAATATTTCCTGAGTTTGAGAAGAAAGCACAATAGGTAAATATGTCCAATTGATGAAAGCATTGTTACAAAATTCTAACTGACCACTCACCCAGAGTGAGAGTTCATTTTTTTAAATGGGTCAGTGGTTGAGTAGATAAAAATAGATAATTTGTTTTCTCAACGTATCTGTAATGGTGGCTGAGCAGATTTTTGGAATGGCAGATTTTTGGAATGGTAAATTTTCATTGCTATGCTGAGTTAAAACACAAGGTTACTAGAAGTAAAATCAGTTCTCAAGGGTGAATCGAATGACTCAGCTGCACATCGGTTGTGATCATTATATTTTGGAGAAAGGTCCTTGGGATTCCTTAATGAACTAATTGCACAGCACCCTGTTTCACCAGATTGTTGTCTGCATCACAGTTGATTTCATCTGGTTGTTAATGTAGAGCACAGTCCAGTGCTCACTCAAGTCGGAGGGAGTCTTGGGCCTTCAGAGCAGGGACATTATATACAGGTTGCCTAACACTTTCCATCATATGGGATTCTTGCAGCTTTTCATTTCAGAAAAGTCATTGTTTGCAGCAGGCCTTTGATATTCAACATGGAGAAACCCATCAGGCTAGAGAGGTGCCTTTTCTTTATTGAATAAAATTCCATTCAGAACTAGCTGAGTAGTAAAGTGTTAAAAACACCATTTCCCTTCTCTCACTTGTTGTTCCTCAGGAAAATATAGGCAGTCCAACACATGCACTGAGCAGTCTAAAGAGATGAGTCTATGCTAGTGTCAAAGAATAGCAAACACTGGTGAGAATATCTGGGAGGTGCCAAAGAATCTGTGGCGGGGTGTGGGAAGAGTGTGGTTGGGCTTTCTCTGATAGTTCACTCTGCAATGCAGCACATTGGCCCCACCATCCTATCCTCTCACCAGGGATGGCATATGGCACAGGAGCTCCCCCAATTCCTGGTGGGATGAGAGAGAAACATGAGCCAAGGTCCCCTGTAATCTCCCTGGATTCAGCACATGGCCCAACAGCCCATCCCCTCAGGCAAAACATAGGGTAGAAGCTTCCAACAACCCCTAGGATGTAGGAAAAAGAGCTGATCTGGACTACTAATATAACCCTTCCCTTCTGCCCCCAACCCAGCACATGGTCCCAAACAACTCATTCTCCATACTGGTGGCACCTGAAGGGCCAGAAGCTCCCCAGTTGGGGAAGAGAGAAAGCTGGGTTGAGCTCTCCGAACCACACCTTTGGCCTAGCACATGGTGCCAGTACTCACCCCTCCCCTCTAGGAGAACAGCCTTCTCCTGATGCCAACTAATGTAGTTAGTCCTGTAGCTCAAGTGGTAGTGGTCTGTCCAGTAGGATCATGGTTCAAACTCTGCTCATGATAAATGATACATTGTTACCGTTGCATATAATAGAATTTGTTTTCACCTCTGTTCTTTAAAAAAATTGAGGATATTATATACAAAAAGTTATTGTAAAATAATATTATGATAGAAAGTCATTGCACCATTGAGAAGACTAGATAAGGAGTAGAGCCTGTGACCCTGTTTTGATAGTGAAGTCCAAAGTAGTGAAAAGTAGGGTTTTGGAGGAGTTATGTGAAAGCTTTGGGGGAATATTTGGATATGGTTGATATATATGAGCCCAAATATTAGCGACCCTTAATATGAATATTATTCAAATACATATATCTACCTCTTTGACCATTACTAGTACTCACCTTGAAGCAGGGCCATGTTTTATATTTTTATCATCTGTCCCCATTTCCTTACATATTAGTTCTTTCATTATACACATACACTGGAAAGGGATCGGGCGTTAATAGTGGACCACAAGCTAAATATGAGTCCAACAGTGTAACACTGTTGCAAAAAAAGCGAACATCATTCTGGGATGTATTAACAAGAGTGTTGTAAGCAAGACATGAGAAGTAATTCTTCCGCACTACTCCACGCTGATTAGGCCTCAACTAGAGTATTGTGTCCAGTTCTGGGTGCCACATTTTAGGAAAGATGTGGACAAATTGGAGAAAGTCCAGAGAAGAGCAACAAAAATGATTAAAGGTCTAGAAAACATGACCTCTGAGGGAAGATTGAAAAAAAAATGGGTTTGTTCAGTTTGGAAAAGAGAAGACCGAGAGGGTATATGATAACAGTTTTCAAGTACATAAAAGGTTGTTACAAGGACGGGGGAGAAAAATTGTTCTTCTTAACCTCTGAGGATAGGACAAGAGACAATGGGTTCAAATTGCAGGGAGGTTATGTTGGACATTAGGGTGGTTAAGCACTGGAATATATTGCCTAAGGGAGGTTGTGGAATCTCCATCATTGGATAATTTTAAGAGCAGGTTAGACAAACACCTGTCAGGGATGGTCTAGATAATACTTAGTCCTGCCATGAGTGCAGGGGACTGGACTAAATGACCTCTCGAGGTCCCTTTCAGTCCTATGATTCTATGCTCATGGCCACTGTATGGGGACATTACATCATACTATATGGAAATCTCTTTATTTTGTCCCTAAAATACTGAGTTGTATCAAGTGTGGGAGCTTGGTTTAATAAACAAGTGTCCTCTTTTCCAGACAGTTCTATATCACTGTAATATTTTAGCATACAGGTTATTTTTTTGTAGAAAATCCACTCCATGCTGTCCACTCCTAGGAACACTGGAACTGTATTTTCAATTTATTTCTGTTTTGTAACATTAGAATATGTAATGTGGGTGAACCCTGGAGTTACTGCACAGTGTATGTCTTTAATGTAGTCCTGCTTGTTAATGCATTCCCATTCCCTGCAGTAATATAGCATTTGATGATCTGAAGGGAGAATGTACCAATCTATTACTTCTGCTTCAGCTGATTTCTATGCCATGGTTGGAATATAGTGTATCTGTAATCCACAGTAGGAGAACAAAATTCCAGCAGGATTAAATGTTACTTTGTATGCAACAGAACTATAGAATGCTAATCAGTACCTTTTCTCTTTCCTTAATCTGTGTTTGTCAAGGTTCCTCCCCCACTCTGAACTCTAGGGTACAGATGTGGGGACCTGCATGAAAAACCTCCTAAGCTTATCTTTACCAGCTTAGGTCAAAACTTCCCCAAGGTACAAAATATTCCACCCTTTGTCCTTGGATTGGCCGCTACCACCACCAAACAAATACTGGTTACTGGGGAAGAGCTGTTTGGACACGTCTTTCCCCCCAAAATACTTCCCAAAACCTTGCACCCCACTTCCTGGACAAGGTTTGGTAAAAAAGCCTCACCAATTTGCCTAGGTGACTACAGAACCAGACCCTTGGATCTTAAAAACAATGAACAATCCTCCCAACACTTGCACCCCCCCCTTTCCAGGGAAATGTTGGATAAAAAGCCTCACCAATTTGCATAGGTGACCACAGACCCAAACCCTTGGATCTGAGAACAATGAAAAAGCATTCAGTTTTCTTACAAGAAGACTTTTAATAGAAATAGAAGTAATTAGAAATAAGAAATCCCCCCTGTAAAATCAGGATGGTAGATACCTTACAGGGTAATTAGATTCAAAACATAGAGAACCCCTCTAGGCAAAACCTTAAGTTACAAAAAAGATACACAGACAGAAATAGTTATTCTATTCAGCACAATTCTTTTCTCAGCCATTTAAAGAAATCATAATCTAACACGTACCTAGCTAGATTACTTACTAAAAGTTCTAAGGCTTCATTCCTGGTCTATCCCCGGCAAAGACAAAATATAGACAGACACACATACCCTTTGTTTCTCTCCCTCCTCCCAGCTTTTGAAATTATCTTGTCTCCTCATTGGTCATTTTGGTCAGGTGCCAGCGAGGTTACCTTTAGCTTCTTAACCCTTTACAGGTGAGAGGAGATTTCCTCTGGCCAGGAGGGATTTTAAAGGGGTTTACCCTTCCCTTTCTATTTATGACACGCCCCCCAAATCTCAGCTAGGGTGAAACACTGGCTGGGATTTCTTCCTGGAGCTCTAGGAAAACAGAGTTAATAAGACACATGCATCTCTAAATATGCTACCAAGTACATAAAGACTAACAATATTTTCCACATCTCAAGGACGATTTTAACCAGTTGAGTCTGGGAAACTTTCACGTGAGAGTGCATCAGCCACTTTGTTAGAAGCTCCTGAGATGTGTTGGATGTCGAAATCAAAATCTTGGAGAGCTAAACTCCACCGAAGAAGTTTTTTGTTATTTTCTTTGACGGTGTGAAGCCACTTCAGTGCAGCATGGTCGGTTTGCAGGTGGAAACGCCGTCCCCAAACATATGGGCGTAGCTTTTCCAGAGCGTAGACAATGGCGTAACATTCTTTTTCAGTGATTGACCAGTTGCTTTCCCTCTCAGACAGTTTTTTGCTGAGGAACACTACAGGGTGGAATTCTTGATCAGGTCCTTTCTGCATTAAAACTGCTCCCACACCACGCTCGGACGCATCTGTGGTTACTAGGAACGGTTTGTCAAAGTCTGGGGCCCTTAGTACAGGGTCAGACATGAGTGTCGCTTTTAGCTTGTTAAAGGCCTTTTGACACTTTTCGGTCCACTGAACAGCATTTGGCTGTTTCTTTTTGGTTAGGTCTGTCAGTGGGGCGGCGATTTGGCTGTAGTGCGGTACAAATCGTCTGTAATAACCGGCCAAGCCTAAGAAGGATTGAACCTGTTTCTTTGACTTTGGGACAGGCCACCTTTGGATAGCATCCACTTTGGCCTGTAGGGGGCTGATAGTTCCTTGACCCACCTGGTGTCCAAGGTAAGTCACTCTGTTTAGGCCTATTTGACACTTCTTAGCCTTAACAGTTAGTCCTGCCTCCCTTATGCGCTCAAGGACTTTTTGTAGATGTTCCAGGTGGTCTGCCCAGGAATCCGAAAATATGGCCACATCGTCAAGGTAGGCGACTGCATATTCTCCTAATCCTGCTAGGAGACCATCTACAAGTCTTTGGAAGGTGGCGGGTGCATTTCGCAGCCCGAAAGGGAGTACATTAAATTCATACAGCCCGAGATGTGTGGTGAAGGCTGACCTTTCCTTGGCAGATTCATCTAGCGGTACCTGCCAGTACCCCTTGGTTAAGTCCAAGGTAGAGATGAACTGGGCCCGTCCCAGTTTCTCTAATAGTTCATCTGTGCGTGGCATTGGATAGTTGTCTGGGCGAGTTACAGCATTTAGCTTACGGTAGTCCACGCAAAAACGTATTTCCCCATCTGGTTTGGGAACTAGAACCACTGGAGATGCCCATGCACTTTCAGAGGGGCGGATTACCCCCATCTGTAACATATCCCAGATCTCCCGTTCTATAGCAGTTTTAGCTTGAGGAGACACCCGGTAAGGTTGGACTCTAATTGGGCGAGCATTACCTGTGTCAATGGAGTGGTATGCCCGTTCAGTCAGTCCTGGGGTGGCTGAGAACGTTGGCGCGTAGCTAGTGCACAGCTCCTGGATCTGCTGTCGCTGCATACGCCCAAGGGTCATGGAGAGGTTCACCTCTTCCACACCACCAGCACATTTCCCTTCGTAGTAGACACCTTCAGGCCACTCAGCGTCGTCTCCTCCCTGGGCTGTAAACTGACAAACCTTTAATTCTCTGGAATAAAAGGGCTTTAGAGAATTAATATGGTACACCTTAGGCTTTCGGTTGGAGGTGGGGAATGCTATGAGATAATTAACAGCTCCCAGGCGCTCCTGGACCGTGAACGGCCCTTCCCACGATGCTTCCATTTTATGGGCCTGGAGCGCCTTTAAGACCATGACCTGGTCCCCTACTTTGAAGGAACGCTCTCTGGCATGTTTATCATACCAGGCTTTTTGCTCTTTTTGAGCATCCTGTAAGTTTTCTTTAGCAAGGGCTAAAGAGGTTCGGAGGGTGTTTTGTAGGTTGGTTACAAAGTCCAGAATGTTAGTTCCTGGAGAAGGTGTAAATCCCTCCCATTGCTGCTTCACCAACTGCAATGGCCCCTTAACCTCACGGCCATATACAAGTTCAAATGGGGAAAACCCTAAACTGGGGTGTGGTACAGCTCTGTAGGCAAAGAGCAACTGCTGCAACACTAGGTCCCAATCATTGGAGTGCTCATTTACGAATTTACGTATCATGGCCCCCAAAGTTCCATTAAACTTCTCCACCATGCCATTTGTTTGATGGTGGTAAGGAGTGGCAACCAAGTGATTTACCCCATGAGCTTCCCAAAGGTTTTTCATAGTTCCTGCCAGGAAATTAGTCCCTGCATCTGTGAGGATGTCGGACGGCCAACCTACCCTGGCAAAAATGTCTGCTAGTGCCTGGCACACACTGTTAGCCCTGGTGTTGCTTAGAGCTACTGCTTCCGGCCATCGGGTGGCAAAATCCATGAAAGTCAGTATGTACTGCTTTCCTCTGGGTGTCTTTTTCGGAAAAGGACCCAGAATATCCACAGCTACTCGCTGAAATGGAACTTCAATGATGGGGAGTGGCTGGAGAGGGGCTTTGACCTGGTCTTGGGGCTTTCCCACTCTTTGGCATACCTCACAAGACTGGACATAGGTAGAAACATCCTTGCCCATTCCCTCCCAGTGGAATGACCCCCCCAAACGGTCTTTGGTCCTGTTCACCCCAGCATGGCCACTAGGGTGATCATGGGCTAAGCTCAAGAGCTTGGCCCGGTATTTAGTTGGAACTACCAACTGTCTCTGAGGATGCCAGTCTTCCTGGTGTCCACCAGAAAGAGTTTCCTTGTATAAAAGTCCTCTTTCTACAACAAACCTGGATTGATTAGAAGAGCTGAGAGGCGGTGGGTTGCTCCGTGCCGTGGTCCAAGCTCTCTGGAGGCTTTCATCTGCTTCCTGTTCGGTCTGGAACTGTTCCCTTGATGCTGGAGACATCAGTTCCTCATTGGATTGTGGACCTAGGCTTGGTCCCTCTGGAAGCGATATAGGGGATGGAGCTGTTTCTGTTGACTGTGAACCGCTCTCCGCTGGGACACCATGTTGGGATTCAGGCTCCGGCTGAGCCTCTTGTGTCGGGTTATCGGCTGCTGCCGGTTCAGGGTCGGTGGGGCCCTCTAGTGTTGAGGTTGCAAGTACTGGATTCAGGGCTGACAATGGGTCTGGTGTTGGTTGTTCGGCTGGTTCCGGTTCTGGGACTGGTTCCATCTGGGTCTCTGGGACTGGATCCACTACTGCTGCTGCAGACATTGGCCTGGGGTCCGGGTCCATCACCTCTGACCGGGTCCTGATAGAAGTTTCCGGAACAGAGCTAGGCCTCACGGCTTGTTTAGCCTGGCTGCGGGTGACCGTTCCCACCCTCTTGGCTTGCTTCACATGATTGGCCAAGTCTTCCCCCAACAGCATGGGGATGGGATAATCATCATAGACTGCAAAAGTCCACGTTCCGGACCAGCCCTTGTACTGGACAGGCAACTTGGCTGTAGGCAAATCGAAAGAGTTGGACTTGAAGGGTTGAATCGTCACTTGGATCTCTGGGTTGATTAAATTGGGGTCCACTAAGGAAGCATGGATAGCTGACACTTGTGCTCCGGTGTCCCTCCACGCGGTGACCTTCTTCCCGCCCACACTCACAGTTTCCCTCCGCTCCAAGGGTATCTGGGAGGTATCTGGGCCTGTGGACCTCTGGTGCGATTCCGGTGCAATGAACTGTAATCTGTTGGGGTTCTTGGGGCAGTTGGCCTTTACATGCCCCAGCTCGTTACATTTAAAACATCGTCCAGCTGACTGGTCACTGGGGCGAGGAGGGTTGCTGGAGAACGGGGTGGAGGGACGATAAGGGGTCTGGAGGGTTCTTTGGGAGGTAGGTGGGGCTTTGGGCGGCCCCCGGTAGTAGGGTGTGGTCTGGGGTTGTCCCTTCTGGTCTCCGCTCCAACTGCGACCAGTTTTCTTCTTCTCTGCCACCTCCACCCATCTGGCTCCAATCTCTCCTGCCTCGATTACAGTTTTGGGCTTCCCATCTAGGATGTATCTTTCTATTTCCTCAGGAACACCCTCTAAGAATTGTTCCATTTGCATTAGGAAGGGCAAATTTACTGGAGATTCAACACTTGCTCCGGATATCCAGGCCTCCCAATGCTTCACAATGTGGTAGGCATGTTGGGTAAATGACACGTCTGGTTTCCACCTTAGGGCTCTGAACCTCCGACGAGACTGCTCGGGTGTTATCCCCATTCTGACTCTTGCCTTGGATTTAAACAGTTCATACTTGTTCATGTGTTCTTTAGGCATTTCAGCTGCCACCTCAGCTAAGGGTCCACTGAGCTGCGGCCTCAGCTCTACCATGTATTGGTCAGTAGAGATGTTGTACCCAAGGCAGGCCCTTTCGAAGTTTTCCAAGAAGGCCTCAGTATCATCACCTGCCTTGTAGGTGGGGAACTTTCTGGGATGGGGAGTGGTACCTGGAGAAGGATTGCTAGGGTTTGTTGGTATATTCTGCTGAGCCTTTACCTTCTCCATCTCCAGTGCATGCTTCCTCTCTTTTTCCTTCTCCTCCTCCTCATGCTTCCTCTCTTTTTCCTTCTCCTCCTCCTCATGCTTCCTTGCTTTTTCCTTCTCCTCCTCCTCATGCTTCCTTGCCTCCATTTCCCTCCTGTGGGCAGCCTCCTGTACCTCCTTCTCCAGCCGCATGAGTTCTATCTGTCTTTCATGTTCCTTTTGTTTTTCCTCAGCCTGAAATCTGGCTAATTCCATCTTTTGTTGTGCCGTGGATTCTGTCATCCTAAACTCTCTGTTTTTAACTAACTTTACACCCGAGGTTTAGAAATAAACAAACAAAACTTGGCTGTAAAATTTTGCTGTGCTGGAATAGAATACCTATTCTCTGATAGTGATTGTCAGCCTACAAAAAAAAAAAGACAATTCCCTTGTCTCTGCTCTGGGCCCAAATCAAAGCAAAAACTTCCAGCTACTTTGAAACCTGTTTACCCAGCCCAAAGAAAAACCAAGTTTCCTTTTTAAACTTGTGCTCCTTGTAAAAAATCAAAATCCAAAAAAAAAAAAAAACCCTGCCCCTTTTGTCTCCAGGCAAATGGGTAGAACACCCCCCCTTCTATTTACTTTTAGGGAAAAAAAAACTCTGGGTTGGAAGACTGTGAATTTCCCTGCAGGAGTTAAGTACCCTGCCTCCAGGCAAAGAAAACCTGCAATTCACAAAGATAATCCCCTTTTGTCTCTGCTTGGCCACAAAGCAGAGAAAAAAACAAGCTGCTTTCAGTTTCAGCTGCTTCTGGACTTCCTTTTTAAAAATCTGTATTTCTAGTTCAACAAAATCTCAACTGGATCTCAAAATGATTTCAGGTTAATCCCACCGCTGCCACCATGTCAAGGTTCCTCCCCCACTCTGAACTCTAGGGTACAGATGTGGGGACCTGCATGAAAAACCTCCTAAGCTTATCTTTACCAGCTTAGGTCAAAACTTCCCCAAGGTACAAAATATTCCACCCTTTGTCCTTGGATTGGCCGCTACCACCACCAAACAAATACTGGTTACTGGGGAAGAGCTGTTTGGACACGTCTTTCCCCCCAAAATACTTCCCAAAACCTTGCACCCCACTTCCTGGACAAGGTTTGGTAAAAAAGCCTCACCAATTTGCCTAGGTGACTACAGAACCAGACCCTTGGATCTTAAAAACAATGAACAATCCTCCCAACACTTGCACCCCCCCCTTTCCAGGGAAATGTTGGATAAAAAGCCTCACCAATTTGCATAGGTGACCACAGACCCAAACCCTTGGATCTGAGAACAATGAAAAAGCATTCAGTTTTCTTACAAGAAGACTTTTAATAGAAATAGAAGTAATTAGAAATAAGAAATCCCCCCTGTAAAATCAGGATGGTAGATACCTTACAGGGTAATTAGATTCAAAACATAGAGAACCCCTCTAGGCAAAACCTTAAGTTACAAAAAAGATACACAGACAGAAATAGTTATTCTATTCAGCACAATTCTTTTCTCAGCCATTTAAAGAAATCATAATCTAACACGTACCTAGCTAGATTACTTACTAAAAGTTCTAAGGCTTCATTCCTGGTCTATCCCCGGCAAAGACAAAATATAGACAGACACACATACCCTTTGTTTCTCTCCCTCCTCCCAGCTTTTGAAATTATCTTGTCTCCTCATTGGTCATTTTGGTCAGGTGCCAGCGAGGTTACCTTTAGCTTCTTAACCCTTTACAGGTGAGAGGAGATTTCCTCTGGCCAGGAGGGATTTTAAAGGGGTTTACCCTTCCCTTTCTATTTATGACAGTGTTCTACCTCACACTTCACTCAGTTCATTTCTCAGATGAACTGCCAGAAATTAACCCATGAGAACTATTTAGATGAGAATTTGGGAGACATTTTAAACAAGCAACCTGAATGGAATCTAGTCTGATAGAAGATGATATATGGAGCTTCATCACAATATCTCCTTCCTGCTGCTGTCCTGCAACTATTCACCATGTTCCTCTGACGAAAGCCATGTTAAATTTACATTGAACTAAAAAAACACACAACCCACAGCAGCTAGTCTCAGAGCCCATGTCTACAGACTCTGGATGGGGGAGGGTCCCACTATGGGGCTAAAATAGCCATGTAGACATTCTGGTTCTGACTGAAGCTTGAGCCCTGCAGCCCAGGGAGAGAGATTGGCTGCAAAGACAGAGCCAGAAGGGCTACATGGCTATTTTTAGCACCCTACTATGAGCCCCATGAGTCTGAAGACCAGACTCTGAAACTTGCTGCTACTACGGTGACCACCTTTTCAAAAAGCAAAAGTGGGACAAATGGAGGAGCCACACCCCCACTGTGGCTCCACCTATTCCCCTGAGTCTTCACCACCTGGTCGCAGAGGTGCTGGAACTAGGGGTGCTTCTACACACCCTGCCTTGAAGTGGATTCCATTATATACAGGATTCCAATATTACAGTTTGGTTCAATGGCTCTCAGCCCCTCCACTATAAAAATTGTTCCAGCACCATTGCCTGGCCAGGCTCAAAGCCAGAGATCGGCCAAAGTAAGAGCTGCCCAGGCAGCCCAGGCTACTGTGGGGAGCCCTGAACCTTCCATTTTCCTGGGCAGGGGTGCCAGGGTGCCTGAGAGTAGTCCCTGTACCCTGTGGTGTGCCACAGGTTTCCCAGGTGAGTGCTCCCTTCTCTTTCTCGCTCTTTCCCTGGTGTTACCAGCCAATGATTATGCTCTAATCTGAGTGGCAAAAAGAAAAGGAGGACTTGTGGCACCTTAGAGACTAACAAATTTAATTGAGCATAAGCTTTCGTGAGCTACAGCTCACTTCATCGGATGCATTCAGTGGAAAATACAGTGGGGAGATTTATATACATAGAGAACATGAAACAATGGGTGTTACCATACACACTGTAACAAGAGTGATCACTTAAGGTGAGCTATTACCAGCAGGAGAGCGGGCGGAGGAGGGAACCTTTTGTGGAGATAATCAAGGTGGGCCATTTCCAGCAGTTGACAAGAATATCTGAGGAACAGTGGGGGGCGGTGCGGAGGGAATAAACATGGGGAAATAGTTTTACTTTGTGTAATGACCCATCCACTCCCAATCTTTATTCAAGCCTAAGTTAATTGGATCCAGTTTGCAAATTAATTCCAATTCAGCAGTCTCTCGTTGGAGTCTGTTTCTGAAGTTTTTTTGTTGAAGAATTGCCACTTTTAGGTCTGTAATCGAGTGACCAAAGAGATTGAAGTGTTCTCCGACTGGTTTTTGAATGTTATAATTCTTGACGTCTGATTTGTCCATTTATTCATCCCACCATCAACCTCAGCCTGGACCAGCCCACACAACAGATCCACTTTCTGGACACTACGATGCTAATAAGTTATGGTCACATAAACACCACCCTATACCGGAAACCTACTGATCACTATTCCTACCTACATGCCTCCAGCTTTCATCCAGACCACACCACACGATCCATTGTTTACAGCCAAGCTCCATGGTACAACCGCATTTGCTCCAACCCCTCAGACAGAGACAAACACCTACAAGATCTCTATCAAGCATTCTTACAACTACAATACCCACCTGCTGAAGTGAAGAAACAGATTGACAGAGCCAGAAGAGTACCCAGAATTCACCTACTACAGGACAGGCCCAACAAAGAAAATAACAGAACGCCACTAGCCATCACCTTCAGCCCCCAACTAAAACCTCTCCAATGCATCATCAAGGATCTACAGCCTATCCTGAAGGATGACCCATCGCTCTCACAGATCTTGGGAGACAGGCCAGTCCTTTCTTACAGACAGCCCCCCAACCTGAAGCAAATACTCACCAGCAACCACACACCACACAACAGAACCACTAACCCAGGAACCTATCCTTGCAACAAAGCCCGTTGCCAACTGTGTCCACATATCTATTCAGGGGACACCATCATAGGGCCTAATCACATCAGCCACACTGTCAGAGGCTCATTCACCTGCACATCTACCAATGTGATATATGCCATCATGTGCCAGCAATGCCCCTCTGCCATGTACATTGGTCAAACTGGAATGTCTCTACGTAAAAGAATAAATGGACACAAATCAGATGTCAAGAATTATAACATTCAAAAACCAGTCGGAGAACACTTCAATCTCTTTGGTCACTCGATTACAGACCTAAAAGTGGCAATTCTTCAACAAAAAAACTTCAAAAACAGACTCCAACGAGAGACTGCTGAATTGGAATTAATTTGCAAACTGGATCCAATTAACTTAGGCTTGAATAAAGATTGGGAGTGGATGGGTCATTACATAAAGTAAAACTATTTCCCCATGTTTATTCCCCCCGCACCCCGCACTGTTCCTCAGACGTTCTTGTCAACTGCTGGAAATGGCCCACCTTGATTATCACTACAAAAGGTTTCCCCCCCCCCCCCATGTTATCTGTATCATATCCTCTCATTCCATTCCCTGAATGGTGAGAAACACCTTTTTTAAAAAAAACAGAAACATCTTTAGTACGATTTTTATTACTCATTTTTACCCATTTACCCCAATCTATATTTGCCTGGCCAAATCATATTACAACTTGATTTGACAACAACCATGTTTAAATCATTCTAAGCCATGGTTGTACAAAGATCTGACAGCAATGATGGGTTCAAAGAGACCTCCTGAAGTGGCATAGAGGTCTCCTTTGGAGCAGGTACATGAAAGGGAGCTTTTTGCTACTGTGTGCAGTTCAAATGCACATGGCATGTGCATCCTAATTCTTTACATTTAAAAAGAATTTCACTTTGAGACAACTGATGCTATGGACTTGCTATATGGCAAGACAATGGATTATTGATTTTCTAAGTTGTTCTTTTAAGCACCTGCTAATGCTACTGGTCCGATCATCTGCTGAGGTTGTTAGTACTTTCCAATAGTTAATAAACAATTATTTGCTTCTACTAGTAATCCTTTTGAAATGTCCATTTCAAGTGTATTGTATAGTCTGTAGGTTTCATACTATGTAATAGCCACAATATTAAACCAAAAGCATTTTACCTCCTCAGATTCAAGTTCTCAGTTTCTCTTAATTCATCTGATCCCACCAATAAAAGAAAGTGCGAATGACCTATATTTCTGTATTGGCTCGAGCAAACACACAACTCTGAGGGTTTGGCTCCATCTTCTCAGTTAAGTGACAGAAGAACCTGTCTTAAATAGACATGGGGCCAGATTGACCCATATGCTCCAGCGCCTCTGTGCCACTCTGGGAACACAAGAGTGGCTGTTCTCTTTTTAGAACATCCCAAACCAGCTGGACCAAACTGGTCAATCTTGACCATAACACAGCTCTATCAAGTTCAGAGGCTGCAGAAAGTTATATTAACTGATAGATTTGACTGAATGTGTCTCTATAACTGAAAAATTCTTGTGAATTATAAGGAAAAATCCCAATCTGCAAGTACATAACTAGGTGCTATTGTCAGTGGAGCCACCAGCTAGTGGGAGACATAACCACACTAACTTAGTGTATTATATATGCACCTGTTATCTATCCTCTGTTCATGGACCAGCTTTTAGCCCTTTTCCTGAGGAACACTGGGGGGTGTTCTTTACACATACTCGTTAAAACTCAGTAAGTTGATCCAGAAAAGTTATTTGTATTACAACTGAAAACATCATGTTAGGAACTGTCCATACATATAGTAGGGCACTCCTGACCTCAAAGATCTTACAAACTATGTAGACAAGACAAAGAAAATAACATTATTTCCTGTTTTCTTCCAGATGTGGAACTGTGATAGAAGAAGCTATTTATTTGAGGCCATAGAGGTAGTTTGTTGCAGAGCCAGGAATTGAACCCACATCTGCTAAGTCCGGTGCCTTAATTCCAAGGATATCCTGCCTTCAGTGCTTTTGAGAGTGCTCTAACATGTTAGATGTATGTTACATTGTTTCATCAGAATTCTACACTACTGAAACAGTCAAAAGAAGACCAATGAGAAGAGTATGTTATACCCAAACATACAGAGGTAATTTGTTTTCTGAAAAAAAGAACCCAATCTAAGCAATTCTTAACATCAATTACACTGAGATATTATGATTTCAATAATCATTATAGTTAACTCCAGTCTTTCAAATATTGTGTAAATCTGTTGAATGTAAATTCCATCCAGGTACTGCTTTTAAAAATCAGATGTATTTTAGCATTTCATCTTCAGATTTACATAGCTGATGCCTGTGGATCAATATTGAATTTTTTAATATGCCTTGAAGTGCAAAAAAGCCAAGCAAATTTTGTTTAGTGAGACACACACAATGAGGATTAAAAATCTAAGGATTATAGCTGAGTGTTATACATAAGAAATTAAACTTTAAACTCCCGGTACTATTATATCAAGAGATTTATGCTACATGCCCCCCACATCATTCTGAAAATGAACCTCTGCTCTGTGGTTTACACTTTTCAGTTGAGCTGACTTGGGAGAGTTTATGATGGACTACATTTCCCATAAGGCTGTCATTGCACTTAAACTAGTGTAAGTTAGGCCATTAACTTCAATGGACAGGTTTACACTGATGTCAGAGGAGAATTGGGCCCAATACGCACTATCCAGTTACAGATCCAGAACCCAATTCTTCACCGCCTAGAACTTTCTGCAGTCATTCTGATCTGGTAACCTGTTATTTATATTTGTGCAGGGTGAGTGGGATTACACAAGGTGCAAGGCAGTAGAATCAAGCTTCCAATATGCAAAACCCTCCTGACAGGACCATGAGAGTCCATTCTCCTATCCTCTTACTAGGTAGGGAGCCCAGTTTGTGGTCTAAGCATACGGTCACTAACTACATTGTTAGAAACACGCTTACTGCGTCCTCAACATAAAACACACCAATGTGTTGGGGAGGGGGGGCGGTGTTGGTAAACTGGGTGCATATACGACGTGTAGTAGCATCCTCACTGCGGAGCCCTGAAATTATCTGTGGGTTCCACAATGAGGCTTCTCTAATACAGGAGACTGGCACCGCTGGTGTTGTATATGCACGTTGGACAAGGATTTCACATCACTGCTGTACAAAGGAGCAAGATATCAAAACCACCTTGTCATTTCAAATTTTCCAACATTTCTTTTCCATCCCCACTTTCTCTTTTGTTCTCTCTCTAGTGAACTTTCATCTCCCGCAACTGCCTTAGGCTATCAGCATGGCGCTTCAATTCCAAATTTAAATGAAAAGGGGTAAATGCGATACAAAGCAGCTCATGGCTAATTCTTGCTCCTAGGGGACTTGTAGCTCAACACAACTTAGAAACAATCAAAAGATACTGCCCCCAGAGAATCCTTTACAGGCTTTACATTAAACTAGTATCTGCTGGGACAGGACTTTGGGAGCTTAAGTAGTTCTATGGGAATAATCATGCAAGGATCAATCCTGAGTGCCCTCAACATCCTGTGACATCAGTGGGAGCTAAGAATACACAGCACATTGCAGGACTGGTTTCACAGTGCATTGAGATTCTCCTAACTGTAGGAAGGCTCTCCAGAAAGTAGGAATTCTGGTTTATGTGGGGGGGAGGGGAAGAGATTTTGGTATTGGTTTAATTCCACATCAGGACAAAATAAAGACCTTGCAAAGTTTTTCACAAAAAAAAATAGGGAGAGCACACCATCCCAGTAGTTAGGGGTGGGAGAACCAGGTTCAATACCTGCTCTGCCTAATTTGGAGCAGGGAGTTGAACCTGGTTCTCCCATATCCCCGCTAAATGCCCTTACCATTAAGCTATTGATTATTATGGGTTGTGGTGTCAGTTTTCCTCCCCTCCATCTCCTCCAACAAATACTATACTGTCTTAATGGGGATGGATGGTTATTCTGATCTCAGATGTTGCAAGGGAAACTCAAAACATCGGGATATGGAAGTGCACGATATACATGTTTTGTTTTGAAGTGTAAATAACTAAGTAATTTTGTAAAGCTATACGAAACATGTTATACTGTATATTTTATTTAATCATTTAGGATGTGTTTCATTATCAAGACTGGGCTAATATTTTGTCATTTAATTGTTAACAAAAAATATATTATTTTGGTAATAAGCCCGGATAATAGTGATGGGCCTGAATAGGAACACTGGAATAAAACTGCCTGGACTTTGGAGAAGTTTGGATGCTGGCTCTAATATTCAGCTTATTTCTTCCTATGTAAGATAGAGAGAATAAATTTAGCACCCAAAAGTTCTACAACACCTGAGGAAGGAGACCTGAGGCTAAATTCTGATCCCAGTTACATCTTTGAAATCAGTATATAGCCCAAACTGTACTAAAATGGCTCTTCTCTTCATTAGCTGGTGTCCTAGTTCTGTAAGTCTTTCTTCTAAAGATATTGTGAAAAAGAATTAAAATTATGTAGCATTGTGACAGTGAAAATAACCACTCAGAAGGGTCGACCATAGAAAAAGAAGGAGGTACTATGATCAGAAAAGGACAGTGTCTTCCAAAATACATTTAAGAATGGCTGTAGCAGTTCAGCTACTGATTTTATGAAAATTAAGAGCTACGGGGTATTATAGAAGAATGTCTCACTGACCAATGCATCGCCTCTTCGCTAGCAAGCTCTCCTCATCTGGTGCTTCCTGTCGACTCCAGCCCCACTATGGTCTGCTTCTCTTTGTGACTTAGCCCTCTGGGCAAATCACTTTAAAGTCTCACCTTTTCTGGGGTATCAATGCCCCATACAGTGTCCCACACAACTTTCAATATACATCTTACCCACCTCCTGGGCTCCTCTACAATCTCACTCTTCTCTCAGAGTAGCAAGTTCCTAAGCACTCCTTGCCCACCCAGTGTCCCCCCAGCAAGACACAGAAAAACCTAAACAACCCAGTTTAAGCAACTTCCAGCTGTTCAGGCTTTAGCTTTTAGTCCCCACCATTTCCTCTCAGCTCCCCACTCCCATTGGAGAACTTCAGCCCCAAGGACTACTTCCCTGGAGCCTTGTCCCTTTCCCATAGCCTACCTCCAGGACTAACGCCTCTCCTACAGCTTCCCTTAGGTTCCTGCCCCAGGATGAGGGAACTTTAACCCACTTCCTCCTGGACCTCCCTTGTAGCTTTCGCTTCCTTCCTTTACGAAGAAGACCCAACTCCTCCCCCACTGGGTCCGATAACAAATAAAGCCTGAGAAACCTTCCAGGTACAGCATGATGGGCTAATTGAATTCTCAGACTCCTGCTACCCCTTTGCTCATCTGCCTGGGGTTTACACCCCATCACAGGACTAATAATAATAATAAAGACAATTGTGATCATTTGGCGGGGGGGGGGGGGGGGGGGGGGGAGAAAGAACAGAACAAGCTACCTGAACTTTTAGTTCATTTTATCATGTTCCTATGATTTAATTTTCCTTTCCCGCACATTGTTCTGAGGAGACGTTTGAATTCCAGCTGATGACATAATACAAGCTTCAGCCGGAAGAGGTATCAGTAGTCAGCACTTGCTGGTCCAGCAAGAAGCAGGCTACTGCTTTGACAAGCAGAATCCTCATAAGATCTCAAGTTAAGGTGATTCCAAAGAGAAAGAGCTTCACCCCTTCATCCCTCCCCCAAAATAAATCCATAGGCCGTGGAAGGTAGTTGGGAGGAGGACAAGCACACAGTATCCCCTTTGTATGGACTCTGCCTGAAGTCTCTTCCCATGTGGAAAAGCAGCTTTACTCACAAAAGAGTTCTGTTTGGGGGAGTCAGGGAGGAAGTTAAGTTTCCCTGATTCCTCAAGTGACATAAAGCTAGCTACAGGATGAGAGTGGACAGAGGGAATGGTGCTGGCTAGATCAGAGGGCTAGCTGGCTTACAATAATTCTGAACAATGGAGCTTTGAGCAGGGGGTTGGACTAGATGACCTCCTGAGGTCCCTTCCAACCCTGATATTTTATGATTCTATGACTGCCTCTATTCTCCCATATGCAGCTCCCCGCATGCCTTTGTTCTGTGCAGTTATGGTTGAGGCATTTTAGTTCACATTTGTGCATCATGTAATTGCTGTAGCTTGTGGTCTGCACACACAAAAAAATGTCTTTTCAGCATGTTGGAAATGAGACTCCACTATGGGATCTGGAGTACGTGTCCCACTCCAGAGGCTGAGCAACATTCAACAAACTAGTGTTTCAAACCCTAGGCTCCAAGCCAACGAAGATCCCCACTACACAGCTCAGTCACTCTGACAAAGTCAACACAGAATCTTGTTGAGTCTAATTTTAAATGTGTTCCAATTAATATTTCTTATTGAGCAATTCCATACAAAACAGGTCTGATAAGATCACCACTGTCTGCCACTCTGACCACATCAATCATCATTTCCCCTTTGAATTCCTCCATGGACTCCCAACTCAGACTGAATCAGGTTTCAAGCTTCTTGTCTATATTATTCATAGAATCATAGGGTTAGAAACAACCATGAGGGTCATCTAGTTTAAGCCCCATTTACGCCTCTCTAGCAGCATAGACTCTCTAACAGCCTCTGCCACTTTTGGAGAGGTGGGTAGGTACAGATGTAGTAGGGAGGCCAATTGCAACACAATCCCTGGAAGAAGGGGGACAAGGGAAGTAGTAGCCTGGTGGATTTGTCTGGGTGGATGGCTAAGGATCCAAAGGGCTGGGGGCTGATGTCTCAGCACATTGGGACATTCTGTGCTGTTGCAAGACCATGCTCCTTACATCTTCTGTGCAGATGCAAATTCCCTTTTCTGAAGGACAAATGCCTGGGATTTCCTCAAGGTGAATCTCATAGATCTCTATTTCTCATGGGCTTTGCTTATGTGGGGGGTGCGAGAAAGAGAATGGGACACAAGGAGGAGAGAATGTAGCTAATTAGTCTCTAACTACGGTTTCCATGACTTAGCATTTCTTAGGTAAATGATTTACAGTAATAAAAATGAACTAATACAAGGTTTGTGGGGGACATAGATCAGTCTGAGGGATTTCTCCAATGATGGGCAGTTGAGAATTATGATTGTGCTAGTCCAGCACGGTGTTACTGGGATCACTAGTACTGGAAAAGCTGCTTAGATCCTGTCCAAATGGCAGCTAAGGCAATTTCAGTTATATTATGCCTATGCTCTGGCTGGTAGATTGCTCCATTATGAATATGAGGATCCATTTCAGAGAAAAATCAAATCTTCACTGGAATCCTGTGAGAACCAGAATGGCATGAACAGGTAACATCGGGCAGATAAAGTGTCAAATCTTAAATAAGGCCTTAGAGGCACAACCAAGAACAAGCCCAGATATTTTTAATAACATTTCAGAATGATTGATGCCTGTGACACTGTTGTTTTAAAGATGCAGTCCAAGCCAGATAAAATATATGTTTCATAAAATATCTGTCTAGACCATTCTTACAACTATTTCCACCCTCTTTGGCTTTTCTCTCATAAAAAGTGCATATGTAGGATTATAGTGCCATGTGGAGACTAAAAAAATCATTATGAACTAAGTTCAGAGCTTGGTACGATATACCTTGTAGCACAGAATCATGGACCTGCAATTTGCTTAATAGAACATTTAAATCATGGCATTATTAGAGGGACTGGATGGCTCAGAAGAATGGCAAGGGAGTATAGAACACTCCACTTCTAAGATCTACACTGCTAACCCACACAGATTTCCCAGGGGAGAATATAGTGAAATCTGTGAGCCCTACTGGCTTATGCCCATCACTTCGGAGTCCAGAGGTGGAAACCTACAGAGCTCCCTTGAGCAGGGGCTTCTGTGGAGTCTGAAAGAAAGGGCAAGCATGCTATGGAGGTAACCCATTCCCCCCTCACATTCCACATCACTCCAGCCCAAATCCACATGCACATGTAGCTAAGCATTGGGTAGGGGTTGGTTTATACATAAATTTACTACTATGGCCATTTATAGTTAGACTTATTTCTTTCCCTACTGCAGTACAGTGCAGGTACATGACACAAAACTCACCTGCCATACTATCTCCTGTACTTACATTCCCTTTGAAGGGTGGTCTCATTGGAATACCAGCACTGTAAAAAATACTGATGGGTTTTGCATTATTTAATGTGAAAGACTTAATAATCCTGTGAAAATTAAACATTTTGTTTTATTATCGTAAAAGGAAGAATACTGGAGGTATGGAAGCTCTGTAAGAACACTCATGTAGCAACCCAACAGAGGGGTTGGGTGAAAGTTGTTTTTTTTTTTTTTGAGTTGAGTTTCAAGGAAAGTGGACTATTCATGTGAAAAATGAGTGAATTCAATACAAACCAAATCAGAAAGATTAGGAGGGAAGAGTGCTTTTTATACAGTGCAAAAATACATAAGTCATCTGTTACATTATGGCGCATAGTGTTTATGAACCAAATAATTTACATGATGATTTTGGACAAGAATATTTAACACGTTGTTCTGCCTATCTGTGGACCTCTATCCCTGAAAGGATTTCAATTTTACTTTAAATACAAGAGGTAAGATTTGTGGAAAAAGGTAGGACCACTTCAGACCGAAGGGAAGAAATTGAAATATTGGATAAAATAAATAAATAAATTGCATAGACTGCTGAAGAAAAGTCGGCATAGAAAAAGGAGATCCTTTTTGCCATCTAGGTATTTACACACCTATTCCTGATGGGGTATGATTTTTTAAAAAAAAAATTTTTGATGCGTGCAAGAGAATTTCAACAAAGTAATACACAATCTATTAAATATCAGTTTGTGATTGTATTACTGTAGGAGTGAGGTAAATCTGGATACTGTGAAGCAAAGTGGATCTAGGGAATAAGCTAGCATTTGAATAACCCCTTAAATGATAAATTGAAAATTCAGGACATCCAGCAGATCATAGAGAAATGTACAACAAATATTGATATGGGGGATTCAGGAACTGCATATGCTCAAATAAATTTGTTAGTCTCTAAGGTGTCACAAGTACTCCTGTTCTTTTTGCGGATACAGACTAACATGGCTGCTACTCTGAAATTGTTCTTTCAGATACTGATAAAGGTGACATCAGAAAAAATATTTTCTATTGCTGCTGGTACAAAAAAAAAAAGATAGTTGAAGACTTGTGGTCCAGAGTCCTGCAACTTTTGTTCATGCTATTAATCCAGATTAGAAATGGACAAAAAAATTCGGACATTTTTTTCAATCAAAAATACAGTTTCAGGTTGACTAAATTATTTGTCAAATCCAGGTCAAATTTGCCAAATTGTTTCACTGAAAACAACTGAAATTTTTTTTTGACATTTTCTAAATGAAACATTTTGGTATTTTTATTACAAATGATTTGGTTGCAAATTTTCTTTTAAAGTAAAAAAAGCCAAAGCCAAAACAAACAAAATATTTAATTTGACTTCAAACTTTTTTTTTTCAGTTCAATCAGAAAACAAAAAACCAAAACAAAATTTTTTAAAAAGTCATTTATTTGCACAGCTCTCGAGTCATGATATCAGTAGTGACACTGACAATGGGATTAAAGCTTGGGGCCTTAGAATCAAAAAAAAGGAGAGACACCCTTTTTCAGGCACCATCTTTTCCCTACAGTTATTTGCTCCTACTTTTTAGATCATATAGGCCTCAAGATCTTCAATTTTACCCATAAATCAAAGACTTAATGGCTTGTCTACCTGACACTGCAATGCATATGAGAGAAGTGATTTCTAAAGCTCACCAACATTTTATGTATTACCTGGCCCGTGTAGAACCTGCTGTCACAAACTAAAAGTTTCATAGTGCACAAAATAACACTAGTTTGCACCAGCAGGCCAGTTAGTTCACAATATGTTGGTGCCCTTTAGAAATCATACCTGTGTACACAAGCCCTTAAAGCAGTGGTCCCCAAACTTTTTAGGTCACACCCTCCCCACCTTACCCCTGTCCATGCCCCGCCCTCTTTTTCAAAGGGTGTTTGTAGTTCCTTTTATTAACATTTATGTACAACATAATCTTGCTATCAGGACAGGCATTTAAAGATTTTACAATAGGGTATCTCGTGATCTTGAACAATACATTGCAGTCAATTTTCTGCAACGTCACCCATTGGCACATTTTTACAGTAATTTTGTGATCTTACCGGCATATGGCTATTCTTTGGTCACCTACTTATGTCAAGCATTACTAAGCCTATGGCCTTGTTTGGCTAAGGTGAAATCTTAGAGGTCTCAGCCTGTAGGCCTGGCATTTCAGCCATCCTTTACTTATATACTTAATGCACACTTATTTCTATATGCTTATCAATCTTATAATTCTATAATTCTACAATTTAAATCTATTTAGCATATATTGATTATACATGACATAGCATAAATGTTGATTATAACATCACATAGCACACTAATAAATGAATGCTAACATGAACTGATTGGCTACAAGGGCCAGGTCACAAAACACTCTTGGCTGAAGCTTGCCAACCGGGCCTTAAAATCTAAGGCCTTGAACTAGTGAACATTTACATGCTTAACTTTCCTGTCTTGACGAGTCCCATTAATTTAAATGGAAGTGCTCTCACAGAAAAGTTAAGCATGTGTGTGCATGCAGGATCAAGATCAAAATGACTTACATTTGGAGTGAAGATAATTTCTAGTAGAAAATGGCACTGGGAGGCCCCATTCAGAAAAGCACAAAAGCATGTGCTTCAATGTGCTGAAGTCAATGGGACTTAAGCATATGCTTAAAGTCAAACATGCTCACAAGGTTTCCTGAACAGAGATGGACTGAAGTTTGTGTTTAATGGCTTTCCTGAACTGGGGCCTCAAATTGCACTCAAAAACTAATAAAAGTATCCAAAACTTGGCCCAAAATCTTTAAGGCTCTCCATACATTTTTGTTAATATATTGCTTTTAAAGTAGTAAGAAGGGAACATTAAATACTCTTCTTACCTATAAAGCAAAAGTAGCTTTGAATAGAGTTCAGAGTTTCTTCTGAAAGTAACAAAGCAGACCCAGTCTTGGCGGCCCGTTAAAGGGGAGGGGGAGCTAGGAGGAGAAAGCAGACAAAATGGATACACAAATTAATACTATTGAGGACAAAACTAAGTCTTGATTTACAGCCTCCTGGGCTACCTTGCCTTTATTATATTCATTGTTGCTGTAGCCCAGTGGGCTAGGTAGCCTTTATTAGATTCACTTCTTTGCATTATATTTTGCTTTTCAATATTTTCAGAAGTAATGCAAGAAACCTAAAGGCCTGTATCCTTTAAGACATTAACTTCAGCAAGTTAGCATAAGGCTTGAGGCCTATGAACTTTGAAGAGATACATTTTGCACAAATAACAGTACAACAGAAAACCCCAAGTATTGGGGAGCTGAAAATAAGTTTAAGGGGAAGTTCTGACCACAGGTACATGATTCTACCACAGAAGTGTCCTGGCAATGAACTGACGTAGATAACAGGTACATGAGATACTTCCATAGATAACTAACCACAAAAGGGCCATGGTAATGAACTGATGTATATGATAATAAGTTGAAATCATAGATATACTAACCTATAGGAAAAAGACACTCCAACATTAGTAAGGTAAGGAAATACAAATACGGGAGAGGGGAAAAAACCCTGCTGAATATGCATTATGCCCGGTACCATCAGCATAGCATATTATAAAAGTTGCATTCCAGCCTAGGGGCGGTAAGAGAAGGAGATGTAGTCCTTGGGAGGTGCCGGAATGATGGCCACTGGTGATGATGAGGAAGGTGATGGTGATGAGGAAAATGATGGCTAACACTTCAGGTTGTTCTACAAGGGATGGTGTGAGTATATGGATGTGCAGATGTACATTATGTAGTATCACTATCTATCTTACAAAGTTGGGGTGTTTGGGACTTTGCTAAATATATTAATAAATTATATTTGTAAATATAAAAGAGTTCCTATAGTATGATTTTTGCAACTGTGCACATCAGGGTTCCCAACTATATAATAATTTAAATAATACTGGGCCTGATCTTGAGACAAGAACCAATCAACCCTCAAATTGGGGATTCTTGAGTAATCAATATAATTGGGGATTCTTGAGTAATCAATATAATTAATACAGAATCTCAACATTGGGCAACACACTTCAAATAAAAAAAAACATTTAAGAGATTTTTTTGAAAGTTTGTATAAATCTGAATAGAAATATTCATTTTCAGATACCTATTAATTATTTTGGCTGCGACTATAATACCAAATTACAATGCAGCCTACTGAAATGTTAGATAAGTAGAGATGAGGGAAATTCAAGATGCAATTAAAAGTCATAGGTAGAGTAAGCCTGATGGATATTCATTTTTTAATGTTTGTTAACATATGAAAATGATGCCAGCTCCATTACCCATATATTGAATCTTTGGAATGTGAGAGTTTGCTCTCATGGATAAAATGGTTGCAATCTAGATCCATAAAATAAAGGTAAGGCTATCTTCTTTAGATTTATGGCAATAATGCAAAGCCATTAAAGTCAATAGGAGTCTTTTCATTTACTTCAGATCAGCCCCTATAGGCATGTTAAAGTTAGACATAAATGTAGCTAGTGTGACAGTACTGAGACACATTTTCTATGCTTCCAGAATTGTCCAGAAATACTGAAATTCTGTAACAAATGCTGATTCCGGTGATAAATTAAAATTTTATTTAAGATTCTTAATACAGCACTGAATAGTTTTGGTAGAGGCTATAGACCTTATTAGACATGAGTTAAAATTCCTTTTTTCTAGTATTAGAAAGAAAATGATCTACTATATACAAGTTTCACCAATAATTGTTCTTTTAGTCAAGACAAAGAAATAATATATTATCTTGCTGTTTTTGCAAACAAATATACTTGAAGAACCTTGTGTGTTTACATCACATCTCCTAAACCTGACTAAGAAAAATAAACTTACTTGTGACTTGCAGGAACATATTTTTCCCATCCTAGGTAGCTAGCCTCTCTGTCCCATGATATCTGGAAAGAGCCACACATTACCATTGCATGGCAATTCTCATATTTTACATTGAATACTGGTCTGCAGCGATTATAGTGTGGTATTTAATTGATGGTTCATCTATGGACATTTTTTTTTAAACCAAGGGATAAAAATATCCTAATCCTGAAACAAACATAGGATGTAATTTATGTATGAAGTCTTTACTGTAGGCATGCAGTTTGCATTTAAAAATCTGTTATCAGAACCATTTTTTAAAAAATTCTAGTCTCACAATAAAATGTCAGGTGCAGAGGTTTTTCTACCAAAGTTATGGTCACTTGTCTATTAGCAATTTAAGGCAAGTTAATAGAATGGGTTTTGTTAAAGGCAGTAAATAACTCTTCATAAACTATCATATTAGCATCTTCCGATTGGCCTAGTCAAACAAAATTGCTTTGGTTACTTTCATTTGATGCCAAGAAGGTGTTTGACTAGGTTGAACAGTGGCTTTAATTTAGTCTACTCTGTTTATATATTCTTGATCAAGAACTGCAAATAGTTTATTAATCTTTATGAGAACATTTCAGTTGTTCCCTTTCTAAAAGTATTTTGATTTGCAATTCCACCTCCTTTACTGTAGATTTTCTATCCTTCAGGGTGAATTTCAATATCACATCTTTCCTGAAGAACCATTGAAATTTTAAAAATTCAGGAGAGTGGAAACAAGACAGGTCTGAATCATGGTACATCTTTTTTGTTTTTCCCATTGAACAACTGGCTAATAGACAATAGATATCTAGGAATACTACAGTAAATGGGAAAAATATTGTGATGTTAGCAAACCAAAAATTCATTTTGCTAGAAACAGAAAATATTAATATAGTAGCAGGATATAAAGTTACCTTGAAAAACTATAAGGGCTTTGTCTATGAACTTAGAGAGCTTTTTATGCACAAAAGGAGACCCAAGTTGTGTACAAATCAAGGTTTCTATTTTTAGGTAACTACACAACTTTTTTCAGCCAGAGATCTTTCCTCAATACTGGGACAACTTGGTCATAACATTGATGACAGCTGACATGAAGGAAGCTGGGTGTCACATATGTATTAATGTTACACTGTCTCTCAAACTCCACTACTGGGCTTAAAACATACTATGAGCAGAACTTGTGGGAGGATTGAGCCTTGTGAGAGTCAGTGGATAAAAGCTTTAGAAAGCTTAGAGGTGCAACTGCTTATCACAGGCCATATGACTTCCCTGAATTAATTCCTGTTTTAAAAGAGATGCTCTATTCAAACAGGAATTAATTAAGGGAAGTCCTATGGCCTGTGTTATATAGGAGATCAGATTATATGACCTTCTGTCTTCATAATCTATCCATTTTAACCCTTTCCCTCAAACAATTCCACCTCAGCCTTTCTATTCACCTCCTTTCACATCTTTTAGGAGATTCAAGAGCACCTGTGACTGAGGCTATATGTCTACATTACCACTTATGTCAGTATAACTTACGTCGCTCAGGGGTGTGAATAAACCACCCCCCTGAGCAACATAAGTTACACAGAACTAAGTGCAGTGTGGACAGTACTATATCAGAGGGAGAACTTCTCCTGCTGACATAGCTATAGCTGTTCATTGGGGGTGGACTAATTAAGTCAATGGGACAACTCTCTCCTGTTGGCTTAGAGAGGCAACCCTAAAGACCTTAGAGTGGCGCAGCTGCATCGGTAAACTCTCTAGGGTAGCTATAGCCTGACTAACAAATGCTGCTGCAAAATTCATTAGAATGTGTATTGATGTTTGGCCTTGTCCATCACAAGATCATCCTCTAACATAATGCTGTCTATGCCATATGCTGCTTTATTGCCTTTCTGAGTCTATGCTGCAGTTTCTACTGATCAGCTGCTGTGGACCCCCAACAGAGACAGTGTAGCTCCTGCTGGAGACTTGCTGCCAAGGGAGGACTCCTGTGTCCTCCCAGAAGAGTATTCTCTCACTAACGGATCCCAGGGATCCAGTGCAAAGGGGGTTAACTGCCAAAATTCAAAGCCCAATCGAACAGCTCCATGAGATGACAACTCAGAGTTTCCTTCTCCTTTGGCCTCCTTTCACAATGATGTGAATAGACCCATATTGCTTCCTAGGTAGGGAAGGGCTCTGCTACTTTTCCATATGAAAGAGAAGCCATATTGTGTTTTTTTAAAATTGTTTTGTTCACTATTTAAAAAAAAATTGCTCGTAAATAATAAATCCCTTCCTCATCAAAGTGGGGATTAAAAAGAGCATAGCTATCAGGTTGTGCAGATTCACCCTCATTTGATGTCTTAGTCATTAAAACATGTATGTTTCCAAAAATGTTGCAAAGAGGTTTTCTAGTTTCACCACTTCGTTGTATATGGTCTCTCAGCAGGGCCTTGCACAAAGATAAGTATTTCTTATATACAGATAAGCAGTTCAGGTGTACACCGCATTAGGCACTTGTGCTACTTAAAAATTTGTTGTGTGGTACTAACTGTTGAAACCCTATAATTCCCAGGGACCTACTGTGACAAAGCTTTTTCTCCTAGTAGCACACTGAACACTCACTGGCCATGCTCCTTTACTCACCCCCACATAAAACTGTCCTTAGGCTAGGTGAAGCTTCCTTTAGGTAACCCTCGGCATTTCTTACTTCATAGGCTTGATGGCCAGGAAGGTCTGCCAGCCAACTCATTACACTTCTTGAACCTTCTCTGCTTTGTATCTCCCTGAGAAGAACTGAAGCTGTACAGGACTCCTTACTCACACACTATATCCAGCTATCCACATTTGCCACAGTCCAAAAGTATGGTTACAACTGTTTGCTTTCCCTTTCCTTCTTTTCAAGAAAGTGTTGAAAAGCCCAGGGTCACCATAAAATCGGCTGGTAGTGCTCTCCTGTAACAACCTATATTGTTACTAGGTATTGATCCCGCTGGCAAAGTGAGTGTGCTCACTGGTAGGCACCTTATTGACCCTGCCTAGAATTTGGTTTCAAATCCTTGCTCAAGAACAGGTGTGTCCTGAGGTAACTCACTGTGTGTCCTGAGGTAAGTCACTTTGGCCCAGATCCTTAAAGATATTTAGGCATTGCTCTGCTCAGTACTGCAACTCCTAATCCTTAGGCAGCCTGCAGCCCAGTGGAATTGTCAGCCCACAGCTATGTGCCCAGGCTCCTCATACAATGCATGGGGAGAGTTAGGGGCCCAAAGAGGAATTTTCAGAAACCAACTGAGCCAGGAGCCACCTAAGGTAGCTGGGAACCACCTAAGACAGCCAAGAGTGAAATGCTGAGGAAGAGAGGTGGCTACAGTAGAGGATTTAGAAGGCTACATGGCTGGCCTGCTATGCCTGGTTGACACACCAGAGAGAGGTATCTCTCTCCGCTTGGGATTCTCAGCTGACAAACCCTCTCCTGGAGTTATGCACCTAAACCAGGTAGGCCACTTAGTGAGCCATGACCTAGCATCTGAAACCATCTCTGTGTCTCATGATTGATACCTCTCTCACAGTCACCCTATGTTTCCCTGTGCCACCAGATGTCTTTTGTATGAGCACTCTACCTATTGGTGGCTTGCACATGGCCCCCTTGTGGGAGGTGGGGGAAGAATGACAGTTATCAGGTCTGAGGCATGGGCTGAATATGCCTACAGGATTGGGCCCCTCTGGGGCAACAGGCATTGTTGTAATAATTGAGCATACAAATTTATCCTAATTGTGAGTTCAACTATGAAAAGCAAGTGAAAGTTTATAAAATGTCACAATAACCTATAACAAAAAATGTTGACAGGAAAGGCTCCAAAAAGGAGATAGAGACTGAATTAGTCCAAACAAAATACAAAAAGGCATACTTTTATAAGTCAATGACTGTTAAGATCATGCCTGGCAAGCAAGAGAAGTGTGGGACCAGAAGTCAATGAATCAAAATGGGTGTGTTGAAAATTAGGCCTAATTGGTGGACAAAATAACAAGAGGATGGCCTGTTCTCCCCATCACTCCTTTTTGTGGTTCTCAAAAAGAGAATGTTGGGGGGAGACTGGCTCCCATTATGCTGGCTGACTGAGAGAAGGGGAAGGAGCAAGATTCACTATCATGGCTGCCACCCCCACCATCCCCTGAGACCCTAGACCTTCCTCATCCTAATCCTGAGAGATGTCCTGACCAAACTGGACCAGAAAGAGGGACCCAGATGACATTGCCTCCTCCATTGACTCAAGCTAAATCTTGACCACAACCTGGGATCTGAGACTTGGTTGCTCTCCCCCTGTATCCTTTTCCTTCCCCACATAATTTCTTCTCTTTCCTATCTCTTTCATTTTTTTCTTCTGTCTATTAGGAGACTGGTTTAGCTGGCCAAAACTGCATATTTTGCAAAAGTGCTGTAAACTTGTGGCCAGAAAGGCAGCTAAATGCAATGCCTTAAACAGCTCGATGCTGGTACAAGTTTTCCAGGTCCTGGAGTGACCGCGTGTTGTGCCTGTGTTTTTTCTCACAATGAGATTGCAAGTGAAAATCAATACCTAAGACAGAAGCTGCATTTTCTATATGTGCTGTTCTTTTTCTTTACCCTTTTACGTGTTTAACTTGTTTGGTTTTCTAGAAAATGGGATTGGATTTTAACAACAGCTCCAGCCCATCTCAACTCATTTTCTCCCCCAAAAAGAGATTGTCAAATAGAGAGGCTTTCCTTTTAATTACTATCTTTAGTGAAAGGGAAAGGAGCTGGTGATGGTGTTAAAATTAAATCCTTATATAATATGTTACACTTCACATTTTTAACTGCTTTTCCTTCTTTTCTGAATCTTTAATAAAGGGATAAAATTATTTTTGATGATTTTTGTGCCATGGTACTAAGTCAGGCTGAGGTTTATGTATACCAAACCCCAAACTTTGTTTAAAACTGTTTAATGCTGGACAGTTTCATGGTCACTTTTGACCCATATGTTTCATCTATATTTATACAGCAGCATTCCTCTGCTTAGTTTGCAAATCCAGCTTCCAGAGCCTCAACTTGTGCTAGTGTAATGCCTACAAACCCTGATCATCAGTGGGTGGGATCGAACCGAGCACTTCTGGAGCTTAGTGCATGAGCCTCTACCACATAAGCTAAAAGCCACCTGCCTGTTAGCTAAGGCTGTAGAGCAGACTCATTTAACTCCCTCTAAGTGGTCTCAATGCCACTAGATTGGACAGAACACCACACCCAGGAGGTGTGTGGGTTACACTAGGGCTCTCAGAAGCTTGTTAGCTGTAGGGTAGCATCAGCACCTGGGAAGTTTTGCAAATACTGACTAATGGAAACATAAGAGTCTATGGGGTTAGGAAGCAGCTAAGTGGCATCTTTGAAAATGCCTGGTGCCTCAATGGTGGACTGAGGTGCCTAAAAAGGCAGAAAAACACCTACTACATTTAAGGATCTGGGCCTTAGTCTCTCTGTGCTTCAGTTC
The DNA here is from genome assembly GCF_015237465.2 of Chelonia mydas. Lineage (NCBI taxonomy): Eukaryota > Metazoa > Chordata > Testudines > Cheloniidae > Chelonia > Chelonia mydas. Next base: position 26,512,174 of record NC_057851.1, on the reverse strand, counting down.
CTCCTTCTGCAAAATGGGAATAACAATATTTCCCTATCTCATAGCAGTATTGTAAGGATAAATACATTAGAGATTCTGAGGGGCTCAGATACTATAGTAATCTTAATCTCTTTATGAAAGAAATTCCAGAATGGAGGGTGAATTTTAACTGTGCACAGTATGTGAACATTTATTTTTAAGAGCATTTTTTGGAAAGGCACCTGCTTATGTAATCATACTGTTGTAAAATTGACAAAAATCTTTTTATAAAGGTCTGCACAGCAGGTAGATAAGCCACAAAGCAGCAGCTGCTTTGCCATGAAAAGGCTATTTGCTGCACCTCATGGTTTAGAAGGTTCTTTGAAATAACCCATGCAATGGAAAAGTGCTCCACGTAATTACTGTCTGCAGAGATAAAAATTTCTGCATTGGCAGTCTATTTTCTTTCCATGAATCACAGGTGCTTCCTTTTTTATGGGATTGTTTAAACCTCTTGACATTGAGCAAGATGATTTTAAGGTTATTATGCTATCACCCATTAATCTATGTGACGGAGAAGCTGAAGTTAGCATAATCACATAACTTATCAATACTCTGCAATACCATCTTCCCCAGTTTGATTTCAATTGCAACATTGAGGATTTGCAGAAAAGAAAAATATAGGGGATATTAAAATTATTTTAATGTTTTTACTTCTAAAACAACATTTACTGTCAATTAAAACATGAGAACTCCAGACAGATCCTGCAAATCCTTAGTCACAGAAGTAGTCCTTAGATGAGCAGTCCTATTAATGCCAGTAAAGCCGTAAACTATTTGTGTGGATAAGGTCAGCAAAGCAAGCGACTAGGATATTGTTAAAACTTATTTGCCAATTTAGAGATCCACTTCCAATAACATCCTAGCAATTTTCAAACAAACAGCAAAGTTGTAGGTAGCCCAGGAAAGGTTTAATTATGGATGCTTTCTTTGACATCCACCATTACTCTAAAATATTGTGTTTGTACAACCATCTGCATATTTGTAACCAGACCCAATCCCTTACTCACATGTGTAATTGCCTGAGTAGGACTCCTGAAGTGAGTTATGGTTTATGGTTAGGCCCCTAAAGCATTTAAAACACTTAGGATCTTATTCTGAGCTTACGTGCACCATTAACTCTTTTAATATAAAGGGGCCACAAAATTATGAATAGTATTATATGAGCACCATTGCCATTCATCCTAAATTAAAAGAGATGCTTATTGAAATGATAGGTTTCAGAATAGCAGCCATGTTAGTCTGTATTCGCAAAAAGAAAAGGAGTACTTGTGGCACCTTAGAGACTAACCAATTTATTTGAGCATAAGCTTTCATGAGCTACAGCTCACTTCATCGGATGCATTTGAAGTGAGCTGTAGCTCACGAAAGCTTATGCTCAAATAAATTGGTTAGTCTCTAAGGTGCCGCTAGTACTCCTTTTATTGAAATGATAGTTAGCACCTTTCTTCACTCTGTGAACTTTTTAAACTGAAGATCAAGGAGGAGGTTTAAGAAAATTAAAGTTTTGCCCTTGCAATAATCTGAGTAGCCGTGCCAGTCCCACCTTGAATATGTAAAGCTGCTCCTATTAATCCTGATTCAACAACAATACCTTTGAGAGCTGAACCTATCAGACAAAAGATACCTTCTAACAAAGAATAGTCTCTTCAGATATAAACAGTGGGGTAAGTTATTTGACACTACAGTCACCTTGTATTGAGTTGCTTTTATTTCACATTTTAGAATAGCTTTGCAGGAAAATTTACCTAAAGAACCATCAAACCTCAAATTAAATTTATTTTAACTGAAGAGCGAGTAACAGCGTTGTTACCTAGCTACTACTGTAATAATGTATTAAAGATACCTTAGGTACTATGCCTCACATTGTTTGAACTTTACCATGCTGCTCTTTTAAAAAAAAAGATATTTCTTCTAAGTCAGAAAATGATTGGAGCAGATTCTCTTTTCACTTCCACTAGTGAAACTCCATTGACTTCAACAGAATTACTCCTGATTTACACTAATGTAAATGAGAGGAGAATTTGCCCCATTGAGTTCAGCTGAACTTAGTTAGCGCCAGATTTTCATTAGGGTAGCCAAGAGCAGAATTCAACCATTGTCTTTAATTTATTCTAACTTAGATTGTTGGCTATGCAGGGGCAGGGATTCTGTTTGTTATATGTTTCCACACTAGCACAGTGGAGTCTTGGCCTCTAAGCACTATTGTAATACAAATAAATAAAAACAAACTGACTAGCTTTCACTTTGAATAACATTAAACAGTTTTAACGGAAAAACTAATGCATGTTAGAGGCTTTTGCCAAATGCTGCCCTCTCTTACACTTGTGCAACTCTAATGATAGCACTGGGGTTTGCATGTGTTGCCTTTGGTCAAGAAATCATAGCTTGCTAATAACAATCCAGCTAACTATTGACCAGTACCACACCTTACTTTCTTGGTTAAGATTGCAGAGAAGATTGTGACAAGACAACTCTCATAGCATCCAGAGTATACTCTCAGGATCTCTCTGACTAAAGATCTAACTTTGGCACAGGCACTGCTTTGGTTGCATTAGTCAAAGATGAGCGTATGGGATGAAGATGAGGAGTGGCCATGAGATTATTATCAGGGAGAGGGTATTAGGTCTATCAGCTGCCTTAGATACTGTTTGCTGGTGATGTTGACTCTCCCATGGACCCTATCAGGGATTGAAGATGCTGCTCTTTAGTGACATTATTCTTTTTCTCTCAGAGAGCTCATTGGGTAGTTATGGGAAATTCCTCCTCTTTCCACAGAACTTTGAAGTATGGGGTGCCACAGGACACCATTCTGTCACTGCCCCTGTTCGTTGGATAAGTAGCAGTAAGGATTCATGGGGTGTGATATTTTTAGTATAACCGTATGCCTCTTCCATCTGATCTGGACGATGCAGTCCACCACTTCAGCCAGTGTCTAGTCAAAATTGGAGCAGGGATAAGAACACCCTTGCTGCAGCTCAACCGAGACAAGACTGAGGTGAGGATGGTGAGTTGGAGGAAGCAGCCAGAGGAGATGGTGAAGGCAATATCAATCCCTTTGACTGAGGGAGTACATCTGCCATTGGTTACTAGGGTTCACAATTTAGAGGTTATTTTACAGCCCCAGCTGCTGTTTGATGATCGTGTTACAGCAGTAACCCAGCTAACTTTTGACCAGCTGTACTGGCTAGAAGGTTGAAATCTTTCCTTTCAAATGGAAACCTTGCCATTTATCCATGCTTTTGTTACCCCAAATATTAGAGTGTTGCAACATGCTCTGCATGGGACTACACCTTAATACCAGTTAGAGACTGAAGCTGGTGCAGAACACAGCGGCCTACTTATTGAGTGCAACCTATCACTGGGAGCACACATCATTAGTGTTCCAGCATCTGCATTGTCTGCCTTCTGGTCCAGGAGGAATTTAAAGTTTTGGTTATGACCTGTACAGCTCTATTGGCCTGGGACCGGCCTATCTGAAGGATCATCTCTCACCCCAGGTCATGCTATCACATCTACAAGTAAGAATGGATCCTTCTCGTTTTTAGACAGAGGGATGGCAGGGGGCTACTCTGGCAGCTCTGAGTCCGTATAACTTTCTACCCCCTTCAATCCACAATAGCCCAGATTTTGTGAACTGACACGTATGGTACACAATCTATATTTTTAGCAGGGCTTTTGGAGCGGGCTGAGGGTTTGCTTCCCACAACTATGAAGGAGTAGATTAGAGTCTCTGTAGGTGTCTGGCTGAGTTCCTGTTGGAAAGATTTTAATACTATTAGGATTTTAGTGTGTAATTTATAAAGGTGCCTACAGCATTAGAAGAGTATCATTTTAAATTTAAATATATGGATAACCATTTGTTCTTAAAGAAAATGTTTTGATCATAAGTAAAACAATTTAAAGTAAGGAGTGAATTGGTAGTCATCTTTTAAAACATGGATACCAAGGTATCCTACTTCTGTCCATCTTTTTCAATCTGGTATAGACAAACAGTTTTCAAGTCACACTAAACATCTTTCTCAATTAGAACTATTAATTACATGACAATCTAGACAAGTCTAACTTTAACAAATACTTACAGAAAAAACTATTATGCAGAACATAATTAGATTTAAATTAGGAAATATTTGTAAGTATTTTATTACACTCTTATGCATCAATAGAATCTATATCCATTCTTTTTGGTAATTGCCTTATACTGCTAACTAAAAAAATTGCATCTGAAGTTGCATCTGAAGAAGTGGGTATTCACCCATAAAAGCTTATGCTCCAATACGTCTGTTAGTCTATAAAATGCCACAGGACTCTTTGCAACTAAAAAAATTGTTTGTTATGAGTCTTTGTTACTATTTTGATTTGAGTAAAGAAATACACCCAGCTATAATATATTCAGTTCTGTGCTTGCATTTTATAATTATTTTTCATTAATATGAGAAAGTGCTTGAATACATAGTTTTAATTTATGAGTTTACTAAGTCGTAGATTTATACAGTTTATTCACACATAGGGAACTTCAAGAACAATCCTAAAGAATTGTTCACAAAATCCACTTTGGGAAAAGTACATTTTAATTAGGGCTGTCAAGATATTTTTAAAAGTAATCACAATTAATTGTGTGATTAAAAAAATTAATCACGATTAATCGTGCTGTTAAACAATAATAGCATACCATTTATTTAAATATTTTGGGTGTTTTCTATATTTTCAAATATATTGATTTCAATTACAACAGAAAATACAAAGTGTACAGTGCTCACTTTATATTTATTTTTGATTACAGATATTTGCATTGTAAAAAACAAAATAAATAGTATTTTTCAATTCCCCCATTACAAGTACTGTAGTGCAATCTCTTTATCATGAAAATTTAACTTACAAATGTAGAATTATGTACAAAAAAAACCTCCATTCAAAAATAATGTAAAACTTCAGAGCCCACAAGTCCACTCAGTCCTATTTCTTGTTCAGTCAATTGCTCAGACAAACAAGTTTGTTTACATTTGCAGGAGATAATGCTGCCTGCTTCTTGTTTACACTGTCACCGGAAAGTGAGAACAAGCATTCATGTGGCACTGTTGTAGCCGGCGTCGCAAGATATTTATGTGCCAGATGCGCTAAAAATTCATATGTCCCGTCATGCTTCAACCACCAATCCAGAGGAAATGTGGCCATCCTAAGGATGAGTTCTGTTTGATAATGATCCAAAGCAGAACGGACCGACACATGTTCATTCTCATCATCTGAGTCAAATGTCACCAGTAGAAGGCTGATTTTCTTTTTTGGTGATTTGGGTTCTGTAATGTCCACATTGGAGTGTTGCTCTTTTAAGACTTCCGAAAGCATGCTCCACTCCTCGTCCCTCTCAGATTTTGGCAGGCACTTCAGATTCTTAAATCTTGGGTCGACTGCTGTAACTATCTTTAGAAATCTCACACTGATACCTTCTTTGCGGTTTGTCAAATCTGCAGTGAAAGTGTTCTTAAAATGAACTACAAGTGTTAGGTCATCATCTGAGACTGCTATAACATGAAATATATGGCAGAATGTGGGTAAAACACAGAGCAGGAGACATAAAATTATCCCCCAAGGAGTTCAGTCACAAATTTAATTAGCACATTTTTTTTCATAATGAGCATCATCAGCATGGAAGCATGTCCTCTGGAATGGTGACTGAAGCATGAATGTTTAGCATATCTGGCACATAAATACCTTGCAGTGCTGGTTACAAAAGTGTCGTGCGAACGCCTGCTCTCACTTTCAGGTGACATTGTAAATAAGAAGCAGGCAGCATTATCTCCTGTAAATGTGAACAACCTTGTTTTCTTAGCAATTGGCTGAATGAGAAGTAGGACTGAGTGGACTTTAGGGTCTAAAGTTTTACATTGTTTTGTTTCTGAGTGCAGTTATGTAACAAAAAAACCTACATTTTTAAGCTGCACTTTCATGATAAAGAGATTGCACTATAGTATTTGTATGAGGTGAATTTAAAATACTATTTCTTTTGTTTATCATTTTTACAGCGCAAATATTTGTAATAAAAATAATATAAAGTGAGCACTGTGCACTTTATATTCTGTGTTGTAATTGAAATCAATATATTTGAAAATGTAGAAAATCTAAAAATATTTAAGAAATTTAATAAGTTTCAGAAATGCAGCAAGGTTAGAAGGTGCAGCCTGTGACTTCTTATCAGAAGTTCTACACATATGAAAGACTAAAAGAAGGGCAGAAAGTATCCTTCAGCCAGTGCTTCTCTGCAACAAGAGGTAGTCACCAGCATCATGAATCAGCTGGTGAAATAAAGAAATGCTAAAGGCCAGTCAGATTATAACTGAAATAGATTTTAATTGAGAATATTGAATTATTGTGACCCAGTGTTATCACTTTCATCCTTTCAACTGTGAAACCCTAAGGACAATGTGTTTCTGCACAGGGGATGTAAACTGATTTAGGTAAAACAGAGAAAGTTTGTATCTTATTTCAATTTGAAGAAAGATTGGTTTCTTCTAAGCACTTTATCTTAAAAGGATTCTAAAAAACTTGCTGAAATTTTAAGCAAATAGTCTTAATAGATTCTCTAAATAAACTAAGGCAGCGCTACACTTACCAAAGTCTATACTTAGTATTTTATTAAGGTAGTGTCCTAAAGTCTGCAAGTGAAATTGCAGTTCCATTGTGCTGGACATAGTATAGATACATAGTAAGAGAGGGTCCCTACCCCAACAAGTTTACAATCTTTATAGAAAACCAGACGAAGGGTGGGAGGAGAGATAAAATGACTTGCCAAGGTCATACATAGGGTTTCAGTGGTATAGCCAGGAACAGAACTCTTGTCTCTTGATTCTTATTCCACAACCCTATACACTGGAGTACAAGCTTTAGTACCCACTTTGTTAAAGTTAATCTATCTGGTGTGTAAACTTCTGTTCCAGCTTGCCCAGAGAAGACTGACTCCTAAAGGAAAAGGGTGTTACTCTTATAGAAAGTACAATTTCTGCAGAAAGTTCTGTATCAGACAGACAACAGAAGAGCTGGTAACTGAATTAAAGTACTTCGTATTTTTGTCAGAACGTCGTTAAGCATGTTTCCACTTGTCTGAATCATGATGTCCCACAATGTATTAAAAAAAGCCATTATCTAATAAAGAGATCATAGACCCTTAAATTTAAATTATGAGAAACAAGAGCTTGGCCTGTTTAGCCTAACCAAAAGAAGACTGAAGAGAGATATGATTGCTCTCTACAAATACATCCGAGGGAGAGTAGTTATTTAAGTTAAGTGCCAATGTTGACACAAGAACAAATGGATACAAACTGGCCATCAACAAGTTTAGGCTTGAAATTAGATGAAGGTTTTTAACAATCAGAGGAGTGAAATTCTGGAACAGCTTTCAAAGGGAAGCAGTGGGGACAAAAAAACTAACTGGTTTCAAGGCGGAGCTTGATAAGTTTATGGAGGGGATGGTATGATGGGACTGCCCACAATGACATGTAGCTGATCTGTGATTGCTAGCAGCAAATATCTCCAATGGCTGGTGATGGGAGTCTAGATGGTGAGGGCTCTGAGTTACTATAGAGCATCCTTTCCCAGGCATCTGGCTGGTGGGTCTTGCTCACATGCTCAGGGTCTATCTGATCACCATATTTGGGGTCAGAAAGGAATTTTCCCCTGGGTCAGTTACGCAAAGACCCTTGGGGTTTTTTACCTTCCTTGACAACATGAGGCATGGGTCCCCTGCAGGTTTAAACTACTGTAAATGGTGGATTCACTGTAACTTGAAGTCTTTAAATCATGATTGAGGACTTCAGTAATTCAGCCAGAGTTTATGGGTCTATTACAGGAGTGGATGGATGAGATTCTGTGGCCTGCATTGAACAGGAGGACAGACTGGATAATCATTATTGTCTCTTGTGACCTTAAAGCCCATGAGTCTATGAGCCTTATAAAATCTCTCTCTCTATTTTAGTGACTTTAGTGAGTTACAACCCTTTCCTACCACTTTACTATCTGCATATCACAAACACTCCTACCTGGTGGAAAAGAGGGAAATGCATCCAATTATGAACACAAATAATGAATTTTTATGGTTCTAACAGGTACATTATAGACAGACAATTACTACATCAGATAAAATTTGCACACAAAAAGTTTTAAATAAAAATAAGTGAAAATGCATGAGTGAGATGAGTAATCACTACATAAGACTCCAAATATTCTGAACAGCTCTCCAGAAAAACTGAGGAACCACTTACTGCACCTCACATGCTCTAGAAAAGACTGCCTCAAACACGAAATCATCACACGCTCGTGCACACTAGAAGAAGAAAAAAAATATCAAGAAACTTACCTGGAAATAATGCAAGAAACCCAAAACAATTATCAAAAAACAAACAAACAAACAAACAAAAAAAATGCCCCTGATGACAGCCATCAAACACTAAACCAAAAAGTGGAGCCAGCTACAACTCCACAACCACAGAATGCCACCTCTGGGAGAAACCATGGCACTAGTACCCCCTACTTGGACACTACACAACACCCCAACATAATCCATTTATCAAGACTATCCCTAACTGAAACTGAATGATCTTGCCCCACCACAGAACCTTGATACCATACTAACATGTAGAGAAGCGGACACATTCTTCTGCTGACTCTGCCTCAGAGAATTATTCCACAACTATGACAACACAACCCACAATCATCATGTCCCCACTGACTGTCCTGAGGAAAAATAATAATCAGACAGACACCTCAAGCAGAAAAAAATACTCTTGGTTATTACATTGGTTGCTTCAGGAAAAAAATACTGCAAAATCCTAAAGCATCAAATCCTCCACAGTCTCACCACCAACAACCAAGAGGACAGCTATACAGTCCCTGAAATCCAGATAAGTGATCAAACCAGGAGATAAAGGGGGGCACCATTGAAGTTCTCAACCATGATGACTACGTTGATGAAGACAACTGACGCTACCTTCTATGATGAACTCAAAGACAACCCCACATCATAATTAACCCAAGAACGTAAGGATATCATTAAATCCTTCCCAAAAAGCTCCAAGAAAAACTCTACAACCTCCTCCCCTAAAACTCTACTCCAAGGATGTTCTACATGCTTCCCAAGATACACAAACAAGGGAACCCAGGCAGACCTATCATATCTGACCACAGCACTCTTACTGAAGGAATATTATGGCTTATAGAAACCATTCTCAACCGCTCACCAGACAAAAGGCAAGTTTCCTCCAGGATACAACTTACTTCCTCCAAAAACTCTGCAACATTAACAACCTCCCTCAGAACACCATTCTTGACACAACGGATGTCACCTCCCTATATACCAACATCCCTCACAATGATAGCATCACTGCCTACATGAAATATTTACAAGATAATGGACAACCCTCAGATATCCACCTGAAACACATCACCAGAATCATCCATTTCATCCTCACACATAAAAAAATTACATTCAACAAACACACACTTTGTCCAAACCATGAAAACAGCCCATGAGTACTAGGATAACTCCCTGATATGCCAGCCTCTTCACGGGACACCTCAAAAAAATTTCTGGACAAATGCACCATGAGACCAATGATTTACCTGAGATACTTTGATATTTTCAGCACCCATCCATTAAACTCTTTGTAACACTCCCTCACAAGCATCAACTTCCTGGACACCAATCAGCAGCAACAATGGAAACCTAGAGACAACCATATACAATAAACCCATGGATCCCCACACTTACCTTCACAGATCAAGCAAGCATCCCAAACACACCAAGAAATATGTTATCTACAGCCAGGCACACAGAAACCACAGAATATGCTCCAAGGAGAAATAACGGGATATACATCTTAACGCACCTAAAAGTGCCTTCACCAAAGAAGAACCTTCCACCAGAGAAGTAGAACACATCATGGAATGGACTACCCAAAATACCCCAAGACAACCTACCTCAGTATGAAAATAAACCCCCCTCTGAACACACACCCCTACTTGTCACCTACCACCTCATACTGGAACTCATATGGGGTATCAAACAAACAATTACAACCCATACTGAATGGGGACCACATCCTGAAAGAAATCTTTCCTGAACCCCCTCCATTGAAGTTCAAACAACCTTCGCAAACTCACCAGAAACGAACTGTTCATGGACCAGGACACACCAACTGAAAAGGGCACCAGACCCTGCTAGAACAACAGATGGAAAACCTGTAATCATATGTCCACTGCTAGAATGATGAAAACCTCCTACAACACACCTTTCATGATCCATGGGCCTGCACATGCCTATCACAACATGTGGTGTATTTCATGCAATGCACTAAAGCCCTAGTAACTAAATGGGTGAAACCAGACAATCATTTATTCCTTTTAATAAACTCACATAAGAAAATGATAAGACAAAAACACCATTTCACCTGTGCGTGAACACTTTTCACAAAATAATCATTCTATATCTGACTTCAGTTCTCATCCTCAAAGGAAACCTGTACAACACCTTCAAAATAGGATCCTGGGAGCTCAAATTCATAACTTTGCTAGATACTAAAAATTGACTGACTTGAGACACAGGATTTATGGCAAATTACAATCTATAACCCATTAAACCATCCCGCCCCAGCTTTTTTTTCCTCTCCTTTTGCCATTCTGACTACAGAGTTGTTAACAGGCCACTTCACCTTGAATGATCCCTTGAAATTATGCTAAATAATCTGTTCCACCTTGTTTTAGCTGTGACACTGAGTACATTTCTCAGACCTGAAGAAGAGCTTTGTGTAAACTTGAAAGTCTGTCTCTCTCACCAACAGATGTTGGTCCAATAAGAGATAATACCTCACCCACCTTGTCTGAGAGATATTAAGGCTGTTGCATGTAATGTACTGAAAACATTGCTCTAGTTCATAATCAATTAACATAGTATTAAGCTTTTCTCTTTAATCCATTTGAGCTTTAGTTATTGGCTGTATAAATTCTGACTGACGGCCACATTTGACTTTGTCATTGCATATTTTCAATAATATAACATTTAGCACTCCCCATCTGGGGACTTCTAGTCTATATCTAAATAAAAATATGAGTGAGTCACATTCCATCACTTTTCCGTTTATACATAAATTAGATAAAGATTGATTAAAAACCTGCATAACAGGGCACTGATTCAGAACAAATGACAGGATGCTTCACATAGGTCCCAAACTTTTACCATGTACAGTGAATTAAATCTGTTCTGATGTGTTAGGGTTACGCTGATGAAATGCCACAATAAGATGTGGGGTTTTTCCGCCAGTCTTTTCCTTGGGGCATTTGTCTGAGGCTACATTTAATTTCTTTTCTGTGTATCATCGGAATATGGCATTACACCCTAGTATGCACCACTGCATTTTAGATTTTGATTTCTTATTCTTCACGTATCCAAATGCTCATTTAACTTTGTGGAAAAACCATGAACAACCAACTAACTTTTTGGAATGGAGCCCTAATTATGTGAAAGTTATCCCTCTAAATGAGCCAGAACAAACCCAACTATCAAATATAATTTTGATAATGAACATCACCATTTTACATTCAAATACCTCCCAAAATGGTGGCAATTTATTAATGTCAGATTAAAGGGCTCAATTCATTATTCCCTTTCAGAAAAGAGGCAGTTAATGAGTGATGCATGCACATGGACAAGCTTCTAATTAGAGCTCCTATATGTGTTGAAAGCTTGGTGCTGGGATACTGAGTGCCTGCCAGCAGACTATTGACATTTTTCCTCTTTTTCAGAACATGCCTATTTATACAGCTTATTGCTAATGAGATGCTAATTGAGACTGCCATATCTAAATAAAAACCCACTTGTGTGTAAATTGCTGAATCGCCGAAATGCAGCTCTGTTGCAGAACATTCTCTCCTGACTCACTTTCTTCAGCATTTTCTGTTGTTCTGATTGAAAAGTAATTTTGGAACAACGGAAGCAGGGAGCCTATCAGGGTTTGTATGTGTGTGTGTGTGGTTGGTATTTCTAACATTAGTTTAGAAGAGAATTAGTGAATACGTGCCTGGGTATTTACATCCAGTTTTGTCTTCTGACGACAATGGCAAAACATGCCTAACTGTACAGAATGCTTTGCAGAACAAATAGAAAGACAAGGTTCCCTGCCCTGAAGAGATTACAATATAACTCTGCATTCAGTACAAAGACAACAGGCAACAAACGGCTGGAAAGGAATAGAGTCAGGAAGAGCAAGGGATACACGAGTAACGTCATGTGGTTTCTCGGTTTTACGTTGCACATATCTTGGTGGTTTGGATAGATACTAAAGCAAACATTCGGACCACTCTAAATTTGCTTATCTTACCTTTGGTTAATCATTCTATTGCCTATAACCTGAGACATGTTATTTTCCTAGGAAGATCATGTTTAGTAAATGGTATAACCAGGAATAACATCAAAAGTGCATCTCTTGGCTGAGCAATTCTTCCAGAGGAAAATCTATGCTCCTGAACCTTCTTACTAAGAATAGCAGTCACACAGTAGTAAAGATCTTCACAAGTCTAATGTATGGGGTTTTGTCATTTGGCTGTTTAGGACATTCAGAAGTTGTGTCTGGCTTCCCTTTCCTGTCTGTATACAGTTTTTTTGAGAATAAGTCTAAAGCACTATTGCCTTTGTATCACAATTGGACTGTATACACTTCAGTGCATCATTCCCTAACATTCTGCATGATTTTGGTCTAATTAGAATTTGCTGTGATGTGTTTTTAAGGGTTACTTGTATGTTTCTCCATGATGGAGTACAAACTCAAGTCTAGCTCATAGTATGTGTTACTCTACTGTTAGCAAGACATAGGCTGGTCAGAATGAGATGAAATAAGGGGACATGTCTCTCAGTATCTGGACAGCATCATCATCATCATCAGAGAAAAACCAAAAATGATTGAAATCCAATCCCAATCAATCCCCTCTGTTGACTGCTTCTCAGAGGGTTATTCAAATCTCTCTATTTAGATCTCTTCATTCTTAGTTGTTGTAAGCAAAAACAGCACTATTAACATTTCTATAGCCTCCTTTGTCCAAGGTTCCCATAAAATTACATTGCTGAACAATCAGCCGTAGCTGTTCCACTGTCACTGACATACACTAGGCTGCGGGGAAGAAGGGCACAAAAAGGGAGAATGTTTGGGTGGAACAGAGGTACAGCTCTGGACAGTACCAACATAAACACTTTGTGGAATAGTGGAAATGTTTGTTTAAAACTGAAGGAAATGTCATGGCTTATAAAGTCCCCACCACCAGTTCTTCTACCTCTCCCTGCAAGTCCAGGAGGAAAATACATTATTATTCAGAGACTTAATGTGACTCTCTTGAGCCTAATGTCCCGCTCACTGCTAGTTAGCTAAGAATGCTTTAGAGATTCTCAGAGCCATCATTTGGCTTGTTACTCACATATGCACTGCTAAAATGCTGCCACTTCTGGGGCAGCAGCTGCTTGAGGACAGGGAAGGATTACACTAAAACTTCAGAAGAATGTAAGTAGATAGGGTAATTAGTTACCTGACTGAGGAATCACAAGGAAGTTAACACAAAAGTGTTACTGGATTTTTAATGCTCAGCTCCTTGCTTTTCTGTCTTACCCTAACAAGAGCACCACTAGCAGTATCGAGATCCTTTCAAAAGCCTCTATGTCACTGACTTAGAATGGATTCAAATGAAAAAGGCCACATTTTCAAATCAGCAACTCCCGCAGAATCCAGGTACCACTAACGCTGCTCAGATGAAGTGGACTGTATTGCAGGGTCTGTGTATTGCAATAAAAATTTCAGTCTCCTCTGCAGCAGCCAACACACCAATTCATTTAGGCAGCATTATAATGGCAGAAAACACACCCATACAAGGTCTTCTGGAGCCCAAAAAGGCAGGCTTTATCATCAGGTAACAGAGCCCTGACCTTTTAAAAACCAGACAAGAAAAAGGAAAAAATCAACCAAACAAAAAAGTTAAACAATGACTCACTCTCCCCCTTTGATAGCCTGAGTCAAGTGAAGGACAGTTTACTTTAGCCAAGCATCTCAGAAGGGTCCCTCCACCCACTGCTGCTCCTGGATCAGTCCTGCTGGGAATTCAGAAGGCTTTCCTCAGCTCTGTTCTTAGAAGAGAACAAACAAATCAAAGAATCTTCCCTCTTCTACTTTGAGGTCTGGTTTCTGTGGCATTGAACTTGGGTGAAGGTTGTGGGGCTGTATCTCTTCCTTTAGCATTTATATATGTCTCCATCCATCTGTGTTGTCCAACAGTATCTCACACCTTAATAAAAGGGCTATGGAGTAATTCCTTCCTCAGCAGCCTCCACTCTCCCTCGAGAATCCCTGCAGAAATAAACAATCAGCTATAGCCCTCCCAAGGGAAAGGAATTCATTCTTTTGCTTCTAATTGAGGAACTGGGGCCCAAATCCACAGCATTAAACACCTTACTTATAGGTGTCTAGCCAACTAGTGGAACCCCAAACCTGAGTTAGGTACTCAGCCTCCCTATACAATGCATGGGAAGAGCCAGGCGCCTAAGAATATGATCACAAAAGTCAGCATGGTAGGTGGGGAGCTGCCTAAGCTAGGCAATAGCAAACACCGAGGAAAGGGATTGTTCTAAGCCCCACTCCTATTTGAGACTTAGGCACCTACTTTTGCTTGAGAGCCACAGCTAGGAACCCTTTGCTGGAGTGAGCTATCTAAGCCCCTTTCTGTGCACACTCAGCTCCACACAATACAGTTGTGGAGGGAATCCTCTTCCCTTAGAACGTTTAGCCTAGTGCTTCGGGAATTCACCAGTAATATGGGAAACACCACTTCAACCCAGGGGCATAGATACGGATGGGCCTAGATGGGCGGCGGCTCACCCACTTAGCATCCAGGCCTACCCCTGGCTCTGCTCAGGCCCCAGTGCTTGCCCCACTCTGGCCACCCGGCACTTCAGCCAGGGAGCAGGGTAAAGGCATGGGGGCTTGTCCGGGGACCGGGGTTGGGGACTTGTCCTGCTTCGCCTGCCTGCCCAGCACTCCAGCTAGGGAGTGCATCAGGGTGTGGGGGCTTGCCCAGCTGCAGTTCCACCCTACCCTCCTGCTGGGAATCAGGGTCACGGGCTTGCCCTGCTTCGCCTGCCTGCCCAGCGCTCCAGCTGGGAAGTGGGGCTGGAGTGCAGGCGCTTACCCAGCTCCACCCGGTGCTCCTGCTGAGGAGCAGGATCCTGCCCTGCTCTGCCCACCCAGGCCCTGACCCTTCTCCCCAGCTGGAGCACTGGGCAGGGGGTTGGAGCGTGTAGAGGTGCGGGAGCACCTATTTTTCTGGTGTCCCCCAATTGGCTGGGCCCCTGGGCATGCCTCCTGGACCCACTAGGTAATCCACCACTGGCAGGAGGGTGGGCGAGTGGGTGGACGGTCCAGCAGCAGCAGAGGAATCCTCCAAAAAGATAGGTCTGCCGCTGTGGGAGCCGGGCCCAGCATGGGGTGGTGTAGATGGGAGGCATTGCCGCTGGAGAGCGGCATCTCCTCCCAGAGCTGGGTGCACTCCTGGAGCCCTGGGGGACCCTGTCCAGAGTGTCCATCGCCTACCCACAAGGCTGGCTGGAGGGGGTGAAAGGCAGCCCCGATCCCTTCTGTCCCCCCACCCCTGCCCCCTGCCATTGCCCACCCACCAGAATTCAGAGCCCACCCAAGTGTCCCATCCTGGCTACGCCACTGCTTTACCCCCCCCCCCATACCTCATGAGGAGAAAGGATTTGAACAGGGGTTCTCACATCTCAGGTGCATACCCTAGCTCCAGGTCTTGTTGTATTAATTTAGATGGCGTTAACATAATGCCGTCATTGTCCAACATTAAATAGTTTTAAACAAGATTTGGGGTTTGGTGTACAGAGACCTCAGTCTGCTTAGTACCACTGCAAATACGCCATTAAAAACCTTTTTAACCTTTTATTAAAGATATAGAAAACTAGTAAAAACAGTTAAAACTTTATATTTCAAATGCTTTAAGTGAGGTTTTGTTCCCTTTCCCTTTAGCTGAAGAGAGTTTTAGAAAGAAAACCCCTTTGTCTGACAATCTCTTAGGGCTTGTCTACACTTACCGGGGGATCAACGCACGGTGATTGATGCATCGGTGGTCGATTTAGCAGGTCTAGTTAAGTCCCACTCAATCGACCGCAGATCGCTCTACCATCAGCTCCTTTACTCCACCGGATCGAGGAGAGTAAGGGGAGTTGATGGGAGAACATCTCCCGTTGACATCGCGTAATGTGGACACTGTGGTAAGTAGATCTAAGCTACATTGACTTGAGTTACTCTATTCACGTAACTCAAATTGCGTAGCTTAAACTGACTTTTCCCTGTAGTGTAGACAAGGCCTTAGATGGTATTAAAGATGGTAATAACTGTCCTTTTGAAGAAGAAGAAGAAGTTAGTTGGCATAAGCTAGAGTTATTATTGCTGCTGCTGTTAAAGTCAAAAACAAGAGAAGACATTTAGCTGAGATAGGCTGGAGCTGTTGTTGCTGCTTTTAAAGTCCGATCCTGTTTCATCTCAGGCGAGTTTGGGATTCAGATGGAACTGGTAGGGATGGCAGTGTCATCTGGATCCCTCTCTCTAGCCTGAGTTGGTCAGGACGTCCCTCATGATCCAGGCAAAAAGGGTCTGGGGTCCCAGAGATGGTGGGGGTGATAATCATGATGAGAAAGCTTGTTCCAGGAGCCTCCATCTATTTGTCTGTCTTTTCTATCTGTCCCACCCAAATGAAACCTCTTTAATAACCCAAAAAGGGAGTGATGGGTGGAATAGCCCATTCCTGCATTAATTTGTCCACCAATTGAGCCTACTGTCTGACACCATTTTTGTTCATTAATTTTTAGCTTCACATCACTTATTTTTAACAAGCATAATTTTTACAGTCTTTGGATTAAATCAGCCTACCTTTTTGGTTTAGACTAATCCAATTTCTCTGTCTAGTTTTCTTGCACCTATTCCCATCAACATTTATTACAAATTGTAACATTTTATTAACTTACACTCACTTTTTTTCAACTAACGCTCACAATTAGAGTAAATTTGTAGGCCTAATTATTGCAAGTCCATAGAGTCTTTCTCTTTGGCCAAATGCATATTTAATTATACAGTGAAACAGCTTTATCAGGAGAGAGAGTCCCACATCAGATTAACCCATAGTCCAGTAGTCAGAGCACTAACCTGAGAGGTGGGAGACCCAAGTTAAAATGCCTTCTCCCACATCCCAGGTGAATTCCCTAACCACTGGACTAAAGATTAGAAAGGAGGCCTTCCCCCTCACCTCCCCCTGTCAATTTGTGTGGAGTCAAGTATCCTCTGAGAATGCCTACTGGATCAAACTCAGCAGATGAGGTAAGTAGGGGAACACCCATCTTCAACTGGTTTGAGGATTGCACAGGGGCGTAGGTTTGAGACAAGTGTGTGGATGCCTACACTGAGGCATTGTGCACATGCCCAGAGGCAGAAACTTAGGCACTTACATTTTTGCTATAAAAGTCTCCAAAGTGCTCCCTAGGAACTTTAGGCTGCAGCTTAGCAGGTGTTTTGAGGATTTCAGTGCTGTCTAAATTTAGACTTCAGTGACCAAGTCCTGGCTGTGGCTCTGGGTCAGGGTCTGTACCCCCCCATTGCAGTACTCCTTAGAACTTCTCCCTGGTGCCATTTCCTGCAATTTTATTCTGAGTCTAACCCTATTTGAAGTTTTTTTAAAGCCCCAGCTTCTGGAGTTGAGTGAGTGCATGAGAATCTCAGCTTTATGTTTGTTAGAGTAATCTTCTAGCCCTCATTATTGAAAAGAAGTCTGAAACGTTACCAGTGTATGCTAAAGGCTTGAAAACCAGAAGGAAGATAAAGTCAGGCAGGGTTTTTTTTTGTTTGTTTGTTTTTGTTTTTTGGTGCTGGTAGTGGGGAGTTTGGCCAATTTTTGAACGCTAAGGGTTGGTGATATTTCTCCCCTATCTAAGCCCTGAATTTGTTCAAAATCTTTAGCCTTGTGAAATCTACAGGCTCACAATACAAGGTGGCGTAGCTGCTGGCAAGCTCATGATCAGCCCTGAAGGTAACACACCGCTGCAAGCTTTCTTTGCCTGAGTGATTCAATTTGGGCCAGCTCTTAGAACTGATGTAGTTTTGCCAAGCTTTTAAGTGTCTAAGCTGTAAGTAGCAATAAACAAACATTTTACAAAAAGAGAAAAGGGTCATCTAGTCCAACATACTTGCCCATGTTTGTTTTCTCAGTCATGCTATTGCATGATACCTTTGTCTCATCCTATCGAACATAGTATTAATTGTAGAATGTTTGCCTGTTTTGAAGTACAAACTTATGTAAGGGACATCCAAAGCCTTGTGTAAGAGTTATAGATGTCAGGCTAAATGTACATGAACATTGAGGTGATTTTTTATTATAAAATAAAGTGCTCCTTGTTTCTCATCAGACTTTGTATGCTGAGCTCAAGACAAAGCCTTATTAAGCCTATAATTAAGGGGGTGGGAGGAAGGATTGTTCCCAGAATAGACAAAGGTGAAAGAAATTCCTCTGTGCCTGGATCCCTCTTTCCTGCATGAAACAGGGGATCATCTATGTAACTCAGCTATGTCCAACCCTGAATACTATAGAGAACTATCTGCAGGTTAAGGAATGCGTACATGAGACAGAAACTTGGGGGATGGGGGATGGGCCAGATATATCCCTCCTGCCCCCTCCTCCCCCCCAAAAAACAAAGTAGGAGCATTTATAGCTTTTAAACCTAAGTTTGAATTAATCTTTGCACAGTGTTCCTGTACCTCCAAACCAATGCTCATTCTTTTGGGAGTTAAATCCTTCCCCTTCCCCTCCACTACAACAAAATAAATTGGGGCATATTCCCCAGGGCCCATTCTTCCCCTGTATTTATGCTAGATGTTAAAATGGAGCTTCCCCTCACCCACGCAATAATTCATTTCTATGATTCTGCCCCCCACCCCTCCTTGTTTGTGCTTTCTCTATTTGTCTGATTCCCCACAGTAACTGCAATTCCATATATAAAACTGGAGGAAAAGAAATTGAACTACATATTAGAACTGAATAGCATAGGCCATGAATCAGAAGGGTGGCAAAATCACAACCAGCCAAGGGACTCCTATCAATACAGGGCTCAAGGTTGACAAAAATAGCAGGGATGAGGAAGGAAACAGGAAAATTTAAGAGATTAATTAAAGAGCCTCCATGTGGCTATAACAGACACTAGGAAATAATTTACTTATCAGGAGGGACTGCCTGATCTCTAGAAGAAATGCAGAAGATTGCTATGATGGAAAATCCTACAGAGACAATGAAAAAGTGAGCAGAAACCCCAGCTGAACAGGCAAGACTGAAAATGACCAAAAAAATCTAGGTATATTAATAGGCTAAAACACTAGC
Source organism: Chelonia mydas (assembly GCF_015237465.2). Lineage (NCBI taxonomy): Eukaryota > Metazoa > Chordata > Testudines > Cheloniidae > Chelonia > Chelonia mydas. The sequence goes on along the minus strand of NC_057851.1, from coordinate 26,492,704 downwards.
TCACAATAAGCTGTCCAATTCCATTGCATCCAGTGACAGATTAATTCACTGCATGCAGATGAGAGAAATCCACAGCTTTGAAGTTATCCATCTGCCTTCTGGAAACACCTGCCCACCAATGTGTTCCCCTTTGAGGGTCCTTCAAAATAACATTGGACCCTCCCATATTTTCAGAAGCATGAATTTGGAGATGGAAGGGGACCAGAAAGCTGACCCTGGAGGACAAATAGAACCAATGGGACACAGGGGATAGCAAGTGTGTGGGGATATGACAGAGGCTTTCAGTGGATATTGGGAAGGTGGGAAGAGAGAAAAGGGCATTTCCCCTTTATTGGGTAAACTGTAAGGACAACAGAAAAGCCCCGTGTGCACCTGATTATCCCCTCCCCGCTGTTCTGAGAGCAACACAAGCACATCTAGCTTCAATAGCTGCAGGTGCTAAGTTCAATTTCCCATGACTTTGAACTTTGTCCAAAACTACCCCAAGTGGGACTGGATCTGTGCAACTAGATGCAGAAAGCAGGCATGTTCATGAGAAAAGCCAGAGTCAGTGGTCCTGAGCATAATGTGCTGGAGTTCATTCTGCTTGCCTGTCCCATTACACTGCTTACTCGGGGGGTGTTCTGAGACAGGGAGTAGCTAACGAAGTTGGGGGAGACACTGGAGAAGGAGGAAAAGAGGAGATACCCCACGAACACCCAAGTATCTCTGGGCCACTTACTCTGCCCATCCCCTCCAAGGAGCAGTCTGTAGGGAAGGAGGAGCTGACCAGGAGCAGACTATTGGTTTTGGACAGGGGAGCATGGCAGGAGGATAGAGTGAGCAAGCTAAGCAGCCATCATTTCTCACAGAAGGGCTGTGGGGCAGCAGCAAGCAAGCCAGCTCTGAGCTCTTTCTGCTCCTCTCCCCTCCTTCCTTCCCCTTAGTGTATGGACCCATCTTGCTTGTTCCTGCCTTCCTCCCCCTCCAAACATTACCATTGCCCTCCCAGCCAGCTCTAATCTTTCCCTTGCAGGACGCTTTCCCTGGCAGGGGTGGTTTCAGAGGTGCCACTGAAGGAACAGCAGCTAAGGTGTTTCTGGGGTTAGAATGCAGCAGGTGCAGAGGACCCCAGAAGGCAGTTGCATTTATTGAAGGAGGAGGGTGAAAGACAGGAGGAGAGCACTGAGTGAACCGGAAGCAGGATGAGCCAGAATTTATCAAACTGCAGGCAATCTGACTAAGGGCCACTCTCCTCTCTTTGAACTCCCCCCCCCCCCCAACACTGCACAAGAATCTCACACAGGCCCCCTGGGTGGGATCCATAAAGGTAACTATGCACCTAAGTCTCAGTTTTGGCTCCACTGTGATCCACAAAACTCCCACCTAACCTTGTGCATACCTAAATTTTCAGGGTAAAAGTACCCTCAGTGCCTAAGTTTCTGCTTCTGGGCATGTGCACTGCTGCCCCATTCTAGATGTCCATACCCTTAATCATTTTTTTTTGCCCTTCTCTGCATCATTTTCAATTCTAATCTACCTTTTATGAGATGGGGCAACCAGAACACTATGTAGTATTCAAGGTGTGGGCATACCATGTATTTATACAGTGAAATTATGATGTTTTCTATCTTAGTATCTATCCCTTTCCTAATGGTTCCTAAATTGTGGGCTTTTTTGACTGCCATTGCACACTAAGCAGATGTTTTCAGAGAACTATCCAAAATGACTCCAAGATCTCTTTCTTGAGTGGTAACGTATGATTTAGATCCCATCATTTTGTATCCATAATTGGAATTATGTTTCCCAATATGCATTATTTTGCATTTATCACCATTGAATCTCACCTGACATTTTGTTGCCCAGTCACCCAGTTTTGGGAGAGCCCTTTGTAACTCTTCACAGTAAGCTTTGGACTTTACTATACTGAGAAATGTTCTATTGTCTGTAAATTTTGCCACCTCACTGTTTACCCCTTTTTACAGATCATATAATAAAAGTGATTGGTACAAGGGAACTGGAGTCTGGATCTCCCACCTCCTAGTTGGCTGCCTTAACCACTAGGCAACAGGGTGAGTGTCAGTCAGTTTCCTGCACCTGCCCATCAACTCAGTGACTGCCCCATTGTGGATAAATCATTAAATAGTCATTGCGCTAGTTAGGCAAGAGCCTTCCACAGATTGCAAAACCACTTTAATTCAGAAAGGGAAAAACCATTCTTTACAGGTTTTAAAGATAAACAAGTTTTAAAGATAAAACCCCATTATAAATCTGTTACAGCTGCTGCGACAACACAAATCAGATGTTTCGTTTCAGCTGTTTTCACACATCTCAATGGCTAAAGTTTCACATCTTCAGTAGGGCAGTATCAGGAAATTTTTTGTCAACCTTTGTGAAAAGTTTGTCCTTTGTTAGTCAAAAATTTCAAAATTGGAAGTTTTTTAGCCAGCTCAGCAGATTTTAAGTGTTAGAGTTATGGCCAAAGGCAACTTATGTAAAAAGTCAAATGACTATTCACTCATACTTTTTCCTTTTTTTACTTCCCCCACCCTCATTCCTAGTCCTCAGGTTTATAGCTCCAATACTAAGCATATGCAATCCTGCTGCACATTCAGTAGATATATCTTTTGGGGTTGTTTCACTGAAAGTTTTAAATGCAAGTGTCACAGCCCTGCTAAAGCTGGACAGCCTAAGCTCCCTTGGCACCTACATTTTTACTGTAAAAGTTCCTTACGTACCTATGTTTCTGCCTCAGGGCATGTCGTGCACTGCTTCCTCACGAAAGACATCCAGGTGCCTATGCCTCAGTACATTCCTCAGACTGGATGGAGATAGGAAAAGGAGTGTCTATCTTGTCTGCTGGGCCCAATCTGGCAGATGTGCATGACTAACTCCACATAGGGGGAAGGCCCTCCCTTCTAAAGTTTAGCACAATGATTCAGTCATTCACCTAGGCTGTAGGAGACCCCCTCCCCCCGTTCAATTCTCCCCCTCCGCCTTATGAGAAGGGATTTGAATAGGCATCTCCCACCTCTCTCAGGTGAGTGCCCTAACCCCTAGATTCTCATACCTCAGGCCCACTAAACGTTTAACTATTTAGTCACTTAAAGTGGAATAGCTTTGGAGAGGGACCCAGCGCAGAATATCCCCTTGTCCAGTTGCTAGGACACTAACCTGTTCCAATCCTGTATTAGGCAGAGGGGGAATTGAACCATGATCTCCCACATCTCTGATGAGTATCCTAGCCATTGGGATAAAGATTATGAGACAGGGCCTACCTCTAACTTGTGTGGAGCTGGGCGAGCACCTAATTCATTCTTGCAAGAAACATTTTAGGTACCTACATCACCCGACTTCAAGAGTGGGTTCCAGTCTATGGATCATAAGCAGATATAGGTGCCTCTTTACAAGAGAGGGGAAGGGTTAACACTCTCTGGTTCATGTGAGCAACTCCCATTAGCTTGCTGGCTTTTCTGGATCCCATTCTTAGGCACCTATCTCTCACCATTCATTGTACAGGGAGCCTCAGTACCTAATTCAGGCTTTGTGGATCCCATTGTTAGTCCAGTATTTTCTGGGTGCTTAAAAGTTTGGCATTGTGATTCTGAGTAATGCAGCACCTAAGAGCATTTGTGGATCTGGGCATTAGTTACGAGCCCACCTAGGCAGGCTTGTTCTTCTGGGCAGTAGACAACTCTGACAAAGAATGCTTCCATGCAAATAGAGAACCATTATCAAGGTTTAACAACAGTCTTCTTTTGGCAGACCTGGATAACGGCTCCTTAGAATTTCATCCCAATATGGAGGTTAAAAAACAGAAGGTGGACTAGCCTCACAATCAAAATAGAGTTTGTAGATTGAGATTATGAATTCTCTGCATATATTTCTGTCAACCTGGAAATTGTGTGTTGTACATGGACAGATTATCCAAATTGTCACAGCATAAATTGCATTAACCTTACAACAGTCCTGTGAGATAGCCAAGAGTATTACCCAGTTTTACTGATGCCAAAATTAAGACCGAAGTTAAAAATGGGCCAAATTTTTCAAAAGTGGGCACTGAAGTCTGAGGATGAGATCCACAAAAGGTGCTTAGGTACCTACATTTGGGGTTAAGTGCCTAAATCCTAGTTGTGGCACCACTGTGATCCACAACACTACTTCTGAACTTTGTAGGCATCTAACTCCTTGGCTGCCTAAATTTTCCCTAGGTGCCCAAATTTTCTGCCTCTGGGTAGGTGCACAGGTGCCTCAATCTAGGCATCCAGATGCCTATCTCCATTCCTAAGCCCCAGAACTCTTCAGAAACCAGAGGAAGATAGAGGGTTGGCTGCCTAAGTCATGTGGGGGCCAGATCTGGTAGGTGTGCTCAAAGGCTCAAAATGTTACCACCATAAGAGGAGGGGCTGCCCATCTTAAAAGTTTTAGGTCAGTGGTTACAGCATTTACCTGGGATGTGGGAGACCCATGTTCAGTTTCCCCCTATCTGCTAGAGGAGGAGAAAGTATTTGAACAGGGGTCTCTCACACATGCGTAATCATAGAGTTGAGGGCCAGAAGGGACCACCAGAACATAGATTCATAGATATTTAGGTCAGAAGGGACCATTATGATCATCTAGTCTGACCTCCTGCACAACGCAGGCCACAGAATTTCACCCACCACTCCTGAAAAAAACCTCTTACCTATGTCTGTGCTATTGAAGTCCTCAAATCGTGGTTTAAAGACTTCAAGGAGCAGAGAATCCTCCAGCAAGTGACCCGTGCCCCATGCTACAGAGGAAGGCAAAAAACCTCCAGGGCCTCTTCCAATCTGCCCTGGAGGAAAATTCCTTCCCGACCCCAAATATGTCGATCAGTTAAACCCTGAGCTTATGGGCAAGATTCATCAGCCAGATACTACAGAAAATTCTTTCCTGGGTAACTCAGATCCCACCCCATCTAATATCCCATCACAGGCCATTGGGCCTATTTACCATGAATATTTAATTACCAAAACCATGTTATCCCATCATACCATCTCCTCCATAAACTTAGCAAGTTTAATCTTAAAGCCAGATAGATCTTTTGCCCCCACTGCTTCCCTTGGAAGGCTGTTCCAAAACTTCACTCCTCTGATGGTTAGAAACCTTCGTCTGATTTCTAGTCTAAATTTCCTGGTGGCCAGTTTATATCCATTTGTTCTTGTGTCCACATTGGTACTGAGCTTAAATAATTCCTCTCCCTCTCCAGTATTTATCCCTCTGATATAGAGAGCAATCATATCTCCCCTCAACCTTCTTTTAGTTAGACTAAACAAGCCAAGCTCCTTGAGTCTCCTTTCATAAGACAAGTTTTCCATTCCTCGGATCTTTCTAGTAGCCCTTCCTGACCCCTGCAGTTGGCTGGCTGAAACACGGACACATGAGCTTTTAGAAACAAACAAAACCAGAAGTGAGCCCCAGAGCTGTAGATATCTGCCCCCACCATCACAAGCAACCCTGTCATACAATTGCCCTTGTCCATTTGTCCAGCTCCGTCTTAAAACTAATTAAACTGTTTGTGCCCCCCCCAACTCCTATGGGGAGGAGTTTCCAGGACTTCATCCCTCTGATGGTTAGAAACCTTCTTCTGATTTCCAGCCTTAATTTGTTCATTCCAGTTTAGATCCATTTTTCCTGTGCCAACATTGTCCTTTAGCTTAAATAGTTCTTCATTCTCCCTGGTATTTACCCAGTAATGTATTTATAAAGAGCATATCCCCTCTCAGCCTCCTTTTTCTTGGTTTCTAAACAAACCAAGATCTTTAAGTCTAAGACAGGCTTTCCATTCCCCTGATCATCCTAGTAGCTCTTTTCTGCACTTGTTCCAGTGTAAATTCATCTTTGAGAATGAGTGATCAAAACTATACACAGTATTCCAAATGAGGTTTTACCAGTGCCTTATACAATAGCATTAATATTTTATTCTCTAACTCTACTGGAAACGCTTCACCTGCTCCATGCTAGTATTGCATTTGAGTTTTTCACACCTGCAGATTGGTAGCTCATAGTCATCCTGTGATCTAACCACATCCCCAGACCTCTCTCTTCTGTCGTGTCCAAATGCCAAGACCTGTGGTTGTAGCAGAAATTATTAGACCCTAAGTGATTGAACTTGCACTTTGTACTGTTGAATTTCATCCTATTTCTGTCACTCCAGTCTTTGTCATCCAGATCTTCCTGTATAATATGCCACTCATCTTCTGTATTGATAATGCCTCCTAATTTTGTATCAGCAAATTTCATTATTGCACTCCTAGTTTTTGTGCGAAGGTGATCAATAAAAATATTGACTAAGATTGATCCCAAAACCACTTCTTGAAGAATTCCACCAATAATCTCATTCTAGGCTGATAAATTCACCTTTCAGCATCTGTTGCCTCTCCCCTTTGGTCAGTTCCTTATCCACCTTACAATTCTTACACTGATCCCCATCTTCCTTAATTTAAATAATAATTTCACATGTGGTACCATGTCAACTGCTTCACTGAAGTCCATGTATATTAAATCTATTGTTTTACCCTTATCTAAAAAAAAATCCGTTATTTTCTTAAAGATGGAAATCAGTTTAGTCTGTTATGATCTACCTTTGGTAAACCCACATTGCATTACATCTTATGTCCTTAGGTTGGACATTAGGAAAAACTTCCTAACTTTCAGGGTGATTAAGCACTGGAATAAATTACCTAGGGAGGTTGTGGAATCTTCATCATTGGAGATTTTTAAGAGCAGGTTGGACAAACACCTGTCAGGGATGGTCTAGATAATACTTTGTCCTGCCTTGAGTGCAGGGGACTGGATAAGATAAACTCTCGAGGTCCCTTCCAGTCCTATGATCTCTTACCATTTACCTATATGGGTTTAATTATTGTTTCCTCACAATTTGTTCTAAAGCCTTGTACATTACTGAGGTCAGACTAACAAGTCTTTAATTGTCCAGATGCCTTCTTCCCCCCTTTCTTAAATATATATTAGCTATTATTCTCCAATCAGATGGTACTACTCCACAATAGACAGATTTATCAAAAATCCTTCCTCTCCAACTAGTAATCTTGAGTGCCAGTTCTTTCATATTCTAGGATGGAAATTATCTCATCCTTGGTTTGAGTGTATTAAATTCTACGTTTTAATTCCACCTCAAATGCAGTAATTTCCATTTCTAGACACTCATTTCCATCAGCTGTCCTGCCTTCATGCATGAGTTCCACATTATCATCCTTAATGAAAATAAAGGCAAAATATTAATTTAGCTTTTTGGGTCATACCCAGGCTATCTTTAATCTCCTTCCCATCCACACTGTGCAGCAGTCCAATCTCATCCTTCCTCATTCTTTTTATTTATATAACTAAAAACCCTATTATTAATTTTAATTGCCTTGGCAAGAAATAATTCAGCTCGACTTTTGGTAATTTATTCCTGAATTTTCTAACCTCCACAATGTAGCTTTTATTGCTGATCAATGCCTTTTTCTATTCCCTATAGCCTTTCTGCTGATGCCTAAAACTTTTTGAGGTGGTTATTCATCAAGCTGGGTCTGGACCCTTTCTTTACAAGATTTTTCCCCGGGCTTGGGATACAAATTTCAGATAAGTTAACAAAAACTGATGTGAAGAAATTCCAAGCCTCCTCCACAGTTAAGTCCTTAAGCTTTTCACATCAGCTGATGTCTTTAACAAATTCCTTTAATTTCCCAAAGTTGGTCATTTTGAAATAGTCATAGTTGACTTGGTTTTAATTATGCTTTCCTCTGTGAGTCATGGGATATTCTGATGTGAGGCTTTTTCAATCTCTGTTGTTGAAGCTCTTTATCCACTGTGGATAAATAAATAATGAAAGTGATTGGAGCAGGGGGACTAGAGCTGGGGTCTCCCACCTCCCATGTGGGTGTCCCAACCACTGGACTACAGAGTCACTCTCTTTTTCTCACTCCAGCCCAGTGACTATTTAAGTCAATATCTACCAGGGAACATCCTAGAGGTTAGTGTTAGAGCAACTCTCCTGTGAGGTAGGATTGGAATAGGAGTCTCCCTTTTCCCCCCTTCTGGCAGAGAGGGAGGAATTGAAACCTGGGATGTGAGAGCTCCAGGGAGTGCTCTAAGCACTGGGATAAAAGTTATAAAGGTAAAACAGCTCCAGCTGTTTTGCCTGGAGCAAGGCAGGCACCTAATTTCTGCAAGAAATCCACAAGTGGTACCAGGTCAACTGCTTTACTGAAGTCATCTTTAAAAAAAAAAAGAATCAGTCACCTGACTCCAGGCAAAGTTTTCCCATTCATGGAGTGCTAAACAGTGATAGGCACTTCCCTGCATCCTGGCCTCTCTCTGAGAGGGACAGAGCTTAGCATACACCCCAGTCATTGACATCTCCCATTGGACTCACTATGGTGGCTCCTCACTGAGCAGGCAGGTTTTTGTGGATCACATTCTTAGGTGTGTCTCCCCCTACGCACTGTATGGGAAGCCTAGGCACCTCCCTTGGCTTTGTGGATCAGAATTTTCCTCCTGTGATTTTCTAGGCACCTAAAAGTTGGATGCCATGACACCCAGCATTACAACACCTAAGTTCCATGCTGGATCCTAGCCTGAGGGTCTGCATTTTTGGGTGCGGAACTTGATACTGAAGTAACTTCTCCAAGGTCCCTAGGAAAGTCTGTGGCAATGTAAGTACGATTTGGAAAAGCCCCCAAGTCCTGTTTTGAAGAGTGATTTCAGCCCTTTCACTGAGGTAAGTAGGTTCCTATGTGCCTAAGTCACTCCTGAAAATAGGACTTAATGCTAACATTTCTAAAAGCACCTAAGTACCTTAGGTACAGCAAAATCAAATACATTCTATAGCCAGTAATATGCAATCTGTGCAGCTACAATAGTGCCTTACATCCTTAACTGAAGTCTGTCTCCTATATTATAAATTAGCATTTCATTAGAAGTAGTTCTGTTCATAATACATCCCAGGTGTCATGTTATGACTTGAGGACTTTTGGGGTTGTTCAGATATATAATTACTTTAAGTAAAGAAGCTGATAAGAATATTTGCAGACCACATGGAACACCACACGGTATTTCATCTGACAGGTATATTTTTACTAGTGTAGGACTCCTTGTCAGTGAGGAAGTGTTCACAGCAAGAGAACCTTTGCAGAACCCTCAAAGACAGGTGCTTAGGTGCTTGAAGACAGATGTTTAACAGTAGGGGACTGCTTGCAGAGTAATAGAAAAAGAGAGGTAGTTTTACTTTTCTTTCTACAACCTTCAGCTACACAGAGTCAAGCAGGCTTCACTCTCTCAGATGTCCCTGTCTGCACACCAATTACTTTTCTCCCTCCCATGGGAAAATAAAAAAAGACATTGTTTAAAGAGAAAGGTGTTCTTTTCACTCAACACCAAAGGACTAACTAGTAATTCTATCGATAGATCTGTCAGCAAGCTCTCCTAGCAGAAATTACAGGTTTACATGTGAGAATCAATGATGGGGGCTTTTTAAACTCAGTTTTATTTTATACAAAGAAAAATATGGGAGGTTTTAAAACAGTGGTCACCCTTAAAATAAAAGGCCAATCATCTCTGATAACTGAATAACTTTACCTCAGTGTTTGCAATGTCCTAGGTATTCCCTATGATAAATAAATGGAAGGCTAAGTAATGGTATAAGTAATGGTATAATCATATCAGTAATAAACAATGACAGAAAGGCTCACTTTGTCCTAAAGAAACCTTGTTGAGTATAATATTGTCATTAAACTTAGTGCCTGAAATTCATTGAGTCTAATTACGGAACAGGTTGGGCTGGCTTCTTGGAATTAGCCGCTTCCCTGCCTGAGAGGTCAGGACTAAGGGGCTCAGGTGACATCTTAATGGATACTTGGGTCTCATAAAAAGGGAGGAGAGGGGGTCCGTTTTGAACTAAAGGGAGTAGGAAGGCTTACATGGAAGGCCCTGAAGCAGGGTCTGGAGGAAGCTGGGTATCCTAGGGGAGCCAGCCTAAGGGCTGAATGCTCTATTCCAGAGCAGGGGAAGTCTCAAAAGGTAGCCCAGAAAAAGGCTGAGAACAAGGCCCACAGGGTGGGCTGAAGAGAAGTCCATGAAGGGTGGAACAACCTGTGTTGGGAATGTTTAGTTGAACTTTTTGTACCCTGGAAGAGGTTAAGTTTGTTACCTGGCTGGAGGGCCAAGCCATATCTCCAGAACTGACTAATGTATGGAGGTCTGATGAGACCCACCTCAGGGCAGGGAACTGAAGTGTCAGTGCTGTGTTTGGCCAGACGGGAGTGCTATGGGGCAGCTCTGTACCAATTATAAGAGGACATGGCTGCCCTGTCGTACCTCTTCTGGCCAAACAGAGCACACCTGGGGCTCCCTGCCTTAGTTTCCTGTCCTGAGGTGGGTCTCATCAGATCTCCACACATTAGTCAGTTCTGGAGATGTGCTTGGCCCTCTGGCCAGGTAGTAACCCTGCAGGCTGAGTCCCTTGAAATACCCAGCCTCCTGCAGACCCTGCTTTAGGGTCTTCCACAGTTATATCTCAGTTGCTGCAAGGGGATTATATTCTGGGATTATATTCTAAGAGGTTGACTAATTGTATATTTTTAAAGTCACTGGTGCTCAGAGCCTAGGGTTGGCACATTATGTTTAGTATAAATAAAAGTAAATCAATACACAGAACCTTCCTCAACACCCCGACTTCATGCTTCATGTTTAACCAGAACACATTCTCACACAGAGGCAACCATTTCCATGTTAGCAAAGACAAAACTGACAAACAGTAACAGTAATACCACCCATCAAATAATGAAAATAAGATGAGAAAAAAAGTTACTGCCTTTATTTAATTGCAGACAGATCCATCCAATTATTACACAGTGGTTAGCCATACAATCTTGTCAGTTTTATTGGAGATGTTTATCTTAGATTTTGCAGTGTCACCTAAACTTCCCTATATTTTCCGTCAAAAACATATTGACTACTGCAAACATGGAGATAAAGTTATGTAGTTGCCTAAGGCATTACTTACTGCAACTCATGTTCTAAAGGGTGATGATGCTGTATGACAAGTTATACAGGCATTTTATTGTTATTAACTTTGACAGAATTTGATTATTAGCCATCAAAATTATGACAATGTTTATTTTAAAGCATTTTTTTGTATTTATTGATTTAAATTTCACATAGGAAATTATGGGTGGGTCAGATAACTATTTAATTACAGCAGATGTGGAGATTCAAAAGTTAAAGCTTTGTTATTTAAACACAAGTTGTCAACATCACATCAAAATATACAAAGTAAATATCCTGAAATCTAAGGCTAATAAGTTTTCAAGAGAGCACTTCCCCTACTTTATCTGTAAATTTTAATTATTGATGGAAATTTCATTGGTTTGTGTGCCTGTGATGAAATCAGCACTAGTGTATCAAGGCCCCAGGTGACCACACCATTCCACAGAGGCAGGCCTATGGCCTCCAAGACTGGGCCTTTGACATCAGCAACCCGTCTCTCTCCAGGGAGTCACAGAGACCAGCCAAGCCAGAATCCTGAGCACAATGCTCTTTCAGTGAATATTTACAAAGACACAGGCAGATGTCTCAACAACAAGGTAACCATTTCTTAGTCACCTAGCATAGTAAATCTTATAGTCTGCAGGTTAGCACAGAGAAATGAAGGTTACGCATAGTCCATTTTGTAAGACCAGAGCCCCAGTCATGCTGTAGTGAACCCCATGTTCACGTTCTCTCTCAGTCTCACGTCCTTGGTCAGTTCCCAAGTGAGAGCTAGCAGCTTTCTCTAGAAGCCAACACTTTGTCCCCCATTTCACACATCTCCAATCCTTTGTTCTTGAGTTGGGGTCTTTGCCCAGCTTCCCTGGTAAGATGCGGGGAAATCCATCTCCCTTTGGGTTCCTGTTGCTCTGTGTGAATGTCTTGGTAATTGGGTTTTCCATTGCCTTCTTGGATTTTCCAGTTATATGGGCTCAGCCTTGGCCAGTCCCTTTTAATGACCCATTCAGGCTCAGACAGCTAGGCAACAAACACTCATTTATATCTCTTACAGCAAACTTTGTCCTTCCACCTCCCCTCAGTGGGCAGCCATGAAAAATATAGGGAAAACTGAGGCACACATCAGATTCACAAAAGTATTTCAGAAGATTCTCACTTTGTCACAGGGCCTTACCAACATAATCTGACTCTGAAAAGTAGTGGAAATTTGAAGAGACCCACCTCAGGGAAGGAAACTGAGGCAGGGAGTGCTACCAATATTGTATAGTTTGGTCAGCAGGGGACTCTATGGGGCTGCTGGTTGGTATGCTACAAGGAAACATACTTAAAGTATTTCAGTGTATATTATTGTCACTAAATAGATCATTTTGTTTCTTTATTATATAACGGGAAGCAAGACTTGATTTTCCACTTGCTGGCTGTATACTGCTGCTTTCTTAAAATGCATTCTAGGAACATTTAAGTCAACACAAAAGAGTCTAAGTATACTGTATACACTGTGCACTGGACTTCACAACTTAAGTTCTGTCAATTCATAGCAAAACCACCAAAGTATATTCCTCAGCCATCTAGTGGTATAGGTAAAACAAAACTAATTAAGAACGCATCTCAGACAATAAAATTTAGTGCTCAATTGGTAAAGTATGTTAACAAGGAGTCAACATACCATGACATTTTATAAGAATACAAAAATCCATTGAAATATATAATTTGATTAGTAAATTATAAAAAAACCAACCCAGAAATAAACCAGAAGGGAGATTGAATTTCCTGTTATCTCTCATTAATTTGCAGCAAATGAAAGTAATCTGCATGTAACCCACACACCTCCTGGGTGTGGTGCTCTGTGCAATGTAGTGGCACCAAGGCCACTTAGAGAGACATCAATGAGTCTGTTTTACAGTACACTTGTAACACCGACAGACCCTGGTTGTTGGCGAGTGGGATCGAATCTGGGACCTCTGGAGCTAAATGCATGAGCCTTTACTGCATGAGCTAAAAGCCACATAGAATCATAGAATATCAGGGTTGGAAGGACCTCAGGAGGTCATCTAGTCCAACCCCTTGTTCAAAGCAGGACAAATCCCCAACTAAATCATCGCAACCAGGGCTTTGTCAAGCCTGACCTTAAAAACCTCTAAGGATGGAGATTCCACCACCTCCCTAGGTAATGCATTCCAGTGCTTCACCGCCTTCCTAGTGAAAAAAAGTTTTTCCTAATAGTCAAACTAAACCTCCCCCACTGCAGCTTGAGACCATTACTCCTTGTTCTGTCATCTGCTACCACTGAGAACAGTCTAGATTCATCCTCTTTGGAACCCCCTTTCAGGTTGTTGAAAGCAGCTATCAAATCCCCCCTCATTCTTCTCTTCTGCAGACTAAATAATCACAGTTCCCTCAGCCTCTCCTCATAAGACATGTGTTCCAGTCCCCTAATCATTTTTGTTGCCCTCTGCTGGACTCTTTCCAATTTGTCCACATCCTTCTTGTAGTGTGGGGCCCAAAACTGGACACAGTACTCCAGATGAGGCCTCACCAATGCTGAACAGAGGGGAATGATCACCTCCCTCAGTCTGCTGGCAATGCTCCTACTTATACAGCCCAAAATGCTGTTAGCCTTCTTGGCAACAAGGGCACACTGTTGACTCATATCCAGCTTCTCGTCCACTGTAACTCCTAGGTCCTTTTCTGCAGAACTGCTGCCTAGCCACTCGGTCCCTACTCTGTAGCAGTGCATGGGATTCTTCCATCCTAAGTGCAGGACTCTGCACTTGTCCTTGTTGAATCTTATCAGATTTCTTTTGGCCCAATGCTCTAATTTGTCTAGGTCCCTCTGTATCCTATCCCAACCCTCCAGCGTATCTACCACTCGTCCCAGTTTAGTGTCATCTGCAAACTTGTTAAGGGTGCAGTCCACGCCATCCTTCAGATCATTAATGAAGATATTGAACAAAACCGGCCCAAGGACCGACCGTTAGGGCACTCCGCATGATACTGGCTGCAAACTAGACATGGAGCCATTGATCACTATCCATTGAGCCAGATGATGTAGTCAGCTTTCTATCCACCTTATAGTCCAATCATTCAGCCCATACTTCTTTAACTTGCTGGCAAGAATGGCTTAGCTAAGGCAGTAGAACAGACTCATTAATCTCTCTCTAAGTGATCTCGGTGCCACTACATGGGACAAGAGTACCATAACCAGGAGGTATGTGGATTTCATGCATTTACCATGCACTGCATGAAAAGGACATTTCTCTACTATATTTAGATTTTATATATTGTAGTTGGCATCTCTCTTACCTTGAACTGCACATCCATTTATACCAACCATTTATTGCCCTCCCAAGGATCTCCAAATTGTTTTCAATTTACTCTATCAGTCGGGTTGACTGATGTTGTTTGTTCAGACAGCAGGTATATGTGACCAACAAAAATCACACCAGTGCCAGTGACGCTTCAAAGAACAAACTTTTCAGGAAAAAAAAAAGTTAAACGTTAAAAAGTAAAGAAGTTTTAAAATACTGAATGAAAAATACTGCTTTGGATTCTATTATAACATGCACCCCAGGCCTTACATCTTAAATGAAGAATCCTGCCTACTTAAAAAAAAAAAACCCTCAAATTGCAGCTTGTACAGGCTGGGTCCTCCACACTCTTGAGCTGCAGATATAACTTTCATCTACTGCTCCACTCCCTTCAGGCACACAGTTAATTCAGGTATCCCACCATATAGTAAAAGGGGCAGGTTCCATTTCTATGTTTACATAAATACTCTATACATCCCATTGCAAAAACTAAAGAATACATACAGTAATTAATATTAAAATAATTTTAATATATTGTTACATGGCAATAGGGCTAAATGAAGAATGCAGGCCATAAGTACACAAAGGGGGACTATCTTGAGCAGCAGTCACTAGGGGAAAAAATTGGGAGTCATGGTGGGTAATCAGCTGAACATGAGCTCCTAGTCCAGGGGTTCACAAACTTGGTTTGCGGCTTGTACAGGATAAGCCCCTGGCACGCCGCGAGATACTTTGTTTACCTGAGCATCCACAGGTATGACTGCTTCCAGCAGCCACGGTTTGCCGTTCCCGGGCAATGGGAGCTGCGGGAAGGAGTGGCTGGAAGATGAATCTAGCCAAATTGAGACTGGAAATAAGGTATGCATTTTTAACAGTGAGCGTAATTCAGTATAGGAACAACTTACCAAGAGTGATGGTGGATTCTCCATTACTAACAGTTTTTAAATCAAGACTTGATGCATTTCTAAAACATGCTCCAGGAATTATTGGAGAAGTTCTGTGGCCTGTGTTATATGGGAGGTCAGATTAGATTATTACAATTGTCCCTTCTGGCCCGAGAATTCATTAATCAATTTTCTACGATGTAGAGTCATTTTATCACTTCTAGAATGCTCATGCATGCAAATCCATTAACTTCATTGGGGTCATATGGAGTATAAGGGGAGAGAACTGGAAAAAGGCAAATATAGTGCTAATCTAAAAAAAGGGAAATAAGGAAAACCTGGGGGATTTACCAGTCAGCTTAATTTCAGTACCTGGAAAGATAATGAAGCAAATAATTAAGCAATCAATTTGCAACCACAGAGAAGATAATAAAGTGATAAGTAACTGTCAGCATGGGTTTGTCAAGAACAAATCACGTCAAACCAATCTAACAGCTTTCTTTGACAGGTAACAAGCCATGTGGATAGTGGGGAAGTGGCAGATGTGATATATCTTGATTTTAGTAAGGCTTTTGATGCTATTTTGCAAGACCTTCTCAAACTAGGGAAATACAACCTGGATGGAGCTACTATAAGGTGGGTGCACAGCTGGTTGGAAAACTGTTCCCAGAAAGTAATTATCAGTGATTCACAGTCAAGCTGGAAGGGCATGTCAAGTGGGGTCCCTTAGAGATGAGTTCTGTTCTGGGTCTGGTTCTGTTCAATATATTCATCAATGATTCAGATAATAGCATAGAAAGTACACCCCCTTTCCTGGGGAGGCTTGAGAATAAACAAGATAAGCACAGAACCGACCTTGGATTTTTAAGACTCAAAAAACCCAGTCAGATTCTTAAAAATCAGAACTTTATTAGAAGAACAACAAAAGATAAGAGAACAACTCTGTAAGATCAGAATGGAAGATAATCTTACAGGCAGTCAGATGAAAACATAGAGAATCTCTCTAGGCAAAACTTTAACTTACAAAAAGACACAAAAACAGGAATACACATTTCCTCCAGCACAGCGAATTTCACAAGCCAAAACAAAGAAAACACATTCTCTAGATAGATTACTTACTAACTTTACAGGAGTTGGAGGGCTTGCATCCTTGATCTGTTTCCGGCAAAGGTATCACACAGACAGACAAAAGCCTTTCCCCCCCTCCAGATTTGAAAGTATCTTGTCCCCTCATTGGTCATTTTGGGTCAGGTGCCAGCCAGGTTACCTGAGCTTCTTAACCCTTTACAGGTGAAAGGACTTTGCCTCTGGCCAGGAGGGATTTTATAGCACTGTATACAGAAAGGTGGTTACCCTTCCCTTTATATTTATTACAGGTTGTTACAAGGAGGTTGAATTGTGGAGGTAAGTGCGTGGTTGCACAGGTGGTATTGGAGAGAGAGCTTTCATAGAATGATAGAATCATAGAAGATTAGGGTTGGAAGAGACCTCAGGAGGCCATCCAGTTCAACCCGCTGCTCAAAGCAGGACCAACACCATCTACATCATCCCAACCAAGGCTTTGTCAAGCTGGGCCTTAAAAACCTCTAAGGATGGAGATTCCACCACCTCCCTCGGTAACACATTCCAGTGCTTCACCACCCTCCTAGTGAAATAGTCTTTCCTAATATCCAACCTACACCTCCCACACTGCAACTTGAGACCATTGCTTCTTGTTCTGTCATCTGCCACCAGTGAGAACAGCCTAGCTTCATCCTCTTTGGAACCCCCCTTCAGGTAATTGAAGGCTACTATCAAATCCCCCCTCACTCTTCTCTTCTGCAGACCAAAGAAGCCCAGTTCCCTCAGCCTCTCCTCGTAAGTCATGTGCCCTAGCTCCATAATCATTTGCATTGCCCTCTGCTGGACTCTTCCCAATTTGTCCATATCCCTTCTGTAGTGGGGGGACCAAAACTGGATGCAATACTCCAGGTGTGGCCTCACCAGTGCCAAATAGAGGGGAATAATCACTTCCCTCTATCTGCAGGCAATACTCCTACTAATACAGCCCAATATGCCATTGCCTTCTTGGCAACAAGGGCACACTGCTAGATTTGGATTCTTTGACCGTGGGATGTTGTTCCAGGAAGAAGGATTACTACGAAGAGATGGGATCCACCTAACAAAGAGAGGGAAGAGCATCTTCTCAGGCAGGCTTGCTAACCTAATGAGGAGGGCTTTAAACTAGGTTCGCCGGGGGATGGTGACATAAGCCCTGAAGTAAATGGAGAAGTGGGATACTGGGAGGAAAAACAAGAAGGAAGAATCCCATGCACTACTACAGGATGGGGACTGGCTTGATAAGCAGCAGTTCTGCAGAAAATGACCTGAGAATCACAGTGGACGAGAAGCTGGATATGAGTCAACAGTATGCCCTTGTTGCCAAGAAGGCTAACAGGATAATGGGCTGCATTAGTAGGAGCATTGGCAGCAGATAGAGGGAGGATGATTATTCCCCTCTGTTCGGCACTGGTGAGGCCACATCTGGAGTATTGAGACCAGTTTTGCACCCCCACAACAGAAAGAATGTGGACAAATTGGAGAGAGTCCAGTGGAGAGCAACAAAAATGATTAGGGGGCTAGGGCACATGACCTACGAGAAGAGGCTGAGGGAACTGGGCTTATTTAGTCTGCAGAAGAGAAGAGTGAGGAGGGATTTGATAGTAGCCTTCAATTACCTGAAGGGGGGTTCCAAAGAGGATGGAGCTCAGCTGTTCTCAGTGATGCAGATGACAGAACAAGGCGCAGTGGTCTCAAGTTGCAGTGTGGGAGGTCTAGGCTGGATATTATGAAAGACTGTTTCACTAGGAGGGTGGTGAAGGACTGGAATGGGTTACCTAGGGAGGTGATGGAATCTACATCCTTACAGGTTAAGGCCTGGCTTGACAAATCCTTGCCTGGGATTGGTCCTGCTTTGAGCAGGGAGTTGGACTAGAAGCAATGAGCTTAAATTGCAGCAAGGGAGGTTTAGGTTGGACATTAGGAAAAACTTTCTAAACTGTCAGGGTGGTTAAGCACTGGAATAAAATTGCCTAAGGAGGCTGGAGAATCTGAATCCTTGGAGATTTTTAAGAGCAGGTTAGACAAACACCTGTCAGGGATGATCTAGATAATACTTAGTCCTGCCATGAGTGCAGGGGACTGTATTATATGACCTCTCCATGTCCCTTGCAGTCCTGTGATTCTAATGTAGTTCATTATGGCCTTGATCCTGCAAACAGATGCTTGGTTTTATATATATGTGAGTAGTCCCATTGAGTAAATATCTGCACAAGCAGTGTATTGAGTATACTATTCTGAGAAACAATGAAAACAAGTAATCTTTATTTGAAAAACTCTGGTGATTGTTTATTGATTAAGCAACAGTTTAATAATTTTTTTAATGAAAATTTAGGAAAAACAAGATTAGAGGTGGCATACAATGGCATCCCAAAATGCTTATGCATCAGGCACTCAGAGTATATGGAATGTTCTTTTTTGCTGTCACTTGTATTTTTTGATGTTGGTACCTTGGCAATGCTAAAGAACTTTCTATTGTTTTCTCAGGTGAGAAATATTCATGTGTTAATTGCACAACAGAATGGACAAGCATGATCCTGTTCTTGATCAAAGTCCCACCTACAAAATGGCTAAAAGACTAGAGTGGCTGTTTTTCTTTTGGATTTTTATATATACTTTTAATATAATATAGATATATGTGTAGCTTTAACTCAAGAGCAAAGTTTTCAGAAATTCCTTAATTACTTAGAAGCCTAAGTCTCATTGTCAGTAGTGACTTGGACTCTTAGGAGACTAATCACTTTTGAAAATGGAACTTCCATGCTTTTAAAAATTGCATCCCAGTTAAAGAAAGACCTAGAGTTTTGCGATGAAACATTGAAATCTTGATCCAAACCCTCTGTAAATTTGGTGTGAGGGGAGAAGTTTGGATCCTATATTTCAGTTCAAGTCCATCATATTTTTCCTCTTCTCATATGATGGTGCAAGGCTAGCAGAATTGGCCCACTCTGTTATTATATTTCCATATATTATATTATTATATATGCCTTCTAGTTGAATCACCTGATGGTTATTTTAACCAGCCAAATATCTCCCTCAGCTGGAGTTCTATAGCCTTCAGTTTCCTCCCCCTCCCCAGCAGCCTCACATGGTCTGTCTATACAGCAAAGAAAAACCCCAGGGCTGGACAATATCAGCCGACAGGCTTATGTGGTTTGGTTGGTTTCATTGTTGTGTAGACTTCCAGGCTTGTACTGGAGCCTCGCCTCTGGAAAGTGGGAGAGTCCCGGAGCCTGTGCTCCAGGCCAAACCCAGAAGTCGACACAACAATGAAACAGCCCTGCAGCTTGAGCCCCACAAGGCTGAGTTAGGTGGCATAGGGCAGTTGTGGGTTTTTCTTTGCTTTGTAGACAAACCCACAGTGTTCTCTGTTCCTCTGCTGTGTTAGTTACTTCAACAAAATATGCTACTGTTCTTTGCTACTCACCTTTTTAATCTTAGTTTGAGGTTGAATCTATCACGATAGACAATATATACAAAATACTTGTTTTAATAGGTGTATTGTACTTAGTCTTTTACATTATGTGTAGGAAACAGGGCTTGTATTCCCTTACACTATCACCAGTAAAAATTACCCTTGGCAGATATCAGTGCAACATAGAGAGCGACCTTGTTGGACCTAGAAATGTTGCTGTTTGTGTAGCTGCTATTTCAAGGTGCCCAAGCTCCCCTACAAATCATATTTCTTTCCAAGGAAATGTAAAACTTCAGCCTCTATTATCATTCATTTAATTTGTTATTTTCCTTTTTGTTTGCTACAGTATATAATCTGCAGCCTTACCCTACACTTTTTCTTGTTTAGCAGTTCCATGTTTAGATTTCATTTTAGGTTATTAAATTGAAAGTTAATTTGATCTTTAATTTCATGCCATTCGTGGATGGTTTTGTAATTAATAGCCTGAAGCTCTGTGAATGCTCATTAACATTTTGACACCATTTTGGAGAAAGGTATCATTAGTTCTACTCAAAATGAATAATATCTAAAGTTTCAGCCACTACAGGATTCTGACACTGTTTTTTTAAAATTCTGTGCAGTTTTACTTTGAGAAAGAGGACTGAAGTCAGATATAGAATGATCACTTTGTGAAATGTGTTCATCCACAGGCAATAGGATATCCTTTTCCTGTGAGAGTTCATTTAAGAACAGAGTAATTGTTTGGATTCACCCACATAGTTGTCATTGGGGCATTTAGTGCACTGAATGAGATATACAATATATTGTGATAGGCATGTGCAGGATCCATGGATTTTGAAAGGTGGGTTGTGGGGGGTGTTGAGCATTGTAGGAGCAGAGATATAGCTGCAGGTTTTGCATCTGTTGTTCTGGCAGGGTCTGGTGCCACTTTAAGTTGGTATGTCAACACAAAGTAGAAGAAAAAGAAGGAAGACTTAGAAAAGAGCTATAGAACAAAAAACCTTCACCGTTTGAGTATTGTTGAGGGTCTAGAGCAGTGGTTTTCAACCCTTTTTCATTTGTGGACCTGTAAAAAATGTCAAATGGAGGTGTGGACATAGTCTGCAGATCCCCAGAGGTCTGCAAACCACAGGTGGAAAACCACTGTACTAATTTATATTTGATTTACCAAATCAATTGTAAATTTACATGCATGTGTATGTATGTATACACTTCTGTATGTAGTAATATATTAAACATGTTCTGGAATCCCTGATGCTGTTTACAGGGTAATATTTGACTTAAAATAGATCTGCATTTACAGTTCAGACTATTGGATAATATTGGGAGGAGAGGAGTGGATGGACCTGAAGCCATCAGGGATCTGTCTGGGCCCACAATGACTTGTTTTAAGTCTGTTATTTTTTTTTTCCTGTTACAAATATATTTTGGAAGACACAGAATATTTAACTATAGATCTCTTTGTATACCTGACACCCTTAGAGGCTCAATTGAAGGCATAAATTCATTCATAACATCATGTATGTATAAATACAGACCATATCAAGAGATGTGGTTTTATAGCCAGGAAAATATGTATCTTTAGAATAAAGGTTATATATCTTAACATTCCATCCAGAGACGTTGCTGTGTGGTGACTGGAAAACTATGCTAGTTAGACATATGGACAAATCCACCCTACATAAGACCCAGCTTTCAAGGCACAATAAGCCAACCCAAATTATTAATAAATTAACTTGATTTAAAAAGATATAGAGACTGATATACCAAGGAGTGTGACTATACATCTTTCTTTAGAGTACATTCATCTTACTCCGGAATTTTTTTTCTTAGGTCTTCAGAACTGATTCCAGCATGCCTAGAAGCAACTATTGATACTAATTTCAGATCATGCTCCAATTATATTTACTATATAGGATAGTTATACATAATTAAAATCTAGGTGGAAGCTGAACACTCTGCCACTAAAATATGCAAAATTTTGTTCCACAGTTGATTGAGTAATCTCTAACTTCACTCAAGAAAATAATCAGTTACTTTACATACTATCTTTTGGGAAGCTCTGAAAACTAATGTAAGGGGTAAATGTGCAAAGTAAGCCTCCCAAAAGAAGAAAAAGACTCAAGTTATTAGATTCTCTTCCCAAGGATATAGATGAGCTGCAGAAAATGCACAAGATTGACCCAAGTAATAAAAATCTCCTACATTCTCTAATCAGTGTAAAAATATAACTATAATCCAGCCAAGTCAAATTTATACTCAGGGTCAACCAAAGATATTATGAATGAGGAGATAAAGCAGGTAAACTTCTTGCCAGAAGAAGACTTAAGATGGAATTTGCCAACAACAATATTTTCCTTATTACAGGAAGATGGTAGTGCCATCCTTGAACAAATAGATATACATAATCAATTTAAGCAATTTTATCAAGCTTTATACAAATCAGATAACCAATCTGAAAAATAAATAGATCATGTCATTGAAGGCCTACCTTTTAATACCCTAACTTCAGAACAAGTATTTATGGACAAAGTTTTCACAACACAAATGACCAGACCTGCTACAGCAATATGAATTCTGGCAAGGTCTCTGGGATTGATGGCTTTCCTTCAGATTTCCACATACACACACACACAAAAACTCCACACACATTTTGTAATCAGTTATCTTCTATTCTTCCATAGGTCTTCGCTGAAACATTAAAAAAGGGAACCATATCTGCTTTAATTACTTTAATATTAAAGAACAAAGATAGTCAAAACTATGCCCCATATCTCTAATGGGCAGGCTGCAAAGTAATTGCAAAAATTTTAGTGACATGACTAAACATCATCCTATCATTTATAGACATGCAGATCAGGAAGGTTTCATTAAAGGAAGAGTGGCTACTGATAATACCAGAAAAATCACTCATTTGATCCAGCAAGCTCAGATGTTTCCTCCATAGCCTTATCGCTAGATATAAAGAAATTTGATAGGGTTGAATTGTCTTATCTAATGGCTCTTCAAATAAATAAATCAGATTTGGAGCTGTGATACTGGCAAACCAGGTGCCAGTTTACGCCAAGGGCCTCATGTCTCACTTGGATACTGACAAATACACAACTAGAACTAGTCTGGCTCACCTGTGTGTTAATATTGTTAAAATAGGTATTACAGTTACAAAAATGTGCTTAGTGTAGAGACTTTATTGAATGCTTAAGCTATTGCATGCATTAAACCTCACTTATAACCTATGTATCCATCCCATATTGTAAGGTAATAATTCTCTACCTCTGTAAATCACTAGGCATGCCAGAGACATGAATTAGTGTGAAATGCTGGTTTCCAACAAAAGGTGTAGGGTCCTGTGGAACAGAGGTCCACTGAAACCAAATGAACCATTGTGGAACATCAGAGGACAAATACTTTGTTGACCGCTATCCCACATACCCCATGAAAAGGGTCAGGCAAGTGAAATCTGCCCATCCACTGAACTGGCAGCTCAAAGAAGTGGGAAAGAGAATAAAATTCCCTAACAAGGAGAAACAGTATCTCTAGGACACTTAAACACTTGAGGGCAAGGTTTTCTAGGCATAAGCAAGCTATCTCCAGCATTTAAGTACTTAAGAACGGCCATACTGGGTCAGACCAAAGGTCCATCTAGCCCAGTATCTTGTCTTCTGACAATGGCCAATGCCAGGTGCCTCAGAGGGAATGAACAGAACAGGTAATAAAGTGATCCATCACGTTGGCCATTCCCAGCTTCTGGCAAACGGAGGCTAGGGACACCATCCCTGTCCATCCTGGCTAATAGCCATTGATGGACTGTGACGGGGTGCTGAGTGAGAATCTCTTAATCAGCCCCTGCCACTCCAGCCCCAATCAAGGGGAATGGATTGGGGCTGGTTGGGTAGCCCTGTGTCTACCTAGTAGTGGGCAAAGCCTGCCAGCCTCATTAGCCAGGGCTATAAAGGCTGGGAGGAAGCCAGCAAGAAGGGGGTGCATGGGGGGGTGGGGGGAGACAGGCCAGGCACAGCATAGGGGGAGGTGGGAACCTTCTGGTCTGTTGCTGGCCAGGTCTGCACTTGGCAAAATTGGCTGCGAAACCTGTACATAGATGGAAAGTGGTAGCAGGAAAAAGACTATAAATAACACTGGTGTTGCATCAAGCTGAGACGTTCCTGACTGATTGGAGAGGGCAACAGGGGCCAAAACCAGAAGGGCCCAGCGTGAGCCTCACTACTTGTGGAGGCTTGTCTGGGATCTGAAGCCAGCACAAGAGTTTGATGGCTCGGAGATGGAGGGAACCCTGCAGTGGCTAGCAAAGCAACAGGAGGAGATGCAGAGGGTGCTGCAAGCCTTCCAGCAATCCCATCAGCTAGAGAGGCAGGCCTGGCAGGCAGAGCAACAGATAACTTTCCAGGACTTTAGAAAGGAGCACATTAAGTGGAATAAATCACAAGCAATGGATATGGTCAAAAGACCAGATCCTTCTTAGTTTCAGCATTTTCCATTTCACATATGAAATAGAATCACTTATTTTGGAAGGCACTTCAGATTCTTAAACCTTGGGTTGAGTGCTGTAGCTATTTTCAGAATTCTCACATTGGTAACTTCTTTGCATTTTGTCAAATCTGCTGTGAACGTGTTCTTAAAATGAAGAACGTGCTGGGTCATCGTACAAGACTGCTATAACATGAAATATATGGCAGAATGTGGATAAAACACAGAGCAGGAGACATACCATTCTCCCACAAGGAGTTCAGTCATAAATTTAATTAATGCATTATATTTTTAAATGAGCGTCATCAACATGGAAGCATGTCCTTTGGAATGGTGGCCGAAGCATGAAGGAGCATACGAATGTTTAGCATATCTGGCATGTAAATACCTTGCAATGCCAGCTACAAAAGTGCCATGCAAATGCCTGTTCTCACTTTCAGGCGACATTGTAAATAAGAAGCAGGCAGCCTTATCTCCCATAAACGTAAAACAAACTTGTTTGTCTTAGCGATTAGCTGAACAAGAAGTAGGCCTGGGTGGACTTGTAGGCTCTACAGTTTTACATTGTTTTGTTTTTGAATGCAATTATGTAACAAAAAAAAATCTACATTTGTAAGTTACACTTTCACGATAAAGAGATTGCACTATAGTACTTGTATGAGGTGAATTGAAAAATACAATTTCTTTTGTTTATCATTTTAGTGCAAATATTTGTAATAAAAATATGAAGTTAGCTCTGTACACTTTGTATTCTGTAGTAATAGAAATCAATATATTTGAAAATGTAGAAAAACATCCACAAATTTAATAAATTTCAATTGGTATTCTATTGTTTAACAGTGCGATTAATCACGATTAATTGTTAATCGTGATTAATTTGTCACTATTTAGTTGTCTTTGTTCATGTGATGTAATTTAATCGGACTTTTGTTTATTTATCCTCAGTTCCTCTTGTTCTTTATCCTCTGTTTACTAGGATATAGATATACCTTGGAGGAGGATTTATGAAAAGGATAGTCTTTCTGAACCATGTGCTCCTCCACATCTGTCAGTTTTCCTCAGCCCTTAGTTATAAACCCCTCTAGGACTGTTTTAATTTTACATGCCAGCAGTCTGGTTCCATTTTGGTTTTGATGGAGCCCATCTTTCCTGTATAGGTTCTTCCTTTCCCAAAAGGTTTCCCAGGTCCTAATAATCTAAATCCCCCCTCCTAACACTATCATCTCATCCACCCATTGAGACCCTGTAGTTCTGCCCGTCTAACTGGCCCTGCATGTGGAACTGGAAGCATTTCAGAGAATGCTACCATGGAGGCCCTGGACTTCAATCTCTTACCTAGTAGCCTAAATTTGTTCTCCAGGACGTCCACTACCATTCCTCACGTAGGGAATACCATATGTTGTGAAGATTTAATTCTCAAGTTATCCTCATATAGGTTTCTCTCACAGGCAGCACATCTCCACACATTCTCATATTTCATAGAGTGAAGCCAGAAAGGCCGTTTCTGATTTATTTAGTTGTAAAGATATGAAAGTGTCAAATCTAAGGTAATGGGAATCCTTTGTAATTTTTAATATCCTTGATGAACATGACCCTTTACAGTTTTTCACAGTAGATGATTTTGTATTCCTCTCAAGAATACTGTTACAGAGTTTCAGTTGGCACACCAAAAATTGCTTTTGCGTTGCAAAGTGAATATAGATAAATCTACTTATGAAAACAATTTTTACGATTTTAATATATGCATACCACAACTACTCCTCATTTTTTAAAACATGAGAGACATGCAGAGATTAGACAGAAACTATGAGACATGTAAACAGATTGACAGAATTTCAGTGAGAAGCCTGGCCTGTGATTAATGATCCCCTTGCACGAATGCTCGTTTTCTTCAAAAACCTGGTATATCTTAAATTTAATATAGAATTTAAAACAAAACTGTTTGCTTTCAAGTGAGCACTGGGAGTTAGGGCAACTTTCAAAAAGTGTCCCTGCATGATTGCATCCCCTACAGTAATGAGTATTTCTGGTTTGTTAAACCAATGCAACACCAGTGGGATTATTTTTGACCTCTGTGCCCAGATTTGTTTATTGTAGGGATGAATTTTTTGTTCCTTACTCTGATAATCATAAAATAAAAAGTCATTATTCAAGAGTTAGAAATCATTATCCTAAATCTGAACTGTGTCTAACTGGTAGACAAATTTTAAAAAGTCTCACTTCAGGTTTTGCTATATCTCAATAAAAAAAAATATAGAGAGTATTCACCTAAATTTAGTAACAGGGTCAGACTAAACTCCTTGGTGACAGCGGCCATCTTTTTGTTCTGTGGTTGTACAGCATCAAGCACAATGGGGTCTGGTCTATAACTGGGGCTCCTACGTTACTATGGTAATTCAAACTGTGAGGAAAGAGACTTTTTTCCATAGGAGTCTATAACCCTCTTATTGATAAAAGAAAAGAAGTACTTGTGGCACCTTAGAGACTAACAAATTTATTTGAGCATAAGCTTTCGTGAGCTACAGCTCACTTCATCGGATGCATTCAGTGGAAAATACAGTGGGGAGATTTAAATACACAGAGAACATGAAACAATGGGTGTTATACACGCTGTAAGGAGAGTGATCACTTCAGATGAGCTAATACCAGCAGGAGAGTGGGGGCAGGGGGAAGAAAACCTTTTATAGTGGTAATCAAGGTGGGCCATTTCCAGCAGTTGACAAGAACGTCTGAGGAACAGTGGGGGGCGGGAATAAACATGGTGAAATAGTTTTACTTTGTGTAATGACCCATCCACTCCCAGTCTCTATTCAAGCCTAAATTAATTGTATCCAGTTTGCAAATTAATTCTAATTCAGCAGTCTCTCGTTGGAGTCTGTTTTTGAAGTCTTTTTGTTGTAATATTGTGACTTTTAGGTCTGTAATGGAGTGATCAGAGAGATTGAAGTGTTCCCATAAAGTTTAGTGGGATCTGTAGCCAGATATATGTGAACAATCTTAATCTGGCCTCAGTGTCTATACAGCATAAAATTCCTTATAGTCAATAGAGTCCTTACTCATACAAGTCAGGACTACTCACATGAGTAAGTTTGCAGGATCAGGTCACAATACAGCACCAGCCTTCAAGTTCATAAAATATTATTATGGTGCAGAGAAAGAAATTACATGGGACTGTCTAAATTAGAATCTCATTCTCCTACTTTTAATAATAAATGACCCTCTCTCTTTACTTCATTGCAGACATGTCTGAAGAATGCCACACCTATTCTTCATTGAATTACTCTTCATCCCTTCCTTCCCACACAAGTGCTCTCAAGAGGGTCTCAAGTTTAAAACTGTATGCACAGAGAATGAGAATCCTCTCAGCACTCTACAGCCTTTTATCATTTTTATAACTAATACATAATTCACCTTTAATGCTAGAATGATTCAGAGCCTAATTGCTGCTATTTCTTTTTCAGTTTTCTTAATTACCATCATCCTTTAAAGTGTTTACTCCCCATTATGGGTTATATTTTGTAATCACAAGGCATCAGTTCAGGGAAGCATCCCGATTCAGGCCAGCATGTAAGCATATGCTTAAGTCCCATGGAAATAAACAGGATTTAAGTATATGCTTAAACTTCTGCATGTGTTTAAGTGTGTTACTGAACTGGAGCTGTAGGGCCTCATTAACAGTTTAATTATAGTGGAGGAGACTCGCAGAGGCGTAGAGGACAGTTAGGTGTGCAACTCCCATTGAAAATCAGTAGGAATTGGGTGCCTTTGAAAAGCTCTCCACTCTTTTTTTCTAGTTTGTCAAGGTTATGGAAAGTTTTCCCCTTCATTCCCCTCTTTTTCCCCCCTTCTGCCTCCACACTGAGGCCAACTAAATGCATCATCCAAGATTGGTTAGCTCAGATAACTTCTTTATGAAGTTGGAAGGCATTTTATCTCTACCCAACCTCAAGGCTGCTCTTAGGGAGCGAGTACAAGTTTGTAAACATAGTGATCCATTATCAAAACCAGGAGAAACAACATCATGCAGTCATAAAATCCAAAGTAATCTATCTTTATTACTGTCTACCAAGGGCTGCTTTTTTTTGGCAGCAATTACTGTGAAAACCCAGCCAGGAGCTCTTTGGTATGTATTAACTGGGGTGTGAATCTGAAAGAGATGGCAATTCTTAAAGCCAGCCCCTTATTCTGGAAATAACAATTTATCAAAGTTATTTAAAAAATATTGGTACATTATGCATCTTAACATATGCCAGGAAAATGCATTACCGTAAGAAAGCATGAAAACAAGTGATTAACAAAGGACTCTATTTGAAGGCACTTAGCTCAGAGTCTATCTTAATCTTTTTGACTTGGTTTCTCTGGGACAGATGATGGTTATGCCAGTGCAGGAGAATCCAGGGACATGGAGAAAGGGCATATAATTAATTGTTTCCTACTTCACCATTCCCATGCAGGAGAAGCCAAAGGGACATAGCCACTGAAATCCAACATTTAAGTGCCACCAAGGTACTAAAAACCCTACTCAGCTGCTACTGTCACCCTGGAGGCATCTACATTTCTGCTGATGGGTGTGTGCAAAGTGCCTAAGGCCTGATGTCATCACATAGCTTGGCATGTTAGCTCACTCCTCAATTCTAGCAGGATTCTCACATTAAGTGTACCCTGCCTGACCTGGTAAGTGTGTTCAAAGCATGTCTACTGATCAGGCCCCTCACAAAAGACAACCATGGGTGAGAGAGGGAGTGAGATTCATTATAATTAAGAGCCCAGAGTTAGGGACACTCCCCAGGATGTGAGAGACCCAGATCTGAATCCCCAGCCTGCCTGAGTTAGAGCAGACACTTGAACACAAATCTCCTATATCCTCGGGTAGCTCCCTTAACACCAGCCTACATCTATCTTACTTTAAATATTCTTTGGGCCAGAAAGACATTTTTACAAATTAGAACAGCTTCAACAGGGGTAATTGAGAGACACTCATCCCAAAATAGCTAATAGCCTGGTAATGAGGACATGCTCCTAGGCAATGGGAGACCTGGGTTCAAGTTCCTGCTCCAAATGAGGCAGAGTAGGACTGGAAAATAGGTCTTGTCCATTTTGCAAGAGCGTGCTAACCACTGAGCCATTTGCTATAATGGGATGTGTCTGTGGTCCCCCCGCACCCTCACCTCATAAGAAAGGTGCCTAAGCCAGGTCAGTCCTAACTCCAAGACAGGGATCCCGGTTAAGAATCACAAGTGGAGGGTGATGCCTACATACTTTTGAGTGGCAGGGCTTAGGACACACCCCTCTCCTATGCATTTCACTCCTGGCTAGCTTAGGTTGTTCCCTGCTCAGCATGCTGGTTTCTATTAAGCCCTCTCTTAGATGCCTAACTCTTTTCATACAATGCCTGGGTAGCTAACCTGGGGCTCTGAATTCCACTAGATGGCAAGGCATGTAGGATCTGGACATTAAAGCTGAGTGTTGAAATGCCAAAGTCTCATTTGAAGATCTAGCCCCCTGATACTACAATTCCTGATTGCAAGGGGGAAAAGGCTGCCGGCACCAGCAGTCATGTTTAAGGCCTAAAAAGGGTATTTTCATGAGAAATTTAGATCTGGAAACACCAGCAAATAACTGGAGGGTGGCTCCCTAGGAGAATGCATGCTATATCTCTTACGAATGTGTAAGGAGGGCTGTCAGTGAATGCACTCCTGAAAACATTATATAGGTTCCTGGCCTCTACCGCCTCAGTGCCTCCAGTCCTGGTTTATTGTGCAATGCACCTCTCCTCTCCTGCCCACACAGGCTCTCAGGGTGATAATAGAGCTCACTATGTGCTTGAATAAACCCTCTGGCTGTTTAGTGTCCAGTAAGAAGAGCATGAGATCTATATCCACCTATTAACATCTGGATTTGGTTTAGCTGACCACAAGAATTAATATCATTCTTATACATGGAAAGAGAATGACTGCTTTTCTCTCTCAATTAAATCCTTTATTGCCTATTGTGATTTTTCACATAGCATTTGACAACAAGCTTTCAGCAGTAGATAAGTGTGTCTAAATACTATGGTAGAAGGTGATAGATGCCTGAAGCAAAGACACCTATTTACTTACAGTATATTTGTTTTATAAATCAACTGATAACTTAGAAGTTATTGCCCTCAAATCAGTACTAAAAACATACCCAAGAATTTATCTGAAGGAATTACAGACACCCTTAGAGACCTGGCCCACAAACAGGACAGTAGGCAAATAATAAGTAATGCAATATATTTAAAAAAAAAGTTTCCAGTTTGAAAGGAATATTGAGAATTGAGCAGCAGGACTATGCGCTAAATGTCATGATTTAGGATGCAGCATTCATTAAAAGATAACTGATTTGAAGTCATGTTAACTATAAGAACCCTGTGTAGACTATTCTCTATTTGTAGACAAGCCATGTTCCATCGTATCTTGTGCACTGGCCGTAATCCTATTAGGACCAAGGTTAACCCCTGACTAGTTGACATTGTTGAATACAACATATTTCTGTCTTCACCGACAGCAAAGCCAGTCCGTATTGTGCTAGTTAACACACCTGTTCAAGGCCATATTCTAATGATGTAATTTTCAAGCGAAGGAAAGTCCTGTTTGAGCACTAGGAGAACTAGATTATGTCACTGATGGTGGCAGATTAGTTGGTGGCTAGGACCCTATAAAGGCAAATCAAAGTACTAGGTAAAGTGGCAGCAAAGGGACAGGCTGTAAAACTCTAGAGAGGATTTCAGTGAAGGGGAGGTGATATTAGGAGGAACAAAGGAGAAACAGAAGGGTTGAAAGGCTAGCAGACATGTACGTATACAAAATGTGTTGGTCGTCTGTACTTGAGGTGATCAGAATAAAAATCCATTCCCATTAAAAAGACGACTAATATCAGTAAAACAAAATCTTAAAGCAAGTCAGGAAATTACAAACTTGACAAGATATTTTGCAGACATACATTCAAATTCAAAAACAAGTGTCAATGCACATTGCTTGTGTGTTTTCTTTTTGAATATTGAAGGATGAAAGCTCTGCTACCAAAAATACGCTGTAAGGGCTTATTAGCTGACCCCTACTTTCAGAACAACTCAGCGAATAACAGGCCCTCTGAAATGAATAAGGTTATCACACCTTACTGTGAGTGAAAGTGAGAGTGGTAAAATCTAGCCCTAAAAATGAATGATAAGTTTGACTCTGCAAAAGTGAACGTCATTGTGGAATCAGCATCTACTTATTGGTTAGTTAAATAATTCATCCAATAGAAGAGCAAATACAATCCCACATCATGTATGTCACCAACCAAGACCATTGTCAATTGTGAATATTCTCAGTAAAGTGTCTGAAAGATCTGAAAAGCTGCAAATTTACTGAATAAATTCACAAATATGGTTTGAATATGTGATACAGCATGGCCAGAGGGCAGCAGGAGAATGTTAGAAGGGAGCCTTATTCCCTGTAGAGGAATAAGATTGCTATAGATTAATTAAAGCACCCAAAGCCAATTAAAGTACCTGAAGCCAGTCACGTGATAAACCCCCCCGCTTCAATCAGACAAGGGGAGGAGTTGAAGCAGAGTGGATTGATGTTGGAGTAGAGAGCAGTTTGGAGGGAAGCAGAGGAGAGTTTGGAGAAGTGCTGCGGTGGTCTAAGAAGACCAAGACCCTAGGTAAAGGGACACTTGGTTTGTGCAGAGGGAGAGCAGGAAGCCCCACAAGCTGAAGGGCAGGAGAGGGAAGTAGCCCACGGGAAGGAACCACTAGTTCAAATGGTTTACTACTATCCCTTGGGCCCCTGGGCTGGGACCCTCCCTCTCCACTCCCCTCCTCTAGGACACTAGTGGGGCAGTTAATACCCCAGGTCAGGGGCAAGAAATGGTGCCCTCAACGCCTCCCCCCCAAGAAGAGAGAGCGCAAGACCCATCGCAGTAGTGCCGGCAATTTGCCACAGATAACACATTTGAGAAATTTGTGGTCTGTTTGCAGGCAATTTTCAGAGGGAGAGCAGCAGAATTCCTATAAGTGATTTGCTCAGCTCTGATATTTAGCTATTTAAGTTATTCTAATTTTTAGAGTTTTTCTTTAACTGTCTAGATATCCATTGGAAAACTAGCACAAGACATGGGACATCTAGTAAATTCCTGAGTGGTGTCTGAGAAATTTACAAAAAGTTGAAGCAGCAGTTAGGAAAAACTTAAGATTTAATAAGAACAGGAGTACTTGTGGCACCTTAGAGACTAACCAATTTATTTGAGCATAAGCTTTCGTGAGCTACAGCTCACTTCATTGGTTAGTCTCTAAGGTGCCACAAGTACTCCTTTTCTTTTTGCAAATACAGACTAACACGGCTGTTACTCTGAAACCTGTCATTAAGATTTAATAGTAACCAACAGGAAAGAATTGACTGAGAGCCTCAAAACTGGAAAGGCAGATGATTTTGTAATGATAGGTTATACAGTACTAAATAAGAAGTGTGAGGGTAACAAAGTAAGGATAATGGATTTCAAAAAGGCAGGTTTAGAACCTAACATTAAGCCTGAGTAAGTTACTATGGACAGAAGATATTTTGAGTAGAGGGTATGTAGAATAGAGGGAAGTTTCTAGTGGTCTAATATTCAAGGCACTGCAGAAAACCATCCCAGTTGGAAGGGGGGGGGAGTACTAAAAAGAAAATTGTGGTTACATCCAGGAGCCTTTTAAGGACCTGAAAATAAAGGGAAAATTACAGATGACTAGTATAAAAGTACAGTGAAGACTTGCAGGTCAAAGTCAGAAAGTATCTAATTTTGTGCCTTTACCTATTAGCAAAGGATGAATGGGGAAGAAAAGTATGTAAGAAGCAAGAGAGTGCAAAAAGTGGAGTTCAGGTCTGTTAATAGCTACATTTTTCAGTCTTGACTAAAAAAGAAAAAAATAGTAAATAGGTGCTTAATGCACTAACAGGGAACAAGGAAAGAAAGATCACGAGGCAGAATCGGGAAGGGAGAGATTAAAGGTTACTTTAATGTAACCAGTAAGGGGCTACTGGGGGGAACTTGCTGAAAGTAGAATTGAAACTACTAGCAGTTATACTTGAGACCTTCTGGAGGACAGGTGAGCTCCTAAAGGGGTGGTTAAAGGGTAAACATAATAGAATACCTAATTTTTAAGGAGGGATGACTTGGAGAATTTGAGCCCTCACAGACACCATACTTCCATCGAATACAAAGAGTTCCATGTGACCCTGTTGACTTTGATGGGAGTTCTATGTGCAAAGAGATAGGAATATTAGACCCTTAGAGACCAATGTGTTTAGCTCTCAGTGAATACCTGGTTAATTGTTAGAAAAATGAATGAAGCAGTCAATTTGTAAGCAGCTAAAAGAAAGTCAGAAATGCATCTGAATTAATCAGGAATAAGTTATACTGAAACATAACTTCTTCCCCTGAAAACTAAAAAAAGGTAATAAAGGAAATGCAGTGGCATAGTGTATGTTGAGTCAGATTCTTCTCTAGATCAGCATTGTAAGTCCTAATAATTGCATTGACTATTAGTTACTCTGGTTTTATACTGGTGTAATGGATCAAGATCTGCCACCTTGCTGCATTAAAGCTCTTGACACCATTTCATATGTCATCCAAAAGATATGAGAAATCTGAAATGGATGGCTTCACAATTGGATTACAGATTTCCAACTCAGTAAATATTAATGGCCAAGTATGTGGAAAGTTGGACCAAGGAGGACTGAATGGAGTCCATCAAGAATCAATTTGAAATTGAATAGGATTCAGTATTTTCATTAACTACTTACAGGATGGAATGAAGAGTGTACTCGTCAGCTTCCCAGATGTGGATGATGCAAAGCTAGGAGGAATCAAGTACTTTGGGCCATAGGATTACGTACAAACTGTTAAACTGGAAAAATAGGGGAAAAAACCCAGAACAATGCAACAAGATTCAGTAAAGAGAAATTAAAATTGGAAAGAATAATCAAATACAGAATGGAAGAATACTGGCTAGGTAAGATAACAAGTTGACAGTGTGAGGCTGTTTCAAAAATTAACGTTTTACTGAGCTGTATTAGTAACAACTACTGAGTAAAACAAAATGAGGCAATTATTCCAGTAAACTTGGAACACTGGTTTGGCCTCAATGGAGACCCATACTAAGTTTTGGACATTGCATTTGGGACGCACAAATTGGAGGAAGGCAAGATTGAAGCAAATGAAAAAATATAAAAGTTTATAAAACAAGAACAGTGAGAAGGTACTAGGAGAACAGGAAGTGGTCAATTTATAGACAAGATAACCTGGGGAGAGGCAACAGGATAGCAACTGGCATTGTTCAAGGGGAGAGAAGTCAGTTATTCTGATTAGTTAATAAGTATACAACAGAAAGGAATGCAGCAGGCAGGGAAATGTATATATTAAAATGTCTTTATTGATTTAAAAAAACAGGTAGGAAACAAATATTGTTTATCCAAAAACACAGATTATTCAAATGTTTTGAATAATCTCCCAGGTCATCTGGACAATTGCATTTACTTCTAAACCTTCTGTATCCCTTGTTGATTGACTATCATGTTCTAAAACAGTCTTTTCATTAGGCATGTGTACATGGCTAGTAGAGCTGGGTGAGTTTTTTTGGCTGAAGTCTTTGTCATTTGCTATTGCTGAAAAATGCAGACTTGGGTCAACCAAAGCACTTACCAAATTAATGTCAATTTTGACAAATTGTTTTGATCAAAGTTGGGGGTGGGAAATCAGAAATGTGAAAATGGTTCTGGAATTAATGAAATGGTGGCTCCTATTCTATGCTATTGGTCAGTGGTTACAGCAAAAACCTGGGATGGGGAGACCCAGGTTAGAATCCCTGTTCTAGCAGGGACTTAAACCCAGGTTTCTTCTGTACTACTTTAGCCTGGTGATTACAGACCTATTCTGGGGCAGTGCTTCCCCAGTCTCTCCTGTTGAAGATGCTCCACTTGCTATAATATACACCACTCCTTATTTTGTGAAAGCCAGTGGCAGTCAAGACCCCTCGTGAACATAGCCCTTCATTTCCAAGATGTATGAAGGGAAATGTTTGACCCAGAAAAAACTTCTGGGTTTTTGATTATCTGAAAATACTAAAAAACTTAAAGCTTCAAGCTGACCTGATTTTTTAAAAAAATTGTTTCAGAACTGCCAGTGAAATTGAAGAAAAAAGAAAGAAATAGGGACAAAATCCTGCAAAATAATTTAGTTTGACCCATCTAAGATAAACAGTTCTAAACATAAAAAAGAACAGGAGTACCTGTGGCATCTTAAAGACTAACATTTATTTTTTTGTTAGTCTCTAAGGTGCCACCAAGTACTCCTGCTCTTTTTGCGGATACAGACTAACACGGCTGCTACTCTGAAACCTGTCATTATGCAACGTTCTAAACATTTCACTCTAAAGAAAGGTGAAATTTCACCCATCATGAAACTGAAGGAAACTCTCCTACCACATCTAATACATGATTTTCTATGGAAAGGACAGGATTTGTAGTAATGGACATATATCATTATAAAGTACTAATAATTCTGGTTATCTGGAAAGATATCATTGTTCATGGAAATAGTCTCATCTTCCCAAGTGTATTTTATAGTGAAGTTACTTAAATAAAAACACATTTGCACTTGTAAAGTTACAAAAGGTATTAATTGCATTGTTGCAAATCAACAGCACACAGACATTTTGTTGTCCTAAGCATAAAGCAAGCAAAGTTTCCATCTACTCTACCCAAAAATAAATCAGCAGAAAGTAACTGAAGGATCTGATCCAAAGGCTGTTGAACCCAGTGGAAAGAGACTCCTATTGAGTTTGATGGCCTCTAGATTCAGTACTTATTTTCTTCACTCTGTGCCATTGACAGCTGTTCCAAGTGAAGGAGCCAAGCCAAACACAAATTGTATATGGGTTACAAAATAGCATCAGCAGGGAGACTTCAGGGCTGTCACCACACAACATTGCAGAGGTTGGAGGTGCAGTTAATGTACATCTCTGCAGCAAAGGGGACTGTCATAGTTCTGGTCAAACTGTGTGCCAGTCACTATTGTTAATGAGATTATCAATACAATGAAAAGAGTCTGAGTTTAAATACCTATGTTCAGCACTGCTGAACTTATGTAGGTCAGTGGATCCACCCAACAGCAGTACAGATCAGAATATTTTAACTTATACTTCAAAGAGCTGCTATTGAGTCATCCATGTCAATTAAAAGTCTTAATTGTCTGTCATGCAAAAACAAACTGCAAATACAAATTTTGAAAGGAAAAATACCAAAGATGAAATTATCTTTTGCATATCAGCTTTTTTGAAATATGAATTATTATTAAATCAAATTACACTGGGAACAGAATATCACTTAAAACTGATTCTCAATCATTTGTCAATGATAATTCAATTGCCAAATGTCAAATATAATTTTAATCCCAGCCACTCAAGGATTGTCACAAGCATAAAAATTTCACCATATTATTTGCACTGGGAATGTATCAAAAAGACAAAGCAATATGGGAATGTAAATGGGATATAGATTATAAATCTAGAAAATGCAGTGTTTTTCAAATAGGAATAGAAGATGTCTGTATAAGAGACAGATCATATACTTTACACTGGTGCATTGCAAGTGAAAAGTCACAGATACAAGATTTATGGGAAAAAGTAGATTTTCAGCTTTATTAAAACACACAGAAGACCATGCTGCCTGCCAGTGGATGTTGATTTGCCAGATCAATCTAAATCCCCAAGGCTATCTGAGACTACAAGCTACCAACCGCAAAAGGAAGCCAGATATAGAATATGAACAGGGACTGAATGTGGGTGAAACAGAGGGCAAGGTAGTGGATTTTTGCAGCAGCATTTTGCACGGTCTAAAAAGGGACAAGGTGCATGTCAGCAGCTACTGGAGAATTGGGGGGAGCAGGTTGATGGGACCCCACCAGGGCCACCACTCCCTCCCAGCACACTCAAACACAACTATGCCGGGGTGACCCAGGGAAATTAGGATCCATCCAGTGCCCCTCCTCCGATAGCCATGTGGGCTTGGGGAAATCAAATCCTGAGCAGAGACAGCCCAAGAGCCAGAAAAACCGAAGCTGGCAGAAACAGACAGCTAGCGGTCTGAAGCAGGCATCACTGACTACTCATAAACCCAGTCTGCTTTCTACAGATTCCACCCTGGGCATACTTTCCCCTGTGCTACTTACCACAATGCTACTCTGCCCTCTCGCTCACTCTCTTCACCTTAACCTTACTTGTCATTCTACCCATGCTTCTCTCCTCTCTCTTCTCCCCTGCCTTCTATATCCCCACTCCTTTCCTCAGCCTTTCCATCCAGTGAATTCCCCTCATAACAAAACCCCATCCAAAGAATGAGTAAGAGACACGAGACTAAACAAAATGGTGTAGCAGAAGGGCGGGAAGTTAAATCTCAGTCATCAGCATCTAGGAAATAACTGAGGATTTGTGGCCAGAGGAGGAAGAGAGAGAAAATAGGACCAGGTCAAGGATGAAGCCCTCAGGGACCCTGACAGAGAGCAGGAGGAGGAGCCAAAGGAGGGACTAAAGGAGCATCCAGAGAACTAGGAAGAGTATCAGAGTGTGATGAAATGGTAGGGAAAGGGCTATCAATGCTTTCTACAACAAATCTTTGGACTAATATTATATTCATTTCAGTCCCTGGACATCATCTTCCAGTCTTATAGAAGCTCAGTTTCCCATTCTGCAGTAGTCTGTCTCCCAATGGTCACTTTAA
This sequence comes from Chelonia mydas, assembly GCF_015237465.2. NCBI lineage: Eukaryota > Metazoa > Chordata > Testudines > Cheloniidae > Chelonia > Chelonia mydas. The sequence continues at coordinate 26,454,762 of NC_057851.1, read as the reverse complement.
ATTCACTTTATACTAGAAAGGGTGAAAAAAACAGATTTTTCTATTTTAATTTTTACAATGAAATGTGCTAGGTAAAAGGAGGTGGACATAGCCCTACAGAAAGGCCTGAACCACAGTTGTCAGTTTCTCCTGTCTCCTCTCCCTCTCTCCCATTAGGACCTACAACAATACAAATAGATAGAAACCCTAGTCAGTAACTATATTATACTAAGCAGTGTATACACTCACCTCATGCCTAGGCTGCCTTGGTTATCCCTTGCCTCCCAACTCACACACTACCCCTCTAGCTCTTGATCTCCCCTCACCCACACTTAAAATGAGTAGGGATCTTAAAGTTGGTGTTTCAGCAGTGAGTTCCAGTCACTAATATTACATCAACACAAAGACCCAACTGGACAATCAGAACATGGCGCTGAGCAATGTGCACGCAAAGCCATGCAGATTTCTAATCAAATAGAGTTCTGTTCAAGGAATAGTCAGTGTTAATTGGGGAAAATGACATCCACTGTGTTTCAGAAAGTTTTAGAACTTGAGCATCATTGCAATAAACTTACATTCCACTCAAATTAATTTCATTCCCCAATGAGTTAAAAAACAGACCCTGATAGAATTTGTCCATCTTTCCACAACCTTTTAAATACTTTTTCTCTGACCAATTTCAAGCTGCAGTTGCTTCCTGTTTAGTGTGCAGAACACATTATCTTCATCTCCCCATTTGGTTCCCTTTGCTGTCAACTAGTTCACTAGTAGCTATGTTTTGGTAATGCTTAAAATTAAGTGGCCATTAGAAATTCACTGGGTAACCCACTATAAATGAAATTAGTAATAAAATGAATCTAATTACATAGGACTGCCATAATAGCTTTATCAATAGCTTGGTGGTACATCACTTTTCCCACAGTGAATGCAAGGTACTTTAAAGAGGATGCTATGCTTTTAGATCCAGAACAGTCTTATTTCAGGTAAAACATGAATTCAGATGACCTGAGTGCATGAATTCAGATTACCTGAGAGGGGACACTCATCTCTCACGAGTGCCTCCTGTTGGCTCAGTGTGGTGCTGCAAGTTCTCTTGCCCCAGGAACCTCCTGCAGATTGTTGACCTTACTAGGAGGGTCTTCAGCGGTTCAGCCTTCCAGTCAAGTCAAACAGTCAACAGTGGATGAACCCTGTTCCAGGGCAGCAAAAAGCTCCACACACTGTCTATCCTCAGCAGGGTCTTGCACCCTATCTCTGGGCCCTTTAAATCCTGACCTTCACTTGGGCTTTCCAACAGAGCCTTGTCCTTCTTAGGACTTAGGCCACTTCACTAGTAGGACAGTAGGGGAGGAGGGAAGGAGATCCAGGCCATGGAGCATACAAATGACAGCAATATTTTGCTTCCTTCAGTTTGCTTCTTCTATTCCCTGGACCTTTCCCCTGTATATCCCCTTTTTCTTCACCCTGGCCTGAAGTTCTCATTTAAGTCTTCCTCACTAAATGCAAGTACCACCAGACACTTTCCTCCAGTTTTCTCTCAAGTACCTTACTCGTCTCATCCCAGCCAGGAGCTGGCCTGCTTACAGCCTGCAGCTCCTTTTATTGGAGCCTACACGGCCCTGATTGGCTGCTTCTATGCATCCTCTCTAGGCAGGTTTAGAGAACCTACCTTTGTGGCTGCTTTCCTGGGGCAGGCTGTGGTAGGAATGCGTGGCCTCCAGCAGGGGCCTTCAAAGGCCTCCTACACCCCATCACAGCCTCCTATATTTGAATGTATTCAGCAGTATTTCTCAGCTGCTGTAATACAGGCCATTTAGTCCTACAGTTATCTTTCAATAGAAGTCACTAGAACAGAGCTCTTCTTGAAACAATGAACATTGTTAGGAGTGGGAATAATTGATTTTTATGCAATATTGTAACTTAGAGCCAGATTCAGATGAGCTTACTTGTGGAATAAGGGGCTGCTCATTGCGAGGGTCGGAATCTGGCCCTTAGTGAATAGCAGCCTGATGACAACACGTGACAGGGTGGAGAGACATCACAAAGTCAGTCGGTCCAGGGAACAGGGTGAGAAATTCCATTTGGAACAGGGCTGGGTTCTCAATCAAGCTTGGGGTGGGGGCGGTGGGTAGGGGCTAAAAAAGGCTAATTGGGGAACATCTTTTGTTGCATTTCTAATGTTTTGTTAACTTTTGTCCTTTGCCTGATATATAAAGTTCTTTCTGAGAAAGGCATATATGACCTGGTGTGTTTGGTGGAATTCCCTTACCAGCCTGCACAACACTTCCCCTGTCATAATTGGGAAATGTGGTAAAAATAGAATACAGGTGACAGCCAAAGTGTGGGGGCAATAAGAAAAATGGTAGCTGCCAGCTAGCTAGATGAGTCAGCCCTGTATAGAATCAATCACCTCACTGGCTGGGAACACATTGCTCCCTAACAGGCAACCAGATTGGTTCACTATTGCTGAATGCTCTTTTTTCCTAAACATAATCCAACAATGAGCTTTCACAATTCTTTCTTTCAACTGCCACTATGGTGTGTCTCAGTATTACTTGGGGTCCTATTTTAAGAGGCATCAGTAAGTTACAGTTCCAAAATTTCTCAATTCATATGGAACATAAAGATCAGTTAATATTGTGCAAATGGTACCAGATGGAGATCATTCATGACATAGTATGTACCAGAACAAAGGAATATGACATGTGTCTCTACCTACATGAGTAGAGTTGGAAACTATGTGGCATAGGATTATAGATTTTGATTTTCAGAGGAGTTCAGCTTCAATTTAAACACTATAATAAGTGGCCAGATTTTTCAGAAGTGCTCAGCATGCTGGTTTTTGTTTATTTGTTTGTTTGCTTTATTTAGCTTCCATTTTCTATCTTCCTTTCTTCATCTAAAATGGCAGCCTAAAAGGGAGACAGCTGTCCATGTATCTGTGGGGAGTGAATCAAAATGAATTGGACTACTGATTGACTCCCTATCAATTGCTACACTGCTCCAGTTCTGTCAGATGATATAGACAAAGCATGACAGTGTGGGAAGGAGAGGCGATATTCAGAGAGGTAAATGGAACCTCAGAGTACAAAATTAAACAGAGGTGGATACCAATGAGAGCAAAATACACACACAGAATCAAAGCAGATGGAGTGGAGAAAGCAGTCTGAAAAGAACATGGATTTATTAAGTGATCATGCAGCACGTAGGCACTGTGCAAGCTTCTCTCCACTGCTCTGTTAATGCACCGTACTTCTCGTCCATCCTATTTACTCCATTCTTGAATAGGACACAGGGCAACACAGCATTTGAACAAATTATATTCATAAAAATAATAATAAATAATAATTAATAATATAGAAATTAAACTGCAAGAGAGTGAACCCACAAAAGCAGCATAAAAGAAATCAGAACACACAAATACTATGAAAGAATAGTACAATGTAGGATTAAAGATATGAGCGCAAAGGATTGTTGAAATGATTGTGTTAAATTTTAGAAAATAATCAAAGTTTAAAATGAATAAAAAATAATCATTAATGAAAATAACTGAACACTGAGGAAAGGTGGTTCAGTGGCTCAGGTGATAGCCTCCAACGTGAGTAACTCAGGCTCAAGTTCCTGCTGTCTCAAAGATTTGTTGTGTCACCTTCAATATGGTAATTAGGGCTAGATCCACAAGAGCACTTAGATGCCTAGCTGCCACCTTAGGCACCTGAGTCCAATATTTAGGCAATGTTGGGATGCTCAAAACGCCCAGTAAGTTGCCGCCTACCTGTATATGTCCCTAGGTGCATAGATTTCCACAGGTGAAATCCCCAAGGCACCTAAAAATCTGCCAGTGTACATGCCCACAGCTGCTTTAGTCTGTATTCCTGGGCACCTAGCTCACACCTGGGCCCCAGCTGTATCCTCAAACTAGGTGTATCCCTGCCTATCTCACCTGTGACACCCAATCCAGTAGGTACTCAAAAGCTGCCTACCAGGTCAGTCCCCAATTCAAACAAAGCCAGGAGAGGAGAAAATGGTGGTACGTCCCTTATAAATTTTAGGCCAGTGGTCAGAGAAGTCACCCAGAACGTGGGAGTCACAGGTTCAATTCCCCACTCTGCCTGATGAGGAGACTGGAGTGGAAGTTGAAGGGTGCTCTAACTACTAGACTATAGGGAATCCTGGAGCAGGTCTCTATTGGTCCCCCTATTGAAGCTGATACACTGTATATACGTCATAAAATAGGCATTGGGCCAAAGAGCAAGTGAGAATGCCTCTGTGGCCCAGTGGTTGGGGCACCCACATGGGAGGGGGAGACACAAGACCCACTACATCAAGCTGAGTGGGAATTGAGCATGTCTGCCCCAGATCCTGGGTAAGTGCTCTAACCATTGGGTTAAAAACTATGGGAAGAGGGGCACCACATCCTCTTCAGTGATTTACATGAAAGTAGAGATAAGTTCCTCCACCTGACCTGGACTTAGGTGCCTAACTCCCTTTGAGGGTGGGGCTTAGGACCCAGCCCTCTCATCAGCATCTGCCCTTGGCTAGTTTAAGTGGCTTGGGCTCCCTGCCGAGCATGCTGGTTTTTATAGATACTATTTGTAGGTGCCTAACTCTCTCTGTGCATTGCATAGGGAGCCCAGGCAACGAACTCAAGACCCTGTATTCCACGAGATAGGGGTTGGCAATCAGGCGAGCCACTGGTAGCTGTAGGAGGCCGTAAACAACATAAACAAACTGTCTTATGGCCCACCAGCAGATTACCCTGATGGGCCGCGTGCCGAAGGTTGTCGATCCCGGCAGCAGGTGGTAGGGCATCTACAAGTGAGGGTGCTGCAATGTGGATCTAGCCCCTAGTCTTTTTGACCTCAGTTCCCCATCTGTAAAATGGGAATAATAGCACTTCCATGCCTCGCAGGAAAGTTACGAGGATAAACACACTGAAGAGTCTGTGGTGCTCAGATACTATGCTACTGAGAGCCAGATAAGTACCTAAAATAGACAGATACTAATTGCGCTTGTTAAATTCAGGCTGTTTGGAGATTTTCCACTCTACTAAATGTATTGTGCCAGCTTTTGACAGGTGCGGAGTAGAAGCAGCTAGCATTGATTTTAATAGCAGATGCTGGTACTCTGCATCTCTGACAATCATATTGTATATGTTGATTGCAGTCTGAGTTGTGGGTGGCTGTGTTTAGAAACCCCAGTCCCTGTGGAGCCCTCATTCACTTTTGCCAAACATTCGCATTAAAATACTGCCCACATTAGTTAATTCAATGTTTGTAATAACAACGGGCCTTGATCAATAAAGTGACACTTTTCATTGTAATCATCAACACGTTTCCCATAAACATGCAGATTTTCAACCTCCTAATCATACTGGTTATCTCTGACAGCCAGAGGCTGGGATTGGAGGACAGGGGACAGATCATTCAATAATTGCCCTGTTCTGTTCATTCCTTTTGAAGCATCTGGCACTGGCCACTGTTGGAAGACTGGATACTGGGCTAGATGGACCACTGGTCTGACCCTGTATGGCCATTCTTACGTTCTTATGACCATACCATAAAATAAATTAATATTTATATATTATTACACCTAATCCATTACACATGTAGGACACATGGACATTAGCGGTACAATAAAAATGACTGATGGCTATCTGATGATCTCTGATGTAAGGGTCATATTTCAAATCTGGGATTTATTTCCATTATTTCCAGTAACATAATGAATGACTGTACTGCAGTTGTAGTGGAACAGGAACATGGGAAATAATGCTACACAGTGAGTGATCTGTTACAAGTGTCTGCATTATTAATTAACCTATTACTTCTGTTTTGTCATGTCTCATTAAGTTAGAGATTTGTGTTTTGTCACATATGGATATGAGGCCGTGAGCCATGTTCTTCACTCAAATTGTTTTTATTGACTTCCATGGGGTAACTCCTGGTATACCCTGGTATAAACAAGAGGAGAATTGGGCTCATGAATGGAACACAGCAAGAGTGAATATCAAAAAACATCCCCAGCTTACTGTGCTTTCTGTTGGAGTAATGGTAATGTGAAAAGTATAACTATTTTGCAAAGTGAATACTTATTAGTGATACATTTGAGAAATGTGCTTAATATGCAAAATACATTCTTATATTCTCCAAGTTTTAATTTATATAACTCCTATAATCCAATACTGCAAAGCTTTTTTATTCAGGATAATAAATAAGTGAGCTGATCATCGGTGATAATCTGCAGCATTGCCTAGCCGATAGAGCACTGGAGTAGGATTGAGGAGACTTAGGTTCTATTCGCAGCTCAGCCAGAGGCCAGATGGGTGACCCTGGGCAAATCATTTCCCTCCTCATGAGTGAAATGGGAATAGTGATGCTGACCTCCATTGTAAAGCTCTGTTAGAGCTATAGGTGAAAAGTGCTACATAAGAGCTAAATGGTATTATTATTTCTATTATGATATCACCCAAGCAGGTGGTGCAAGGCACTGTACAAACAGGTTGGGGGAGAGAGTTCTGATTCCGAATTATCTGCACATTTTAAAAAAACCTGTTGGCATATGGCTATGGATTATGCAATGTATGTCTGCAGCATATTAACGTTTGCAGTGACACTGTATATGACTTCTTATTCCAAGTCCTTTTGGTTTGCATGCTACAGAGTAACACACAATCCTTGACAACCTGCATAACTTGATACAGAAATTCATTTTTTTAAAGTCTTCCTAGTGTAATCATGTACCTTTAATACAGCCTGAATGAGAGGGACTAGATAATGTAGATACGTTGCTTCATCAGTGTATCTGACCTATTCCAGAAACATCATCATCTTTAGACAAATACAAAATCTTTGAATAGTTCATTGATAACAGCAAAAGAACAAAGCAGAAGCTGAAACTGTTTTAAAGAAATATGTACCCCTAAAATGTAGATGTAGAATAGAGGTACAATAAGTGATTTCCCTTTGCATTCCTTTGGGCATAAAATCAGAGAGCACTAAGCATTGAGAAGCTATCTGCCAGAAGCAAACATTCAATTTGCTCTAGTTTGAGACTTCATTTCAGCTGAAGAGCCCTGCTGTTTAGTTAGTTCCCCGCTGAATGCTGTAAAAGATATAGATTAAATTGAGCAAATATCAATTTCTCTAATGAAAAAGTTGTGTATGTCTTACAGTGTTCAGTGGGGGAGCTGGCATCTGATCATTTTGATACCTCATATTACTACAAGTTGTGCAAGATGAGATTGTAACCTGCTAAAACCAAAAACAGACCAAAGACAGATCTGGTGTAGGCAGATGAAACTCCATTAAATCAACAGAGCTCCAGTCACATCAGGTCTGTATTGGTCCAAAGTGCTAAATCACAGAAATGGCTTAAAACTGAAATACATCAGACTTTATCACCCAATAATATACAAACACCTATTTGCTGAACTTAACCAGAGGAATAAAATTACTTAAATCTTCAATAAGTGAAGTTTCATTGATGCAAAAGGAACCTATAGAAAATCTTTGGAGCTATTGCTGTGTGCAAGTGCATAAAATTTGAGAGAAATGAATACTGAGCCAGATGAAGCCAACATGCAATTATCACCAGTGAAGCTTTCAGTGGTCTGACTTTATTCAGCTGAACAACAAGCTGGAGACAACAATAAGGTTCCAGAGGAAACTGACTATCCTTTTATCTGATTGCAGCCACGAGTGGTACAATTCTAGCTGGCAGAATGGATCTTTGGTTAGAACCAAAGTGAATGAGAGCAAAAATTTCTTAGCTGAGTGATGTAAAAAGAGATGTCTGCTAAACACATGAGACAATCTTATTTTAAATACAAGGTCACGAGCTCGGTGCTTAGGCATCCTATTTCAAAGTTTAGTGTTCAGTCCAGACACCTCTGTTTATGTCTCCCACCCCATCAGAGAGCAGTAAAGCTACAGCAGGTTTTTTTCTGTTTCAGACAGCACACGCCGCACATTTAGTAGGACTTATACACACTGCTAGATTTATGATTTATGGGTGTATACCCAGAAGAGAATTAAAACATATACACAGAATATAAAGTTCAGAATTTCAACAGAGTTTATTGAAGAAAATGCCTGCAATGCTCTGACAAGCATATTCACAGAGCACAGTAATCATTGAATTTCAGCACATCTCAGATGAATACAATAAAATTCATAATACCTTTAACACACTGGTAAGTTGCTACCAAGAGGTTTTTTCACCATCAATACACTGATTATTATGATATTAAATATCCACACAGTTAATGAAATTCAGAGAAAACACCAGTAAGATGTAAAGCAAGACTGAGAAAGCACCAGCTAATTAGAGGGTGGTGATGAAAAATGTCTTGCCCATCAAGGTCTTTACAGAGAAATAGTCCAGGTGACATGACACATTCTAGCTCATCTTCTGGGCCACATCATAAAAATTTGAAAAAAAGAAAATGATGAAAGTGTATGGTGCAGTAGTTCAGGTGATGTTTGGAATACCAAATAAATTGTACTCAAACTGATACAAATGTAGCCAACAAGAAAAAATAAATTACTTAAGAGGGTTGTCTGTTCATTTAGCTTATAAATATTGGTATACTAGTTAAATAATTATAATTTGCCAAGTAATGTTTTAAAGTATTCCTGTTAGGTAATTCTTAATAAGGCACAGGTAAAGAAAAAAACAGTTTTTGTTTGAGAGGACTGGGAGCTAGTAGCTCCTTAGTTCTAAACTTGACTGACAGTCTTTACTCCTTTGCCTCAGTTTCTCAATATGTAAAATGGAGGATGAGGGACTAATGTCTTACTTATTACTTGCATACCTCAGAGGGTTATATTAACAATTATTTTTATTCAGTATTTGTATAGATCTTTGAAGACAGCGACAATCACTACTGTTTGGGGTAAATAATTAAAAGTTAGTAACTTGCGAGTATCTATAGTAAATCTGTAAGGGCCCAGTTTGCAGCCCTTACTTAATAATACTTAGTCTTATGAATAGTTAGAGTGACCACATGAATGAGTAATGGTTTTTGGATAAGGACTTAAGGCTAGATTTTTTTGTTAATAAGTTGCCTATTAGTCACCCTCAATGTCAAGGGAGAAGCCCTGGAGCTAATCATTTGGCTAATGAAGTTACAGGTATTAGAACTGCGTGCGCTGTCCATAATAATCCAGCAATAAGAGGAATTTTTTTGCATGTAATCAGGACCGTTCAGCCTGCAAAATTACAATCCATTATTGACAATTATTGTTCTCCTTTGGAAAGAAACCCCATCCTGTTGCTGCAGAGAAAAATGAAGCTGGTAGAAAAGCAAAAGATACATGATGATATCTTTGATCTTTTGTGGCTTCAAGGAAAGTTGTTTCATCTTCTTTGCTAGTGAACAGTAAGACATCTCTCCTTAGCAGAAGGATATAAACTATGAAGTGAATGAACCCATCAACTCTTACAGAATCACTAAGATCCTATTTGTCACCCTTGTAAAATAACAGTGACTTTTAGTCTTCCGACAATACTAAAAATCCAACCAGCTGGTGGAGCCAACATTTCATTGGCGTCCTCAGGCAGTCTTGACTGTGGACACTCGTTAGGGTTTTTTACATGTCAGGGGACACATATAGAAATATTTAAATGTATTTGACAGTGCCTTTGAGAAACTCCACAAAATATGTATGAGGGAGAAGATACATATTCAAATTTCCAAAGCCACCAGAAGTAAAAGAAGAAACAGCTCAAAATAAGCACTTGGAGGCATAAGGTGACAGTCTCATAAATTAGTGAAAGAAAGTGTATGTCTACACAGCCAAAAAAAGGTGTGTTGACTTGGGTTAGCTAACCTGGATTAAAATAGCAGTGAAGACATGGCAAATTTGCTTTTAACTCATGTTAGCACTTGTGTTACAGCCTATAGGTGAGCCTGAGATTGAACTTGAGCGGTAACCCAATTAAAAGCTGAGTTGCCCTGTCTCATTGCTATTTTAACCTGAGATAGGTAACCCAATTTAAAAACACACCTTAGTTTGCATTGTAGACATGCCTAAAGATTACATCAAGACAAACAGGGAGACTGTCCGAGTAAAGAAACATACCGTAGCATATATACTTCTGGTATGGGCTGCAGAGGCTTACAAAATGTGGAAAATTAGAGTCTTAATCCAGAAATTCCTCTGCACAGTAGGGCATTGTTGGGGTATGGGTATAGAGAGTTGGGAGTGAGGACAGAAGCATGTTCTGGATCTCTGAAGATTTTGAAGTAGACAATTGCCTAGCAGCCACTGCTGGTTTGGCCAACAGGCTGCAACTCTCTGCCAGGGAAGGGGATTGGTGCAGCTACTACAGTAAAGCCTTCTGTTTTGCTCCTGAGAGAGCCGTGTTGCCACTGGAGAAGGGAGTAGCAAAGAAATCAGTACAGATACTTTGGGTCTCTGCACTGCCCCATAAAGGTTTCTGCCTCTATAATTGGATGGGAGCAAACTCCCCAGTTAAACAGTTTGGAGGGAACTCCATGAGTGCAAACTAGTGGAGTTTTTGTTGCGCCCATGAAGGATTTTGCTGTGAATGGAAACATATAAGCCAATTATCAGGATATAACACCTCCCCTCAAAAACCAATAGCACTTTGGTGAATTTATCATGACAATGGTAAATTGTAAGCAGCTTGACAGTGACTAGACCTATAGTACAAAGGAGTTTAACTGAAATGTAACAGGGAAATGAAAATCAATACAAGTGAATGTTGAGAGATATATTGTCCTACAGAAAGGACCATTCAGGGGGAAAAATGAATGAGGTAATATCCTTAGAGTTTAAGGAAGGTAAATCAATGAGAAAAGAACACTTGCAGGAACTGTAAGTGAAGTGGAACATGATGCTTCAGAAGTACAGGTGTAATAAAACCAACTCCTAGGATTCTAGGATCAGGGGGTAGCCATGTTAGTCTGTATCCATAAAAACAACAAGGAGTCCGGTGGCACCTCAAAGACAGATTTATTTGGACATAAGCTTTCGTGAGTAAAAAAACACTTCTTCAGGTGCAGAAGAAGTAGTGTTTTTTTACCCCTGAAAGCTTATGCCCAAATAAATCTGTTAGTCTTTAAGGTGCCACTGGGCTCCTTGTTGTTTTTCTAGGATTCTGTCACATTAAGAATTTGCAGTAGACCAAAATAACCAAAAAGAAAAGCATGGTCATGGGAGAAAAATATACTGTAGAAGTCTGGAAAAAGAAAAAGGTAATGGTAAAAAAAGATGATTTAGTTACCCAAACATAATCCAGGACAAAACAAAATACACTATCTGAGTGATGCATTAATATTTGTAGACATAGGAACATTATGAATGACAGTACCTTATAAAGTAAGTAAAAAAATGAAATAAAAAGGGATAGTTCTTGAAGATATGATTGGAGATGCAGGCGTGAAGAATCATTCAATAAGAGACCTTTGATAAGTTAAAAATTAAATGAAACAGAAAGGGGGAAATGAGGAAGTTGAAGTTCAGCAGAACAAATTTTGAATAAGATGGGAAAGAAAGTAAGGCAATTCTGGTGAGAGGCCACAGAGGGGAACTGGAAATATGCCCACAGCCTATAACTGTCACTTGATAAAATTTATACCGTTCAAAGAAACAAACCCAGTATGAATGAATAAATGCAAATGTAATCAAATAAAGAAGCAAAATTATAAAACCTCAAGCAACAAGTAGTCCTCGTTAGGCAACAGAATAAAAATAAAGGAAATAGAAGACAATAATAAGAAAGAAGAAGATGGAGAAGAAAAGTCAAGGCAAAGAAGGAATGAAAAATTGTATTAACCTATTTGGGACATTAAAAATGTATTATGCTAGGAGTAAGAAAGGGCTGAATGAAGGAGAAAGAGGCTGTTAAAGATTACAAGTGTAATTTTATTGACCGAAAAGCTAATGCATTGCTAAAATATTATTTTCTTATCTTTCTGTTTATAAAATAGATGTGAATACAAAGACTATAAAGAGGGCTATATTAAGGTTAGATTTAACTTTCCCAAGGGAGGAAGAAGGAATAGTAAGTAACTGTGCAAACTTGAATGGAATAGTAAGGAGAGGTGTTATTTAAACTGTTATTAAATACAAACCTACATCAGCTGAAATATTGCTGGACACCAAAGGATTTCATCAGAGGAGAGTTCATATCATATGGAATAATTGCAGTAATCAATAACATAAATAGAAGTAGTTAGTATAGGCTTTAACAGGAATTAGACTCAGAGTAATTGGAGGCTAGTATAATGAAAGCCACCCAGTAAATCAAAGGAGAAGGCAATGGACCCAAGTGGGCTTCCCAAGCTCCTTCCAAACATGCTGTCATATGTTATAGACTAGAATACATTCTCAGGTATTCTGGTTTAATCCATTTCCTAATATCAGTAGGGCTACAGCTGTTCAGCTGCTTATTGTGACTAATGAGAAACACCAGTTAGGAAGGGAAAAAAAGATACATCTCTAAAATGCCTGCAGTCTTGGTCAATGGAAACCAAGTTTAGTTCAACATTTCCAGATCTCTGAAATTTCTTGAGCTATCTTTCAGCCTCTACTATTTACCATTCATAGCACACATTGCACATTTTTAGCTACTTATTGAGTAAACATTTACTTAAAAACATATTGCAGCCCTCTTAAGACCCTTCTTCTGCTTCAAACATGCAAGGGATTCACATCTGACTCTCTTAATTTGATATGCTATGGTGTGGCTATGTTTTCTGTACAGTTAACAAGGACTTTTACTGCAGCTGACACTAGTGCTTTGTGGTTAAATTTGACTGTGGTGGTGTTAGGTCATGAGTTACCATTAGATTAGGAGATCACTGCTTATCTTGCTCTCCAATGTTGTTTCATTGTTCCCTTGTTCTCCTCAATCTGTTTGAATGGATCCATCTATTGTCTCTTGTCCGACACTTGGATTATAAACTCTTTGGGGCAGGTATCATCATTTTATTCTTTGTACAGCGCCTAGCACAATGGAGTCCGAGTCCATGACTAGGGCTCCTGGGCACTGCCACAGTACAAATAATAATAATAATGTGATGTGTGGTTCTTAACTTAATTACACAACTTGCCACTTATATTTGACTGTGACATGAGAAAGCTCAGTTTGCTTCAAGTTTTATTTTGGAAATAGAATTGTGGTGTCTATTTTGAGTTTCATACTTCTTGTAATTTCACTATTAAAGGGTAAGATCATAAAAAAAAATTGTGCTCAGACCCAGTTACACAAGAAGGATAGGTAGATTTATATATTCTATTAAAACTCTCTCCTTTTGGGTTTTGTCTGAGGCCTATCCAAAATGGCCATTCCTGACAAGTTTCATAGGCTTTTGTTGATTTGAATTTAAAACAAATTTATTTCACTGAAGCATTTGTGCATTTCTACAGCAAATTAGCCAGTGCAGAGAAATGCAGCAGCTCAGAATATATATATTTCTGGTCTTGGTAGTATTTACAAGAATGGGCCCCAAGTCAGGTGACACTTTTGTTAGGGCTTGTTTACATGGGAAATTATTCCAGCCTTATAGCAATTATAGTATTACAGCAATTATACCTGTATAAATCCCTGTGTGGACATTCTTATTCCTAAATAAGAGTACCTATTTCTAGTTTTGCTTACATTGCTCTGGAACATAGCTCTGCTGGTAAAATTCACCATGTAAACAAGTCCTTAGATTTCTCCAATTGGATTATTTAAAAATTACCTCACTTGTTTTAATATGGTGGGTTCATCCCTTTGTGAGCTATTTGCATCTTAAATAGATTAACCAGTAGTTTACTTGTGTCTACATTCTGAAAGCATTTTCATTCCTCTGTATATAAACTACCGTGGCAATGTGAGATTTTACCAGAATACTATAATGTAGTCCAGCCCACCAGCAGAACACTGCATTTTGAGTACATTACAGTATGAAACTGAAAAAATAGGTAACCAAAAAAATTGTTAATAGTTACAGGTCTCCCAAGTCAGTGCCAAGTGCCATTTGAACGTGATGAAAACCAGGGCCCCAATCTCGCACACAAATACGTGCTTACATTACTATTCTGAATAGTCCCATTGATTTCATTGGGACTATTCATGACAGTATAGTTAAGCAGCAGTGTAAGTGTTTGTAGGATCAAGGCTCAGGAATTGACACCAATAGTATATGCAGCTACAGTAAGAACCATATAAATCGAGGGTATATATAAAACTTCCTTTAATAAGAATAAATATCCCATTTTTATCACAGAGTAAAAATATGCTGAGAATGATGGAACCTCTATAAGCACTCATCAAAACAAATCCACATTTTCAATATGGAGGATGATCAGAAATTTTTCAAAGTAATATAGGAACTTTTAAACCTGTGTCAAAATACTAGTCATTTAAAATATATATTAGATATGCCTTTTCAAATATGCAACTGAAATGTCTTCCTTTCACTCTAATTTCTTATGTCCTGCCCTGAAAAATATATTCATTCAATGCACTGATAATACCGCCATCTTCAAGGTATTTGAAGCTGGGAAGAATGCAGAAATTAGCATACATTATCTTTGACTTCTTTGATATGGTTTCAAAGAGGAAACATCTGTAGGCAAAACAACAGCTCATCTGAGAGCCAGAAATAAGATAATCAATACTCTCTATGCATTTAAGTGTCAGGTTATTTTTTATGATTACCATTTGAGTTAACTTTAAAAATCTCCCCTAAGAATTATCTTGTACACTTACACAGTACACAATACAAACACCAGTGAACATTTCAGTGCTGGCGGATATGAAATGAAAGATGTATTCATGAAACAGACCTAGGAGTTCAGGTTATGGTAATGGCTCTTTTTTTTTTAACTTTGACAGCATGAAGACTACAGAGACTCGTTCTTTTAATAATTTAAATGCCCTAGTGTATTGATTCAGTCTGAGCAAATACAATATCCACAGTTAAAATATATATGTGGTTTTAACACATCAAAATCTCTCCCAATAGTGATAAGATTTTAAAGACTAAAATGACCCAAGTGGCTTTACAAAAGTTTCATAGAAGAACTGCAAGGCATTGACTGAAAGACACAGCCCCCATAATTGTGTATTATAGGAGTGACACATTTTTTCCATAGCCAGGACTACTTCTTAATATAGATCGAGCTTCTCAGGCCACCTCTCTTCCCATTCCCAAATCAGTGGGCTACCTCCCCTCCCATCTGTGGTGGCAAAACCCACTTATCACAACTTCAGCAATTGTTTACCAGGGAAAAGGAAACACATAAGCAGGATTTTTACTTGTCTTAATGAAGTTTAACATCTGCAAATGGGAAAGAACCAGCACCATGTGACCAGCCAAATCACTGTGGACCACCAGCAAATGCTATGCAGACTAGACCACTAAGAGCCCATGGCCAATAATTTGGGATCCAATGTTTATTGCGTTTTCCAGTGTATCTCTATGGAACGAAGAAAATTATAAACAGTGTACCAAACATGAAATTTCACTATGTGAGATCATTTCTTGGCCTTCCTAAAATATGACAAAGTAGCCACATTACTATTTAATGGATTATAAGCAATTCATCTTGTAGAGAAATGGGAGAAAGACTTGAACATGAAATAAAGTAAAACATAAATTGAAATAATCATACAAATTGCATCTTAGGCATTTGAGCACCTAATTCTGTTAGGCTCCTTGGAAAATCCCGGCATTAGAGCTGTATTCTGATTCATTTATTTATGTTGATTAATCATAGAATCATAGAAGATTAGGGTTGGAAGAGACCTTAGGAGGTCATCTAGTCCAACCCCCTGCTCAAAGCAGGCCCAGCACCAACTAAATCATCCCAGCCAGGGCTTTGTCAAGCCAGGCTTTAAAAACCTCGAAGGATGGAGATTCTAACACCTCCCTAGGTAATGCACTACGCTCCTCCTAGTGAAATAGTGTTTCCTAATATCCATCCTAGACCTCCAGCACTGCAACTTGAGACCATTGCTCCTTGTTCTGTCATCTGCCACCACTGAGAACAGCCTAGTTGCATCCTCTTTGGAACCCCCTTTAAGTTAGTAGAAGGCTGCTATCAAATCCCCCCTCACTTTTTTCTTCTGCAGACTAAACAAGCCCAGTTCCCTCAGCCTCTCCTCGTAAGTCATGTGCCCCAGCCCCCTGATCATTTCCGTTGCCCTCCACTGGACTCTCTCCAATTTGTCCACATCCTTTCTGTAGTGGGGGCCCCAAAACTGGATGCAATACTCCAGGTGTGGCCTCACCAGTGCCGAGTAGAGGGGAATAATCACTTCCCTCGATCTGCTGGCAATGCTCCTACTAATGCAGCCCAATATGCTGTTAGCCTTCTTGGCAGCGAGGGCACACTGCTGACTCATATCCAGCTTCTCATCCACTGTAATCCCCAGGTTTTTCCTGCAGAACTGCTACTTAGCCAGTCAGTCCCCAGCCTGTAGTAGTGCATGGGATTCTTCTGTCCTAAGTGCAGGACTCTGCACTTGTCCTTGTTAAACCTCATCAGATTTCTTTTGGCCCAATGCTCCAATTTGTCTAGGTCCCTCTGGACCCTATCCCTACTTTCCAGCATATCTACCTTTCCCCCCAGCTCCACGAACTTGCTGAGGGTGCAATCTGTCCCATTGTCCAGATCATTAATAAAGATGTTGAACAAAACCAGCCCCAGGACAAACCCCTGGGGCACTCTGCTTGATACTGGCTGCCAGTTCGACATTGAGCAGTTGATCACTACCCGTTGAGCCTGACAATCTAGCCAGCTTTCTATCTACCTTATAGTCCATTCATCCAATCCATACTTTTTTAACTTGCTGACAAGAATACTGTGGGAGCCCATATCAAAAGCTTTGCTAAAGTCAAGATATATCACGTCCACCGCTTTCCTATTGAAATCCATTGGACTGCTCACATTGGTCTGCTCACATAGCAAGACAGAGAACAGCTCCACATGGGTAGGGTGGCAGAGTTAGGCCCTTTGATAATTTCACTCTCTTCTGGGAAGCAGTGACTCTGAAAAAGATTTGGGGGTCATATTGAATAATCAGCTGAACATGAGATCCTGGCATGACACTGTGGCCCAAAGAGCTAATGTGATCCTGGGATTCACAAACAGGGGAATCTCGAGTAGGAGTGGAGAGGTTCTTTTACCTTTGTATTTGGCACTGGAATACTGGAATACTGTCTCCAGTTCTGGTGTCCACATTTCAAGAAGGATGTTGATAAATTGGAGAAGGTTCAGAGAAGAGCCATAACAATAATTAAAGGATTAGAAAACACACCTTATAGTGATAGACTCAAGGAGCTCAATCTATTTAGCTTAACAAAGAGGTTTAAAGGGTGACTTGATTGCAGTCTATCAGTACCTACATGGGAAACAAATATTTTATAATGGCATCTTCAGTCTAGTAGAGAAAGGTATAACAAGATCCAATGGGTGTAAGTTCAAACTATTCAAATTCAGACTGGAAATAAGGCGAACATTTGTAAAGATGAGAGTAATTAATTATTGTAACAATTTATCAAAGGTTGTGGTGTGTGACGAAGTGGTGATTTTCCCTTGTTGTATGTGAGCCTATGTGAGTTTTACTGTTTTGCATGAGTACTGTATGTGCCTCTGTTTCCCTGTGCACTGCACCAGTGCCTAGGTGGTGTGAATAAGGGTGTGTGACTTTTGGCTGGAACCCTCTGAGGCAGGTGATGCTCCGCCAACTGTCTGCACATATGCTATGGCCAGTGCCCTTCCTAACCTGAGACCCAGGAGGGGGTTGCAACCAGGTGATGACCAGGTGACTCTTTGCCCGGGAAGCAAGACAAAGACCAGAAGGAGGAGCAATGGGGGTGTCTGAGGTCGGGTCACTGGAAGCTGGGCAGTCTGCCTGGGGGGACTGGAAGAGGGGGAGCCCAGGGCATCTGGCCTGGGACTCCCCAAGATGGACTTGGCTGAGAGTCACTGATTTCTGGGCTAACAAGTTCTGTTCTACACTGTGTTCCTGTTGACTCATAAACCCTTCTGTTCTACATACTGGCTGGGAGTCACTTCTGACTGCAGAGTTGGTGTGCAGGGTCCTCTGGCTTCCCCAGGAACCCTGTCCAGGCAGACTCGCTGTGGGAAACACACAGTGTGGAAAGGGATGCTGAATACTCTGAGGTCAGACCCAGGAAGGTCGGAGCTGTGTAAGCTTCTTGCCCTGGTGACAGTATGCACAGGTAGAGCAGGAATGCTACACCAGAGTCCTGGCTGGCTTCATACAGAGTAGTTCCAGAGCATTGCTCAGGTGACTCCGTGACATGGTGGATTCTCCATCACTGACCATTTTTAAATCAAGATTGGATGTGTTTCTAAAAGATATGTTCTAGGAATTATTTTGGCCAAGTTTTGTGGCCTGTGTTACATAGGAGGTCAGACTGGATGATCATAATGATCCCTTCTGACTTTAGAATCTATGGGGTTGGTCCTGCTTTGAGCAGGGGGTTGGACTAGATGACCTCCTGAGGTATCTTTCAACCCTAACCTTCTATGATTCTGTGAACCTATGAAAAAGAAACTGAGCAAAAAGTACCAAAGAACTGAAATGCATCTGTTGGGCTGCAACCAGAACCGTCCCTTGGGTAGGGCGAATCGGGGTGACTGCTCTGGGCCCCATGCTTTGGGCAGCCCCATGGGCTGGTGCAATTGGCCTGCATGGTCGGTCCCGGAAGAGATGAATCCGTCACTTCCGCCCCAGGTTCCCACCCCCCTATGGACGGCCCTGGCTGCAACTGACTGGAAGACAATATTTCTAGAAAAATGTCTCACTTATTGAAAATCAATAAGAACAAGAAGTTTTTAAAAAATTGGTTTGCACTAAGTACAAAATGACGTGTGTCAAAACAGAAGTTGAATGTTAAGTGTCAAGAGGTACATTCAGCGGACTACAGAATATCATGGTGGTCTGACCCTCACCTTCATGATTATTTAGGCTCACAACCAAGATTTTGAAAAAGTAGAAGTCAGGAACTTTGGGTTCAGAGAAAAAATGAAGAGAGAAAGGCTTGAAAAAAAGAGGGGGTGTGGCATGGGATATGGTGAAAGAGATACATACTGACCTTCCTTAAATTGGCATAGCTTCACTGAAATAGATCTGGCACAAAGTGATTAATGGTGAAGTTTACATCCGGGATAATATCAGTATGATACCATTTTACATCCATTTTTCACTGATTAAATGATGAGGCAAGATAGAATCTAGGTGTTAAGTCTCCCAAAATGAAAAATAAAATAAAATCAGAGCAGAACAATGAGGTAAAATTTTGAAAAGTGCCTAGGTCCCATTTTTGAAAATTTTACCAGATTGCTCTTTTCTGCTACTGAAAATGTCACCCTTAATGTTCTGCTCTGAATTATGTTTTGTTTCATGCTTATTTGTTAGCATTTTATCTCCACTTTGAACCAATAAAACTATCTATATACAGTGCCAGGCAATGGAGAATCAGTTCCCTGGATTCTTGGTCAGAAAAATGAGGAAATGTTGCAAATTTCAGATGTATTCCTGGAGAGATAATCTGAGAATGGAGATGGGGAAGTACCAATGTGAGGAGGGAAAACCAGAATGGGGACAGTATTTGAGCCTGGGGCCACCCTCCAAATGGAGGAATAACTACAAAATGATGCAAGAAAATAAAATATTGGTTTCTACCATCCTCTACCATGTACCGATTCTCATCCTATGAATTGCTTCTTCATTGTGAAGGGGCAGTGTATAGTGGGAAGCAAGCAAGACCTCCATAAGGAAGGGATATACTCTCTCCAGGGACATGGAAGCTGTCCACAAGCACCTGAGCTGGCCTGTAGGAATCATGCTTTCATTGGCTGTATCACCCTGTAGCAGCTCAGTACCCATTACAGAGGGAACCCCCCAAACTGTATTTACTCCCTCTTCGATTTCCACATAAGCATCCACAAGCACTGCAGCAGATGGTACCAAAAGGAGTGACGTATCAAATCGGGTGATGCAATATTAGTATGGGGGTGACTATGCTAATACCTGTGAAGCCTATGAGCATGCTCCATGTGAACTAAAAAATTCTAGAAGCCAGAGCAGGTTTCAACTGAGTGGCGTGCTCCTGTAGTCAATAAAAGCTGAGCACCTGCAGTGTAATACCTGACAACCATTTGTGTTATTCACCCAGTGCTACTGGTTAGGTCCATTGGATTGTGTGTGGGAGACCCTAAGTACATTGGGTATTATTCTGCATGACCCTAACATAGGCCATGCAAAAGTGGAAGGCTCCTTACATCATTTTCCCCTTACTGCATGCCACCCACATAAGGGGCAGATACAAACTGCCCCTAAATGTTCAAAGGCTGCGATACACTGATCAAGAAAAAAATGTCTGGTGCAATAGAAATTAGTTACAACACTAAAACTATCAGCTCAATATCTGGTAGCAATCAGGAAAAGAAACAGAAGGCCAGAATGTATTGCAGTAGCAATTTAGGGGTAGAGAACATATCAGAGCAATGATCTTGGATCTTGGCACTATATATAGAAAGCTAATGAGACCTTACCTGGAGTATTGTACATAAATCTGGGCAACTTGTTACAAAAAGGATAGTAGCGATTTGGAAATTGTACAGAAAGAGTGTGAAAAGGATGATGGAGTGCCTCAGGGATTATAATTATTGTATGGAGTGAGGTTAGGAAAATTAGATTTATTGGCATTAGAAAAGATTAAAAGGGGACATGATTAAGGCACATAAAACTTTGAAGGGCATAGAGAAGGTGGATGTCGTAAAGCTATTCAGAGGGTAAAAGTCTCCCCAAATAAGAATTAACAAACTAATAGCTAAAAAGGACCCTGGGCATTAAGACTAAGTCTACACAGGGATAAAAGACCTGCAGCTGGCCTGGGTCAGCTGACTTGGGCTGGTGGGGCTTGGCTCTGGGGCTGTAGATGCTTTGACTTGGGCTGGAGACCGAGCCTGAGTGTCTACCCAGCGATTTTTCATCCCTGGAGCCTGAGCTCTGTGACCCCAAGTCAGCTGACCCGGACCAGTGTAGACATAGTTTAAGGGAGCTCAGGAGATACTTTTGAATGCAGAGTGCCATTAATGTGCAGAATGGACTAGCAAATACATTAGCAGAAGCTCTAAGTATATAAAATCTTAGAGCAAATCAACTGGGATGGATGGGAAAGTAATTATACCCCCATCCCACAGATATTTGGAGGACTGAATGGGAATGGAGACTCAATTACTTCTCATCTCAAAAAGTGCGCCCTCTAGAATAGCATTGCAGGTTTGGAGCACATTGCTGGCATGGTGCACAGAAATTCCAGAGCCTCTGTACATGTTTTGTGGATGAACAGACAATTTCAGTCTCTATTACTATCTGTCCAGTGCCTTCCATTTTCCATCCCCTTTTTCTTTTAAAAAATAGTGCTAATGAAAGGTGTCAGACAGAGAGGAGTTCAGGCGTTCCCACACTGTCCTATAAATACCTATTTGCTCTTTCAATGCTTTGCTCAGGCTGCAGGCACGGCTGCAGGCACGGTTGCCATCTCTGGTGTTGATGCCTGTCTGCTTAACACTAACTCATTTCACAGAAACTATCGGAAAGCTCTCAGGTGGTAATAACTTTGGTCACTCCCTTCCTGGATGAGATTCAAAGTGATAACCTAGAGGTGAAAGACACTATATCCCATTTCCATTCCCCTGAGTCATTCAATCCCTTATTTGCATCTTTTTTACAAGTACTAAACTAACTATTAAAAAGAGGATCTATATAGACTTCATCTCCTCCTTCCATCATGAGGTTCCAATCCTGCACTGCACAACACATGAGCAGACTGCTGTATGCGTACAGAGCCCCAGTGAAGTCAAAGGGGTTCTGTGTGGGCACAGCAAACCACGTGTGTGTTGTAAATTGCAGGAGCAATGCCTTATTGCACTAGTGTAACACATAATATTTACTAGTGTCTACATTTTATTTTTCTAAATTACCAAAAAATATCAAGACCTTTTGCATTGTTTATTTTTTTAAAAGAGACTCTGAGGAGCTAACTGATGTAATCATGTTATTCTGACTCCTTTCTCTTCTGTTGAAAATTAGTATGTGAAGGCAGCATTGAACTTGATTTTATTCAGTTTTTTAAATGTACTATTTCAAAGCTCTACATCAACGGGAAAATAGAGACTATAATTGGTTTTTATTTTTGGGCTATTTAGCAATTTTTACAAAAGCTCAGGCACTGGTGAATCATCATAAACTTCCCTGAGAAATGTTTCTTTTACAATTTTGAAGCAATTTCAGTTCTAGGGCAATGCTAAAGTTTAAAGTTCTATAAGTAAAGCCATTCAGTAGTGATATATTTGTGGAGAGACAGAAACCCCTAGGATCCAATATACTGTATATGCATGCTTTGATGACAAAGGATAAGGATTCAATTTCATTTACACCAATAAATAGTATCGTTTAACACTCTGTGAAAATACTATACTAGCCTTTGTGTTTTAAATGAACAGAGACTATACTACAGTGTCTTTTTTATGGTGCAGAAGTAATGTAATTCATGTAAT
Source organism: Chelonia mydas (assembly GCF_015237465.2). Taxonomy (NCBI): domain Eukaryota; kingdom Metazoa; phylum Chordata; order Testudines; family Cheloniidae; genus Chelonia; species Chelonia mydas. The sequence continues at coordinate 26,432,221 of NC_057851.1, read as the reverse complement.
TATTCTTTAATAATGTAATTGTGGCCAGGTAGAGTGAGGACCATAAAAAAATCCAGTAATGACAGGGTTATTTCTGCCCTGTAAATAGTATAGTAATTATACTTGGAGTTAAAGTACTATGCACCACCTAGCATAATTGCCTTTGGATTTGTACTGGTAGCTTGAAGATAGAGGAACCTCTTTATTTATAGGCACAGAAGTAGCCACACAATTTCCATGTATGTAATGTAGAGCATTTATAACTGAAATTGCTAGTGAATCAAATTATTAATTGCAAACAATTTACCTGCCAAATGTAGCCTCTGTGTGCATGAGTTGTCCATGAAAAGATCATGGTGCCTAATAATGAAGATTCCAAATTATCTGACAAATACTTTGTGTAAACAAATTTAGGATGCTGCCTTGCTCAGAAGCTGTTTACCGTGAACATTCATTTGACTGGGTTCAGTATTCAGAATTCTGTAGCAAAGTGGTGTGTCAGGTCATTAACATTGCCGGGGGCTTTTCCTGTTTCATGATTGGAGGACCTAAACCTTATAAAGAGTCACAGTAGCTGCACAAATCACTGAGGGTTTGGTTCCCTGAGGGACAGGCAAAGGAAATATTTTAGAGAGGCACTGCAAGAGTAGTAGAGTCTTGCTGGCTGGTAGCTTCCAACCCATCCTTAGAACCAGGCCTGGGCTCTATAGAATCAATCATATAGGAGAAAAATGAGCCTGACATCTAAAGATGCTCGTTGTGGGTAGCCTCAGGCTGCTGTTCATTCAATTGTTCCTTCCCCTCCTCCAGCTATGCAAGGCTTTTCTACAGCCCTGCCTTGTGTCACTGGATTCACTGCTGCACTTACAGTGCCTCCTGGAACTTCTAGATTATGCTGCTCTTCTCCCTCCAGGATGTGCAGCCTCTGATTGAGAGCTGCTGCCTACTGATGGGTCAGTTGCCCCCAGCTGCTTCAGTGCAACATCCGGAGGAAAGAACTGTCCACTACTGCCTTGCAGCTGCTGTTGTCCACTTTACAATTTCTCCTTGATGATGGTGACAGCACTGATGGCCTCGTTTCCCATATTACAGCCCTTCGACATCACACTGACAGCAGGTATCCAGCCACAGGACAGTAAACATGTCCCTGCGCCATCACAGAGATGGTTCCATAGGTTGGTTACTCCTGAGCTATGATTCAAACCCCACCCACATATCTGCCACAGTGCATATTAGGGGGTGCTGATGCATAAGCAAAGACTTTTCATAGAAGGAACATTTCCGTGACTTATAGTGTATCTCAAACACCCTTTCCCTCAGCCATCCCCTTCTCAGCACTGCTACCCTCCCTGGTCAATTGTATTTAATATTTTGTTGTTTTTAAAAACATTTGTTTTCTCCATGGTGTGAAGGGGTGTATGGGGAGGTATTAATGGCAAGTCAAGCACTCCCAGCATGAATGGTGTTCTTATGCAAATAATAGTATTTGCACTAATAGGATCTCAAACATTTTCATAAAGTCTGTTCAGAAACAAGAATGCAAAAATGGTCAAATGGAGAAGAGATTCTCACATTAAATCACAAACAAACATAGTTATCAGTTCTCCCAGCTTTATTCTGAACCAGGTGATATACAAGTAATACACATTCTTAAAAACAAACAAAATACAATTGTTATAATAATACCATCTACCTCCTATATACTGCAATTACTCTGTTTATAGGTTATTAATACAGAGCCCAACCCTGCAAAATATGATTTCAATGAAATTGCTTGTAAGGGTAATTCATATGAGGAACTGTTTGCAGGATCAGTCCCTTGAAATTCATGATTGTCATATGTAACATAAGAATAAAAGGAAAAGAGGAAATAATTTGGTGTCTTAGTGGCTGACTTGTTTGCTATAAAGAGGAGTGACAACATGCTTCTTTTGTAAGTTTGTACAAGGCATTGTTTCTCTCCTTTAATTACACTACTTTGAACCGCTAATCAGAGCGGTCCAGTATGGCTGCAAATCTGGCTGCCTAGCAGCTATATTACAGACTTAATTAACACATGTTGAGAACTGCTGCAAATAAGGCATTCTCTCTCCATGGATGACGACAACCTTCTGGAGGCCAAGCTGAAAATCCACCACACTGACTGCAATGCAGTAACCATTACACTGTAGTTTGCAGTGGTTCATCTGTTGTGTGGTTAAAGTAGGTAATCAGGATGCCAGGTTAAAAAGATGTTTGTTATTCAAGCAGCCATTGAAGATAAAGGGGTCTAAGTACAATTCAATACCTCTTTGAAAATAAAAAGAAATTCCTTTGAAGAAGCAGAACATAAAAACAAAACAAAAACAAGAGGACAATGCAGCTTCAGGAAAGTCTTGATCAAAGATCTGAGTTAAAACCAAACTGCTGTAGAAAAATAAAACTGAAAACAACCATGTAGGACTATTTGGCAGGTAAAAGAAAAAGGGGGTGATTTTCCGTTGCCCTGGACATTGTATAATCACTTACACCAATGCAGTCTAGGTGTAAAATGCTACCACATCAGAACGGTAACACCCACTTTGAACTCATAAATGACAACACAAGATCCAGGGCAATGGCGGATCAGGTCCTTTTGCAGCACAAATGAGAATGAGTTACTACTACTGAAAGCGTTAAGGGGAATTTAAAAATATATCAAGGGAAAGACATGTTATGGGGAAAAGGTAATCCATTAATATACAAGGAAGGGAATTAAATAAATTCTTGACCTCAGAGCAGAATGATTCTGTTCTATTCTGTTCAGGTTCTTATACCATGCCCTTTACTATAGTTTCTGAGTGGTTAAGATACTGAACTTCTTCTGGGGGTCAGTACTAAATCATCAATGCAGAGCTGTGCCAACATGGCACAACTGAATTTATATTAACACCTAGATGGGCATTGGGGAAAAAGCCCACTTTGAATTATGTACTTCATTTTTAAGCAGCATTTAAGGACTATGTAGCAATTACTAGAGAAGTACATGCAACCATTGTAAATAAATAAATAAAAAAATAAACAATTAGCAAGTTGCCTACAAATTAAAATAAAAATAATATGAAAAGGGCAACCCTAATTAACAGAACTGCAAGACGTGAGAGAGAAGTTATTGGTGGAATATTTGCAAAAATCAGCAGTTCAATACAGATTAATGACTCTAACCAGTCATATACTGTAGCAAACAATGAAGAAAGAGGAGTTTTAAATGGGAGTAGCTGCCTTCCTGCATACTGACTAGGAAAGAGAATTGAGAGTTACTATGGATAAAACTCCCAAGTCCCCCAGCAACTTGTGCAGTTACAATGAAGTAAGAATATATAGGGTACTAATGTTGAGCTGCTTTATGAAAAGCATGGAATTCAAAACATAGTGTGTTATAATTTATTAACTCTGATGATGTAATGTAATTAACTCTGATGATATATCTTTGAGATACACAGATTATGAAAAGTACTGTATTTGAAACTTCCCCCCCTAATAAATACAGAAAACATTTAAATTACGTGAATTTTATACAAGATATTGTTAGCCAATATCATATATTTTTAAAAGGCTTTGTATTTTTGCTAACTTGTTTAACTATGAAACATACTCCCAGCATGCTTTAAATTTATAGTGGAAATGCATGGGTAGTTAAACTATGTATGCCCCTTATTCCTTATACTTGTAGGAAATGGCAAAAACAAGATATATGTTCTGTTAAGGCCTGCCAAATATGGGCAATGCTAGTTATCTGTTTTAGGGATAACTGGTATAAGATGCCTTCAGATGTCCTTGTGACCTGCAAAATAATTGGAAACTAGATAAGAAGGGGTGTGAAAGATCTTTAATTAATAAAAAGGATTCTGTAGAATATTCTATCTGTTGTAAACAAGTGGGGTACAAAACAGGCAGTTGTTGTAAGAAATTCGGAACAGACTTCAGCTATAAGCCTGTCCTCCAGAGATTGGTAATGTATGAACCTGTCTCTTTGTGCTGATTTCTCTATGTTTTAATAAACTGATTGAACTGACTTATCTGATGTCTTATCAATAAAATAATTGAGCCCATTGTATCAACAATACTAAAACAACCAAAGAAATTACAAATTATGGTTGAACCATAGACAGCTCTCATAGATTCAGGGCCAGAAGGGACCGTTGTAATAGTTTAGCCTGACCGCCTGTATAGCACAGGCCAAAGAACTACCCCCCAAAATATCTAGAACATATCTTTTGAAGAAATAATCCAGTCTTAATTTAAAACTTAACCAGTGATGGAGACTCCACCATGACCCTTGGCAATTTGTTCCAATGGTTAATAACCCTCAGTGACGTATGCCTTATTTCCAGTATGAATTTGTCTAGCTTCAACTTCCAGCCATTGGATCATGTTATACCTTTGTCTCCTAGATTGAAGATGCCATTATCAAATATTTATTCCCCATGTATGTAATTATCAATGGTAAGCAACTCACCCTTAACTTTCCTTATGTTAAGCTAAATAAATAGATTGAGCTCCTTGAGTCTATAACCATAAGACATGTTTTCTAATCCTTTAATCATTCTTGTAGCTCTTCTCTGAACCCTATCTTTCAGTTCGGCATTGAAGCAAGAATGGGATGTAACATTAACAGGCAAAAGTGTGAATTTTAGACTTACCGCTGAAGGCCTTCCTCTTGTTCATTTGCATCACCACTGTCTTGCTCATGCTCACACATAACCAGGTCTCTCTTTTGATGTCACCTAACTCCATTTGTGCTCCCTGTATAGCAAACGCACATATAGGATAGAGAAAACTCTTGAATATGTACTGGCAGTGTTTTCATCTTTCTCAGGCAAGGGATTTGTTCCTGAAATCCTCAGATCACCTGAGAATTGCAGAAACCAGACACATCCATGTACACGCTCTGTATCTACCCACTGTTTCTTGCCCTCCCTGGCATCATGGAGCTTCTCTTTTCAAAAGACTGAGTGTGTTAACCTTCAGGGCAGGATGCACAGCCCACTGGAAGATGGGTGTCGTTGGAGGAGATTCTGTTGGTGGTTTTTGTCCCAATCCTGCATTAACACATGCTTATCTTTACATATGTGAATAGTTCTATTGAAGTCAATAGGACCATTCATGTATGTGCATAACTTTACGCATGTTAATGTTTGCAGGATCAGAACCTGTTAGTGGGGTTCATTAAAACTCTTTTATGTTGCTCCCAGATTAGGTTTTTTCTATGGTTAAGATGCATTTATCAAGGGTACCCACAGCTTGTGTAAATGAAGACATTAAATAAATCATAAATCAGACAAAGGCACAAGAATGTGCCTCAGTGCATCAATAATTATGCAGCGTGTGTATATTAGGATGTACAAAATGTATTTATACAGCAGAAAGTTTGGACATGTTGGCCTGAATTACACCAAAAGTTGTTTAACACTCAGAGCATTTACACAGAAGAATGTCTAGCCCATAGTAAGCACATCTCTCCTTAATAGAAGATCTTTCACACAAAAAAATATTCTCTGGACATTACTCATAATGATGTCAATAACAGTCATTGTTCTACCACTGTAAAATGAAAGGGATCATGGCCTGCAAAGGAAAACCATCCACTTATCTTTACCTTTTTGTACTGCTGTTAAAAATAAGAGGCCTGTGTCTGCCAGTTGTTACTTCTCAAGGTTTCTTGAGAACTCAGAGTTGTATTCTGCCTTCCTGCAGGCTGGGGAAAGAAGACTCAATTTAAACAATCATGAGACTCAAGTGTTGGTGTGCAGATGGCCCTCCACCTTTATTCCAAAGGGATATGGCAAGCAGAACTGGGGTAATCAACCATAAGTGAAAGGTAATCTAGGAAAGCTGGAGCTGAATGTTACACTTTCAGTGTTTAGCCAGAGGTCAGTTGAAGGTTATTGCTATTAGTCTAAGTACAGGATTTTCAGGATCTAGACAGTATACTTAGCAATGGTGGTGTGCTACATGGCACCTTTAATTTGTTGCAGGCAAGAAAAAATGGATCAGCCTACAAAGCAGCAGAAATTACTCGGTGTGATCAAGTTTCAGGGCATTGCCTGCAGTGGTTAAGAAGTATTGCACAATCATTTAGGTCCATCATTGGAGATAACTGGTATTGGCAATAGCTGGATGCAGAATACCCGACTTAAAGAAGTAGAAGTTGAAAAGTGATACTATGGTGGTGCATTACTGCTTTGAGAAATAGGATAAAACCATGGTGAAATGGCTGTCCAATTAGTAACACCACCTGCCATTCTCACAAAGAGACCAGTGACTCTGACTGAGGAAGCTTTCCCATCTCCTTCACTATCATTTACACAGTTCCAGTATCTCTCTTTTATCTTGAAAAGAACATGGATTCCTAAAGCCTGATTCTGGACCCATCAAAGTCAGTGCTGATTTCCTAATTGACTACAATGCATCCAGGGTAGGAATAAGTTATTTAAAAACACTTGGTTGTGCTGAAATGTTCACTTACAGGACTGCTAATACCCGGTAATATTTTGACACTATCTGATGTTGAATTTACTTGAAAGTATAACCAATAGACAGCAGGAGTCCACTTAAGCAATAAACCAGTCAGAGAGAGAATAAAGCAGAAGAGACATTACTGAAGATATGCACAGTATCTAAAAAACCTGCCTCACAACTGACGATAAGCATTTTCCTAAGCTTTAACACAAATACGGTCAGACAAAGAGAACTAGCAAGACAATCTGCTGTATCACCATCTGGTGCCTCATGAAATGTTACAGCAGAGTTTATTTCCCATTCTGTTAGATTTTCCATCTTGAATCCTTTCACATCACTGCACCCTACAGAAATACAGCTGAATTCTTACATCTAAAAGGTGAGAGACAAAGAAAACAGTACAGAAACACAGCTTTTTAAAAAAAATCCCACACTACCACAGCAAGTCCCTTTGTGCAACTACACTATCAGAAGAACTACTTTAAAAAAAATCTTATGCTTCAGGGTATAAACTGATCAGGAAGGAATTCACCTCGACCATGTAGTTGTATTTGTTTGCAAAATTGCTCTTTTCAATCTTGATTTATGTATATGTCAAAAAGTTGTTTATATAAAAATTATTACACATAAAAAGCTACACCATTATGAGGGGAATGCAGCAGAGCTCATCACTCTATCTAAGCATGGTGAGCTCTTGCAAAAATATATCTCGCGGTTTGGGCTGAGCTGTGAGCTAGCCCCACAGTGGAATGTAAGGTAACTTGTTGAAAGAAGCCTACATTGGACTCAATTCAGCATTGCCCTGCACCATGTTGAGTCATTTATATCAGTGCAAAGTGGGTAAAAAAGCTACCACTCTGGCTTGCTACTGCTAGGTGCAAGACAAAAAGTTGGACTCATTTTATTTATTTAGGTTTCAGTATTTTTTAGCTAAGCTTTAGCTGCAGGAAAGCTTTTGCCTGTGGTTAGTGAACCCTATTACCTCAAAAAATGAATTTGGGGATGCCCTTATAATAACCCACTGATAGCCCCCTTAGTCTATTCTTCAGGAGGTCTGAGTTTCCAGGGTCGTTAAGGAAACACTAGAGGGCACAGATGTAATCTTGTGATAAAGTGATTGACACAGGCAGTATATCTTCCAAAACAAAGTATCATTTTATTAAAGAAGCTAATAATCCCTATTACAATTGTGACAAAGTTCCTCCTCTGCCTTGGTGCATCCTGTGCTTATTGGCGGATTTGCTCGCCTCAGAGATTCACGGCAGCCTTCAGTTTGGCCACTTTTGCCAGTGGCTCAAACCTGCCAGTCACTCAGCTAACCTCAACACTGGCCAGCAGGGGGAAAAGGAGGAGAACAATCACCGCAGGCTCTGCTGGCCCACCTAGTGGGTTGGGGGACAGGCCAGAGACCTTCCCCTCTGGTGGGACACATAGTCCTGGTCAACTCCTCTTATATCAAATAGGGAGTTGGGGAGGATGGGGGGAACCCGGGCCTGCCCTCTACTCCGGGTTCCAGCCCAGGGCCCTGTGGATTGCAGCTGTCTACAGTGTCTCCTGTAACAGCTCCGTGACAGCTACAGCTCCCTGGGCTACTTCCCCAAGGCTACCCCCCATCACCTTCTTTATCCTCACAGCAGGATCTTCCTCCTGAAGCCTGATCACACTTGTATTCCTCAGTCCTCCTGCAGCATGCCTTCTCACTCCTTGCACGCACTTCACTAACTGATGGGAGTTACTTTTTAAACCAGGTGTCCTGATTAGTCTGCCTGCCATAATTGATTTTAGTATATTCTTAATTGGCTCCAGGTGTCTTAATTAGCTTGCCTGTCTTAACTGGTTCTAGCAGGTTCCTGATTGCTCTAGCTCAGCCCCTGCTCTGGTCACTCAGGGAACAGAAAACTGTTTATCCGGTGGCCAGTATAACTGCCTTCGACTACTCTGCTGTACCCAACTGGCCTGGGTCTACCACACAATATAATCTAAAAATAGAAATCAGACATAAATCTTATTGCAAGTTAAAGAGCATTCAAACCTCAATCACATACAGCTCTTGTCCCCTAGCGCCTGTCCTCTATTTGCATTACATTCATAGAATCATAAAATATCAGGGTTGGAAGGAACCTCAGGAGGTCATCTAGTCCAACCCCCTGCTCAAAGCAGGACCAATCCTCAACTAAATCATCCCAGCCAGGGCTTTGTCAAGCCTGACCTTAAAAACTTCTAAGGAAGGAGATTCCACCACCTCCCTAGGTAACACATTCCAGTGTTTCACCACCCTCCTAGTGAAAAAGCTTTTCCTAATATCCAACCTAAACCTCCCCAACTGCAACTTGAGACCATTACTCCTTGTTCTGTCATCTGCTACCACTGATGACATCTTCATCATATGGCCCCACAGGAAGGAGGTCCTTGAAGAATTCCACCTGGATTTCAACAATTTCCACCCCACCATCAACCTCAGCGTGGACCAGTCCACACAAGAGATCCACTTCCTGTACATTACTGTGCAAATAAGTGATGGTCACATAAACACCACCCTATACTGGAAACCTACTGACCGCTATACTTACCTACATGCCTCCAGCTTCCATCCAAGATGCATCACATGATCCATTGTCTACAGCCAAGCCCTAAAATACAACCACATTTGCTTCAATCCCTCAGACCGAGACAAACACCTACAAGATCTTTATCAAGCATTCTTAAAACTAACAATACCCACCTGGGGAAGTGAAGAAACAGATTGACAGAGCAAGACAAGTACCCAGAAATCACCTACTACAGGACAGGCCCAACAAGGAAAATAACAGAACACCACTGGCCATCACATACAGCCCCCAGCTAAAACCTCTCCAGCTCATTGTCAACAATCTACCACCTATCCTGGAAAATGCTTTCCCACTCTCACAGACCTTGGGAGGCAGGCCAGTCCTCACTTACCGACTGTGCCCCAACCTGAAGCAAATACTCACCAGCAACTACACACCACACCACAGAAACACTAAGCCAGGAACCTATCCCTGTAACAAACCCTGTTGCCTAATGTGTCCCCATATCTACTCTAGTGACACCATCATAGGACCCAGCCACATTAGTCACACCACAAGGGGCTCATTCACTGGCACATCTACTAATGTGATATATGCCATCATCTGCCAGCAATGCCCCTCTGCCAAACCAGACAGACTCTACATAAAAGAATAAATGGACACAAATCAGACATCAGGAATGATAACATACAAAAGCCAGTAGGAGAACACTTCAGTCTTCCTGGACATTCAAATAACAGATTTAAAAGTAGCCATCTTTCAACAAAAGAACTTCAAAAACAGACTTCAAAGAGACACTGCAGAGCTACAATTCATTTGCAGACTTGGGCTTGAACGGGGACTGGGAGTGGCTGGCTCACTACAGAAGCAATTTTCCCTCTCTTTAATATTGACACCTCTTTATCAATTATTGGGAGTGGACCACATCCATCCTGACTGAATTGGCCTTGTCAACACTGGTTCTCCACTTGTAAGGTAACTCTCTTCTCTTCATGTGCCAATATATTTATGTCTGTATCTGTAATTTTCACTCTATGCATCTGAAGAAGTGGGTTTTTTACCCACAAAAGCTTATGCCCAAATAAATCTGTTCGTCTTTAAGGTGCCACCTAACTTCTCGTTGTTTTTATACAGTTTAAAGGATTCTAAGTCAAGCACTTTGCTACAAATGGCTAGTTTGTAACACATCACTGAGAGCAGTTCTTAAATTATACTTTTTTTATATAAGTAAATACAAGTAAAATACACACACACATTTCAAGTATACATATATTAAATAATATGGTAGACTACACTAAAATTATAGTTTAAAAAAACCTAACAGGCATACTTTCTGCATCCTGTTCTTTTAATCTCTGTTGCTGCTTTATAAATTCTTTGGTATTCTTCTTTAATCGCGGTTGCTGCTCATATCTGGCCAGTCAGCTCCATTTGCTCTGGTCTTCTTCTTCTCTCTCTCTCTCTCTCTCCACAGTTTCTGATTCTTCTTTAGCAGCTCTTCTTGCTGGTGTCCAATTTCTGTCCGTCTTCTCCCGGTTACGTTACTTGCCGTCTCCTGACTTTCTAACTACCTGTCAGCACACTGCATTTTATACTGTCAGACCTTTAGAATTACTGCACATGCTCACTACCAACATTACCTTGGGCATGCTCAGACTTGTTCAATACTAGTAACCTTGCACATGCAAGATATAAGATCCTAAAACATATGCCTTTAATAAGAAAGCAAATGATCATCTAAAGAGAACACAAGTTGTCATTTTATAATAGGGAATTAATAATATATAAAGCTGGGAACAAGGTGAGCAAAGTAGAAATCTTTAAAAACTCTATTAATAATAGTAATTAATAGAGAAGTGAACCCAAATGATATTATATATTAACACACTGTCAAAATTGGCCAGAGATGACTATCAAGAGAGATCCAAATAACTCTCTTTGTTAAGAATTTAAATATTAGACCTTCTTTGTGGGAAAGCCATTAAATCATTTTATACACACACCAGCATACTATAGGTTTTTAATAAGTGTACCCAAGCAGCCATATACATACCCAATAACCAAGGTGTTTGTACACATGGACAAGGCTCCTAACACACAAACAACACTGGGGATCATAATTTATCCACCTGTGAAACTCATATATGATGAGTACCTAATGACACCAAATCACCTTGCTGGACGGGAGTCAAATGTTCATAATGTGATTGAGTTTGCCCCACTGGAATGAATAAACCAGGATTACTTTTAAATAATAGCAATTGGAATGCAAATGCTGCTTGACTATTCATTTTTATGCATAAGAGTTATCATAATAAATCAATCAAACCTCTTAAACCTAAAATCCTCTTATGATAACATCCATAGAGGAGACCAAAGTGATTAACAGCTTTCCACAAAACTTGACCCCAGTTTAAAAGTTTACCCTTGAGTACAGAGAAAGCAGAGTCAATTTCTTAGAGTAAACATCACGATTGAAAATGGGAGATTTATCATTGATCTCTGTTTAAAAGGCATGATCCTGAACACATCACTCCTGGGAGACAGCTGCCACCCAATCACATAAAAATGTGGATTACACTGTCAATCAACTAGTGCATGCTAACTGCTGTAAAGATGGTAATCCCTGCAATAGTAGAACTGAGGCATTTAAGGAGAAACAATACGAAAAAAGTGGTTACTCTGATGGTGAAAGAAAGGGGGAAGACTATCTATAGAAACAGGAACTTTAAGGATATGTCTACGTTGGAGCTTGGTGCGAGTAGACAGACTCAAGCTAGCTCAGCTCAAGCTCACATGCTAAAAATAGCAATGTAGACATTGCAGTTCCAGCAGAGACTTATCTAGCCACCCATGCTCAGGGGGTGAGGTGGGCATGAGAGCCTGAGTCACCATTGAAACCACAATGCTCACACTGCTATTTTTAGCATGGCAGCTCAAGCCCCTCTAGCCCAAACCTGTCTACCTGCACTGGGAGGCTCATTTCCAGCTGCAGCGTAGACATACCCACAAAGAGCTCTATGTTTTGTACTTTCTACATAAAGTGAGAATTACAAAATACATTCAGAATAAATCATCTCAGAGGGGAAGGAATATGTTCTTAGCCAGGCTTTAATTTGGCTCACAATATTGCAGCCTTGAAGAGTGATTCACCAGCTGGCATGCCCCTTTTGGCTGGGCATGACCTAGCAGGATCTCCTCCTCTGCCACCCTCTTTTGACAGCAACCTCAGTCTTGATGTGGTCTGCTTCTGTTCATGCATGTGGTAATGTAGGTTATGAAAACTTGTTTCTGAATAGCTACAGGCCAAATTTTAATCTCAGGGACACATTTCTAACTTCCATTGCATTCAGTTGGAGTTGTGTGTGCATATCAGAAGGTGGAATTGTGCCTTAAACTCACGTTTTGTAATCTACCATTCCAGGGGGGAACATACCTCTCAACTGACCTAGATTTTGTGGGATGTTTTAGTATCCTTTCACCTTGCTGTAATCCCCTAGAGTCTGAGTCATGCCTCCTAGTTCCAGATTATGGAGATTCCACCAGTGTACTCCCACCAGGGGGCCATCTAAGAGCTTCCCTCCTATTTCTCGCAGGGTGCCAGGCCCTTTTCTCTCCATGGAATTTACTTTCTTTTCCATACTCCACAGTTTGCAGAGTTGGGTATAAAAAGAATCAGCAGAATAGGAACAATTTAAGCAGTATGCATACATCAAGAGGAGTTAAGGGGGAATGGGGAAGACTTAAGAAAAATATGGCTTTGTTATTTATGAGTAGTTTCTGGTACATCACAGTGTTTAGTGTGTTACAACCATCAAAATATAATATATATCATGAAACTAGAGCTCCTTTCCATAAAATGACTTAGACATTGCAACACTGAGCATTGCTACACCTATCTTTTAGGTGCCTAGTCATCCAATGGAATCCATAAAGCTATAATCCGCAGTTGGCACCTATAAAGTGTGTGGGGAGAGACAGGCACCTAAGAATTGGATTCACAAAAGCCAACACCATAGGCTAGGACAGGGGCAGGCAAACTTTTTGGCCTGAGGGTCGCATTGGATTTCTGAAATTGTATAGAGGGCCAGACAGGGGAGTCTGTGCCTCCCCAAACAGCCAGGCATGGCCCAGCCCCCGCCCCCATCTGATCCCCCCCCATGCCCGCTTCTCACCCCCTGACAGCCCCCCCGGGATTCCTGCCCCGTCCAACCCCCCCTTCCTTCCTGACTGCCCCCCCCCGGGATCCCTGCCTCATCCAACCACCTCTTCTCCCTGACCGCCCCCGGACTCCTTGCCTCTAACTGCCCACCACACCCATTCAATCCCCCTCTCCTTCCTGATTCCACCCCAGGGACCCCTGCGCCATCCACCCCCCCGCTCCCTGTCCCCTGACCACCCCCCACTGCCCCATCCAACCCCTCCTCTCCTTCCTGACTGCCCCCCCCCGGGACCCCTGTCCCCATTCAACCCCCGTTCCCTGCCCTTTGACTGCCCTGACGCCTATCCACGCCCCTGACCACCCCCCTATCTCCCCTGCCCTCTATCCAACCCCCCCGTGCCCCCTTACCGAGCTGCCTGGAGCACCAGTGGCTGGCAGCATGGCTGCACCAGGAGAGGCAGCCACGCCGAGCAGCACAGAGCACTGGGTCAGGCCGGGCTCTGTAGCCCCGTCGCCCAGAGCATTGCGCCTCACAGCGGCATGGCTGTGGGGCGACAGCAGGGGAGGGGCTGGGGGCTAGCCTCCCGGGCCAGGAGCTCAGGATCTGGGCAGGATGGTCCCGCAGGCCGTAGTTTGCCCAGCTCTGGGCTAGGAGCTTCCTAAACTAACAAACAATAGATGCACAAGCTCCGCCCCCTCTCCAGAAGTTAAGCACCTAAATTCTTTTGTGGATCTGGGTTTAAGTGCCTGATTCACTGTTCTTCCACCCCTGAACCAATGCATGACCAATATGTCAGTATTATTGTTTGCAGTGTGGTTGCACCTCGGGGACCCCTGCATGGGATCAGTGCCCTGTTGTGCTGGGGACTGTAACACATATAATAAAAAGATGGTCTGGGTGCCAAAGAGCTAACCATCTAAGTAAATGAAAAGGACAAGTATCATTTTAAAGTATATTTAAAAGGAAATATCACATATTTTGCTCATTAGATCCACAGTGAATGGTTTGGAGGATGAATAGTATGAAAGGATAAATCAAACAGTATTGTGAAGTGAGGGTATAAAGACCATAAAGGGATTTATTATAGATATAGGAAATACATGTGGGTTAACAGAATGCCCACCCTGTATGTGAGGACTCTGATTTAGATTCCCTTTTTGAGCTAACAAGTCAGGTCATTAGAATTTTACATGCCATCATTTGCACCAAAAGTAAATTCCCCTGGAATGGGGTGCCCACTGTTACTAGGGGGCAAACAAATGTGAAGCCATGTTGATACTCTTTTGAAAAATCAGCCCCTATATCCATGGAATATATACACATTCCAAATCGAAGAGAGGAATTCAGTTACTGAAGAAAAGTAAATCTGATGGAATGAGATACAGATTTGTTAGCTCAAAATACTAACACCAAGTGCCAGTAAGGAAGTCACATTGCAAATCTCATCATGGAATAGTTCTTTAAAACTACTTTAGGCTGCATTAATAATCAATACCACTGCAAAATCAAATTGATCAATTCTGACAAAGGTGGAAGATGGGGAATACTTTGAAAACAACATCATGAAATAATTTGTTTGAGTATATATGAGATAAGAGATGGATTAAAGCATTACTCATTATTTTGCATAGTTAAAATCTTGGGTAATATGCAGATTCACAAGCTGCACAAACAGCTGTTCATTCTAGGCCTGCCTGTTTAAAAAACAAAACAAAACAAAAACAAAAAACATACAGCTTATCAAAAGGGACAGAAATTCTTAGCTCCAGAAAAATATTTTATTTTTAAAATTTGAAACAGTAAAGATTGACAAAAGCCTGCAGGCTTCACATGATAGAATAGCTGTGTTTAAACTAAGTTTTTTGAATTGTTTAAAGGTAAAAAACATTGTGAGAAATGCTGCCCTTTAGATCCACGGAGCAGCTCAGCTATAACCAGATTGTACATGTCTATTGAAAATTAACTGGTGCAGCAGAATTTATGTTAGTATGTGTTAGGATATATTCAGGCCTGTCTGTAAAGGCCTATACTCTAAGAGTTTAGGTGTATTCTTATCACTTAGCTAGTTATAGAGGTATAAAATCACTGTCTGCCGGTGTAAGGGCCTTCTCTTACTGTGACAGTCTGAGGCCCTGTTCTTAGGCTAAGGCCTTTGGCTAAGCAGCAGAGGCAGCCATAAGCTGGGAAGCGACCGGTCACATCCTTAAATTCCAACCTAGTCACATTGAAATAAGGCGCTATTGGGCTGTTAGGAATACAATCCTGTCCTATCACCTTCAGAGAAAGGGAAGTGATTAGAAAATGTAAAAGGAAACTTAGTTTGATAGCATCCTGTCTGGCAAGAACTCACTTATCAATAGCTGGGATGTGAAATCCTCACTTCTGTATTGTTTTGTCATTATAGTTCCCACTTTGCTATTGTTTATTTGCAGGGTCTCTGTCTGGTTCTGTGATTGTTTCTGTCTGCTGTATAATTAATTTTGCTGGGTGTAAACTAATTCAGGTGGTGGGATATAATTGGTTAAATAATCATGTTACAATATGTTAGGATTGGTTAGTTAAATTTCAGTAAAATGATTGGTAAAGGTATAGCTAAGCAGAACTCAAGTTTTACTATATAGTCTGCAGTCAATCAGGAAGTAAGGGGGGGAATGGGAACAGGGAATGGGGGTGGGAAATTGGAATCATGTTTTGCTAAGGAGGGGAATGGGAATAGGGACACAGGTAAGGCTCTGTGGTGTCAGAGCTGGGAAGGGGGACACTAAGAAAGGAAACTGGAATCATGCTTGCTGGAAGTTCACCCTAATAAACATAGAATTGTTTGCACCTTTGGACTTCGTGTATTGTTGCTCTCTGTTCATATGAGAATGACCAGGGAAGTAAGTGGGTGAAGGAATAAGCCCCCTAACATCTAAGTATTAGCCTTAGGTGAGAAGAGTATAAACTTGGCAACACCTGGCAAATTCCCCCAGAATATAGCTAGTTAAAGTGAATAAGCATGTATTCTTTCAGTAATTTCATGGACCGACTATTCCTCAGAGAGAATATTATATTATCCTTGAAATGTCAATGTCCTAGGAAGAATAGTGTAAGCACCAAGGTTTCTTAGTGAAACAGGATAAATCACTTTCCATGGCTTAAATAAGCATTAATAACAGAATAATGCTTCCAAAACATTGTTCTATTGAGAGAGAGAGAGAGAGAGAGAGAGAGAGAGAGAGAGAGAGAGAGAGAGAAGAACGAGGAGGAGGCTTAATATTTTAATATTTATATAGAGTTGATTGGAAAGCAGAAAATCATTTGCTTTATGTTCAGATTTCAGTGAATGGGTAGGGGTTTCCTGCTCAAGAAAGCAAGTATAGAAATATTTCCAGTTCCTGTGTGTTAAGGAAGACTCAGGTAGTGAAACAGATCTCAGGAAAATGGGACTTCCTATGGGCACTTTCACCCTTTTTATCCATATTTTAGTGGTAATGCAAGACTTGAAACTTTTATGCCAGTATAAACATGGTACCCTGAATCAAAATACACCTGTGTGCACACCTCCTGTCACATGTACTTGCTTCTTGTACATTAAGAACAAGTCCCTCCACAGTTCCAACCCCACATGCATGCAACCTGCAGGAAGGGATATGTGGAAATGTATGAAGATGATGACCATGTCTTTGTCCATCCAAGGGGGAAGGGAGGGGTGGCAACTCCCACCACTCACTGAGCCGAGTCCATTGTAATTGCCACATGTGTTAGTATCCTTGTAGAGTCTACTGGCCTCTAGTACTGCGCTTTGTTAACAATAAACCTGGCCAAGTGCCTTCGCCACTGAACGGAGTGTGGTCTTGGGTAGTTCAATTAAAGTCTGCTCTATGGGCTACGTGGCCAGAGCCAGTGCAGGACACAGAGAGAACACCCATGCAGCCAACAACTGACAACAGCTACACTAATATTAATAATGAAGACTGGGCATGAGCTGAGGGGAGCATGCGGAAGTCATTGTTTGCTCGTTGTCTGCTCTTCATAAGCCATGGGAGAATTCAGTGGAGCCTCTGCTTTTCCCCTCTGTGGGTTTGCCAAATGTCTGCCTCAATTTTCTATCCCCCACACTTCATGCACTACAGGAGAGCATAGGCCATGGTAATAGTTGTTGTTCCTGCAATTCAAAGCAAAAATCAAAAGAAGATTAGACATCTATATGGCTAATTATACTTCATAAGGATAAAAAATATAAGGGGATATACCTTAATGCTTCTGCATATATATTCCAACCACTAACTTCCTAGGGTCCATATGAAACTTTCCGTCTGGACAGGTTATTCCGTAGCAGCCCATTACAAAGATTCTTGTATGTTCCTCTGTGCAACGTCTAGTTCTAGCCAGGGTGGAGCCAGGATACAGGACTGTGTAGAACAGACCATTGCTCTGATCTGGATTAGAGTGAAGATGGTGAATAAAATCTTGAAAAGAGCTAGATTCACTAAAGTGAATTATTACAATACCTAACTCCTACATGTCCTGCTTCCCAGGGGAATTCACAGCTCAAGTTAGTCACCCAAGTTTCCCTGGCACCGTATGGAGAGAGCTAAGTACCTAACAAAGGGATTCACAGAAGCCAACAAGTGAAGTGAGGAGCTGCTGAAGCTAATCAAGAGTTAAATGCATAGGAACGGTGAGGAGGAGGAGGAGATTCACAAAGGTATTTAGGCATCTAACTGACGAGCTAGAGGGAGGCACCTCTCTTCAACTGGGATTCACAGCCACAAAACCTCTCCTGCAGTTAGACACCTAATCCAGATCAGCCTTCTTCTTGAAAAAATAATGGAACCCCCTACACAATTGTAGCCTATTGCCCAGTGGTTAGGGCATCACCTGGGATATGGGACACCTATTTTCAAATACCTGTTGTGGACAAGGAACTAGAAACCAGATCTCCCACATCCTAGGAGGATGCTAAAACCATAAGGTTATTGGGTATTCTATAGTGAGTTGTTCTTGTTGAATCTATTACACTTTGTATAAATAATTAAGTATCCATTGGGCCAAAGAGCAGTCAAGAGATGTACTTTATAGCCCAGCGGTTAGGCCACTCACATATGATAGAGGAATAAGGTTCAAGTCCCTGCTCCATGAAATAGCTAATTATTTATACAAACGGAACAGCTCCAACAGGAGAGATTGAGAGAAATTTAGAATATTTTACCATACATGTTTATCTGGATATTAATAGAAGTAATTAAAATCAGTTTAATTCTGCTGGGATTGTTAATGCATCAGATTTTTGTTTCAAAGGAGTTTACTATGAGCATCAACAGTCTAAGAAAAATATGTATATTAAAGATCTTTGAGGAAAGTAATCTCTAGGTAGTTACTGGTACAAGATATCAGTCATCAATATAACTAATATTAGACAGATTTAGGCATTTAAACTTTTCTGATAATCTCAGATGTCACGAAAAAAGAAATAGGCATCACTCACTCTATCTGTGTATATGGAGACAGAAGTGAAAAACTCTAAACCAAGTCACTTTTTTCTCCTGGTGTGGATAAATCATACGATGTCACTGAGCAGCTCAGAAAAAGTCCCATACTCATACTTTTGGTGGGAGTCAATTCAGACCACAATAAAATCTATGTAGTGGTAATAAATCCACATGGTGTATTCCTCTTCAAAAATATTATGGACATTTCACTCTCAGCAAAACAATGAAAAATCGAGGCAAAAGTCCAGCATGGTTATAGAAAACATAAAGTCAAGTTAATATGATACAACATAGACATAAGCAATGGCTTCCTCTCTAGTAGAAAGCCACAAAATATGACCTCTCCAATTGACATTTGAAACAATGCTCTGAGTCGTAATATGGATGTAAGCAGAGTCAGGATGAGCTCCACCCTGACATGTGGTGGTGAGGTGTGGCAAGTTGTGGAAAAGAACTTCAGGGGCTGATCTCATTTGCATAGGCACACCCACCCCACCTAGAATGAGGCCATAGCTGCCCAAATGGTCACTTTGGCTGCTGTGGGATCCCCAGTGTCTCTGTTATTGGGGCAGGAAGTATAAATTGTTATTACCCTGATTATGGGAATCAAGGACAGTGGAACTGTATTTGACCTTTTGTATGATGGAGGGACTCACCATCAACTAAGTAGCACTCGCTAGGCAAGGGACATGGGTGCCAAAACTCTGTGAATTGAGAGAGGCTTGAGAGAGGCATTAGTACCTGGTGGTGTGGGCCCCTTTCTGAGGGCCTGAAACATCAATTTCATCTCTGTCTCTCTCCCCTGTGGCATGTCAGAGCTAATTTTGGGTCTATTAAGAGTCTAGCTACAGGTACTGTGCTGAATTCACTTTGGCCTTATGGTGCAGCAGCCCAAAGGCTCCCACTACTATGAGCTGAAATCACTAAAGAGCTTAAATTACTAAGAGCTGAAATCACTGAGCACTGTGCCAAGTAGTGGGGAGCCTGAAGATCTAGAGCGCAGTGGTGCTGTTCATGGATGGGCTGGCGGAGCGGATCAGAGTGAAGCCCTGTGGGGCAGTTGGCTTCAGGTCATGTAAGGTGCCCCTTACCTCTTCTTCCCCCCCCCACGCACATTTTTACCCAGACTGGGTAAAAATTCTGAAGCACTTAGAGGAGAGGAAAGTGATCAGGAACAGTCAGCATGGATTCACCAAGAGCAAGTCATGCCTGACTAATCTAATTGCCTTCTATGACGAGATAACTGGCTCTGTGGATGAAGGGAAAGCAGTGGACGTGTTGTTCCTTGACTTTAGCAAAGCTTTTGACACGGTCTCCCACAGTATTCTTGCCAGAAAGGTAAAGAAGTATGGGCTGGATGAATGGACTATAAGGTGGATAGAAAGCTGGCTAGATTGTCGGGCTCAACGGGTAGTGATCAAAGGCTCCATGTCTAGTTGGCAGCTGGTATCAAGTAGAGTGCCCCAGGGGTCGGTCCTGGGGCCGGTTTTGTTCAATATCTTCATAAATGATCTGGAGGATAGTGTGGATTGCACCCTCAGCAAGTTTGCAGATGACACTAAACTGGGAGGAGTGGTAGATACGCTGGAGGGTAGGGATAGGATACAGAGGGCCCTAGAGAAATTGGAGGATTGGGCCAAAAGAAATCTGATGAGGTTCAACAAGGACAAGTGCAGAGTCCTGCACTTAGGATGGAAGAATCCAATGCACCGCTACAGACTAGGGACCGAATGGCTCGGCAGCAGTTCTGCAGAAAAGGACCTAGGGGTTACAGTGGATGAGATGTTGGATATGAGTCAACAGTGTGCCCTTGTTGCCAAGAAGGCCAATGGCATTTTGGGATGTATAAGTAGGGGCATTGCCAGCAGATCGAGGGACGTGATCGTTCCCCTCTATTCGACATTGGTGAGGCCTCATCTGGAGTACTGTGTCCAGTTTTGGGCCCCACACTACAAGAAGGATGTGGAAAAATTGGAAAGAGTCCAGCGGAGGGCAACAAAAATGATTAGGGGACTGGAACACATGACTTATGAGGAGAGGCTGAGGGAACTGGGGATGTTTAGTCTTCAGAAGAGAAGAATGAGGGGGGATTTGATAGCTGCTTTCAACTACCTGAAAGGGGGTTCCAAAGAGGATGGCTTTAGACTGTTCTCAGTGGTAGCAGATGACAGAACAAGGAGTAATGGTCTCAAGTTGCAGTGGGGGAGATTTAGGTTGGTTATTAGGAAAAACTTTTTCACTATGAGGGTGGTGAAACACTGGAATGCGTTACCTAGGGAGGTGGTAGAATCTCCTTCCCTAGAAGTTTTTAAGGTCAGGCTTGACAAAGCCCTGGCTGGGATGATTTAGTCAGGGATCGGTCCTGCTTTGAGCAGGGGGTTGGACTAGATGACCTCCTGAGGTCCCTTCCAACCCTGATATTCTATGATTCTATGGGGAGTAACACTCTGCAGATGAACTTTTGAACTCTGGGGCTGGACTTTTTGGATTTTGGATGATTTTTGGATTGCTGTACTCAAGAGATGTTTGGGTTCTGGGACTCAAGAACCCGAGGGAAAGGACGTGGCCCAATTTGCTGAGGTGGGTCTTTGCTCATGGTTTGGTTAATGAACACTAGTTGTGGTGTTTTCCCAATTTAATGCTGATGTCGTTTACCTCATGTTATTAAAGATTCTCTGCTACACCGAGACTCTGTGCTTGCGAGAGGGGAAGTATTGCCTCTTTGAGGCGCCCAGGGGTGTGTGTAAGATTTTCCCAGGTCACTGGGTGGGGGCTCGAGCCAGTTTTGCATTTGATTTGATGAGAGGGAACCCCTGTGTATTGAACCCGGTCCTTGCTGCTATCAGCTCGGCCTGGCAGAAGGGTGACATATACATAAAATATGCTACCACAAAGTAAGCAGCAAATGTGAAAGGTAAACCTATATGCTGAATACATCAATAGTCAAACAACATTAACATTTGTGGCTTCTGTATCCTTATGAATATATTGATTTTTTTCCATCTTTCCAATTTTCTAGATCATATGATTCTGCCTTTTCTTGACTCTGACCTTCTTCACTATGAATGCAGCAGAGAAAGTGTCTCACAATTTACTGTATGTTGTTCTTCCCTGCAAATTGGCAGGAAATAGAATTCTTATTTGGTGCCAAATCTAATCAACCCTTTGAGTTGGGATATATGGGTACAGACAGTAGGTTAATTGTTAATGAGTTGTAATGGGGTGTACCTGGTCTTTGCAATTCCCTTCAGGAGGTCCCATAGTCCTACAACACCCCACCCGAGAAGGCAGTGGTAGGGAAGAAACAGAGCAGTGAAGCTGGATCTTTGGCCAAAGAGCTTAAGGGAAAACCAGAGTTTGTTTCTGATGTGGTTTGCAGGAGGAGAGAGGACCTGAGAAGCTTAACCTTGAGGTAAGGGTGAAGCTAAAGGAGGCCAGGTAGGAAGAGGCCCAGGAAAGAAGTGATGGACTGAAACTTAGCAGTATGTAGCTGCTCTTTAGAGGGTCTCTGGATTGGAATCTGGAGTAGTGGGCAGGCCTGTGTTTGCCCTACTGATGACAGTTGCATAAACCCCAAGAATGGGAGGAGCTTAGTTGAGAGCCTGAACAAAGGGCTGTATTTAAAGGACCCAGTGGTGTAATTGAAGACCCTCATGAGGGCAACAGGACTGTTCATTTATTGGACTTTTCCCTACCCTGGAAGAGGCTCATTTGAACTTTGTGATTTAGCTGGAGGGCCAGCCAATGAAAGACCCACCAAGACTGGCCGGCAGCCTGCAGGGGGTGCCAAAAGGACTTCAGTACCACACTTAGCTGCTAGGAGGTGTGCAAGAGGTGAGTGACATCCCTTACACCAATGCACAGGGTGGGGTAGATTACAGCCTAACTTGCCATGAACAAGTAGCATGTAGACAAACTCTTATTCAAACTTCTGAATGTTTTACTGTATAAAGACTAGAGATGCAAGCTCAGGAGGGCATAGTCATATGTCATATCCTGTGTGCCCCTGTTATGGTGAGTACTTATCCTGATGCACCCCCTTCTGTCAAGGCTAGTATGACTCCCTGTACACTCCCTGGTGGCACCTGGTACATCTCTTCAGGTATACCAGAACTTCAGGTACATCTCTGTCTCTGTTTCCCCTAATGGACTTTCAATGACACATTGATGTAGAGAACAGTACCCCTTCAGAGGTCTGATTAAGTAACTGGAGATCAAATGTGGTAGGCAAACAAGCCCTCATGCCACTGTTTTAGCTGGGAGGGGGTAGTTAATCTTAGTCAGTCCCATCTGAGTCCATCCATCTCCTCCATTTAGGCTTCTTTATGTCTGAGGCCCTCTGAACCTAGGACCACCCCCTTGCTCCTCTGTCACCAGTGAAAGGGCTCACTCTCTGGACTCAGGATATTTTTTAACACCCATCAAGCAGAGTCTGGCTTATTAATATTTATTCTTAATTCTCAATTATTAATTGTTGGCATCATGGAAGAAGAGTTTCTTATGACAGTGAGGGACACCATTTAATTTTACATTCTATTCACTATACCTTGAGAAAATGGTAAATAATAAAAACCTACACTTCAATATTCCCCCCACAAAAAATTCAAGTACCACTGCCTCCAAAAAAACCCCCAAAACCACCAACCCCCTTATAGCTGTTGCGAGAACATGGCCAGACTTTTTAATCACGCCTAGCTCTTGCTGTTCATTCTAATCTTTCACCTGTGGATGTACCTTAATCTTTTTTTCCACCAAATAGTTAATGAATTCTAAGGTCTTACAAATCTCTGACATTTATACTAACAGACAGCAAAGGGGTCTTTCTAGAGACCTAGTCACATCCGGTCAAAAAAGTTTGTCAATCTTTGAAGACTTTACAGGTTTTCAAAATGTTGACACTTCTCAAAAATCAAGCAACTTCAATCAGCCATGCAATATATAAGTACCCCTGTCTCTCCCCATTCTCCCCACCCCCCAAAAAAATTCTCTAGGGAGGGAGAGGTCAACAATATCTGATTTTTCAATGAAAACTTCCAGGGAAAAATGTAATTTGTTTTCCAAATATTGGCCAACCCTGCTACTGTTTAAAATTTATATTTTGTAATGTGATTAAAGGCTCCAGTCAGATTAGTGCCCCTTTGTACTAGCATACATAAAGTAGAAAATAGAATTTACGGTTTACAGTCTAGGGTCCTGATCCTATAAACAAGTATGTGCTTAACTTTACTCTTATGAGTCTCATTTAAGTCAATGGGGATAATATACACGTGCACAGGATAAATGCCTATATTAAGGCAAGACAACAACTGAACGTAATATACATACTGAGTGGTCACAAAGGGAACTGTGATCAGAACAAATGGTGGCATAGACCAGCTACATGCTTGATGTGTAGGTGTGTTTTTTAAAATATCTAGAAACACGAGTTTTTAGTGATATTGGTAAACCTAACTGCAGCACAAACAATACATATTCATGGGAAAGCTTTAAAAAAAGAGGTTGTTCTGAAAGCATTCATTTATATGGGATGCAGTGGTTATTACATTAAGCATGGAAACATAGCACAACACATCTCTCACATCCTGTTATACAAGTGCATAATGCCAGAGATCAGAGATCGAGTAAAAGATTTTAAAAAATGTACTAACAGGGTTTCATTTCACTGAACATCAAAAATGTTAACAACAAAAGCAAACAGCAGAACAAGGAGTGGTGCCAAAATTATAAAACACAAAGCTGCAAACACTCTATTCAGAGATTAACTTTTTAAAATGAGTTTCTAATAAAAGGTGTTGTCAGTTGTTGGCTGTGTGTGTGTTGGCCCTGCGTGCTGCACTGGCTCTGGTCAGATAGCCTGTATACCAGGTTCCGTAGCGAAGGCACTTGGCTAGGTTTATTACCGACATGGTACTAGCTCCCCAGATCAATGCCTACAGTTACACAGCACATGTATGCCCATGAGAACGGACTCAGCTCAGTGAATGGCAGGGCTTTCCATTCCCCCCTCAGCTGGACAAAGACACTCCCTCTGAGGCCCCTCTTTTATAAACTGATGCAAACAAGTTACGTATTGCCCCTCTGACATGGTTAGTTACCACCCTTACCTTGTACCTGTTCAATCAATCAATACATATCGATCCATCACCCTATCATCCTGCTCTTATCTTTAAGAGGATAAGTGTGTCCCTGTTTCATCTTCTGGGAGCGTGTTTACATCATAACCCTGTATTGGGGTTTTCTGGTACTACCCTTCTGGTATATTTTCACATGAATACTTAGTGCCTAGGAGTGCCTGTGTTTTCTGCAATGCCAGCCCTGTTATTGCCAAGTTCATGTATCTGATAGACACACAAAGCAGATGCTTGCTTGCAGGCACAGTTCAGGGCCTGACATGGCCTGACTCTTGGTAACTCTGCTTTATATTAGCAGGGCTTTACTCCGTTTGGGCCTTCAGCATTACACTAGGCCTCTTGAACAGGCTCAGGCTCTCTCTTTCTACATCATTAGAATTTGGGTCCATTAGCAATTATCTCTTTTGTCCTCATTATGGGCCTGTCCCCATACCCATAGAAGGCTTTGGATCAATCCCTGAATCACATGGGTCTGTGTATAATACCAGTCTTAAGTGCTACATGGTCATCTCAGTCATGGCTGCCACTTCCATGCATTACTTGTGTAAATATTCATTATTATGCCTTTCCTGCAGGCTCTCACAAACCACAGCCTTATAGCCATAGATATCAGCATTCAAAGCTTTAAAGCTGGTCAGAATAACTTTGACACAATGACATTTTGCCAAAATATGCTGTCTTGTCAAAGCTCAAACACTTTGTACAAATGTATTAGTTTGAACAAAGTTTTCATCAGAAAGTTGGTGTCATCCCTAAGACAAACACATCGTGGGACCTAGTTTTATTTTCAAACCTTTCCATTGTGTTTAGTGCCTCGTTATCTTTCATAAGCACATTGAATCATTTTATCTGCTTGGCTTAATTTCCCCCCACATACTGTTTCTATGGTCATGTTTAATCAGTTTTGTTTTCATTCCAGCAATACATTGCTTCAGAGTATTTACTCTGGACGTTAGTTTATTTCTTCTGTCTATGGTAGTTACACAGCAGCACCTCACAGGTCTTTAAAATTCCTGTTTAACATCTTTCAGGCTGACTCAGATTTTTCAGTCACCTTTTTTCCCCCCTCTAAGGAATGCACATCTCATTCATTCCACATGACATCAAGGCTACAGCAAGCCTCTTACCCTGGAAAGAGTGTGATTTGTTTGCTTGTTGTTTTTCAGATAGCATAGCCTCTCAATCTTGTTCGGCCTTTCCCTTCTAGGGAAGGGGTAATGTCTACTGGAAAAAGCAGACACAATCCTACCCAAAAAAACAGGGAAGCAGGAATACCCACCCTGAATCCCATTTTCCACTTTAAAATGATAGATCCATCTAAAACTTCAAAGCAACCTCCACAGTAAACAGGTAGACACAACAAGATAATGTAGTAAGTGGAGGTTGAGTGGCACCAGCCTCTTTCTCAAGGCAATTGCTCTAAGCAGACCCCTCTGGAAGGGGTCCAGGCTTTGAGTCTTCCCAGTTAGGTCATCAGGCTTTGGATCAGGCACATGACAAAATTTTTAATTTAGTTTTAGTTTAATATGGAGTGATATTGTAGTTACAATCATAGGTTAAATATTTTTTTCCTTGGGAGGAGATAGATGTGTTAGGTAAAGTAATAAAACATGAGGATGTCTAATTTGTAAAATGACAGGTTTCAGAGTAACAGCCGTGTTAGTCTGTATTTGCAAAAAGAAAAGGAGTACTTGTGGCACCTTAGAGACTAACCAATTTATTTGAGCATAAGCTTTCGTGAGCTACAGTTCACTTCATCGGATGCATACTGTGGAAAGTACAGAAGATCTTTTTATACACACAAACCATGAAAAAATGGGTGTTTACCACTACAAAAGGTTTTCTCTCCCCCCACCCCACTCTCCTGCTGGTAATAGCTTATCTAAAGTGATCACTCTCCTTACAATGTGCATGATAATCAAGTTGGGTCATTTCCAGCACAAATCCAGGTTTCTCCCGCCCAAACCCACTCTCCTGTTGGTAATAGCTTATCTAAAGTGATCACTCTCCTTACAATATGTATGATAATCAAGGTGAGCCATCTCCAGCACAAATCCAGGGTTTAACAAGAACGTCGGGGGGGAGGGGCGGTAGGAAAAAGCAAGGGGAAATAGGTTACCTTGCATAATGACTTAACCACTCCCAGTCTCTATTCAAGCCTAAGTTAATTGTATCCAATTTGCAAATGAATTCCAATTCAACAGTTTCTCGCTGGAGTCTGGTTTTGAAGTTTTTCTGTTGTAATATCACAACTTTCATGTCTGTAATCGCGTGGCCAGAGAGATTGAAGTGTTCTCCGACTGGTTTATGAATGTTATAATTCTTGACATTGGATTTGTGTCCATTTATTCTTTTACGTAGAGACTGTCCAGTTTGACCAATGTACATGGCAGAGGGGCATTGCTGGCACATGATGGCATATATCACATTGGTGGATGTGCAGGTGAACGAGCCTCTGATAGTGTAGCTGATGTTATTAGGCCCTGTGATGGTGTCCCCTGAATAGATATGTGGGCACAGTGGGCAACGGGCTTTGTTGCAAGGGTAGGTTCCTGGGTTAGTGGTTCTGTTGTGTGGTATGTGGTTGCTGGTGAGTATTTGCTTCAGGTTGGGGGGCTGTCTGTAGGCAAGGACTGGCCTGTCTCCCAAGATTTGTGAGAGTGTTGGGTCATCCTTCAGGATAGGTTGTAGATCCTTAATAATGCGTTGGAGTGGTTTTAGTTGGGGGCTGAAGGTGACGGCTAGTGGCGTTCTGTTATTTTCTTTGTTAGGCCTGTCCTGTAGTAGGTGACTTCTGGGAACTCTTCTGGCTCTATCAATCTGTTTCTTCACTTCCTCAGGTGGGTATTGTAGTTGTAAGAATGCTTGATAGAGATCTTGTAAGTGTTTTTCTCTGTCTGAGGGGTTGGAGCAAATGCGGTCGCAGAGCTTGGCTGTAGACAATGGATCGAGTGGTGTGGTCAGGGTGAAAGCTGGAGGCATGTAGGTAGGAATAGCGATCAGTAGGTTTCCGGTATAGGGTGGTGTTTATGTGACCATCGTTTATTAGCACTGTAATAAAAAAAAACCAACCCCCCCCAAAAAAAAAACCCCAAAAAACCCCCAAAACAGATCAGCATCCATTTAAGCACCTAAGTAAGGACCGGAGTTTCAGAAGTGGTGGTCAGAGATCACACAATGCATCACAGGCTTGCAAGAGCTCTACTTTCTTTGGAGTGTGGTTCTAATTGGCTGGACATAACAAGAGTTTCACAGCACCCTGCCTAGACTCTGTCTGGGAAGCTCAGTCCTTAAAGGCACTGCCCCAAATACTACAGTCCCAATGAGGACCTGGACTGATCGTGAATCATTCATAAGAAAGATTAAGAAGAGGTAAGCAGTTCTGAAGATGGAGGGAGCCTTGAACAACAAGGAAACCAAAGGAGAATTTTGTTATGTTTGGACCCACAGAGAAGGAGATAGAGCTCAGAGAATCCACAGTCAAATCATGTTAGGGAGGATGATAGTAAGGGAAGCAGACCTCTTAAACTGATGATTTTAGAAACTTCTAGCAGGAGGGGCCCAATTCTGTTCCCAGTTAAATCAATAGGAATGTTGCCATTGTCTTCAGTGGGAACAGGTTTAGGCTAATATACAGAAGCAGAGGGGAAGGAAGGGTGATCCAGTGGACATATTGTACTTAGGTTTTCAGAATGCCTTTGGCAAGGTCCCGCACCAAAGACTCTTAAGCAAAGTAAGCTGTCAGGGGATAAGAAGGAAGGTCCCCTCCTAGATCAGTAACTGGTTAAAGGATAGGACACAAAGGGTAGGAATAAGTGGTTAGGGAAGTAAATAGTAGTGGTCCCCCTTGGACAAGTACTGTTCAACATATTCATAATCTGAGAAAAGGGAGTAAACAGTGAGGAGGCAAAATTTACAGATGATGCAAATCTACTCAAGAAAAGTCCAAAGCAGACTGAAGAGTTACAAAGGGATCTCACAAAACTGGGTGACTGGGTAACAAAATGGCAGGTGAAATTCAATGTGGATAACTGCAAACTAATACACACTGGGAAACATAATCCCAACTATTCATATAAAATGATGGGATCTAAATTAGCTGTTACCACTCAAGAAAGACCTTGAAGTCATTGTGTATACTTTTTTGAAAACAGCTGCTCAACTTGTAGTGGCAGTCAAAAAAGCAAACTGAATGTTGGGAATCGTTAGGAAAGGGATAGATAATAAGACCGAAAATAACATATTGCCTCTATATAAATCCATAGTATGCCCACATCTTGCATCGTGCATGCAGTTCTGGTCGCCCCAACTCAAAAAAAATATATTGGAACTGGAAAAGGTACAAAAAGGACGACAAAAATTATTAGCGGTACGGAACAGCTTCCTCACAAGCTGTTAATAAGAACATAAGAATGGCCCTATTGGGTCAGACCAAAGGTCCATCTAGCCCAGTATCCTGTCTTCTGACAGTGGCCAGTGCCAGGTGCCCCAGAGGGAATGAACGGAACAGGTAATCATCAAGTGATCCATCCCCTGTTGCTCATCCCAGCCTCTGGCAAACAGAGGCTAGGGACACCATTTCTACTCACCCTGTCTAATAGCTATTGATGGACCTATCCTCCATGAATTTATCTAGTTCTTTTTTGACCCTTGTTATGGTCTTGGCCTTCACAACATCCTCTGGCAAGGAGTTCCACAGGTTGACTGTGCATTGTTGTGAAGAAATACTTATTTTTATTTGTTTTAAACCTGCTGTCTATTAATTTCATTTGGAACTTTTCAGCTTGGAAAAGAGATGACTAAGAGGGACTTGTGCCCCATCCCCCTAATCATTTCCATTGTCCTCTGCTGGACTCAATTTGTCCATATACTTTTGGTGGGGGGGGGAACCAAAACTGGATGCAATACTCCAGATGTGGCCTCACCAGTGCTGAATAGAGGGGAATAATCACTTCCCTCGATCTGCTGGCAATGCTCCTACTAATGCAGCCCAACATGCCATTAGCCTTCTTGGCAACAAGGGCACACTATTGACTTATATCCAGCTTCTCGTCCACTGTAATCCCAAGTCCATCAATGGCTATTAGCCAGGATGGGCAGGGATGCAAACCCATGATCTGAAGTGTCCCTAGCCTCTGTTTTCCAGAAGCTGGAAATGGGCTACAGAGGATGGATCACTTGATGATTACCTGTTTTGTTCATTCCCTCTGAAGCACCTTGCATTGGCCCCTGTCTAAAGACAGGATACTGTGCTAGATGGACTCAGTATGACTGTTATATTCCATGCATGCAGAAAATACCCAGAAATAGGGTTTCAAGAATGTGTTAAAACAGGGAATTAATTGAGTGACGTGAATGATGTGATTTGAATAAGAATTTGTTTACTTTACCCTGATCGCCCCTGACAAACAATGATTGTTTAATATCCTGATGGCATCTATGAGCAGGCTAACATAAGCAAAAGGATATGTTGGATGAGAAGGTGACTGATTCTATAACCTTGGCTGTGCAACCTTGCAGTGAATCACCCCAAACTGAGACTACTTAATTCCCTCAGTAAAGGGATCAGAAGCGGGAAAGCAGCTGTAAGGAAGACCTGGCTAAAACATAGGATTTCTGGTTTGTGAGAAATTTAAATATTTGAAACTTGGTTTAGTTCCAATTAAAAATATATATATATTCTAAATCCTCACACTGGAAATCCTGAAAACATTTTATTTTGGAAACACTGGCACATGGTGTTTCTGAAACAAAATATGCTCCACAGGACCAGCTACTGAAACTGAGTCCAAGTCTACACTTACAAGCTTACAGTGACACAGCTGTACCAATACAGCTGTGCCACTGTAAGAGCACTCATGTAGCCACGTTATGCTGACAGGAGAGTGCTCTCCCATCGACATAATAAAACTGTCTCAACAAGCAACGGTAGCTGTGTCGCGGGGAGACTGTCTCCCACCAGAATAGCACTGCGTGTATGAGTGCTTATGCCAGCAAAATGTATGTCGCTCAGGGCGGTGTTTTTTCACACCCCTGAGTGACAATTTTTGCCATCATAATTGCTAGTGTAGACATGGCCTGACATTGTCAATTTCACATGAAAAGAATGCAAGGATGTCAATTTCAGTCAGCAGCTTCCAGAGTTGCCAAGTTTGGTGGCTCTGGGACAGTCCCCCATATAGATTATCCTGGAACTGGGTATCCCAGCGCTTCCAGGCTCTTGGGCCAGTCAGTGTGGTGGGGCTACTCTAGAGCTATGGAACCTTGAAGCTTGAGGCTCCCAGCAACCTTCCAGGTGAGTTGGCAGGGTACTAGAATCATGCCTGTGATTGAACAAAATTTTGTCAAACCCAGCTGGCTTTTGAGACATCTTGTGCTCAGTGAACTGGCATTTTCCAACAAAACTCTATTTTTGTCATACTTTCCAGCCATCTCTAATCTAACATTTGGCCTGAGTTTGACTCCACAACCCACTTGTGTTAGTGTCTCTGTTATGCTCATGTGTATCATGGCTGAATCCTCATGCCTGTGTATGGGCCTGATACAAAACCCATGGAAATCAGTGGAGAGACTCCCTTTGATGGGCTTTGGGTTATACCCTCAATAACTAGCACTTAGGCTTGTGTACTGGGCTTGTGCCACTTTGTGGCATTCGGTTTGGTTTTTGTCCTGGCCTAGCCTTTCTATACCACACATCTTATTATTGTGGCTGAGCAATGGCCATGTTTTTGCTGCCCAATGAGCACTGTGATGAGAACTTTCTTACAAAATGGTGTCTAATACTCTTTCCTTTTCACATGATGCAACTGAGATCTCCCTCACTTTTGGAAAAGAAGCCTCCCTCTCTCTATGCATTTTGTAGGTTTGATATACTGTCCTCCACAAATACAATGTATGCCCCCCCCCCAAGTTTCCAATCTATAGAATATATCCAACAGCTTTGACATACCCTTAGAGACAGGTATGTTTGTACACACACAATAGTATCACACTATCAGATCTATCAACACCTCTAAATCTGTACACCTCTTTAAAAATATCTTTGAATTGCACAGAAAATATTTGCATACTCACTATTCTGGCAAACATAGAGCCAGGTATAAACCAAGAATGCAGTTTTACTGTAACTGGCTCTAGTGTGATACAGGATTACATAGATCATAAAGTAGTTTTGGATAAAGTCTATTAACTGTCCTTGAGGGAGAGGAAAAGGAGTCCAGCCATGTCTTATGTTTACACTGAAACATTAAAAAGTAATATACAGTCACTCACATCTCTGCTTTCTGGTGAAAACTCAAACTGTAAATTCATTCTCTTATAACCAGAAAATTAAATCAGGTATCTTTGCAGAGTGAACAAAGTGACCTTTGATCCATGACAACTAGCAGAAAATCAAATTAAGCACCACATGGTCTTTGACTCTGTTGCTCATTAGATCAGTTCAGGGACTGAAGGGGAATAAGGAAATTTTGGTTATTAAACTCTATCTCAGACCCTCGTGCAGTAGATTTCTCCTCTTTCTCCCAGGGCAGAGACTCTTATTCTATCCAACAGGCAAGTTGCAGCTGTCACATTGCCAAAGAGATAGGATTGTTTATTGCACACACCTCTTACTTTGACTGGGAATAAGAAGTGTTTCTTTGTATTCAAAACTCTGATTTGCTTCTCTGAATTCCTTCTCTGTGCTCACACCACAGGGAGGAAATCAGGACAGAAAGATGTTTACCTTTTATTTCCATTTTCTTGTCCTAGGCTTCTGCTATCAATAAGCTGCTACTGAATATGAACAAAAGAAACTACAATCATTACAGTCTCCCTCTGGATTTCCTTTTTTTCTGTAGTATACACTATGATTTTTACTCAGACAATATGGTCCTTAGTATTTAAAGCCAATAATTTAGGCAATACTATTTTGAGAGAGGGAATAGGATCATTTCCCAGGGGATACCTTACATTCCTGGATCTTACTTGAATCCTGCTCCCATTGAAATCAAACGCAAAACTCCCATTGAAGTAATTCTTCAGGATCAGGCCACTGGCTTTCAGGAGAGCTGGTCAGTTTTTTTGGATAGAAATTTTGCTGAAAATTAATATTTGTTTTCTTTTTCACAATTGTTAACAGAAAATCTTGACTTTTCATTGGAAAACCAAAAAAAAAAAAAAAAAAAACCTACTGAAAACTACTCAAATTGTCAAGTTTTGGGTTTTCAGTTTTGCAACAAAAAAATAAAGGAAAGCAGACACTTTCCATAAAAATTGTTTACTTAAAAATCCAGTTTTCTGCTATCAAGGTTTGACAGAATTTTTGAACAGCACTATGCTCCAGTTGTTCCAAACAACATTCCAGAGCTGTATTACTTTTAGCTAAAAGTTTATTTTGGTGCAGATTCTGTTAACTGTAGAAGTCTTATTCCCCAACAGCCTACGAAGGAAGGGTCATACTGAATCAGACCAATGACCTATCTATCCTAGTGTCTATTACTCCAACAGTGGCCAATACCAGGTGCTTCAGAGAGGATGAACAGAACAGGGCAATCATCAAGCGATCCGTTCCCTGTTCAGTCCCAGCATCTGGCAGCCAGAGGTTAAAGACACCAGGAGTATGGGGCTGCATCCCTGATCTGGGCTAATAGACATTGATAGACCTATCTTCCATGAACTTGTCTAATTCTTTTTTGAACCCAGTTATACTTTTGGCCTTAACAACATCTCCTGGTAACAAGTTCCACAGGTTGACTGTGTTGTGTGAAGAAGTACTTCCTTATGTTTGTGTTTTAAACCCACTGCCTATTAATTTCATTGGGTGACCTCTGGTTCTTGTGTTATATGAAGGGGTAAATCATACTTCCTTATTTACTTTTGCCACACCATTCATGATTTTATGTAGCTCTATAATATTGCCCCCTTAGTGGTCTTGCTTGTAAGCTGAAGAAGTCCCAGTATCTTTAATCTCTCCTCAGATGGAAGCTGTTCTATGCACGTAATCTTTTTTTTGTTGCCCTTCTCTATAGTTTTGCCAATTCTAATATCTTTTTTGAGATGGGCTGACCAGAATTGCACACACTATCCAAGGTGTAGGTGTACCATGGATTTATAGTGGCATTATGCTATTTTCTGTCTTAGTATCTGTCCCTCTCCTAGTGGTTAATAACATTCTGTTCGCTTTTTTGACTGCAGCTGCACATTGAGCAGATGTTTTCAGAGAACTATCCACAATGATTCTAAGATCTTTCTTGAGAGGTAAGAACTGTTTAGACCTGTAGCAAGGCAATGACTCACCGTTGCAGCACCTCCTGCTAGTCATCCTGGGAATTAGCCCTTCCAACCCCAAGCGCCCTCTGCAGGCCGTTGTCTTGCCTGCCGCTGGCACCCATGTTCCTCCCAGACCCTGGCGCCCCTTTGCCCTGGGGTGCTGCCCCCTGGCACTGCCACCACACTCTGGGTCTCCCCTCCCAGGGGAACCCCCCAACCCTTTATCCCCACCTTGCCTCAGTGGCTACTGATGGTCATATCTAGCCCCCACACTCACTGGGGCAGACTGCAGTCTGTAAACCACTTATCAGTGGCACAGGGGTTTGGACCTGCTGCCTTTGCCTAACCCCAAGCTACACCTCTGTAGCCTCAATACCTGCTTTGGGCCTTATCCAAGGCCTCAGCCTGGGGAGTTGCCAGGCTGGAACTCCCCAGCCCCTCTTGCCTTTCCCCAGAACTGGTCTACCCGGGTAACCTGCTCAGCTCCCAGGCAGCCAGGTCCACCTCTCTCCACAGCTAGAGAGCTAGTAGCCTTTTTATAGGGCCAGCTGTGGCCTGATTGGGGCGTGGCCCGAGCTGTGGCTGCTTCCCTAATCAGCCTAGCCTATTGGCTCCCTGGGGCAGCCCTTTCCCAGGGCTGTTTTAACCCCTTCAGGGCCGGAGCGGGTGACCACCCCACTACAAGACCCCATCATTTTCTATATATAGTTGGGATTATGTTTTCCAATGTGCATTACTTTGTATTTATCAACATGGAATTTCATCTGCCATTCTGTTCCCTAGTTACACAGTTTTGTGAGATTCCTTTGTAACTCCTCAGTCTGCTTTGGACTTTACTATCCTGAGTAATTTTGTATCGGCAATTTTTGCCATATCACTGTTTATCCCTTTTTCCAGCTCACTTATGAATATATTGAATTGCACTCTTCCCAGTACAGATACCCGTGGGACAGTACTATTTACCTCTCTCCATTCTGAAAACTGGCCATCTATTCCTATCCTTTGTTTCCTGTCTTTTAACCAGCTACTGGTCCACAGGAGGACTTTCCCTCTTATCCCACAACTGCTTACTTTTCTTAAGAGCCTTTGATGAGGGACCTTGTCAAAGGCTTTCTGAAAGTCCAAATACACTATATCCATTGGATCACCCTTGTCCATTTGTGTTTGACCCCCTCAGTCTTGTGGAAGTTAGAGGGACTACTGTCATATATGGAGTTAGTAAGTAAAAAGTGTTTTCAAAGGTATCAGAATTTGGCCTTTTGTGATAAAGCTGCTTCTAAAAACTGGATTCGAAATTTTACCTGGTGTGTTGTACCTACAAGTCA
The DNA here is from genome assembly GCF_015237465.2 of Chelonia mydas. Classification (NCBI taxonomy): domain Eukaryota; kingdom Metazoa; phylum Chordata; order Testudines; family Cheloniidae; genus Chelonia; species Chelonia mydas. Next base: position 26,396,868 of record NC_057851.1, on the reverse strand, counting down.
GTATTCTACTGGCTCATCCCTTCTGTTCAGCCTTTTTGCTATCAGTTCAATTCTTCCTTCAGTGGATGTCTGCTGTAGCTAGCTGCATTTTGTGCAGATGAACAAGTATTTGCTCAAATATTTTTTTAATTCCTATAGATTCTCCCAGCCAAATTTCTTCCATACTGGGGTTCAGAGAGTGGCAACCCAGTGAAAAAACATTTTGAAAATGTTTCTACCATGCCAAATATGCAGGCTGATCAGGTCACCCTATGAATCTGGTTCTCTTTTGCCTCTACAGAGCCCTAAGGATTCAGACTAGGTCCCATACAGTAACCTTTATTGTATGTGAATAGGAATCATCTGTGGAAGCCTACAATGTTTGTTGAAGGAATGGACTATGATATCCATTATTTTCCTGACTAGGATTTTTTCCAGCACAGAGATGGTATCGGGCTGATTGCATTAAGGCATGATCAAAAACTTGGCTACTGCATCCAATATCTGTTCTTCGGCAACCCACCAGTATATTGACAGACTAGAAGGCAAAAATGAATTTGCACTGTGGTTCGGGGTATATGTTTCATGTGTTATCACTTATGCTGAAGGGAACATAGGTACTGCCATACCAGATCAAAGCAGAGGTATGAAATACAAATTTTTCAGCCACAACCATTTCTGCACTCACTTTTATGTTGTGCTCTATGCATGGAATGTCCTTTCAGGACACCTGCCATGCCACTTCTCTCTCTCTCCCCATAAAAGCCTCTTCTGCTGCACTTCGTGTTAGAGGCTGGCTGACTAAGGATAAGTTCTAGGAGTTGGGGATAATTAATATATTATGCCCTCCAAAAAAAGTTACCCAGGTTATAAACTGTAACATGATTAACTTGTAAACCAAGGGAGGCCTTGTGCATTCTCTGTGTTTGGAAAGCACTGTGCACACTGGAGCTACTGCAAACAAATAACGGTGAATCATTGCTATCAATTTATTCTGGAACCTCTTGACATCTCTCTTACAGTGCCTGAAAAGCGCAGGGGATGCAGACATCTGTTTTATAGAAGCACATTTTCCAGTATAAATCCCATGCAACACTGCACATCCCAACCTATAAGTCTTCAGCTAAAACTCTCAGCCACTAGGACTACTTCAGTCCATTAGCAAATAAGTAGTTTTTGTGAGCTTTGGTTCCTTTCTTAAATGTTTGTTTTGTCAGTCTGAGTTATGAGTTTGCATACTAATAATGCACCTTCCCTGAGCCAAGGCTGCAAATTGCACTTGGCAGTTCAGAAGTTGGACAACATTTCATAGGCTTTCAAGGCAGTGCAGAGCACTGGTGCCTATAGGAGTTGGAAATATGTGAATAGCTTTCACTTGCCAGGCCCATGCTGTTTGAAAGGATCATGGGATAGAATAATGGGTTGAGATGGAAAACATATCAGCACTACATATCAGCTTAATTTGAGCTGGGGAGGGTGAGGTGGGGTGAATTAAATATACTGTGGAGTACTTAAACTAATCCTCATGCTGGGTAACCATTACAAAAGCATTCTGCTTTGCCTTCACATTGAGAAAATCCTGGGCACTAGGACTCTTTAATCTAGCAGAGAATAGCACAACAAGCTGGAAGTTAAAGCAAAAACAAGTTCTACTTAGGAATAAGGCATCTCTTTAACACTGAGGATGCTTGTTCCAGTGGTTAAACTGCCAAGATAAGTGGATGGATTCACCATCTTTTAACGTTGTCAAAGTGAGACAGGATGCCTGTTTGGACAATGCTTGGTCAAACAAGTTACTGAGGTCAATCTATGTAATACAATTCCAGGAAAAAACACTCCATCATGCTGAAACCTATTGCGTCTATGTAGTCAGTAAAAAGAAAAGGAGGACTTGTGGCACCTTAGAGACTAACAAATGTATTTGAGCATAAGCTTTCGTGAGCTACAGCTCACTTCATCGGATACAACCACGAAAGCTTATGCTCAAATACATTTGTTAGTCTCTAAGGTGCCACAAGTACTCCTTTTCTTTTTGCGAATACAGACTAACATGGCTGCTACTCTGAAACCTGTCATTATATAGTCAGTATGAAGCAATGGAAGCAGATACCAGCATGGCTGAGAGCTTTTTGTTCAGAATATCAATAGGCTGAATCATCATTAAGTTTCACAGTCTTTTGCCCTCCAGTTTAAGTTCTCAGCCATTTTGACTTTATGAATTACACTTGTGCAGTGTACATCTACACTAAGGCATCTATCTACGTCATGCCAAGAGTCCTACCCCATGGTAACTCACCCAGTCACCACCCTTTCTCTACAGCTAATTTGCATGTGACAATATCATGGGTTATATAAAGGAACCTGCATAGATGGTGGATTACTTAGCCCAACTGCCATACCTGTGCGACAGCACGCACAATAACCCCAAGCACAGCCCCTTGAGGCAGTTCACACCCTTCATTCACTACCCACATACAAATCTCCTGGCACAACACACACATTCACTTACCCACCCTCACTCATACTTACCATAAAGTCATAAACTTGTGTGGCAAAGTCATGGGTCCATCACTAGTACAGGAGTAACTACATGAAAACTTATGACCATTATTATACAGGAGATCAGACAAGATGACCTAATGGTCCCTTTTGGCCTTAATCTACAAAAACCTCAATTCTATAGATTCCTGTTTAATACTTTGTGTATTAAAATCATCTATGTCTACATTACCCAAAAAGTCAACGGTATCATATTTTCTGCTCAGTGATTGCTGAATTTGAGAAGTTTCATTCGCCAATTAAATTTGAAAGGTTTCATTCACAAATTAAATGTTTTCAGGCTGGTCTGCACTAGACAATGGACTACTCCTATGGTTGTTCCATGCTGACTTTGGAAGATAGAAGACTTTTTTCATGAAATCCTGGCCCCTTTGCAGCCAGTAGGAATACTGTTATTGATTTCATTGGGCCCAGGATTTATCCACAGTCAATTACAAGAACTCTAGTATCTTCTTATGAAGCATCTGCTATAGGCCACTTTCAATGACCAGAAACTAGACTTATGTGGACCCTTCATCTTATCCTGTAACAATTCCCATAGTAATATAACCATCCTTTTAAGATACATCTTACTCCTGTGAAAGACATTGCATGGTTGGTATTGGCATAAGTGTTCCCTTGCAGAAGAAACAAGTAGCCTGAATGGAACCTTGCAGCCTGTTCTATCCCTTTAAGCAATCCTAAGTGGGAAAGGGAGGGACAAGTGAGACACAGCAAACCAAAGAAAAGACCTAGTAGAACATTTTGTGGAATGTCAGACTAGCCTTTACAAACTCTGTCCTACAGCACATTCATTAGCAAATGGCTAACTTGAGGTCCAAAGTCTATTGTACACAAAACCTAGGACATTGTCCTAGGTACCACCACTTGCAATAAATATGTGTACTATAGAAGGTTCACGATTGACTTAAGTAGGCCTGGCCAGAAATCAAGAATTCCATTTCACAAAATTGAGGGTTTTTTCCTCTTCACACTGGAATGAAAAATGTTTCATGGGAAAACACAATAGCTCAGAATAGTCAATGCCCTGGTGGTTCGGGCACTCAGCTGGTATGTAGGAAAGTCAGGCAGAGCAAAGACTTGAAGCTGGGTCTCACACATTCTAGATGAGTAACCTAACATCTAGGCTATTGGCTGTTCTGGGATAGGGGGCATCTCTTTTGCCTACCCACCAGAAATTCTATCCTGGACTGGAGGAAATGGTATTTTTTTGACCTGCTCTAATTTTAACCATTTTGGATGTCTTTTGTTCATGTTTATTACATGAATCTCAATACCCAGTTCAGACTTTGTAAGCTGTCATTGTCCCAAGAATATGTATTAACCTTGAGCTTCAGAGATTATGGTTTACATAGATTTTAAATTCAGTATATTTATAGCAGATAGCATGACTCTATTTTTGTTGCATCTATTTTAAGCCAGTTAAGTCCATTGACTTACATTTTTCCCCATGTTTACACATGTATAAATTGGCCTAAAGCCTGTGATAACTATTACTGTTTAAAATTCTATTGTCCAAGTTTTAGTCACTGATTTTTATTCCAGTGATTATAATTTTACATAGTCTTCTAATGATAAGCAACTTTTTGAGGATTTCCACAAGACGAAACATCTCAAACTAAACAACTTCAATGAATTACAACTGAATTGTAATTCAACACTTATTTTCAAAAGGAGACTTACTTTCCTATTCTTGACTGGCTGCAATTTGAGACACTAAGACTTATCTCTTTACCTTTTTTTTTTTTTTTTAGAGCTGAAGTTCTAAATACTGGATATTTAAATATTTAAAACTTTTAAAAATCTGGAACCCTATAACATTATTTTAATAATATAGCATCTTAGCCTGAGGTCACAGTACACAATATAATAAATAAGTCTTCAAATCAACACAGCACACTATCTACTTTCCTGTAAACTGTACTGTCACCTGAGAAAAATGGTTAACCCCAGTCCTTACTCAGATGCTCTACAATACTGTCTCAAACTAGAAAACTTACTATGTAACAAATGATTCGATTATACAGGCTGTCACCCTCTTTGTCTGGCCAATTGCAAAAACAAGAGGAAAGTATGTGAAAGGGAGGCTCCTTATGACCTAAATAAAGTGTCCTGTTGTTTTTTGGATACTCTCTCAGGGGTTCTGATAGTTAAAGGTATAATTAATCCTGGGGGAAGGGGTGATCTGGAACAAGGGTTCTCAACCTTTTTCTTTCTGAGGTCACCCCAACATGCTATTAAAAACTCCATCGCCCACCTGTGCCACAACGTTTTTTTTTCTGCATATAAAAGCCAGGGCCTGCATTGGGGGTAGCAAGCAGGGCAACTCCATGGGACCCTGAGAATCTAAGCTGCTCAGGCTTCAGCTTTTACCCCGGGTGGTGGGGTTTAGGGCACTGTGGCTTTGGCTTTCGGCCCTGGGCCCCAATGAGTCTAATGCCAGCCCTGCTTTGAGGACCCTTTGAAACCTGCTCATGGCCCCACAGGGGTCCTCGGACCCTGGCTGAAAACTGCTGATCTGGAGGTTCTAAATCATTCATCTTGCTGAGCTGATTTTATAACTTATTTGTTTTGTATTCTATGGACTAAGACTAAGATGCTATATTAATTTATAAACATCTGGTAAGAGCACCTTAAATACAGTACAACCATGATACTGCAAACACTGAGCCTACCTAAAATAAAGGGCAGAGGTTCTTAATAGTCATTAGAATGAGTGGATTCGTTTTAGACAAGTCATTCATTTGCAAGACCAGTTTAGGTCTTCAAGGAAAAATGGAAACATGATAATAGTAATGCTTTGAACTTAAATTTAAGCATAGGTATTTTTAATATAAATCATGAACAGGTCACGGGCCTGAATTTTTGTTTATTGCCCATGACCGGTCCATGACTTTTACTAAAAATACCCATGACTAAATCGCAGCCTTAATCATTATACACTCTGCACCTATTAATCTGACAAATATTTCAGTTAACAAAGAGAAGTTAAAGTCTGGCCACATAAGATGTGTTGCTGTCCCATTATAAAATAGTTACACTTGTAGAGACATAATTAAATTCAAATTTTCATTTAAATTTCACACAATAGTCTTGACAAATACTCCCTTAAGACAGAATTCATTGCTGGCAGTCTGGGACCCTAGTTAAGGCTGGCAGTCAACTATAACTTGACTGTCCTGCACTTGTCCCTGTGACAAAGAATAAGTACAGGGTAGTCCTTTATTTTTGATATTTGGGGATTTATAGATGCTGGCTTCCTTATTTTATTAAAATAACTTGTGTTTGGAGTACCTTATAAGTTACTGTGCTCTCTTTTGATCATATATGTGCTTGGTATATGAAAAACAGGTGCATATCTTTCATAAAGGTGAAGGGTAGAAATCTTGACCTGCCATCAAGTATTGAATAGGCTTAATATATTTTCCTTGAATGGAAAGATCAGATACGAATAGATGTCTTAGTGTGGTGGTTTGCAGGGTGAATGACATCTGTATGGTTTATTGACAATCCTGCAAGATGCTGAGTACTTCTTTGGACCTGTATGCCTACTCCTACTAACTTTTAAATAGATCTTACACGATCAGCCCCTATATAGGAAATAGCATGTGGTAAGTGTTACTGTTTGGCAGGATTATATATGACTTTGGGTGCTATGCAGTGGAGTGGCTGTAGATTATTATGTAGATTATCACTGGGAAAACCTGAAATCTAAGTGTGGAACTTGCTTCTCATATCTGTGAGGGGACTCTTTACATTGAGATCTTCTCTTTTCCCACATGGAGAGTGAGGAGGGGTTGACTACCTCAGCATTCTCTATATTCAGACACTTAGAAGGATGCTCCACAGTTCTAGGGATAGACCAGGGATAGGACCAAGGCACATACTTGCTTCACCTCCATCAGAAGCACAGATGATGAGGAAAAGATACAGCCTCAATCTGTCTCTTCCATTGCTCTCTCTGTGATGGGGATCCCTTTTTGTGTTCTCTTTCAGCAGAGACAATAGCTGATTTCAAGTTAACAAGGGTTGTATAAAATTCCCCCTTGGGAAGGATAGGACAAAATAATTAATAATGGTAGAGCGGCCATGCCTGAAACTGACTAGTTCCTTGGCAAATAAATTACAACTCTCCACCCAGTTGTTTAACTTCCCCAGAAGATATCTGCCATAGACCTTCAAAAAACACCCCTAAGTGGCTAACAGGTTAGTAATTTATTACACAGTCCTACCTGAGTCCCCTGCCTTGAGTGCAAGGGACTCAGAGCTCCAGTATGAAACTGGAGCAAAGCCTGTTGAGAATCTTTGGGTTAATTTTAGAGGCAAGAGCAACAAGGGTGATGTGGGTGTCTGCTATAGAGCACCAAACCAGGAGGATGAGGTACACAAGGCTTTCTTCAAACAACTAACAGAAGTTTCCAGATCACAGGCCCTGATTCTCAAAGGGAATTTCAATCACCCTGACATCTACTAGGAGAGCAATACAGCAATGTACAGACAATCTAGGAATCCTCTGGAGACTGTTGGGGACAATTTCCTCGTGCAAGTGCTCGAGGAACCAACTAGGGGCCATGCTCCTCTTGACCTGCTGCTCAAAAACAAAGAAGAATTGGTAGGGGAAGTAGAATTGGGTGGCAACCTGGGCTGCGGTGACCATGAGATGGTCAGGTTCAAGATCCTGACAAATAGAAGAAAGGAGAGCAGCAGAATACGGACCCTGGACTTCAGAAAAGCAGACTTTGACTCCCTCAGGGAACTGATGGGCAAGATCCCCTGGGAGAATAACATGAGGGGGGAAAGAGTCCAGGGAAGCTGGCTGTATTTTAAAGAAGCCTTACTGACAGTGCAGGAACAAACCATCCCGATGTGCAGAAAGAATAGCAAATATGGCAGGCAACCAGCTTGGCTTAACAGAGAAATCTTCAGAGAGATTAAACACAAAATGGAAGCTTACAAGAAGTGGAAACTCGGACAGATGACAAGGGCGGAGTATAAAGATATTGCTTGAGCGTGCAAGAATGTAATCACGAAGGCCAAAGCACAATTGGAGTTGAAGCTAGCAAGGTATGTGAAGGGTAACAAGAAGGGTTTCTACAGGTATGTTAGCAACAAGAAAAAGGTCCGGGAAAGTGTGGGACCCTTATTGAATGGGGGAAGCAACCTAGTGACAGATAATGTGGAAAAAGCTGATGTACTCAATGCTTTTTTTGCTCGGTCTTCATAGACAAGGTCAGCTCCCAGACTACTGCACTGGGCAGCAAAGTATGGAGGGGAGGTGAGCAGCCCTCAGTGGTGAAAGAACAGGTTAAGGACTATTCTAAAAAGCTGGACATGCAGAAGTTACTCCTGGGGGAATTCTGCCCCATGGAGCATGCACAGAATTCATGTCCCCTGCAAATTTCTTTGCTTCCCCCACAGAAAAATTCCTTTCTGACAAGGAAGCAAAGGGAAGCTTCAAGAGCAGTCACACACCACTCCCTAGCTGAGCAGGTACATCATTTCCGGCCCCCTGAGCAGCTGGTGGAGAGGTAAATAACTACAGGACTGGGGACACCACAGCCAGTGACTTCTACCCTGAACCGGGATCAGCTGCTAGTTTCAGCTGGGCTGGAGGCAGGAGAGGACGGGACTTCCTCTTTCCCTGCAAGGAGTGGCTGAGGCAGAGTCAGACCCACCCCCAAAAACCTCCCCCAGCTGCAGGAAGCTCAGTATCCTCCCCTGCTTCCTGCCCCCATCGCTTCTCAGCTGCCTGTGGAGGGGTCTCTGTATGTGGAGCTCCTCCCAACCCCCATGCATCCCCCAACCTCCCATTCCCAGACACCCCCACCAAGCCTCACCCCATACACCCAGAACCCACCCTAGCACTCCATACCCAAACCCCACCCCACTGAACCTCAACCCTTTCCTCCAGACCCACACCCTTGCACCCAGACTTCCCCCCACCGAGCTCCCTGCACTCAAACTCCCACCCTGACAAGTCCCACCTCTTGCACCACCCAGAGCCCCCACATCCAGACCCCCACGCTACTGACTCCCAACTAGCTGCACCCAGGCCCCACCAAGCCCCACTCCCCCAGCATCCAGATCCTCCTGCTGAGACCCCCACATTCAGACCCCCTTTTCTGAGCCCCAACCACTTTTACCTGGAAGCCTCTGCAGAGTCCCATTGTCCCTACACCTGGACTGCTTCTGTGCATCAAGATCCCCCCCCACACCAAGACCACCCACTGAGCTGCCTTCACCCAGACTGTCCCACACCAAATCCTCTCACCCCATACCTGGATCCCCCACACTGAGCCCCTCCACACTTGGCTCCTGCCTGGTTGAGCCTGCCTGCCCCACACCTGGTGCACCTATCACAGAGGGACAGGGCACCAGGGTGTTTCTGGGGTAGTCCCATGTCATCTGCTGTGTCAGGGTTGGGTGCAGCCTCACCACTGAGTCCGTGTCCTGGGGGTGGGGAGGCTGCAGGGTGATCTCCCACCTTTGTACAGCTTGACAAAGCCCTGGTTGGGATAATTTAGTTGGTGTTGGTCCTGCTTTGAGCAGGAAGTTGGACTAGATGGCCTCCTGAGGTCTGTTCCAACCCTAGTATTCTATGATTCTATGATTTCCTTCCAGTCTTACACTTCTATTATTCTATGATGCCCAGGATCATTTGTGTCCATTTTTTATAAATGGTAACAATAGTGTCAGTGGATCAACCTGGAGAAAAGTCCCTTTATTTACACTAAAAAGAACTCTGCCAACACAGGACTGCCAATCAGTATTGTCTATATAAACTTCTGCTAGGATAAGATCCTCTCGATAAGCTTTATTGTGGCATAGAATTTTAATGAACCAGCAGACTTCCTTGGTGGTGACTGAGACCCAGTCTGAAAGGGAAAACAGCTGAGGTCCATTGAGACGTACCATACCAAATGACTGATAATAAGGGTCAGAAAAATGTCTCTCCAAAAGCATATTGGGAATCAGGGCTCTGAAATTTACCTTAATTTTCTCATAGCCTATGGCCAGCAACGTCCAAAATACAGATTTCTTTTTTCCTGTGGTCATGAGTTCAAATTTCTTCCACAGGGCTGTTTTCTTATTCAGCAATATTTTATATTCCTTTCTAAGGATAACTAATCAGGGGAACTATTATTTCTAATAGCTCTTGCCGTAGACTGATGCTGTTTTTTATAACCAAAGCAATGCAAATCATAACAGGTTTTTATCTTTTAGATGAAAATATCCTTTTTAGTGGTCAGACCACCCTGTAATTTTTTAACAATCACAACAAATACTATGTGAGCTTGTTCTGGATTGCTGGTTCATCAAAACTGGCAAATCACTGGTTGAGAGTTTCTCTGATGTTAGACTTAACTAATGGATTCCACTTATTTGATCTCATTTACAACTTCAACAGCAGAAGTTAGATATAAAATGACTGGGGGGCAGAAATTCACTGCAGGGATTAATGACTGCTGGTAAATTTAAAAGCAACTAAAGACATAGAGGGTGGGTGTTATAAATATAAAGAGAAGGGTAACCACCTTTCTGTATACAGAACTATAAAATCCCTCCTGGCCAGAGGCAAAACACTTTCACCTATAAAGGCTTAAGAAGCTAGGATAACCTCACTGGCACCTGACCAAAATGACTCAATGAGGAGACAAGTTACTTTCAAAGCTGGGGGGGAGGGGGTGGTTGGTGAGGGAACAAAGGGTCTGTCTGTCTGTGTGATGCTTTTGCTGGGACCAGGTCAAGAATGCTCTTCAGAACGTCTGTTAAGTTAGTAAGTAATCTCGCTAGAAATGCGTTAGATTCTGTTTTGTTTAAATGGCTGGTAAATAAGCTGTGCTGGATAGAATGTATATTCCTGTTTTTGTGTCTTTTTGTAACTTAAGGTTTTGCCTAGACGGATTCTCTATGTTTTGAATCTGATTACCCTGTAAGGTATTTACCATCCTGATTTTACAGAGGTGATTATTTTACTTTTTCTTTAATTAAAATTCTTCTTTTAAGATCCTGATTGCTTTTTCATTGTTCTTTAAGATCCAAGGGTTTGGGTCTGTGTTCACCTATGCAAATTGGTGAGGATTTTTATCAAACCTTCCCCAGGAAAGGGGGTGTAGGGCTTGGGGGCATATTTTGGGGGGAAGACATCTCCAAGTGGGCTCTTTCCCTGGTCTTTGTTTAACACGCTTGGTGGTGGCAAGGACAAGGCAAAGTTTGTACCTTGAGGAAGTTTTTAACCTAAGCTGGTAAGAATAAGCTTAGGGGGTCTTTCATGCAGGTCCCCATATCTGTACCCTAGAGTTCAGAGTGGGGAAGGAATCTTGACATGGTGGCAGAGTGGTGGGATCATTTTAAGATTTTTTTTTTTTTAGATAATTTTGAGATTTTTTTTTAGATCATTTTGAAGCAGAAGCACAGTAGGATTTTAAAAGGACATTTTCCCCCTTTGGGCTGCTTGGAAACAAGTTTTAAGCTGAAAGCAGTTAGAGTTTTTTGTCTCTGCCTGGGGGCCAGAGCAGCAGGCATAACAAAGGGATTTGTCTTTTTTGAGCTGGAGTTTTCTCTACCTCAAGGCAGGGTAAGAAGAAAAGGAGTACTTGTGGCACCTTAGAGACTAACCAATTTATTTGAGCATGAGCTTTTGTGAGCTACAGCTCACTGTAGCTCACGAAAGCTCATGCTCATATAAATTGGTTAGTCTCTAAGGTGCCACAAGTACTCCTTTTCTTCTTGCGAATACAGACTAACACAGCTGTTACTCTGAAACCTGTCATTAAGGCAGGGTAGTTAACCTCCTGCAGGGAAATTCACAAGTTTTTCACAGACTTGAAGAGGGTTTTTTGGTTTTTGTTTGTTTGTTTTTAGCAAAGAGCAACTAGAGGGTTTTTCTGTCTATTTGCCTGGAGACCAAGGATTTTTCTGTAGGCTGAAATAGCTATCAGAGAACATAGGTATCATATTACAGCACAGCAAAATTTTACAAGCCAAGTTTTGTTTTTTTTAACTCTCTGGTGTAAAGTTAGTTAAAAACAGAGAGGCTAAGATGACAGAATCCAAGGCTGAAAAAGGCAAAGAGGCTTCCCACAGGAGAGCTATGGAGGTAAAGGAAACAGAATGGAAGCATGCTGAGGAGCAAAGGGAGGCTGCGCACAGAAGAAAACTGGAGGCAGTGAAAGAGGCAGAAAAAAACCAAGAGGCTGCCCACAGGAGAGCATTGGAGGCAAGGGAAAAAGCAATGGAGGCAAGAGGAAAAGAACTGGAGGAAAAGGAAAAAGAGAAGAAGCATGCACTGGAGATGGAGAAGGCAAAGGCTCAGCAGAATGTACCAACAATATACCCTAGCAATCCTTCTCCAGGTACTGCTTCACAACCCAGGAAGTTCCCCACCTACAAGGCAGGCGATGATACCGAGGCCTTCTTAGAAAACTTCGAAAGAGCCTGCCTTGGGTACAGCATCTCTACAGACCAATACATGGTAGAGCTGAGGCCGCAGCTCAGTGGACCCTTAGCTGAGATGGCGGCTGAAATCCCTAAGGACCACATGAAAAAGTATGAACTGTTTAAAACCAAGGCGAGAGTCAGAATGGGGCTAACAACTGAGCATTCCCGTCAGCGATTCAGAGCCCTAAGGTGGAAACCAGACGTGTCATTTACCCGACATGCCTACCACATTGTGAAACATTGGGATGCCTGGATATCAGGGGCAAGTGTTAAATCTCCAGAAGATTTTCCCTTCCTAATGCAAATGGAGCAGTTCTTAGAGGGTATTCCTGAGGAAATAGAAAGAGACATCCTAGATGGGAAGCCCAAAACAGTAATCGAGGCAGGGGAGATTGGAGCCAAATGAGTGGAGGTGGCAGAAAAGAAGAAAACTGGTCGCAGTTGGAGCAGATACCAGAAGGGACAACCTCAGACCACACCCTACTACCAGGGGCAACCCAAGGCCCCAGCTACACCCCAAGGAACACTCCAGACACCTTATCATCCCGCCACACTGTTCACCTTGCCCCAGTGACCTGTCAGCTGGACGATGTTTTAAATGTAATGAGCCGGGGCATGTAAAGGCCAACTGCCCCAAGAGCCCCAACAGATTACAGTTCATTGCACCGGAATCACACGAGAGGTCCTCAGGCCCAGATGCCTCCCAGATACCCTCGGAGCAGAGGGAAACTGTAAGTGTGGGCGGAAAGAAGGTCACCACGTGGAGGGACACCGGAGCGCAAGTGTCGGCTATCCATGCTTCCTTAGTGGACCCCAATTTAATCAACCCAGAGATCCAAGTGATGATTCAACCCTTCAAGTCCAACTCTTTCAATTTGCCTACAGCCAAGTTGCCTGTCCAGTACAAGGGCTGGTCAGGAACGTGGACTTTTGCAGTCTATGATGATTATCCCATCGCCATGCTGTTGGGGGAAAGACTTGGCCAATCATGTGAAGCTAGCCAAGAGGGTGGGAATGGTCACCCACGGCCAGGCTAAGAAAGCTGTCACGCCTAGCTCTGTTCTGGAAACTTCTATCAGGACCTGGTCAGAGGTAATGGAACTGGACCCCATGCCAACATCTGCAATGGCAGTAGTGGATCCAGTCCCAGAGATCCAGACAGAGCCAGTCCCAGAACTGGAACCGGTGGAACAACTAGCACCAGACCCATTGCCAGCACTGAATCCAGCACTTGCAACCCCAACACCAGAGGACCCCACTGAACCTGCACTGGCAGCAGCAGATAACCCTACACAAGAGGCTCAGCCGGAGCCTGAACCCCAACATAGTATATCAGCAGAAAGCGGTTCACAGTTAACGGAAACAGCCCCATCCCCTACATCGCTTCCAGAGGGACCAAGCCCAGATCCACAATCCAATGAGGAACTGATGTCTCCAGCCTCAAGGGAACAGTTTCAGACCGAACAGGAAGCAGATGAAAGCCTCCAAAGAGCTTGGATGGTGGCATGGAGCAACCCATCGCCTCTCAGCTCTTCTAATCGATCCAGATTTATTGTAGAAAGAGGACTTTTATACAAGGAAACTCTTTCTGGTGGACACCAGGAAGACTGGCATCCTCAGATATAGTTGGTAGTTCCAACTAAGTACCGGGTCAAGCTCTTGAGCTTAGCCCACGATCATCCTAGTGACCATGCCGGGGTGAACAGAACCAAAGACCATTTGGGAAAGTTGTTCCACTGGGAGGGAGTGGGCAAGGATGTTTCTACCTATATCCAGTCTTGTGAGGTGTGCCAAAGAGTGGGAAAACCCCAAGACCAGGTCAAAGCCCCTCTCAAGCCACTCCCCATCATTGAGGTTCCATTTCAGCCAGTAGCTGTGTATATTCTGGGTTCTCTTCCGAAAAGGACACACAGACGAAAGCAGTACATACTGATTTTCATGGAGTTGGCCACCCGATGGCCGGAAGCAGTAGCTCTAAGCAACACCAGGGCTAAAAGTGTGTGCCAGGCACTAGCAGACATTTTTGCCAGGGTAGGTTGGCCCTCCGACATCCTCACAGATGCAGGAACTAATTTCCTGGCAGGAACTATGGAAAGCCTTTGGGACGCTCATGGGGTAAATCACGTGGTTGCCACTCCTTACCACCATCAAACAAATGGCATGGTGGAGAAGTTTAATGGAACTTTGGGGGCCATGATACGTAAATTCGTAAATGAGCACTCCAATGACTGGGACCTAGTGTTGCAGCAGTTGCTCTATGCCTACAGAGCTGTACTACATCCCAGTTTAGGGTTTTCACCATTTGAACTTGTATATGGCCGCGAAGTTAAGGAGCCATTACAGTTAGTGAAGCAGCAATGGATTTACACCTTCTCCAGGAACTAACATTCTGGACTTTGTAACCAACCTACAAAACACCCTTCGAACCTTTTTAGCCCTTGCTAAAGAAAACCTACAGGTTTTCTCAAAAAAAAAGCAAAAAGCCTGGTATGATAAACATGCCAGAGAGCGTTCCTTCAAAGTAGGGGACCAGGTCATGGTCTTAAAGGCACTCCAAGCCCATAAAATGGAAGCATCGTGGGAAGGGCCATTCACGGTCCAGGAGCGCCTGGGAGCTGTTAATTGTCTCATAGCATTCCCCACCTCCAACTGAAAGCCTAAGGTGTACCATATTAATTCTCTAAAGCCCTTTTATTCCAGAGAGTTAAAGGTTTGTCATTTTATAGCCCAGGGAGGAGACGACGCTGAGTGGCCTGAAGGTGTCTACTACGAAGGGAAAAGTGCTGGTGGCGTGGAAGAGGTGAACCTCTCTATGACCCTTGGGCATATGCAGCGACAGCAGATCCAGGAGCTGTGCACTAGCTACGCGCCAACGTTCTCAGCCACCCCAGGACTGACTGAACGGGCATACCACTCCATTGACACATGTAATGCTCATCTAATTAAAGTCCAACCTTACCGGGTATCTCCTCAAGCTAAAACTGCTATAGAATGGGAGATCCAGGATATGCTACAGATGAGTGTAATCCGCCCCTCTGGCAGTGCATGGGCATCTCCAGTGGTTCTAGTTCCCAAACCAGATGGGGAGATACGTTTTTGTGTGGACTACCGTAAGCTAAATGCTGTAACTCGCCCAGACAACTATCTGATGCCACACACAGATGAACTATTGGAGAAACTGGGACGGGCCCAGTTCATCTCTACCGTGGAATTATCCAAGGGGTACTGGCAGGTACCGCTACATGAATCCTCCAAGGAAAGGTCAGCCTCCACCACACATGTCAGGCTGTGTGAATTTAATGTACTCCCTTTCGGGCTGCGGAATGCACCCGCCATCTTCCAAAGACTTGTAGATGGTCTCCTAGCGGGATTAGGAGAATATGCAGTTGCCTACCTTGACGATGTGGCCATATTTTTGGATTCCTGGGCAGAACACCTGGAACATTTACAAAAAGTCTTTGAGCGCATAAGGGAGGCAGGACTAACTGTTAAGGCTAAGAAGTGTCAAATAGGCCTAAACAGAGTGACTTACCTTGGACACCAGGTGCGTCAAGGAACTATCAACCCCCTACAGGCCAAAGTGGATGCTATCCAAAAGGACTTTGGACTGTCCCAAAGTCAAAGAAACAGGTCCAATCCTTCTTAGGCTTGGCCGGATATTACAGGTGATTTGTACCACAATACAGCCAAATCACCACCCCGCTGACAGACCTAACCAAAAAGAAACAGCCAAATGCCGTTCAGTGGACCGAACAGTGTCAGAAGGCCTTTAACCATCTTAAAGCGACACTCATGTCTGACCCTGTGCTAAGGGCTCCAGACTTTGACAAACCATTCCGAGTAACCACAGGTGTGTCCGAGCGTGGTGTGGGAGCAATTTTAAGGCAGGAAGGACCGGATCAAGAATTCCATCCTGTAGTGTTTCTCGGCAAGAAGCTGAAATATTTCTGTGAACAGATGAATGAGAGTGTCAAGCTCTGCCCATGAAGACTCATAGAAGGGGAGCCTGATAGGGTGAAGGGGGTGGTCCAAGCATTCAGTGCTAAAAGAGTAAGTGCTTTGGTGAAAAATACTGTTAACCTGAAAATAGGGCTGACCAGATGTTAACTTGTTAGTTATGACATTTAATTTTGCAGAAACAAAGGCTAAACCACTTGCTGGTCTATCCCGCTTTGTGAGCATAACACCTTCTAAAAGAGGTTCAAAGCCTGTGTCACCTGGGGTGCCTCCCACTGGAAATGCCAAGGTCAGGGCAGGCTGCAAGAGGGAGAACAGATACCCACCAGTCTTGGGAGTAACACAGAAATTAAACTTCCCAATCAGTCACAAACTGTGCTTCTGGTCCCCCACACTGGTTATCAAGAAAAAAAAAAAAGAAATCTCACAGCCCTTATTGCATTTCAGTTCTCTGGCTCCCAATCAGGACCTAGTTACAGTAAGAAATTATTTTAAAACTCTGCTCGCTATACAAAAAGTTCTTCTGAACCCCAAAGGGTCAGCCACATTACCAGATCAATATAAGTTTGGATCTTACCCAAAATACCATGCTGCCAGCCAATCCTTTAGCATCTAAAACTAAAGGTTTATTATAAAGAAAAAGAAAGAATAAGAATAGAGTTATTAAATGGTAAAGCAGTCACATATATACAAAGATTCCAACTCAGTGTATCAGATTAGCAGTATTGGTGAGTTTGCTGGCTTGAAAGTCCCTTTGGAATACATCCACAACTTGGATGGGTCATTCAGTCCTTTGTTCAGAGCTTCAGTTTGTAGCAAAGTTCCTCCAGATCTAAGAAGCAGGAATGAAGACAAAATGGTGAAGATGCAGCTGCCTTTTATAGTCCTTTGCCATGCAGCTTGTATTTCCTTTGTTACAAACACAAATTGCCCAGCACATGGCATGGAAGCCTTAGACATCTGTTCATATGCATGGCCTGCCCATCCCTGCATGCCTTGCTAAGTCATAAGGTGTAGCCCCTTGCCCTTTCAATGGGTTCATTGTGCAGCTAATGTCCCTTGATGGGCCATCAAGCAGGCTCAGTGCTGATGCCAATCTGTCTGGGAGTGTCACCCAGAGACACAGCACAAGTTTGGAAATACAGATATAACCTATATATCTATAACTCACAATACAAAGGTGATACAAACATATGAACAAGATTATCAGACTTGGTAAATTATAACATTTTTGCAGATACCTCACGCAGCATATCTGGCACAACTCACTGCAATTTTACAATATTGATATTCATCATATCCCAGAGTGTCCCCCAGATTCCATAGAGCATCACAGCCTGTGTAACAAGACAGTCTGCCCTGTAACAAGAGCAGCTGGCTTTGTTCTGGCGAGGTGCCCATCTGACAAAGCTGGACAGCATTTAGTGATTGCGGCTGATTCCTAGCCAGGGGGTATAAAGAAGAGCCCCAGCTCCGTGAGAGATCCCTAGAACTAGGAGAGGGCTAGGAGTGCACACTCCTTTGGCTGTAGTACAAGGCTGTGAAAGGTCAGACAAGACTTGCAGACTCCCCCCATATCCCCCATTAAACTACCAAAGGACCCCACAAGCCCAGTCAAGAACAGGACTGAGGAAAGAGCTACTAAATAATAAATCCAGTGAGATAGTTCAGCAGTCTCCACACTGACTGAGATCACTTGGGTAGCAGAGTAGACCCATCAACTAAGACTTTTAAGGAACCCCGAGGAGTCACCGGCAGACTGTGAGCCATAGGTTACAGAATCACTAGTCTAAGGGGAGCCAAAAGAGGGGATTGTGTCTTTGGCAGTTCTAGAGCTACAGGTCTCCTGATTCAATTAGTTTTGCAGTTGTCTGTCTTTCAGCATCTTCCTATCATTAAAAAAAAGAACTCTACTACTTGGTGCATTTAGGCATTGCACATATAATTCTCATTTTATTATTTTCAAATGAATTCTCTCAAGGCTGCTGTGACTAACATTGTGGGATTTCCAGGAAGTGCCTTTGCATTCAATTTGAATCAGTTTAAGGCCAAAAAGGACCTCCAGATCATCTAGTCTCACCTCCTGTATTTCAGGCCACCAACAGCACCCACAAACAGTATCCAGCAACTAAAATGAGGCCAAAGTATTTCAGCTCCCACAAGACCAGACTATTATGGACCACTCCAGAGAACCAGGAGGTACGTATTTTGTAGGTATCTTGAAGGCTCTAAGTCTGGAGCAGAAAGAAAGCAGTAGCACAGTTCAGTACCTGCTGCTGGAATAGATCCTTGTCCATATATCGTAAGGTTTTCTGTAACAGCCATCACCATAGTACCAACATCTTATATCTTCCAATGTGCATATTATTATAAAAATAGCACGTTTTTAGTTCCATACACTTTTTCATCTGGGTTGGGAGCACTGTCTCCATGATGCAACTTGCACTTAACCCATGAAGTGTGAGATCTCACCTAGTACTAAAACCTGGTTCTTCTATGGAATGGACAAAACTAATTTGTTTATAGATTACATTTAATAAGAAACTATAAACTCTTCAGTGTTGTTCAGCTTAAAACACATTATCTTATTTTAACCAGTTAAGTATTAATAAACTCATGTTCTTTATCAGAACAGACTTCATTTTTGGAAAATTATAACTGTTTTAATGTAATTATCTTGAACTGTTTATTAAACTGTATGAAAATACCCCTTGAAGCATTCTAATACAGATATCGATACATCTTTAGTTATACCTGACAGAGTATTGATCCTTATCAGTAATCACCAATCAATCTACTCAGAGCAAAGTGAACAATTTAAACCCTGCTGGGTTGTTAGTTTGAGTTTGAGTCTGAACTGTAAAACTCTCACGCTATCAAAGGCCCTATTATGCAGTTACTGTGACATTTTCCTGGCCAAAAAAATGTGATTGTGGGTTGGGAAATAAAAAAACATCCTTAACTTATAAAGCATCACATAAAGAGCGCCGGCAGAGGCAGGGATTGAAATCAATTACCCATGGGGCAGCATTCAGCTGCTTTAACCATGAAACCCTCCTCTTTCTGCAGTTCCCTGCCTCACTCACAATGCACCTTTAAACTTCCTGAAAAAATGTGGCAAGGTTGCTACAGACCGTGGCCTCACTAACTACACAACCCTGAATCACTCTCACAGCATTGTCCATCTTGTGTTCTGGCTGAGGCAGGGGGGACTATGGGGAAAAATATGATACACTTTAATTACATGATCACTTGCATATACACCTAAGTGTGTGAATTAAAATTAAACACGCAGAGACCTTAATTCTTGGCATTTCCTTTGCCATATTCATTTGAATACTTGGCTTTTCAAAACTTAAGAAATCATGAATGTTAATGTTCTAAACAACTAAAAAAACCAACAACAAATTTTACCATGTGGAACTGCATTGACTCCTCCATATGGTCATCACCAGGATTAGGGCCATTCGATTCAAAGCAGACTTCTATCACTTCAGCTAGTTGTGTAACTCTTCAGCCACTATCCCCCGCACTTGTAATCAGTCTCTCTTTGCTACTGGAGGAATAGCATGGAGGGATCGAGAGCAGAGAATCTCCTGGCTCTTAGGTCCACTTCCTGGCACTGCAGTTGTTGGCACCTAAAAAGAAGTTTCAGGGAAAGTCCCTCAGCTCTGCACTGCTGGGCTGGAGTACGCTCAGTGCAGACAAAAATTGGACAAATTTTCCAAGATTCTAACAAAACTTTCCCGAGCGTGTGCAAACTGCATCTGGCCAAACTCAGGTGAATTTTCATGGGGATGGCATTGTAGTAAGAAGAAGGCCTGAAACATAAGCCTGTGTATCAGAGGCCTGGTATGATGCCTGAGGCCTGAACTAAAGTATTGGTCAAAACTTTGCCAACATGAAGCAAAGTCAGGTTGTGAGCAAGAGGCACACAGAATCTGCTCACAGACACTGGCAAGAACAGGGCTAATACTGCAGAAACACACATTCCTAAGTAGTGCTAGGCACAAGAATATATACGCAAACACATTCCAAAAAGGTGGTACCAGAAAACCTCAATATCAGCACATTCCCCAAAGATAACAGGAACACACTGACCCTCCTTAAGGATAAGGTCAGGATGACAGCATGTTGGATAGAGATGTTTAGATCAAACCAAGAGGTGCAAGGCAATGGGTGGCACCCTAACACATCTGTCATAAATATAAAGGGAAGGGTAACCACCTTTCTGTATACAGTGCTATAAAATCCCTCCTGGCCAGAGGCAAAATCCTTTCACCTGTAAAGGGTTAAGAAGCTAAGGTAACCCCGCTGGCACCTGACCCAAAATGGCCAATGAGGGGACAAGATTCTTTCAAATCTGGAGCGGGGGGGGCAAAGGGTTTTGTCTGTCTGTGTGATAACTTTGCTGGGAACAGATCAAGGATGCAAGCCTTCCAACTCCTGTAAAGTTAGTAAGTAATCTAGCTAGAAAACGCGTTAGATTTCCTTTTGTTTTTTGGCTTGTGAAATTCGCTGTGCTGGAGGGAATGTGTATTCCTGTTTTTGTGTCTTTTTGTAACTTAAGGTTTTGCCGAGAGGGATTCTCTATGTTTTGAATCTGATTACCCTGTGAAGTATTTACCATCCTGATTTTACAGAGGTGATTCTTTTACCTTTTCTTAAATAAAATTCTTCTTTTAAGAACCTGATTGATTTTTCATTGTTCTTAAGATCCGAGGGTTTGGGTCTGTGTTCACCTGTACCAATTGGTGAGGATATTATTATCACGCCTTCCCCAGGAAAGGGGGTGTAGGGCTTGGGGGGATATTTTGGGGGAAGACGTCTCCTAGTGGGCTCTTTCCCTGGTCTTTGTTTAAATCGCTTGGTGGTGGCAGCGTATCAGGTTTTTAACTTAAGCTGGTTCCCAAGGCAAGAAAGAAATCTGTGCCTTGTGGAAGTTTTAACCTAAGCTGGTAAGAATAAGCTTAGGGGGTCTTTCATGCAGGACCCCACATCTGTACCCTAGAGTTCAGAGTGGGGAAGGAACCTTGACAACATCAGAGGGTGGCACCCTGATACACCAGGGGTGATATGTAACTTGTTTGTTTTGGTGTACAAAGATGTATCTCAGAGGGAGTGTCTTTGGCCAGTCTAGGGGGCAGTGGAAAATCCTGCCACTGACTGAGCTGTGTCCATTGTCACAGGCATACATGTGCTATTGTAAATGTAGACATTGATCCAGGGAGCTAGGACCATGCTTCATCGGCAGTAAACCTGGCTGGGTGCCTTTTTGTCTTAACAGATCTTGTGGTCATTGAGTGGTTCACTTGAGGTCTATTGTGCCAGCTGTCTGTGCAGAGCTGGGATAGCACACAGTGAGAACATACACACACACAGCCGAACATCTGATGACAGGCATAAGGCCCTTTTTATGCAACGTTGATGTCCCTGTCAAATCTTCAGTCCCTGCTCCAAAGCATGGAGACATAATGAAATGATTGTAGGGATTTTTTTAACATGGAAAAAACACTTTTTTCTCCCTAATCTTCTTTGAAGTGAATAAACTATTCAGCTGAAAGTTTCAAAGAACAATTGAGCCTGAGGCAATTGCCTAGCATGGCAAATTTCAGCTTGAACAGTTGAAGTCTAGCAAAGTTATGAGCAACTGAAAACAGGGTCTCTATTCTCTTCACCTAACCAGTGCCTCACTTTTTACACTGCTATTTATACTGATGCTAGGGAGGCATGTGGTGTATGTATTCTACACACTGCAGTAAGGAGTAAGCATTGTAGACATACCCTTAGGAGGGAGGAACAAATGGTCCACCACCCATGGGGATCAGAGGCTATAATAGAAAACCTAATACAAGTCTCTTAGAGCTGCTATAAATGTAAGTCCTAGGGCTGAATTTACTGATTGCTAAGAAGGCACAAAGAAGCTGAAGTCAATAGATACACGAACACTTAAGTCAGTGGTATAGCTGAGGAGACTCAAAGAGCTTGGCTTATTTAGCCTAATCAAAAGAAGGCTGAGGGGAGATATGATTGCTATCAATAAATACATCAGAAGCTTAAATACCATGGAGGGAGAGGAGTTGTTTTAGTTAAGGGCCAATCTGGACCCAAGAACAAATGGATATAAAATGGCCATCAACAAGTTTAGGCTCAAAATTAGGTGAAGGTTTCTAAACATCAGAGGAGTTAAGTTTTGGAACAGCCTTCCAAGGGGAGCCGGGGGGCAAAAAACCTAACTGGCTTCAAGACTGAGCTTGATAAGTTTATGGAGGGGATGATATGATGAGACTGCCTATAATGGCGTGTGGCCCATCAGCGACTGCCAGTAGCCAAAATCCCCAATGGCTGGAGACAGGACAGTAGATTGGGAGGGCTCAGAGTTTCTACAGATAATTCTTTCCCAGGTGTCTGGCTGGTGGGTCTTGACCACATGCTCAGGGTCTTACTGATCACCATATTTGGGGTCGGGAAGGAATTTTCCCCCGGGTCAGAGTGACAGAGACCCTGGGGGTTTTTTCACCTTCCTCTGCGGCATGGGACATGGGCCACTTGCAGGTTTAAACTAGTGTAAATGGTGAATTCTCGGTAACTTGAAGGTTTTAAACAATGATTTGAGGTCTTCAGTAACTCAGCCAGAGGTTGGAGTCTGGTTCAGGAGTGGGTGGGTGAGGTTCTGTGCAGGAGGTCAGATTAGATGATCACAATGGTCCCTTCTGAACTTAGAGTCTATGAGCTGGTCACCATTCTGTTCTATGTTTCACAGAGTCCAAAGGTCACAGTGCAAACAAACATATTACAAAATGTATTTCTGATATCTGTTTTTCCTACCCCTTGCTTACCTTTTACCCTACCCCTGGTTTAGCTAGGCCAGTGCAAGCTTACCATGTACTGCCAAAACTTTCTTTTCACACTGTTCAGCACAACTTTAGTTTCGTTTACTCTTGCAATTTTGATCAGAAGTCCTACAATAATTGGTATATTTCTCAAATCCCCAGCTCTTGGAGAAATGTGAATACAAGAGTATTTACTTTCATTTCAGAGAAGTATGTTTCTAAACTGGGGTGGGCAAACTTTTTGGCCCGAGGGCCACACCTGGATATAAAAATTATATTGCAGGCCATGAATGCTGATGAAATTGGGGTTGGGGTGCGAAAAGGGGTGAGGGAGATGGCTGGGGGTGCGGGTTCCAGGGTGTGGCCAGAAATGAGGAGTTCAGGGTATGGGAGGGTGCTCTGGGCTGGGGCAAGGGGATTGGGGGGGAAGAGGGGGAGGGCTCCGTCTGGGGATGAAAGCCCTGGGGTGGCTGGGAATGAAGGATTTGGGGTGCAGGAGGGTGCTCTGGGTTGGGATCAAGGGGGGAGGCTCAGGGGTGCAGGCTCCTGGTGGCACTTACCTCAGGCAGCTCCCAGAAGCAGCGGCATGTCCACCCTCTAACTCCTACGCAGAGGCGTGGTCAGGCAGCTCTGCTGTACGGTGCCCCATCAGCAGGCACCATCCCTGCAGCTCCCATTGGCCATGGTTCCCAGACAATGGGAGCTGTGGGGCTGGCGCTTGGGGTGGGGTCAACATGCAGAGCAGAGCCCCTGCCTGCCCCTATGCATAGGAGCCAGAGGAGGGACATGCCACTGCTTACAGGAGCAGCACAGGGTGGCCCCTGACCCTGCTCCCCGGCTGGAGTGCCGGAGCAAGGCAAGCCCCAGACCCCACTCCGCAGCAGGAGCTCAAGGGCTGGATTAAAAAGGCTGATGGGACAGATTCAGCCCATGGGCCGTAGTTTGCCCACCCCTGTTCTAGACCTTGTGATTGTGGAGAAAAGCTTGAAAACATAACTCAAATGTACCCTTACAGGCTTAGAAATTAGAAGGCATATTTCCCCAAACCTCATGATTTTTATGCCATTCTCATGATTTTGGGGGGGCTAACTCATGACTTCTTAACATTTGGTGTTGGCTCTACAGCTGTCTCTGTGAGTGCAGTCACTTCTTACACCTGTGCAATACATTTACATACGACCTTGCATTGATAAGAGACCCTTCACCATAGGCAAGACCTAAACTTTATATATGTATATATGAAGACTGAATTTATTTAAGGATCCTAAAGAGGTCTGGGTTGATGATGTGAAACCCATCAGGTTTAGAAAGGAATTTAAAGTTAAGTAAGCAGGGAAAGACAGCAGAGTAGAGGATGGAGGAAAAAAGATGATCTTAAATGAAAGTGACAGCCTCCCACTGCTTTCTTGTATACTGCACATCTAGTTGTAGGATGAAATACTGTAAAGGCTGATGGAATGACATGAAGTTGGCTAGAAGTTTGAACCTGCTGAATGAAATATACTAAGCTGATAATGGCAGTGTTTGTATGTCATCAAGTATGTTTATGGCAATAAAGTGACATTTCATTGTAGTTAATAACTATACAACAAATATGATGTGCTAACTCAGTACACTATTTTCTTGGTAAATAATAATTTGTTTAAAATTGTTCATAAGTTTATAGAGGATTCCTATAGGGTTTGTAATATGCAGCTGCAATACCTCAGGCTTTGATCTCATTAGATCACAGATGCTAAGAAGTGTCAGGCCTTGTCAGTATTTGACTAGGAGACCAATAACAGCGGAAAAAACTGACTACTGACAGAAACGG
This sequence comes from Chelonia mydas, assembly GCF_015237465.2. NCBI lineage: Eukaryota > Metazoa > Chordata > Testudines > Cheloniidae > Chelonia > Chelonia mydas. Next base: position 26,372,286 of record NC_057851.1, on the reverse strand, counting down.
TGTTGATTCTGTAATGGATTAAATAACAGAAGTTAAAGTGCTTCAGAGTCTTTGACTGAAACAACTTCTATATTGAGCAGCTAGTTTTATTCTGAATCTTATTCTTTTGTAATATATACATTTTTGAGTAAATTTCTTCCAAAGACAGTGACATACCTACACAAATACAAAGAACTTCTGATGCCAAAATGCTGAACTAAGAATCTTCTCCTTGTGATTTTTTCTCCCTTTTCCCTCCTTAACTGATGGTCCAGAGATATTCAAAAGAATAGGGAATATTAAACAGATTTTTGTTTGTTTTTCCCCCCTAAGTTCCTCCAGTAACAATAAAGGGGGATCTGGTAAAAATGGATTAATTTTATGTTAATAAAAAATGTGCAATGCAAATCCTTCATGAGAGAACCATATGCTCCCCTGTGCATGCTGAATGGGCCAAATTCTGTTCTCATGGGGGTTTCACAAGTAGCTAAATATCAGTTTGACTCAGTGTGAGATACACAAGAGAAGAACCTGACCTATAATATGGGGGCTAGATCCATAACTAGATTTGATTTTTTTTTAAGCAGGTATGAAGATGCCAAATAAAACTAGCTACATGCTGCCTTCAAATTATCTAGCCTATGTGTCAGACATTCTAATTGCAATTTAATATCAATTAATTCAACCCTGAAGGTACCATCCCTGTAAAAGTGGGATTTTTAGGTATGTTGCTAGGGAAATGGACTGACTTTTAAGTCCAATAGAGTTAAACTAGCAGCTAATAAGAGAAGAATCTGGCTCGCTTTCCTTTCCCCTACTCGGCCTCCAAGCCCCTCATCTTTGTAACCATTTTTGCCCCTGAATGATGGATTCAGCTTGCATGCCTCATCTCTTGTATAAACCCACCAAAGGAATCCAAGATTGGGGGGGGGGGTGACTAAAGCTTTCAGTGGCATCTAGATCAAGGTTTGCAATTACAACACATGCACTAGCAGAAGTCACTTATTGAAGAGAGTGCACTTTCTGTCTAATGCTAACAAGGTATGATTGACAAGGAGTAAATCTAAAAGCTGCCTTTACTCCCTAATGGGTTTACCCGGCAGGCATGGACTTTGTCTTGTTATTTAGTTAAATTTTTTTCACCTTTCAAAGCACTCAGCAGTCTATAAATTAGAAATAGCAGCAGCAACTGTGACCACTTTGTCAAACCGTGCACTAATGAGGTTGGGAAGTAAAAGGTGTTTCTGGAAAAAATCTATTTGCTATGTTTCTGAGCCAAGATTTTTGAGTTGTGATAAAAATGGGGAAACCTTACATGAGTTGACTGAAAGGCTTTCGCTTCTTTCGGTGACTTCTTTGGTACAGTTGCAATTTCTCAAAAGCCATTCTCAATACCTTTTGAGTTACCTCATGGTTTGGGTTTTAGTAATTCCAGTCTTCTCATGAAATACTCACATGTGCATTAGCTCTTTTCTCCAAACCTCTTTTCATCCAAAGATGAACTGTATTGTAGACAACTATGATAAGGGAAAAAATAGACTCCATACACACAAAGAGAATATCCAGCCTTTTATTTTGTACAGTACCAGCATTATTACACTAACTTACTAATACTGGGCTCTATTTACTAGAAATAAAGTGTAGTCTGCAGCCTTCTACAACTTGCAACTACAAACTAATACTGATTCAGGAATTTAAAAAAAAAACCCACAAGTATTTTTGGCTGAAGAATATTAGCATGTGTTTTCCACAGGGCCTCCCATTTCCATCAGCATAAACTTTCTGGATCTGATTACAAATGATCACTTCTACAGCTCTCCAAAAGATTCCAGTTCAGCGTGATTTATGGAGTCCATCAAAAGCATGCTCTCCCTGGAGGAATGGAAGAAACTGTTTGTTTAGTAAGCCACAGACAGCCTTAAAAGCCCATCTGAATTAAAAATGGATTAAGGACATGGCGTCTTGAATCAGAGAGAATGGCTTTGTCTTGTTTGCATGGCTCCCTCAACAAAGGATGTTTCCTCCATATCATTGCTCAGAGCTGGATTAAATCCCTCGTGAAATATGCCTTCCTGTAGCTAATGGTCACAACTTCAAATGTTGGATTAATCTAATGTAGAGATACCTTAGGTGAAGATGTGGGTCGGGAGTGGAAGAGAGGCTGATTCTCCAGAACCTTGCGCTGTAACTTACACCTCAGCAAAGAGGTAGTAAAACACTACTGGAGCAGAATGGTAGTGACTGCACCCACTTTGCATAGCTGTAGATGACACACAACATCAGACACTGGAAAACAGGGCATTGTTTGTTAGCAACTGGGGCTTTGCTGAGGGCAGAGGTACATTTTTTAATTCACTGGTCTTTGGAAAAAAATGGTTCATTTTCCACTTCAAACTTATTCCTCTCTTGTTCTCAATCAGAAATTTGTGGGAATAATACTCAAATTTCCCCATGAAGTAGGTAGGTTTTACAGATAGAAACAACAGACATAGGCAGATTTATCATCATAAATATAACACCAGCCAGAGAATTTCATCCAGTTACCCCTATACTGAGCCCAATAAAACTTGTTTGACTAAGGCATATCTTCCAGAAAGGCATCCAGTTTTGAAGACATCTAGAGATGAAGGATCCACTGCTTCCCTTGGTGGTTTATTCCAATGGTCAATGACCGTGACAGAGTTCTAAGAGCTTCCACCCTATTTCTAAAGATGAGTGAAGTGGAAAGTGTATAGAACATATTGTGGAATAAGTGTGATATATGGGTTCATGCAGCTCATGTAATGAGAAGATATATCTAAACCTCTGTAAAACATAATTATTAGGTAGTATTTTGTACTGCATGGGCAATACAAACACATTATAAATACCATAGTTAGGCATTCATCACTCCCTAGTTTTCTTGAAGGAGTGGGGAGGAAGGAAGTCTAGCCGTATAGATTTTTAGATATGTATTATGTCAACTAAATTAAAATGGTAATTAAAAGTTGTACTTTATAGACCAGGAGAGGCCAACCTGTGGCTCCGGAGCCATAGGCAGCTCTTCAGAAGTTAATATGCGGCTTCTTGCATAAGTGCTGACTCCAGGACTGGAGCTACAGAGGCCAACTTTTCACTGCTCAACCCCAGGCCCTAACCCCACTCCACCATTTACCCCAAGACCCCCGCCCCTTCCCGCTTCCTCCATTGAGCCTGCTGCGCCCTTGCTCCTCCCCCCTCCACCCCAGAGCCTCCTGTACCCTGTAAAACAGCTGATCGCAGCAGGCAGGAGGCATGGGGAGGGATGGAGAGGCGCTGATCGGCAGGACTGCCGGTGGACAGGAGGTGCTGGGAGTTGCTGATGTATTACTGTGGCTCTTTGGCAATGTACATTGGTAAATTCTGGCTCCTTCTCAGGCTCAGGTTGGCCACCCCTGTTATAGACCATACACTATGACCCTGTAGCTACAAACTCTTATGCACATGAGTAAGTTTACACCTGTGAGTTGTCTTGAACTATGCATTTGAAGGAAAAAGCCCTGTTTGCTTAGTATTCCAGCTTGAACCTTCATCCAAAATTTAAATGAATTTCATAAAGTACCAGTTGTGTGAACTTTTAAAATTGATCATGCTCCTCTAGATATCACAGTGTAACTCCTAAAGTCCTTACTTCAGTGGGGATTTTGCCTGAGAAAGGAATGTATACGAAATTGAACAACAACTTGAGTGATTAGCCCAAAGTCTCTAGATGAGCATAACAAGTTCATGGAAGTTAAACTGGGGTTGGGGAGGTGGAGAGTGGGAGAGTCTAGACTAATTATGAATGAAGGCTCAGGATGGTTTTAAAGTTAGGCAAAGATAATAATAAACATTTTGTAACACTTTGTTCAAAGCCTGGTACAGGCACTAACCTTCTTACCCTTAAAATGCCTCTGTGAGGTGGATGGGGAAATGGAGATAGAAAGGTAAAGTGATTTAGTTAAGGCCACACAGTTGCAGCAGAGTCAGAATTAGAATTTGGGATTGCCTGACTCACCTCCACCCCCAGGCTCAAGTCTCCAGGCTACACGGCTTTATCATAGCTCTAAATATTTATGTATAGACTTGTGCCAGCATCTTAAAATCAATAGCGACATAGGCCCCAATCAGCAAAGGCTTATGCATGTGCTTAATTTTTTGCAGTGTGAGGAGCCCCATTAAAGTCAATGGACCCTTGTAGGTTCAGGACTATAATCATGAAAGGATTTTTTAAAATATCAAAAATCATTTACTCACCCCAATGGATTCTAAAAATAGAAGGGAAAACTAATGATCAACTTCTTATTTATGAACTGATTGAATTACCTGCAAAACATTACTGGGTCATTTTGCTTTACAGAAGCTGAAGTATCTCCTCATTACATGAGTCAAAGGGACCTGTACATAACACTTACCCAACAAGCTATTTTATAGTCTTTCCACTTTTCTAATCTTGCCTCAGCTCTTATTGCTTTCCGCTTGTTATGTTAACTGCCAGGAAAGAAATAATTTATCTCATTTTAATACATTTTACAATTTTTTATTGACCTCAATGGACTTTTGTCTGACTAAGTGTAAGAGGGTTTGATTTAGATTACTGATCAATGAGACATCAGATAGTTCAGCTCAACTGGTTTTATTCATCAAAGGCAAATCAGCACACTACAGAAAAGCAAAAGTTAATACATTACCTCTCCAGAGAGCAGACTTGCAGCTTAATCTATTCCAAACTCATAAGCCATATTTGTTTTATTTTTTATACCCCATCTATTTACATCAAATAGAAAATAAACCAATTATTAGAGATCTTCTTCTCTTCTCTTTCTCTGTACCTTCTGTGTTCAGGATACAGAGGCTTCCACCTCAATTATTTCGAGCACTTGAACCATATTTATCTAGCATTTTATCTAGTTAAAGGCACCTGTACCAATTATCCCCAGAAGGTAACCAACACTGATAGTTGGCATCACTTCTGAAAGGTTCTGCATACTAAACAGGGGTTACATATAATTCATCATAAGCTTAGCATGAGTGCAAAGCATGTTGGTAGTTTCGTTCATAGTTAGCATAAGTGCTGAGAATACAAAGCCTTCTAGAAGCCTGCTATCCGTGGCTATCCCCCTTGTCACACTGACTTAACATCAGCATGGTATATTTAAATGAGGTGTGGGGTTTTTTTCAGCAAACTGTGTAAGTGATAGAACAAAATCAACACAAGTAAAATCAATACTACTTGAAAAACAATTAAAGCCTTAAAAATAACCTCTCTCCATGCTGCCAAACTGTCCTGCAGTGGCTGAAGACCATGAGCAGCACTTCAGGGCAGATTCTTAAGAGGCAGGGCACAAACACCAAATTGGTTGAGTTCTATACTTTGATTTCAGAACCCAATTATCAAGTGTAAATTCCTCAGGCACTTTAAGAGACATAACATGGACTCACAGACAGTGCTCTTGGGTACTCTATTCTATCTTGCCATCCACATGAGCTTACCTTTGTGATAGATAACCCCTTACACCAAGAATCATGACAGTATTCACATTACTCCCAGTCCCAAAGGAACAGTCACTTACCCCAGGTCAATCACACCTTAGCTCTCACACCAAAGACAACACTTATAGCCAATCCTTTTATAAGCTATTAATTAAGCAAAGCAAATAAGAGTTATATACAAGGTTAAATTCACATCTTAAATTTCAAAAAAGTTAATAGAAGCTTCTATAATGAGCAAGGTCCATATATCCTTTAGGGCTAACCAGTCAAGCACTGGGGATCTTTTACTTATGCTTGCCCCCTCAGAATCTAAGCAGTATAAAAAATATTGTTCCTCCTTGTCAGGGCTTTTTTTCTTCTCCCCTTCCAATTCTGCTTCAAGTTGCAAATTCAGCTGTTGGAATTCACTTGCATGTCTCCTCTTCATGGAGGGCAGGGGACAGCAATTAAGGAATGCTCTTATCCCCTTATGTTGAATAATAGTTTGCCTGGTGTTGATGGGCCTCCTTTTTTGGGCAGCAGATCACATCTCTTGTTGGAAACTAGTATTTCACACATGTTAATGCTTCTTCCCTGTCTAGAGACTTACAGTTACAGAGCAAACACCTAAATATTTATCTTATAACAGGGGATACATATATGAGATTAATGCATGAAGCAATTTAGAAGCATCTGATGAAGTTTAAACACAATATTAGAATTATACCAATTTTAACAATGCTAACACAGGTGAACCAGATTGATTCCAGCTATTTATTTGTCAGAGTTCAGTTGAGACCTATGGGCCTTGGCATGAGCTGACATCTTGTCTTCCAGCATCACACATGTATTAAAGACAAATATTTCCAAATCACCATCATGGATGAGATTATTCAAAGCCTTTTGTGCATGTCACTGCTAATCTGAATAATATAGGTGTCTTTTCATCTGTTAATTTTTTTTTAAGATTAATGGATCAATACGTACATGTATTAGTAGTATATGTTCCACAGGTTTATCCTGGTGATGGAGCTCACTTTGCATAGCAAAGTCATTGTCTTAGTTTGGAAGGGAACAGGCATAATTATGGTTTGACCCAAAACACTTTGTACATGAAGAGTAAAACATAAATTTGAGTAGGAACATCACAAATGAGGTTTCATACATAAATTCCTTATAATTAGTTATTACACAATACTGTCCATGCATAATATAGGTCACCTTTACTGCTGGACATCACTACATGGTAAGCGTCACCGAACGAGATAGCGGTGGCTAGTTCATCTGTCACATTTAATGGCTCCAGCCCAGCATGGCCACATACTGGAGTTGCAAAGCCAAAACCATCACATCTACATACATTGATATCCCTTAATGTAACAAGAAGTTGTGGGGCCATGCCCTCCAGGCTTGTGTTGCTGAATGAAATACCAATAGCTGTGGTAAACCAGGTGTTTCTTGTGGATACTTCCTTCTAAGTAACCTATTGAATGGACAGATGCCAATTTATCAAAAATAGCAGGTTTAGGGTCTAATATGGATAGAGGTACCATTAAAAAAAAAATCTTGGAACTCAACACTGAACAAAACTGGGCAGGATAACATCCTTTGAGGATGCTGTTTCCCTGAGCCCAAATAAGAATTGTACTATAGGGAACTTGTTTGCACAATTTAACATACTGCTGGTTTACAAAAGTCTTTGATATATACTGCGGGCAATACCATCTGGCTAATTGTTCATCACTAATAAGATCAGGCAATTTACCCTTTTCCAGATCCCTTAATGAACTGGGTTATGGCAGGTAACAAAATAAAAATCATAGAAAATGTTCACAGTTTGCTATTCACCGTTAGTATTAGAATACTAGAGTAGAACATTATCTTGCTAGGTATAATGTATATAAATATCCCTATCACTCTCTTTCACAGAAATAGCACAAAATCTCACCAGACTGCCAGTACTTCTCAAGTTAGTCATGGCTTTCAGAATGATCTTTTATTGCCTCCAAGTACATTGAGTTCCTCCTTTTCAGAAGGTTATAGCATAAATGTCAACTTTGTCTCAAACTTGTAAAAGTTGCGGTTGCAATTGTTTCATGCTGTGTGCTTCTGAAATATACTTCTCGATACATTTCACTTCTATTTGGAAAATACACAAATTATTGTACATAACACTGTCCTTTAAAAGTTCACTATTCAGCATGTCACCAGTACAAATGGGGAGGGTACCAATGGGCCACGCATATGGAATCATCAGAAGGATAAGGCCATACAGTGTCAGCTCTTATGCCTCTGTGACAAAGCACTCCAATAATTGCTTTTTATAGAGAGATTCTACAGTCCAAGGAGCTAACAAATTCTAACTTTCAGAGCTTAAAAACAAAAAGAAAAAAAAAATAAAACTTCACAGTTTTCTGCATCTGCTGAACTCTGTATAACAGCTTTCAATGACTCATTGTTCATATGCTATGTTTACTTTTCAAACAATTATCCCTACAGTATCCGTAAAAATAATACATCAGCAGAAACTAATAAGCTATTTCCTTTAATAGAATACAAGCACTCATTCAGAAGAATGGAAAAACTATTTCTATTCCTCAAGTAAGTATAACTTATATAAAAAGCCTCATGAGCAATAAAATTAACATCAAGATCAGGTTCTTCTGTTCTATCTTCACTTTCCTGTTTATTAATTAATGCAGCTCTAGAAATAATTAGTGAGATCAGGTGTGACTAAGATACCAAACAATTTTTGGAAAATAAATGCAATAGTCAATAAAGCAGATAAAAATAATGTCCTTTTCTCTCTGTAAAATTAATTCATAAATTAAGGCTCTATTGCACAAGAGAGAACATATATCCTCCTTGAAAAACAGGTATACGGGAATAATTCCAGAAATTAATTACTTAGATATCGGTGTAGTTTAAACAGCGTGCTAACTGCTTTACAGAAATATGAAGACAGTCACTCTGTATTTGACATTGGTGAGACTGATACTGGAGTACTATGTATGGTTCTGATGTCCATATTTTTGAAAAAGGGACGCTGACAAATTGTGGGCGGTGCAGATAAAAGAGCCACAAAAACTGAGGTGTAAAACTACTTGAGATGTATTTGAAGTCTGAAGAAAATGCCTTACAGTGACACCTGAACTCAACTGTTTAGCTTGTCAAAAAGATTGAGAGGTGACTTGATTGCAGTGTATAAGTACCAAGACATGGAGAAAATACCAGGTACTAAATCTAGAGGAGAAAAGCGTAAAAGCAATGGCTGGAAACTGAAGGCAGACAGAGCCAGATTAGAATCAGGCAGACTTGTAACAATGAGGGTGATTTAAGCATCCAAGAGAAATGGAGGATTCTCATCTCTTGATGTCTTCAAATCAAGACTGGATGCCTTTCTAGAAGATGTGCTTTAGTCAAGCACAAGGTATTGGGCTCAATACAAGGGTAACTAGGGGTATGGCTATACTGCCCACATCCACACCCCACCCTGAGACAGAGAATTTCAGAGCCTGGGTCAACTCACTTGGGCTCATGCTAAAAGGCTAAAAATAGCCATGTAGATTGTTCCCACTCAGGCTGGAGCCTGGGCTCTGAGACCCAAGTAGGGGGTGGATATCAGAGCCCAGGCTCTAGCTGCTAAGACCCACCCCTCTCCTTGGGTCTCAGAGCCTGGGCTCCAGCCCGTGTGGGAACATCTACATGTCTAGCCCTGTAACATGAGTCCAACTTAGTTGACCATAGCTCTGAGACTCCTTGCTGTGGATTTTCATGTTCACTGTAGATGTGCCCTAGGGTAAATTTCTATGACGTGTACAGAAAGTCAGACTAAATCTAATGGTCCCTTCTGGCCTTAACATTTATTAATCTATTTTATAATCTAAACTTATGTAACCCTTCTGCCAGTCAGAGTTGGCAGCAACAAGGGCCCGGTTCAATATCTTGGGGATCCATTCCAATAACACAATGCAAACCAGCTCGAGCCCCCACCCAGTGACCTGGGACAAATATATACCACCCCCGCTGGGCGCCTCCAAGAGGCAATACTTCCCCTCTCGCAAGCACATAGTCTGAGTGTAGCAAAAAGCCTTCTAATAACAGAGAGAAACAGTGTGGCATTATGCTGGGGAAACACCACCAACAGGATTCATAACACAACCCATGAGCAAAAGAAAACTTACCCCAAGCAAATTGGGGCATGCCCCTTTCCCTTTGGTTCTTGAGTCCAGCAACCCCAAATCACCCAAAGTCCCAAAAGTCCAATGACCCAAAAGTCTCTGTCCCTGGTCAGGGCCGCCCCAGAGTTCGAAAGTTTATCTGCAGAGCTTTACCTCCCACCCTGGGTGGAGATGGGACGGGGGTAAGAGGCACCTTACATGATCTGAAACTGACCGCCCCACAGCTCGATAGGCCTTCACTCCGCTCCGCTCCACCAGCCGCCCCACGAACTCCTTCGCTCAGCTCCGCTCCGCTCTGCGGCCCACAAGCAGCTCCCGCCGTCCCACGAACTGCTCCACCAGCCGGTCCACAAACTGCTCCGCATCCCACCAACAGCTCCCACCGTCCTACGAACTGCTCCGCCAGCCTGTCCACAAGGCACTCCAGCCGTCCCGCAAACTGCTCCACAATATATCTTCAGGTTCCCCCACTACTTAACACAATGCTCAGTGATTTCAGCTCTTAGTCAGTTCAGCTCTTTGGTGAATTCAGCTTGTTGTAGGGGAGCCTCAGTGCTGGTGCACTATTAGCCCAAAGTGAGCTCAGCAGCCTGTAACTAGACTTCTAATGAAATCAAAATTAGCTCTGATAGTCCACAGTGGAGAGAGGAGGAAGTGCAATTAGCATGTAAGGCCCTCACCAAGGGGCCCATACCACCAAGTATTAATACTTGTCCCCAGCCTCTCTCAATTCACACAGTTTTGGAACCCATGACCCTTGCCTAGCGAGTGCTACTTAGTTGATGGTGAGTCCCTCTATCATAACAAAAGGCCAAGTACAGTTCCAAGCACAGTTCCCATAATCAGGGTAATAACAATTTATTCTTCCTGCCCCAATAACAGAGACACTGGGGATCCCACAGCAGCCAAAGTGACCATTTGGACAGCTATGGCCTCAGTCTAGGCGGGGCGGGTGTGCCTATGCAAATGAGATCGGCCCCTGAATTTTTTTTCCACAACTTGCCACACCTCACCACCAGATGTCAGGGTGGAGCTCATCCTGACACTGCTTACACTTATGTGAAAGACATTAGGGCTCTGCACAGGTGTGTCTATCCATGCATATTCTATTGCAGGTTTGGAGATTGTAGAAAATAGAGAAATAAAAGAGAGGCAGGGATGGGCTACAATGATACTTGCATGCTTCAGCAGTGGGACTGAACTTGCATCTTGGTAGCTTCATGGGCTTTGTTTGAATTCTATATACTTGAAAACTACATTAAAGTAACAATAGGAAAGGGGATTGTTGGCCTTTTACTGAAACTTAGTTGGCCATCTCCTAGTACCAAAAGAAAGGGCCAATGGGAAATCAAGACCTTGAGACTGACAGTGCCCAGGGCCAATATGCCAATGCCCCAGGTCAGCCCAATTGACAGGGCAGACAGGCCAAAGGGGGAATCGGGAGCCCTGGGTACCATCTTCAGAGTGAGCTGGAGCTTCGTGAGCCAGAGTGGGGCCCAGCAAAGGGGAGAGCACGTTCCCAAGCTGAGCTGGGAGCAGAGCAGCACCAGTCAGAGCCAGAGAGGAGCAGAGCAGAACTGAGAGCAAAGCCACAGCAGCAAGAGCCAGAGGGGCCAGAGAAGCAAACCAGAGAGCTGAGCTGGAGCAGAACAGCAGCAGTGTTGAGACAGAGTGGAGCTGGAGCTTGCCAGAGCCAATGCCAGTGAGCAGCTGGGGAGAGCAAGGGGGATCCTGGGCAGCAAGGGCCCATCGCAGGGAGACGCCACCAGCCAAGAGGTCTTGCTGGCTGGACTTGGTGTGGGGTTGTAACTCCTATGGGAGGGCCGATGCCAGGAAGAAGGGTCCTGCCGACTAGAACATGAGGTCACGTGGCCACCTTCAGAGCAAGTGTCCAATCTGTGGCATCCCTACAGCACAGCCAGAGCCTGGAAAGGAGGCCTGGAATACGTGAGGAACAGACTATGAACTTCCCTTACCTTCCCAAGACTGCTGTTGTGGTTTGCTCATGCTCACAGGGTGGGGTTACTTGTTTCCTTTAGCCTTTCCCATTGTTTTCCTTATTTTTTTCTTAGTTGCTGTTTAATAAATTGTATTTCCTCTGAACTGTATATAGTGATCAATGTGTCAGAGAAGCATCCAGTGCAGAGAGAGAGAGCACCCCAGAGTGGGGACACCCGATCCCCGTCCTAAGTGACCATGACACGACTGGGGGTCGAGTCCCCCAGGAATCCTGGGCCCAGCCTTATGAGGATTATGAGGACCCTGCTGCATGGGAGTGAGAAAGGGGAGTCCTCAAGGTCAGGCAGGCCTCTGGGGAAAGGGAGTGGGAGCGAGGACTTCAGATCCTTTGGCTAGCTAAACGCCAGGAAAGTTCCCCACAATAGTGGGACCATTCCCCCACTTACAAATATCAAGGGGGTTATAAAATGTGGAACAGTTTCAACAAGAGCAACTGAGGGAGATGCACCTCCAAATATCCCATAGTTCAGTGGTTAGGACACTCTGCTGGGGGATGTGAGTTCAAATCTGTGCTCTAAATCAAGTAGAGGGGGAACTGAACCTGTGTCCCACCTCCTGCCTGAGTGCTCTAACCACTGGGCCAAAGTTTATATGTAGGGTTACCACCTCCTCCCTACAGTTACTGATTTTTTTTCAAGAAAGTCTTAGGCACCTAACTCCAGAAGAGGGTTCATGGCTGTAAACCACAAGCAGAGGGAGATGCCTTTCTCTGACCCAAACATAGTTGCTTAAGTCCCTTTGAGATGTGGGGCATAAGCCAGACCCCTCTCCTCAGCACTTCCTAGTGGCTAGCTTAAGCAGTTCCTGCTCAGCATGATGACTTCAGTGAATTCCATGCTTAGGCACCTAGAGTTAATCATGGTAACAACGAATCTAAGTCCCCCGTTGGGACTCTTGCCTGCATGCTTAGGGTTGCCAACTGGCTAATCGCACAAACCCAAACACCATTGCCCTGTCCCTTCCTCAAGGCCAAGCTCCTGCCATGCCCCTTCTCTGAGGCCCCACCCCCTGCTCACTCCAGCCCCCACCCTCCCTCCATCACTCACTCACTCTCCCCCACTTGCATCGTCTTGGGGCAGGGGTGCAGGAGGGTGTGAAGGCTCTGGGCTTGGGGGATGGGGCCAAAGGTTTTGAAGTGTGAGAGTGGGCTCTGGGCTGAGTCTGGAGCAGAGAGTGCAGCAAGGGGTGCAGGCTCTGGGAGGGAGTTTGGGTGCAGGAGGGGGCTCAGGGCTGGGGCAGGAGATTGGGGTGCAGAAGGGGGTGCAGGCTCTGGGAGGGAGTTTGGGTGTGGGGTGCTGGTTCTGGGCTGGGGCAGGGGGTTGGAGTGAGGGAGGGGATGAGGGGTGAGAGACTATGCAAATAAACACAGCAAAGTGGGAACTATAATGACAAAACAATACAGAAGTGAGGATTTCACAACTACATCTATAAAGACATAAGGGTTTCCCAGCTGTGTCTATTGATAAGTGAGTTCTTACCAGACAGAAAACTATCAGACTAAATTTCAGAGTAGCAGCCGTGTTAGTCTGTATTCGCAAAAAGAAAAGGAGTACTTGTGGCACCTTAGAGACTCACAAATTTATTTGAGCATAAGCTTTTGTGAGCTACAGCTCACTTCATTTCCTTTTACATCTTCTAGGCTCTTCCCTTTCTCTGGAGGTGATAAATCAGATCACCTTCCTAACAGCCCCAGATTGCCTTATTTCAATGTGACTAGTTTGGAATGTGAGGATGTGACTGTTTGCTTCCCAGCTTACGGCTGCCTCTGCTGCTTGGCCAAAGGCCTTAGCCTAAGAACAGGGCCTCAGACTGTCACAGTAGAGAAGGCCCTTACACAGATTCTTTCTTTTATAACTCTATAACTAGCTAAATGATAAACATATACCTAAATTCTTAAAGTATAGGCCTTTACAGACAGGCTTGAACATCTATATCCTAACAAGTTATTTTTTGCACATAATTCTCATTTGTAAGTTCAACTTTCATGATAAAGAGATTGCGCTACCGTACTTTTATTAGGTAAATTGAAAAATACTGTTTTGTTTTTACAGTGCAAATATTTGTAATAAAAATAAATATAAATGAGCACTGTACACTTTGTATTATGTTTTGTAATTTAAATCAATATATTTTAAATATAAAGCATAAATATAAGTATAAAACATCCAAAAATCTGATTTTTTAAATTATTTAACAGCGCGATTAATCACGATTAATTTTTTAATCACATGATTAATCATGATTCATTTTTTTAATCGCTTGACAGCCCTATTAAAAATCATAGCACAAAGCAAAAAAGTGGTAGCCACTACTTCAAATTTACTTAGGTAAACTAGTCAAACACTTCTAAAAAAACTAACAATCCAACTGCATAACGAATTTTGCTATTACTTGATGAAGAATGTGTCTGAATAGCATTATGGAACTGGTCTAAAATAAAAAAAGTTGAATATTTTTTTCACAATGAAAACATGGCAAATTTACCATATAATGCATTTGATCAGCTCTGATACTTTGAGTATATGCCAGTTTGGACACTCTTAGACCAAAGTAATCCATTTTATTAAAACCTCAACCCTGCATTGTAGTCCCAGCTGTGAGAATATAATGTTCTAATCCCTGACAATTTAGTTTTGAATTAATACTTTACAGAACAGTAAATTCTGAATCTCAGTAGACCAGGGGATTATATAGTTTGGCAGAGAAGAGGGAAAAACACAAGCAAAGAATTAGAATGTATCATTATAACAGCAGGGCACATAAGCGAATAATTCACAACCAATAGTTTATCCGTGGAATATAATTTTTTTTTTCTTGAACATGTTATGATTGTCTTCAATTTTTTACCTAGCCACTTTATTTACAGTATGCATTGATTTTCCAGTTATTACAGGGGATTGGGCAACCACACCATGTCTGTGAAACTGTTGGCTTGATAGTTGCCTTCAGTACAGGCTAAATGAGGGAACAATTAAATGTTCCTATTCTTAGTGATAGTAGGAAACCATCTCCCAGGGACCAAAGTGTATGTGAGCTTTGGCAGTGGTTGGGCCATCCAATGCAAGGAGTCTCCTGGGGGTCTGATAACAAATGGAGGGGTGGAAGATTGATTTGACTGCAGGTGTGTGTATCTACACTGCACTCTCCTTACTGTGGCATATAGAGTACATGCACTGCTAAAAATAGCATTATAGACGGTGAACAGAATAGACACCTCAAAACCTTAAGGTATGTACCCTATGTAGCTTGCTATACACCCAAGCAGTGTCTCCCCATCTACAAAGCTATTTTTAGCAGTGTAATGTCCCGTTCCCTCTCCACTACCAGATTCTTTTCCCAGAAAGACTCTGGAAAGAGAAGGGAGTGGGGAAGGACTCTGAGAGCTCCTTTATCTGCCATAGGAAGGTGCCAGAGCCTTTCACTGCCAGTGGACACAGCCTGTTTTTTTTCACCATGGCATGTAACTATACATACCTTGCTGCAGCCAGTGCTGTGCACCGTAAATAACAAATCATAGAATCATAGAACTGGAACGGAATTCGAGAGGTCATCTAGTCCAGTCCCCTGCACTCATGGCAGGACTAAGTATTATCTAGACCATCCCTGACAGGTGTTTGTCTAACCTGTTCTTGAAAATTTCCAATGATGGAGATCCCACAACCTCCCTAGGCAATTCATTCCAGTGCTTAACCACCCTGACAGTTGTAAGGAAGAGATACAAAGTCTGCGAGAGAGTGACCATGGCCAGAAGTAACCCTGCTCCTTATGCCTCCCATCAGGTACAAAGAGGTGGTCTTATTGCCCCAGACTCAAGACTCACCCCCCTCCAAATGGAACATGACTATATATATTGGAAGGGGTGGTACTAAGTGAGGGACATTACAAGAATAATTCAGTTTGTCAAGAAGAGGAAGCTCCATCAGCATGTGGAGCTAGGGGTTAGAAGAAGAAGGGGTTCTATTGTCGTATAGAACTGTAGTTGGGTGAGGGAAAGAAGAAAACTATCAGCATATAGAGATAAGCCTGACTGATGTGAAGGGTTCGGAATATAGTTAAACTCTATCTGCATATAGATATAAGCTGACTTGTGTGAAGGGCTTCGGAATATGCTTGCTTGTTTAGCCCCAATAAACTCATTGAATTGCCTGCAGATTGGACTCTGGGCTGTTATTATCCAGTAAACTGCGTCTGGGAACTGAGAGGGAGGAGGGAGCTGGACTCCCGCCAACAACAGTTAGGAAGTTTCTCCTAACTAAGCCACATTTGCTGCAACTTAAGCCCATTACTTCTTGTCCTATTCTCAGAGATAAAGGAGAACATCTTTTCTCCCTTCTTGCAACAACCTTTTCTGTACTTGAAAACTGTTATCATGTCACCTCTCAGTCTTCTCTTCTCCAGACTAAACAAACCCATTTTTTTCAATCCTCGTTCATAAATAATGTTTCCTAGACCTTTAATCATTTTTGTTGCTCTTCTCTGAACTTTCTCCAATTTGTCCACATCTTTCATGAAATATGGCACCCAGAATTGGACACAGTACTCCAATTGAGGCCTAATCAGTGTGGAGTAGAGCGGAAGAATTACTTCTCGTGTCTTGCTTACAACATCTTGCTAATCCAGCCCAGAATAAGGTTTGCATTTTTTGCAACAATGTTACATTGTTGTCATATTTAGTTTGTGATCCACTCTGACTCCTAGATCCTTTTCCGCAGTATTCCTTCCTCAGCAATCATTTCCCATTTTCTGTGTGTGCAACTGATTGTTCCTGCCTCAGTGGAGTACCTTGCATTTCTCCTAATTTAATTTCATCATATTTACTTCAGATCATTTCTCCAGTTTGTCCTGATCATTTTGAATTTTAATCATATCCTCCAAAACACTTGCAACTCCTCCCAGCTTGGTATCATCCATAAACTTTATAAGTGTACTCTCTCTGCCATTATCTAAATCACTAATGAAGATAGTGAACAGATCCGGACCCAGAACTGATCCCTGCAGGACCGCACTCAATGTGCCCTTCCAACTTGACTGTGAACAATTGATAACTATTCTGTGGGAATGGTTTTCCAACCAGTTATGCACCTACCTTACAATTATATTTCCCTAGATTTGTCTAAGTTGTATTTCCCTAGTTTGCTTATGAGACAGTCATGCGAGAAATTATCAAAAGCCTTACTAAAGTCAAGATATAACACATCTACTGCTTCCCCCGTATCTACAAGGCTTGTTTCCCTGTCAAAGAAAGCTATTAGGTTGGTTTGACATGATTCGTTCTTGACAAATCCATTCTGACTGTTACTTATCACCTTATTATCTTCTAGGTGTTTGCAAATTGTTTGCTTAATTATTTGCTCCATTATATTTCTGGATACTGAGCTTAAGCTGACTGGTCTGGAATTCCCCAAGTTGTCCTTGTTTCACTTTTTATAGATTGGCACTATATTTGCCCTTTTCTAGGCCTCTGGAATTTGTCCCGTCTTCAATGACTTTTCAAAGATAATCGTTAATGGCTCAACTATGATGGCAGTCAGCTCATTGCGTATTCTAGGATGTATTTTATCAGGCCCTGGTGATTTGAAGACATCTAACTTGTCTAAGTAATTTTTAACTTGTTCTTTCCCTATTTTAGCCTCTGATCCTACCTCATTTCCCTGGCATTCACTATGTTAGATGTCCAATCACTACTAATCTTTTTGGTGAAAACCAAAGCAAAAAAGTAATTTTCACTTCTGCCATTTCCACATTTTCTGTTATCCCCACCCACCCCTCATTGAGTAACAGGCCTGCCCTGTCCTTGCTCTTCCTCTTGCTTCTAATGTATTTGTAGAATGTTTTCTTGTTACCCTTTATGTCTTCTAGCTAGTTTAATCTCATTTTGTGCCTGGGCCTTTCTAATTTTGTCCCTACATACTTGAGTTATTTGTTTATATACATCCTTTGTAATTTGACCTAGTTTCCACTTTTGTTGGACTCTTTTTTGAGTTTCAGATCACTGAAGATGTCCTGGTTAAGCCAGGGTGATCTCTTGACATACTTCCTATCTTTCTTACATAGTGGGATAGTTTGTTTTTGTGCCCTTAATAATGTCTCTTTGAAAAACTGCCAACTCTCACAAACTGTTTTTCCCTTTAGACTTGCCTCCTCTGGGATCTTACCTACCAAGTCCCTAAGTTTACTATGCTTCTTGAAATCCATTGTCTTTATTGTGCTCTTTTCTCTCCTACCATTCTTAAGAATGATGAACTTTACCATATATAATAAGATGATGTAGTGTATGTACTTGTGTGTAAAGCTGCAGAAACTCCACAGAAGGCAGCAAGGAAGTCAGGCAGTTGTGTAGTGGAGCATGATTAAAAAGTTGCATTCCCTTTCCTTTTCTAGCTGATCAGGGAGGAAGGAGATTTAACTTCCAGGAACATATAGACATTAACCTGTGTCCTGAGAACTAATCCTTTTGGCAGCCAATGAAGCCACATTGGTCTAGCCAAGTCCCTGTAAGTGCAGCTAGTGTTGCCAAACGGATGGCTGGTATTGTATGATAGCAGTGATAACTCAACTGTCTTGAACAAATAGCAGAAGGAGAGAAATGTACTTCTGAGAGGCCATCTCCTCCTTTGGCCTTTATTTTCTTTAAGGTGAAAGAGGGAAATCTCCTAATGCCACGGAGGAGCAATCTGATTATATGCATGACATACAGAGGGAAGTCAGTATTGTGCCTTTAAGTAAGCTAGGTCTGATGGAATATCTGATTTAAATATAATGCCTCTTCTTCCACAAGATGTTCAGCTCAGAGAGGACTGCTGATCACTGCAGTCCAAGACATGGAAATAGAAATACTAATGTCAGATGAAAGTGCTTCCTTTCTGTTGGGTTGAATATTTTCTGCTTGTTCTTTTTGTTTGAAGTTTGTTCCCCCAAATAGAACTATTCCTGTGATTGAGCCACAGGCTTAGTTTGTTTCCAGCCACTCTGTTCCTCAAACAATGTCTGAGAAGGTATTCCATTTGTAGGAACAGATTGTGGCACTTTGATGCCAAGGAAATAAACAGCTCTTTTGCCAGCTTCTCTGTAATCCCGAGTCACACTCTCTCTCTCGCTCTTTTTTTTTTAAAAAAAGACCTTGTTAATCACTTTTTTCTTTTAAATATCTTTACTGAACAAAGACTGAGAATGAACAAAGATAGCACCTTAAATGACTGCCCATTTCCCTATTTAGTGGTTTGATATAAGATACAAATGGCTGGATTCACAAAGGGGACTTGGATGTTGCAATATTGAGCACTGCAACTTTTAGGCACCTTGCCACTGAGTGGATTTCACAAACCCTGAATTAGGTGCTCAGGTTCT
Organism: Chelonia mydas; assembly: GCF_015237465.2. Taxonomy (NCBI): domain Eukaryota; kingdom Metazoa; phylum Chordata; order Testudines; family Cheloniidae; genus Chelonia; species Chelonia mydas. Next base: position 26,353,291 of record NC_057851.1, on the reverse strand, counting down.
CTATCTAAGAAAGGGGAGAATTAGGCACCTAAGAATGTGATTCACAAAAGCCAGCATGGGGAGTAGGGAGTTGCCTAGGCTAGCCATTAGGCCAGTCAAAGGAGAGGGTGTGTCCTAAACCCTGTCCCTCAAGGTGAGTTAGGCACCTATTTCTCAGATTTAAGACTATGGACCCTCTCCTGCAGTCAGGCTCTTATACTTTCTTGGAAGAAAGATTGCATTGTATACCTAAGTGCATACAAAATGGCAGGAGGGTGGAAGGGGGAGAAATTGAATAGAAATTTTAACATGGCGTTTAGCTGCGGGTTAAACTGAACACTGGTCTAAAGAACTAAAGATGAGAGAATTCAGACTTTCTTTTGCCCTTGTCTGGTGTGAGGGAGACAGCAGGAAAGGCTCATTTCATTCTTCCTACCCCCAGCTTTAAGTATGGAGTTCCTGCAGTGGCAAAACAAGCCCAGTGACCCTCAGAGGAGACCAGCATGGAACAGTTTCATATGATTGAGAAATGGATCTTCCATGAGCCAAGATCAGTGGGAAGGGAGGATGACCTCCCTTTAGCTTGATGAATAGAGTACTCCTTCAGGACATGGCAGACCCCTGGTGCTTGTTCCTGCCTTTCTCCTGAGGAGGAATAGAGATCAGCCACCTCTCAAATGAGGCTCATAACTACTGGTTATGGGATATTGTGATGTGGGGAGTCTCTCAGTGTCTCCTTCTGAAGTTGTTACACTTGAATTAATTGGGCCAGTGAAAAAATGACTCTGTGGACTAGGAGTTAGGGTACTCATTTGAAAGATGGCAGTTCCTATTCAAATCCCTTCTCCCCCTTCCTGAGGAGGGCACTTGAACTAGTACCTCCCATATGCTGGGTAGGTATCCTAGCCATTAGGCTAAAAGTTATGAGGAAGCTCCTCCCCCTTACTGGGTTTCAGAGCCCAGACTCCACTCCAAGCAGGGCAGAAATAGCAATGCAGACATTCCCATAGTGTGAGCACTGTGAGCTCAACTCTGACTATGGCTCTGAGACTTGCTGCTGCAGGGATGGATATACATATTGTGACAAAGCTCTGTCCTTGCATCTGTGGGTCCCGTGTTTCCTGGCGGATTTCACTAGCCTCAGAGGCTCACTGTGACCCTCCACGTAACCCTTCTCTCTCTAGAGACAAGGGTCACAGTCTACTGAGCCATTTTCATCATAAGCCAGCGAGGAGAAGTTATCCTTCCTTGCACAGTCTCTGTTGTCTCCCAGTCTCAGTGATTAATCAGGGGGCAAACCCAGGCCCACCCTCTACTCCGGGCTCCAGCCCAGGGACCCTAATAGTATCAGCTATGGTAGCTGATCTTTTAGAAACGTGACATGTACTATTCCCTGGGCTACTTCCCCCACAGTAGCCCTCCCCTCCTCAAGCTCCACTTCACCTTACCTCAGGGCCTCCTTCCTTGTGCCTGATATGTTGTGTACTACTCAGCCTCTCCAACAGCACAACTTCCTCCCACACTCCTGACATGCACACCCACCTGACTGACTGGGAGGCTTTTAACTAGTTTGAGCCAGCCCCTGATTGGCTTCAGGTGTCCCAATCAACCTAGCATTCTCCCTGCCTTCTGAAAAGTTCTTAATTGGCCCCAGGTGTCTTAATTGACCTGAAACAGCTTCCATTTCATTTATCCTGGTACCAGGGATTTGTTTAGCCTGGAGCTAATTTATCTATCTCCCACTACTTTTCTATAGCTATCTGGCCTTGCCCCATCACAATATATAATATTTGCAGTGCAGATGCACCCTCACCTCTTAGAATCATAGAATCATAGAATATCAGAGTTGGAAGGGACCCCAGAAGGTCATCTAGTCCAACCCCCTGCTCGAAGCAGGACCAAGTCCCAGTTAAATCATCCCAGCCAGGGCTTTGTCAAGCCTGACCTTAAAAACCTCTAAGGAAGGAGATTCTACCACCTCCCTAGGTAACGCATTCCAGTGTTTCACCACCCTCTTAGTGAAAAAGTTTTTCCTAATATCCAATCTAAACCTCCCCCATTGCAACTTGAGACCATTACTCCTCGTTCTGTCATCTGCTACCATTGAGAACAGTCTAGAGCCATCCTCTTTGGAACCCCCTTTCAGGTAGTTGAAAGCAGCTATCAAATCCCCCCTCATTCTTCTCTTCTGCAGACTAAACAATCCCAGCTCCCTCAGCCTCTCCTCATAAGTCATGTGCTCTAGACCCCTAATCATTTTTGTTGCCCTTCGCTGGACTCTCTCCAATTTATCCACATCCTTCTTGTAGTGTGGGGCCCAAAACTGGACACAGTACTCCAGATGAGGCCTCACCAGTGTCGAATAGAGGGGAACGATCACGTCCCTCGATCTGCTCGCTATGCCCCTACTTATACATCCCAAAATGCCATTGGCCTTCTTGGCAACAAGGGCACACTGCTGACTCATATCCAGCTTCTCGTCCACTGTCACCCCTAGGTCCTTTTCCGCAGAACTGCTGCCTAGCCATTCGGTCCCTAGTCTGTAGCGGTGCATTGGATTCTTCCATCCTAAGTGCAGGACCCTGCACTTATCCTTATTGAACCTCATCAGATTTCTTTTGGCCCAATCCTCCAATTTGTCTAGGTCCTTCTTTATCCTATCCCTCCCCTCCAGCGTACCTACCACTCCTCCCAGTTTAGTATCATCCGCAAATTTGCTGAGAGTGCAATCCACACCATCCTCCAGATCACTTATCCAAAGAGAACAGAGTACTTTACAATATTATAATTAAAAAGCCTCTTAGACTATGTCTACACTGTGAGCTAGGGGTGTGAGGTAGGGATGTCTACACTGTGAGCTAGGGGTGCTCATCTACACATATTTTCACTAGCTCAAGTATATAGCAATGTAACCACAGTAGATTGGGGATTGGCAGCGGAAGAATGGCTGAGCCATACTGAATACATATGTACGGGTTTCAGGCTTTTGTTTTGGGCTCAGCTGTGCTCTCTGCTGCTGCTATTCATGCTACCATGGCTATTCTTCTATTTTTATGCATGCTAGCTCACTGAGTGTGTGCACAGAAGCGGGGGAAACTCACCCCTTAGTGTTGACTGAGCTTTAGGGCTAGTCTACACTGGCAACGTGTAGTGCCTTAAGCTGTGGGAGTGCTTTAACATGGCTTGTGTAGTCGTGGCAGCTCTAAAAAAAACCATCTCCATGAGGGGCGTAGCTACCAGCGCTGGGAGCGCGACACCCAGCACAGCACTGGTGCACTGTCTACTCTGGTACTTTACAGCGCTGAAACTTGCTGCGCTCAGGGGGGTGTTTTTTCACACCCCTGAGTGAGAAAGTTGCAGCTCTGTAAAGTGCCAGTGTAGACAAGCCCTAAGTCTCGAGCTATTCCACTGGAAGTTGCTTTGTGCAAGCCCTGTGGCCTGAAGCTGTAGAGGTTAGGGAGCTCGCTACTGCCATTTGTTCGTAAATGAGGAAAGGAGGTCCAGAACTCCAGTGTCTCCACAGGGGAGAGAGTAAGCTATTGCTGAACAAGGGGAAACAACTGAATGAGCCAGGCCTCATTTGCACTTTATTATGTGATGCTTTGGGTCATTTGGGTCAAATTCAGTTAAGTTTTGAGTTTAAGGGTAATGAAACAAACTATTACTGAGTGACAAAGGGGCAAGAGAACTGTACCGAATGCACCCTTGATAGGGGCTCACCTGAATCAAAACTTCTGTCTGGTGTGGTTTGATAGTGGAGCCTGGCTACAAGAGGCTAAAGAGAGAACATTGTTATTTTGTGGTGGGCTCCACTACCAAACCATGCCAGACAGTGGTTTCCCCTCGTGCACCAATAGCTTACTCCCTCCCCTATGGAGCCACTGGAGTTCCGGGCTTCTTTTCCTCATTTACCAACAGATGGCAGTAGCGAGTTCCTTAACCTCTACAGCTTCAGGCCACAGTGCTTAGCTCTAAAGCACCAGTGTAGACACTCCCAGCACTGGTAGCTATGCCCCTCGTGGAACTACACAAGCCATGTTAAAGAGCAATTGGCAAGGACTCTTCCTGAGAGGTGTCCTTAAAGAAAGGCCTATACATATAAGATCACTAGCATTACTTTTATGGAAGTGAGAGCTTATTTTTCAGAAAGCTTCATTTTTAATGACCAGATCCATAATATTCTGGGGGAAAAAACATGGTTGGCAATTTCCAGTTTATTCTTTAGATTATGATATTGCATCAGGATGTATCACTTGTGTTCAGCCTGCATGAATTTCTTTGTTCTTAGGCAAGTCATGCTATTCAAACAAAAAAGATATTTTTATGGGGGAAAAGCAAGCCAACTAATATTGTCACACTATAAGTGTTACTGAGCTACTGTAAGACTCCATCATGTCTTGGAAAAATGGATGTTAACACCATAGTAAATATAATAAATAATAATGCGCCTAGGCTTGCAGAAGGGAAGAGAAGGTTTTATTAATATAGCCTGTGTCGCTGTGGTTATTCAAGAGTTTTTCTTATCAGCTTTAAGCACCAGAATTTTTTTATGTTCAAATTAAAGTTGACACTGCTATAATGACTCAGTGAAGGAAGGCTTTCTGAATGAAGAAATTTCAGAAGTCAGGCAAATTAGATTATTCAGCTAATAGAAAAACTTCATAAGAGCAGCTAAGGGATGCCTATTTAAAATTATGTTAATTTAGTCAGAAATGTTGTATGTGATGAAACAAGAAAAAATCAGCTTAGGCAAAGAGCATAAATGCCTTCAGAGATGGAATAATAGTCTTATGAGCAACAAAGACCTCTTCCCATATGCAAAATGTTCTTTACCTTGACAAACTGCAGTGCAGTGATACAGCTCACACAAAAGCTGATAAATTCCCTTACATCCACCCTTACATATAAGCTGGATGATTTTTATTACTTCCTAATAGCAAGTCAAGGGAACTAACAATTGAGAAACTGTTGTACTTTATTTATTACTTTCCAAACTGGTTGCTTATTTGATACATGTCGTGATTCCTCAATAAATATACAAAATATATTATCAAATGTGACCTTTTGGGGTAATATTGTGGCCATAATACTTCTTGCAAAAGTTCAGGTTAAGTTTATGTCATAGTCTCAAGCCTTCTAGAACCTACACGTTTTACAACTTTTTTTTGTGACAAGCAATGAAAATACAAATTCTGGTTGGGAACCAAAAAGTTTCATAGTCCTACACACTACAGAATATTTAACAGTCAACTATTGACTACATTGAAGATATGCCACCAATTCTCATCTTGCTTAACCCACTGTATCTGGGGAAAAGACCCACTGAAATGACTAGAGCTACGCTGGTGTAAAATTTGTGTAGGGAGAGAATCAGACCCATATTTTTACATTTCCCTCACCTTTCAGTCCTACGTCTCAGTTTGTTAATGTGAAGATTTCAAAACCATATAAAATGGGGAAGGAACCATGGTCCAGATCCTTAAAGGTATTTAGGCACCTACCTCCCATTGAAATCTATGGTAGTTAGGCCTCAAATGCCTTTGAGGGTTTGGGCCCGTGTCTATGCTTGTGCATCACCTAGCACAACTGAAGTATCTGGGTGCTATCATAGTGTACCAATGACTGTGTACCAATGACCAAAATTGAATCTTGCTTTTCTGCCAAACCTTCTTTTCTCCCTTTCTCTATCACTGCTGATACCGTGCCACATTAAGTGTCTCCAAGCTTTGCCACCTCATTGTCATATTTTTAATTCCCCTCTAGCTCCACCTCCCTTCACATCTAAGGCATTGACAGATCCCTCTTCCATTTTTTACAGCAGAATTACCAAACTTCTCCATTGTTGCTGGATGCAGTGACTGCTGTTGGAGCAGGATTCAGTAGGAATATAAACTGAAGATATCAGTATGTGAAATTAAAATAAGTAAATTCCTGTGTACCGGAACACTTCCACAGGCAGCAAAATCTAACTTATGGGTATGGGAATTTGATGAAACAGCATGCTCTCTCTCCTTCTTGCTCTTTTGAATTTAGACACAATTTTTCCTGTTTCTACCATCAGAAAGAAATTGAAATGTCTCCCAGCTAGGTTGAGAGAAAGTTTATGCCAGAGTGTGCATAGAGAAGCTAGTTGGATACTTGCAGTAAACTCCATCGCCCCATTGGATAGATTAGTCTGACCTATCCAACTTTGCAAGTGGTGCTTGCAGTTTAAGTAATAAAATAGCCTAACTGCACTGTGTGGGTATGAGATGTGTGCTAGTCATGGTCCCATAGGTTCACAGAGGTTGTGAGAACCCTTCTTTCTGTTCAGTATTCTTTGAATATGTACAAGGAATCTTGTATAGTGGGTGGCAGATTTATACCCACAGTACTGAAGAGCTGGGCCCTCTTTATAATAGTCTGAGCCAGAGCCTTTGACCCTGACACCTGCTTAGCTATAACTAAATTCTGCAATGCGTCCTGAAGATATAGTCTTCTATCAGGCCCCACTTTCTCTTCTCTCTTCAAGTTTATTACCTTGTTTCGTTCTTAACAGTTCTTGAACTGGATGCTTTGTCAACTCTATGCTCTTGCTTTCTGGATACTTCCTTGACTCTGTCAGCTTCCAATTTTTAAGAGGATTTTCTCTTGGAATGTATCCAGTACCTTATCTGCCTGTTTATGGAAGCTAATAAAACAAATACTGTGGGAGCCAGAGTGAAGTTTGTCAAGTTAGGTCATTCAGCTCTGAATTAACTGGCAGTCAATCAAAGCTCTTTGCCTAAAGCCTAAGAAAGTTTTGAGTTTTTACTTGTTCAACAAATCATTAATTCATTTAGTAATAATATTTTAGGATTGTTAACCACTGATGGTAAAAGTAAGGATTTTCAAGTGGGGACTTGCCACCTCAACATACTCAAAAAGGTAGGGTTTTTTTCAGATTATCATCCAGTCTGGTTTTGACAAAACAATCCCTTTTCCAGTTTTTAAGGGTCATTGTTCTGGCAGTCCTAAAAAATTGACTTTCTCCATGCATTAAAAATACCCCTCACCCTGCTGCCCATTAATTGGGAAAAGACTCTTATGGCAGTATGATAATCTCAGTCCTTTTTATATTTATTTAAATTGTTTTGGGGGGAACAAATTCCATACTGTTATATTCATTATTACTACTACTATATTCTGTTTTGTTACGAATATGATACTTGATTAATGCCCCTGCTCAGTGAGCAAGCAGAAAGTTTTCAGTAAAGCCAACTCATAAATATGGTATTGTAACTTCAATAGACTAGTGTAAGGGACAATGTTTTAGGACCTAATCCTGCAAACACTTATGTTTGTGCTTAACTTTTACTGGGACTACTGTATACTTAATGTTAAGCATGTGCAGGAGTGATTGCAGAGTGGGAGACTCTGGATACTATCCCTTGTAGTCAATGGGAGTTTTACCATAGACCTCAGTGGGACCAGGATTTTACCGCAGGAAAATCAGAATTTCCCAAGTTCAGAGTAGGAATCTCTTTGCATGGTGTCAATGGCTTCAAAGAGGTCAAGTTACAATTATCTAGAATAAAAATTAATGTATGTTGTAGGAAGGTGTTGGGTTTTGCTCTGTATACAACAGATGTAACGTGAATCAGAGAATTGTAGGACTGGAAAGGACCCCAGGAGGTCAGCTAGTTCATTCCCCTGCATTCATGGCAGGACTACTTATTATCTAGACCCCATCCCTGACAGGTGTTTGTCCAACCTGCTCCAAAAAATCTCCAATGCTGGAGATTCCACAACCTCCCTAGGCTATTTATTCCAGTACTTAACTACCTTGACAGTTAGGACGTTTTTCCTAATGCCCAACCTAAAACACCCTAGATACAATTTAAGCCCATTGCTTTTTGTCCTATCATCAGAGGTTAAAAATAACAATGTTTCTCCCTCCTTCTTGTTACAGTCTTTTATGTATTATGTGAAGGAACCACAGGGGAACAGAAGGGACCAATAACTGTTTACTAACTATATACAACAGGCAAGGCCTCACTATGTATATACACATGGATGCTTTAGCAGTGTCCTGGTGGCTTCTGAAACATAAACAGTGTAGTTTGTGAGGGCTCACAAACTATTTAAACAGCTACTAACCAATTTCTGTACATTACAGTAAGTTGCAATTAAAATCACTGGCCCACCCAGATAACTGACCCAGCACTGGTCACTTGTGCACATGAAGACTGAAGACTATTCTTCATCCCCCAAAATCCCAATTTGAATGAATCTCAGTTTTCATTATTTTTAACATAAATATCTGGCCCATTTCTTTCTGCAGATCCTCTTGAAAGTCTACCATGATTGCTACAGTGAAAAGTTTGTCCCTGTTTTTCTCCAAAGATCACCAGTTACTTACAATGCCCTACAGCCACCCAGTATGTGCCTCTGTAATACGTGGCAGTCCTCTGATCTGAGCAAAGATCACAGATCAGTTTGTGACCATGAAGCAGTGCTGGGCAAACTGGCATTAAGACTCCCTGCAAATTCCCCCTCCCTACAGTAGTGTTGGTTTCTCAGCTGGGCAGTCAGTATGATGTGTGGAAATAATGAAAAGGAAACTTAATACCACATAAGACTATATGTTCTACAGCTCTAAGTGCAAGGGACTCCAGCGTGTTTAATACCAGCTCTGACATTGACTCTCCTTGTGGCTTTGATTAAATCACGTACACTCTTCGTCTTAATTTCTCCATTGGTAAAATATGAATAATACGCTTACCAAATGGAAACAAAAGTTTCTGGCAGCTGAAACCTAGCAGTGACAGACCCCAACTAACCAGGCCAATTATCCATGCAATTTTTTTAAAGTATTGCTGTCTATAAATCAATCTCAATACAAACATCTTGGCTTTTGTTCTCATTCAGGAGGCCTGAAGAAACTCCACACTCCAACACACCATTATAGAAAATTGGTTAAGCTAAACTGAACCTTAAAGAATCTCTTGTGAATCTGTATGGGGAGACTTTGGCAAACCAGTAAAGTGCCTGAAACCACTATGGCTTATTGCTAAAAGCAGCCAAGTCAGCAGGCTGTAAATTAGCCAAGTCAGCAGGCTTAGCTTAACCAAGGCAGGAGGGGGTGCCAAAGAGAGGGCAGCTTGACCCCACGTCCTTCCTGATAAGAATTGTGTTGAAGTTGCTGATACATGCATCTTAGAAGAGCAGGATGTGCCCCAGGAATGTCTATTGGGGCCTCAAGGCTGCAAATTCTGGAAAAACCCACACCTGGTTAATCGATGATCAGAAGGAACCTCTCACTTGACCATTGAAACTGCTTACTTAACAAGTTTGCTTTAAGGGACATGTCATTCTATTACTAATGTATAAATAAGGGGAAAAAGTTTGAGGTAGTGGGACTCTTCAGGACTGGATTCCCTCTCTCTGGATGCATCTTGTGTTTCCTAGTGGCAGACGGGCTGCCGCTGTGCTACTCGAGAGCCACACTCAGCTTTGGTAATTATCAAGGGTTGGGGGTGTTTTACTAACCTCTTGCAGACGTGTGTATAAGTGCTTGAGACTAAGTAAAGTTTAGCTTTAAGTAAAAGCACTCTTGTGTTGTCCTGTTTGTGCCAGCCATCTATCGGTTGGATGGCTGTGTCTCCCCTGATTTATTTCCTGACACCACCTTGCACGCACAGAGTAAAAGTTTCCAACAGCTTTGGGTTGAAAGAACCCCGGGTAACAGAATTTGGAGGCCCCAGCGAGGATTGGAAGAGAGGAAGTGTAGGGAGCCAGGGTGGCTCCCCTCCAAACCAGAGGGTAAAGAGCCACCCTCTCAGCCTGAGTGGGCGGGACCAGACCAAGCTTACGCCAATCCCCGTAAGGTGAGGGGTGGGACAGGAAGTACAAAGGGCGGGGCCCTTTGCCCAGTGAGGAGAGCACCAGGGAGGGAGACAGGCACAGGCTGCTGGCTGCTCCCTCGCGATCCTGCTGCCGACCCAGGGGAGGCCCTGGGCCAGGAGGAACCTGATCAGGAGGAAGGCCTGTGGCAACCAGGACTGTCAGCCGCTGAGTCCCCGGAGGACCTGGAGGGGCCCAGCTGTAGCCCGGGCCAGCGTGAGTCCGACACAGAGGGGGAGCTGGAGCTGCCCGCAGCGGAATACCCGGACGAGCTGGAGGGACCGGAGTGACCCGCCTGAGAGACCGGGTAGGAAGTAGCCCAGGGGCAGAACTGCACCGTGGGGGGGGGTGTTTGGTCAGCGGGTGCGGATGGCCCCCCGCTGACCGAGCGGCGGGACCTTCGGCTCCCGCCACTGTCAGGGCCCTGGGCTGGAACACAGTGGAGTTGGGTGGGCCTGCGTTCCCCTAGCCCGGCCAACCGGCCTCGGGTGGCAAAACTGTGCTCTACCAACCCGTATCGGCGCTCCCCTGCCTGAGGGGCGTGCTGCAGACTCCGGCCAGCACACCTTTTCCCTCTAATTCCCCAGTGCCCGAAAGGTGTGACTAAGGCCCGCCAGTGGGACCATAGCTCTCCATCGTCCCTAGGGGCTCGGAGGACCGATTGAAACCTGTCACAAGTGGTGGAGAATGTGGGCAGGCGATCCCTATCCCTGCAGAAAGGGGTTAGCGTGAGGGGGCCTCTGAAGCTCCCCTACTGGAAAGATGGAGATGGAAAGGCTTCTCAAGTTCCTGGCTGAGAGCCAGCAACAGCAGCAGCACCAACTCGTACAGCAGCTGGGGGCCCACTAGCAGCAGTTGCTTCAAACCCTGGGGGCCCAGCACCATGAACAACAAACCCAACGCTTTCAGCAGCTTGCAACTCTGTGGCCGGGCAATGGTGGGGCTCAACCGGAGAGGGCAGCCTCTCCAACCCCTCCCGCCCCACCGATCCGTCTGGCCAAGATGGGGCCTGAGGATGACCCGGAGGCCTATCTGGTGACCTTTGAGCGGGTTGCCTCAGTGGCTGGTTGGGCACCTGACCAATGGGCGACCCTCCTTGCCCCATATCTGACGGGGCTGGCCCAGAAGGCTTCCTGTGGGCTCCCAGATGATGAGGCCCACATTTATGCTCGAGTGAAAATGGCCATCTTGGATGCCTTCGATATTACCCCGGAGACTCTTCGGCGACGGTTTCGGGAAAAGGTCTACCCGCCGGGCGCCAGACCCCGGGCCATGGCCCAGGAACTGAAGGACACAGGTACCCGATGGCTCTGACCCGAGCGTCGAACCGCAGCTGAGGTGACTGAACAGGTCATCCTCGAACAATTCGTGCACATCCTCCCACCCCAGGGGAGGGCTTGGGTGTTGCGGCACTGGCCACAAAGTCTGAGCACGGCCATCGCGCTTATGGAGGACTTTCTCTAGGCAGAGGCCCCCATAGGGCCGGCCGCCTGCCCCCCAAACCCTGGACCCAATGCACAGAAACTTCAAAGGAGGGGGCCCACTTCCCAAACCAACGCACCCCACCATACCCGACGACCAGATGGCGGCAGGACCAAGTTTTCCGGACGCCCCGAGCCAACTCTACTCTCCGGCCCTGGTCGCTTAACCCGACCACCGGGCCCTAGCCAACTCTGCAGCCCCACTGGCGCCCCCATGCGGCCGGCGCGCCCAGAGGTAGGACCTTGTTTCCGATGTGGCGAGTACGGTCATCTGCAACGGGGCTGTCCTGCGATGGACTGCAACTTTGGCCTGGTGTGCACTGGGGAGCAACGTGCCCGTCCGCCCTCCGTGGCCAAACTGCCAGCTCCCATGGAAGTCGCCGGGGTCCCCGTGGTGGGTTTAGTTGATTCGGGCTGTGGGCAGACCCTTGTCCGCCAGGCGCTTTTCTCGGACACCAAGCGGACCATTGGGGAAGTACAGATTCAGTGCATCCACGGAGACGTAAAATCGTACCCCATGGTTCGGGTCCCCAACACGATGAATGGAGCAACTCAGTTAATGAATGTGGCAGTGGCGTCATCCCTCGCCTATCCAGTGATCCTGGGCCGTGACTGGCCAGACTTCGTCGAGGTGCTCCAATCCCTACCCACCAAAGAGGCCTTTGAGGGAGCCCTGCCTGAGACAAAGACAGGACCTGACTCGAGCTCCGACCCTGGAGCTGACCCAGGTTCCACCCCCGGGCAGGATGGCCTGGAAATGGCCGGTCCTCCTTCTGACCTGGTGGACTTTAGCCAGGATCAAAGGGAGGACCCTACTTTTCGGTTTGCCTATGAGCAGCTGGCCCGGGTGGATGGTGAGGTCGTGGAGACGTGGTGCACCACCCAATGGCCCAGGTTTGAACTCAACCACGAGCGGCTCTACCGCCTGGACCAAGACCCCCAGACCGAAGAGGTCCAGACCCAACTCATGGTCCCCCGCATTCATCGTCGGGTGGTCCTGAAGCTTGCCCATGACATCCCGGCTGCCGGCCATTTAGGGCAGAAAAAACTGTGGCCAGGGTCCTGGCCAGGTTCTTCTGGCCCGGCGTCCACCGTGAGGTGAAGGATTACTGTGCGTCATGCCCGGACTGCCAACATGCAGCCCCGGCAGGGGTACGGAAGGCCCCCCTGGTTCCGTTACCAGTCGTAGGTGTACCATTTGAGCGGATAGCAATGGACCTGGTCGGGCCTTTTCCAAAAAGTAAGGCGGGCCATCAATACATCCTCATCCTGGTGGACTACGCCACCCGCTTCCCCGAGGCCGTCCCCTTAAGAAGTATCACCGCCCGCACTATCGCTGCGGAGCTCGTGTAGATCTTCGCAAGAGTGGGCCTCCCATGGGAGATACTCACTGATCAAGGGACCAACTTCACGTCTAAGCTGTTCCGTCAGGTATGTGCTCTATTGGGGATTAAGAAATTGCAGACCTCGGTCTACCATCCCCAGACTGACGGATTGGTTGAATGGTTTAACAGGACCCTGAAGAGAATGTTGCGGCATTTCCCCACCCAGGATCTCTGCCAGTGGGACCAGCTGCTCCCTCCTTTACTACTGGCGATTCGAGAAGTCCCACAGGCGTCCACGAAGTTCTCCCTGTTTGAGCTCCTCTATGGGCGGCGACCCCACGGGGTGTTGGACCTCTTGAGGGAGACTTGGGAACACAACCCGTCCGCAACACAGGGTCTCTTGCAGTACGTCTTACAACTGCAGGGGCAGCTGGCGCAGGCGGGAGAGCTCGCGAGGGAGAACTTAAACACAGCCCAAAGAGCCCAGGAGCAGCACTACAATCGGGGTGCCCAGGCTCGATCATTTGGGCCAGGGGACCTGCTCCCCTCAGAGGAATCAAAGCTTTTTGCCCACTGGCAGGGTCCGTATGAGGTCCTCCGCCAGGTAGGGGCGGTCACCTACGAGATTCGGCAACCTGGTCGCCGTAAGGAAAAACAGATTTATCATGTAAACCTCTTAAAACCCTGGCAGGACTGGGAAGGGCTCCTAGTTGCCCCATATCCCCCCGAACCAGACCTGGGGCCCCATCCGCCCGAGGAGGCGGATAATGGTGAGCCCCAGCTAGCAGAGACACTCACAGTCAAGCAGCAAGAACAGGCACTCTGCTTAGTAAGGGCATTCCCCAAGACGTTCACCATGAAACCCGGGCGGACTACGCTCACCTACCATGTGATCCAGACGGAACCCGGGGTGGTGGTCCAAGAGACAACCCGGCCATTGCCTAGGCGAATGCGGGAGGCCGTAGAGGAGGAAGTCCAGGCGATGTTGGATCTGGGTGTTATTGAGCGCTCCCAGAGCGAGTGGTGGAGCCCCGTCGTCCTCGTACCAAAGCCAGATGGGAGCCGGCGATTTTGCATTGACTTCCGGAGGGTAAACGCCATTTCAAAATTTGACGCCTATCCGATGCCCCGGGTTGATGAGCTCCTCGACCGGCTCGGGGAGGCCTGTTATATCACCACATTAGATCTCACCAAAGGATACTGGCAGATCCCCTTGGATCCCAGGTCCAAGGAGAAGACCGCGTTTGCCACCCCTTCAGGGTTATACCATTTCACCTGGATGCCTTTTGGCCTACATGGGGCCCCGGCAACCTTCCAGCGTTTGATGGACCGGGTGTTGCAACCACACACGAAGTACGCTGCAGCCTACCTGCACGATGTGGTCATCTATGGCAATAACTGGGAGGAACATCTTAACCAGGTAGCGGCGGTCCTCTGGGACCTCCGCGCAGCCGGGCTTACGGCCAATCCAAAAAAATGCCGAATCGGGTGGGAGGAAACCACTTACCTGGGGTACACCTTGGGCCGGGGACAGGTCCGCCCCCTCATCGGGAAAGTCCAAGCACTCCAGGACTGTCCGGTGCCGTCCACGAAGAGGCAGGTGCGTCAATTCTTGGGCTTAGCTGGTTATTACCAGCGGTTTGTACCCCACTTCGCAAGCATTATGGCCCCGCTAACGGAGCTCTTGACCAAGGACAGTCCCCGCCGGGTGCATTGGTCCAATGAGTGCGAGACGGCCTTTCGAACTATCAAAGAACAGCTGTGTAGCGATCCAATACTCTTCAGCCCTGACTTTCATCATGACTTTATTGTTCAGATTGATGCCTCAGGCGTAGGGCTTGGGGCGGTCCTCTCACAGGAGGTGGACGGGGAGGAACACCCGATTGTTTACCTCAGTCAGAAGCTGTTCCCCAGAGAACAGAACTTCTCCATCATGGATAAAGAGGCCCTAGCCGTTAAGTGGGCAGTTGATGCTCTCCGCTACTACATCCTCAGGGCCCACTTTATACTGGTTACGGACCACGCACCCCTGAAGTGGCTTAATAAGATGAAGGACAATAATGCTAGGCTGATGCTGTGGTATCTCGCTCTGCAGCCCTATGCCTTCACGATTCACCATCGGTAGGGACGAGACAACGCCAATGCGGATTTCCTATCCCGCCTCAGAGAGGGTGAGGACGCCAGCTCCGAAGATCGGGAGCTGGATTTGAGGGGTGGGGTAAGTAGGGAGCCAGGGTGGCTCCCCTCCGAACCAGAGGGTAAAGAGCCACCCTCTCAGCCTGAGTGGGCGGGACCAGACCAAGCTTACGCCAATCCCCGGAAGGGGAGGGGTGGGACAGGAAGTACAAAGGGCGGGGCCCTTTGCCCAGTGAGGAGATCACCAGGGAGGGAGACAGGCACAGGCTGCTCCCTCACGATCCTGCTGCCGACCCACGGGAGGCCTTGGGCCAGGAGGAACCTGATCAGGAGGAAGGCCTGTGGCAACCAGGACTGCCAGCCACTGAGTACCCGGAGGACCTGGAGGGGCCCAGCTGTAGCCCAGGCCAGCGTGAGTCAGACACAGAGGGGGAGCTGGAGCTGCCAGCAGTGGAATACCCGGACGAGCTGGAGGGACTGGAGAGACCCTCTTGAGAGACCGGGTAGGAAGTAGCCCAGGGGCAGAACTGCACCGTGGGGGGGGTGTGTTTGGTCAGCGGGCGCGGATGGCCCCCCGCTGACCGAGCGGCGGGACCTTCGGCTCTCGCCACTATCAGGGCCCTGGGCTGGAACGCAGTGGAGTTGGGTAGGCCTGCTTTCCCCTACCCTGGCCAACTGGCCTTGGGTGGCAAAACTGCACGCTACCGACTCGGGCCAGCGCTCCCCTGCCTGAGGGGCGCGCTGCAGACTCGGGCCGGCACACCTTTTCCCGCTAATTCCCCAGTGCCCGAAAGGTGTGACTAAGGCCCGCCAGTGGGACCATAGCTCTCCATCGTCCCCTAGGGGCTCGGAGGACCGATTGAAACCTGTCACAGGAAGGAGACGGATGGTACAAGCAGTCTGTAGTTTGTCCATTGCAATAGGAGGTAAAAGACAGCGGGGTGGGGTCGCCCCCTACAAGTTCCTGTGTTGCAGTTCGCAAGTTAATTTACGGACACATTCCGTTACTGGGACTCAGAACTCAGGCTGATTGCCTGCTCGAGTGGAGAAATTATATCCAGAGACAGGGAACCAACTCCAGGACACAGCCCCAAAGATCAGAGCTGTCAGACCATAACACTCTGCCAGTGACACCGTGGAGAGACTGGAGTCCCCCAGGTGGACCTGATTCTGACTGGTCATATTACTGTGTAAGGCTCTTTCACTGGTAAAAGACCCCGTAAACCCACAAAAGTTTAAGCCCTGAGTCCACAGGGAAAGAGAGTTTGCTCTGAGTCCACAGGTAATGGGTACTTGCCCAGAGCCCATGGAGGAGTAGAGCCCAGAGCCCACAGAGGGGTAAAGTTAGGTGCTTTTTGTCTGGAGCCCTAGGAACTGGGGAAAAGGTGGGTGCCCTTGAATGTGTGAGTAACAGAGAATTTTGTGCTGGTAACGAATTCAGTGCAGACACTGCAGGCAGCTTCTGGACTGAACTGAGAGAGTCTAACACACTAAACAATAGCAAAGTACCTGTGCCTTCTGTCAGAAAGGGTCGCTACCTATTTGGCAGAATGACCACCCCAAAGCAACAAAAGAGAAAGGGAACAAACAAAAGGGACCAAGAGGGGTGGAAGCTAGTTGAGGAACCCACCCTCCTTGCTAAATTGTTAGTGGGACAAAGCTTGTGCCCATGGGAAGAGGCGGTTCAGGGAGGAAAGCAGGATCAGGCCCAGACAAGCAGGCAGGCAACAGATAAAGAGAGTGAGAAATTAACTCTGCAGAGGCTGGAGGGAATTAAGCAGCTGAACCTTGTACAAATGTTAACAGAAAAAGTGTTATAGTAAAAGATTCTTGATTTCTTTGCAGCTATTCTGAAGGCAAAATGGGCCCTTTTCCAAAGGAATGTTTGTAAATAAGCCAGGCAAAAAGACAGTCTGCTTTGAATCATTTGACTGAACAATTTAGTCAAATTTGCCAAAAGAACATAAGGGTTTCCATTGGAACTTACCTGACCCCACATATATATGTAACCCTTCTGCCAGGCCAAGTTGATAGCAGCAAGGGCTGGGTTCAGTACACAGGGGTTCCCTCTCATCAAAGCAAATGCAAAACTGGCTCGAGCCCCCACCCAGTGACCAGGGAAAATCTTACACACCCCCGGGCGCCTCAAAGAGGCAATACTTCCCCTCTTGTAAGCACAGAGTCTCGGTGTAGCAGAGAATCTTTAATAACATGAGGTGAACGACATCAGCATTAAATTGGGGAAACACCACAACTAGTGTTCATTAACCAAACCATGAGCAAAGACCCACCCCAGCAAATTGGGCCACATCCTTTCCCTCGGGTTCTTGAGTCCCAGAACCCAAATGTCTCTTGAGTCAGCAATCCACAAATCACCCAAAGTTCAAAAAGTCCAGCCCCAGAGTTCAAAAGTTCATCTGCAGAGTGTTGCTCCCCAATCTGGCTAAAATGTGCCTGTGTGTGGGGGGGAAAGAGGTAAGGGGCACCTTACGTGTCCTGAAGCTGTCTGCCCCACAGGGCTCGGCTCTGCTCTGCTCCGCTCCACCACGACCAGCTCTGCTCTGCACAGCTCGCCATCTCACGAACACTTCACTCCGCCATCTCACGAACAGCTCTGCTCAGCTCGCCGTCTCACGAACACTCCACTGTCTCACGAACGGCTCCGCTCTGCACAGCTCGCCTCGCCGTCTCACGAACACGCCACCAGCCTATCCAGGAACAGCACCACTGCACTCTAGTTCTTCCGGCTCCCCACTACTTGACACAGTGCTCAGTGATTCTAGCTCATAGTAGTGGGAGCTTTAGTGCTGGTGCACCATAATGCCAAAGTGAATTCAGCACAGTACCTGTAGCAAGACTCTTAATAGACCCAAAATTAGCTCTGACATTCCACAGTGGAGAGAGACAGAGGTGCAGTTGGTTTTTCAGGCCCTCACAAAGGGGCCTACACCACCAGGTACAAATACCTATCTCAAGCCTCTCTCCATTCACAGAGTTTTGGAACCCATGTCCCTTGCCTAGCGAGTGCTACTTAGTTGATGGTGAGTCCCTCCATCATAACAAAAGGCCAAGTACAGTTCCAAGCACAGTTCCCATAATCAGGGTAATAACAATTTATTCTTCCCGCCCCAATAACAGAGACACTGGGGATCCCACAACAGCCAAAGTGACCATTTGGGCAGTTATGGCCTCATTCTAGGCAGGGTGGGTGTGCCTATGCAAATGAGATCAGCCCCTGAAGTTCTTTTCCACAACTTGCCACACCTCACCACCAGATGTCAGGGTGGAGCTCATCCTGACTCTGCTTACATATACCAATGTAATCTATGTACAGCTGTGTAAAAATTAAAGCAGTGTAAGTGATGTGAAGCAGAAGAGTATGCTTGTATCTCTGTGTGATTGTGTATATAGTTATACTATGTAAGTGTGTGGAGTGTTTGGGACCAAAGCCGGTGCTCCTGGCTTGTGAAACTCTGTTTTGTGGGTTTAAGATAAATTGTTTTTTGGTTGGGTTTGGTTTTAAATAACACCACTAAAAAGCCATCTGAATCTTTCATTCAAAGTTGCAAAACTGAGAAACACTTTTTTTGCCAGACAAAGGTGACTAGTGTTGTTTGGCTTTGGTATTTAGCATTTAACCCTTAAGGTATCTTAATGATTTCAACAGCAAATAGCAAACAGTTCAATATTTTTTTAAAAAGACCCAAGTCCTGGCTGCAACAGGGCAGTCCAACCCAGGAGAATGGGGAGAAATTCTGGATCCATTTTTTTTTTGGTAACAAAATAGCAGATAAGAGCTGTAGTATAAGACGTTAAAAAAACAAACAAACAAACAAAAAAAGACAGTGCCCCTCTGGAGCAACTGCAGGTGAGGTGCACAAAAAAAAAAAAAGAAAGGAAGCGACATTAGAAACACTGAGCCTTAAGGTGGCTCTGAGTAATCAGACTGTCACTTTGATAAAGGTTCATGGAAACTGTGAGCACAAAAGAAACTGTTACACCTTATGTAAAAATTGATATGGCTAATATAATGTTATAGAAGTTAAACTATGAAAGGAATGTGCATTTTTCCCAGGACATGTGCAGTGTATATTGCAGAAAGGGTAAAAGACATGCAAACAAAACATGCTACTTAACTAAAATCCAATTGGGGCTCTAAAGGAAGCCACAGTAGATTGTGTTTTCTTTTTCAGATCATTGTGTGTTTTGGAAGCAGAAGTTGAAAGTGAAAAGAAATCAAAACTCAGGTGGAAGTTGACTGTGTCCCCTTTTAAGAGAGGGTCTCTGACCTGCTGATGGCTTTGGATCCAAAAGCAAGCCAGAAAGCATCTGTGAAAATGCAAATTACCTTACTGATAGAGGAAGGTGGAAAAAGAAGTCAAACCTAAAAATAAGAGAGGGACAGGTTAACCCTAAATAGGAAAATATTCTTTTTGTGCGTGTATGCAGTGCTGAAATCTGAAGTTTTTAATAGATTTGATAATATTAAACATTGGGATAATTTAAGGTTAAGAAGTACCCCTGTAACAATGGATAGTGTGTATGATTTTTGAAAAAACCTTTAAGGTCATATGGTAATGATGCTTCTCAACTATTACCTGTGAATATACTTAAAACTTAGCACAGCAGAAAGAATATTACAAACTTGGTCTGCCGTATAAGAAGAAAAACTGAGGTACACCACCTCATGAATTTAATAACTGAACAGTGGGATAATTTCCCCTAAACCCTTAAAAGGTAGGAGCCATTGAAACCTGGCCTGCCTATAGAACAAACACACAGGAAAGTATGGGGGTAATTCCTCTATTTTGCCTGCAATACGGTCTTAGGATGCATCAGGCGAGGTATTTCCAGTAGAGATAAGGAGGTGTTAGTACCATTATACAAGGCACTAATGAGACCTCATCTGGAATATTGTGTGCAGTTCTGGTCTCCCATATTTAAGAAGGATGAATTCAAACTGGAACAGGTACAGAGAAGGGCTACTAGGATGACCCGAGGAATGGAAAACCTGTCTTATGAAAGGAGACTCAAAAAGCTTGGCTTGTTTAGCCTAACCAAAAGAAGACTGAGGGGAGATAAGATTGCTCTCTACAAATATATCAAAGGGATTAAAACCAGGGAGGGAGAGGAATTATTTAAGATCAGTACCAATGTGGACACAAGAACAAATGGATATAAACTGGCCATCAGGAAGTTTAGACTTGAAATTAGACAAAGGTTTCTAGCCATCAGAGGAGTGAAGTTCTGGAACAGCCTTCCAAGGGGAGCAGTGGGGGCAAGACATATCTGGCTTCAAGACTAAGTTTGATAACTTTATGGAGGGGATGATATGATGGGATAGCCTAATTTTGGCAATTAATTGATCTTTGACTATTAGCGGTAAATATGCCCAATGGCCTGTGATGGGATGTTAGATGGGGTCGAGAAGGAATTTTCCTCCAGGGCAGATTGGCAGAGGCCCCGGGGGTTTTTCACCTTCCTCTGCAGCATGGTGCATGGGTCACTTGCTGGAGGATTCTCTGCATCTTGAAGTCTTTAAACCACGATTTGGGAACTTCAGTAGCTCAGATATAGGTTAGGAGTTTGTTACAGGAGTGCATGGGTGTGATTCTGTGGCCTGTGTTGTGCAAGAGGCCAGACTAGACGATCATAATGGTCCCTTCTGACCTTAAAGTCTATGATTCAATCTGCAAGGATATTTGTAAAAGGAATGGACATTTTAAGCAATCATCTGCCACCCCAAAAGGGGTAGAAACATGTTCTTTTTGTCTTTCAGAGAATCAGGAAAAGCTGGTACCAGCTAAAAAGCAACCCAGAATACCATGGATCTACTGTCGCGACAAAGATTGTGTTTTGTGTTTTATGTTTTGTCTTGCTGCTAGCATTGTTGTGTATTGTGTTACAAAAACAGAAATACTACATTAGGCAGAAAAGGATTAACAAGCATTTTAACTGTATTTACAGAAACGCCAGTCTGTTAACAGGAAAACATCCTTAGGCGGTAAAGGCACATTTAAAAGCAAAATATGCATGAGACACAAGGTGTATCTGTTGGTGGGAATAAAAGGATGGATATAAAAAGTTTTAAAGCACAAAGTGAAATTACCAAGGGGAAAAAGGGTATGCAAAAACATGGGTTACTAAAAGAATAAGACTTGCCAATTATTACTTCCTACTAAACTTCCAGCATGGAAGCCCAGCTGAATGCACCTGAGAGTGTTGTATGACATTGGATATAAGGAAAGAAAAGCCCAGTGATGGTATAGCTGCCCTAATACTATCTCAGTGTGAACTACTGAAGGCTATTGGATTTTGCCTGGCAGCCAGGTGGGGTGGGTAGCCTAAAGAAAAAGCTCCCAAGAAATGTATTGAACTGCTCTGGATGAAACTGGATTAGAAGTTGAAGTGCTGGATGCTACTAACATAGAGGTATTGGCAGACAAATGAAGTTATACTATAGATGTTTCTGTCATATTATAGCAATTAGGGGATGTGATTTCGAATTTCATGTACCCGAATTTAAATATAGTCAGTTAAAAGTGTCTTATACTTTGTATTCTATTGTAAAACCTGTGCCCCTTGGAATGGATTTAACTGCTTTACAAACAGTGCTTGTACACCCTGATTTACAAAACCAGTTACATACTGTAAAACAGGAAGGGCGCAAAGTCACGGTTACTGTGTATCATAATGCCAATGAAATTAAATGGGTATTTGCAAGAATTGGCCAGGACCTGACACACCACTGGTGGGAAGTGTTATTGGAATGGTCCCCCACTGGCACAGGCATCCTGAATTCGGCCCTACACCCCATCATAGTAATATTGGGGTGCCAAATAGTAGTGTTTTTTGTTACCAGCCTCATTACATGCTGGGTATAGCGCAAAATCTGGCAATTGCAAGTCCCCCAACAGATGAGTCAGTGGTTACTGCCACGGGCATTTGTGCCCCTGGGTAAGGAACATATCGAACTTGTCAACCCTCCCTCAACTAGGAAAGGAGGCTAAGGCAATCCTTGTCAATTGCTATGCTGGTGTGCTAAGTATGGGATGCCAACAAGAAGATAATTTGCTCGGTCTCGGCTGATCTCAACTCAGGTGCATCCAGAAAAGGTGTGACAGCAACCAGGTAAAGGCCCCCTTGTATGAAAGGTGACCTTTAAGGAGGGGAAACTGTATGGGGAGACTTTGGCAAACCGGTAAAGTGCCTGAAACCACTATGGCTTATTGCTAAAAGCAGCCAAGTCAGCAGGCTGTAAATTAGCCAAGTCAGCAGGCTTAGCTTAACCAAGGCAGGAGGGGGTGCCACAGAGAGGGCAGCTTGACCCCGCGTCCTTCCTGATAAGAATTATGTTGAAGTTGCTGATACATACATCTTAGAAGAGCAGGATGTGCCCCAGGAATGTCTATTGGGGCCTCAAGGCTGCAAACGCTGGAAAAACCCACACCTGGTTAATCGATAAACAGAAGGAACCTCTCGCTTGACCATTGAAACTGCTTACTTAACAAGTTTGCTTTAAGAGACATGTCATTCTATTACTGATGTATAAATAAGGGGAAAAAGTTTGAGGTAGTGGGACTCCTCAGGACTGGACTTTCTCTCTCTGGATGCATCTTGTGTTTCCCAGCGGCCGCTGTGCCACTCAAGAGCCACACTCAGCTTTGGTAATTATCAAGGGTTGGGGGGTGTTTTACTAACCTCTTGCGGACGTGCGTATAAGTGCTTGAGACTAAGTAAAGTTTAGCTTTAAGTGAAAGCACTCTTGTGTTGTCCTGTTTGTGCCAGCCATCTATCGGTCGGATGGCCATGTCGCCCCTGATTTATTTCCTGACACCACCTCGCACAGAGCAAAAGTTTCCAAGAGCTTTGGGGTGAAAGAACCCCAGGTAACAAACCTTCCCCCAAATCCTCAGGCTAGCTCTGTGCATTGTGGTATGACTGCAATAGACAGGAGTCTGCTGTAGTTTTCAGGAGTAACACACTTTTTCACAGAGCTATCCAAAATTTACTGCTAGAAATATCACTTCTAAAACAGTGCTTTTCCCTGAGTGAATCATTTTGCTTTGGTTTGGTTTTTTAATGGGCAGTAATTCTGGTAAAGATGAATTTCGTGACCCTGGTGGACACTGAAATTGGCGGTACTAGAGATTAGTAAGTCAAAAACACTTGATTTAAGTCCTTGGCTAATGTGTGTTCATTATATCATATAATCTATTTTATCTTTGTCAAAAATCTTTGCAATTCCAATTTCATTTTATCAAAGTAAATACATTATTAATAGTAATGGAGTAGAATCATATTTTTCTTTTATATGTCTGCTCATTGTAAGTATCTTCAGCACACTTGACAGCTGAGGGACAATGTATTGATTTCTTCTTTAGTTTCAGCTATAAGACTGGAAGTTTGAGAGTCAGCCAACCATTTGACAATTCAAGATGAGTTGTGACCACGAAAGATGAGGGTTTTGTTTTCTCTCTGATGGGACTATTCTTCAGGCAAAAGGTGATATGCTGGCAAATTTTAAAAGCTGCTCTAATGCTACCGAACAGCTCCATATATATTAACACAAAAATTCTGTGTTTTACATTCAAACTGGGACACAACCAACTGAATATTGAATTCATCTCCTTTGTTTTTTTAAGATGAGAGTGTAACTGAATGGGTACAATGCATTGTAAAAATCTTTAAAGCCATCATGAGGCTTTGCATTAGTATCTTGTAATAAATTATAATTGCTATCTGCAGCACACAGACTGTAGGTCAGGCCATCTGGCCTCTGTTCAGCTTCTACCACAGACTTGATGTGTGGCCTTGGGCAATTTGCTATAGGCTTGTGAAGAGAAGAGTGGGTCAAGATCTATTGGAATTCCTTACAGAGTGGTTGGAAGAATGAGATACTGCTATGAGAAATTCTGCATAGGAAGAGAAGGCAGTGAAAAACCAGTTAAGACAAAAAGAGCCTCCAGGGAGAAGTCTCTATGAGATGGTGCTCTACCAAAAGAACAAAACTTTGCAGTGCCTGGGAGTAGGGGTGAAGGGCAGGAAACTTCTACATAACCCAAGAGGGGCAGGAGAATCACTTGTTTGAATGTTTATTTGAATTTTCAGTTGGACATCTGTTCCCTTCCAGTGTAACAAAAAATGAAAGTTGACCTTGCAGAGGGTGTGGCCATGGAAGATTCAGACACCTATTGAGTTCCTGGGGATGGGTGTCCACAGGTCCACACACATCTAAAGACCCCTCCTCCAGCCTAAGAGGAGGAGCTACTGACCCACGGATGAGAGGAGACGGGGGGACAACTAATGAAAGACAGGGACAAGGGTCATAGGGTCAAAATTAGGGAGCCCCAGGGGGACACAGAGCAGAGAACACTGGACAGCACCCATTGCTCCTCAAAGGCTTCCAGGGAGCCAGTGGGTGTGGCCCAGAGGAACTCTGTTGGGTGTGCGACCTGAGGAAGGAGTGGAAATAGGCTCCATAGTCACAAAGCACCTCCCATCCAACACCAGGAGGAGGTTGACAAGGAGGTCTCACGACTTCATGGGTCTTCAAGGTGTGGGGAAAAGTGCAACTAGAACCTAAAGAGAAGGTTCTGGAGGTGCCGTAAAAGGGGCTTCAACCTGGCACATTCAGTGTAACTATGCTCCAGGATCTCCCTCATGCCACACGTTTCAGGAAGTGGGGGGTGAATTTTGCCAGGTACACGCCTGTGTTCATGGCTCTGTGAAGGCGCTTCCAACTAACTTACCCAGTGGGCCATGGGATGAGGGTGGAATACAGACTCACCCTCCACAGGTGGTAGAAGGTCCCACCTTGTGATGTTGGGGCGGGATATGAGGGTGAGGAAGTGAAGGGTATGGGGCACAAACATGTACAGCTGTTTCCTAGGCGCAGCTCAGAAATGAACCAGTTGCAGGTCACACAGCTGGCTTGGGTGATCTGGAGGGTGCAGCCAGAAGGACTTGTGGGGCAGGGGCCTGAGGCTGATGTCCAGAGGACCAGGCATGAGGGGCAGGCGGGGAGCATCCTCCTGCAGGTCCCACTCAGGAAAGGCCCGAGTAGCAGGCGGTAAGGCTGCCCTCACCTCCTGGAGTACGTGCTGGTGGACACATGCCAGGCATGAGGGGTGGAGAGCCCCATATACCGACTGAGCACTAGGGAATCCACCCAGTCCCCCCAGTTATAGTCCAGGAGGTCTCCAATCTTTGTGGTACCTGCCAGGACCAACCTCCAGCAGACCAAGGGGGAGTCCACCACCTGCACACCAAGCTGAAGGTTGTGTAGCAGGGGCTCTGCAAGGAGGTCCTTCCCCTCCTTGGGTACCATAGACCTCGTAGCTGAGACCAGCTTACAGTCCTGGAGACAGTCCTGGTAGAAGACTGGCAGCTAGGAGAGGTATTGCGGAAGACCCCCTCAGATGGAGATAAATGAGATGGAAGATGTAGATAGGCACAGATGAAGACTATCAGACAATAGGGGATGCTAGAGTGGAAGAAACCTGGCAACACCTTGGTTGTGAGTCCTTCCTATTACAAGCAGTCACAGAATAAGAATAAGAATTGGATTGGGAGAAGACAGTGCTGTGAAACACAAACAGGATGTCAGAATATTTAATCAGTTATCACTGTGGAATAGTCAAAAATGAGTATGGGCTATGGAACCCCTGTCTTGGTTTAGAAGAGAAGACAATGTTGAAGTTGATTAGAAGGGACAAAAACCAGACTGAAGAGGATCCCAGATGAAGTTAGGGGAGAGGAAGACGAGACAATGGCTATACATGACTCATTCAATGAGCATATGGGTAAAGAGGAGAAAAGAAACTGAAGAGACAAATAAGGACAGTTTTTCTTTTAAAACAAGGGAAATACTTGGACATGGATTTATTTAGAGGAGAAAGATCCAGAGAAGAGAGGTTTTGGGTGAAGGAGAGGGAGAAGAAGGAAGTGAATAGGCTGGATAGAGAGGGAGCAAGAGAGGGTAGTCATGAAGCAGGAATAGGATCAGGAAGACAGGTGAGGAGCTTCAAAGGAGAGAATAGGGGAGCATATAATTACTTATTATTATTGCAAATATAAATCAACGGCATAACCTAATCACTGCTTCACTTACACCTATCACCCCCAAGCTGATATTTTCACTTTAAAACTCATTTTTGGGGGAGGGGAGGGGAAGGAGAGGGAATGTGACGAACTGATATGGCAGATGCAGGTAACTGATTGATTAGTGATAAAGAGTGAACTTTTCTATTACTCCCAAGCCCCTCAACTTCCGGAACTCTGAAATATCCTCCTTGAAAAAGGAGGTATTTTTCTTGATGCAACACCAGCTACCATGATTACTGGCCAAGGACTGGTATTAAAATACAGTAACCCTAGCTTAAATCAAATCAGAGCTGTAACAGCTGAAAAACTCTGATCAAAATTAGTTTTGAGCAGGCTGGTCAAGGCTGGATTCAAATACATTCCCAGCAGAATAGCAAATAGATTAACTTTAAATTTTAGTCAGTGAGAAGCACTGACTCCCCCCCGTTCCCCCCCTTGTAATACAAGATTATTCTTTTTGGAAAAACACAAGTCTATAACAGTTAATGGACTGAAAAGAGATTGACAGTGAGTAACTGGGAAATGAGCAAAGAAATGAAAAAATATCCTTACAAATATGACACTGCTTATTTTATTACATATAACGTATTAATGTATTAGGAAGGAAGGAGGCTCTAGGATGGCTTTGATCAATCAGCATCTCTATTTTTGTGGATACAGACTAACACTGCTACCCCTCTGATACATCTATAGCTAGAATCTGTTGCATGCAGGATTTCTTCTACTTCCTGAACCCAACTCATTCATGAATATGCTCATGGGTGCAACCTCTCTTGCTGCCTTTTATAGCCTTTCCAAGTATTTTAACACTGGTGAGTGTTTGTATATTATCTGTACATGTTTGTGTATATGTGTATAAATATACAATTATATATAATGTTTGAAGTTGCAGTTCAAAAACGGGTGACAGACTGTTTGTGTCAGGTATAGTGAAAGCTTCTCCAAACAGAACTGAGCCAAAAATCTGTTTGTACCTGCGCCATTGTTGTGACTTCAAATCTTGTGCTGTTTGTTGTGTCAAACTCCATGGTGGTTTTTTGATGGTCCTCAAACTCAAATTTGTGATCTATTTTAGAGTTTGAACCTTGCTCTACAATGGTGAAAGTTGTGCAGTCCCCCACTAGACTATCTGCTACTGTTCAAAAGTTTGTTTCCCAGACCTGAAGAAGAGCTCTGTATAAGTTCAAAAGCCTGTCTCTCTCACCAACAGAAGTTGGTCCAATATAAGATATTACCTCACCAACCTTGTCTCTCTACAATTCAAATAAAGCTTTTTCTCTAAAACTCTTTTAGTTCCAAGTTACTACATTGTTCAGTTTTGTGCCCTTTTCATTATGAAGCCTGTTACCTTCCTGAACAATTTTTTGAAATCCACCTTCTCCATCCTCCTTAGAATTGTACTTCAAAACTGATTATATCTCCTAATGCTAATATTTTATTGATGACAAACCTGATATCTGTAATGCTCCAGGTGAACATTCTTTAACGTCTAAGGATTTTGCCAGCCTACTGGTATTTTTTTATGTACCTTTTCCAGTTCTCCAATATCCTTGTAGTATGGAACCCCCAATATGTGTGATTTAAGTACCTGCTGGATGGTGCCATAATGATTTCTTCTGATCCATTAATCTGTTGATAGTTTCTGTTGCTCTGATTGGTTTCTTGACTACTGCCAGAAATTGGACACACTTTTAATTTTCTGTCTGCTATCTCCTCACATCTCTTTACTTTTCTAGCAGTATAAATCCATTCAGATAATCTGTGAACAGACAAGAACTAAACTCACCAAATAAATTATTTGAAGTGAATTGTTCCCTGAGTGTTACTGTTTATACAAGTCTAAAAATATAGGAACTTTAAAAACACGCTGTAAGGCAAACAGTAGGATTAAGAGAGAAACACTGGTATGTTGTATAGGAGAAAATGCCACCAGATCTGAACCAAATGTTCAAAATCTCTTTAGTTCAGTACTGTCAAGGTTTATCCTTTAAACACAAGCCTATTTTAAGTCACTGGCAATATTGGAGTTATAGGGTTACAATGGACTTCAAAGGTCATCTAATCTAACACCCTTCCAAGATGCAGGATTTGTTGTGTCTAAACCATCCAAGACAGATGGGTAACCAGCCTCCTTTTTAAAACCTCCACTGAGGGAGCTTATTTCTCTTAGTCATAAACTATAGTGAAATAATCTTATACACTGTGTCTTTTCCCCAGCAGAAACTGATGTGATCACTATACATAAAGGAAAAAGTTTTGTAGAAAACTTCTGTGCATAAGTCAAACCCATTATGCTTATCCAACCTAGTGTGACCTCAGTGAAAAGGGTGTGGCTTTATAGCCAATATTTTGACACATTTCTGAACCCAGTGAAATAAGCCCCTCATTGTCCAAATGCATTGACATTTACCTGGTATGTTAACTTTCCACTGGGCATCTGAAAAAGTCCAGCAATGAGTTAGCTTGAACTCCCTTCCCACCTCCAGAAAAATCACACCACTGAGCCAGTGGGAAATTCAAACTACTTCAAGTACGGTAACAAGTGAAGCTGTGGAAACATAAGGGAGCAGTCGGCATAGCATTCAGTGGATCATGATCTTATTCCAAACATTATTTTATTTTTGGTATTTGTGGGGCTGTCCTAAGGCATATAGTGTGTGTCTGTGGAAGGAGGGGAGGAGAGAAGGAGGAGGGAGAGAACAATGAGAGGCACCGTATGTGAAAGAAAGTATAAATTCAAATAGGGTAAAAAATGTCAATGAATCCAACTTCACCATAGAATCTCTATGGCTAGATATTCCTTGGTTGAATAATAAAAATAATGCATTATACACTACAGACAACCTGACCAGGATGGTGATGGTGATTGTGAAGTACTTCAGATTAAAGAGGCTATAAAAATAAAAAACTCAATTATAATGAGGGATTTCTACTGTCCCATATTGACTCAGTATGCATCACCTCAGGAATTGGATGCAGAGATAAAGTTTCTTGACACCATAAATGACTGCTTCTTGGAGAAGCTAGTCTTGGAACCCACAAGGGGAGAAGCAATTCTTGATTTAGTCCTAAGTGGAGCACAGGATCTGGTCCAAGAAGTCAATATTGCTGAACTGCTTGGTAAGAGTGACCATAATATTATTAAATTTAACATCCTTGAGGGAGGAAGAAGAGGAAACACCAAAGAAGCCCACCACAATAGAATTTAACTTCAGAAAGGGGAACTACACAAAAATGAGGAAGTTAGTCAAACAGAAATTAAAAGGTACAGAGCCAAAAGTGAAATCCCTGCAAACTGCGTGGAAACTTTTTAAAGACACCATAATACAGGCTCAAATTAAGTGTATACCCCAAATTAAAAAAAAACATAAGAGGACCCATAAGGTGCCACCATGGCTAAACAACAAAGTAAAAGAAGCAGTTAGAGGGGAAAAGGCATCCTTTAAAAAGTGGAAGTTATATCCTATTGAGGAATATAGAAAGGAGCATAAACTCTGGCAAATGAAGTGTAAAAATATAATTAGGAAGGCTGACAAAGGATCTGAAGAACAGCTAGCCAAATATTCAAAAAGTAACAGCAAAAACATTTTTAAGTACATCAGAAGCAGGAAGCCTGCTAAACAACCGGTGGGGCCACTGGACGATCAACATGCTAAAGGAGTATTCACGGAATATAAGGCCATTGCAAAGAGACTAAATGAATTCTTTGCATCGGTCTTCATTGCAGAAGATGTGAGGGAGTTTCCTAAATTTGAGACATTCTTTTTAAGTTACAAATCTGATTAACTGTCCCAAATTGAGGTGTCATTAGAGGTTTGGGAACAAACTGGTACATTAAACAGTAATAAGTCACCAGGACCAGATGGTATTCACACAAGAGTTCTGAAGGAACTCAAATGTGAAATTGCAGAACTACTAACTGTGGTATGTAACCTATCATTTAAATCAGCTTCTGTACCAGATGACTGGAGGATTGCTAATATGACACCAATTTTTAAAAAAAGTCTCCAGAGGCGATCCTGATAATTTCAGGCTGGTAAGCCTAACTTCAGTACCAGGCAAAAATGGATTTGAAACTATAGTAAAGAACAGAATTATCAGACAAGTAGAAGAAACATAATTTGTTGGAGAAGAGTCAACATGTTTTTTGTAAAGGAAAATCATGCCTCACCAATCTACTAGACTTCTTTGAAGAGGTCAACAAGCATGGATATAGTGTACTTAGATTTTCAGAAAGCCTTTGAAAAGATCCCTCACCAAAGGCCCTTAAGCAAAGTAAGCTGTCATGGAATAAGAGGGAAGGTCTATGATTCCTCTTATGGATCAGTAACTGGTTAAAACATAGGAAAAAAGTGTAGGAATAAATGGTCAGTTTTCAGAATGGAAAGAGTTAAATAGTGGTGTCCCCTAGGGGTCTGTAGTAGGTCCAGTACTGTTCAACCTAGTCCTAAATTATCTTGAAAAATGGGTAACAGTGAGGTGGCAACATTTGCAGATGACACAAAACTACTCAAGGTAGTTAAGTCCAAAGCAGGTTGTGAAGAGTTACAAAGGGATCTCACAAACTGGGTGACTGGGAAAGAAAATGACAGCTGAAATTCAACATTGGAAAACATAATCCCAACTATACATATAAAATGATGGGGTCTAAATTAGCTGTTACCA
The DNA here is from genome assembly GCF_015237465.2 of Chelonia mydas. Classification (NCBI taxonomy): domain Eukaryota; kingdom Metazoa; phylum Chordata; order Testudines; family Cheloniidae; genus Chelonia; species Chelonia mydas. The sequence goes on along the minus strand of NC_057851.1, from coordinate 26,322,735 downwards.
CACAAGAAAGAGACTTTGGAGTCATTGTGGATAGTTTTCTGAAGACATCTATTCAATGTGCAGTGGTGGTGAAAAAAGCTAACAGAATGTTGGGAATCATTAGGAAAGAGATAGATAATAAAACAGAGATTATCATATTGCCTCTTTATAAATCTATGGTACACCCACATCTTGCATACTGCATGCAGATCTGGTCACCCATTTCCAAAAAGGTATACTGGAATTGGAAAAGGTACCAAAAAGGGCAACAAAAATAATTAGGGGTATGGAACAGCTTTCTTACAAGGAAAGATTAATAAGACTGGGACTTTTCAGCTTCGAAAAGAGATGGTTAAGGGTGGGTGGGGATGGGGGGGATATGATAAAGGCCTATAAAATCATGACTGGTGAGGAGAAAGTAAATAAAGTTATTTCCTCCTTCTCATAACACAAGAATTAGGAGTTGCCAAATGAAATTAATAGGCAGTAGGTTTAAAACTAACAAAAGGAATTATTTCTTCACACAATGCACAGTCAACCTGTGGAACTCTTTGCCAGAGCATGTTGTGAAGACTATAACAGGGTTCAAAAAAGAACTAGATAAGTTCATGCAGGATAGGTCCATCAGTGGCTATTATCCAGGATGGACAGGGATTCAAAACAATGCTCTGAAGTATTCCTAGCTTCTGTTTGCCAGAAGCTGGGAATGGGCAATGGAGGATGGATCACTTGATGATTACCTGTTCTGTTCATTCCCTCTGGGGCACCTGACATTGGCCACTGTCAGAAGACAGGATACTGGGACAGATGGAACATTAGTCTGAGCCAGTATGGACTTTCTTATGTTATGTTCTTGTGTTCTTTTTCCTTTTCTTACCTTGATAGAGAATTTATGCTTAAACTTTTCATTTACATTTAAATTAAATCATTTAAACTTTGGAAAACTCATTACTGGTCTCCAAAGCAAGAGACTTGCATTATTCAGAGTCTGGAGAAATCCAATATTAAAATAATAGTACATTACATAGGCCTGCATTGGGTGGGGATTATTGTATAGCAAAGGACTTCAGTTCAGTGCTTCAAAATCAACCAGAGACACACTGTGTTGATATAAAAAAAAAGCTGACTATTTTGACTTACCTAGAAGAGATGTTACTGTGTTTTATTAGCCAGGACAGAAATTTCAGAACAATTTTTTTCATAATTTATAGGGCTAACAAAGATTCTGAGACTGTTTCCAAGGTAAGAAAGGAATCAATTAATCCAATTCTGGAAAAAAAACAGCCTTTTCATGTGAATTTTACTGAGAGCTATGACAAGCAGGAGTTGTGTATCTTCATCTTTGGTCATCTGATCAAAAAAGGGATTATTATGAGCTTTGAAGATATCCATGGGGAATTTATTACTGGAATTTAAACTGCTCTTTTACCATTATGTGCAGATCAGGGCCTCAAATTATTTGCTTATGCTAGAAAGAAATAATTAAATTGCCTATTGAGGGCCCAATCCATCTCCCATTTAAGTCAATGGCAAGATTCCCATAGATTTCCAAAAGAATATTATTGGGATCTGAACCTGACTTAGTGATTAAGAGTAACTTTTTTTTTCTAATTAGGGGGTTTTTTATATCCTGTATCTACATATGCACTTGGGAGTGTTGTGGGACTGTTTAACAGAAAATGTAGATACAGGATATAAAAAAAACCCACTAATTAGAAAAAAAAAGTTACTCTTAATCACTAAGTCAGGTTCAGATCCCAATAATATTCGAATTCGGTTCAGAGTTGACCAGAATGACCATGAAAGGTCAAATCCAGGAACCTTCTGCGTGGGATCTGGCACAAGGTGTTTATTATTTAAGTCTTGTTTAGCCAAATCTGCTTTCCAAGCCTCCTTCTGATCATAGCCTGATTGCATGAGGCTAAATGAATGTTCCCAGAAAGGCTTGCAGGAAGTAAGACATTGCAGGGTGGTGTTGCAAGGTCTTGATGAATAGGAAGACATCTGTTTTCCTGGATTTGCTGAGCTCCGCAGAATGTTGCAGCAGTTCAGAGTATCAGTGGGCGAGTGATCTTAGACAGGACAGGTAGCCATGGTGTTGGAGTTGACCTGAGGGTTCCCATGATGCACCACATCACTGTATTTGGCTGGGTATTCACAAGTCATATATGGCTGCATCTGCTCCCTACCAGTACACAATATTCAGCTATTGAATATACAAGTGCTATTGCAGATGTTCACAACACTGATGCTGATGCACCCTAGGTTGTACCTACTAGTTTCTGGATTATGTTGGCTCTCATTTTTATCTTTGCAGCTACCTTCTCAAGATTATCATGGAAGGAGAGGGTCCAGTTGAGTTTCACTCAGAGATATGTTGGAGTATAATCATGTTGCACATTTTTACCACAGAAATCTACCTTCAGTGTGTTTTGGGGACCCTTATTATCAAGATGAAATGTGCTTACTATTGTTTTTCCAGGGTTTGCTTTAAGCCTCCATTTCTGGAAATATTGTTCCATATTTTGGTGGTTCTCAGTGTCATGGAGGTTTGATGCTTGGATTCTCATGGCAAGATCATCTGTATATTTTCGTGATTTAGTTGGAGGCATGTCACTTATGTAAATATTAAAAAGAGTTGGTGCAAGTACAACGGCTTGTGGTAGCCTGTAGTTTATGATACGGGGTGAGCTGGCCTTATTATCCAGGTACACCCGCAGATGTCTGTTACTCAGCATGGTCCACAGCTGTCTAAATGTTTGGTAGCAAGGTATAATTTTAGCAAGTTTCAGCATCAGGCCCTTAGCCCATACGGTATCACATGCAGATGAAAGGTCAACAAATACTATACCAGTCTTTAGGGTTTTTTTGATAGCCAGCCTCAATGTGTGTTTTGAGTGCCAGAACTTGGTCACAACAACTACATTTTGGCCAGAAGCCTTCCTGTTCAAAAGGAATAATTGTTTCAGTAAAAGGGTGTATTCTTTTGAGGATGATACGTTCAAGAAGATTATAGGTCATACATAAAAGAGAAATTGGCTTCCTACTTCATCAGGGGGATTTCCAGGCTTTGGAATGGCAATTATCATTGCCTCACGCCATATTTCAGGGTTCTTTACTGTCCTTAAAGAAGTGGGGTACAATGTTACTAGCCATTGGAGTCCTTTGGGGCTGAGATGGTGGAGGAATTCTGGCGGAATACCATCAGGGCCTGGAGCCTTCCCTTTTTTCATTGTGGCAAGTTCTTCTTTTACTTCCTCAATGCTGACAGTGGAAGGTTCTCAGGGGATTAATGCAAGTGTTTGGTAAAGTCGTTGATACACTTCTCTTCTTGTGTGTTTATCAAGTAGTCCTTTTGTGTATCCAGTTTGGAGGCTATTGAGTTTAGCTGGATTTTTGGTGGCCAGTACTCTGTGGGATTAGCAGTCCCAAGACTTCATGGTAGTGTCCAGGCTTAATGACATGAACGTGTAAAATCAAGGTTTTCCATGCAATTAAGCCAGTGCTGGCATTTTGTTGTGTCAAGGGAGTATAGCAGGGTGTTTGCGGTATGAGAGCTCCTGATCTGATTGTATGCCGGAGCAACTCCTGCATCTCTCTCATCCAGCAGGGAGTGTGCTTTTTCTGGAAGCCTCAAGGAATGTTCTTCTTTCCTGCTACTTTCAGGAGCCCTGCAACCCTTGGTCTTGCTGGAATCCTTGCAACAATTCTCAACAGTCTCTTTGTAGGCATCCCAATCAGCTTTAGCAAAATTCCATCGTGGTACCTGTTTTGGAAAGAACACAGGAATTTCAATGCCTATGTAGATTATAGGCCTGTGTTGGCTATTTGGAAATAGCGATAGTATTTTGTGTTACGATGAGAGTGTTTCCACTTTGGTCTTTAGACATGAATTTTAGGTCTGGATTGTACCCATGTTGCCAGTGGTTTGAATGGAATATGGATTGTTGTTTTAGTTCATAGATTAGTTGTAAGTCTTGTGCAGATATCCAGTCCGTGAGATCTTCACCATTGATTTCATTTGTTTTAAAGCCCCACATAGTGTGGTGAGTATTAAAATCACCTGCATACATGCCTGGAATAGGAGTGCTGGTTTTGGCTATCTTGTGATAGGAGCTTTATAGACGTTGTTAATGTGGAGCTCCCCTAATTTGATAGTTGTGGTAAATGTGGTCTCCTCTTCAGTTGATGGAATAACATTAATATCTGTGATGGTGTCCTTGATGTATATTGCCAAGCCATATTTAGGATGATAACAACTAGTCATTAGGTTTTATCCATAGATTCGGTAGCGCCTAGCCTGTTGGTCATTGCCAACATGGGTCTCTTGCAACATGAGGATATCAATGTCGTAAGTCTTCAGCAAGTTTCCAAGGTACTCACATTTTGCCAGTGAGAGTCCTTCAACATTAAGTTGCAGGGTTCTTATTCCAGGGCCTATCTGGCACATTGTATGGCCCTGAGGAGGAACCTTAGGATTTGTTGAGTTGCTGCTCTGATGACTAGGAAATTGGTGAGCGATATTTGGTCACTGAGTTGATGGCATTCATTGTGAATTCTCACTTAACAGAGTGGGCCCAGATGGGCTGCCATCTTCCACTCATTTGGCTCAATCAACATCAGGTGAAATTGTAGTTGATGCTCTAAACCAACTATATAAAAGAAAGAAGAAGAAGAAGTTGCAGATGGAAACTTTAAAGAAAATATAGTGTGCTATTGCTAATGTACCATACAGAACTTTAAAAATTCCCCTTTTCTGCTTCCAGTATTTTTGGTCCTTAGTTACAATTTAAAGGTAGTTAAGAAAAAAGTTCACTCTTGATATATGATCCCTACATGTAATATTAAAAGCAGGGATGGCAGCATCACTTAAATTTAAGGTTTCCTGACATTTCTCATGATAAGACCCTGTTTTCAGTTGCTTATAACATTGCCAAACTTTAACTGATATTTTGAATGCTAGGGATCTGCTTCAAGTTGATTTTTTTTTGAAATTTCAGTCAAAATGGTTCAGTCTTTTCTGAGAATGAAGCGAGGATTTTTTTTAATTTTTTTTTCAATGTTTGAGAAATTCAGGTGACCTTTTTGTTAGCTTTAGCACTCCCATGCTGTGGAATCTGAAATGAGAGAGGGTGCTGGCCTTTGCATCAGGGATGTGACTTTTCTTATCTGTGTAAAAAAAAAAATCTGCCCAAATTTGGCTAAATAACAAGCCTTTGGGGGCAAAAAAAAAATGCAGTTTGCACATGCTTAATAGAGACTTGCTTGTGCATCGCAGCTCTGTTTCCTGATGATTCCATCCACATTGGCCATGCTCCAGCCCAGGGCTGAGTAGGACTTTCCCTGTAATTGCCAATCCCCGTTTCTGCAGTATGGACACCTGAACTGAGAGCAAAGCTGTGCTCTGAATGACCCCCTGTGGGGCCCAAGCAGCCTAGGGGAGAAGTTGCCTGACTCAAATTCAGCAGGGACAAAGTTGGAGTTTGGGGGAACAGGGTGTGTGGGGGGAGCTTGGTGGTGGAGACTGAAACTGGTGGCTGACACAAGGTGAGAAAGGGAGACTGAGACTGGTTTGGGAATGGGAGGGAGATGAAGAAATAGTGGGGGCACAGGTAATTAGGGCTGGTTTGGCAAGGAACCAATGTGGGGGGTGATTGAGATTGGTTGAAGAGTGAGGGTAAGAAGACAGGGATTAGAAAACAGTGGTGTGAAGGAAAGGAGCTGGAGGGGAAAAGGAAATAAATATGAGGAGCCAGGATGTGAAGGGAGAACTGGGAATGGCTGGGCAAAGAGACTGGTTCAAGGAGTTGGTGGACACATGCTGATATTGGATGAGGAGACTGGAGACGGAGTCTGGGACTGGGGACCAGTGGACATGCAGCACGTGAGTGATGGGGACAACTGGAGGTCATGATGGGAAGAAAGACAGATTGGACGAGGAGCCTGGAGAGTTGAAATGGGCGAGGAGACTGGAGACAAGGAAATGGGGTTGAACTGGGAATGGCTGGGCAATGAGACAGGGAGTGGCACAATGAGGAGAATGTGATTGCATTAAGGATCTAAGCTGCAGAAGACACAGAAATGACACAGGGATAGGTGGAGGGGAGGGGGTCAGGTTTGGGAGAAAAGACATGAAATTATGCTTACTAGGGTACAGTCCACTCCAAAGCCCGGAATGGTTTCCAAGATTTGAGTCTCACCATTCTTCTGCTGTGAGCAGATATTTGTGAAACCCACTGGCTGAGTGTCTCATCTCTCTCTAGTGCTGGTCCACAGAAAGGATTACAACCTACTACTGCTGCTACTTACTCTGTTAACTCAAGTGACAGAGGTCTGTGTAGCAGTCTAAAGGTCCCAACCCTGCTGATGACCCATCTGGGTGTGAATAAGATAAACTGGAAAAAAACAAATTCCCTTTTTCTACCTTAAAAGAACAAATAATATTTCAAGTTCAAGCACTCAAGAGTTAGGAAATGTAAGAATTAATGCAAGTACAACCTTGTTTCAGCCCCTGTGGACATCTGCATTATGATTCACTCTTTAATTATATCATTACATATGATTTTTTCCATAGGTCTCCTGCCTTATTCAGTGCACGGGATTGACCTGTTCTGGGAATGAACATGGCCCCTGAAGGTTAACAAACTCAGCTGTTATAGATCACTGGGCAACATTTGTTCAAAAGGCTTACGGTGCAATCTTTGTTACTTCCATACAATATATATATTTTTATCATTAAATGCACAGGATGGACAATACTTCCTGAATGATAAACTATTCCACATAATGGAATGAGTTAGTGTCATGAGATTCCCCACATGTTCACATCCTCTTAATGCAATAGAAGACTGAGAATAATTGTGTTTGCAAATTAGGCTTGCATTTGCACAACAACTACTTAAAACTCTGGTCTAATAGCTACACTTTTCAAACTGCATTCCCTGGTTCATAGCAAAATCTAACTGATTTACATGAAATTTTGTATGCATAATATGCCACATGCCTAGCTGCTTTAATGAAAATAAAGGAAAGACAAATTTCCCTCTGGGACATGTTGGCTATTCATTTTAGCCATACACATGGCATCAATCAAAATGATTCATTATATGGGCTGTCTAGGTGACTAGATCTGTGGAAAAATGAAAAACAAAACCCAACTCCAAAAGCTTGATATTCTAAGGGCAATATTCCAGATTCCCTTCAAGTTGGGCTCCGAGTAGATAGTAATGGATGGTGCTGCTCTGTCTAACTTGGTTTGAATCACTACTTATGACTTTCAGTGTCCCTGTCCCTATAGTGTCCCTATTTCAGCACAGGGGCTGAAATAGGGACAATCTGAAAAAAGTAATATGGGAAACAAGACTTGTAAATCAGTTCATCAAACTAGATGCTTTTGAAGAATAAGGAATAAAGTGCAGTACATCTGCCAGGTAGATTTTAAGCTGATGAAATGTCTATTGCTCATAAGTTTTTAGAGTTGAGAAGGCTTTGGTGGAAGTGTATAGTTAATCAGAAAATAATGTTTTGCTCATGTATAATCTCTCTCCCTATCATTCTTTATTTGATATAGGAAAGAACTGGAATCTTTCATCCACAACCTCTGACATCAACTTCAAATGGTGCAGATAAACTTGAATCCAGGTGTAAAGTATTATATTTGTATTTTATTTATTTGAAAAAAGACACCAGAGCAGTGAGGTTTTGCAAAATCAAAACCCAGCCTCCTTGGCACATCTCTCATCTTAATATTTTAGTTTACATGCTGTCAAGGTTCCTTCCCTACTCTGAACTCTAGGGTACAGATGTGGGGACCTGCATGAAAGACCCCCTAAGCTTATTCTTACCTGCTTAGTTTAAAAACTTCCTCAGGGTACAAACTTTGCCTTGTCCTTGAACCCTATGCTGCCACCACCAAGCGTGTTAAACAAAGAACAGGGAAAGAGCCCAATTGGAGACATCTTCCCCCCAAAATATCCCCCCCAAGCACTACACCCCCTTTCCTGGGGAAGGCTTGATAAAAATCCACACCAATTTGTACAGGTGAACACAGACCCAAACCCTTGATTCTTAAGAAGAGTGAAAAAAAATCAATCAGGTTCTTAAAAGAAGAATTTTAATTAAAGAAAAGGTAAAAGAATCACCTCTGTAAAATCAGGATGGTAAATACCTTACAGGGTAATCAGATTCAAAACATAGAGAATCCCTCTAGGCAAAACCTTAAGTTACAAAAAGACAAACACAGGAATACATATTCCCTCCAGCACAGCAAATTTCACAAGCCAAAAAACAAAAGGAAATCTAATGCATTTTCTAGCTAGATTACTTACTAACTTTTTACAGGAGTTCTGAGCTGCATTACTGATCTGCTCCCGGCAAAAGCATCACACAGACAGACAGACCCTTTGTCGTTCCCACCGCTTTGAAGATATCTTGTCCTCACTGGAGATTTTGGTCAAGAGCCAGCAAGGTTATCTTAGCTTCTTAACCCTTTACAGGTGAAAGGGTTTTGCCTCTGGCCAGGAGGGATTTTATAGCACTGTGGACAGAAAGGTGGTTACCCTTCCCTTTATATTTATGACACATGCAGATTAAAACAAGTTCTGATCTCCTGAGGCTGCATCTTTCTTCCATTCCCACTTGTAGTTTCTGAAGTGTTTCATAGAAAATACCTGCTAGAAGAAGGGAGACCAGGGGGAGAAAAACTCTTGAGATGTCAGACTCTTTAAATATTACACACATAAACCTATGTTAGAAGAATATCATTAAACGTTTAAGCCAAGCCCTCAACATTTAAGAAATGCCAGAATTAAAGTTGTCCATAGAAGTTTAATTTGGCCCCCTTGTGCATATTCATTATGAAACAGTCCTTAATTACATCATCATATACTACTTTTATTCATTCAATGAATAGGATGGACAATGCTTTCTGAATGAGGAGCTATTCAATATTTTCTTTTTTCATTGTGTGGCCATATGCCATATTTACTATTCCTACACTTATCTGGAAAGAGAATTATTAATTTCCTTATGGCTTCTTCTTTGGCACCCATCACTTTAGTCTGTGAGTGCTTCACAGACAACACCTCTGTGAGATAAGGGAGTGTTACTCACATTTACAGAAGGGGAAGGGAGACAAAGAGAAATTAAAGGAATCCTAAGCTGAGATACCTAGGGCCTGATTTTTCCACAGTAGTCACCATTATAGAGCTTTTTATATGTTCAAAGCACATCTCTCATTGACTGCAGTTACAGCTGTGAGTGTTCAGTACTTCTACAAGTCAGACCTCTGGGTCTTAAATTGTGCACCCAGAAAAGGCAGCTATAACAGAATAGCCAACAGAGCTATTGCTTCCTCATGCTCTTACGCAGTGCCTTGCTATCACACTGCCATTGCTGTATAATTAATTCTGCTGGCATCAAGTAAGAAGATATTTTCACAGTAGCATTGTGCTGCCAAAATACATGGAGCATTCCTTAGGGTAACATACTTGTGCCAACCCCCATATCTCCCTCCCATCCCCCCACTCCTGCTGCAAAAGTTACCCTCTAGTAGTCCATGTCACAGGGTCACGCACCACACTGGCACCTCCAGTTGGGCATTTTGGGTATTAACTCAGTCGCAACGGGTGAGCCCTCGGGTGGTGGTAGCTCTCCCATGCTCATCTCTGCCTGCAGATCAGTTACAACTCCTTTTTCTTGGCATCTGCTTCATGTCACAGTCCTCTGCTGTGTCACCATCTGGTTCCCCCGCTTCTGGGGACTCCTCTAACAAGAGTCCAGCCACTTCTTGCAGTGGCTTGGCAGTGCTTCAGTGGCTAGGAAGCAGCAGGCCCACCCACTACTCCAGGTCCCAGCCCAGAGACCCCACAAACACCAGCTTCCCGCTGCCTCTTCTTTCCAGCTCGCTGTCTCTATTCCCTGAGCCACTTCCCTGGAGCCTTTTGCTCCTGCCTCTGGCTCCAGCTCCTTTGCCCTCTTCCCAGGGCCTCGAGCCTGTAAGTCCTAGCAGCCCACCAGGAACTCTCCCTAGCTCCCCCAGCCCACTAGCACCTGCCCTTCCCCAGGTGTTAGTCTTGCTGTAGCCCTCTAGGAAGCCAGTCTTCTCCCTAGGGCTCCCTGCAGCAGACTCCCTGCTCTGGTCTGCAGCTTCCTTTTATATGGGTCAGGTAGGCCCTGATTGATTGGTCCAGCCACTGCCCTGATTGGCTTGTCCAGCCGCCACCTAATTGGCTGTTTCCCCTGCAGCCATTCCTTTGGCTGCCTGCTGCTCAGCCTCCCTAGGCTGGTTTTAACCCTCTCTGGGTCAGTCCTATTGGGATCCAGGAAGTGGGCGCACAAAGCTCGCCCACCGCTAAAGGATCCCCCCCCAGCCTAAGGGGGAGATCCACAGGACCTGGAGGCCAAAAAATTACGGGGGACAACTAATGAAAAACAGGGACGGGAGTGCGGTCAAAGGGTCAAAAGAAGGGAACCGGACGGGGACACCGAGCAGAGAACCCCAGACAGAGCCCACCGCTCCTCTCTCTGGGTCAGTCCTATTGGGATCCAGGAAGTGGGCGGGCAAAGCTCGCCCACCGCTAAAGGATCCCCCCCCAGCCTAAGGGGGAGATCCACAGGACCTGGAGGCCAAAAAATTACGGGGGACAACTAATGAAAAACAGGGACGGGAGTGCGGTCAAAGGGTCAAAAGAAGGGAACCGGACGGGGACACCGAGCAGAGAACCCTGGACAGCGCCCACCGCTCCTCTCTCTGGGTCAGTCCTATTGGGATCCAGGAAGTGGGCGGGCAAAGCTCGCCCACCGCTAAAGGATCCCCCCCCAGCCTAAGGGGGAGATCCACAGGACCTGGAGGCCAAAAAATTACGGGGGACAACTAATGAAAAACAGGGACGGGAGTGCGGTCAAAGGGTCAAAAGAAGGGAACCGGACGGGGACACCGAGCAGAGAACCCCAGACAGCGCCCACCGCTCCTCTCTCTGGGTCAGTGGCGGGCAGGCACCCTGTCACAGTCCAATACTTGGGTTGAATCACTTTTACATAGCCTTGAAAAAAGTAAAGCAATCCTTGCTAGGAACAGAGTAAGAAACGTTATTAAAAAAAAAGTCAGGATTGTCCCTTTCAGGATTAATAAAATGGTTTGGTTACTGGTCGTCTTCTTTGAACCCATTCCAGCACATGAGTGCTTCTCTGAAGGAACTGAAACTAGAGTCTCTTTCATCCCTCCAAATGGGATACAATTTAGTATGTTTGAAGAGTGAGAACAGGAGAGTGACAGGCTAAGCTTTAATGTATCTTGAAGCCATTAACCTAAAAGAACATTACTATTGCAGAGCACTGTGGTTAGCACTGAACAGAGATTACATTAAAGAGCATACCACAGAATGGAGTGAATGCTCCGTGTCCAGTTACTACTGCCCCAAATTGAACAAGTGGTTTTAGTATTCTAGGTCATTTCAAAGCTTTCAGTTGGCATAACTGTAGCATGGGTAGCAAAGTGTATGTCTCTTTGGAAGTCACTCAAGAGTGAATGTGGCTCTTTATTGTGTTGTAAATGCAAATGAACAAAATTGGAAAAACATCTTTTCATCATGTTCCTTTTAGAAAGACACCAATTAACCTCAGTTGTTTAGACATGATTACTTTCCCCTTGCCCTCACTTTGGGAGAGTAAATGAAAAAAAATGTTATTAAGCTAGCAATATTTGCCTCCTATTTATTTTGTGAAAAGTGGCTTTGGAGCTGAAAAGAAGTTTTTCCCTCACTTGTATACTGTTTAGTATATGGCAGTGTAACCAGTATGCCTCCAACTCTTGTCTACTGGTGAGTCCTTTGGCTTCTTTCTTTGTGTCTCTCCACTGTAGCCTGAAGGCAACATAACCTTCAAGGATTTGACCAAGACTGAAGAAGGAAGAGAGTAGATGCTGAAACTTTTTACTCTTCAGCATTTCTCAGGGTATGTCTACACTGCAATTAGACACCTGTGCCAGCTGACTTGGGCTCGCGGGGCTCAGGGTAAAGGACTACTTATTGTTTTGTAGATGTTCAGGCATGGGCTTCAGCCTGAGCTCTGGGATGCTCCCACCGCTCAGGGTCCTAGAACCCATGCTCCACCCTGAGCTCCAAAATGTACACTGCAATTTAACAGCCCCTTAGCCCAAGTCCCATGAGCCAGTGTCAGCTGGCACACGCCAGATGTGGGTGTCTAACTGAAGTGTAGACATACCCTCAGATTTCTCTTTTTTCTCCAACGATGTCTTTGTGAAATTACCCAAACAGTAATCTTAAACACAAGAGTTATTAAATACTGAGATACAATGACATTTTAAAAAATCTTTCTCTTTTTTAATCTACCTATACTCATCCTTCTTATAAACTAAGCTAGATAAGACATTCACAGCTTAGTTACAGAGTAAACAGAAAATGAATACCTTATATCCCTCAAAAGCAGCCGCCTCTCACTGGACACTTTGGTCCACCTGACAGCTTCCTTTAGTGACTAGATACCAAACCCTTGCTGTGTCCAGATATCTCTTACCTCCTCCTTCTTATGCTCCTTTTTCTACGTCAGCTTATGTGTCCAGACCTGCCTCCAATCCCCATCCCCCTGACTCATTATGCATTGTTATGATATATGAGGCAAGATAACAAGATAGAGCTCTCCCCCCCAAAAGTATGTCCTGGGACACACAGGGATCTAGATTGAATTACACAAGCCTACAGGAGAGGGGGAAGGCTCTAGGGTATGGGCAGTATATGATGCATTGAGTTCTTCCTTTTCCTTTTATCTTAAGAATTTAAGTCCCACCCCATACTTACTCTGATGTATTTCTGGCCAAGGAACATTGACCAACCTACAAGAACTCCAAAGAAAGAGAGAAAATGGAGCAAAACAAATGGAGGACTTGGAACAAGAAACTACCACAGAGGCCACACAAGAACCAGTTAGGGTCCAACACCAAGCTCTCATCAGGTTAGCACAAGTCTGTGTACCCGAGCTGGGAATCACAGTCCTAACTCTAGTGCTGACATAGCCACACTTTCAGCCCAAGAGGATGTTTAAAAAAGAAAGTTACGAGCAGGTGAAAGCTGGAGATTTTTATTAAGGTGGAGTTACAAGCTCTCTATAGCTTTTGGGACTGCAGTACCCATGTGGTCAACATTTTCACAAATTAAAGCCTGAAGTTAGTCTTTAAGTTCATATTTAGCTACCTAAATGAGGCATCATTTTCAAAGGTGGTGAGCAGTCAGCAGTTTTCATTAACTTTGAAAATCAGGCCATTTAATTAGATGCATACTGTGACACTGTGCCAGAAAGGGTTAAGCGACTAGCAGGCTAAATGACCCAAGTTCAACCTTTTAAGACATATTAGACAAGTATATAAACGGTAATTAGGGCCATTTCTTATAAATAACTAACAAAACTATGTTAGATAGTCTAGAGCTTTGAAATACAAACCTGTATTGTAGAGAACTAGTAGTAAATAGTGGTTTTATTTGTATGTGTTTTCCTATATCTTGTTAGATGTTAACCATATAACCAGATTAGCTTGTGGATGCCAATTCCCTTTCATGTTTTAATTACATTATATTATGCTTGCGGATGGTTCAGTTAACCTTAAGATCAAAGATGTAAGATATTGCAGGAAATAATATTACTTACATTGTCTACAGCTTAAATTGTCTGTGCCATAATGGAATGCCTTGATAGTTTGAATGGATAATTGCCTTATGTTAATTATACTACTAGTTTGTCTATGTATACAAAGGAAAAGGGATTTTTTTACTTCAAAGCAACAATGTGCATTACCTATTCTTCATTCAGGGAATGCCTGCTGTGTTATACTGTCAAGAGGCTATTGTAATCTGCCAGAGATCTATAAAAGAACTCTAGGACCTGATCCTGTTATCTCAAGTCTGCTTGGACTTTATCAGGGGAGGTTATGAGTCATAAGACTGAGATCTCTAGGTATCCTGGACTGTCACTGCAAATTCTAAGGGAAGGATTTGAACATACTCTACACATGAACTGCCTATTTAAATTATAACCTGTGGAACTGATTCTGAAAGAATTTTTTGCAACTCAGCGGCTCACCATCTCTACGATGAAACTGACTGAATCACTTTTAACCAATACTCTCTCTCTCGCTCTTCTTTTTTAAATAAATCTTAGTTTCATTAATAAGAATTGGCTGTAAGTGTGTACTTGGATAAGATTTGAAATATTCATTGGTGGGTAATGTGTCCGATCCCTTGGGATTAGTAGAACTTTATATATGGTGAATAAGATTTTAAATAATCCTCACTATATTTGACTTGGCTGTCTGGGTGGGAGCCCAGAGCTGGATTGCTTTAAGGCAGCAGTGTTTTTGGCTTCTGGGTAACCAGTAAGGTATTGTAGAAGCTGTTTTGTTGCCGTCTTGGTGAATCTAATTATTAGAATAACCATCAGTGTTGGGGATTGTCTGCCCCATTCTTTGCAGTTTGCCCAGATAGAGCAATCTCAGTGTACCCCCCTCAGCGACCATGGTCACACATGCTATAGACTTGCAGCAACATTTTCAAAAGCTCCTAAGGGATTTAGGAACATAAGTGTCACTGGGACTTATGCTCCTAAGTCATTTTGGAGCTTTTAAAACTTTACTCTTGGAGTCTGACTTTCATCACTCACTTCTGACAGTCTTACAATGTATAATATATGGTAGTGCATTCAGTGTTTTGGTGTTACTGCCACTGGAATCATGTGCACATTCAGACTGCAATTTTCCAGGGAAAAAATAAAACTAACTCTGGACGTTGGATTTTTCTATATCCAGATGGTTGGCTTTGAGTATCAGTGTCTGGTTCCTCTCCCAAGTTATTAATGCATAATTTGCACTGGCAATAAAAATGATGAGATGGAGGAAGAAAGATCTATCTTCAAGGTAATTGTCTTTTAAATCCAGTCTGATTGCCATACAGCATGTGAAATCAGCTGCACTGCCAAACAGGTTGAGAGCTCACTGTGCTGAATTCATTAAACACAAGAAAGAAATTCTGCCCTGGATTTTTCCTTATTTTTTAATCCCTATTTGTTACAGCTTTATTGGCAGAAGTAGATACGAAGTTCTAAAATATATCACACATACAGTGTACAGTTCTTGAGCTTGTACAACAGAAGCTTCCCCATGTAGCCAAAAAGTGAAGGAGAAATGGGAAGTATTTTTGAGAATGGCCAGAAGATATTGCCCTAAAACACACCATTATAAATATTTGAGTAACAATATCAGAAAACAAAAATATTTCACTTTGGTGTGAATAACAGCAACCCATGTCTTCCTTCTGGTTATATAGTGTCCTTGTATTCCTGCTCATCGATCAGTGTTCCAAGCCCAGTCTTTGAAATAAGTTCTGTAATCATCTGGAGATCATACAGCTTGCAGCCTTTTCTCAATGTAACATTGTCATAGGTCTTGTCACAGGCTAGGCTGAGTCCAAGATTATGCAATCCAACTTTGAGGGTGACAGGTACTTTTTTCAGACCCAACAGACCAGACAGTATGTCCCGTTAGAGTACTTGTTCATTTAGTATGTCTGCCAATGAATCTTATATGGTTTCTGGGTCAATATATGTTTACCTAGAACACATATAAAATATTTTAAAGAGAATTTACAAGTTAATATTTGAGTTTCAAATCCTTTAATTGATTTATGAGCTGCCATCCACAATTTCACTCATTCTTTTTGCTGTCACTTATCTGCAATATGTGCTATTTCATCATTGTGAACTTATATGTAAATTAAGCAGAAAATAAGCCACAATGTAGCAAAAATGCAGATTGTTATTATCTGGATCAAACCTTGCTATGGGTTGAGTTGAAACCTCATTGAAATTGATGTATGAATGTGCCCCTCACTTGAGAATGCTGTACGAGACAGTTAAAGGGGCCATACCTAAAACAAGGCCTAATAGAGCCTGCCCAGAACCTAGTGCCATGTGGGAGGATGGTTCCACTGGATATTGTTCTGGAGTGTGCGTGTTAGAGAGAGAACTGAGGTGCAGACAAGAGAAACAGACTGAGAGCAGAGAAAGAAAATGAAGGAGCAGCCTGTAACCGTGGGAGAAGCGTAGAGAAAGGTTCTGCACTGGGGATACTGGCTGAAAGAAGCTTGAGCCTGTACACTAAATAACTGCTCCTTTTGCTTTTGGTTCCTCCTGCATTCACAGAAGCAGGACTTTGTACATTCCTGATAAATAAACAAGATTGCATCAAAGAAAATTCCAGGCTCCATCATCAGTTCCTACTGCCGGCTGGAAGATCCCGAGGGGTCCAAGCACTGTCTAGCTCCTCAGGTAAAAAAGGGGATACCCATATAAAAATTTAGCAAACAGGAGTCAATATAAGAAATCTAATTAGGTTGGAGCCACAAGAGGTTCTGAATGTATTTCAAATAAGTAAGGATAAGATTTAGTCACAGGTAATTTTAGTAAAAGTCATGGACAGGTCACAGGCAATTAAAAAAAGTTCACGGCTTGTGACCTGTCCATGACTTGTACTATATACCCCGACTAAATCTCAGGTGCTCTGGAGGGGGGCTCCAGGGGCGGCGCCATGGGTGCTCTGGGGCAGAGGGCGGCCTGGGACCTCTGCTGGTGCTGGGGTCAGGCAGTGGCGCACAGCCCAGGACCACCACTCGTGCTGAGGGGTGGGTGTGGTGGCCCAAGACCACTGCCGCTGCTGCTGGAGTGGTGGGAGCTCAGTGGCCCGAGACCACCCCATCAGCAGCTGGTGCAGCTGGCCAGGGGCCACCCGAGCTACTCAGGCAGTCCTGGGGTCAGACGCACCAGCCACGGCAGAAGTCACGGAGGTCCCAGAAAGTCATGGAATCCGTGACTTCTGTGACCTCCGTGACAGACTCACAGCCTTACAAATAAGTATACCAACATTGAATGCTGTGTCATGGAGTCCTGAGGGGGTCAACGAACATGTGGACAAGGGGGATCCAGTGGACATACTGTACTTAAATTTCCAGGAAGCCTTTGACAAGGTCCCTCACGAAAGGCTCTTACGTAAGTTAAGTTGTCGTGGGATAAGAGGGAAGATCCTTTCACGGATTGAGAACTGGTTAAAAGACAGGGATCAAAGGGTAGGAATAAATGGTAAATTTTCAGAATGGAGAGGGGTAACAAGTGGTGTTCCCCAAGGATCAGTCCTAGGACCAATCCTATCCAACCTATTCATAAATGATCTGGAGAAATGGGTAAACAGTGAGGTGGCAAAGTTTGCAGATGATACTAAACTGCTCAAGATAGTTAAGACCAAAGCAGACTGTGAAGAACTTCCAAAAGATCTCACAAAACTAAGTGATTGGGCTACAAAATGGCAAATGAAATTTAATGTGGATAAATGTAAAGTTATGCACACTGGAAAAAATAACCCCAACTATACATACAATATGATGGACTAATTTAGCTACAACTAATCAGGAGAAAGATCTTGGAGTCATCGTGGATAGTTCTCTGAAGACGTCCACGCAGTGTGCAGCGGCAGTCAAAAAAGGAAACGAGATGTTAGGAATCATTAAAAAAGAGATAGAGAATAAGACAGAGAATATCGTATTGACCTTATATAAATCCATGGTACGCCCACATCTTGAATACTGCGTGCAGATGTGGTCCTCTCATCTCAAAAAAGATATACTGGCATTGGAAAAGGGCAACTAAAATGATTAGGGGTTTGGAACGGGTCCCATATGAGGAGAGATTAAAGAGGCTAGGACTTTTCAGCTTGGAAAAGAGGAGACTAAGGGGGGATATGATAGAGGTATATAAAACCATGAGTGGTGTGGAGAAAGTGAATAAGGAAAAGTTATTTACTTGTTCCCATAATATAAGAACTAGGGGCCACCAAATGAAATTAATGGGTAGCAGGTTTAAACCAAATAAAAGGAAATTCTTCTTCACTCAGGGCACAGTCATCCTGTGGAACTCCTTGCCTGAGGAGGTTGTGAAGGCTAGGACTATAACAAGGTTTAAAAGAGAACTGGATAAATTCATGGAGGTTAAGTCCACTAATGGCTAATAGCCAGGATGGGTAAAGAATGGTGTCCCTAGCCTCTGTTTGTCAGAGGGTGGAGATGGATGGCAGGAGAGAGATCACTAGATCATTACCTGTTATGTTCATTCCCTCTGGGGCACTTGGAATTGGCCACTGTTGGTAGACCGGATACTGGGCTGGATGGACCTTTGGTCTGACCCAGTATGTCTATTCTTAAGTTTTTATGTTCTTATAAATACAGCTGGCCCATGACTCCTTATTATAATAATCTTCAAGACCAGGTCTTTGGCACATACAATAAAACTCCCCTCTCTGGTGTCATTTTAGTGCTGCTCCCCATCCAGACTGGCTCTCAATCCCAATCTTCCTCCAAATACAGACTGGCTTTTGGGTAGGGAATAGTAGTGGAATAACACCACGGTCCATCTGCACCTGTTTGGATGCCTCACTGGGTCAGTGAGAGTGAGAATGTGAGTTAACTATTTAAATTGAGAAACTAGTGAATGGTAGCAGATCTGGGGAAATGGAGAGGAAAATGGGCAAGGGAATTTACCTATTGTGAACTTTCTGGGGGTGAAGCACTTTACATTCCATGTTGTGGGAGCTGGAAATGATCCTACAGCACTTATTCTTGGACATTACATCATCACTTCCCCTGGTATAAAAGCAAATGAGATCAGCTCCTATTCCTTCCTGCATAGTAGACACATTAATATGTGTTGGCTGTCAATCACGCACCAGAACAATAAAGTGTGCATAATTGACAGCCTTTCCCCTGCATTGCTTTAGTGGGGTGGATGAACTTGTTTCTGTGCATATACCTTATGCAAATGAGTTACTGTGTATATAGTGAGTCCCCATGAAATGCAATGGGACCACACATGCATAGAATCAATTGAGAAACAGGATGGTCCAGAAGCTAGGGCACCAGTTTGAGAGTAATGCAATCTGGTTTTAGATCCCTGCTCCACCACAGGTTTCCTTTGTGACCTTGAGCAATTCGTTCAGAATCATAGTGGATTAGGGTTGGAAGAGACCTCAGGAGGTCATTTAGTCCAAAACCCTGCTCAAAGCAGGACCAACACCCACTAAATCATCCCAGCCAGGGCTTTCTCAAGCCGGGCCTTAAAACCTCTAAGGATGAGATTCCACCACCCTCCCTGGGTAACCCATTCCAGTCCTTCACCACCCTTCTAGTGAAATAGTGTTTCCTAATATCCAACCTAGACCTCCCACACTGCAACTTGAGACCATTGCTCCTTGTTCGGTCATCTGCCACCACTGAGAACAGCTGAGCTCTCCTTCCCCCCCGCTTTGGAACCCCCCCTTCATGTAGTTGAAGGCTGCTATCAAATCTCCCCTCACTCTTCTCTTCTGTAGACTAAATAACCCCAGTTCCCTCAGCCTCTCCTTGTAAGTCCCGTGCCTTATGATTCTATGATTCTATTCTATGATGCTATGAACTATACACTCCCATGTAGGATCTAGCTACACATTGGCTCTGACTGGGTTCTGATAATTTTTGGAAACCTAGAATATGGTGAACCCCACTAGAATGCCCAAAATATTTAAAGGGATACTGCTCTAATCCTGCACACTACAGGTTGTTGTAGGGATAAGTATATTAAAGTTTGTGAGGTATTCATATATTACAGGAATGGGGACATATAGACAGAGAGCTAGTTCAGGGCCATAGTTTCTTTGGGGATTCATCTGTGGTTGATGAAAACCCAGGCAATATGATACTGACCTATATATAAACTTATTTTAAAAATGGATAATAAAATTAACACAAAAGTTCCAAGGATTGTGAAGGCGGAGGACTCTACAGAATGATGTACAGTCTCTAATAACAGAGCAGTGGAAATTAAAAACTGAGACTGAAATATCTATATTTGCACTATAAGGTGGGTAGAAAGCTGGCTAGATTGTCGGGCTCAACGGGTAGTGATCAATGGCTCCATGTCGAGTTGGCAGCCGGTGTCAAGTGGAGTGCCCCAGGGGTCGGTCCTGGGGCCGGTTTTGTTCAATATCTTCATAAATGATCTGGAGGATGGTGTGGATTGCACTCTCAGCAAATTTGCGGATGATACTAAACTGGGAGGAGTGGTAGATACGCTGGAGGGGAGGGATAGGATACAGAAGGACCTAGACAAATTGGAGGATTGAGCCAAAAGAAATCTGATGAGGTTCAATAAGGATAAGTGCAGGGTCCTGCACTTAGGATGGAAGAATCCAATGCACCGCTACAGACTAGGGACCGAATAGCTAGGCAGCAGTTCTGCGGAAAAAGGACCTAGGGGGTGACAGTGGACGAGAAGCTGGATATGAGTCAGCAGTGTGCCCTTGTTGCCAAGAAGGCCAATGGCATTTTGGGATGTATAAGTAGGGGCATAGCGAGCAGATCGAGGGACGTGATCATTCCCCTCTATTCGACACTGGTGAGGCCTCATCTGGAGTACTGTGTCCAGTTTTGGGCCCCACACTACAAGAAGGATGTGGATAAATTGGAGAGAGTCCAGCGAAGGGCAACAAAAATGATTAGGGGTCTAGAGCACATGACTTATGAGGAGAGGCTGAGGGAGCTGGGATTGTTTAGTCTGCAGAAGAGAAGAATGAGGGGGGATTTGATAGCTGCTTTCAACTACCTGAAAGGGGGTTCCAAAGAGGATGGCTCTAGACTGTTCTCAATGGTAGCAGATGACAGAACGAGGAGTAATGGTCTCAAGTTGCAATGGGGGAGGTTTAGATTGGATATTAGGAAAAACTTTTTCACTAAGAGGGTGGTGAAACACTGGAATGCGTTACCTAGGGAGGTGGTAGAATCTCCTTCCTTAGAGGTTTTTAAGGTCAGGCTTGACAAAGCCCTGGCTGGGATGATTTAACTGGGAATTGGTCCTGCTTCGAGCAGGGGGTTGGACTAGATGACCTTCTGGGGTCCCTTCCAACCCTGATATTCTATGATTCTATGATCTAAACATGTATGGAGTTCTTTCATTGAAGAGAATGCATTAACATATAGGAAAATCATTTGATGGAAATGAAACAATTTTGCGACTCACAAAAGTTTTCTGGGATTTGATCCTTCTGTGAATTTCTAGCTTTATTAGAAAATACATACAGTTTAGGTTTAATCACTTTGAATTGGTTTATCAAATAGTGTATGTATGGAATGGTATGAAGATATCAACCAAGAGTCAGAAAATCATAGAATCATAGAATATCAGGGTTGGAAGGGACCTCAGGAGGTCATCTAGTCCAACCCCCTGCTCAAAGTAGGACCAATCCCCAACTAAATCATACCAGCCATGGCTTTGTCAAGCCTGACCTTAAAAATATCTAAGGAAGGAGATTCCACCACCTCCCTAGGTGACCCATTCCAGTGCTTCACCACCTTCCTAGTGAAAAAGTTTTTCCTAATATCCAACCTAGACCTCCCCCACTGCAACTTGAGAACATTACTCCTTGTTCTGTCATCTGGTACCACTGAGAACAGTCTACAGCCATCCTCTTTGGAATCCCCTTTCAAGTAGTTGAAAGCAGCTATCAAATCCCCGCTCATTCTTCTCTTCTGCAGACTAAATAATCCCAGTCCCCTCAGCCTCTCCTCATAAGTCATGTGCTCCAATCCCCTAATCAGTTTTGTTTCCCTCCGCTGGACTCTTTCCAATTTTTCCACATCCTTCTTGTAGTGTGGGGCCCAAAACTGGACACAGTACTCCAGACGAGGCCTCACCAGTGCCGAATAGAGGGGAACGATCATGTCCCTCGATCTGCTGGCAATGCTCCTACTTTTACAGCCCAAAATGCCGTTAGCCTTCTTGGCAACAAGGGCAGACTGTTGACTCATATCCAGCTTCTCGTCCACTGTAACCCTTAGGTCCTTTTCTGCAGAACTACTGTCTAGCCGCTCGGTCCCTAGTCTGTAGCGGTGCATGGGATTCTTCCGTCCTAAGTGCAGGACTCTGCACTTGTCCTTGTTGAACCTCACCAGATTTCTCTTGACCCAATCCTCTAATTTGTCTAGGCCCCTCTGCATCCTATCCCTACCCTCCAGTGTATCTATCCTCCCAGTTTAGTATCTTCTGCAAACTTGCTGAGGGTGTGTCAAATATAAAGGAAAGGGTAACCATCTTTCTGTATACAGTGCTATACAATCCCTCCTGGCCAGAGGCAAAATCCTTTCACCTGTAAAGGGTTAAGAAGCTAAGGTAACCCCGCTGGCACCTGACCCAAAATGGCCAATGAGGGGACAAGATTCTTTCAGATCTGGAGGGTTTTGTCTGTCTGTGTGATACTTTTGCTGGGAACAGATCAGGAATGCAAATCTTCCAACTCCTGTAAAGCTAGTAAGTAATCTAGCTAGAAAATGCATTAGATTTCCTTTTGTTTTTTGGCTTGTGAAATTTGCTATGCTGGAGGGAATATGTATTCCTGTGTTTGTCTTTTTGTAACTTAAGGTTTTGCCTAGAGGGATTCTCTATGTTTTGAATCTGATTACCCTGTAAGGTATTTACCATCCTGATTTTACAGAGGTGATTCTTTTACCTTTTCTTTAATTAAAATTCTTCTTCTAAGAACCTGATTGATTTTTTCACTCTTCTTAAGAATCAAGGGTTTGGGTCTGTGTTCACCTGTACAAATTGGTGTGGATTTTTATCAAGCCTTCCCCAGGAAAGGGGGTGTAGTGCTTGGGGGGGATATTTTGGGGGGAAAATGTCTCCAATTGGGCTCTTTCCCTGTTCTTTGTTTAACACGCTTGGTGGTGGCAGCATAGGGTTCAAGGACAAGGCAAAGTTTGTACCTTGAGGAAGTTTTTAAACTAAGCAGGTAAGAATAAGCTTAGGGGGTCTTTCATGCAGGTCCCCACATCTGTACCTTAGAGTTCAGAGTGGGGAAGGAACCTTGCAAGGGTGTAATCCACACTATTCTCCAATCATTAATGAAGATATTGAACAAAACCAGCCCCAGGACTGATCCTTGGGGCACTCCGCTTGATACTGGCTGCCAACTAGACATGGAGCCATTGATCACTACCCATTGAGCCCGATGATCTAGCCAGCTTTCTAGCCACCTTATAGTCCATTCATCCGGCCATACTTCTTCAACTTGCTGGCAAGAATCCCAAGGAAGACCGTTTAAAAGCCTTGCTAAAGTCAAGGAATAACACAGCAACTGGTTTCCCCTGATCCACAGAGTCAGTTATCTCATCAAAGAAGGCAATTAGTTTAGTCAGGCATGACTTGCCCTTAGTGAATCCATGCTGACTGTTCCCGATCACTTTCCTCTCCTCTAAGTTCTTCAAAATTGATTCCTTGTGGACCTACTCCATGATTTTTCCAGGGACTGAGGTGAGGCTGACTGGCCTGTACATCCCCAGATCCTCCTCCTTCCCTTTTTTAAAGATGGGCACTACATTAGCCTTTTTTCAGTCATCCGGGACCTCCCCCGATCGCCATGAGTTTTCAAATATAATAGCCAATGGCTCTGTAATCACATCCGCCAACTCCTTTAGCACCCTCGGATGCATTGCATCTGGCCCCATGGACTTGTGCTCGTCCAGCTTTTCTAAATAGTGCGAACCACTTCTTTCTCCACAGAGGGCTGGTCACCTCCTCCCCCTGCTGTGCTGCCCAGTGCAGTAGTCTGGGAGCTGACCTTTTTCGTGAAGACGGAGGCAAAAAAAGCATTGAGTACATTAGCTTTTTCCACATCCTCTGTCACTAGGTTGCCTCCCTCATGTGCTCTCATGCACTGTCAGTTATTTTTTGTTCCCTGACAGCCAATGACTTAGTTTTAATCCATATTAAGAAGAAATAAGTTATATATAAAGGAAACACATTCATATGTTCCAAGATTTATCAAAAAAGCACAATATAAGAAGATGTAAATGTGAAGTTTTAAAATTAGAGGATTGGACTGGGTGTTTTTAGATACATGTCTAATTTAAGGGTAATGTTTTGCCCTAGGAAAAGCCTGACAATTACTTGTGCCTGAATTATAATTCTTCCTCTGCTACCCTCTTGTTTCACAGTGGGAAGTAAGTTACTGTCCTTGAAAGAGTGTAGCGTACTTCCTTGCCTCACCTAGCCAGCAGCACTGACTGGTGGAGGGTAGGTTGGAAGTATACGCAAGGCTCCACCCACCTTTCCCTGATCACTTGCTCTCTGAATGTTGCAGCCCTTACTCTAAGAGGAGATTCCTATAACCTGGCCTGCATTCAAGGTTCAGATAGGTCAAGCACAGAGTTGGTAAGGGTGGGATGCTTGCTGTCCCTTACTTCCTTGCTCAACCATGTAAAACAAGTTCCTAGTATTTATTAGAAAGGGGTGGGAATAGCGATATTCCTCCCTGCCAAACTATAAGTGCATATTCCGACAAACGTGTCAGTGTTTTGCATCATCATAACCTAAACCTTTTGGGTATTAGGTTTTGGCCCCAGGCCCAATATGATAATGGTATTGACATATTGACTGACCTTGCAAAAAAACCATACTTGTTGGCGTTTTAGTTAACCTCATTAAAACTATTAGTCAATAATTTAGATATAAAGGACAATGCTTTTTAAAAATAACCAGATTATGTATAGATGCCATCTGGTATGGACTATTTTATCTTTGCAATGCCTTGACAGAGTATACAGGATGTTCAGTGGGTTTTTTATATCATAATATCTATGTGTGCATTTTTAAGCGATAGCCAAATGAGTAAGGAAACATTATTTGAAATTGAGTTTTTTAAAATAAGAAGTTACTGAAAAACAGAACATGGGTGGTGGGGGGGAGATAATCAATGGAATCCAAAACACATCAACTCCTACACATCAGCTTGAAAATATTGCAAGAAATTATTAGCATTTCCAAAATCAAAAGAAAATGGTCTCCTTTTTCAAAAAGGATTAACTAATTGATTGTTTTCATGTTTCCACTAGCACAATTAGTCCCATCTTTCTGTTTTCTATATAAAGGCATAAAGCATTAAACACACACTTGTATATACATGTATGTAAAAGAGAGGTGTCGATTTTTTATTGCCTTTAAGAGGGGAATCATCACTAATGGATAGTAAAGCTAAGAAAAAAAATCAAATTGAGGTTTACTGGAAGCAAGGAGGTAACAAGAGCATAAACCCTGTATTGTTAGCTTCATGATCACCACTTTTGAGAACACTAATAATCTCAGTGCATTACTGCACAGCCAAAGCAAGAGCAACCAACACAAACAATTAACACTGCTTCAAAATCACACTCTCCACAAGTACATTTTGTTCAGTGCTTACAGGAGAAACAGCCACAGTTTTAGATGGCACTTCTACCCCAAAATTATACATCTAGGAAGTGCTAATAGATTTCCCTATACTGGTAACATTTTATCCACAAGCTATGATGTCTTTCAAGGAAGAAAGAAAGGCAGGGGTGTTACCTGGAACAATACTTATATTGGGGGTTCTGAGCACCATTGAACCAAAGTGTAAACCCTGTATATAATGGAAACAATTTCAAGCTAGTTTGCAGCAGAACCTCTCACACCCTTAATTCCAGCACCTATGAAGAAGGGTTAGATTCTGCCAGTGTTACTCAGTCTGGGCGTTTATGGAAATGCTGGAACTGTTCAAGGAACAAGGTACTCTTCAGCATGAATATAGGTGGCAGCCTTTGGCCCAAAGTTTCAGAGTCTAGTGAATACAGGGCAGGAGGGAAGCCAGGGGAAAATGAGTGACAAGTAATAATATAACGATAGGTCAGACACTCATTAGTGTCATAGCATTTTACGTTTTTTTATGGTAACTATGATTATAAATAAGTGATTAACTTTATATATCCATCCACAAATTTGTTCACATTTTAAAACAAATTCACTTCAGCCAGGCACATGCCATTTTTGTGTTAATTTTCCATAGACATTTTTTAGTGACTCAGTTTTTATTGACACATCTTTGCAGCAAGTGAATTTCAGTATTTGAGCTGGTGTGCTCATCTAGTTTGGGAACTAAAACAATACTAAGTGACTGCCAATTACAGTTAAGCAACAGACTTCATATTTGGAATATTCAGTCAGTCCATGAAATATAATATTTTAAAAAGCTATTAAACAAATAAATATGAGCAGCAAGACCAGTGTATTCAAAAACCAGTGCCTAAAGCCAGGCTTTTGATATTAAGAGGGTATTATTAAATCTTTAGGTAAAGGATTATTTTGATATCTTTCCAATGTGTCATAATTTTCTACAGAGCTCATATAGACGTCTTTAACATATGTGGCTCTAGAAGCAGAGAAGTTATTTGATTTAGAGTTACTGACGATGAAGATGAAGAATTTAGAATTGAACTAGTAAATAGATATTACATGCTTGAAGATGAGAAAATAATAGAAGGAAAATTGAAATAGATGAAGGAAACTTTCACCAACACTTGTGAAGAAGTGCTGAGATTCAGGAAGAAATATCACAGTGAATGGTTATCTGAGGATACAGGAAAGAAAATAGAAAAAGATGGAAAATTAAACTGAAACTAAGTCAAGCAAGAACATACACAGCCACTCCAAGAGCAATATGCTGTAAAGGTACAAAGAGATCACTTTATGGACAAAATAGCAACAGATACATATATCCCTGCTGCACAAAATGGCATGAAGACACTGTTCAACATCATTAGACAGTTGCCAGGAATGAAAACAAATATCAACTAACCAGCTCAAAACAACAATGGCAACTTAACAAATACATCAGAACAATTACATATATGCATGCAGCATTTTAGTCACCTACTGAATGGTGAGCCATTGGCCGATCCCCAGATGTAGAAGAGGAGAAGATCTGGACATTGAATTAGAACTTATCACCAGAGTACAAGTAAGAGAAGTCAATCAGTTAAAAAGTGGAAAGGCACTAGGTCCAGATAACATTTCAGTGGAGGTTCTGAAGGCAGAATGAATGAATGTGGTAGACATTTTGATAGGCCTCTTACAAAATATATGGGACAAAGGAAAAAATACCTAACAGAGACAGGCTCCACCTTACGAAGAGAGGGAAGAGCATCTTTGCGAGCAGGCTAGCTAACCTAGTGAGGAGGGCTTTAAACTAGGTTCACCGGGGGAAGGAGACCAAAGCCCTGAGGTAAGTGGGAAAGCGGGATACCGGGAGGAAACACAGGCAGGAACGTCTGTGAGGGAAGGGCTCCTGCCTCATACTGAGAATGAGGAGCGATCAGCAGGTTATCTCAAGTGCTTATATACGAATGCACAAAGCCTTGGAAACAAGCAGGGAGAACTGGAGGTCCTGGTGATGTCAAGGAATTATGACGTGATTGGAATAACAGAGACTTGGTGGGATAACTCACATGACTGGAGTACTGTCATGGATGGTTATAAACTGTTCAGGAAGGACAGGCAGGGCAGAAAAGGTGGGGGAGTAGCACTGTATGTAAGGGAGCAGTATGAATGCGCAGAGCTCCGGTACAAAACTGCAGAAAAACCTGAGTGTCTATGGATTAAAGTTTAGAAGTGTGAGCAACAAGAGTGATGTAGTGGTGAGAGTCTGCTATAGACCACCGGACCAGGGGGATGAGGTGGATGAGTCTTTCTTCCAGCAACTCGCAGAAGCTACTAGATCGCATGCCCTGGTTCTCATGGGTGACTTTAATTTTCCTGATATCTGCTGGGAGAGCAATACAGCGGTGCATAGACAATCCAGGAAGTTTTTGGAAAGCATAGACGACAATTTCCTGGTGCAAGTGCTAGAGGAGCCAACTGGGGGGGGGGAGCTTTTCTTGACCTGCTGCTCACAAACCGGGAAGAATTTGTGGGGGAAGCAAAAGTGGATGGGAATCTGGGGGGCAGTGACCATGAGTTGGTTGAGTTCAGGATCCTGACGCAGGGAAGAAAGGTAAGCAACAGGATATGGACCCTGGACTTCAGGAAAGCAGACTTCGACTCCCTCAGGGAACGGATGGGTAGGATCCCCTGGGGGACTAACATGAAGGGGAAAGGAGTCCCGGAGAGCTGGCTGTATTTCAAGGAATCCCTGTTGAGGTTACAGGGACAAACCATCCCGATGAGTCGAAAGAATAGTAAATATGGCAGGCAACCAGCTTGGCTTAACGGTGAAATCCTAGCGGATCTTAAACATAAAAAAGAAGCTTACAAGAAGTGGAAGGTTGGACATATGACCAGGGAAGAGTATAAAAATATTGCTCGGGCATGTAGGAATGAAATCAGGAGGGCCAAATCGCACCTGGAGCTGCAGCTAGCAAGAGATGTCAAGAGTAACAAGAAGGGTTTCTTCAGTTACGTTGGCAACAAGAAGAAAGCCAAGGAAAGTGTGGGCCCCTTACTGAATGAGGGAGGCAACCTAGTGACAGAGGATGTGGAAAAAGCTAATGTGCTCAATGCTTCTTTTGCCTCTGTCTTCACGAACAAGGTCAGCTTCCAGACTGCTGCGCTGGGCATCACAGCATGGGGAGTAGATGGCCAGCCCTCTGTGGAGAAAGAGGTGGTTAGGGACTATTTAGAAAAGCTGGATGTGCACAAGTCCATGGGGCCGGACGAGTTGCATCTGAGAGTGCTAAAGGAATTGGCGGCTGTGATTGCAGAGCCATTGGCCATTATCTTTGACAACTCATGGCGAACGGGGGAAGTCCCGGATGACTGGAAAAAGGCTAATGTAGTGCCAATCTTTAAAAAAGGGAAGAAGGAGGATCCTGGGAACTACAGGCCAGTCAGCCTCACCTCAGTCCCTGGAAAAATCATGGAGCAGGTCCTCAAAGAATCAATCCTGAAGCACTTACATGAGAGGAAAGTGATCAGGAACAGTCAGCATGGATTCACCAAGGGAAGGTCATGCCTGACTAATCTAATCGCCTTCTATGATGAGATTACTGGTTCTGTGGATGAAGGGAAAGCAGTGGATGTATTGTTCCTTGACTTTAGCAAAGCATTTGACACGGTCTCCCACAGTATTCTTGTCAGCAAGTTAAAGAAGTATGGGCTGGATGAATGCACTATAAGGTGGGTAGAAAGTTGACTAGATTGTCGGGCTCAACGGGTAGTGATCAATGGCTCCATGTCTAGTTGGCAGCCGGTGTCAAGTGGAGTGCCCCAGGAGTCGGTCCTGGGGCCGGTTTTGTTCAATATCTTCATAAATGATCTGGAGGATGGTGTGGATTGCACCCTCAGCAAATTTGCGGATGATACTAAACTAGGAGGAGTGGTAGATACGCTGGAGGCTAGGGATAGGATACAGAGGGACCTAGACAAATTGGAGGATTGGGCCAAAAGAAATCTGATGAGGTTCAATAAGGATAAGTGCAGGGTCCTGCACTTAGGACTGAAGAACCCAATGGACCGCTACAGTCTAGGGACCGAATGGCTAGGCAGCAGTTCTGCAGAAAAGGACCTAGGGGTGACAGTGGATGAGAAGCTGGATATGAGTCAGCAGTGTGCCCTTGTTGCCAAGAAGGCCAATGGCATTTTGGGATGTATAAGTAGGGGCATAGCGAGCAGATCGAGGGACGTGATCGTTCCCTGCTATTCGACATCGGTGAGGCCTCATCTGGAGTACTGTGTCCAGTTTTGGGCCCCACACTACAAGAAGGATGTGGATAAATTGGAAAGAGTCCAGCGAAGGGCAACAAAAATGATTAGGGGTCTGGAACACATGACTTATGAGGAGAGGCTGAGGGAACTGGGATTGTTTAGTCTGCAGAAGAGAAGAATGAGGGGGGATTTGATAGCTACTTTCAACTACCTGAGAGGTGGTTCCATAGAGGATGGTTCTAGACTATTCTCAGTGGTAGAAGAGGACAGGACAAGGAGTAATAGTCTCAAGTTGCAGTGGGGGAGGTTTAGGTTGGATATTAGGAAAAACTTTTTCACCAAGAGGGTGGTGAAACACTGGAATGTGTTACCTAGGGAGGTGGTAGAATCTCCTTCCTTAGAAGTTTTTAAGGTCAGGCTTGACAAAGCCCTAGCTGGGATGATTTAATTGGGGATTGGTCCTGCTTTGAGCAGGGGGTTGGACTAGATGACCTCCTGGGGTCCCTTCCAACCCTGATATTCTATGATTCTATGATTCTAAGTGTGAAAAGGGTCATATAAGAAAGGAGACCTGTCAGTGTAAAAAACTAGAGGGGCATTCAGTTGTTCTCTATCCCAAGTAAGATATTTACATGCATTATTCTAGACAGAATAAAAAATGTGGTAGATTCAAGGTTATGACAAGGACAGGCTGGATTCACACAGAAGAAATCATGCAGATCGAATAGCAACCCAATTTATCATCACAAAACTGCTGATTGAATGTCAATCCCACTTTATAGGAATTTTATAGATTTCCAAAAAAGCCTTTGATATGGTGGCTAGAACAGTTTTAAGGAGCTGCTACCCCACAATGTAATCCCTCAGAAATTTGTGAACATCATTCAGAGTGTCTATGAAAATATGACATAGCAACTAATACATAACCGTGAACTAGCCAAGCGACATGAGTTTGCTATGAATGTAAGACAAGGGTGTCTTATGTCCTCCATGATCATTTTACTGGTCAGAGAGTGGGTCATGAGAAAGACCATAGGACAACCAAGGTGCATTCAGAGGACTCTCACACAGAAGATAGAGAATCTTGACTTTGCAGATAACATCAGCTTGCTATTCCACATCCATAGACATGGAAGCCAAAACAGACGATCTCCACAATTAGTAGGGCTGAAAGTCAACACTGAGAAAACTAAAACCATGAAAATCAAAACACAACAAAAACCACTTGTCAGGAACTCAGCTGGCTCTGTGTGTGGTCACCTAGAAACCCAATGAGCTCAGCTGGACCCAATAAACTATCACAAAGTGACTGTACTCCCTGATCAGACAGAAAGGCTAGCAGATCACTATTCAACCCTTGTAGAAACAGCAGGACAATGGCTGCTCAATGTGTTCCACACCCACAGCTTCACCTGACCTGCTTCCTATACCAGCCCTTGCTCCAGCCCATGCCAGCTTCTGCTCCAGACCTAGTCCCTACCATCCTCTGAATCATAGAATCATAGAATCATAAAATATCAGGGTTGGAAGGAACCTCAGGAGGTCATCTAGTCCAACCCCTGCTCAAAGCAGGACTGATCCCCAAATAAATCATCCCAGACAGGGCTTTGTCAAGCCTGACCTTAAAAACTTCTAAGGAAGGAGATTCCATCACCTCCCTAGGTAACGCATTCCAGTGTTTCACCACCCTCCTAGTGAAAAAGTTTTTCCTAATATCCAACCTAAACCTCCTCCACTGCAACTTGAGACCATTACTCCTTGTTCTCTCATCAGCTACCACTGAGAACAGTCTAGATCCATCCTCTTTGGAACCCCCTTTCAGGTAGTTGAAAGCAGCTATCAAATCCCCCCTCATTCTTCTCTTCTGCAGACTAAACATCCCCAGTTCCCTCAGCCTCTCCTCATAACTCATGTGTTCCAGTCCCCTAATCATTTTTGTTGCCCTCCGCTGGACTCTTTCCAATTTTTCCACATCCTTCTTGTAGTGTGGGGCCCAAAACTGGACACAGTACTCCAGATGAGGCCTCACCAATGTTGAATAGCAGGGAACAATCACGTCCCTCGATCTGCTGGCAATTCTCCTACCTATACATCCCAAAATGCCATTGGCCTTCTTGGCAACAAGGGCACACTGTTGACTCATATCCAGCTTCTCGTCCACTGTAACCTCTAGGTCCTTTTCTGCAGAACTGTTGCCAAGCCATTCGGTTCCCTAGTCTGTAGCAGTGAATGGGATTCTTCAGTCCTAAGTGCAGGACTCTGCACTTGTCCTTGTTGAACCTCATCAGATTTCTTTTGGCCCAATCCTCCAATTTCTCTAGGTCCCTCTGTATCCTATCCCTACCTTCCAGCGTATCTACCTCTGCTCCTAGTTTAGTGTCATCTGCAAACTTGCTGAGCGTGCAATCCACACCATCCTCCAGATCATTTATGAAGATATTGAACAAAACTGGCCCCAGGACCAACCCCTGGGGCACTCCACTTGATACCGGCTGCCAACTAGACATGGAGCCATTGATCACTACCCGTTGAGCCTGACAATCTAGCCAGCTTTCTATCCACCTTATAGTGCATTCATCCAGCCCATACTTCAAGTTGCTGGCAAGAATACTGTGGGAGACAGTGTCAAAAGCTTTGCTAAAGTCAAGGAACAACACGTCCACTGCTTTCCCTTCATCCACAGAACCAGTTATCTCGTCATAGAAGGCAATTAGGTTAGTCAGGCATGACTTGGCCTTGGTGAATCCATACTGACTGTTCCTGATCACTTTCCTCTCCTCTAAGTGCTTCAGAATTGATTCCTTGAGGACCTGCTCCATGATTTTTCCAGGGACTGAGGTGAGGCTGACTGGCCTGTAGTTCCCAGGATCCTCCTTCTTCCCTTTTTTAAAGATTGGCACTACATTAGCCTTTTTCCAGTCTCCGGGACTTCCCCTGATCGCCATGAGTTTTCAAAGATAATGGCCAATTGCTCTGCAATCACATCCACCAACTCCTTTATCACTCTCGGATGCAACTCATCTGGCCCCATGGACTTGTGCACATCCAGCTTTTCTAAATAGTCCCGAACCACTTCTTTCTCCAGAGGGATGGTCACCTCCTCCCCATGCTGTGCTGCCCAGTGCAGTAGTCTGGGAACTGACCTTGTTCGTGAAGACAGAGGCAAAAAAAACATTGAGTACATTAGCTTTTTCCACATCCTCTGTCACTAGGTTGCCTCCCTCATTCAGTAAGGGGCCCACACTTTCTTTGACTTTCTTCTTGTTCCTAACATACCTGAAGAAACCCTTCTTGTTACTCTTAACATCTCTTGCTCCCATCTCCTGGCTCCACCCATTGGCTTGTCTCCTGATCATCCCTCTGGCTCTGCCCTTTGATTCTGCTCTGACAACTTGGACAGACTATGCTTCCTACTAGTAGGTCACACCACCCACACCTCAGTGTGTGACACCGCCAGTAATACTTTCTGGGTCTGCCATACAAGAGGTCTGATATTTCAAATATCTGGCAGGACTGTAAATACAATAGATGGAACAGATGAAGACATTAAAGCCAGAATAGTAAAAGCCAGACATGCCTTAGAAACTCTAAAGCTGATCTGGAGAAACAGAAACCTTGCCCTCCAAACTTCAAATATTTAACACCATTATAAAGTCAGACTTACTAGACGGTGCTGACAGTTGAAGACTTAATGAGATCTTACTATCTAAATGGAAGGTTTTCATAAATAGTTGCCTTAGACAAATCCTCAATATCAGATTGTGTAGTCAGACAGCTTGGGCTTGACTGTAGTGTCTTTGAGTCTACTATGGGAGCCCCCGACCTGGGCAATCTTACTGTTCCCCATTGGAGTTCAGGTCACTTCCAGGGTCTTTTCAGAGTCAACTTGTAGTCTCCTTTCTCTAGCCCCTGCCAACAATTCCCAGGACCCACCATAGGTCACTGAATGGAAACAGCCCTTCAGGGCCTTTTTCTGAGATCAAGCTTGTAGTGTCAATCTGCCTGAAATGGGGTGGTTGAAAGAAAGGGTTAGTAACTGCCTTAGGCTAAACTCCCTTTGCTACTAGAGCTCAGTAGCAGTCCCTGGCAGCCTCTCTGCTCCTGGGAAAACTCCCCCTCTCCTATTCTGTGGCTAGTCTCACCCCTTTATACTCCACTTCTCCAGGTGGAGCATATATTGCAGGTGTGCCTGCATGGTACTTGCCTGCAAGAATGCTAATAAGATTTTCCACCAGTGGGGTGGGGATCTGTCCCATCATAGACAGCTGAAAAAAGATCACAAATGCAGAACTCTGGAGGAGGACAAAGCAGAAACCAATGGGACAGGAAATGGTTCTTCTAGCATTTGCATTGCTCACCGAGCCACCCAACAACAACTTAATCAGCAGAATAAATGGCCTGAAGGCCACCATGAACTCCAGTTAGTTGACACTCATGAACAACAGGAGCCATTGACTGATGGAGACCACATTGACAAAGTGGATCATTGTGAAGACCCCATGTGCGTATTCCTTGCCCAGTTGGAAACCAAAGGTTTTGGCAAAATCCAAAGGTGATGTAGCAGGTTAAATCCCAGGGGCTGAATGGTTGGATCAGCAACTAGGATACCATTCCAAACATCTTTAGTTGACCCTCATCACACCATAAACAAGTTAGATGTACTTTAGAAAGGGATCATAGTTGATCACACAAGCTAAATATGAGTCAACAGTCTAACACTGTTGCAAAAAAAGAGAAACTATCATCTGGGATGTATTAGTAGAAGTGTTGTAAGCAAGACACAAGATGTAATTCTTCTGCTCTACTCTGATTAGGCCTCAACTGGAGTACTGTGTCCAGTTCTGGATGCTACATTTCAGAAAAAATGTGGTCAAATTGAAGAAATTCCATCGGAGAGTAACAAAAATTATTAAAGGTCTATAAAACATGATCTGTGAGGGAAAAGATTGAAAAAAAAAATGGGTTTGTTTTGTCTGTAGAAGAGAAGGTTGAGGCTGGACATGTTAACAGTTTCCAAAGTACATAAAAGGTTGTTACAAGGAAGAGGGAAAAAATTGTTCTTGTTAGCCTCGGAGGATAGGACAAGAAGCGATGGGCTTAAATTGCAGCAAGGGCAGTTTAGTTTGGACATTAGGAAAAAATTCCTAACTGTCATAGTAGGTAAGCACAGGAATAAATTGCCTAGGGAGGTTGTGGAATCTCCGTCATTGGAAATTTTTCAGAGCAAGCTAGACAAACAGCTGTCAGGGTTGGTCTAGATAATACTTAGTCCTGCCTTGAGTTCAGGGGACTGGAATAGAAGATCTCTCAAGGTCTCTTCCAGTTCTGTGATTCTATATAGGGTTGCTGCTGAAAGTTTTCGATCTGGCAGCTGAGACCACAATGGATGATTCAACCTAATTTGTGCTCTGGATGACAGATGATATCTGTGTACAGTGGGAGAACTGGATTGGCATGTAGCTTTTCCAACTGTCTGGCTGTAGAGTTTCTGCAACAAATGTGTCGAGGAACTATGTTGCTCAGAATTGGTAGCCACGGAACAGGAATGGGGTGTAGGATGCTTGTGATGTTGCACATGGTCAAGTTCAGTTGGACATTGACCAATTTAATGTGAGCGAAACGACACCACACAAGGCCACAGTATTCTCCTGGGGAATAACACAGCACCATAGCTGATGTATCTGTGTGCCAGAGCCTGATGTCGAATTGGCTAATTTGTTGATTAGATTAGTCCTAGTCCTGACTTTGGCAGCAGTCTTTTTTAGATTGTTGCAGTAAATCAAAGAGCAGTTCAGTGTGACACCAAGGTAGAGAGATTTTGCCTCATGTTTCAGTCAGTCATACTTTCCCTAGTATTCTGGGTGGGCACTAGAGCCAGTTTTATTGTTCAAGAAGGATATTAAACCTGGCCCTTATTGCCACCATTAGCCTCCTGCCAGAAGGTTTCCACGTTCGTAAAATGTTAGTGGGGGAAAGTTCCACTATCTCTTTGAAGTGATAAGCACGCATATGGTTGAAATAATCCAGTCTGCTTAAAGACTTGGTGCATAATACAGTGACGTGAATTAAAATGGAGTAACTAAATCTTGATATTTTATGCAGCCATATAAAGACTAATTCAAAAGGTTCTAGTTCAAAATTAAGTAACTCACATCCCCTTTGTCAAAGAGGACAAGTAGTCAAATATTCAGTTTAATTTTTAGGTGTGACCTATTGATGTAACCTGTTTCTTTTCAGCATCCTTGGGCCAGATCATCATCTGGTGTAATTTGTTGTAGTTCAGTTGACCTCCTGTGAACTATGACAATTTGTGGACTCACTGGCATGGCAGAGCCCAAGTTTACCGACCTCCTTTTCACGCAGGTCCATTTCTGTAGATCTCATTAGTTGATGTGTGATGTTTGTAATATTTTAATATATGTGTGTGAGTTTAAATGCAGCCAAAGGTAGTCAGAGGCACATTAATAAAGTATTTATATGGCATATTATAAGCTGGAAAATAAATACATTCATAGTCATTCAAGGTGCCTATCAGTTCCTCTCTTCCAAGCTATGTATACAAGTTCATTCATTGTTAAATTAACAATAAACACTGTTTAAAAATTAAGTAGTTGTGATAGAATAACCAGTACCAAGGGACACAAAGTATTCCAGAAGAGAGGGATGTTATTTGCAACCATAGTGATAAACTACAATTATGCTAATTTCTCACTCTATAAAGCATGACAGTGTGCCTTTAAAAATCCCTTTTTAATGCATTTATAATTAAATGTGCAAACAACAGGATGCAAGTTTCTGTACTTAGATGAAATAATGTGATTGACTGTAAATATATAGACCAGAACATTGCGTAGTTTTAATTGGTCCAACATCACTTAGTGTACCATATGGATTTGTATACATTAATATATGTAAAACACACCAATCTCAACTTTGTCCTTTAGGTTGTGTGACAGACCCAGACTAGTGGGGTACAGGAGTCTGGTCTTATTGGGATCCAGGAAGTGGGCGGGCAAAGCTTGCCCACTGCTAAAGGATCCCCCCCCCAGCCTAAGGGGGAGATCCACAGGAGCTGGGAAGCCAAATAATTACAGGGGATAACTCATGAAAAATAGGGACGGGAGTGCGGTCAAAGGGTCAAATGAAGGGAACCGGACGGGGACACCGAGCAGAGAACCCCAGACAGCGTCCACCACTTCTCAAAGGCGTCAAGGGAGTCGGTGGACGCTGCCCCGAGGAACTCTGCCTGGAGGCGTGAACGGACAGAGGATTGGAAATAGGCCACACAGTCACAGGAGACTCCATCGGCCAACCTCCTCACCCTGGTTTTATAGATGGCCACTTTAGCCAGGGCCAGGAGGAGGTTGACCAGGAGGTCCCACGACTTAGTGGGGCCACGGACAGGAAGTGCGTAGATAAGAAGGTGAGGAGAAAAGTGCAACCAAAACCTTAACAAAAAATATTGGTGAGGAGCCGGAATAGGGGCTGCAACCTGGCGCACTCCAGATAGACGTGCGCCAGGGTTTCCCTCATGCCGCAAAAGGGGCAGGTGTCCGGGATTGGGGTGAACCGCGCCAAGTACACGCCCGTGCTCACGGCCTCGTGAAGGAGCCGCCAACTGATATCCCCGGCGGGCCTCGGGACTAAGGTGGAATAGAGGCTGGCCCACCGGGGCTCCTCACCCTCTAGAGGTGGGAGGAGGTCCTGCCACTTTGTGTCAGGGCGGGACGCGAGGGTGAGAACATGAAGGGTGTGGAGCACGAGCATGTAGAGATGTTGTTTTGGCACGGTCTGGAACCAGACCGGCTGCAGCTCGCGCAGCCGGTTCACGGAGAAGGGGCGGGGGTCGGTCGGGTCCACAGGGCAGGGGCCCGATGAAAAGGTCCGGAGGGCCTGGGGTGGAGGGTGGGCGGGGCGCGCCCTCTCGCAGGACCCGGTTGAGGTAAACCCGAGCAGCGGGCGGCAAAGCGGCCCTCACCTCC
The DNA here is from genome assembly GCF_015237465.2 of Chelonia mydas. Taxonomy (NCBI): domain Eukaryota; kingdom Metazoa; phylum Chordata; order Testudines; family Cheloniidae; genus Chelonia; species Chelonia mydas. Next base: position 26,285,209 of record NC_057851.1, on the reverse strand, counting down.
TGAAGTACGTGCAGGGCAGTACGAGGTCTGGAGAGCCCCATGTGCTGAGCGAGCATCAGGGGATCCAGCCAGTCTCCCTGGTCGTAGTCCAGGAGGTCTCCGACTTTGGTGACTTCTGCCAGGACCAACCTCTGGCGCACCCAGGGGGACTCCGCCGCCTGCACATGGAGCTGGGGGTTGTGTAGCAGGGGCTCCATGAGGAGATCTTCCCCCACGGAGGCCGCCACGGACCTGGTCGCTGCAAACAGTTTCCAGGTCCGGAGGAGGTCCTGATAGAAGACCGGCAGCCCGGAGAGGTCTCGCGGAAGACCCCTCAGATGGATATAAAGGAGCTGCCGGTCATATCGGAGCCCTCGGAGGCGGCGCAGGAAGGCGTGTGCCAATATGATCCATGCCGGACTACCTGAACCATAAAGGAGCCTCTGCAGGGCCTGGAGGCGGAAGACATGGACCTGAGTGCGGAGACACTTCAGGCCCTGCCCTCCCTCCTCCAGGGGCAGATGGAGAACCCCTGCAGAGACCCAGTGCAGTCCTGACCAGAAGAACTCCAGAATCAATTTCCGGAGGTTGGCCAGGAAATCCGGGGCTGGAACCAGGGTGTTGAGCCGGTACCAGAGCATGGACAGGACTAGTTGATTGAGCACCAGTGCCCGCCCTCGAAAGGACAGACACCGGAGCAGTCCTGTCCATCTCCGGAGCCGCTCTACCACCCTGCCCTCTAAACCTTGCCAGTTCTCCGGCGGAGACAGATGCGTGGCAGAAAGGTAAACGCCGAGATAGAGCAGCGGACCCGCGCTCCACCGGATGGCTTGAAGCGTGGGTGGGAGGGAGCTTGCCTGCCGCCAGTCCCCTACCACCAAGCCAGAGCTCTTGACCCAGTTGACCTGGGCTGAGGAGGCTGCCGAGTACACAGCCAGCCAAGTCGCCTGGGTCCTGGACCACGAGGAGTACATTGTCGGCGTATGCCGACAGGACCAGCCGCAGCTCCGGCTCCCGTAGCGCCAACCCCGTCAACCTCCTGCGGAGGAGACAGAGGAAGGGCTCGATCGCCAGAGCGTACAGCTGGCCTGAGAGGGGGCACCCCTGCCGTACTCCTCGCCCGAAGCTGACCGGTTCGGTCAGGGTCCAGTTGAGCCTGACCAGACACTCTGCAGAGGCGTACAGCACCTGGAGAAAACCCACGAACTGGGGTCCCAAGCCAAACGCTCGCAGAGTGCCCAGGAGATACCCGTGATCCACCCTGTCGAACGCCTTCTCCTGATCCAGGGACAGGAGGGCGAATGACAGACTGTCCCTACACCCGAGTTCCAAAAGGTCCCGGACCAGATATAGGTTGTCGAAGATGGTACGGCCCAGGATGGTGTAGGTCTGGTCTGGGTGGATCACGTCCGCCAGCACGGACCCTAGCCGCAGCGAGATGGCTTTCGCTACGACCTTGTAGTCCGTGCTGAGGAGCGAGACGGGACGCCAATTTCGTAAGTCGCGGAGATCCCCTTTCTTTGGCAATAAGGCGAGCACAGCTTGCCTGCACGAAAGAGGGAGGACACCGCTCTGCAAAGACTCGGCCCAGACGGTAACTAAGTCTGGGCCGAGGACGTCCCAGAACTCGCAGTAGAACTCCACGGTCAGCCCATCCATGCCCGGAGATTTATCGGTGGGCATGCGGGGGAGGGCTTACGAGAACTCGGCCAGAGTGAGAGGCAGCTCTAGCCGGTCTCGGTCGCCTGCGCTGACCATCGGGAGTTCGTCCCAAAGCACTCTGCAAGCGTTAGGATCGGTTGGATCCGGGGAGAAAAGGCCTGCGTAGAAGGCCCTGGCCCTCCCGCACATCTCCACCGGATCCGTGAGGGGGGTGCCGTCCTCTGTGAGGAGGCAGGTGATGTGCTTCTTGGCCCCCCTCTTTTTCTCCAGGGCGTAGAAGAAGCGGGAGCCGCGATCCATCTCCCGAAGGAGGCGGATGCGGGATCGAACAAAAGCACCCCGGGCCCGATGGTCCTCGAGGGCCCGGAGCTCCTCCCACTTCTCCCGGCACGCTCCGCAGAGGGATGGATCCTCAGGGCTGGCGACCAGACGCCTCTCCAGCTCTAAGACCTCCCGTTCCAACTGCCCTATCGCCGCATCCCTCCGTCGGCTAGAGCCCTGGGTGTAGTCACGGCAGAAGAGCCGGGCGCGCACCTTCCCTAGGTCCCATCGCCGCCGCGCCGAGGGAAAGGCATGCCGCTGTCCTCGCCAGGCCAACCAGAACTCCAGGAAGGTCGCCACGAAGCCCACGTCCTCCAACAAGCTGTTATTAAAATGCCAATAGGCCGGCCCCGGCCTCTCTGCACAGAGAGAGACCATCACGGTGGCCAGGTGATGATCGGAGAATGGGATCGGCCGGATGCTGGAGGAGTGAGCCTGTGAAAGATGGAAACGTGATAAATAGATGCGGTCCAACCAGGAGTAGCACGACCGACGGGCCTCCACCCGGACAAAGGTGAACGTCGAGGCGTCGTCCGGGTGGTGGTCGCGCCAGACGTCCACCAGGGAGTGATGGTCGACTATCTCCCGGAGGACGTCCGCGGCGGCCGGGCACTGCTCGGTCCCGCTCCTCGAGGGTTGTATTGAAGTCCCCGCCCAGGACCAGGCACTCTTGAGGATCCAAAGTGCTGAGGAAGGCGGACGCCTGCTGAAAGAAACGTAGCCGCTTCGGGACCGATGTCGGGGCATAGATGTTGACAAGATTGACCACGAGCCCCTCCAAACGGACCCGGAGGTGCAGCAGGAGGCCCGGCACAGCCTCGGCGACCCCCAGCACCTCGGGCCGTAGGTTGGGGGAGAACAGGGTCGCCACTCCAGCCGTACAAACTGTGAGATGGCTAAAGTAGACCCTGTCCCCCCATTCCAGCCGCCAGCTAGCTTCGACGGCCTGATCCGTATGGGTCTCCTGCAGGAAAATCACAGAGTACCCCCCCTCCCGAAGGAAGGAGAGCACCTGGCACCTGCGGAGACCCATCCTACAGCCCTGGGTGTTTAACGTGACGATGGTAAGAGGAGGGCTGGGGGGGATCCTCACCGGCAGGGACGCTCGCGGTTCCCAACGGGCCGCGCAACAATCTGTGACCTACCCCGTAGGTAATTAGGGAATCACGGAAGAGGCGGACCCGCTGGTAAATCATGGCAGCCTGCTTCCCGGTCCTTTTACCCTCCCCCATGAGGGCCCTCGCGGCCCGGAGGATGAGATGGAAATCCCCCCATCGCTGCAGGGCGAGCTGCACCTTATTACGGGAGCCCCGGACGTCCTCAAGGAACTCCCGCAGCTCCTCCCGCAGCGTATCGGGGGGCCGGGGCCACTAGCCCCTAGCTGTCCTCCGGAGGGACTGCTGACAGCCCCGTGGCCCACCGAAACGGGCAGGCAAGGGGCAGACCCCCCGACGTGGCGCCCGATGGGCTGGCGCCACGCAGCCCCCCTCAAACCCTGGCTCGAGTCGGGGCGGTGGAGGGAAAGTAGCAGCCCCTAGTGAGTCGGGACTGGGGAATACAGAAGCTGCTCCCTGGGAGCCATCCTCTAGGAGCGAGGAGATGACGGCCCCAGGGGCGGCAGTGACAGCACGGGGGGTGGGGGGGATCAGGGGTGGGGTTGACATCAGGGGCAGGGCGGGGATTCAGAGCAAGGGCAAGGCAGGGATTGGGTGCAGAGCCAGGGAGAGGGGCAAAGGTAGGATCCTGGGCCCCAGGAGCCAAACCGTTGGAAAATGGCCCCTCTCGATCAGGCTCTGGGATGTGGGGGTGGGGCAGGGGGCCCTCCATGATGCTGGGCTCTGGCACCGCGGCCGGCATAGTAGCCACAGCACCGTCAGTGGGGTCCCCGCCCGGGAAGGAGGTCAGTTGCCCCACGCCCTCGAGGGGCAACTTGTGGGGCTCGGGTCCCAGCCGCAGTGCACCAGCGGTCACCTCGGTGGACTTGGTGGCTAACAGCGGGGTGCCACCCACGGCCAGGCAGATGGAGGAGCCCTGGGAACCCTCAGAGGCAGGAGCAAAGGTAGCGGTTACGGGAAGGGGACATGGGGAAGACGGGGCCAGGGTGAGGTCGCTCAGATCGAGGCCCGCTAGCAGAGGGTCATCCTCCCCCTGGGTGACTGGGGTCAGACCCAGGGCCTCGATCTCCTCTTATATGGAGGGGAGCTCTCCTTCCACCACCCCGGAGGTCTCCCCGCTAGTGCCCGGAGCGACACTCGACCCGAGGTTCAGAGGGGTTGGGGATGGTAACGGGGCAGGTGGGGCTCCATCGGGGTCCTTCGAGGGAAGGGACTCTAAGGGAGAGATGGCACTGCCCTCTCGTGCTGCCACATTTTCCCCAGCCGGCACCAGGGGATGGTGTGCACCCGCGGGCAAGGCAGAGGGCTCGGCATCGGCGCCCGCCCTTCTGGTCTTCCGGGGGGCTTCCGCATCGGTAGAAAGGGGCAGAGCTTGAGCCTTCCGCTTGCCCTGCTTCCCCTGGACTAGGGCCCAGCCCTCCATGGCATCATCGGGGGGCTGGCTAACAGGGGTCGGGTCAGGGGGCAGGGACAATGGGGCAGGGACCGTGGGAGGCAGCGGTGGGGCGGAATAAGGGAGGGAAGAGTCCCCCTGGGGCGGGCCCTCTCCCACGCTTGGCGGTATCCCTGCCGCACCCTCCTCTGGGGGCCCCGCCGAATTGCAGGCAGCAGAGGTGGGGCCCTCCCACTCGTCTGGGCGTGCTGGGGGGAGCGCCCCTTGGGCCCGAGCGGGAGAAGTGATGGACTGGGTGGGAGGAGGGGCGGCTTTGGGCGCCGGGCAGCCAGGGGCGCTGGCGGTGATTGGGCCAGCGCCCTGCCGGGGCTCGGGGGTCCCGGATGCCTCTCCTTGCTGGGCCAAGGGGCAGTCCCTCCGGACGTGCCCCATCGCCCGGCAGAGGTAGCACCGGGCCTCCCCTGTGGAATAATGCACCCGGTAGTGGGCCCCCTGGTAGGGGATCAAAAAGGACCCCTCAAGCGCCTCTCTGTCACGCGCCGCCGGCAGCAGTTGCAGCTGCACTTGCCGGCGGAACGGGAGGATGTGATGGAGGGCGGGGGCCTTGCAGCCCAAGCGGAGAGGGCTTAAAACCGAGATGGGCTTCCCCAGGGTAGAGAGGGCAGGTAACAGGGCGGCATTAGGAAGGAAGGGAGGGACGGAAGTCAGAACCAGGCGGATGCCCAGGTCGTCCAGCGGCTCGAGGGGGACGAACACGCCCCCCACCGCCAGGCCCTTCTCCACTGCCTCCTGGGCGGTGGCCTCTGATGCCAGGAAGAAGACCACCTTCCCGTACATTTTGGAGGCCGCCACAACGGCCGTGGGCCCCACCGCCCTCGCCAACGCCTGCACGTAGGTCTCCACGTGGGGCGAGGCGGGCACCAGGAGGCAACGGACGCCGTGCTTCCTGGTCATGGTGGGAAAGGGGGCCCGGCAGCAATAGCTGGTAGTGGAGGCGGCGGGCGGGAGAGATGACGTAACGGTAGGCGGGGGGGGTGCCGCCACCTGGGCGTAGGCCCTGGGGGCTGGGGGAGGGACACCCGCAGAGCTGGTGGAAGGAGCAGCGGGGTGGGAGGCCGCGGCCAGTGGCGGGGCCGTGGCAGTGAGGGCAGCCCCTGCCATGGAGGGCCTGGACTTTTTGGCAGGGCCCTTCCCGCCGGCTGGAGGGGCTCCCCCAGAATCTAAGGGGGGGAGGGACGTGGCAGCAACAGAGGTCACCCCGGTGCCCGCTGCTGCCAGCGCCCCGGTGGGGGCGGTGACAGATGGTTTGGCAGCTGCAGCTGAGGTAGAGGCTCGGGGGGGGGGGGGTGACGGAGGGGCAGGCGGGGGAGGGGTATCTGGGGCTGCTGGAGGGGCCCCACCCATCGTATCCCCCGCCATAATGATCAGGGAGGGAGGGAAGGACACCAGAAAGAGAAGGGGAAAGGGGAGGCAGGTCAACCACTCCTCCCCGCTAGGCTGCAGGCAGGGGGGAGGTTGCCAAAGGGGATGGGCTGGAAGGGGGGGTTTTCAAGGGCTTGTGGGGGACAGTCACCAACTCGGAGTAGAAAACCGGCTCCTCTAGCTGCACTAGGGGAGGGGGGTCATGACAACATTTGGGGAGTGCAGTGAGATCGGGGCAAAATCAAATGGGGGAAGGGCACAAGCGGGAGGGGACATGGGTGCACTGAATAAGGGGCCAATCGGGGTAGGGCTAATCACATAGGGAAGGGGGGAGAACCATGCTGGAAGCAGGACAGGGAACCTAGGGGCTGACTTCAGAGGCAAGGGCGGGACAAACAAGCAAGGGCTGCAGAGGGAGAGGGGCAGGGCAGGCAAACAAACTGAAGTCAGGGAGGTGCTGGGGTAAAGGGGAGGGCAGAAAGGCTGCTAGGGGAAAATGGGGCAGGGAGCCAGGGACAAAGCTGGGGACTGTTGAAGGGGGTCAGTCCAGGATGGGGCGGGGGACACGTGCGCCCACGTGCGCTTGCAAAAGGAAAAAGTCAGTGAGGGCTGGCTGCTGCTGCAGGCCCCAAAGGTGGTGAAAAGGGGCAGCAGGCCAAGCAAGCAGCAGAATCCCAGAAGCAGGAGCTTGAGGCAGATGGTGAGTGTCCACTGGGGGTGGTGGAGGGGGCAGCACCGACAGTGGTGGTGGTGGTTGGGGGGGGGGGGGCCGGGACACTGATAGACTAGGGGGCAGGCTCCACACCACACCCCCTGCATCCCCACAAACACAGTCAAAACCCCCACCACAAGAGCACAGTCCAAAGGTTACTCAGCTTACTGGCCCCCTCCACAGTGGTCTCCAGAGCCCTTGTACACTCCCCCAGCAGCAGATGGCCTCGTCCCCTCCTCCTTCGGGGTCCGGCAGCTCTCAGGCAGCAGCAGCAGCCTGGTGGCCAGGCAGGCAGAGAGGACCCCTCACAGGTGGTGTTGATGGTGGTGGTGGTATCCACAGCAGCGGTAGCGGCAATGGCTGGGGTAGGGGTCCCTCACTCCCCCCCCTCTGGGGAGCAGGCCAGCAGCCCCCTCCGCCCTCAAGGGGCTGTAGTTGGAACAGAAGCAACAGCACCCAAGGGTGGGGGGGGTCCAGCAGCTGGCCAGCAACCATGTAGGGGAGATGGCATCCGGCCCAGCCAGGGGAGCAGCTGGAGCAGGGCAGTGGTGACAGCAGCAAGGGCCCAAGCCCCGCAGCAGCAGGAGCAGCAGTCTCCCTCCTCCCTCCAGACTAGTGGGGTACAGGAGTCAGGTAGAATGCAGATACACTGGTCCCTGGATGAACAGACTTTTGTTCCCTGAGTGACCAGAACAGGAGCTACCCTAGAGCAATCAGGAACCTGCTAGAACCAATTAAGACAGGCAAGCTAATTAAGACACCTGGAGCCAATTAAGAACATACTAGAATCAATTATGGCAGGCAGACTAATCAGGACACCTGGTTTAAAAAAAGGACCTCCCAGCAGTTAGTGGAGTGTGTGCAAGGAGTGAGAAGGCATGCTGCTGGAGGACTGAGGAATACAAGTATGAGCAGGCTTCAGGAGGAAGATCCTGTGGTGAGGCTAAAGATGGTGCTGTGGGGGAAGGCCATGGGGAAGTAGCCCAGAGAATTGTAGCTGTAGCTGTAACAGGAGATGTAGACAACTGCTATCCACAGGGCCCTGGGCTGGAATCTGGTGTAGAGGGCTGGCCTGGGTTCTGCCAACTCCTGATCGGACACAGGAGGAGTTGACCTGGTCTGTGAGCAACACCAGAAGGGAAGGTCTAATTTGGAAAGGGATCTGGCTTGTCCCTGACCCAGTACATGGGGCAACAGAGACTGTGGAGATTGTTCTCCATTTCCCCTATGCTGGCCAGTGATGAGGTTAGCTGAGTGTATGACAGGTTTGAGCCTCTAGCAGAAGTAGTCAAACTGAGGGCTGCTGTGAACCTCTGAGGTGAGCAAATCCACCAAAAAAGTGAAGGACCCACCAAGGTAGAGGAGGAACTTTGTCACAGTTGCCATTTTGTAACCCTTACACAGGTTAATAAAGGCTATTGGATAATAAAGGCTCTTGCTGTTCAGCCAATTGGAATGACACATAAGCTAGCCTGGGTCCAGTTCCTATTGGTAGTTATGGATGTTCCACACCTCTCAGTGGGTCTGATCCAGAGCCCATTGAAGTCAGTGAGTGTCTACAATGGGTTTTGGATTAGACCCAATAAATGCTCACAAACTTACAGAATTGGGATCTAAGTGAAGTGACTACATGTCTAAATGAGAACAAAATGTTTGAAACAAGCCTCCAGAGGTAAACTTCTCTTATTTTGCACTCAATGTTCAAAAGTTGTGTGTGTTAGGAAAAAAATAATTTAATGTAAGAATTAAATCTGCCTCAAGCTCTCCAGCTGTTTTACTTGTCAGATAGGTACTTATCCATATGCAGCATATTTTACTGAAATTGACAGCACTGAAGGGTTAATAGAATTTACTCAGTTGTCCAAATTGTCTGGTATATTTGGAACAGAGGAATTTGTTCCCTGTCAGTCATGCACCTTTTCTCTTTACAACTATTTTCTTAAAAATCATAGGATGAAATCCCTTTAATTTTAACCCTATCTGTAATAACACCTTGTTCAAGGTGCAGAGCACCTTGAGCTCCCTTTGAACCTCATCAGAGGCAATTAGCACCTTGCTGGATCTGTATATGTGACTGTATATGGTTACATGTGCATTGTTGTACCATTAACCCCCTATTGCCCACATTGGAAGACTTGAAATACATTTCTGAAGGACAGTGTAGTGCAGGAAAGCTAGGACATGTGCGAGGTGTGGGTATGTACACGCCTCTGCTGGTGCATGCCCCGTACCCATTCTACAGTGCAGTGTGGGAAGGAGCAAGGGGCACATACCTGGTCATGGGTATTGATAATCCTCCAGTCCCATTCCCACAATGCACTGATCTCTTTTGCTTCCTGACCCTTAAGATCCCCCACTCCATGCCAGCCTTGTGTATAGCTGTAAAAACCTGCCCTAGAAACTTATGATCAGTTCTTCTGTGAGCTGTATTGATTAACGCCAGCAATCATGGATCATGTTCCAAGAGTTGCTGCCTGGCCTAAATAATACACCCAGGTGCTGATCAATGTGTGGTCAGAGTACACTGTTGTCCATGACTTCGCCCATGTTGTCAGGAACCTACACCTGTACCAGGAGATTTCATGCAGGCTGAAGGAGGTGAGCATTCACCAGACTCTGCCCCAGTACCTGGAGCACATGAACCAGAGTAGGAACCAGAATCTGAAGCTGGTAAGTTACAATACACCCCCCACACATTCCCTGGAAATCTCCCCTCTTGCTCCAGTAATACTAAACTAAGTAATTGCTAAACTTGCCCCTGCTCCACTTTGACTTGTTCCTGAGCAAGGCATGGTTGTAAATTAGTGATTTTATTGAAATCCCATGAACCACAACAAAGCATTTAGCTGAAGATATAATGGATTATTAATGAGCATTCACTGAGCCCCTGTGTCTATGCATTTCTTGGCCCGTACTCTGAACAGCAGTAATCTCTGGGTCATGCAGAATAGGGATTAAGGGGGGGAAGCTGGGAGAGCCCTGGTGTGGAAAGAACAATTTTATGACACTTATGGTTGCTCCAAGACCCAAAACTACCTCTCCATCCTTCTTTCACCTTGAAAATGGGAGCCATGCATAAAGGGGGTGGTTGGTGACTTGTGTGCAGGCCTGCCTAGTCTGGAAAGGGAAATGGAATCATTTGGTTGTCTGAGGAAAGTCAGGGCACTCCATGTTCTCTGACTATTGCAAAGGTATACTACTCTTCCCAATCTCCAGTGTCTGCCCTCTTTCTGTGCTGAGCCACTCTGCAAGAGCTGGGAGAGGTGGGGATGGTGAAACACTCACTCTGGCACTTCCACAAACACAATGCCATGTCCCTTGGCAGTGGAGAAGCTACCTGCTTCCTGTGTTACTCCAAAAGTTCAGGGAAGAAAATACACTTGTGATGTGACTCTGTTTCCCTGTCATTTTCAATACTGTTTTCTGGATATAGGGGCTGGAGTTTCTGGCAATGTCAGGTGGAGAGAGTTGGGGCTGGATGGATGTGTGACATTCTACCTCTTGGGGGGAGTGTCCTGTAATCCCCATATTCCTCATCTGTATATAATTGTGATATTACATATAAAGCAGGCCATGTGAGATATCAGAGGAAATGTTATGATCTGCTGAAAGTCATTTTTCTATCCATATATGTATATCTTTAATGCATATGAAGTCATGACAATTGTGTTGTATGGTTGTCACTAAAACTATGCTATAAATTGGTAAATCAGCCAGATATTAGCCCTCCAGAGACAACAGCAAGGAAAGTAACCAACCCCCAGGCGGAGTGTCAAACAACCCATTAACAGTCATTACCCAGCAAGGGAGCTACAATTCAATGACTCACCTGCATGAGGCCACATCAGGGGAATTGCTCAACCTTGCCTGGAGACTCAGCAATGCCTCCCAGACATGCCTGAACTTGTGCTCTCTAAGCACATGGTACTGAAGGTATAAAACAGAACACAGGGGCTCCATGCTTGGCCTTTCTCCTGCCCTCACCTATGCTGCAAGCAACAAGGACACTCAGAAGATTCCAACAGAGGAGACTGGCTCAGGTTTAAGGGACAAACATGTATATTAAGGACTGAAATATCCCGTGGGTGAGAAACTGCTTAATCTAGATGCTGCCCAGTCTAATGGGGCTGAGAGTTTTAGACTGTATGCTTATATTTTATTTTATTTTATTTTGGTAACTAACTCTGACCATTTGCCTATCACTTGTAACCTCTTAAAATCTATCTTTTGAAGTCAATAAATTTGTTTAACTGTTTATCTTTACCAGAGAATTTTCCTGAAGTGTTTGGTAATCTGCTCAGGTTTGCAAAGGCTGGTGTATATCCACTTTCCATTGATGAAGTGGTGAACCAATTAATACATTTGCACTGCTCATCTTGAGCAGTGTAAGATGGTATATTCCTGAGGTACAGTGCTGGGAGCTGGGAGGATCTGGCTCTGGTGCCTTTCTCTGTTTGATTCATGAAGGGCTTGGGGAACATTCATGCAATCTAGCTGGGTGTGGGTCTCCACATGCGGTTGTGCTGAGTGATAGCAACTGGAGAGGTTTGCTGCTGGTCACCAGCAAGGCACTGTGAGAGAGAGCCCAGGCTGGAGAGAGTTAAGAGGGCACAGCAGTCCCATGGTCCCAAGATGCATCCCGGGGAATCCATCACAGGATGTTTCCTGGGGCTCTTTGTTCCTCTTCCCCTCAGCTTCATAGCTGAGAATAATCAATTTCCTTTCAGATTGCCTCCCAGTCCTGTAGGCATAATTCTGCAAATTTTTGGTATAGGAGAAATTTAAGTTAGTTCTTCAGGATTAAAGGCAGGGAAAATGTGCTTCCTCCATCTTCATAGCTCACCAAGCCCCTCCATTCAGCAATATGTAGAGGCTGGTCATAAGCACAAACATCTCTCTAGCACAGGCGGCTGGGTGTGTACCACAGGACTGGAAAGCCACTTCTTTTCCATTTCAGTACCTTGAACACTATTTTATTCCCAAGTGATGGTCAGCCTTTACAGAAGAAATAGTTAACTCAAAACATAACCACTGAAAGGAACCAAACCCAACTCCAACCAGCTCCCTGAGGCACTGTAAACAGTGCAACATTTTAATAATATTACTGCAGGTATCTTACCATTTTGACCCTTGCTCCTGGGCTGCAAAAAACAGTCTGAAGGAAAGAGGCTTTAACAGTAGCATTCCTGGGATGCTAAAGAAGTATCATTATTGTGGTCTTCGGTAAGTTATTTTATGGGGGAGAGAGAGGGATTCCTTAGGTTCCTTCAAAGATTAAATTAAATGTAATACTAGACTTGTATTTGACTTACCAGGGCATTCTGATGTCAACAGGGAACTCATTCCACTGGGAGGGCAGAAGCAGCCCCACAGAGATAGCAGAGGCAGATGGAGAAGGACCCTGGAGGACTTGCACATTAGGATTGAAGGAGTCAGGAGCAGATCGAGTTCCTTAGGGCAAGGGAGGATCAGCCTCCTAGGCAGAGGAGGCATTGATGAACTAGGATTGGATCTATGCCCAGAGGGAATAGGACCATGCGTGCAGTCCCTGGTACAACTGATGGGGGTAGAATCATAGAATATCAGGGTTGGAAGGGACCTCAGGAGGTCATCTAGTCCAACCCCCTGCTCAAAGCAGGACCAATCCCCAAATAAATCATCCCAGCCAGGGCTTTGTCAAGCCTGACCTTAAAAATATCTAAGGAAGGAGATTCCACCACCTCCCTAGGTGATGCATTCCAGTGTTTCACCACCCTCCTAGTGAAAGTTTTTCCTAATATCCAACCTAAACCTCCCCCACTGCAACTTGAGACCATTACTCCTTGTTCTGTCATCTGCTACCACTGAGAACAGTCTAGAGCCATCCTCTTTGGAACCCCCTTTCAGGTAGTTGAAAGCAGCTATCAAATCCCCCCTCATTCTTCTCTTCCATAGACTAAACAATCCCAGTCCCCTCAGCCTCTCCTCATAACTCATGTGTTCCAATCCCCTAATCAGTTTTGTTGCCCTCCGCTGGACTCTTTCCAATTTTTCCACATCGTTTTTGTAGTCCAAAACTGGACACAATACTCCAGATGAGGCCTCACCAATGTCGAATAGAGGGGAACGATCACGTCCCTCGATCTGCTGGCAATGCCCCTACATATACATCCCAAAATGCCATTGCCCTTCTTGGCAACAAGGGCACACTGTTGACTCAGATCCAGCTTCTCGTCCATTTTAACACCTTTGGGGTGCTTCTAGCTTACTGCAGTAAGTATTTCTGTATTAATAAAAGGCATTTTGTGTTTGAACTGCTTGTATCAATCACTTATCACACAGAAATGCCATGTCCTTGGGTAATTCCTGAAACCGCTCTAGTATAATGAAACCCTTGTAAGGGTGTCACAATGGGTTTTGGAAACCCCATTCTCTGAAATCCCACTATTATTTCAGGGACTTCAGTTATGGGAGCCACATGTGGGTAGATTATAGCATTGATAGTCTGGCAAACCAATAAAACCCCGACAGTTGACTTCCCAACACCAAACTGACTTGCAAGTGACCAGTAGCTGTCAGGTGTTGCCAGCTTCCATAGGGCATCAGTCACACACTTCTGTACTGTAATTGGTTTCTGAAAATGAGTTGTCTGGTGCTGGATGGGTGATGCAAGCGGCTCATACAACTCCATGAATTTCTACTTCCTCATTCAGAAGTTCTGCAGCCATTGATTGTTATCCCAGGTTTCCAAGATAATGTGGTCCCACCACACCATGTTGGTTATCCAGGACCAGAAGCAGCAGTCCATTCATGGGCATTCCATTGTGATCCTGGCATTCAACACATCTGTTCCATGTGTATTTTCATCCACCCAGTGCATTTTCATGCACCCCCTTGATCAGCTGTCTTCAGCATGTCAATTTTTTCTGTATCCATTATGTCCAGGGTTGAGTACTGCACCACATGAACATTTGCCCTGCAGCAGGAGCACAACCACATCATTATGGACTTGCTCCATTTCTTCAATGCAGTTAGGCAGAAGGGTCAGAGAACAGGGAACTGCCATTGCCAAATGTGTGAAGGTGGAGTACAGAACCAGAAGCATGCGGGAAGGTGATTCCCAGAGTCTCTCGTACTGCACAGTACTCTGGGATACTACCCCTGAAATGGCAGTGCTACCATCATGTACTGAAAAAGGGCACATGGGTTCATGCCTGTGCATAGCATATACCCCTTCCCAGTACAGCATATGTGTACCCTCGGTGGGGGTATGGGATACATATGCAAACAGTACAGGGACAATATCCAGGAAAGCATGCAAGTGTAGATGTAGCCTATATGACTATAAAGAAGGGCAGTTTGCTCTATCAGTGTGAATGAAATGCTACCCCAGTGTTCTTCAGCTTTTTCAGTTTGGCAACTCTTTAGTTGAAGTAAAACTAAGAGTAAAAAATATATTGATAACAGTGATAGGTCTGTATAATACAATTACTCCATGTGACCTCAAACTTTGAAGGTTTTGGTTGAACCAGAGTTATTTTGAAAATGTATTGTTTTTGCTTTGGAATTCTAACAAAAATTAACACCTCACAACGCCCTGGATTGCCTTCTCCCCTGTAGAGATGGATGGTTACCCTAGCAATACCCATGTGTTCCCTGAACATCTTCTTTCACCTTTTGTTTTCCCTATTCAACTCTAGTATTATTTTTCAAGTAAGCTAAAGTTCATGAGGTGTCAGACTGACCACCTTGGGACAGTCAAGAACAGGTACATCGTTACAGACCTGGGCTGGATTAAAAAGAGTCATATAAAGATTAACTGTTCCTTGCCTAATATCCTGAGCCATCCAAACTGTAGCCTGAAAGCAGAAAAACTTGTTTCTTGGGAAGATAAGTATCTGCATCTTCCAAGATGCATCTCTAGTATGATTTATATATAGTAATTAACTAATTAACTTGTTTATACTACAATAATTTACTCTACATTGGACATCCATACTGCCCATCAAATGATGCAATCGAGAGCTCCTCTCCTGCCACCCCACTTTTATTTGATTTTTCAGGTAATAATCATATGCTGTTGACATGCTCTTATAGTAATGGTGCATCATTAATCATCCCATACTAATGCTGCTTCTCTCTTTCTCTTTTATCTTGCCATTTCATTGCTGCCGTATCTTATACAAATTTTCTTCACAAATGATTTTGTATGCATGTCATCACACCTATTACAGATTCCCTCTAAGCCTCTAACTCACCCAACATTCATAGTGGATCTGCTTATTATTTTGTGATACAAGATTAATGGTAGTTAGATTGTGTTTTAGATTAATTATAAGGGCCTTTTTTTTTGGTATATGCAGCACATAAAAAGCCAGGTTCAATCATCTGAAACTACATTTAATTTGTTCCCTATCACAATCTAGAATGTCTCACTACCAACGTTCTGCTGGAAACAACTGTTGCTGGAGGCAACTATTATAAGAAAAATAACTGGCAGCAGTAATATTTTATTTGTGAATTAAGTGCTTATTTAGTAGAGATGCCTCATTGCCTGCTTCTGCTTCTTTGCTCACAATGAGCTAGCACAGTGTAAAAGACTGGAATTCTTATTTTTGAGTTATTTTCTAAACAAATATATATATCACTTGATGTACTGTTAGACACGATAAAAGGGAGAATGGTTTGTACTGAAACAAAAATAGGCACACAAAATGAGTAGTGAAAACTGGGAGGAAAAGGCAATCTTGTTCTCCCACGTACTTTTACCCCTGAAAGCTTTGTAGAGTATTCAGTTGAAATACATTAGTAAAGAACATCACATTTTGTCAAGTGTATGGATCTTCTTGGACTACAAACTGTAAAACTGTGGGGCCAAACGTCAACCCTGTGTTAAATGGAATTGTACCAAGGATGAATTTGGCCCACAGGGTCTCAGGGAATTTTTTTTTCTTTGAAATCATAACTTTTTAAAGAAGTTTCCTCTCCTTCATGTAGAATGGAGTTATTCAGTATAAATCCTTTCAGTGCTTATGAAAGTTATCTAGCCTCTCATCCCTTGCATATTGATTGTGGAATGATCCCCTTTGGTACTATTACTTCTATAGTTATAGAATCTATTATATAAATATGGAAGATGAATTAGAGTTGGGTGAAAAATGCCAACTTTTTGTACTATTTTAAAAAAATCTTTACCAAAATAAAACTTCTCATAATTTGTTTATCAATGCCAAAGAAATGGTAAACCAAAAATGTTCTGGCCAAAGATTTCATGGAAAAAATATTTGGATAGAAGAGCTTGACCAGCTCTCATTAGGTTGTATAACCCAACCACCTGCCAATGGAGGATTGTTCCCTACAATTCATTTACTAGTGCTCATCCAGTCTAGTTTTAAAGAATTTTAAGAGAGACACTTTCAGGAGGTCTAAAACACTTTATTGTTAAAGGTTTTATATTGAACCTGAATTTTCCTTTTCTTTAATCCAATTACTAATAGCAGTGTCCTCTGATACCATCCTAAATATGACAGGTTTCAGAGTAGCAGCCGTGTTAGTCTGTATTCGCAAAAAGAAAAGGAGTACTAGTGGCACCTTAGAGACTAACACATTTATTTGAGCATAAGCATCCGATGAAGTGAGCTGTAGCTCACGAAAGCTTATGCTCAAATAAATTGGTTAGTCTCTAAGGTGCCACTAGTACTCCTTTTCTTCGTCCTAAATATATCACTCCTTAGTGTTTATACCTTTCAAATCTTTTTACACTATCAGTGGGCCACATTGAGCCATAGGGTAACTTCACTGAACTCAGTGGAATTATTCCAGCCAATCCATGCCTATTTAGTTCCTGTAACTCTAGGGTATTCATAATGGAACATGATATTCTAGATGTATTCTCATCACTGCAGTACAGAGAGGAACTGAATCCTCCTTGCTGCATGACATGATCCCTTTGCATGTATAATTCAAAACAGCACTGGCCATTTATTGTTGTTTTTGCGGTATTACTTTGGAAGCTCATACCTAATCAAACTGGTGTCTCCCCTCCTCATTGCTTTCTTGTCTCTCCTTCCCTATATTTGTGACTATTCTTCCAATGATCTATGTTATTAAATTTGTCCAGAATGAATCTCCAATCGTTAACCTGCATTTCTAGCCACCATACCTCTCTTTCTGATAAATTGCTGTCCTCATAGGTGTGTGCACCACCTCTCAAATATAGTATCATATTTTAAGACTAAAGGATGTGTCTTTAGTGAAAACCAGATCAGATCTCTACTGCTTTACGGTAGTATTTTCCTTAAAAAATACCTCAAGCCTGTTTCAGTATATGGTTGAGCACAGAGAGTATGTGGTAGTAAAATGGATGAACCCCTGCATTTCATGCGGTCCTCATACATGACACCAGAGGCAATGGATAGCGTAATTTATTCCTGTTCTCATGTGAAATAAATTATTGCCCACTCTGAATTCTGGCCTTCCTCCCAACTTCTGATCCCTGTCTCCTCCCCTGCTTTTCTTCCACTCACATTTTTCTCACCTCAGCACTACATATCATAGGTGTATTATATTATAGATGTACTGTAAATATCCTCACATATTTAGGCAGTGCTGTAAACAGTGCATTAAGGTAATTTATCTATGAATAAATTATAACATTTTAGTAATTAAATTCCTAGAAAATTTGTTTTTATACTTCAGTACCATTTCTCTCCTCCATTCTTACTATTAATAATTGTATTAGTACTACTTTCTTTTCAAATGAAGTACTTTGCCGTCTTGTGTGTCACTCTCTGTTCCTAGCTCTGTCGTGTGATACATTTAACAAAAGCTAAAGATATTGTTTCCTGACCTTTTCGCTTATTGAATAAATGTCTGCTCTTTAATGTTATTAAATACAGTATTCACACCATTTGGTTGACATTTCAGATCAGTAGTAATTTGTGTGTATTTAATTAACAAGTAAACAGAACAGAACGTATGGTTTTAAATTTATGCAAAGAGAATGAAAGAGAGCAATCACTACCTTAACCTATTGCCCCAAAGGTCACTGTGTATCTGGCGCAGAATCCTAATTAGACTGTCAGAAATACAAAGACAACAGTTTTTGAGAATCCAAGGGTAAAGCTACTGTGAGTGACAGACATTTTCTGGAACCATGTGAGGTAAAAATATTTTTACTGATTCTAAACTAGGGTATGTCTTCACAGCAGGCGGGAGCATGCTTCCCAGCCCAGCTAGAAAGACATGCACTATCTCCTGCACTAAAAGTAGCAGCATGGCCACAGAGGCTCTGGCTAGCTACCTAAGTCCATACCCAGGAGTTGGGCAGGTTTGTACTTGCTTGACTAGCTCAAACATCAACCTGTGCCACTTCGGCTACACTGCTATTTTTGGTGTGCAGAGCTAGCACGTTTGTCTACCTGAGTTGGGAAGCACTCTCTTAACTGATGTAGTCATTATGGGAAAAATCAGAACTTTGTTAGACTTCCTTACACTCCCCTACACACTCTTCCCCTGTTTTTCTGTTCTCTTTTTATTACTTATCCCCACCTAAACCATTAACATGCGTCCTACTAATGTAGATCGAAATAATGCGAGGAAATCAGATCCTGTCATGTATTGCAATAAATTTATGTTTTATTATTGATATATTCTTCTGAGTTATACGTACTTGATTCATTTTTTTTTCTGAAGAACTGGAGAATTGTGTCTAGTTCTGGGTGCCACATTTCAGGAAAGATGTGGACAAATTGAAGAAAGTCCAGAGAAGAGCAACAAAAATGATTAAAGATCTAGAAAAAATGACCTATGAGGAAAGACTGAAAATATTGGGGGGGGGGGGTTGTCTGTAGAAGAGAAGACTGAGGGTGGACATGATAACAGTTTTCAAGTACATAAAAGGTTGTTATAAGGAGGAGAGAGAAAAATTCTTGTTAACCTCTGAGGATATGACAAGAAGCAATTATCTTAAATTGCACCTGTGGTGGCTTAGGTTGAACATTAGCAAAACAATTCCTCACTGTCAGGGTACTTAAGCACTGGAATAAATTGTCCAGGGAGGTTGTGGAATCTCCATCATTGGACATTTTTAAGAGCAGATTAGACAAACACCTGTCAGGGAATGTCTAGTTAATGCTTAGTCCTGCCATGACTGCAGGGGACTGAAGTAGATGACTTCTTGAGATCACTTCCAGTCCTATGATTCTATGCAGGCTGTGCTTCCCACAAAGTTAAAACTCTCAGTAATGACTCACACTAATAAAATTAATTTTATAGGGTTTTGGGGAAAGGTTGAGGGTATTTTCCTGAAGGTAATGAGAGGTTGAAAGGAGTTTTTTTTTGGTTGCTTTGAATTACTAGAGGGCTGAGTTAATTTATTACCATTTGATTGTTCAACACAGCCCAACAACATTATTGAGTTCATATGCTTTTTTTAATGGTGCTGTATGGTCATTATGTTCTTGAAAGAGTAATTGTCAGGACACCTACACATCTTTCATAAGATTTTTTCACCTCCTTTTTAAATACAAAGAAATGCAAATGATGGGTAATTTGGGAAATGTATATGGATGGGCAAGGAAGTGCTATGTACCATGAACTCATTCTGTTTAGGAAAAAGAAATTCAGACCAAGCTCCAGGAACAAGTCTGCAACCACTGGAGGCTGAAGCTCATAAGAAAATTAAGGCTGGGAAAATTTATATGAAAGTTGGGTTTGGATCATCTGGGCATGATCAAAATAGGAGGCTGCATTTTTGTAGATATTCAATATTTAACTCTAAATGGTTCTTTTGAAAACCTATATTCTGTATGCTCAAAAAGATTCTGGAACTAATGAAAATTCTACAAGTCTTTCTAAGAGACACACAAATTCCCTTGTGCTAACGAGAATCCTGCTGCCAATTTTGCCAACAACTTTCATTCATTGTCCGATTTCTTCAGTGCTGCTTCTTGCTATAAGGTACTGAACCTTTCTTTTTTAGAAAGACAAAAAACATATAAGTAGATGAGATAATGATGCACTAGTAATTTTTCACATATGCAGCTATTGTGCATTGCACAGCTGAAATATAGCAGATGTGTTACTTGTTATAACAATTGTATTTCTGCTGCGAAGAGGCCCCAGGTGAATAGTCATGCAAGACTGCAGCTCAGCAGATATTAAACTCCACACACAAGAAGTGTCTCTTGCAGTTGAAATTCATCATTGTGCTGTAAAACTGCAGCAGACTTGGATGTAGTTTGCTGTAATTGGGCTTTAAGTCCCTACATCCAACAGCTGGGTTTCTTCTGCAGATTTACAGAGGAATATACCTTACAAAATGAGAATTTAGCCCCCAAAGTGGTATAAAAGGTGGTGGGCCTGGTTGAAATGGAAGAATTGCAGAGGAAATCTTTCTTTTTCTTTCTTTCTTTCTAGTTCTTGAAATAGTAACACACAAAATATATAATGAATTTTAAAATATATTGTAATACCATCTCCCTTATATTATGAATGCTTACAAGCCTTGGCTGTGCCTTGAAGGCATTGCAGCCTGGAGCAATGCAGAAGTGCAGCAACCCATGCTATTTCCAGGAAGAACTGTGTCTCAAGCAAGTAGAACACTGCCAGGAGATGCAGGGATGTACATTTACCCCTTTGCTTGGGAAACGATGGCTACCCTCCCACATTTGAGAGGATCAAGAAGCCTGGATCCTGCCCCTTCTTCTAAGCCAGAGCATCTGCAGTACCCTGGAGCCACACAGAGAACCTAAGAGTTAGTCAAGGGTATTTATCATATGAGTCATGGACAGGTCAAGGGCCACAAATTTTTGTTTATTGCCCATGACCTGTCTATGACTTTTATAAAAATACCCATGACTAAATTGTAGCCTTAATTATAAGGCCCGTATGGACCACTATGATCATCTAGTCTGACCTCCTGTATAACACAGGCCACAAGATTTATCTGTATTAATTCCTATTTGAATTAGAGCATATCTTTTAGAAAAACTTTGAAACTTGATTTTAAAATTGCCAGTGATACAGAATCCACCACAACCCCTGAGTAAGTTGTTCCAATGGTTAATTATCCTCACTGTTAAAAATGTGCACCTTATTTTCAGTCAGAATTTGTCTAGCTTGAACTTCCAGCCATTGGATCTCATTATACCTTTGTCTGTTAGACTGAAGAATGCATTGTCATATTCCCCATGTAGGTACTTAGATTGTGACCAAGTTACCCTTTAACCTTCTCTTTGTTAAGCTTAAATAGATGAGCCCCTTGCGTCTATCACTGCAAGACATATTTTCCTAGGTTGTTTGTCTGTTTTTCTGATTTAATATTATATATATGAACACTATTATATATTATATATTATATTAACATTAATATTAATATTATATTATATATATGACCAAAGAACACATTCAACAAAATGGGCCAATTAAACCACATTAATATAGCACAAAACCTTATTCTAATACCACAATACATGTTGAGTGAATTCACATATATTATGTCCCAATACAAGAAGTGTCAGATTTGATTTTTGACACAATGAATCCATTTGTAAATAAGTAAATAGATCATTGTTCAATTCCTGCATGACACTTCACTATCAAGGGAGACAGGCAAAGCATTGCAAAGACTTGTTAGCACTGTGTATCCTAAATTGAACTATTCTGGTGTGATGAAAGTTTCTGAGACCGGGTATTATACTTACCATATAACTTCAACAGCTGAATTTTGCTTACTTTGTGGAGTCTGCATAAGAAGCTCTATTGGCATAGGCACCGACTCCATGGGTGCTCAGCTTAGCACCCCTTATCAGCACTTTCCCCTCCCCCCAGCGCCTCCTGCCCACTGGTGGCCCCTCCGATTAGCACCTCCCCCTCCTCCCAAGCACCTCCTACACGCCACAGGTCAGCTGTTCCGTGACATGCAGGAGGCACTGAGGCGGAGGAGAGAGGAGTGAGGGTGGGGCACGCTGAGGAGAGAAGGCAGAATGGGGTGGGAAGAGGTGGGGTGGGGCTGGCACCTTGGGGGAAGGGGTGGAGTGGGAGCAGGCCTGGGACAGAGTCGGAAGGGAGCTCCACTGGCACATTAGAAAGTTGGTGCCTATGTCTAAGGTTGTGACTATCACAACTTGCAATGTCTTTTGACCTTAACAGTAAGCAGTTCCATGTCAGTGGTCATTATACAAGCACCCATTCCAATGCCAGTCAATCAGGGTAACTAGTCTTGAATCTTTTCAATACTAGAAGGTGGTGAATCAATTTAGATGATTCCAAATAAGTAGTTTGTTGAAATGATTGCTTGATTTATATATTCTAAGCTCTCTTGGGCAAGGACTGTTATTTCCCTTATGTTTATACAGCACCTTGCACAATGGGTTTCTACCACAATATAAATGTTTAGTAATAAGACACTTGCATCATCCTACAGCAGTGACACCAGAAGGAAAGAAAAAATATGGAGGTGAGACAAGATAGGTCACTTAAAATAATATATGTTTACAAATATAAAGCAACTGGAAAGGTTTAATTAAAGATATTTTCTTGGCATTTAGTGTGCATGATAGATATTCACTCTAAATGATAATCTCTATTACCTTGAAATATATTCACAGTAAATCATGGCTGCAATATATTATTTATTTATTATTTACTAAAAGATGTGACCAGCTGCAATAGCCATTTATTATGAGCATATTCTTGACCAATAGGGATTTTTGCTGTTATGCAGTAAACCATATATTATATTAAAATGCAGAGAAAAAACACTGGGCCATTCTTCACACCAATATTTTGGTTTTGTCCCCAATTCAGAAGCTTATCGCTATTCAGCAAAGTACTTTAGCACATGATATGCTTAAATCCCATGGGATTCAGTAGAACATAAGCAGCTGCATAAGTGCTCTGTTGAACAGGGATGGACTTAAGTACATGCTTAAATGTTTTGCTTAATTGGTATCATATGCAGGCATAACTCCACTGGCATCAAACATATGTAAGAGCAGAGAATCAGTCCCCCTGGTTCTTTTTTGTGTATTTTTAGTATGTTGCTCTCTGTTTCTCAGGCTTTTCAGTATTTGAACACAATAGAATGTGATTAGAATACATATGGATCAATAATTCATTCTTTCTCTAAATTTTTGAATTTCTTGTCCATTAAGCTCTTTGGGAGCAGGGACTGTCTGTTACTCTGTGTTTGCACAGTACTGAAGTTGATGGGGGAGTGCTCTCCCATTGACTTAGTGCATCTTCAAAAGACCCGCTAAAGTGACACCGCTGCATTGATTGCAGTGGCACCCATTTAGCGCCGTAGTTAAGACTAGCCCTACGTTTAAAATTGTTGCAACCACTGGCTGAAAGAGAACTAGGCCATAGAGTGAAGAAAATAAATCTTTCTCCATGTTTAGGGGGTTGTCCAAAAATGACAGAATTCTGGCTCCATACCCCAAATTCAGCTTGGAAATTACCAGACCCCGTATACCCCATCCCTTTTCAGGCCGTTGGTGGCTGATAAACTGTGGGGCAAGTGGAGTGTAGCAGGGAGAAGAAAGAGTCTGGTCCTCTGGGAAACCTACCTGAGTGTTGGAATCTGCACAGTTTGCACTGGGGCATGTGAAAATAGGTGCCTGCAGTCTGTGCCTGCATTAAAACATAATGCTTTATATTCTGCTTCTAGCTCAATATCATTATTCCTTCTATTTGCCTCTGAATTGTTCTGCTTTTGCTCCCCTGTGCTGGACTCATGCACATTTTTGTATTATTTTTATTATCTCTCCTACGTTGTTCAACCCCAAAGTTTTATTTCTAAAAAAATAATTGCATACATTTTAAAAAAGGAAACAATTGTAATTTCCTCCTAAATACTTGTCAACTCCCAAGTGCTGTGTGAGGGCTGGGAGAATATTGTTTTTGAATACGTTATGGAAAAGGCATTTTCCCTTTCTTAATATTGTCCTAGTTATATCCCCTTTTATTATGGGAACCATATTGTGTTTGCTACACTCATACATAGTCAATAGGACTATTTACATGAATAAGGCAGGAGGACAGAATAATTGTTCTCCCTCCTTGGTGTTTACACCTTTGAAAGAATTGTAGATTTACCATGTTTTTCTACATTTAACCAAACTCTAATGCATTTATTTAAAACATAGTTAAGGAAATTAGATCAGGAGAACTCAGTGGGCACTGTTTAAAAGTGACCACTCCCCAATAGTTAACACCCATGGTATCTGATATACCCCTTTATTTAGAATGGGAAATAATTGTGCACAGCAGAGTGGTATCTGTTGGCAATGATGACTTTTTCATGTTGATCACTGTATGTGATTGTCAGCCTGATATTGTTTCAAAAGCTTTATATTTTGTGAAATGAATTACAGGCAAGTTTGATGGTAAAATGAAATATGATGCACTCTCACTATCCAGAATGAAAACTAAACTTAATGTTATGCACTTGGGATACTTTAACATACATGGAACATTTAAAGAACACGCCATGTTGTTCTTGCATCCTTCCCCATCTAATGCCATTCCTCTCTCCCTTTCCCATGATATCTCAGTCTGTACCTTCCTCCATCCCTTGGTTTCTGCATTTCAGCTCCTCTTCACACATTTTACATCTTATTCTCTGATCTTGGAGAAATTCTGTAGTACTCCAGAATCACAGAGACTAGAAGCAAACATGCATGACACTTTCCAGGCTAATGAAAATGGGTTTTCTACCCCAAACCTTTCCCACTCTATGGCTCTAATCCATAAGAACAAAGATGCCCCAACAATTATCTCTTGAAAAATACCTCACACCCATGAGATTCACCCTACAGCAAGTGAGTAAAATCCTTTAAAAAGTGGAAGTTAAATCCTAGTGAGGAAAATAGAAAGGAGCATAAACACTGGCAAACGAAATTTAAAAATACAATTAGGAAGGCCCCAAAAGAATTTGAGGAACAGTTAGCCAAAGACTCAAAAAGTATTAGCAATTTTTTTTAAGTACATGAGAAGCAGGAAGCCTGCTAAACAACCAGTGGGACCACTGGAAGATCAAGATGCAAAAGGAGCACTCAAGGACGATAAGGCTGTTGCGGAGAAACTAAATGTATTCTTTGCATCAGTCTTCATGGCTGAGGATGTGAGGGAGATTCCCAAACCTGAGCCATTCTTACTCCTTTTCTTTTTGTAGATCTGAGGAACTGTCCCAATTTGAGGTATCATTAGAGGAGGTTTTGGAACAAATTGATAAATTAAACAGCAATAAGTCACCAGGACCAGATGGTATTCACCCAAGAGTTCTGAAGGAAATCAAATGTGAAATTGCAGAACTACTAACTGTAATCTGTAATCTATCATTTAAATCAGCTTCTATACCAGATGACTGGAGGATAGCTAATGTGACGCCAATTTTTAAAAAGGGCTTCAGAGGTGATCCCAGCAATTATAGGCCTTTAAGCCTGACTTCAGTACCGGGGAAACTGGTTGAAACTATAATAAAGAACAATATTGTCAGACATATATCTGAACATAATTTGTTGAAGAAGAGACAACATGGTTTTAGTAAGGGGAAATGATGCCTCACCAATGTACTAGAATTCTCTGAAGGGGTCAACAAGCATGGGGACCAAGGGGATCCAGTGGATATAGCATACTTAGATTTTCAGAAAGCCTTTGACAAGGTCACTCACCAAAGGCTCTTACACAAAGTAAGCTGCCACGGGATAAGAGGGAAGGTGCTCGCATGAATTGGTAACTGGGTAAAAGATTGGAAACAAAGGGTAGGTATAAATGATCAATTTTCAGAATGGAAAGAGATAAATAGTGGTGTCTCCCAGGGGTCTGTACTGGGAGCAGTCCTATTCAACATATTCATAAATGATCTGGAAAAAGGGGTAAACAGTGAGGTGACAAAATTTGCAGATGTTACAAAATTACTAAAGATAGTTAAGACCCAGGCAGACTCCGAAGAGCTACAAAAGGATCTCTCAAAACTGGGTGACTGGGCAACAAAATGGCAGATGGAATTTAATGTTGATAAATGCAAAGTAATGAACATTGGAAAGCATAATCACAACTATACATATAAAATGATGGGGTCTAAATTAGCTGTTACCACTCAAGAAAGATCTTGGAGTCATTGTGGATAGTTCACTGAAAACATACACTCAATGTGCAGCGGCAGTCAAAAAAGAGAACAGAATGCTGGGAATAATTAAGAAGGGGATAGAAAATGGGACGGAAAAATATCATGTTGCCTCTATATAAATCTATGGTACACCCACATCTTGAATACTGTGTGCAGATATACTGGAATTGGAAAAGGTTCATAAAAGAGCAACAAAAATGATCAGGGGTATGGAATGGTTTCCGTATGAGGAGAGATTAATAAGACTGGGACTTTTCAGCTTGAAAAAGAGACGTCTAAGGGGAGATACGATTGAGTCTATAAAATCACGACTGGTGTAGAAAAAGTAGATAAGGAAGTGTTGTTTACTACTTCCCGTAACACAAGAACTAGGGATCAGCAAATGAAATGAATAGGCAGCAGGTTTAAAACAAATAAAAGGAAGTATTTCTTCACACAACACACAGTCAACCTGTGGAACTCCTTGCCAGAGGATGTTGTGAAGGCCAAGACCATAACTGAGTTAAAAAAAGAACTAGATAAATTCATGGAGGATAGGTCCATCAATGGCTATTGGCCAGGATGGGCAGGAATGGTGTCTCTAGCCTCTGTTTGCCAGAAGCTGGTGTAAGCAGAGTCAGGATGAGCTCTACCCTGACATCTGGTGGTAAGTCATGGTGGGTTGTGGAAAAGAACTTTAGGGGCTGATCTCATTTGCATAGGCACACCCACCCTGCCTAGATGGTCACTTTGGCTGCTGTAGGAGCCCCAGTTTCTCTGTTATTGGGGCAGGAATAAACTGTTATTATCCTGATTATGTGAATCAAGGACAGCGGTACTGTCCTTGGCCTTTTGTTATGATGGAGGGACTCACCATCAACTAAGCAGCACTCACTAGGCAAGGGTCATGGGTTCCAAAATCCAGTGAATAGAGAGAGGCTGGGGACAGGTACTAATATTTGGTGGTATGGGTTCCCTGGTGAGGGCCTTACATGCTAATTGCACTTCCTTCTCTTTCCACTGTGGAGTATCAGAGCTAAGTTTGATTCTATTAGGAATCTAGTTACAGGCTGCTGAGCTGAATTCACTTTGGGCTAATGGTGCACCAGCACTGAGACTCCCCTACTACAAGCTGAAATCACAAAAGAGCTAAACCTACTAAGAGCTGAAATCACTGAGTGTTGCGTTAAGTAGTGGGGGAGCCTGAAGATATAGTGTGGAGCAGAGCAGTTTGTCAGATACCTGGAGCAGCTCATGGGGGCGACTGGCAGAGCAGAGCCCCATAGAGAGGTGGGGCAATCAGCTTTGGACCACATAAGGTGCCCCTTAAACCCCCACCCATCTCCACCCAGGTTGGGAGGTAAAACTCTGCAGATAAACTTTCAAATTCTGGGGCTGCCCTGACCAGAGACAGAGACTTTTGGGTCATTGGACTTTTGGGACTTTGGGTGATTTTGGGTTGCTGGACTTAAGAACCAAAAGGAAAGGACACACCCCAATTTGCTCGGGGTGGGTTTTTTGCTCATGGGTTGTGTTATGAATCCTGTTGGTGGTGTTTCCCCAACATAATGCCACATTGTTTCTCTCTGTTATTAAAAGGCTTTTTGCTACACTCAGACTCTGTGCTTGCGAGTGGGAAAGTATTGCCTCTTGGAGACGCCCAGCGGGGGTGATATATATTTGTCCCAGGTCACTCGAGCATTGTGTTATTGGAATGGAACCCCTAGATACTGAACCCAGCCCTTGTTGCTGCCAACTCTGATGGGCAGAAGGGTTACGCTGTGAATGAGTGACAGGGGATGGATCACTTGATGATAACCTGTTCTGTTCATTCCCTCTGGAGCACCTGGCACTAGCCACTGTCGGAAGACAGGATAGTGGGCTAGATGGACCTTTGGTCTGACTCAGTTGGGCCATTCTTATGTTCTAACTCCACAGTAGGGATGGTAGCCATTTATTTCAGTGGGAGTGACATTAGGCCCATTATCTCAGATCAAGAACTGACTCTTGCTCAATTTAATTAAATGGGACCTGTCCCCATTGACTTCAATGGCATCAGTGGTGACTGTTTGAAAACCCTTAAACACAATCAGTTAGCAGTTTTAGTTCTTGTACTGAAAGTAACTGTTACTGTAATAAAGGTGTGACACACCAAAATGCTGGCCCGAGACTGGTCCTTATTTTTTGGCCCCAGTCACAAAACAGGAGTTGGGGTAGAGATTTTACCCCTGACATATGAAAGAGGTTATTGTCAATTGACTCCAACTGTTATTGCAGGGATGTGATGTTCAACGTATTATCTAAAGAATTCACAGTGGTGGTGTATGTGTGAATGTGGTAAACATGAATTTCATGCAGTAGTGTAGATGTTTATCAGAGCCCCACTCTCTCTTTTAGTCCCAAGATACCCTTTGAAAGACTCAATTTTAATGCTTTTTTTTCCTGGTAAAATTTGCCAACAGCTATATTTTTGCCAGGTAGCCCAAAACAATCATCTCAATCATGTGTTTCAAAGAAAGCTTGAAGTTGATTAAGTATATATTTTATTTAAATACTTTTCCTGTCATAAATGTAATTGTTACAATTTTAAAAGCCATTAGCTACAAAGGGAATATTTTGGCCAGTTTTAGATATGCAGCATACGCTCTTTCAATATACATATAATTACCCTTTTACACTGACACTTTAAAAGGATAATAAGGCCATAAGCAACATTTACTAATCATGCTGAGTGAAATTCTCCTGTGGTTTACACTCTGTACAGCCCTAGTGACTTCACTGAAGGTGAGCAGGTGTGTAGATGAGAGCAAAATATGTCCTGTCAAACTTTGCCTAGTATCGTGATTGGCAGCTCCAGGATGTTCAAAAGAAACTCCTTGGAAGAGATTTTAATTAAATTAAAGAGTAAAAGAGTTCTTATGAGGGGGAAAGAAAAGCAGAGGTTGATTCAGAAGCAGCTGCCTAAGGTGCCTGCAGGAACTAATATATGCCTCTTTACATTTTGCAAAGCGTCACATTTCATTTTTAGTTACAGTGTTTTTTTTCACTCTACATCACTGCTGTCCAGAGAGGCTATAAAATTGCTCCTCTGCAGTGGTGCTATAGTCTTAAGTAACATTTTCTGGAACTTCTGCATATCAGCTATATGACAGCCATAGTTATAGTCCCTGGATTTCCACTGCCTGACTTCTTATATTAACATGTTTTTTAAAACCACAGCAAATCAGCTGTTTGCTCATTCAGTCTCATCTAGGTAGCCAAATGCAAATAGACTTCCAGGACAAGGCTGGAAATGTACTGCTGAATGGTAACTGCAGAACCATCCAAATTCATTACAACCGTGCTGTGGGAATGGTGGTGGTAGTTCTAGGGAGCGGGAATGGAGATTTCCCCCTCTCCCCTGAAGAGAAGTTATTGGCTGTCTAGCATGTTTGTAACATAGCAGTACTGGTGTTCAAATAAAAAATTAGAGGTAGCTGGGTAAATAAACAGGAACATGTAGGAGAGGTTGAAAAACATTACAGCTTTTAGCGCTGCTTAACAACCTGCCAGGTTTTTTTTTCCAGACCAGCTCCTCCCACTGAAAGCTTATTGTTTTAAATCCATAATTGCAGTTAGCAAATTATCTAGTAAATGGAACTTTAAATGAAACTCATTAACTACAATGTATTAACATTCTGATATCTGCAGCATGTTCCATTTATATACTTTCTAGCACTTACTTTATGTATAAAAAAAATCTCAATATTACAGAGAAACATCAGATCCACACAGAATGTAGCACTGGAACACCTCCTCAAACCATCTTGTTTGTAGAACTGAGATAACACCCAATAATATAGTATTATATAAATATATATGCCTATATTTTTTGGTATATCATCAATAAATCATAGGCCAGGATACAGAGTCAGAGCTAAGGATGTTTCTAGTGCCTTTAGTATTACTTCTAGACCTTTATTAACTCATCTGTAAACTAATGGGAATATACATTGTACTTAACTGATAACTTTCAAACTTTGGGATCTCTATGTGTTTTTCATGCTGGTGTTCTTGAACTGCGGTTTAATTTTTGGCTCACCAAGGGCCATATGGCTTTCATTTTTCTGCTCACAAGCAATTCATCAACTTGCTACAGAACCTGTCTCCTGTCCCAGTTCTATGCCAAATCTCCTGTTTATTATGCTACCAGATCAACTTGAGCAAAAAACATGGTCCTGCACATTCAAAAGCCAAAGGATGCCTGCAAAGCCAAATGCATAGACTGTGGTTTGGAGAAGTTTGGGAGGAATAACATTCTGTGGGCCAGATTACCACTTCTGTGCTACAATCAATAGGTAAAGACTCACAAGTTCCCCTTGTGGGGTTTCTTCCTTGAGGAATCTACAGTCTACCAGGGTTGTCTGTGAAGAGATCCCTTGCTTCTGCACTATCTGTGGAGCCCCTGCAACTCCTTGGGTCCACAAAGAAATGTTATCTCCCTACAGGAAGTTATGTGGAAAATATAGCACCAGGCTTTGCCATGTAATCTCTGAGACTAGAGAGAAGACAATGTGCATCCCTCCTTCCCTGCCCACCTAGTCTCCAGCTCTTCCACCTAGTCTCCCCACTTCTTCTGCCAGGGAACCCTCCATGGCATATGGAAATGATAAAGTGGCTACCTGCTATCCCATCCTCAATCAGCTCCCCCTTTCGTACGATCTGTCTCTTTCCAAGCTATTCTGGAACATAAAAAATGAGTTGTTACTGAAAACCGACAACATGTTCATGTTATTTTGAGTAGCAGCAGTTTGCTATGGGCAAAGATCTGCTCCTCAGGGAGGGAAATTTATAAATGTTTCTGTGGTGTCTAAGCAGCATAAAGGAAGAGTGTCGGTTTTAATACACACTGCAGGAAGCTTAAGAAAGTGTGCTGGTCAGCTCCATATTCCATGGTCCCTTCTAGCAGATTTGGTCATGCATATTGGACTGAAATACACTGCATCTTTCTTAGTTGGTTTGTTAAATTTCTTCAGTGGGGGTTTGTAACCATGTATGGTACTTGCTTTTTAGACAATTTTTTCCTCATGGAAAAATTTATCTCAATGTTGTAGTAAATCACTGAAAAGCGTAGCAGTTTCCACATCCTAGGATTGGTGTCTTACAGATCTTTGCCTGAGAGAAGACTCTCTATGTATGGATTTCCCGCACCCAGAAAAAAATGGGTTTAGTTGCTTCTTTGGCACCATCTCTCACCACTTCTGTCTCTCAAGGTACGGCCTGAGGCCAGGAGAGGGTGGATTGGGGTAAAGATATGAAGGCAACACACACTGCAATCCCTCCAGCCCTATAGAGATTCTCTGAAAAAAATAAAAACAGCTAGGTATCGGGGCTGAGGGGGGAGCTGTAGCCAGGGTGAGTCTCTGAAAGCATGGTTCCAATGGATCTATGCCACCAGTGACCTGATGCCAAGATGGTAAGCAAATTCAAAGCCTATTTCCAGACAGGCCAGGTCCTCAGCATATGCTTGAGAAGTTGCCAAGTGAAGACACAAGCTTGAAACCATATAAAAATATACCAAAAATACAGAGTTACGGTGATATCATAGAATCATAGAATATCAGGGTTGGAAGGGACCTCAGGAGGTCATCTAGTCCAACCCCCTGCTCAAAGCAGGACCAATCCCCAACTAAATCATCCCAGCCAGGGCTTTTTCAAGCCTGACCTTAAAAACTTCTAAGGAAGGGGATTCCACCATCTCCCTAGGTAAAGCATTCCAGTGTTTCACCATCCTCCTAGTGAAAAAGTTTTTCCTAATATCCAACCTAAACCTCCCCCACTGCAACTTGAGACCATTACTCCTTGTTCTGTCATCAGCTACCACTGAGAACAGTCTAGAGCCATCCTCTTTGGAACCCCCTTTCAGGTAGTTGAAAGCAGCTACCAAATCCCCCCTCATTCTTCTCTTCCACAGACTAAACAATCCCAGTTCCCTCAGCCTCTCCTCATAAGTCATGTGTTCCAGTCCCCTAATCAGTTTTGTTGCCCTCCGCTGGACTTTTTCCAATTTTTCCACATCCTTCTTGTAGTGTGGGGCCCAAAACTGGACACAGTACTCCAGATGAGGCCTCACCAATGTCTAATAGAGCGGAACGATCACGTCCCTCGATCTGATGGCAATGCCCCTACCTATACATCCCAAATTGCCATTGGCCTTCTTGGCAACAAGGGCACACTGTTGACTCATATCCAGCTTCTCGTCCACTGTCACCCCTAGGTCCTTCTCTGCAGAACTGCTGCCTAGCCATTTGGTCCCTAGTCTGTAGCGGTGCATGGGATTCTTCCGTCCTAAGTGCAGGACTCTGCACTTGTCCTTGTTGAAACTCATCAGATTTCTTTTGGCCCAATCCTCCAATTTCTCTAGGTCCCTCTGTATCCTATCCCTACCCTCCAGCGTATCTACCTCTCTTCCCAGTTTAGTGTCATCTGCAAACTTGCTGAGGGTGCAATCCACACCATCCTCCAGATCATTTATGAAGACATTGAATAAAATCGGCCTGAGGACTGACCCTTGGGGCACTCCACTTGATACCGGCTGCCAACTAGACATGGAGCCATTGATCACTACCCGTTGAGCCCGACAATCTAGCCAACTTTCTATCCACCTTATAGTCCATTCTTCCAGCCCATACTTCTTTAACTTGCTGGCAAGAATAC
The DNA here is from genome assembly GCF_015237465.2 of Chelonia mydas. NCBI lineage: Eukaryota > Metazoa > Chordata > Testudines > Cheloniidae > Chelonia > Chelonia mydas. Next base: position 26,252,816 of record NC_057851.1, on the reverse strand, counting down.
TGTGGGAGACCATGTCAAAAGCTTTGCTAAAGTCAAGGAACAATATGTCCACCGCTTTCCCCTCATCCACAGAGCCAGTTATCTCATCACAGAAGGCAATTAGATTAGTCAGGCATGACTTGCCCTTGGTGAATCCATATCCTCACATATAGGCACATATTCACATCCTTCCTTGGGGATCTGGCAGTGAGAGACAGAGACCCTGCTCTGTCTGTGGCATCCAGATAAGTCCGATGGTCCAGATCAAGATCAGCCGATGACAACCCCCTTTACTTGGTGGTCTGCCTATCATAGGGCCTAGTGCTGTCATGAATATTCATTCAAATGCCCAGCTTCTCTTGTCCATATCTAACTTCTTCACCCTAATAATATTGGGGTACCTTTTGTCCTATTGGTTAGTATACTAATGATTTTAGCTTATTACTATGTACATCAATTCACTGCCAGGGCAAATTTGTGATTAAGCATCTGCCAATAATCTATCCTGAAATATACAAGCCTAGAATCAGTTCAATATTCCTATGGTTACCTGTAGCATGTTAGACAAATCGCACTTTAAACACACTCTTCCCAGTTCCCCAAAACATAGGGTAACTGTTGGCCATTTATCTATGCCAAAGTTCACAGGTCTCAAAGTCTTATGCCAATTTATGCCTTATGCTAACAACTTAAGCTAATGTCTTACATGATACAGGCCTGTAGGTTCCTTGTGTTACTGCCAAGTAAAATAAAATGCTAAAGCTAGCTTTATAGGCTACAACTCAAAAAAATGAGAACTTCCCTACTAATTCTGGCTACTAACATCTGATTTGCAAAGGGGTTTTTGACTAGAGAGGAAGGGATGATCCTGTTGTTAGGTACTAGCCTGGGACTCAAGTTATCTAGGTTTAATTTCTTACTCAACAATTTTGAGCAAGTCACTTAGTCTCTCTGTGTGTGTTTCAGTTCCCCATAGGTAAAATGGGGATAATCATACTTCCCAGTGACACAGATGTCTCACAGATGACACTAAACTGGGGGAAGAGGTAGATACACTGGAGGGTAGGGATAGGGTCCAGAGTAACCCAGACAAATTGGAGGATTGAGCTAAAAGAAATCTGATGAGGTTCAACAAGGACAAGGGCAGAGTCCTGCACTTAGGACGGAAGAATCCCATGCTGGGGACCGACTGGCTAAGTGGCAGTTCTGCAGAAAAGGACATGGGGATTACAGTGGATGAGAAGGTGGATATGAGTTAACAGTGTGCCTTTGTTGCCAAGAAGCATATTGGTCTGCATTAGTAGGAGCATTGCCAGCACATCAAGGGAAGTGATTATTCCCCTCTATTCGACTCTGGTGTGACCACATCTGGAGTATTGCATCCAGTTTTAGGCCCCTCACTACAGAAAGTATGTGGACAAACTAGAGAGAGTCCAGTGGAGGGCAACAAATATGATTGGGGGCTGGGGCACCTGACTTATGAGGAGAGGCTGAGGGAACTGGGATTATTTAGTCTGCAGAAGAGAAGAGTGAGGGGGGATTTTATAGCAGCCTTCAACTACCTGAATGGGAGTTCCAAAGAGGATGGAGCTAGGCTGTTCTCAGTGGTGGCAGATGACAGAACAAGGAGCAATTGTCTCAAGTTGCAGTGGACGTGGTCTAAGTTGGATATTACAAAAGAACTATTTCACTGGGAGGGTGGTGAAACACTTGAATGGGTTTCCTAGGGAGGTGGTGGAATCTCCATCCTTAGAGGTTATTAAGGCCGGCTTGACAAAGCCCTGGCTGGGATGATTTAGTTGGTGTTGGTCCTGCTTTGAGCAGGTCTAGATGACCTCCTGAGGTCTCTTCGAACCATAATCTTCTATGATTCTAAGATACTATGGTAATAGGGGCAATGAAAGTATTTTAGATAGACAGACAAAGATTTTCCCTCTCTTTGCAAGTCACTTCTTCTGCTTCCCTTTCAGTCATATGGAATGGTTGTTTTTTCTGCCTGTATTGCCACATTTACTTACAAATGTAATTGAAAATAAAATCAGTGATTTGAAATCGAGACTGTATGATGAATATAAATAACCTATGGTATGACCATCCATTTGTCTTTTCAACACTGGAACCTCTATCTTTCCTTCCACTGCTATAAGAAGACAAACATCATAGGGAGTTGTAAATTACATTTTTCCACTATGTCCTGTGAACATTGTTCTGGCTCTCAGTAAGCCCCCAATTACTCTTTGCAGCATAGGGTGGAGAAAGTGCCATGACCATATGAAGGGGAAAGCATAGTCATATTTGTATGCATGCTTAAATATCTAGAATAAGAGCAGTAGTTATACATTATACAGATGAAAATGTCAGAGTATAAGTGATGTCCCATGCAGGTGAGATGCTTAACCCTGCTGGACCAGAAGGGAGCCTGATATTTCTAGGATATTACAGTGGGAGTGTTCATTCCAACATCATGGGAGATTTTTTTTTGTTTCTATTCACATTTCCCTAAGGACACTTTGCAATGCAAGTATAATTGGGATGGCATTTGGAGCTGCTGTATGTCAGTTCAAGAGTCAGAGACATTGTGCTGGCTGGAGAGATATTTCAATGTCAAGTCAATGGTTGTATTCCCATACATCATCTACATGTTTATTTTATTTTAATTTGTTTTTCCTATTGTGAAGAAAAGTAATATGTTAAAAAATATCCAGTGTCTTACACTAAGATTTAACTTATTCTACATATCTCTGCTTTTCCTATGTCAACTTTGGCCCCAGTCCTTCCCCTGTGCTAAGTAAAATTTTATTTAATCCTTTGAGCACTAAGCTTTGCTCACAATTGGAGACTGTTAATTTTCACATATGTAGCAGAAAATTTCTAATGGGCCTTGGGGGTACATGAACATATGGCCTTATCCCCATCCCTCTGAGTTCATCAAAGAATGTCCATAAGGAAGCAATGAGATGCATGTGCTGAGGGATACATCAGGCACAGGTTTTGACATTAAAAACTCAGCATGTGCCACTAGCATGCAGCAATGCTTGAGATTCCCAATGTTTCCTCCTGTCCGGCAGAAAGGAGATGTGGAGTACAAATTGGCAGTAAAAAAATTCCTTACTGTGTTATCAGTCAAAAATTACTCTGCAGGAGGGTCAGGCTAGCGGTATGTGCTGGGGCACCATTGTGATTTCAGTGGAACCATGTAAAAGTAACAAAGCACAGCAGCGAAGCAATTACGTTGTATTGACATCAGTTTGTCCTGATTAATTTTTGCTCTATATTTGTCTAGCTTGTATCGAAGAAAGCATAAGTATAATCATGTTCAGTGATTTACAGGCTTTGTTGTGAAGAAAGTCTTTCATTTTCTTGGTGGTATATCTCAGTTCATTTATCATCTTATCTGGCTCTCATTTAAGGCACACTGTCATTGAGTGAATGATTTCTAGATGAATCAAAAACTACCATCCTATGTATGGCTCTGTATTGAGCTAGCATGCTCCCTTAGGAGTCAGTGTTTATTACACTACAAGAATACTAATAATGAGATTGCTCCACATTGTGGTTAAACTTAAGACATGTCACTAGATGGCAGTGTGTCTGTCAGTCTGTTATTGCCCTTGTAACATTTCACTTTGATTAATAAATATTCAACTCCTATTCAGTGTATGACGTGCATATTAATATCAAATTAATGTATTTTGGTTAATATTAAAACAGAAAATGTCAAAGGAATTAATGATGATTTGCTACTTATTCTAAGAAGGTTACAGATATTTATTATTTGTCTTTGTAAAATGACTATTATTTCAAATAGCGTAACAGAAACACAATTGCAGTGTAAATGTGTTGCACTATTTGCAGTTGCTGGGAGCTTTTGGTTGCTTTTATTTTTTAACCAAATTCTGGAATTTCAGAATTTAATTGTGAAACTCTGGGTGGGAGTGTTCAGAGAATAGCTGAGACGACCAGAGATAGGAAGCTTGGCAGTAAACTGGGAATGTTCAGGACACAGGAGACTTTGACACTGGGACCAGCGGAAGGAGCAGCTAGGAGGAGCAAAGCTGGATTCTACAGACTACTAGCATGGTAAAGCCTGTGAGTGGGAGTTAAAAAAAGGAAGATGAACTGGAAAACTGTGTTTGTTCTGGACTGTTGAGTGCTGGTTTTGACAAATTCTTTTGCAGCCTGAGGAGAACTGGTGATGAGTGAATTAAAGGGTTGAGTTTAGAAAGTCACTAAAGACTGAGTTCTTAAAGAGGCCTGTATGAAGGGGAAATAGAAGCAGAAGGGCCATGCAGGCAAACAGTGCCATGAGAGGGTTCTTGGGAGGTGGTAAGAAGCCACTGCACAATACCAAGTCTGACCCAAATTTTTGGGGGTGAAGAAGACAGTCCATAATTATAGAAAATGGCATAGTTCTTTTGAAGACCAGACATACAATTTGCCATTCAACTTCTGCTGTTGCCAAAATTAAACCAATGACAAACATATTTTAATGCCTGTAACTTTGTAAAGGGAAATGAATAAAAATAATATGAATTGTTTTTAATTGTAATAAGACATTAAACCTGTGCGTAGGGCCCCAGCTCCTGGGGTCACAGAATGCTGTCAGAGCCTCAGCTTTCATTTTAAATAAAATGGCTCCTAGTTCTCATATTGGTGGGGGAAAAAAACTTGAACGGAATGTAAACTTCTCCAGTGATGTCTGCAAACAGCTTGGAACAGTAGATCCTTTTGAGATGAGCTGCCTTATACTGTTTGGTGGGCTGATAACACAGAAACTTTCAGCTCTAGGGGGGGACTGCCAGCACTATCCCTGCAGACTTCCATATGTAGGAGCCATCACAGGCACCGTCCCATGGATCTGCAAAGGTGGTGTGAGTAGGGGCTCCCCCTCACAAAGTCCTCTTCTTGGGCACATAAATGCGAAATCCTCCCTCTGGGATGGACCCTAACCCACTTAAAGACTGGGATTACTGATCCAGAGAAGGGAAAAACAGCCTGCCCATAATGAGTGGTGCTGGGCCATTTAGCAAACGGATTGCCTGTAGTACAGCTATGGCCCCAGATTGCCATAATTTAGCCCAGTCGATTACTCACGTCAAATCTGTTAGATTGCTGAAGCAAGACTTGAACTGATTCCCTTCACTGCTGTCATTGTTACTCCTCTTCAGTTGTGCCACAAACGGTGTCATAACTTCGGGGTTTCTTTAAATCAAGTTTTGTGTAGTTGCTGGAATTAGTGTCATCAATGCTGGAGAAAGCACCTTTTTGACAGAGTAGGAGGACTATAACTAGAAAAGCTAAATCATTAAGCTATTATTTTATAATCTCAGCAAAGAAAAAAACTGAATAAGAATCTTTGCTAGAAAACAGAATTTCTCTTAGGGGATATTTTGGTTATATAACAGTTCAACCTTCAATTTAGTTGCATATTATAGCATTAGCTTATGAAATTATGGAGACATAAGAACAGGCATACTGGGCCAGACCACAGGTCCATCAAGCCCAGTATCCTCTCTTCCTACAATGGACAATGCCAGGTGCCCCAGAGGGAGTGGACAGAACAGGTAATCATCAAGTGATCCATCCCCTGTTGCCCATTCCCAGCTTCTGGCAAACAGAGGCTAGGGACACCATCCCTGCCCATCCTGGCTAATAGCCATTGAGGGACCTATCCTCCATAAACTTATCTAGTTCTTTTTGGAACCCTTTTATAGTCTTGGCCTTCACAACATCTTCTGGCAAAGTGTTCCACAGGTTGACTGTGCGTTGTGTGAAAAAATACTTCCTTTTGTTTGTTTTAAACCTCCTGCCTATTAATTTCATTTGGTGACCCCTAGTCCACTTCCTTATTTACTTTCTCCACACCAGTCATGATTTCATAGACCTCTATCATATCCCCCCTTAGTTGTCTGTTCTCCAAGCTGAAAAGTCCCACTCTTATAAATCTCCCCTCATATGGAAGCTGTTCCACACCCCTAATCATTTTTGTTGCCCTTTTCTGAACCTTTTCCAATTCCAATATATCTTTTGGGAGATGGGGCAACCACATCTGCACGCAGTATTCAAGATGTTGGCTACCATGGATTTATATGGAGGCAATATGATATTTTCTGTCTTATTATCTATCCCTTTCTTAATGATTCCCAACAACTTCAGTCTTTACCTGCACAAAGAACTGCATCTTTCAATCACTTCAGGAGATGTGTAAATGCTACTCCTGTATTCAATACTGCAATATCATGAGCCAAATTTTCAAAAGAAGGCACTTACGTTGTGCATGCAAAAATACCTTCATGGCTAATATGTGGATCCTCCATATGCACAAAAGGTAAACCCTGCATATCCAATAATTTCTTATTATATGCACATATGTGTTTTGCAACAGTCATCTGAAAATTTGGCCTTGTAGATATATTTATACATTTGCATTCTGTGTAAGTCACATTGACAGAAGCCATGGTGAAAAATATAGAGGCCCAAATTTTCAAATCTGAGTGCCTAACTCTAAAGACCCTAAAACATTTTTAAGGCTCCCAAATAAAAATGGGCTGGTTTCCAAAAGTAGTGAGCACCTTCAGCTCCTGTTGTCTTTAACAGGATTGTGGCTGTTCTGAAGTCTTGGAAATCAAACTTTTATTAAGGTTCCTCTTCATGGAAATAAGAGCCTTATTTTTAAAAGTCTGAAAACTTGGCTATCTTTAAAAAAATGTAAATATTATTCGTACTTCTGTAAAATAGCTATTTTGCTTGTTCCCCATTTTTGCATTTAACTGACCCTGTTGCCTGTACCTCTTTTAATACAGAGCAGAATCTTTATTTGTTCCTTTTCATTTTAACAAGGTTCTTTATTCCTTTTTATTAATCCCCATCTATCCAATCTTACCAAACTTTTTCATTTTAACTTATCTTTTCCTTAATGCTAATCCTTCCCTATCCAATCTTACAGTTATTTATCTTTGGAAAATTATTTTCTGCTGCATTATCAAATTAAATACAAACATGCATTATCAAAATAGGCTTTGACTTTTACCTCCTTTAATTATAACTGCACCATAAAGGAACCAAACTTGAATGATTATTTTTTCTCCATTTTATAGTGGAAGACTCCTAAGGACTGATTTAGGACAAAAACTGTATTGGAAACTGCAAGACTAAAATCAAGTGTCATTACTGAACAATTTATGTTACAAGTCACCTATTAGAGGAATATTTATGCACTAACGATGGAAAAGTGGAATGTTGTTCACACCTTTTCATATAATTATTTGAACTTGTTAGAAAGCTTTCAACCTTCACATCTACAATGTACAATAAGATGCTAACAGCATATAAACCTTTGTGCTAATGGCCAGCAAATAACCCATTAGAACAATCCACCTTTCTTCTATGTCTCTTTACTAAATGTACAGTATTGCATGCTGATGAACAGTGATATTAGCAAATATTTATCATGGGAGAAATACTGCCCTTGCCATCATGTCTACGGAAGGCTCTACCTAGTGGAATCAGTGTCGTTCTGCTGCTCAGGGGAGGAGAATGGTTCACTTTTAAATCACACCTTCTGCAGGATGTAGTCCAGAGCTCAATGGATACTCCTTACCGGCTGCAAGAATTGGGGGTTGGAGCAGATCAGCACTGTGGCTCATCTAGCCATTCTCTGTCCATGTACCGGTGAGCGTGGTATGTGGGCTACAGCTGTTCCTGACATTAGGAGGTTGTAGCAGTGGCTACCAATATTTCTGCTGCTACTTTGCAGACTGTGGGAATGTTCTTGCAAGTGCACATGCATATGCATCCCCCCCACTCCACACATAGAAGGTTAGAAGGGACCCCAAGGGTCACCTAGTCTACCCCCCTGCCAAGATGCAGGATTTGTTGTGTCTAAACCATTCAAGACAGATGGCTCCTCCAGTGAAGGCACTTTCATGACTTTGCTGGCCAGTTTCTTCCATTGTTCACGGTTCTTACAGTTAGGAAGTTTTTTCCTGAGATTTAATTTAAATCTGCTATGCTATAGTTTAAACCCATTTCCTCTTGTCCTACCCTCTGTGGCAAGAGAGAACAACTTTTCTCCATCTTTTTTATAGAAGCCTTTCAAGTATTTGAAGGCTGCTATTATGTCCCCCCTTAATCTCCTCCTTTCTAAACTAAACATATCCAGTTCCTCAGCCTTTGCATTCCATCCCTTTGATCACCCTTGTTGCTCGCCTCTGAATCCTTTCCAGTTTCTCTACATCCTTTCTATATAGCGATGACCAAAATTGGACACAGTACTCCAGTTGAGGCCTAACCAACGCTAAGTAGAGCGGTACTATCACCTCCCGTGACTTGCATGCTATGCCTCTGGTAATTCAACCCCAAATTACATTTCCTTTTTTTGCAACAGCATTGCATTGCTGACTCATGTTGAGATTGTGATCCACCACACTCCTAGATCCCTCTCAGCAGGGCTGCTGCCAAGCCAGTTATCCCTGATTCTGTATTTGTGCATTTAGGGTATTTTATTTTGTCAGGGACATTGCCCTTTTTTCCAAATATTTTTTTCTCTTTCATTGCATTAGTCTGAGGGAATCTTTATAAATATGCACCAGGGTCTTTTCTTGTAGTTTTCCTAAAAAACAATTTGTTTTTATTAACACAGTTGTTATTAATCATGTTTATTTTAGTAGTGCCTAGGGATCAACCAAGAATGGGTCTCCATTGAGCTGGGGCAGAGGTTATCTGCTATATGTTACTATAATGCTTAAAGGCTTACAGAAAGGAGTATAATACACTCTTGACTTAGTTGGGGATTCAGGAGGTCATCTAGTGCAACCTGCTGCTTAAAGCAGGACCAATCCCCAATTTTTGCCCCAGATCCCTAAATGGCCCCCTCAAGTATTGAACTCACTACCCTGGGTTTAGGAGGCCAATGCTCAAACCACTGAGCTATCCCTCCCCAATTTGGGCAGGGGCAGAGAATGTTTTAAATTTGTTTTGGGGGAAGGAGGGCTGTTGTGGTTGGTTGGTGTTTTGTATTATCACAATGCCTTGAAGCTCCTGTCACGGAACAGCACCCCATTGCACTTCGTGCTGTACAAATACAGCACAACAAGACAATCCCTGTCCCAAAAAACTGACAAGCAAAGTAAACTGCGACATGACAGTGGATGCTGACAAATGGGGGAGCACAAGGAAACAATAAGAGCTGGTATGATGGGTTCTACAAACCCCACATTGGGCAACAAGGGGTTAAAGGATTGTTTTGGGCCCAGCCAGCCCCGCCTCACCATACCTGGAGCTAATGCTCCATCTGATGGATCAATCAAGACAGGGACACAGCTCATTTGGGGGCAGAGCTGGAAGAGAGCAGACCTGCAGCTCCAGCAGTGCAAAGCAGAGGAAAGACTAGAGTATCTGACAGAGCTGCCCAAAGGGGGCCTCCCTGCGGGAAGGGAGGACCTTCCCAGAAACAATCAGAGAGGGAAGTACCCCCCTTCCTCTGGCTGTGGACACTGGTAATCCCCTCCTCTTACTTATTTGATTTGAACTTCCCCAACAGGGGAAAGCCCTGGACTTCGTATGTGCGGCGGGGGAGTGATGAGAGGAACTGGCCCAGGGACGGCAGCCCCTTAAGCAGCTTCAGCTGCCAGATCACTGGTACCCAAAAGGGCACTTGGTCGGATCCATGCCTCCCTCCAAACCCCTAGTGAGAACAATTACAGCTGGTCAAAAAAAATCACAACGGATGTTTTCCATCACAAGATGGTGATTTGATGGTGTCAAACTGTTCCATGGGAATGTGTCAAAACTTTAGACAGAAATCAGGCAAACATCCTGGCTGGACAATTGGCTGCTGGCTCAGCTGACTTCCTGCAAGTCTGCCAGCCAACTGACTGATGGGTGGATGGGCTGGCAGGCAAACAGGCAGTCAGGCATTTCAGGCATGTTGCCCAGTTGGCTTACCTGCGACCTAGCACCATGGCTCTCCAGCTCTCTGGCTACCTGACTGGCAGGTGGGCTGCCTGGGAACTGGCCAGCCAGCTTTCTGGTTCTGCAGCTTGCAGGGGGTGGGTTGCCCAGTTCCCTGGCTGCTGTCATCTTGCTAGGGAACCAGGGATCTAGGGAGCTGGTCAATAGGCAGGCCAGCCAGCTCCCCATCTGGTGGGTAGGAGCGTGGGTCAGTTGGTGCCAAAACAGATTGTTATATTTTGTTGGAAATCCTGCAATGATGACAGTTCTTCTGATACAGAATGAAATTTTGACAATCCAGAATTTCCTGTGAAACAAATGCTCTTTTCCAGGCAGCTGTAGAAGCAATGAGCTAACAACACTGTTCAGCATGATTGGTATGATCTCAGCACACCAGCAACCTAAGCGTTGTCAAGTTCTTCTCTAGGCATCACGGCAAAGGAGAGTTTTAGGCTCTCCCTGGCTAAGAGCAACCAGCAGCTCTACTACCCTGCACCCCAATAGCTGCTATTACTTTCAGCAATGGCAGATAAGTGCCTTAGCTAGATGATTACGCTAAGATGATAAGCAATTAAATAGTTAATTTTAATACACCCACCCATTGAGGTCAATGGGAGCATACGTCTCTTGGAGCTCTTGGTTCAGGCTTCCCACAGACTTAAGTGGAGAGCACTGTGTTCGTTTACATTCATATCTCATTTTGCAAGAGGTTTTGCTGTATTGAAAATTACATGAACAAGCTGTGACAGACTCAGACCAGAAGACTGTAAGAGAGTAGTAAAAGGCAGGTAGATCAGCTTCAGAATGAGCAGGTACTTGTTCTCTGGATAGCCAAACAAAGGCTACTTCAGGCTAATCAAGGCACCTAATGCCAATTAACCAGTTAAGGTTGTTAGGCTAATGCCAGCACCTGACCCCAATTAACTGGCAAAGGGTCAGTTAAGGCCATTAGGCTAAAGGACACAGCTGGAACCAATCAGGGTCTCACTCATACTGCTTAAAAGCTCTCCTTTCCAGTCCCCTAGGGGGAAGTCCAGGTGAAAGGAGCTGGTGGAGAGGAAGCATTGCTGAACCCTTAGGCAAGGGTAAAGCTAGGAAAAGGGGACCACGGGGAAGTGGCCTAGGGAATCAAAGCAGCGACAGTGGTGAAGGGAAAACAGTCAACAGCTGCTACCATTAGGGTCCCTGGGGTGGAGCCTGGAGTGGAAGGTAGGCCCAGGTTCCCCCTTCCCCACCCCCATGCTCTATAGAGATCCCCTTGAGAAGGGAAGCAGACTTTGGTCCAGGCAGGAGGCCAAACTACACCTACTGAGGTCTAAGGAGCAACAGAGACTGTGGGTATTCCACCTTCCTACCTCCCATACTGGCCTGTGCTGAAAGTAGCTCAATAAGCTGTGACCTTTGCCGCTATACTGAGAAAGGGAGGTCATATTGAGGGCCTTAGCGAGCTTCTAAGGCCACTGAATCCACCTGGAAGTGCGGGACCCACCAATACAGGCTCGGAGCTTTGTCACAAAGCATGAAACAAGGTGTATGGCCACATCATTATATCGCACACGTGGCCATATCATCTGCTCAAGTACATCCTTTTCATGGAGAAGAAGATAAAGCTCTAATGTTTAAATACAATCTGGACCGGTAATATCCTGGGTACCCATTCAGGATCTTTCAAGCTCAAACCAGCTAAATCATAGACTAAATCCTGTTAATCTTGGGCCCAGCTTTGAAGACTTCAAGTAGTCTTACTGAAATCAAATCAAGAGGCCAATTTACTTGAGTAGGTGCTGTACAAGCAGGCCCCTATTCACACAGGGCCTTATCCTGTGGAAAGAGCACTTCTGGTAAAGTTCTGAATGCCCTCAACTCTCTGTCTTCAACAGGATTTTTGGGTGTCTAACACTTTTAGGAGAGAGATTGCTATCTTGCAGCAGCATGTTTCCGTATCCTACAAACCCTTATGTATGTCACATGATTTAATTTGATGCCAGTAAGACTACTTTTTATATGTAAGGGTTTTATCCAATCGTGCCTGTTAGGATACAGATATTTAGGCCTGTCTGTAAAGGCCTATACCTTAAGAATGTAGGTATATGTTTATCATTTAGCTAGTAATAGAAGTATACAAGAAAGAATCTGTGTAAGGGCCTTCTCTCACTGTGACAGTCTGAGGCCCTGTTCTTAGGCCAAGGCCTTTGGCTAAGCAGCAGAGGCAGCCGTAAGCTGGGAAGTGTACGGTCACATCCTCACATTCCAAACTAGTCAATATGGGCTGTAAGCAAGGTGATCCAATCTATTGCCTCCAGAGAAAGGGAAGAGCCTAGAAAATGTAAAAGGAAATTTAAGTTGATAGTTTTCTGTCTGGTAAGAACTCACTTATTAATAAACACAGCTGAGAAACCCTTATGTCTTTATAGATGTAGTTGTGAAATCCTCACTTTTGTATTGTTTTGTCATTATAGTTCCCACTTTGCTATTGTTTGTTTGCATGGTCTCTGACTGGTTCTGTGATTGTTTCTGTCTGCTGTATAATTAACTTTGCTGAGTGTAAACTAATTAAGGTGGTAGGATATAATTGGTTAGCTAATCATGTTACAATATGTTAGATTGGTTAGGTAAATTTCAGTAAAATTAGTTAAAGTATAGCTAAAAATATTGCTATATAAATTAGGAGCAAACGAGAAGTAAGTTAAAATTCAAAAATAAAAAAAGAACCTTAAATTTAAGCTTGCTGGAAGTTCACCCCAATAAACATCAAATTGTTTGCACCTTCAGATTTTGGGTATTGTTGCTCTCTGATCATTCAAGAAGGACCAGGGAAGTGAAAGAGTAAAGAAATAAGCTCGCTAACAGTGCCCACAATGGGGAATTTTGCATGTATAAAGGCAGAAGGATTTCCCTCTCTGTACCTCTCCTATGAGGCAAAGATACAATCTGTGACTGAAGTAAATCCAAATGTATCTCTCACAGAAACAGGATTTCATTATGCCTGAATTGCACCATGGTAAGTTTTTCTGATTTAAACCCCCGCCCCTCCCCAGCATCACTGTTGATGATTTTCAGAAATATCAAAGGATTTGTCTTGTTTTCTGCTACAGCTTTTCTAATTACGTCTGTAGAAGCAAACTGCACAATATGGCAGCACTGAAGCACATAGAGATAAAATATTTGATCGTGAATGTTCACAAAGCAGACCATATTTTTCACATAAAAATATGTAGCCTTTATGTTGCAATTATCTCTTTGCTTACAAGAAATATAAATACATTTCTACAGGTTAAGCCACCAATGAATCCAGAATATTTAAATGTCTGACTTGTAGGCAGTCATTACAGTATATCTGTTTGCCTGAGCATAGAATAATATTGTAGATTAAGTTAGTTCTGCAATTATATGAAAAGATTCTGCTTGCTTTACTGATGTGCATAATCCCACTGGGCCCTGTATCAGTATAATTTAATTCTAAATCTGCAAATTAAGCACAAATTGCTAACCCTATATTAACAAAATTAAACATAATTTTAGCAGTCAGCTGTAGGATTAAAAATGAGTTGGCTTTTTAACACAGAATGTGAATAAACATAAGATGTGGAAAAAACTATCACCTGGGGCAAATTCTTTTTTACATCGAGATCTAGTCTACACTACAAGGTTGATCTACATCAATTTGTTTTGGACCTGATTTTTGTATAGATCTACACCTTGATGAACACATTGACTAGTCTACCTTTTGTGAGCATCTGACCATGCTGGTTCCATGCACACACTTTTCTGTGTCAAGCAGAAAAGAAGTCATTCACCTCGTTGGCCTGTGGGGAGAAGAGACTGTGCAAGCACAGCTAAGGAACAACTGAATAAATATCAATATCTATGTGCTGACTGCAGAGGGGATTCTCAAACTGGGGCACAACAGGGATGAGCAGATTGCTGCATGAAAGCCAAGGAACTTTGGCAGGCATGTCAGTAGGTGAGGGAAGGCAACAACAAATCTGGGGCTGACCTGCCACTTCTGCAAGAAACTGCATGCCAGGCTTGGTATGCACCCCACTCCGCACACAACTGTGGACCCTTTGCAGGAGCCTGAAGTAGGTACCTCTGCAGGGCACAATGAGGAGGAGGAAGAGGGAGGGAAGAACTAGAGGGAGTCGCAAATCATGTGGCGAGCCATGAACTGTTTGAAACTCTGTGGAGTCAGGTCAGTACTGCCAGGCTAGTGCAGATGAGCCTGCTGAAGAAGAAAGGAGTCTGGGTAAGTGTATACATGCATTATTCCTTATAATGTAGCCTGATCTATAGATTTTTGTATTAATTTTATTGATTACTTAAGAATTCCCAGTTATCATTTTAGGGTTGACCTGTTCTTGTCTCAAGATCGGGCCCCTTATTATTCAAATTATTATATAGTTTGGCACCCAGATGTGCACAGCTGCAACATTCAGACTATAGGAACTCTTCTATAGAGTTTACAAATAGTTTATTAATATATTTAGCACAGTCACAAACACCCCAACTCAGTAAGGTAGGTAGAGATACTACAAAATGTACATCTGCCTATCCATATACTCACACCGTCCCTTGCAGAGGAACCTGAAATGTTAGCCATCATCTTCCTCATCACCATCACCTTCCCCTCATCGCCAATGGCCATCTCCCAATGACTACATCTTTCTCCTACTGCCCCTAGGCTGGGATGCAACTTTTATTATAATGTACGCTGATGCTACTATGTTTGATGCATATTCAATAGGGGTTTTCCCCCTCTTCCTTATTGTATTTCCTCACCTTACAAATGTTGGAGTGTCCTTCTCCTATGGATTAGTATAGCAATGATATTAAATTATCACATACATCAATTTGTTACCCTAGCCCTCTTGAGGTTAAGTATCTGTGGATGTAACTCATGTACCTGTTATGTATGTCAATTTGTTGCCATGACACTCTTGTGGTTGGGTCATGTACCTGTGGTCAGCAACACTCTATTTCCAGCTCCCCAATACTGGGGGTTTTCTGGTGGGCCATTTATTTGTTCAAAGTTTATCTGCCTCAAGCCTTATGCTAACTTGCTGAAGCTAATGTCTTACAGAATACAGGCCTGTAGGTTCCTTGCATTACTGCTGAATATAATGGAAGGCAGTGAATATAATAAAGGCAAACTAGCCCTATAGGCTACAATAAGCATAGTTTATCTTTTTGGTGCCTGAAAGCTCTTCTCTCTGCCTCCCATGTCCCTCTCTCTTCTTCCCCCTTTAAAAAGGGCACCCATCCCATCTGCAGTTAGAGAACAAAGGCACTGACTTTTGATTGCTCGGTTAACTTATAGAATGTTAGAAAATATACTGCCCATAAAAAATATTGGCAATATTCAACACACTTTATCTCTACTCATACCTGTGGTAGCCAGTGTCTAAACTTTCGATGAAACAGACCACCCAAGGTCCCACTAGACCATACACACTGTAGCATGAGCTGCAGAGTGGGGCTGTAACAAGGTTTTCCAAAGATAACATACGAATTTACATTTCTTATTAAATGTATTTATGGGAATAATGTAAGGGAGTTTTAAGACTAATCTTTCTCGTTCCATTGTGACTGTAAATCTAATGCTGTAGCTGTCTGTCTATAGCTGTCAGAGTCAGGCTGGCTCAGGATACCAGGAGGTCAGAGGCAGGAAACTAACTGGAGGTCCTGAACCACAAGTCAGATGCCAGGAGGCAAGTCAGGTCAGGATGCCAGGAAATCAAGGAGCAGCCTGGAGCCCAGTTATTCAGACAACTTCCTGTTCCTGCTGCTGTCTTAAGTAGTGCCATTGGGACTTCAGGGGCAGAACATCACACTGGAGCGGGGCATCTTGTGTACCAGGGTTGGCCACTATCAGCAGGCTGCCAGGTGAAGGGTTGGAAAGTGGCTGCTCCCCTGTGGCCCTTGGTTTGGGACCCATGGATCATGATGCAGCTTTAGGAAGTTCTGTGCTCTTAAAGATGTGTGCATTATGTACCTTCCCTCACCAACCCATATTGCTATCAGTGAAGCATCCCAGTGGTCCATTAGTGCTTGCAAAACAATGGAAATGTATTCCTTCTCTGTTGATGGACTCAGTAGTAAGGTGGGAAGGTGCTAAAACAGGGATATGTGTTCCATCTATCACCTCACTGCAGTTCAGAAACCCCATTGCTGCAAATCCATCCACTATTTCTTGTACATTGCTGAGAGTCACAGTCCTGTGTAGAAGAATATACTTAAGGGCTTCTTATACTGTGAATTTTCCAACTCAAAAATGATTGTCCACTGGCCAGCAGTGCAAGCTCCCAGAGTGACCTTTACTCACTTCTCCACCGTCAATACAGCTCTCATGCTGGTGTCTCGGTGCTGCAGGGCTGGGAGGAGCTTAGCACACAGATACAGAAATGTGGCCTTTCACACCCAAACGTTCTACAGCCACTGCTCAGCATCCCAAACCTGCATTACAAAGCAATCCCACCAGTCAGCACGCTTTTCTTTGGCCCAGAAGCAGCTATCCACCATCCAGTGCTGCTCTGTGCAGGCCAGCAGCAACCTGGCATTTTTTTACTTGCGTGTCCAACATAATCCATTCATCATCAAACATCTCTTCTTCCTCCTCACACACCCACTTGTAGTAATAATCACTGAAGTTCCACACATACAGAAGAATTGTGTCCTGTATTAACAAAGAGGATTAGAAACGTGGTGAGGGTCCAGGCTTGTGTCCGCAAGATGGTTAAGACTAAAAAGTGGCATGTGGGACTATGGGAGTTTTTAAAACAGTATGAAAATTATGGGATAGAACCAGCATTAGGGGATGGAAAAATGGTATTGTGTATACAGGCCACACCGTGGCAAGGAGGAGTTAATGAAGGCCTGTGGATCAAATTGGCCCTGCCCTGTTGCACTGGTAGCAGGTGTCAGGAATGGGGGGAGATAAGAGATGAAAGCCCATCTCTGTTTGGGTCTGACCAGGAGGAAGAGCAGAACTCTGCTTCTCCCCCAGTGAGGAAAGCCTGATTTCTGCCAAGTGTCTCTTCCCTTCTTGCCAGGTCTCAAAGCCTGGGCTCCAGCCCAAGCCTGAACAGCTACACTGCTACAGTGAGAGCCCAAGTTAATTGACCTGGACTCTGAGACACTCTGCCAGAAGGGTTTTTTGTTTGGTTAGTTGGTTGGGGGTTTTTTTGTTTGTTTTTGCTATGTAGATGTACCTAGAGACAACTTAGTGTTTGAATGAGCCTCCCAGTGGATGGGATGACCGGAGCCAGGGAGACTGACCAAACTGGCTGTATTAAGAAAAGCCCAGAGCAGAAGGGTAGGGTCCTGTCAAAGACTCCTCAGATAACCCTGTTTTTGAGTTCACAGTATTCTTTATTTTTGGACTTTAATATCTCAGATGGGGTGGGACTCAACTGTGCCTTAACCAGAGGACTAAAATAGCACTGCACTGAAACAGTGAGAGGTGAAAACAGACCATCAGATACCCTATGACAGGGTGAGTAGTGCCCTGTTGAGCCCAAATAGTCCACCACTGAAGCAGGGACTGTCAACCTCATCCCCAGAAATCCATGAATGACTCACTAGGATCCCACAAAGCACTGTGGAAAATGTCCCACAAGGGATTGTGCCAGAAGATGGCATGGGGCACACTGAGTTACCTTCCCCGTGATGTACCGCATCTTCCATTGACACAACCACTCCTGATGAGTACACTCAGAACCAGCACAAGCAACAAATGTGCATGCACCTGAACAATATACAAAAGCTGGTTTCTGTATACCCGTGTAACTTATGTCAACTAAATGGACTGATGTAAATCAGGAGTAATTCCATTAAAGCAAATTCTCCAAGAGAACTAGATGGCGAAGTCTCCAGGTGTCTGGCTGGTGGGTCTTGCCCACATGCTCAGGATTCAACTTATTTGAGGTTGGGAAGGAATTTTCCCTCCCCAGGGTTTTTTTTTTCCCCCCTTCCTCTGCAGCATGGGGCATAGGTCACCTGCAGGTTTAAACATGTGTAAATGGTGGATTCTCTGTACCTTGAAGATTTTAAAGCATGATTTGAGGACTTGAGCCAGAGGTTATAGGTCTGTTACAGGAGTGGGTGGGTGGATTTTGTGCAGCCTAGATGGTCATAATGGTCCCTTCTGATCTTAAAGTCTATGAGAAGAATTGGATTTTCACGCCTTAGTCCAGCTGAAAACAATAACCATGGCTGTATTGCCATAGATCCATTTCAGTCTAAATCAATAGAGCCCCTTACTGATTTTGTGGGAGAATCCCAAGTCTCCGGGGAAACCAGGGAGTGCTTTATTAGGCATTCCACACTACTCCCTTCCCTGGAGCATATGTTGGATTACTTTAAGAAAAGATTATAAGAAAACACAAGATTTTGGATAGATCCCCACAGTCCTAAAACTCAGAGTCAAATTCTGCTTACTTTGCCCAAGCAAATATATCTATATAGTGAAACAGGTCTCATCCCAAAAGTAATCCTGCCCAGACCCTCAGAATTCCAGGATTGTTCCTTTTACAGAAAAATTCTCAAATTTTTTTTCCAATTTAATTTCAAATGATTCAAATGCTGGAATTACCACCATGATACAGAATCTACAACAGATTTCAGAAGAGCAGAATGAATGATATGCAGTGCCATATTGCAAACAGGTAAACTCTTAGGTTCCAAAACAATATCTGGGCATCCACAGTGAAATGTTAAGTCATTTGATACTTCACGCAGTCTAACTATAGGGTTGATCCTCAGAGTTTGAAAAGAAACCCTCGTTTCTTGGTGTTTTTATAGTTCTTGTCAAAGTCACCTTGAGAACAGCATCTCTATTTCAACACTGCACCAGCTAAAATTCAAAGACAAGCAAAAATGAAATATGCATGTATGTATGTATGATCCTTTCCAAAACCTAATAAATTAATCAAAGATTCAGTTCTAATGATGGGCTCTAGTTTGTGAGGGTGGATGTTTCTTATTTCATTTAAATAAGTTCTCTTTTACTTGTACTGAAGCGTTAATATAATAGTATATTCAGGTACTGGGAGTTGTCTTGTTACAATCTCATCTGTAATCTCAAGCAAAGATGGAAGTTTAGACATTCGATGTATGTTAGTGCCACACAGCAAGAGTAAATGACTTACCCAAAGTTATATAGGGTAGCTGTGACACAGCTGAGGATACAGCTCAGATGTGAGTTTCATATTATTCTATGTTTGACTGCTGAAGACTCCTAGAACCTCATAGAAGGTGAAGAGAATCTCACAGATTTGGACCATAGCATGACTCTTTCTTCCCCCGAAAATGAGTAGAGTTGAGTGAAATTTTTCAACCAAAACATTGAGGAAAAAAATGCAGATTCAGCA
Organism: Chelonia mydas; assembly: GCF_015237465.2. Taxonomy (NCBI): domain Eukaryota; kingdom Metazoa; phylum Chordata; order Testudines; family Cheloniidae; genus Chelonia; species Chelonia mydas. The sequence continues at coordinate 26,233,518 of NC_057851.1, read as the reverse complement.
ACATGAAAACATTATGCCATTTCACCTAATTGTTCATATAGACAAAAAAAAAACCTACAATTTTTCCCCAAATCAGAATGTTTTATTTCTACATTTTTAAATGAAATATTTTGCTATTTCTGTTCCAAATAATTTTTTGTTTTGAAATTTCCTTTAATTTTATTTTAAAAAAATAAAAATCTTTTTAAAATGTTCAAAATTGAAATGAAATGTTTCATTGGACCGTGTGTGTGTGTGTGTGTGTGTGTGTGTTTTGAAATTGCCAACAAACTGAAAAATCCATTATTTGCCCAGGAAAATCAACTATCAAAAAAGAATTTTCCTGGTGATAATAAATCAAAATCTCTAATAATAACATTGTTTTGACATCTCTGTAACATCTAGATGAAAGTCATTTGTTGTCACAGTGTAAAAATCTTATCAGTTAAGACAATCAAGCTACTCTATTTTTGCATATTACTGCTGCATTTGTCTGGCAACTTGCTTATTTCTCATGCAGTTACTTTCATCTCACAATGTTGATGTTGATGAAAAATCCATTCTGCTCAAGCAGCTGATGCAGGAGCATGGTTATCAATTACATTTTATAACGTTATTTGGCTCTGACATTGTGGCTGTTATTGAAACTGCCCTTTTCCCCCAACAAGGGCTAATTAGCATTTAATACTTCAGTGAAGCTGATAATGGAACTCAATGGCCAAAAGACAACTGGAGGGTCCTTTTAATAATCTTGTTTGTCATGATCTAATGACAGCTCCATTCATGTGCTTAATAATTTGCTTATTCGGCTAGCTGCCTGGATGACTTACTACTGTTTTATCTCTGTTGAAAGGAATATCTCCAGTCTGAACATAAAACGAGAAAAATTTCAAAAGATAACAATTTAATGGCCTTACATTTAATTTCAGGATTCTTGTCCAGGTGGGCTGGAATGGGGGAATTGACCTTCTAGATAAAATATGTGCACTTAATCATGGATTTAATGCCTTGTTCATTCTACTGAGAGTTTTGTAGGCTTTCAAGTACAGAACATAAGCACAGCTGCATTAGTACCTCAACTTTTTCCAAAGGCTATCACTAATTTTGCTGCTTCTTTATTTACAGTATTGTAATAATTTGTCCAATCATTATCCAACAGTGATCCTCATTGCCAAGTTACTTGCCCACCTCCCAGATATCTCTCATCTTCATGACTGCAGCCCTTTAGTCCCTAGCCTCCCCTCTTACACCATTCCACACAAACTATGTTCTCCATTCAGGATGCAGATTGTTTTCCCCTCCTGCTGCTCCAGCCATCTCCTCCCCTTCCTGTCAGGTGACCAGGATGCTGGTGATCTAGCCTAGTGGTCAGAGCAAGCATCAGGTCTAGCGTTTCGTGCTGGCATCACAGCCAGAGTCAGTAGTCAGGAGCCAGAGCCAAGGGTCAAACTGGAGGGCAGAAACTGGAGGAGCTGAGGAGCAGGCAAGAAGGGAGTCAAGGGGCAGGACAGAGGCAAGGCTGGGTGCAAGGCAGAAGTAGCAGGAACAAGGTAACACAGGAGCAGGCACAATGGTGGGCGTGAGCACTGAGAAACCAGTGAGCTGATGCTGGCTTAAGAGCCAGCCCGCTGGCCTCTGCAGCCAAGCAAGTGGTGTGACTAATAAGGGAGCCTGCTGCAGGTCAGCTGTACTGATAAGGCTGCCCGGAGACTAGTTCCGCTGCAGGCTCTGATTCCAGACCGTATCCCCCACCCTTCAGGGCGCTATCTAAGGGCTCTGGGACCTGGTTTCTCAGGGAAGGTGTGCAGGAGATCCAGAGCATGGAAGTGTTCTTTAGGTTCCCATGGACATTCATCTGGGGCGTAGACATACCAGTCAGTTAATATTGTTGTTTTCCTTGCACCTAACGAGTCTAGAATCTGCCAAAATACATATTCTTCTTGACCCCAATTGTGGGAGCAATACAGAGTATGAAGAGGTTTTTAACTAATGGTTTTAGAAGACAGCCATGGAAGACAGGGTCAGTCTTGAGGGAATCTGGTAGCTGTAACTTGAAAGTAACCAGGTTAAGCTGTTCCACGATCTGGAATGGCCATAGGTACTTATGGTCCAGCTTTGCAAAGGAGCCAGCTGATCACAGATTCCGGGTGGACAACCCCACCTTATCCCCTACCCTGAAGACAAATGTTAGCTGGTGGGACTGGTTGGCATATATTTGTAGATTGCTTTGGCAACATCTAACTGCCTATTGAGCTCCTGATGTACCTGCTAAATGTGGGCCATGGGTTCTGTAACAGCAGGCATCGACGATTCAGAGGGGATCTCTGGATGAGCGCAAAGATGGAAACCGTAGTTAGCAAAGAAGGGAGTATGCTTGGTGGAGACGTGTATGACATTGTTTAAGCAAAGTGGCATGAGAGATCAGAGACAGCCAATCATCTTCACGATAGTTTAGGAAGCAACAAATGTACTGTTCAATTACTTGATTGACCCACTCCACCTGCCCGTTAGTGCTGGGGTGACAGGCTGTTGAGGTTAGGATCTCAATATTCAGGCAGAGTAGAAAATCTCTCCAGAAGCAAGAAGTAAACTGGGGTCCTCAGTCAAATAGCATGCCTGTAGGCAAGCCATGAAGATAAAAGATGTTGCTCACAAACAGGAGGGCTATCTCCTGAACAGAGGGAATCATTCAATATGGAACTAAATGTGCCATTTTGGTTAAGTGGTCAACCACCACTAGAATGGTTGGGTGGCCTTGGGAAAGTGGTAATTCTGTTATAAAGTACATGGAAATGATGACCGAGGACCTGACTGGGGGAGACCCTGTGATCTTGAAAGGGGGATCTTGGTCTGGGCACAAAGGCCGCAGGACTCCTCATAGGACTCAACAGAGGTGCACAGGGCAGGCCACCAAAAATTCCTGGAAACCAGGTCTTGGGTCTTGGAATGGCCCAAGTGGCCTGCTCAGGGAGCATCATGGCAGAAGTGTAAGACTCCAAGCCAAGTGGCCCCTTCAGGCACATAGATGTGTCCCTCATGGAATAGGATCTTGCCATGGAATGTAAAGCTTTTGGAGATCTGGTCCTGGTCCTGGTCTAAGGCTTGATGGGTTTGGGTGGCAAAGGGATTGCCAGGTAACTCAGAGTGAATGGAGGATTCTGAGATCAGAGGCTCTGGTATCAGAAATTAAGTTTGAGGGCTTCAGAATTGTGGACATAGGCTCCTTACCAGGTTTGTGGTACTCCTCTTTTTGTGGTAACGCATCTGTTTTCCTGCCTTCACCCTCACCAATAGGTGACCACAAACTCAATTTGCATGAAGAAGAGGGATCAGCTTGCCTGCCACTGGTTCAGATACATGATCATTTTTAGATATTGCAAATTTTATAGACTATCAGAATTTGGACCAAGAACCTAGCACCCTCCAGGAGATGGTAGAATTCTTCAAAGGCTGTTTTGATGGCCAGTAGGTCCTTGTGCGCGATGTCACTGCTGATCTCAATGGGAGAGAGTTTTCATGAGTAAAAGGTGTGCAGATGAATCCAGTCATCAGGAGCAGCAGGTTGGGAAAGGACTAACCGTCTAATGCTAACTTTGACATGCCTGTTCCTGGCGGGGTCTGGGTGGATCAAGGTGGGAACTGTGATGAATTTCTGTTTCAAACTATAAACAGCCATAGGTGCCTCTGGGGTCCATGAAACTGGGCTCCCCTTCACAGCAAGGCTGTGAGATGTCTGGCTAAAGCAGAGAATCCTAGGATAAATCATCTATAAAAATTAACAAAACCCAAAAAACATTGGATTCTATGAATATTATTTGGTGCCACACAATCTGTCATGGCTGACACCTTGTGGGGGTCCATTTCCAGTCCCTTGGGTGAGATGAGAAATCCAAGATATTTAAGGGTGTCCTGGTCAAACTTGCATTTGTCCAGTTTGGCATATAGATGATTAGATGATTCTGGACTAGTCTTTCAAGAACTCTGTACACGTGCTGGTTGTGAAAAGCTGGGTCTTTGTCATTATCTACCTTGATGATGATCTGATTTTCTCCAAAGTGATCCAGCATATCTTAGAATATATCCTTCATAATATGTTGAAAGGTTGCTGGAGGGTTGCATAGGCCAAATGGCATGACTAGATATTCACAGTGCCCATATTGAGTACAAAAGACAGCCTACCACTTTTCTCCCTATGTGCACCAGGTTATGGGCCCCATGCAGATCTAACTTTGTGAAAATACAGGCTATGCATAGCTGGTCTAAGAGCTCATTGATAAATGGGAGCAGACAACAGTTTTGTATGGTTATCTGGTTAGTCAATAAGCAGCTGCAAAGAGCCATCTTTCTTCTAGATTAAAAAAAAGATTGGAGTGCCTGCTGTGGACAGGGATGGATGGATGGAATCCTTCTGAAGTTTCTCTTGCAAGTACAGGTGGAGAGCTTGAAGTTCAAGTTCGGAGAGGCATATATCTGACTAAATGGGATCTCAACATCAAGCTGGAGATTGACTGGGCAATTGTAAATCCAATGTGGTTGTCAGGGTGTCCACCTTCCCCTTTTCAAAAACATCAGTGAAGTCATGGTATTTCTGGGGTGTATTGGCCATGGCCGGTAGAGCTGTGTGGGACACTGGGGGGGTCATGGAAACCTTGCTTCCTGAGGATCAGGATCATCCAGTGTATGACATGAACCACAGAGTGTACCAGTCTGTTTCTTGGATCCTGGGAGGCAGGATAGCTGGAAATGCTGGAATTTAACATGTAGGGTCCCCTTTGGCCATTGAAAGTTGTTACCTCCAGAATCAGACTCCAGGCATCCCCACAATGCCCTGCCTATATCTGTCACTTAATCTTCAATTAGTCTGTTTTTTGTAGATGAAAGGAGGTGGCCCACCCTAGAGGAATTGTGAGGATTTTACCAAGGGGTTTCCCTGCAACCTGTGGAGAACTCCCCAGAAGAGACTAATTCTGTTACCCCTGGGAGGACACATATAGAGCCTTCTGCTCAAAGGATTGACACTCAGTCAGCAATCTTCGAAAACAAAAATATTCTTTATTTAACACAATATGCCCTAATACAGTAAATCTAAAGCAGCTACTTGGAAAAATGTAAACATAAATTCTCTCAGTACATATCACAAGATAATACAACTTTTATTAGCACAGATGCATATTAAGGTATTCAATATTATGATATCATGCAGTTAGAAACGGCTTTTCAGTGGTTACATTCTATATGTGATGGCCGGCCATATATAGAATACTGGCAACACATTACTTATTTAAACATTAAAACTATATACATAATAACAAACATATACAGACATCCAGCTTTATTATTTCAAGCATACACATTCATTTGGTCTGATTATTTTCTATAGTGGAGTCATCATGCTTACTTTATCCACTGTCTTCCTTCCCTCTGATCTGGGAAAGGTTTTCTGCTCTGTCAATGCCTACTGCCTCAATTGTCCTGCCTTCTTTCTTCTTTCTTTGTGATTTCAGCTCTTTTCATCTATTAATAACGCCACTGCTGCTGCCACTCACTCCAGTGCATCCACTCATAGTGATTAAAGCCTTTCAGCTCTGTGCCTTATATACAGATTCTAGCTTTTTCAGATTGGTCCTGTCCATTTTATGGACGAATCACAGCTGCTAACCTATCTGTCAATCAAAGCCAGACCTGTTTGAAGACCTGTGCTATTAAAGCTGAACCTGTTCGAGAAACTGTGCTATGCTTAGCTGACCCCTCCCTTCAGGTTTTGGAGTGACCTTTGTCTCATCTCAGCCTGCTTACTTAGTCTTGGAGCAATTTGGCCAATACTACTATTTTGATTTCTTGGGCTGTGATGGCTTGTGACCACCATCTTGTTTTCCCTAGCTGTAATCACTTAAAACCATCTTTATTAAATATTAAATCCTTATAATTGAAGAGCAAATTATGCACTTATGTAGGTTTTAACATTATGATTCACCGTCACCACTCTATTTTGTTTGTTTGATTAAGCCTAAATTTCAGTGGTCCCCCCCCACCCCGCTTCAGCTAATGGTGGAAGGACAGCATTTTTAATGCTATATTCCTCACACAGACTAGAGCACCTGAAAAGAGCCAGCAGATCAAGGGACATGATCGTTCCCCTCTATTCGACATTGGTGAGGCCTCATCTGGAGTACTGTGTCCAGTTTTGGGCCCCACACTACAAGAAGGATGTGGAAAAATTGGAGAGAGTCCAGCGAAGGGCAACACAGATGATTAGGGGTCTGGAACACATGACTTATGAGGAGAGGCTGAGGGAACTGGGATTGTTTAGTCTGCAGAAGAGAAGAATGAGGGGGGGATTTGATAGCTGCTTTCAACTACCTGAGAGGTGGTTCCAAAGAGGATGGTTCTAGACTATTCTCAGTGGTGGAAGCTGACAGGACAAGGAGTAATGGTCTCAAGTTGCAGTGGGGGAGGTTTAGGTTGGATATTAGGAAAAACGTTTTCACTAGGAGGGTGGTGAAACACTGGAATGCGTTACCTAGGGAGATGGTAGAATTTCCTTCCTTAGAAGTTTTTAAGGTCAGGCTTGACAAAGCCTTGGCTGGGATGATTTAATGGGGATTGGTTCTGCTTTGAGCAGGGGGTTGGACTAGATGACCTCCTGAGGTTCCTTCCAACCCTGATATTCTATGAAAAATCTCTTATATCAAAAGTGAAGATCATGAATGGTAAACCAAGGCATATCTAGGATGATGGGAGCATGAGGGGCCTGGATTAATCCAAAGTGGACGGTTTCCTGATGACCACAGAGGGTGATAACCATTACTAGCAAGGTCTGGTGGGTTACAGGTTCTGAGGGGAGAAGACACCCATCAGAAGTCTCAACCAGATCTGGAGAGTACTTGCAAATGGAGGGAACTGCATGGGTCTTGGCAAATTTTAAACCCATAAAGTTATCTGAGGCCCCCAGGTTGACTAGAGCATTTAGGTCTTACGAGACATGAAATTAATAGAAGTATTCGGAGTTGCATCAGAAAGTGACTCTGGGATCCTGCTGTGCTGATTGTGGCTCGTGGGTGCTGAGAACTGCTGAAGGGGGATAGGACCATCTCAGCCCACCCCAGCTCAGCCCACCCCGTCCTCTGAAAGGCTGGGGCCTAGCATTTCCCAGCCCCGGTTCTACCCAGGTCTTTAAGATGGCCAGGTTCCCCACAATGTAAGCACAAGCCTAATGACCAGTGTTTGTGCTTCCCAAGTCAGAGTGGTGTGGGTGAACCTGGCTCTCTTACATGAGCTCTGATTCCAGGGAAGACGTGTTTTTGGGGCATCAGTTCTGTGATGAATGGTGGTTTCCTGAAAATCGAGGTATGCTCATACCACCACTCTGTGAGGCAATTATTGATTCTGATTCACAAATCAATCAGATTGTTCAAACTGGACAGAGGCTTCACCCGTGAAAACCCATCCTTTATATCCTCACATATCCCCAGGTGCTGTGTCATTCCACCCGGCGTCAGAAGCCAAATAACGAAATTCAGCAGCATACTTGGCTATGGGCCTGCTTCCCTGCCATAAGACCTGAAGGGTTACTTCAGTGATCTGCATACTATTAGGGTCACCAAAGATGATGGATATAGTTTGAATGAATTCCTCTAACTTTTGCAAGAGGAGGCTGGCCTCTTCCAGGAGCAGAGAAGCCTGGGCCAAGGCCTCCCCAGTTACAAAACTTAAGATGTCCCTAATGGACCTCATCCATGGGGAATAATTGAGGGTATAGGAGGAACAGAAGCTGACATTAACATAATACAAGACAGAAGACATTGGTTTAGGAGCTCCTGAAACTTGTCCCAACCTGCATCACAGTTGCTGGATGGTGGAATCTTGGTTCCGGCAGGGGCGGAGTAGGAGGAGCTAAGAGAGCAATCACTTCCTGCAGGGCCTCATTCTGTGATTTCAGGTCAGTTACTTGCACCTGCAGGTTCTGGACAGTGTCCACCAGCTCCACTCGGGCCTTAGTAGGGTCCATTCTAGTGCCGAGGGCCCCTTGCCCCAATTTTAAGATCTTCTCAATCTGTCAGCTGACCGGGGCAAAAGAATTCTATCCAGGTGTCAGGACACAGTTAGCAGAGCAGGCATCAGGATGCAAGGGCTAGAGTCAGAGCCAGAGTCAGTAGTCAGGAACCGGAGTCAAACCAGAAGTCAGGAACTGTCATGAGCAGGTGGCAGAAGCAGGACAAAGGCAAGGCTGGGTCAAAGGCAGGAATAAGGTAACACAGGAGCAGTGGTGGGCATGAGTGTTGAGAAGCCAGTGGGCTGCTACTACTGCTGGCTTAGGATCTGGTCTGCTGGCTTCTGCAGACAGTCAGGCAACCTGCTGCCAGCCAGTTGTACTGATGAGTTCTGCCTGGAGACTAGCTCTGCTGAATGCTCTGATTCCTGACACTTCTGTTGTCCTTATATTGGCTTCTCTCTTCTGCATCAAGTTAAGCTCCTCTTGATCATCTTCAAAGTGTTCCACTAGTCTGCCCCTGCCTCAGCTCTTATGTCACTGTCTATGTGTCCTCCTGAATCCTCAGATCCACTCAAGACTGTTTCCTTTGTTGACTCATGTCTTCATACCTTTTTCATGCTGCTCCTTTAAGCCTGGAACAATCTCCTAATTAATATTAGTCAAGTTCCCTCTTATAATTTAACAAACTTCTGAAAATCCACCTATTCTTTGAAGCTTTCTAGAGATCATGGTGACTCGTCAGTCTGTGATCACCTTATTCAGGCTGTCTGAATTGTATTATCCTGTAACTATAATATATTTGTTCCTTTAGGCCAAGATTTTCAAAAGTGATAGTAATTTTGGGTGCCTCAGATTTTGGGTGCCCAACTTTGACACTTTTTTAAAAGGTCCAAATTTCCAAAAGTGCTACCTGCCCTTAGAAAATCAGGTCCCTTTAAAATCTGTCAAATTTGGCACCCCAAAAAAGTGTCACACCTGAAAATGTTGGTCATTGTGTGTAAGGGCATTGGGGAAAGGCTCCTGTAAAGCACCATACAACGTTATATAAATAAACATTACTTTTATCATTGTGACATATATGAACAAGCCCAGAATTCAAGCTAAGCAAGCTATGATGATCTGAAGTGCTTATATAGGAGCTCATTTAAGTTCTTAGTTAAATAAGTGGGTACTTGCACCATTAGAGGGGTAAGTGTTAAGGATCCATGTAGAATTCTGCCATCTTTTGGCAAGGATGATAATAAATTGTGAGGACTCTGTTCACTAATACTCATTAGCCTATTACACCTGCAAATTGTACACCTAGCTAGTCTGTACTAAAACACCCTCTTATTAGTCTTACCTCATCCTCTTTCTCTTCCACCATCTTGTTTGTTTGTTCCCTCCTTCTTTTAGGTCTTGTCTTTTAGAGTGGCAAGGATTGTCTTGGGACTAGGACTGTCATTTACCATGCATGTACAGCAACTAGCACTATGGGATCTCAGCCTCTAGGTTTTATTATGATATAAATAATTATAGATGGAATGTACTTTATAGAGTGTAATACATGGACAAGAGCAGTAAAGTAACAGCAGCTACTATAATAAGAGTTAACATGAAAATACTGTGGTCAGAAAGACACAGATTCTGTAGGGACAACATGAGATCAAAGGCCAGTCACCAATGGAGAAAATACACCATGTAAGTAATAACCAATTCTCTTAAGTTGGTCTGTCTCTACTTATTATTGTTAATGTTATATTGTAATATAAAAATGCATCATGCAGTAAATGAGCACACTCCCACTTAATACATGTAACACACAATCTTTTAGGATTAAGTGACCTGCTTGATTGTAATTACCTTTAAAAGGCTAATTTGCTTAGGACTGGACAAAGTAGGTCTTAATTCAGATGATATCTTGGAGAGGAGGTTTAAACAGTATCTGAGCCATATCTTCAGCAGGTCAAAATCAACATTGTCTTCAGAGGAGCTTTCCTGATTTTGACCAGTGGATTATCTAACTCTTTGTGTTTACTGGGCTAAATCCACAAGAATGAGATTTCTAGGGAAACAGTGGATACATTTTAAGGATCGCAATTGATTCATTTTAAGGATGTGCCTTATACATTTTACATCTGCATGTCCCCTTCTGTATTCTGTAAGAGACTCTGGCTATAAATAATCCAGACCTTGGGCAGAGGAGAGAGTCTGCCTAACAGAGTGAAATCCCACATGGATATGGTCTGTGAAAAGGTGACTTTCAGCCATATTCTGTGAGGTAATATGCATTGTTTAATATACTGGCTCACCCATCCTTTTGGTGTAGGGAAATGGTATATTCAAAGATTTTTATTTTATTTTTTCTGAATGTTCTTTTCTGCTTCACCTAACTTGATCAAAACCACTAAAACGTTAATGAAAGTTTGGGGTGGTTTTGTTTAAGTAAATGGTACTGTTAGCTAATTTTGTGAAAACTTACAGCCTGACTCTTTCAAAGAGAAATGTTTCTCTGTCTCCTAACTGGAGTCAGGTAACAAGGACTTGCAGACACAGGAAGACAATAAGCTGTGTAATAAGTAACAATACAGTTCGGGGGGCTGGATGATTCAGATGACCAGTTAGGAGATATGGGGCCAAATTCAGAGGTGAAGTATAAATTAAGCCTCCTTATATTAATTTAGAGTCCTTTACAATCATCACAAAACTGCACCATCATATGGGCATAAGGCTTCCAGTTCTGACACCATCGGTATTCAATTAGCTTTTGAATAGCTAAGGAAAACGTCCAACTTCGTTCTGAAGACTGCATAACTTAGCATGTTTTGTTCTACATATTTAAAAACAATGGTAAACTGATGTATTTAGGCTCATTTCTGCCCTTATTTGGAGAAGCACAAGAGCTCAGGGTGGCAATGGGAAGGGATCCAGAACCAAACTGCGGAGGTATGTGTGGAGACCTATGCCTCTTCCCAACCCAAACACAATGTTAAAGTAAGGGCAGCTCCTTGTCTTCTGTTAAATACTACTCCTGAGGGAACTGGTGATGAGGATGCACCTGACCTTGATGAAACACAAGGGCTGAGCCTGCCCCAGAGGTCTGTGACCCAGGGTGGGCGGGGAGTCCGGATACTGTGGCTTAGTGGGATGGAGGTCCTGGTGCAGCTGGGGACTCAATGGGGTGGGGATTCATGTGCAGGGGCTTTAGTGGGGGGTGGTCTGGGCCCAGGGGTGGGAGTCTGGATGAAGGGGGGTGGGGCTCATGGGGGAACTTGGGTATGTGGGGCATGGACACATGGGGGTTGAATGGACAGGGGAGCAGCTGAGGAACTGAGCAGCGATTGGTGCAGGAAGTGTGGGGGAGGGTGTTGAGATGGGGGAGGTGGTTTCTGGGGGTGGGTCTGACCTGGCCCCGGCCTTCACCCTGGCCCCAGCCCTGGCTGCTCTGTGCAGGGGAAGTGCAATCCTCCCCCCACCCTAGACCAATCTGGACTAATAGGTGAGTCCAGTGCAGGGTAGGAGCCACCAGATGAGGTGGTGGTGGGGTTCAACAGGGGAGCTAGGTTTGGGGCAGGATGGGGTGCTCCGGATGGAGGGTGTGAGGCTTGGCAGGGGGGCTGGGCAGGGGGTCTGGGATGAGAGGATCCAGATGCATGGGGGGTGGGTGGATGGGGGGGTGGATCTGACCCAGCACCAGCTAGTGCATCCCCAGCCCCTCCCCGCCCCCCCCCCCCCCCCCCGCAGTGATTTACCTCTTTGCCACCTGCTCCAGGAACACAAAATGATGTGGCCTTTTTATTTTGGGGAAGAAAAGAAAATCTGTGTGGGACAAGAATTCTGCATGCACATAGTGACACAGAATTCCCCCAGGAATAAAAAAGAGAGAGAGAGCTTCCCTATTTTCCTTCCCTCTATCCCGATTCCTCCTACAGCTCCCACTCCCGATGCCTTCATACAGCAACCTTTCTACCAGGTCCCAGGTCACCAAGCAGGTGAGCAAGGAGGAGTGGCCAGTTCCCACGGAAAGTCCTTATGATGAAGCTTTGCCCTCTCTTTGCAAGTGAGTGAGAACAGAATTCTTGCTCAGGTCTCTCTCAGGCAGAACAAGCTCTCAGATGCTGCTCCCACATGTCCTGCAGGAGCACTGACAAGTCAGACAAGGTTTCCATAAGCATTTGAAATTTGGGGTGCCTACATAAACTGGCCTAAAGCTCTGAACCTTTCAAAATTCATGTCTGACTAGAAGAAGAAGACAACAAAACAAACCTCTTTATCTGACACCCAGCATTTGCTGGAAGATTGTCTTTTAACTACACTGTTGAAACTACAAATAACCAGAGAAGAGAGGGAATGAATTTTAAGATAAAAATACTAGTGGAAACATTAAAGCTATTTTCTCTATTTTTTCCTGTCTTTTCATGGGTACAGTGTACTGATACATGGGAGGCTAATTCAGACTGTGTTTCGCAGTGTTAAAGCTATATATACAGCACTTGTAACACCTACTTCACTGTCAGATTTCCACACTAAATCTTGAATATTTTTAAACTGAAGGCAGATAAGTATGGAGGAAGAAAACATGACAGACTATGTTTGCTGAGCTGTATTTGTCTCCTTAAAATTGCCACTGGATGGAATTTTCAAAAGGGCCTACGGGCTCGATCTACAGACACTCAAGTCCAACGTCTAGGCACCACTGAGATCCTCAAGAATCTGATCAACTGCTGTGTAGCTCTGTAGGTGCCTACATTTCTATCACTAAAATCCCCTAAGTTTCTAGTAGTGAGCATGCACAGAGCTATCTTACTCTAGGTAGCTGGGTGCCTATTTTACATCTAAGGCCCAGTGAGATCCTCATATTAGGCATTCCCTCACCTTTCTTGCCTGCAGGGCCCAACCTGGTAGGCCTGCTCTGACAATCCCTAACCCACAACAAAGTGGCTGGGGGAGAAGAAGAGGGAAACAATCCCTTTGATAACCTTTAGCCCAGTGGTCGTGGCCCTCAACTGGAATGTGGGGGAGACCAAAGTTCAAATCCTCCTTCTGTTTGATTTGAACTTGGGTTTCCTACCTCTTAGCTATGTGCCCTTAACTACAGGACTATAGAGTCATTTTCACTGACTCAATGCTTATTTACAGGTTTCAGAGTAACAGCCGTGTTAGTCTGTATTCGTAAAAAGAAAAGGAGTACTTGTGGCACCTTAGAGACTAACCAGTTTATTTGAGCATGAGCTTTCGTGAGCTACAGCTCACTTCATCAGATGCATAGCATATCGTGGAAACTGCAGAAGACATTATATACACACAGAGACCATGAAACAAAACTTCCTCCCACCCCACTCTCCTGCTGGTAATAGCTTATCTAAAGTGATCATCAAGTAGGGCCATTTCCAGCACAAATCCAGGTTTTCTCACCCTTCCCCCCCCCACACACACACATACAAACTCACTCTCCTGCTGGTAATAGCCCATCCCTCTTTGAAACCTCTCTTTATAATGCGCATGATAATCAAGGTGGGTCATTTCCAGCACTAATCCAGGTTTTCTCACCCCCCCCCCACACACCCCTCCAAAAACCACACACACAAACTCACTCTCCTGCTGGCAATAGCTCATCCACACTGACCACTCTCCTTACAATGTGCACAGCAATCAAGGTGGGCCATTTCCAGCATAAATCCAAGTTTAACCAGAACGTCTTGGGGGGGATTTGTAGGAAAAAAACAAGGGGAGATAGGCTACCTTGCATAATGACTTAGCCACTCCCAGTCTCTATTCAAGCCCAAATTAATAGTATCCAATTTGCAAATGAATTCCAATTCAGCAGTTTCTCGCTGGAGTCTGGATTTGAAGTTTTTTTGCTTTAAGATAGCGACCCTCATGTCTGTGATTGCGTGACCAGAGAGATTGAAGTGTTCTCCGACTGGTTTATGAATGTTATAATTCTTAACATCTGATTTGTGTCCATTTATTCTTTTACGTAGAGACTGTCCAGTTTGACCAATGTACATGGCAGAGGGGCATTGCTGGCACATGATGGCATATGTCACATTGGTGGATGTGCAGGTGAACGAGCCTCTGATAGTGTGGCTGATGTTATTAGGCCCTGTGATGGTGTCCCCTGAATAGATATGTGGGCACAGTTGGCAACGGGCTTTGTTGCAAGGATAGGTTCCTGGGTTAGTGGTTCTGTTGTGTGGTATGTGGTTGTTGGTGAGTATTCGCTTCAGGTTGGGGGGCTGTCTGTAGGCAAGGACTGGCCTTTCTCCCAAGATTTGTGAGAGTGTTGGGTCATCCTTCAGGATAGGTTGTAGATCCTTAATAATGCGTTGGAGGGGTTTTAGTTGGGGGCTGAAGGTGACGGCTAGTGGCATTCTGTTATTTTCTTTGTTAGGCCTGTCCTGTAGTAGGTGACTTCTGGGAACTCTTCTGGCTCTATCAATCTGTTTCTTCACTTCTGCAGGTGGGTATTGTAGTTGTAAGAATGCTTGATAGAGATCTTGTAGGTGTTTGTCTCTGTCTGAGGGGTTGGAGCAAATGCGGTTGTATCGCAGAGCTTGGCTGTAGACGATGGATCGTGTGGTGTGGTCAGGGTGAAAGCTGGAGGCATGTAGGTAGGAATAGCGGTCAGTAGGTTTCCGGTATAGGGTGGTGTTGATGTGACCATCGTTTATTAGCACTGTAGTGTCCAGGAAGTGGATCTCTTGTGTGGACTGGACCAGGCTGAGGTTGATGGTGGGATGGAAATTGTTGAAATCATGGTGGAATTCCTCAAGGGCTTCTTTTCCATGGGTCCAGATGATGAAGATGTCATCAATATAGCGCAAGTAAAGTAGGGGCGTTAGGGGACGAGAGCTGAGGAAGCGTTGTTCTAAATCAGCCATAAAAATGTTGGCATACTGTGGCATACTTGTTTCCTACAAATCCGCCCCAAGACGTTCTGGTTAAACTTGGATTTATGCTGGAAATGGCCCACCTTGATTGCTGTGCACATTGTAAGGAGAGTGGTCAGTGTGGATGAGCTATTGCCAGCAGGAGAGTGAGTTTGTGTGTGTGGTTTTTGGAGGGGGGTGTGTGTGGGGGGGGTGAGAAAACCTGGATTAGTGCTGGAAATGACCCACCTTGATTATCATGCGCATTATAAAGAGAGGTTTCAAAGAGGGATGGGCTATTACCAGCAGGAGAGTGAGTTTGTATGTGTGTGTGGGGGGGGGGGGGAAGGGTGAGAAAACCTGGATTTGTGCTGGAAATGGCCCTACTTGATGATCACTTTAGATAAGCTGTTACCAGCAGGAGAGTGGGGTGGGAGGAAGTTTTGTTTCATGGTCTCTGTGTGTATATAATGTCTTCTGCAGTTTCCACGATATGCTATGCATCCGATGAAGTGAGCTGTAGCTCACGAAAGCTCATGCTCAAATAAACTGGTTAGTCTCTAAGGTGCCACAAGTACTCCTTTTCTTAATGCTTATTTAATTATTTGTCCACAGTGGAAAAACTTTAACAGGAGAGACTGAGAAAGCCCAACACCTGAATATTCTACAACCCTCTGGTTACGGCCCTCCACCTCATAGGCGGGAAACCTTAGGAAGAAAAGTTCAAATCCCTTCTCCCTATAAGGCAAATGGGGGAATTGCATCTGCAATTCCCACATCCTGGGTGAGTACTAAAACTAGGCTAATGGTTATTAAGGGTCCTCTACCTCTGCCTGTGGCATTTCTTACAAAAATCAGCTTAGGTGCCTACTCCAGGAAACACGTCATGGCTGAGATCCCTAAGCAAGGACAGGTCTAGATTTAGGTTCCTAAGTCCCAGCTCTTCTTGGCATATACTATTGTCTAGCTTAGGTGGTTCCCTGATCAGTATGTGGATTTTTGTGAATCTCATTATTGGATGCCTATTTCTCCCCATGTATTCTATAGGGAGCCTAAGTGCCTAACTTGGGGCTGTGGATTTCACTGGGTGGGTAGACACCTAAAAGTTAGGTTTTGTGATGCCTAAGTCCCTTTGTGGATCTAGCCCTAAGTGATTTAGGAGGACACTGACCTTCAGAATGAGGTGTGGTCCTGAGTCACTTCAGCAACATTGAAAATCCCACCCTATTTTCTTAGCAATAGACTTGGGATTTTTAAAGAAGGCATTTAGGCATCCAATTCCCACTGATATTCAATGGTATTTGGGGATCTAGGGGGAGATTTTCAATGGCACAATAGGCAATGAGGCGCTCAAGTTCCATGGAAAATCAATGGGACTTGGGTGCCTTGAAGTCGATAGATAAATTGGAAGTTAATAGATCCAGTGCCACTATTAGCCTAATATGTTTATCTCCCTAGAATGCATGAACTTTGCTATATTTTAAAACATGGATGCAGCGACTTAAGAGATGGCAGCAGGTTGAAGGATATTTTTGTGGCATCCTATCTAGACATAAGTAAAGGATATTGTAAAACAATGCAGTGTTTGCATATGACTAATTTATTATGTCTTTATTTAAATAATATATAATATAGGTTTCAGAGTAACAGCCGTGTTAGTCTGTATTCGCAAAAAGAAAAGGAGGACTTGTGGCATCTTAGAGACTAACCAATTTATTTGAGCATAAGCTTTTCGATGAAGTGAGCTGTAGCTCACGAAAGCTTATGCTAAAATAAATTGGTTAGTCTCTAAAGCGCCACAAGTACTCCTTTTCTTTATATAATATAGGTTCCAGAACATAGTAAATCAATAAACAGGTTGTGCAAAATATTCAGACCAAAACATCAAGTTAGGTAAAACTCAGCTGGTTTCAGGTATCATTGCCAACCCATACCTTGAGCTAGGAACTCTGAAAGTGTCATCACTATGCTTTGGTCATGCAGACTGTTTGCTACTAGTTCAGGGTCTGTGTGTGGAGAACATGCTGCATAGAGATCACTCATTTCCATATTCACTCTCCAGAGATTTCTCCACTTACGTTTCCTTTGCTTTTCTACATTCTACATTGTACTGAGCAGTATTTGGCTCAATGTTCTTTGGCCAAATTCTGTTCTGGTAAATCTGAAGGATTCTGTAATCAGAGCAACTTCTGGTTTACAGCAGTGTAAATGAGAGCAAAATATGAACCTTTAAGTACTTGTCAATTAAACTAAACATGTTATTAAGTTACAGATTTCTCTATCATTGGAAACTGTCTCAGCATCTTTGCAGATTTCTTCCATCATACACCAATTATTTGAGCATATCTCTTTACTTAGCTTGTACATTTGAAACCACAATTAAGTTCCCCTCTGCTCTGCAGTATAGTATTAAGCAAATCCTCATATTCTTCATTATAATAAATTTTCATATCTGCAGTATACATCGGTTCAGTGAATGGTTCAGCAACTTCTTTTACTTTCAGCCGCTTATTTCAGTAGTATCTACATAGTACAGTATTACCTAAGATACTTAAGAGTCTGACTGAAGTCCTTTGGAAGTCAATAGGCGTATTTCCCTAGACTTCTGTGAGAGTTGAATCCGTTTCAATGATGGATAGTTGGCTAGATCATTAATCACTGGTGTGAAAATATACATTCCTTTCATAAGAAAATGCCCCCATAACTTACAAAGGGCAGAGTCTAAGTGCAGAGGCTTTACATTTACTTTCCTTTTGGTATTGCCATACTGTCATCTCACTATGCCAGTTTTTAAAGACCCTTTACAATATTTTGCATATATTTTAATTAACGTGACTGATGTCAGGTTTAGCAAAGCTTTTGACACGGTCTCCCACAGTATTCTTGTCAGCAAGTTAAAGAAGTATGGGCTGGATGAATGCACTATAAGGTGGGTAGAAAGTTGGCTAGATTGTCGGGCTCAACGGGTAGTGATCAATGGCTCCATGTCTAGATGGCAGCCGGTATCAAGTAGAGTGCCCCAAGGGTCGGTCCTGGGGCCAGTTTTGTTCAATATCTTCATAAATGATCTGGAGGATGGTGTGGATTGCACTCTCAGCAAATTTGCAGATGATACTAAACTAGGAGGAGTGGTAGATATGGTGGCAGGTAGGGATAGGATACAGAGGGACCTAGACAAATTGGAGGATTGGGCCAAAAGAAATCTGATGAGGTTCAACAAGGATAAGTGCAGGGTCCTGCACTTAGGATGGAAGAATCCAATGCACCGCTACAGACTAGGGACCGAATGGCTAGGCAGCAGTTCTGCGGAAAAGGACCTAGGGGTGACAGTGGACGAGAAGCTGGATATGAGTCAACAGTGTGCCCTTGTTGCCAAGAAGGCCAATGGCATTTTGGGATGTATAAGTAGGGGCATAGCCAGCAGATCGAGGGACGTGATCATTCCCCTCTATTCGACATTGGTGAGGCCTCATCTGGAGTACTGTGTCCAGTTTTGGGCCCCACACTACAAGAAGGATGTGGATAAATTGGAGAGAGTCCAGCGAAGGGCAACACAGATGATTAGGGGTCTGGAACACATGACTTTGAGGAGAGGCTGAGGGAACTGGGATTGTTTAGTCTGCAGAAGAGAAGAATGAGGGGGGATTTGATAGCTGCTTTCAACTACCTGAGAGGTGGTTCCAAAGAGGATGGTTCTAGACTATTCTCAGTGGTGGAAGATGACAGGACAAGGAGTAATGGTCTCAAGTTGCAGTGGGGGAGGTTTAGGTTGGATATTAGGAAAAGCTTTTTTCACTAGGAGGATGGTGAAACACTGGAATGCGTTACCTAGGGAGGTGGTGGAATCTCCTTCCTTAGAAGTTTTTAAGGTCAGGCTTGACAAAGCCCTGGCTGGGATGATTTAATTGGGGATTGGTCCTGCTTTGAGCAGGGGTTGGACTAGATGACCTCCTGAGGTCTCTTCCAACCCTGATATTCTATGATTCTATGAAGGGTTGCTGCTGCAGTGGCTTAGTCCTGTGTGATAGAGAGATTCCAAAAAGCAAAGGATTTCTACATTTATCCGAAACTAAACTTAAAATACAGGAGCTTGACTCTCCAAAACTGATTTAATTTCCTTTTAATGTTCCTGAAAGGCTGCCAAGATTTAAATTGAACTTCTGAATTCGATTTTGGTTCAAGGAGTATGATATTAGCCAATGCAGTCCCATTTATTTTAAAGTTTAGGGATCTTTTCATCAAAAAAGTGCTCCAGGCTGTGTATGTTTTGTCAATACAGGAAACACAACACATTAAAAATACCCAGAATCTGTCCATCTTCTCTCACACTGCATACCAGTGTAGCCTATATGGGTAGGTATTTGGTAGTAAGGCATAGGTATAAATTAAGGCAACAATTCCATGAGCCTACAAGCCTCAAGGCCTGAAGGACAATAGCTTAGCTGAACTAATTAAGGTATAAAAAGCCTTAGCATAAACAACTAACCAATAGTAAACTTAGATCATAAAATATCACAAGTTAGAATGCTCCTGGTTGTCTTTGGCACCAGTAAACTTTCTTGAACAAACCCCTCCAGTGCCCTCTTCTGCTAGTCTCTGTAAAGCATACAGAGTGACAACCACCCCACTTATCTAGCTACAGCCTCCCTCTTTATTCCCTATGCAAGGTCACAAGCCCCAGTACTCAAAGCCCCATACAGCTTGGGAGATGGTGATACTGGGTCTAACTCCAATTTGTTCTTCTCAGGTGCTCTGCCTGGCTCCTGTCTTGGGACGTCCCCAGTTGGCTGCTCTGTCCCTCCTAGGCTTCAGGCTGGTTCTCAGCTGCTTTGTTACATGAGGCCTGCTCGCATCTAGCCCTTTTGTCCGGAGGTCTAGCTTCACACACGCCACTGTTGTGCACGCTCTCTCTCCAACCTCCTCCGCTAGTGATGGAGAGCATTTCCTCATCCTAGAACGGTCAGCACTTCCTCTACCTCAGGACAGGGTTTAAAGGGACCATGCTCTCCAAACCCCCTGGTGGTTATACACAGGTGAGGGATTCCCATTTAATTGACTACATAAGATATCAATAGAAACTCCATATGGCCAATTTACACATAGATATTGATTCATGGGCCCTGTGCTTGATAATAAAGTGTCACAGGTAGCATCCTTCCCATGATTCAGCACTCTAATTATGCTATTGATTGCAGAATGGTGTTGCTCTTTTCTCATCTCTGCTAATCCTATAACTAATCTTTGACATGAGATCAGCAGAGCAGAGAGGGAAAAGTAAGGTGCCTTAACAGAAACAGAGTTGCTGATTTTACTGTCACTACACAGGTTAAAATCCATGACTAATTTGTGGATGGCCCCTGCATTGGTGCTTAGGGTGCAAGGAATCTTTCTTCATTTTGGATGGAGGCCAGCCACAATATGGCTGGTAAGCACAGGCTATGATGTCTTCTAGGGCCCTCATGGGGGCTAACTACCTGAAAGCAGGTGTGGGGATGTAAGAAAGGTGGGACTTCTCCCATAAAAAGGCCAAGAATAATCAAAGTGACTGAGCTTGTGGGACTGTAAAAACAGCTCCTCTCTAGAACCCCTCTGGGTGAATACCACACCCAAGGGTCTGTAGCCTTTTATATTTATGGTACATCTTTTCCTTTAATCTTAGGGCATTGGGTAATTCTTTGGTCACTTACTTATGTCAGCATTTCTTAACTCTATGGCCTAAAATAACTAAGCTAAAATCTTACATGCCTCAGCCTATAGATCTTGCATTTCAGCCCTCCTTACTTGGATATCTAATTCATAATTATCATACTGATCAATCTTATACTTCTACAATCCTACAATTTAACTCTATTTGGCATACGATTATATATGACATGATATGTATGTTAATCCTCACATCACACAATAAATGAATGATACAATGAAATAATTGGCTACAGGTCCTATCCTTATTGACACGTCCTATAGAATTTAATTGAAAATGACTTGTGTATATGTGCTTTTAGACAATCCTCTAGAATTTAATGGAGAATTATATCCCTATCAAGCAATTGTATAGGCTGGTTTAAATAGCCTATGTAAAAAATCTTATTCACTATAGCACTACATTTGCTAGTTCTTTAGAGTAACTTCTATGAAGAGTTAGCTGCAATCCCTCCTATCTCTCTGCCTAGGCAGTGCAGTTGTGTATCAAACTTTACTCAAGACTATATTATTACACATTCTAGTCCTAAGGATTGAGGGGGAGAAGGATTCAGAGTTATTGGTACAAACTAAAGCCCAAATCTATAATATATAGCTTCAACTTTCATTGGAATGGAAGGTGCACATCATATCATAAGAAAAAGCCCTCTCAGTGAACAAAAGGCAGCCTTCTGTCAGGGAACAAAATGAAGAAGAAATAAAAAATGTCTGAATCTAAGACTAGCCCAGAAGCTGAAAAGCTCATCCTAACTTAACATGGCTGAGCCTTAATCAGGGGTCAGGGCTATCAAGGAGGCCAGGACTTTATAAAGCAGTGACCAAGCAACCAGGGGCCGCTAACAGGGAATTTTGAGAGGGAGTTGGGAAGGGGAGTGGGAAGGGGAGTGGGAAGGGGGCAAGGTACACTTACTATTCTTTAAAACCTTTACACTAAACTATAATCAAAACTTCTTGATTTAAATAAAAACCCTATCATTAACCTAAGTAACTGTAGGAGAAAATGCAAACAGAAGCCCAGCAGTAGAGTGGGGGCTATCTTGTTTATTGCACTCAGTGTAGCATGTCTGATTACCTGCCCTGTGGGCGGGTGGTATATGTGTGCATTCGGTGCAAGGAGCTCCTGGCCCTCAGAGACTGTGTACGGGCTTTGGAGGCCAGGGTGGTGGAACAGGAGGAGCTAAGGGAGGCAGAGAGGTATGTTGATGAGGCTTTCCAGGACACTGTAGATTTGTCCCGCCTCTGGTCAGACAGCCCCTGCCCTGTTAAGGAGGATGAAAGGCCCAGAGAAGGAGAGCAGTCAACAGGAACAGAGGGAAACCTTCCCATAGTTGGGACCCTCCTTCCAGATGCTGTTGGGGTATCCTCTCGAACTGAGGTTACCTCTCCAGGGGAGGGAACTCCAGTCATTAGGAAAAGGCAGGTGTTAGTAAGGGGAGATTCAATCATTAGAAACATAGATAGCTGGGTTTGTGATGAAAGGGAGAACCGTATGGTGACTTTTCTGCCTGGTGCGAAGGTTGCAGATCTCTCAGGGCATCTAGATAGACTTATGGGGAAGAAGGAGGATCCTGGGAACTACAGGCCAGTCAGCCTCACCTCAGTCCCTGGAAAAATCATGGAGCAGGTCCTCAAAGAATCAATCCTGAAGCACTTGCATGAGAGGAAAGTGATCAGGAACAGCCAGCATGGATTCACCAAGGGAAGGTCATGCCTGACTAATCTAATCGCCTTTTATGATGAGATTACTGGTTCTGTGGATGAAGGGAAAGCAGTGGATGTATTGTTTCTTGACTTTAGCAAAGCTTTTGACACGGTCTCCCACAGTATTCTTGTCAGCAAGTTAAGGAAGTATGGGCTGGATGAATGCACTATAAGGTGGGTAGAAAGTTGGCTAAATTGTCGGGCTCAATGGGTAGTGATCAATGGCTCCATGTCTAGTTGGCAGCCGGTGTCAAGTGGAGTGCCCCAGGGGTCGGTCCTGGGGCCGGTTTTGTTCAATATCTTCATAAATGATCTGGAGGATGGTGTGGATTGCACTCTCAGCAAATTTGCGGATGATACTAAACTGGGAGGAGTGGTAGATACGCTGGAGGGGAGGGATAGGATACAGAAGGACCTAGACAAATTGGAGGATTGGGCCAAAAGAAATCTGATGAGGTTCAATAAGGATAAGTGCAGGGTCCTGCACTTAGGACGGAAGAATCCAATGCACCGCTACAGACTAGGGACCGAATGGCTAGGCAGCAGTTCTGCGGAAAAGGACGTAGGGGTGACAGTGGACGACAAGCTGGATATGAGTCAGCAGTGTGCCCTTGTTGCCAAAAAGGCCAATGGCATTTTGGGATGTATAAGTAGGGGCATAGCGAGCAGATCGAGGGACGTGGTCGTTCTCCTCTATTCGACATTGGTGAGGCCTCATCTGGAGTACTGTGTCCAGTTTTGGGCCCCACACTACAAGAAGGATGTGGATAAATTGGAGAGAGTCCAGCGAAGGGCAACAAAAATGATTAGGGGTCTAGAACACATGACTTATGAGGAGAGGCTGAGGGAGCTGGGATTGTTTAGTCTACAGAAGAGAAGAATGAGGGGGGATTTGATAGCTGCTTTCAACTACCTGAAAGGGGGTTCCAAAGAGGATGGCTCTAGACTGTTCTCAATGGTAGCAGATGACAGAACGAGGAGTAATGGTCTCAAGTTGCAGTGGGGGAGGTTTAGATTGGATATTAGGAAAAACTTTTTCACTAAGAGGGTGGTGAAACACTGGAATGCGTTACCTAGGGAGGTGGTAGAATCTCCTTCCTTAGAGGTTTTTAAGGTCAGGCTTGACAAAGCCCTGGCTGGGATGATTTAACTGGGACTTGGTCCTGCTTCAAGCAGGGGGTTGGACTAGATGACCTTCTGAGGTCCCTTCCAACCCTGATATTCTATGATTCTATGATTCTATGATTCTATGTGTAGTGCTGGGGAGGAGCCAGTGGTCATAGTACATGTAGGTACCAATGACATAAGGAAGGGTAGGAGAGACATCCTGGAGGCCAAATTTAGGCTACTAGGAAAGAGACTGAAATCCGGGACCTCTATGGTGGCATTCTCAGAAATGCTACCACTTCCACCTGCAGAGCCAAGTCGGCAGGCAGAGCTTCAGAGTCTCAATGCGTGGATGAGACAATGGTGTAGAGAGGAGGGGTTTAGATTTATTAGGAACTGGGGAAACTTTTGGGATAGGGGGAGCCTATACAGGAAGGATGGGCTCCACCTAAACCAATGTGGATCCAGACTGCTGGCACTTAACGTTAAAAAGGTTAAAGAGAAGTTTTTAAACTAAGAGATGGGGGAAAGCCGATTGCTGCAGAGGCGCATGTGGATCGGACAGAGACTTCTCTTAGAGGATAGTCTATTGATAGAGATTCTCGAGGTTTTAGTCAGGAGGAGGGGATGAAAGAGGACAAAGTATGGGCCAGATCTGATGAGAAACATTCACATAAAGAATCTGACACATCAGAAAAGGGCAGACAAATAAACACTGACAAGTTTTTAAAGTGCTTGTACACAAATGCTAGAAGTCTAAATAATAAGATGGGTGAACTAGAATGCCTCATGTTAAAGGAGGATATTGATACAATAGGCATCACAGAAACCTTGTGGAGTGAGGACAATCAATGGGACACAATCGTTCTGGGGTAGAAAATATATCAGAAGGACAGAACAGGTCGGGCGGGGGTGAGGGAGAGTGACACTATATGTGAAAGAAAATGTAAAGTCAAATGAAATAAAAATCTTAAATGAATCCACATGTTCCATGGAATCTCTATGGATAGTAATTCCGTGCTATAATAAGAATATAACAGTAGGGATCTACTATCGACCACCTGACCAGGACAGTGATAGTGACGATGAAATGCTAAAGGAGATTAGAGAGGCTATCAAAATAAAAAACTCAATAATAGTGCAGGATTTCAATTATCCCCATATTGACTGGGTATGTGTCACCTCAGGACAAAATGCAGAGACAAAATTTCTCAATACTTTAAATGACTGCTTCTTGGAGCAGCTGGTACAGGAACTCACAAGGGGAAAGGCAACTCTCAATCTAGTCCTGAGTGGAGTGCAGGATCTGGTCCAAGAGGTAACTATAACAGGACCGCTTGGAAATAGTGACCATAATATAATAATATTTAACATTCTTGTGGTGAGAAGAACACCTCAACAGCCCAACACTGTGGCATTTAATTTCAGAAAGAGGAACTATGCAAAAATGAGGAGGTTAGTTAAACAGAAATTAAAAGGTACAGTGACTAGAGTGAAATCCTTGCAAGCTGCATGGTCACTTTTCAAAGACACCATAATAGAGGCTTGTAGTGGGGTGGTTACCCGCTCCAGTCCTGTAAAGAGTTTAAAGCCAGCCCTGGGAGAGGGCTGGGGCTGTGAGAAGCGGCTAGGCTGATGGGGAAGGTAGCCACAGCTGGGGCCACGCCCCAATCAGGTTGCAGCTAGCCCTATAAAAGGCCAGTGAGCCAGGTGCTTCAGACTTTCTCTCTAGCTTTTGAGAGCTGGCTGTCTGGGAACTGAGCAG
This sequence comes from Chelonia mydas, assembly GCF_015237465.2. Taxonomy (NCBI): domain Eukaryota; kingdom Metazoa; phylum Chordata; order Testudines; family Cheloniidae; genus Chelonia; species Chelonia mydas. Next base: position 26,208,419 of record NC_057851.1, on the reverse strand, counting down.
GGACCTGAGGAAGGGCAGCCCTGAGGAAAAGGCAAGAGAGGCTGGGGAGCTCCAGCCTCATAACCCCCACCCCAGGCTGAAGGGCCTTGTGCGGCGCCTAAACCAGGTGCTGGGTCTGCAAAGGGGCAGGCCAGGGCTAGGCACAGGCAACAGGTCCTACCCCCCCTTGCCAATGATGAGTGGCCATTACAGGCTGCAGTTGGCACCAGTGAGCGGGGGCTAAATGATGACTGGCAGTAGGCACTGAGGCAAGGTGGGATTAGGGGGTTGGAGGTTCCCCAGGGAGGGGAGACTCAGAGACTGAGGGAATATTGCTGGCACAGAATCCCTAGACAAAGGGGCACTGGGGTCCGGAAGGGACACGGGGGGCCAGCAGCGGCAATGACACCAGCCTGCAGAGGGTGTTCAGCAGCTGGAAAACGAGCTAATTCCCAGACAGCCAACAGGAGGCTCCGCAGGGGTGAGTCACGCATTGTTACAAGGCTCAACTTAAATGTATACCCCAAATTAAAAAACACAGTAAAAGAACTAAAAAAGAGCCACAGTAAAAGCAATTTGTGAATTGCTCTCAACAACCATGTAAAAGAAGCAGTGAGAGACAAAAAGGCATCTTTTAAAAAGTGGAAGTCAAATCCTAGTGAGGTAAATAGAAAGGAGCATAAACACTGCCAAATTAAATGTAAAAATGTAATAAGAAAAGCAAAAAGGATTTTGAGGAACAGTTAGCCAAAAAATCAAAAGGTAATTTTTTTTTAAGTACAGAAGAAGCAGGAAGCCTGCTAAACAACCAGTGGGGCCCCTGGATGATTGAGATACAAAAGGAGCACTTAAAGATGACAAAGTTTCTCATCACAGAGAAATTAAATGAATTCTTTGCTTCAATCTTCATGGCTGAGGATGTTAGGGAGATTCCCAAACCTGAGCCATCTTTTGTAGGTGACAAATCTGAGGAATTGTCACAGATTGAAGTGACACTAGAGGAGGTTTTGGAATTAATTGAGAAACTTAACAGTAACAAGTCACTGGGACCAGATGGCATTTACCCAAGAGTTCTGAAAGAACTCAAATGTGAAATTGCGGAACTATTAACTATGGTTTGTAACCTGTCCTTTAAATCAGCTACTGTACCCAATGACTGGAAGATAGCTAATGTAATGCCAATATTTAAGAAGGGCTCTACAGATGACCCTGGCAATTACAGACCGGTAAATCTAACATTAGTACCAGGCAAATTAGTTGAAACAATAGTAAAGAATAAAATTCAGACACATAGAAAAATATAAATCGTTGCACAAAAGTCAACATGGTTTCTGTAAAGGGAGATCATGTCTTACTAATATATTAGAGTCCTTTGAGGGGTCAACAAACATGTGGACAAGAGGGATCCAGTGAACACAGGGTACTTAGGTTTCCAGAAAGCCTTTGACAAGGTCCCTCACCAAAGGCTCTTATGTAAATTAAGTTGTCATGGGATAAGGGGGAAGATCCTTTCATGGATTGAGAACTGGTTAAAAGACAGGGAACAAAGGGTAGGAATAAATGGTAAGTTCTCAGAATGGAGAGGCGTAACTAGTGGTGTTCCCCAAGGGTCAGTCCTAGGACCAATCCTATCCAACCTATTCATAAATGATCTGGAGAAATGGGTAAACAGTGAGGTGGCAAAGTTTGCAGATGATATTAAACTGCTCAAGATAGTTAAGACCAAAGCAGACTGTGAAGAACTTCCAAAAGATCTCACAAAACTAAGTGATTGGGCAACAAAATGGCAAATGAAATTTAATGTGGATAAATGTAAAGTAATGCACATTAGAAAAAAATAACCCCAACTATACATACAATATGATGGACTAATTTAGCTACAACTAATCAGGAGAAAGATCTTGGAGTCATGGTGGATAGTTCTCTGAAGACGTCCACGCAGTGTGCGGCGGCAGTCAAAAAAGGAAACGGGATGTTAGGAACCATTAAAAAAAGGGATAGAGAATAAGATGGAGAATATTGTATTGACCATATATAAATCCATGGTACGCCCACATCTTGAATACTGCATACAGATGTGGTCCTCTCATCTCAAAAAAGATATACTGGCATTGGAAAAGGTTCAGAAAAGGGCAACTAAAATGATTAGGGGTTTGGAACAGGTCCCATATGAGGAGAGATTAAAGAGGCTAGGATTTTTCAGCTTGGAAAAGAGGAGACTAAGGGGGGATATGATAGAGGTATATAAAATCATGAGTGGTGTGGAGAAAGTGAATAAGGAAAAGTTATTTACTTGTTCCCAGAATATAAGAACTAGGGGCCACCAAATGAAATTAATGGGTAGCAGGTTTTAAACAAATAGAAGGAAGTTCTTCTTCACTCAGCTCACAGTCAACCTGTGGAACTCCTTGCCTGAGGAGGTTGTGAAGGCTAGGACTATAACAAGGTTTAAAAGATAACTGGATAAATTCATGAAGGTTAAGTCCATTAATGGCTATTAGCCAGGATGGGTAAGGAAAGGTGTCCCTAGCCTCTGTTTGTCAGAGTTTGGAGATGGATGGCAGGAGAGAGATTACTAGATCATTACCTGTTAGGTTCACTCCCTCTGGGGCACCTGGGATTGGCCAGTGTCGGTGGACAGGATACTGGGTTGGATGGACCTTTGGTCTGACCCAGTATGGCCATTCTTATGTTCTTATGAGCTTATTCCCCAGGAAATAAGAGGTGGTAACAATGTTGTTATAGATGGCAATAAAATGGACATACAAAATCATGAATAAGAAAGATCTGGGGGAAATAGAAGATAAAACCCTAAATCAGCATTCTGCAAACTGTGGGGAATGCTCTCCTAAGGGGGCACAGAGGAGCCCAAGCCAGCCCCCACAGGGGGGCAGAAAGGTAGCACCACCCAGTCCCGCTCTCCCCAAACCCAGCTCCAGCCCCATTCCCAGCTCTGCTCCAATCCCTGCTCCACCCTCAGCCTAACTCCTCCCCCAGCTGCAGCTCAACTCCACCCCCTCATCCAGCCCCAGCCCCAGCTGCACTCCACCCCATGCTTGGCCCCCAGCATAGCTCTGCCCTCATCCTCCCCCATCCCCAGCCAGCTCCACCTCTAACCCCAGTTCCTCCTCCATCCCCAGTTCAGCCCCCAGCTCTGCCTTCAGCCCAAGATCCTATGCTGCGCCAACTGTGCAGTAATGGGGGGGAGAATTCTGACCGATTACATTACTGGTAAGAGAGGGCACGACTGGAAAAGTTTGGGCACCACTGCCCTAAAACAATCAAACCACTGCTTACATAAAGGAAGACTAAGAAACAAAATGAATGTACAGTAAATACAATGTCAGTCAGAGAAATAATGGTTTATTGTGAAAGGGACAAGACAGGTTGATGTGAAATATGTTGCATCATTCAGATACCTTATTACAAAATATTTCTATAGAAATGAAATTGGCTTAGCAGAGGACATTAAGAACTGCACAGTGACTTGAATCTCTTAGTATTGCACAAAGGTGATATAAGGTGATAGAAACTGCAATGTTCTCAGGAAAGAAAGATAAGAAACAGCCTCACAGATGTGCTGTACATATAATTCTGAAAGAGCACAGAGGATACAAGCTGAAACTCTTTTTTGAGCTATTGTCAAATATTAGAACAAGGGACCATGAACTTGAATTAGGGAAGAGATTGGTAGTACTTCAATGTAGGTCAAATTACTTTATGTAGAGAGAAGTTGATGATGTAAGGCTAGATTAAAGTGTTATGATGCAGGCCTGCTTCAATGGAAGAAAAACCATGAAACCCACCATTTCAGGGGAAGCTCCAGGAGCCATGTAGAGCTTGTTGGCTCATAGTGAGGAGCACATGAGCTCTGTACAACATGCACTCCCTGCTACAGCATACGCAGGAGAGCACACACACATTGCAGTTGTGGGTGGCACAAAGAGACAAAAGGCCTTAGCAATCAAATCCAAAGGGCAAGGACAGGAGGGGCAATGAAATAGGGGCTGGATAAGTATTTGGAAAACATATCATAAATAACCATTATAAATCTTATAAATAACATTGCAGGATAAAGTAATCTCTTTAAGGGGGAAACCTATCCAGATGGACTTCTTCATCTTTGTGCATCCTAATGGTTCCTTGAATAAACACTGCATAATCCACTGTCCCTGTGCTTTTCAAGTTAGGATAAGCTTTTCAGTCCCTGTGTTAGTATCGGGCTAAGATGTCCTCATTCCTTCAGGTTTATTTCTGAGAACAGCCTACATTCTGTTCACTGAGAGGGCCTTGTGATGTGATGGGCATGAATAAAAAGTCATGAAGACACTTTTTCAAACATAGCGCCAAAAGTCAGTCTTCTATGCTATCATTTGCGTGATTGTTTGTTTGTTATTTCAGCATCAACAATGTGCTGGCAATTACTTTAGGTGACTCAATTTACTAGCACAAAGCATGGGCTTAATTGCCTTTTGTGGAGCTCAATTTTGACAAGAGCTGCAGTTCATTTTGCAGAAGTTGGGGAAAGTTTCATGGGAAAAAAATAATGTAAAATCAAATACAGGCTTGTTTATCCTTCATGAACTTGCCATTATTTGACAAAATGTGTGGTAGTTTGGCAGATTTTACCATCTCATTTCTCAAAAAATCTTGTCAGCAATTAGTTTTATAATGGAAAAAGATTAATTTCTCTTGTTGGCAGTTGCCTCTACTGTGGCAGGCGAACAAACTGTTCTTGGGTGTGTACTGTGGAAAGTGTAGAAGATCTTTTTATACACACAAAGCGTGAAAAAATACCTACCCCACCCCACTCTCCTGCTAATACCCTGCTAATTGTGCTGCTAATAGCTTATCTAAAGTGATCACTCTCCTTACAATGTGTATGATAATCAAGGTGGCCCATTTCCAGCACAAATCCAGGGTTTAACAAGAATGTCTGGGGGGGGGAGGGCGTTAGGAAAAAGGGGAAATAGGTTACCTTGCATAATGACTTAGAGACTGGGAGTGGCTATTCAAGCCTAAGTTAATTGTATCCAATTTGCAAATGAATTCCAATTCAACAGTCTCTCGCTGGAGTCTGGTTTTGAAGTTTTTTTGTTGTAATATCGCAACTTTCATGTCTGTAATCGCGTGACCAGAGAGATTGAAGTGTTCTCTGACTGGTTTATGAATGTTATAATTCTTGACATCTGATTTGTGTCCTACTGACCGCTATTCCTACCTACATGCCTCCAGCTTTCACCCTGACCACACCACACGATCCATCGTCTACAGCCAAGCTCTGCGATACAACCACATTTGCTCCAACCCCTCAGACAGAGACAAACACCTACAAGATTTCTATCAAGCATTCTTACAACTACAATACCCACCTGAGGAAGTGAAGAAACAGATTGATAGAGCCAGAAGAGTTCCCAGAAGTCACCTACTACAGGACAGGCCTAACAAAGAAAATAACACAACGCCACTAGCCGTCACCTTCAGCCCCCAACTAAAACCCCTCCAACGCATTATTAAGGATCCACAACCTATCCTGAAGGATGACCCAACACTCTCACAAATCTTGGGAGACAGGCCAGTCCTTGCCTACAGACAGCCCCCCAACCTGAAGCGAATACTCACCAGCAACCACATACCACACAACAGAACCACTAACCCAGGAACCTATCCTTGCAACAAAGCCCGTTGCCAACTGTGCCCACATATCTATTCAGGGGACACCATCACAGGGCCTAATAACATCAGCCACACTATCAGAGGCTCGTTCACCTGCACATCTACCAATGTGATATATGCCATCATGTGCCAGCAATGCCCCTCTGCCATGTACATTGGTCAAACTGGACAGTCTCTACGTAAAAGAATAAATGGACCCAAATCCAATGTCAAGAATTATAACATTCATAAACCAGTCGGAGAACACTTCAATCTCTCTGGTCACGCGATTACAGACATGAAAGTTGCGATATTACAACAAAAAAACTTCAAAACCAGACTCCAGGGAGAGACTGTTGAATTGGAATTCATTTGCAAATTGGATATAATTAACTTAGGCTTGAATAGAGACTGGGAGTGGCTAAGTCATTATGCAAGGTAACCTATTTCCCCTTGTTTTTTCCTACCCCCCCTACCCCCAGACGTTCTTGTTAAACCCTGGATATGTGCTGGAAATGGCCCACCTTGATTATCATGCACATTGTAAGGAGATTGATCACTTTAGATAAGCTATTACCAGCAGGAGAGTGGGGTGGGGGGAGGTATTTTTTTCATGCTTTGTGCGTATAAAAAGATCTTCTACACTTTCCACAGTATGCATCCGATGAAGTGAGCTGTAGCTCACGAAAGCTTATGCTCAAATAAATTGGTTAGTCTCTAAGGTGCCACAAGTACTCCTTTTCTTTTTGCGAATACAGACTAACACGGCTGTTACTCTGAAACCTGTTCTTGGGTGTATGTGCGAAAGGTGGAATACATGTGGCTGTGTTTAGTAAAGCTAAAACAAATAATATTTAGGGAGTAAATGTTATCCATATGACTAATTGCCTGGGTTTGGGTTTTTTAATCATATAAGGCAACTTTATGAAGTAAGAGAAAATAGTCTACAAGCCATAGACATTGATAGACCACAAAGAAATACTAGGACGAGACTCTTATAGAGTCTTATGTTCTCCCACCTGATGGTAGTGGCTTTTACAACTGAATCAAATGTAGTTAGGAACAAAATGCAAATGTAGAACAACTCCATAAACCAAAAAGTGAGTCCAGGTATCTAAATATGTGGCATGGCAGCTACAGTTCTTTCATACCTTCCAGACACATCTACAGATCCTTGCCTCATGATGGACCTGATCCAAATCCGTTGAACCCAATGGAAAGACCCCATGAAAAGCATGGTGCAGTCTTTCCTCATTGAGGGGCCAATTCAATTTTCCTTTAAGTTTATGGACAGACCTGATGGGGAGTTCCCAGACATACAGTTTCTAGGCAATGCTCATCAAGCCTCAAATGTAGAAGTTATATTGGGGAAGAGATATGGCCCGAGTATGGTGTGCTCTGACTATCCTCAAATGACAGGGCCACAGAATCATAACCAGCAGTCTAATTAACTTATATTCCCTCAATTGCTTAGAATCTGATTCCATTTTCAACTACATGAAGGGAAATCAGGATAGGATCAGGATACTACTTTGTACTACAACACAGGTGCAACACTGGAGACCACACACCACTGGAAGCCATGCTAAGTGCGGGGTGAGGTGGGCAGAACTGTGGAGAGGGATTTGTAGAGAATTTTATAGTATATCATTGCTGTGATTTTTATGGAAACTTAAAATAGTCATTCTTCCTTAAATCCTCTTTAAAATGCACTTCACTGTCTACAAAATCTTTCTTTTTTTTACTGCTCATTTGCTATTTTTAAACAACTTCAACTTCATTCTCTAGCCATCCTATTCCTCTTCTGTATTTCATGTTCTATTACTTGCATATAAAGGCTGTGGTATTTCTTGCCCCTCATCACTTTTTGCTTTTCCTGGTTCGTCCCTGCTAATCTTTTTTTTTTTCCCCTTTTCTTTTTTCTTTTTTTTTTTTACCCCGTCCTTCCTATGTTTATCTCCCCATGGAATTCATAACACTTAGACATACAGTCATTTTTCTTTGAATATTTCCATTTCCCTTTGCTGTCTTCTCCCTCCAAGGCTTTACCTTGATTGATTGCACCCCATGCTTCTTACACTCTTCTGATGTTCTCTCTGCTGAAATTTATTATCCTCTTAAGGGTTTCCCTTTAGTCCAAACTAACTGTGCACCTAACAGATTATGCTCACTTTGTTTAGATGCAACTCCAAGTGCACTCAATCTTTCCAATCACATTTTCAGTCAAGAAATAATCTTTTCTAGTCTAATGAGATTTTTTTTAAAGATGATTACTGAAGACTTGACAGTAGATACAGTTCCTCTGTTTCAGCTTTAGTACATCTCAAATGTGATTTATGGGCCAATAGACCCAAGAAGTCATTCACTGTGATCCACAGAACTATAAGCAACAGATAAAATTGGGGCTTGTCAATATGCTGGGGTAGTACGCTCAATGAGAGTGTGATCACTAATGTGTTGTGCATTAATTGGTCTGCATAGACCATGCTGATGTGCTTTAATGAAGAGGAGTTTGCTTGATATATGTACGGGTACCAGAATTAGGCCCACAGAAAATAAACTTTCATTTTTTAGATGAAAATTTCTGTCCTTGAAATGACAAAATCTAACGTGTCCCTGTATCTACAGAACTGAGTTTTCAATGTGAACTTTCTCACGGGTAATGTCTCCTTATAGTAGATTAGTTCCTCATATTAAAGTATGAAGAAAATGTACCAGCAGTGTATTTAAAAAAAAAAGGGGGGGGGAGGACTTTTTAAAATGTATATGCTAAAAAATAACTATCTGCTTTGAATCTTCAGTGGTGTGCAACCATAAAAATATAATAAAACTTTAGGCATTATTAAATATTCAGCAGGGCAAATAATGTTACCCAGCAAGAAAAGAAATCCAGAATAAATTTCAAAATCTTGTTTGATCAATAACTTGTAAAAATGAGGTTCTTGGAAGCCTGCTCATGGTTTTATTCAAGTGGAACAAGTTCTCCACCTGACAACACAACACATATATTTCCCAAGATGCCTATTTCAGCTCTAAGATTCCCCACCCCCTTGGGCCGGTTTTTATTTAAATCCATATCTAGTTGATTCTAGCTGATATTTATGTTTTGCATACTTGCTCAGAATTATGCTGCCTTGTATTTTCAAACTGTGTTCTTTCTGTGTGCTGAATAGATGTGAGAATCCTTGTGCTGTATCATGGAGTTTTATGATTCATTAAATTTTTAGTCTTCTTGCTTAAAAAGAAAGAAATGAAAATCTGGTGCTTTTCTCTGATTTCATTTTACAGTTGAATTGAATGTAATATTAAAGTTTCAGATTCTCTAAAACATCGGTCTTATTTGGTCTAATTAAAACAAGATTATGTGGCATGCTCAAACCATTTATAAAATTTATATGTGCATATATAGAGCACATCTAATTAGAAAGAAGTTGTACTGAATCTCAAAGAACTGAACCCTCTCTTCCCCTCCCCCCAAACAACACCCTGATATTTTGTTCATGCTGATTTTCTGTTAACATTGGTGCCTGTTGATATACTGGCACAAGCATAGATGTATAGGGCAAATTGTATTATATATAAATGTAGTCTTTGCCCTCTAACTAGTGTTTTCTGGGCTCAGACATTTTCCTAAGAAATAACATAGCATATAAGTTTTACCAAAATCAGAGTAAAAGAGAATTTATAGAAATAGATTTCTTGACCCAGATATTGACTAAGATTCCATTTTTGTAATGACAAAGGGAAGGTGATAGTTTCTGTGTTCTTGCAATTTGGGGATATGATTCTGTTCTGGCTGATGTGAGCAGGTAAAAATCACAGTGCCATCAATAGGATCAACCCTAACAGGCTAAGCAGAAAGGTTAGAGAGCCTCTGAGCTTCATTTTGAATCCCTTGTGTATTCAAAATCCCCCATAGCCCAGTGGAAGTTATGGGTGCACAAGGATAAAAAAAAGTCTAGGTTAGAGACCTAGGATCATGACGATGTTGCCCTTGTACATTTATGTCTGACTGGATTGAGGCATACACTTCAGTCCAACAAATCTTCAAAAGAGGATTCATTGTGGGAGACCAGTGATCAAGGCCCAGTCCTAGCATGGATCATTGCATCTCCATAAGAATGTAGCAGTGGCCATACTGGGTCAGACCAATGATCCATCTAGCCCAGTATCCTGTCTTCCAAGAGTGGCCAATGCCAGAGGCTTCAAAGGACCAGAATAGGGCAACCATCAAGTGATTCTTCCCCTGTTGTCCAGTCCCAGCATCTGTCAGTTAGAGGCTTAGGAACATCCAGAGCATGGGGTTGCATACCTGCCCACCCTGGCTAATAGCCATTGATAAACCTATCCTTCAGGAACTTACCAAATTGTTTTTTGAACCTAGTTATAGTTTTGGATTTCTTAACGTCCCTTGACAATGAGTTCTGCAGATTGACTGGACGTTGTGCAAAAAAGTACTTCCTTGTGTTTCGTTTAAACCTGCTGCCTATTAATTTAATTGGTTGGCCCTGGTTCTTGTCTTATGTGAAGGGGTAAACAACACTTTCTTATGCACTTTCTCCCCACCAGTCATGGGTTTATAGACTTCGGTCACATCCCCCTTTAGTCGCTTCTTGTGTAAGATGAACAGTCCCAGTCTTTTTTTCTATCTCCCTTCATGTGGAAGCTGTTCCAGACCCCTCATCATTTTTGTTGCCCTTCTCTGTACTTTCTCGAATTCTAATTATCTTTTTTTGAGATGGGCAACCAGAACTGCATGCAGTATCCAAGGTGTGGGCTGTACCATGGATTTATATAGAGGCATTATGATATTTACTATTTTATTATGTATCCTTTTCTAATGGTTCCTGACATTCTGTTAGCTTTTTTGACTGCTGCTGAACACTGCACAGATGTTTTCAGAGGACTATCCACGATGACTCCAAGATCTTTCTTGAGTGTTAACATCTAATTTAGATCCCATCATTTTTGATGTCTAGTTGGGATTATGTTTTCCAATGTGAATTACTTTGCATTTATCGACACTGAATTTCATCTGCCATTTTGTTGCCCAGTCACCCAGTTTTGTAAAATCTCTTTAACTCTTCAGTCTGCTTTGGACTTAACTATCTTGAGTAATTTTGTATCATCTGCAAACTTGACACTTCACTGTTTACCCCTTTTTTTCCAGATCATTTATGAATATGTTGAAGAGCACTGGTCTCAGTACAGATTCCACTATTTACCTCTCTCCACTGTGAAAACTGACCACTTATTCCTAGCATTTGTTTCCTGTCTTTTAACCCATTACTGATCCATGACAGGACCTTCCCTTTTATCCCATGACTGTTTCCTTAAGAGCTTTTGTTCTGGTACCTTGTCAAAGGCTTTCCAAAAGTACAAGTACTATATCCAATAGATCACATTTGTTGACCCCCCCTCAAAGAATTCTAAAAGATTGGGGAGGCATGATTTCCCTTTACAAAATCCGTGTTTACTCTTCCCCAACAAATCATGTTATCTAGGTGTCTGATAATTCTTTACTATAATTTCAACCAGTTTGCCTGATACTGAAGTTAGGCTTACAGGCCTTCAACTACCAGGATCACCTCTGGAGCCTGTTTTAAAAATTGGCATCACATTAGCTATCCTCCAGTCATATGATATAGAAGCTGATTTAAGCAATAGGTTACATACCACAGATACTAGTTCTACAGTTTCGTATTTGAGTTCCTTTAGAATTCTTGGGGGAATACCATCTGGTCCTAGTGACTTATTACTGTTTAATTTATCAATTTGTTCCAAAACCTCTTCTATCAATACCTCCATCTGTGACAGTTCCTCAGATGCGTCACCTAAAAAGAATGACTCCGGTGTGGGAATTTCCTTCACATCATCTGCAATGAAGACCAATGCAAAGAATTCATTTATCTTCTCTGCAGTGGTCTTGTCTTCCTAGAGTGCTCTTTTAGTAACTCAACCATCCAGTGGCCCCAGTGATTTTTTTTGGCAGGGTACCTGCTTCTGAAACTTTTTTTTTCCTGTTATTTTTTAGTTTTGTGTTAGCTGCTCTTCACATTTTTTTGGCCTGCCTAATTATATTTTTACACTTGACTTGCCAGGGATTATTCTCCTTTCTCTTTTTCCGCAATTGGATTTGACTTCCAATTTTTAAAGGATGCCTTTTTGCATTCTTTATAGCCTTTTTGACCTCAAAGTGCATTTGACATGGCTGACTTCTGTGCATAAATCATGGATGAAGTCCAGTACTCATTGAAGTCAATGGAAAAAGTCCCATTGACTTAAATATGCCCAGGATTTCACCCCATGACTTAAGGTTTTCATTCATGTATTAGCAAAAAGAAAAGGAGTACTTGTGGCACCTTAGAGACTAACCAATTTATTTGAGCATAAGCTTTCGTGAGCTACAGCTCACTTCATCGGATGCATGCTGTGGAAAATACAGCAGATGTTTTTATACACACAGACCATGAAAAAATGGGTGTTTACCACTACAAAAGGTTTTCTCTCCCCCCGCCCCACTCTCCTGCTGGTAATAGCTTATCTAAAGTGATCAATGTCCTTACAATGTGCATGATAATCAAGGTGGGCCATTTCCAGCTGGTATTTTCCACAGTATGCATCTGATGAAGTGAGCTGTAGCTCACGAAAGCTTATGCTCAAATAAATTGGTTAGTCTCTAAGGTGCCACAAGTACTCCTTTTCTTTTTGCAAATACAGACTAACACGGCTGTTACTCTGAAACCTGTCATTCATGTATTAGTTTTTCTGTGATTCCCCAAATTGACCAAACTGCTATATTTTTAAATATAGGTACAACAATATTTTCTTCCCTCCAGTGCTCCAGTATAGTTGTTCTTTTTAGAGTAAATGCATATTTTTGCTTCCAGCTCACCCACTTGATTCTTATGTCCTTCAGAACCTTCATGGGCCTGGTGACTCATTACTTTTTAATTTATTTTTAAAATGGGAGCTGGTTTACTACATGTGAATTTTAGCAATGTTGATGGTACACTAGCTGCATGCTTCTATATGAATTCCTCAGTACTGAGATTACTCAATCTGTGTTCCTACCTTATATTTTAGCAATGCTGGGATCGGCTTATATCTCTACAGTGTGTTATATCTAGACAAGTAATGCTGAGTCCGAGGTCTCCAGGGTTTTCATTCTGTTCCCATAACAGCAGGGCAAAAACTATTTAAAAGAGCTGATTGTTGTTTATCTAGTTTGATGTCAAATGTTGTTGTTGTTGTTATTAGTTATGGTTATTTATTTGTATTTATTTAGAGATTCTAAATTAGACTGCTTGTGCTAGACACTGTACAGAAACAGCGAGAGATAGTCCCTGCCCCAAACAGTTTACAGTCTCACCTGGAAAGTATAAAATATTCCACTTTCCTATAGACAGTGTACACAAAACCATAACCAACATCGGGGCAGATTTGAATTTATTATTAGAAAGGCATAGAGTATTGACTGACACTTAGACAAAATCAGAACACAGCCACTTGAGCCTGACCCTAATAATAATAATAATTAATAATAATAAATAATGAAATACTGCAGAATTCCTCTACTTTGGAGACCCCAAGGAACATCAAATTAAGAAATATGCTGCATAATAAGCAGTGAGGTACTGGGGCAGATCCTCAGCTGGTGTAAATTACCCAACGGAGCTTTCAGAGTTTACACCAGTGAGCATCTGTCTCACTGTATTAAAAGTACATAGATTCATGACACTTAATCTTTATTTGTTCTCCTTTATGCAGTCTATTATGACATTGCTACAGCACAGGAATAGGATTAAGGAATTCAGAGTTCTAACCCTGGTTCTTCCATAGACTTCCTGTGTGACTTTGAGCAAGTCGCTTCAATCTTGTTTCTCCATCTGTAAAATGGGGATCATATTGTGACAGGTTCCCCGCAGGGTGCCGCCTGGAACTGGAGTACTCTGAGCTCTCTGACTCACCAGCCTGGGCTCCCTCTCAGGACTGAGCTGCTGTAACAGGCTATAGACCACTCCCAGTCCTGCACTCCCACCAGCATTCACACAGGTAGGGACATGCCCAGCTGCAGTTGCATGCAGGTTGCAGCCAGGCACTGCATGAACCAACAATAGAGAGGCTACAGCCAGAATAACTCCCAGCTCCCCAGCTTAAGACCCCAGAGCTGTACCATCCCGTCCTGATCAAAACCCCGACCAGTATGGATTTATTACCCATTCGCCTCTCCCTCGGTGTGGAGTGGAACTTGCAACAAGCCTGTGTTAAACCAAGCTGAGATTTTCCCCCAGACCCTTCACTCAAAGGGACACTGGTTTAGATAAAGCAAAAACAAGTTTATTAACTACAGAAATATAGATTTTAAGTGATGGCAAACAGATCAAAGCAGCTTATCTAGTAAATAAACAAAACTGCAAACTAAGCCTAAAATACTAGATAAATTGGATATGAATTAACAATTTCTCAACCTGACTGATGATACAAGCAGGCTTGCAGATTCTCAAGGCACAAGCTGCACTTGCTTTGCAGCTTGAGTTCCCCATTGGCCAAACCAGACAGTCTCTACACAAAAGAATAAAAGGACACATCTGACATCAGGAATTATAATGTTCAGAAACCAGTAGGAGAACATTTCAATCTCCCTGGTCACTCAATAACAGAACTAAAAGTGGCAATTCTTCAACAAAAAAGACCTCAAAAACAGACTCCAACGTGAAACTGAAGAACTGGAATTAATTTGCAAACTGGACACCATCACATTAGGCCTGAATAAAGACTGGGAGTGGTTGGGTCATCACAAAACCTAAACCTAATTTTCCCCCATACTAATTTCCCCCTACTGTTACTCACACCTTCTTGTCAACTGTTTGAAATGAACCACTTATTATCACTACAAAAGTTATTTTTCCTCCCTTGGTATCCTACTGTTAATCGAATTGTCTCGTTAGACTGACCTCACACTTGATAAGGCAACTCCCATCTTTTCATGTATTTATACCTGATCCTGTATTTTCCACTCTATGCTTCTGATGGAAGTGAGTTCTAGCCCGTGAAAGCTTATGCCCAAATAAATGTGTTAGTCTCTAAGGTGCCACAAGGACTCCTCATTGTTTTTGAAAACTTTGTGACTCCCCTCTGGACTCTCCTGAAGCAGAATGCATGCTGGTAGGAGACCATTTTTCCATGCACTTCAGTACACAGTAGACTTTGTGTATTTAGGTCATAGCTCAAATCTTCAACTTTATGGTCCATTTCCCATTAACTGTGCTTACTTACCTGAAATGCCATATGATTGTGGGGTAGAGGAAGTGCCATCAGTAATGGTGCATGGGTGTAACTTTAATGGAATAGTAGTACTTGGTTTTGGAGAAAGAGACCCCAGCTTGCCTCTACTCTATGTGCTCCATGAGATTTCATGCCTGCTCTGGGCAACAATGCCAGTGGGAACTGCCACCAAGATGATGTGTTTGAGCCCTCTCCCTTGTAGACATGTGGTGGCTTAAAGCAACAATCCAGACACTGTGTGGTTTTCCTATAAATCAGTGAAAGAATGGGATGAATTTATCCCTGATTTAATTCCACTGAATTCAGTAGATTCGGGGCACAGATCAATTTGGCTCTCAGTGTTTTAGTATGTCTCCTTAGTTATAAGAACTCAGGTGTCTCTTCTTTCTGTCCAAATCACCCTTTAGAACACTCTATTAGAGTGGGCTGTCCCTTGAAGGGATTTGGGCTCAGCCTCACCTGTGCCTGGTCCAAGGAGATGGGCTTGGGCTGGGTCAAGTGGCCAGCCATCATGTGATGGTAGATCAGGGGTGTTAGGATATAGATATTCAGGCCTCTCTGTAAAGGCCTGTACTTTAAGAATTTAGGTGTATTCTTATCACTTGGCTAGTTAGAGGTATAACAGAAAGAATCAAAATCACTGTCTGCCAGTGTAAGGGCCTTCTCTTACTGTGACAGTCTGAGGCCCTGTTCTTAGGCTAAGGCCTTTGGCAAAGCGACAGAGGCAGCCGTAAGCTGGGAAGTGCCGGGTCACATCCTCACATTCCAAACTAGTCACATTGAAATAAGGTGCTATTGGGCTGTCAGGCACTATCAGGACAGGATTGTATTCCTATCACCTCCAGAGAAAGGGAAGTGCCTAGAAAATGTAAAAGGAAACTTAGTTTGATAGCATCCTGTCTGGCAAGAACTCACTTATCAATAGCTGGGATGTGAAATCCTCACTTCTGTATTGTTTTGTCATTATAGTTCTCACTTTGCTATTGTTTGTCTGTATAATCTCTGTCTGGTTCTGTGATTGTTTCTGTCTGCTCTATAATTAATTTTGCTGGGTGTAATCTAATTATTGTGGTAGGATATAATTGGTTAGCTAATCATGTTACAATATGTTAGGATTGGTTAGTTAAATTTCAGTAGAATGATTGGTTAAGGTATAGCTAAGAATATTACTATATAAATTAGGGGCAAACAGGAAGTAAGTTGGGATTCAAAAATAAGGAAAAAGGAACTTGTATTTAAGCTTGCTGGAAGTTCACCCCAATAAACATCGAATTGTTTGCACCTTTGGACTTCGGGTATTGTTGCTCTCTGTTCATGCGAGAAGGACCAGGGAAGTGGGAGGGTGAAGGAATAAGCTCTCTAACAAAGGGCAGGGCTTCTGTTCCATCCAATCTCCTTCTTATAGAATGCAGGGGCTAGGAAAGACATAGAGGATGGTTTTCCAGAGAACCCCAGAGTCTGGAGTGGGTTTCACTAAGCATCTCTGTTACCTGGATCTAGCATCCTAAGAGATAGCTGAAGTCTGAAATCCTGATACAAGGGTAACTGAGGGGAGATACCTACAGGGAGGTTCCTACAGGGGACAGTGGGTCAGAGAAGATGAAGGAATGGGATCTCCACAGCAGCCAGAGAGAAAGGACTGTCTGTAGTTACCTGCAGTGAGGGGCAAGAGCAGAAATTTCAAGAGGAGGAACAGCCTTAATTGGAAGGAGGACTACAGAAATTCCAGGCAGAAGGACCTAGGGGAGAAAGAACTGTTGAGTTGCCAAAGGACTGAAGACTTGGGGAAAGGCTTGTTTTGGCTTAAGTTGTCATTTGAACTGTGGCATTGTTTTAAATAACCAGCCCTGAAAAGGGGTGATATTTGCCCACAGAAGAGCCTGGGTACAATTACTGGAAAGCCCAAGTAGAGGAAACTGAAGCAGCGTCAGAGTAGGACCTTGTCGCAAACACACTCATTACTTTATTTTGTTTATGGGCTGTCCTGCACCAAAATAAATCTATGTGCTGAACATTTTCTGGTTAATATGCTCCACTCTGAATCGTCTTGGAAAGCCTTTGAAGGAGTTTTTATCTAAAAATTGATCTGCATTCCTGCATATCAAATATATATGCACATTACTGTCTCCTACAGGATTGTTAGCCTGGGCTAGCCAGTGTTATTGGCTATACTTTCTGAATGGACTTAACCCAACTTCTAGTTGGTCTCTGAGAGCCAGATGCTAATCTCACACTGCTGGAAATCAGAAGCAATTTATTGGATGTAAAAACCATGAAGGTGAGACTAGAATCTGGCTTTGTGCACACAGGTGCTCTGCACATGACCAATATACAAACAAAGGCCTCATGGTCAACATGCAACAGCTTTATGCGGGGAGCATAAGAGAAGCATCCATCACCCTGCACAGCCAATAGGTTCTGTGGTAAACTTTGTGCTGCTGGATGTCAGTCTTGTAGAACAATACATCATACTTATTTTCTGAACAGATCTAACTCCTGTCTCAATGAGTTAATGGTGTGTTTGACTCTTCTGCCAGTTGAAGGTTCATCTGGAGGAACTAAGTGAATGGAAAAACATTTTATGTGAGAAATAATCAGATACTTAAAATCAGGTAGCTGGATTTAATTGATCTTCAAACGGGAGTAGTTTGGGTTCTCCTCTTCCCATAACTGCCAAGTCTCAGTTCCAGATCAGTTTTAATGTATGCTGTACTATTTTCAAAAAGAGTGGCACTCTGTGGTTTGATGTGCATTTGTTTTGGAATCCAAGGCAAGAGAGGGCTCCTTCCCACCTTAATTTTCATCCTGGCTATCAGGGATTCAAAGAAATGGACTGGTATTGCTGAGAGCTCCTGTGAGGTGACATGAAAGGAAGTTGAAGGCACTTAGCACCTCACTGGATCATACCCA
This sequence comes from Chelonia mydas, assembly GCF_015237465.2. Classification (NCBI taxonomy): domain Eukaryota; kingdom Metazoa; phylum Chordata; order Testudines; family Cheloniidae; genus Chelonia; species Chelonia mydas. The sequence continues at coordinate 26,190,587 of NC_057851.1, read as the reverse complement.
TACTAAGCAGAGCTGTAGAACCATGGAAAGCATTAATTAAAAGAATATGATAGCTAAAATCTAATGAGCTCTTAAATGGTTTTATGAAGACATTACTGAAAAGTTAAAATATAAAGTGGAATGAAAAAAAGATGGGTAAAAGGACAACTGTTTGAAAGTAGAAAGAAAGGAACTCAAAGCAATTAAAACATCCTCAGGAGTTTGAAGACTGGAGCTGCTGAGCAATCATAGGTATCAGGGTTGGAAGGGACCTCAGGAGGTCATCTAGCCCAACCCCCTGCTCAAAGCAGGACCAATTCCCAATTTTTTGCCCCAGATCCCTAAATGGCCCTCTCAAGGATTGAACTCACAATCCTGGGTTTAGCAGGTCAATGCTCAAACCACTGAGCTATCCCTCCCCCCCAGTTGAATAAATGCATATTCTGCTCTGTAGTGAGGATTTATATTGCAGTAAAATTAGGACTCAAAGAAACTCCCACACTGAGACAAGATGCCTTAGGCAAGCCCATAGCAATACTTGTGTGCACACATAATTAGTCAGGTAACGAGAAAATTCTAAGCAAAGCACAAAAACTTAAATAATTATTTGCAAAGAAAATACCAAAATTATATTCAATCATTTCCTGAGTCCAATCTTATGCAAAAGCGTGTAATGAAACCTATTTCAAAAAGGAAGGAGGAGGGATTCAAATATAATTTTGTGTTCTCTTTCAAGTCAGTAAGTGAGCATAATTCAGAAAAAAAGCAGTTCATTAAAAGAAAACATTAAGATGCCCAGGCTGTCCTAATGAGGATGAAGATCAACAACAACATTTTCATCAACAAGTACGGGAATTAAGATCAGGACTGACTATAAAGTAGGACCGATAACTGAGTGGTTCAGATTCCAGTCTTTTAACAGCAGTCATTCTTGAAAATATGCTCAGTGTACACTGTGTACCAGGATAACACACGCACACAATAAATGGATAGTATGACTTATTTATATTACAGTATTCTGTAGGCTTGTGAGATGGGGCGAGACTCCCCATCTAGTGGTTGCAGCCTGTGGCAGCAGTCCCACCTAGTGGTTATGGGGTAGTGGAACTCAGCCCCCGACCCCACTCTACTGAGTTTTGACCTGGGGCCCTCTTGAGCACCATAAGACAGGAGTCTGCTGCCTGGGGTTCATTTAATGTTCTCCCCAAGGCCTCTTCCTACCACTCTGCCTCTCTCCTTGGAGTTTATTGTGGCTAGTGGTCATCCCTGGAGACTTGGCCTATGGGTCTCAGCAGGGTATGGAGTCCCAGCTCTGTGCAACAGTTCTCCCTCTGGGCATGCCTTCCTGGCATAGTCTCTGCAGCAGCGAGTACAGATCTGTCTATCTCTGCCTGCCACCCTGCTGTGCTGAAGAGACTCCCTTTTAAGTCCCTCCTCCAACTGGACCATGCTCAGAAGACCTGTTGGGGCGAGGCTTCCCTGGCTGATTTGTTCCTGCACTTCTGACTCTACAGTGTGGGGTTTATTCACCCCCATCACAAGGCCCCAGCTGAGATTGGGCCTCATTGTGCTAGGCACTGTACAAATGCACAGAAAGAGACAGTTCCTGCCCCCAGATTGCTTACAATGTAAATAGACAATGCCGATAAAGGGCAGAAGGGGAAATAGCACAGAGCGATAAAATAACAAGGTCAACAGCAGATCGGGAAAAGAATTTTGGTCTCCTGAATCCCAGTTCAGTACTCTATATGGTGGACCATGCTGCAGTAATAGATTTATATTGTGAATTATTACCCACTATTCATTTAGTAATTAACAGTGAGTAAATGTTTCCAGTAACTAATTCTAGGGTATAACTTTATAGGGTCCAAATGTATGAACAATTGGATACAAACTCCTCCTGGATGATTGGAAACAGAAGATTGAGCCATATATTATTGGGGTAGTAATTTTTCAAAGATTTAAAGCAAGGTTGGGCCAATTATCTCAACATCACAATAGTTTTGCCATTCTTCATATATCCAGTTCTCAAACGTTCCACCCTGAGCGTACCTGCATTGTAACCTGCAAAATTAAGGTTGCTTCTGCAGCTTTTAAGTTGCTTCTGCAGCTTTAAAAGTCAGCGGGATAACTTCCATTTGTGCTTTTGAAAATCTCCCCTCTGTCTTGAATGGTATGGTTTTTGAATGGTTAATTTCTCCCTGCTAGTGAGGAGGGGTAGCTGGGCACCAAGGCTTAGTGTATAAGTCAGTTTCCTGGCAAACTCTTCAACAGCAAACCAGTAATATAAATAGCTGGTTCTTAAAAAGTGCCAATTTTACAAAGCAGAAAACAATTATGAGTCAAATAAGCTGCAACAAAGCACCCCCAATTCACACTTTTCAAACACCAATCAAGCACACGGTCAAACTGTCAGACTGTCCCCACAACAGACACTCAGATACTCACCAACACAGCCTCCTTAATGCAGCCCTTAGCGTACCTCCTCTCAGGCAGATCCCAGGCAAACTCCCTCTGTTAGCCTCTCTGCTGTTCGCAGAGATAAGACTCTAAGATTAGATTGGCTTCTGAAGTTAAAGGTAGCTAAGGTGAGTGGTGGTGATAGAAGGTTCACTCCCAAAATACCCCTAACCACCTGCCCTGACACCTACCTTTGGGATGAGCAAGAAAAACGGGGAGCTCCTGAGACCTGAGGAGCATGGAGAACTAGGCAGGTCAGAGTGTGGCATGGGGGAAGGGGACTTCAAAGATCTGGGATACAACCTGAGAACTGGGGAGAATGGGGGAACAAGGATTGATCTTCTATAAGGAGAGGGAGCTATGCAGTCTGGATGGCCTCCATCTTAGTGGAAGAGTCACAATCTTCTAGGGGACAGGCTGGCTAGACCTATCAGAGAACTGGAAGGATAGGACTTGGAGGCGGAAGGAGGGGTCCCCTGGGAGCTGGATGGATATGGAGCTGGTCTGGGATCTGGGGGAAAAAGGAGAGATTTTGGTTTTGTGGAACATTTGTCCACCTTCTATAAGGAGAGGGAGCTATGCAGTCTGGATGGACTCCATCTTAGTGGAAGAGTCGCAATCTTCTAGGGGACAGGCTGGCTACTCTTATCAGAAAAATGTTAAACTGAGACTGAAAGAGGTGGGTGAAAAGAAGGAACCAATGAGCACTCATTTAGAACTCAATCATGATGCGAGAATAAAAATGGTCAAGGCACCAAAGGCTGTGAAGAGAAGAAATTCTTTAATTGCTATCCAACAGTGCCAAGACCCTGGATAATAAACAAGAGGAATTGCTATTGCTCATTTATGAGCATAAATTTGGCCTACTTGACATTAATGAAATCTGGTGGGAAGATTTATATAACTGGAATGCTAAAATCAATGGTTATAACTTATTTAGCAAGGATCAAGTGGGAAGAAGGGGAGGAGGAGAGACACTTTGTCAAAAATGGCATTACCTGTTTGAGAGGCACTGACAACTAAGAAGAAAATGATTGTGAATGCTTATGAATCAATATCCTAGCAGATAATGCAAAAGATGGGGTACAAGTTGGGGTCTGCTACAGATCACCAAATCACAGTAAAGAAAAGGATGAGTGACTCAATAAGCACTTATTTGTAATTTGTAAAACAAAAACTTATTTTATCCTGGGGAACTTCAATCTGAGTGACATATGCTGGAGGTCTCATGTTGCCAGTACTAAATTGTACTTGGAATTACTAAAAAATTATATATGACAATTTCTTAACTCAAATTGTTGCATGGGGGAATTCTATATTAGACCTTATTGTGATAGCTAAATAGGAATTGATCAAAGAACTAACAATTAGTGGTAGCTTAGGTGCAAGTGGTCAGGACTTGATTACATCTATTTTATGCAAACAGAATGAAGTCCAAACCAGTAATATAAATAGCTGGTACTTAAAAAGGGCCAATTTTACAAAGCAGAAAACAATTATGAGTTAAATAAGCTGGGAGAAGCAATATTCAACAGAAAAATGTGAATGATAATTCGGAACTGTTTAGGAATATTTTATTAAATACTCAAAAAAACACAGTCCCACAATGGAGAAAAATGACTATGTGGGTTAAAAAAACAAACTTGCTTACTAATGGAAATGAAGGCTGCTATAAAAAATAAAACACAGTATATAACAAATGCAAAAAAAGGGAAGTTGACAGCAATGAAGATAAATTAGAAGCAAAGAACTGTTGAAAATGATAAGGAAAGCTAAAGGACACAAGAAGAAATCAATGACCTGTGCTGTTAAGGACAATAAGGAGATTTCAATTATCATAGAATCACAGGACTGGAAGGGACCTTGAGAGGTCATCTAGTCCAGTCCCCTGCACTCTTGGCAGGACTAAGTATTATCTTCTAGACCATTCTTGACAGGTGTTTCTTATATTAGAAACAAAAGGAATTCTAATAACGGAATTGGTCCATTACTAATTTGAAGTGGTAGAATTGTCAATAATTATGCAGAAAAAGGCAGAAGTGTTCAATAAATATTTCTGTTCTGTATTTTGGAAAAAGCCAGATCGAGGTATTCATATAATATGATAACAATGATTAAATACTTTCCATTACAATAGTAACTGAAGAAGCTGTTAAACAGCAGTCCAAAGTTAGAGATCTTTAAATAGCAGGTCTGGATAAGTTTCACCTAAAAGTTTTTAAAGAGCTGTCTGAGGAGCTCTCTGGACCATTAATGTTGATTTTCAGTAAGTCTTGAAACACTGAGGATCTTCCAGAAGACTGGAAGAATGTTACTGTTATGCCAATTTTTTAAAAAGGTAAAAGGAATGTCCAGGGTAATTATGGGCCAGTCAGCCTGAGAGAAAGTTAAGGGGTGACTTGATCAGTCTACAAATACCTACACGGAGAACAGACATTTGGGCTCTTCAACCTAGCAGACAAAGGTATAGAAAGACTGAATGCCTGGAAGGTGAAGCTACACAAATTCAGACTCAAAATGTGGTCACAATTTTTAGCAGTGAGGGTAAATAACCATTAGAACAATTACCAAGGGGGGTGGTGGATGCTCACTGGAAACTTTTAAATCAAAATTGTATTTTTTTTCTGAAAGATATGCTTTTGACAGATATTGCAACTGCATGCAGTAGCTTTGGGGAACATATTCTGTTAATTTTTGTAATGGTTGATGTATCATTGTGGGCCAGGGATTGTACACAGTCCCAGGGGGAAGGTTACCTGCATCCAGTAACTGAAAACACTGAGGAGAGGGGGGTGACTCAGGCTAGTCACTAGCTAGTAGACAACTCCAGCAAGGTACCACCCACCTGAGGTGGCTTATGTATACTGGTTCAAACGGAGTTTTCCAGATATCAACAGACAAAGAAAAGGCTTTTGGTATAGAAAAAGGTTGAGTTTGAAGTAACGCTTGGCCTTTTTTGATTCAGCAAATGGACAGGATCTTCTAACCAAAGGGGCTGGGGGGAGGCAATGCTTGCAGAAGGATTAGAAACTCTTTGGCTTACTAGTGCCCCATAAGACTGATGGGTAATCTCTGGTAAGCTTTTATCATGGGCAAAGGGATGTTTATTCTTTTTTATATTTTTCTTTGCAATGTTTTTGCTCTAAGAATAAATGTAAATGCTCTAAGAATAAATTATACTTTATGAAGGCTGGTTTGTAGCTGGATACACCTGAAACCACTGGAAAAAAGGTTAACCACAGGTGCTGGACTTGGGTAAATCACAGTGAGGTGCAGAACTGCAAGCCTAAACCCCTGGCCTGTAGGGAAAGGACCATTGTAGAGTCAATGTCTGTGAACCTGAAACCTTACATGGATTCCCTCAAGAACAGGAGAGCGGTCAAAGGTGCAGTTTACTCTGAGACTGTGCCAATGCTCTAGTTCTAATAGGAATCAATTCTATTGGTAAGTTCTATGGCCTGTGCAATGCAGGAGATCCAAGTAGATGATCACAAGGATCCCTTCTGGCCTTATCAGTGAATTCAGTGCAGCTGTAAAACCAGTGCTCTGTGGTCCACAGCTTTGAGGGTTTAGTTTTAAAAAAATATATATACTCCCACATGCCTGGTAGTCCATTGTTGTGTCAAGCATTCTAAGCCTTAGATTTCGTAATTGCCTACTGTCCTCCAAACTCATTCATCTTAATAGGCTGTGCTATTCAGAGCTGCTCGTCTGTGCTAATGACATTTCTGATGTCACCAGCAGCACTCCAAACACACCACTAGCATTCCACAATTCTTCAAAAGCCACTTGACTGCTATCACTCTCTTCTGAATTATTTATTGTTTGTATTGCAGTTGTGTCCAAAGGCTCCAATCAAGAATGGGTCCTTATTGTCCTAGGTTTTGTACAAACACACAGTCACCACCCTTAAAATCTTAGGATCATGTTGGTAAAGCTCTGTGGGTGCCTAATAGGACTTTCAAAAGCACCTTTGTACTTCTCTCTCATTTAAATCAATAGGAGTTAGGTGCTTTTTGAAAATCCCGGATGGTTCCTGTCTATATCTTTCGGTGCCTAAAGACCTTTACAAGTCTGGCCCTAAGTCTCTTATTATTTAAAAGTTTACCATTTAACTTCCTGCAGCTCGGCCTACCCAACACGGTTTGAGTGACTGTCTGAGATGGTAAGCAGACATTTCCCCCATAACTTCTTCATCCAGAAAGTATAATACATAGAATTTAACTCAAAAGAATTGATTCCATCAGGGTGTTTGTAGTCCCTTAAGTTTCTAGTCATCTGTATGTTTATATTATAGTAGCACTGTTTAAAAACCAGCTAAAATCATTCATTCACAGCACATTACATTGGACAGGAACCTGTCAAATGATGGACTACATCACAATGAATCTCATGTCACGGTACACTGAATTGTGTCATCTAGGGACTGGAGTGTAATGTGAATCTCAAATTGTCATGTATGCCTACACTTCCTAAGGGAAGTGGTGGAAGCCCCATTGTTGGAATAATTTTAAACTAGACTTGACTAATTACTAGAAAATTATACTGTGGGGGACAATCTTGCTTTGGTAGCAAGATAAACTAATAGTTATTTTGTTGTCTACAATTTCTGTGAACTCATGAAACATGACAGGTTAGGTTACCTTTTTTATTTTACATCACACATTATTTAAAAAATTATGACTAGCTTCGGTAACTGTGGGTTGTTATGTAATGTCAGATTCAGTCATGTGGCATTGCATATAGTGACCTCACAAGCAGACTTAATCATGTACTGTACCAGACAAATCAACTTTTCTTATTCTAAAAGGGGTTATGGTAAAATGATGAGTCACTGATACCCTGCTGCCTCATGTTTCTTATACCAAATTTAGTCAGTGATCATTAGGGGAGTTAACTATCAAATCCAACAAATAAAACTGAGAAAGAATCAGACAAAAAATACTCACATAGCGTGGAAAGTTTTTTCTCCTTTAATAATCTTTTATTCAAAATACGAGTACAATAATATGGAGCCAGGGAGAATGAATGCATGACAGACACTGTTAAATATGGTTGTTAAACATGAGAGAAAAGAAAACACTCAAAAAATCCCCCCAGAAAATAGGTCACAGGTCAGTTATTGAAAGAAGTCTTTGAAATAAGCATTTCCATGAGTGAAAATGTAGGTGTATACAGAATAGAATAATGTTCCTCTCAGAGTATCAAAATCATTCCTGAAGAATAGTAGCAACTAGAGATTTTCAGGGCAGATAAGTAACTGTTTGATCGGTCCATTTTACTATATGAAGCTGGGAACCCAAAAAGTTACTTAGAGCTTGGCCTGATTTTCACAGAATCATAGAAGATTAGGGTTGGACGAGGCCTCAGGAGGCCATCTAGTTCAACCCACTGCTTAAAGCAGGACCAACCCCAACTAAATCATCCCAGCCAGGACTTTGTCAAGCTGGGCCTTAAAAACCTCCAAGGGTGGAGATTCCACCACCTCCCGAGGTAACCCATTCCAGTGCTTCACCACTTTCCCAGTGAAATATTTTTTCCTAATATCCAACCTAGACCTCTCCCACTTCAACTTGAGACCATTGCTCCTCGTTCTTTCATGTGCCACCACTGAGAACAGCCTAACTCCATCCTCTTTGGAACCCCCCTTCAGGCAGTTTAAGGCTGTTATCAAATTCTCCACACACTCTTCTCTTCTGCAGACTAAATAACCCCAGTTCCCTCAGCCTCTCCTCGTAAGTCATGTGCCCCATCCCCCTAATCATTTTTGTTGCCCTCTCCAATTTGTCCACATCCTTTCTGTAGGGGGGCAAAACTGGATACAATACTCCAGATGTGGCCTCACCAGTGCCGAATAGATGGGAATAATCACTTCCCTCGATCTGCTGGCAGTGCTCCTACTAATGCAGCCCAATATGCTGTTAGCCTTCTTGGCAACAAGGGCACACTGTTGACTCATATACAGCTTCTCATCTACTATAATCCTCAGGTCCTTTTCTGCAGAACTGCCACTTAGCCCATTGGTCCCCTGCCTGTAGGAGTACAGAAGTGCTGAGTTTCAGAGATGCGAGTTCCTACTGAATTCATTTAGAGTTGGAGATGATCAACACTTCTGAAAATCAAGTCCTCTAATGTGTTTTGATTTCCTAGTAGTTGGCTTTTGCACTTATCAGAAAGCTGCACTGGTTTTGCTTAAATTGTTTTAAAAACTGATTTAGTATAACCAATTCAAAACAGTATGTAGACATTCTTATTCTGATTTAAGAGTGGCTTATATCAATCTAGATGAGGTAATACCTTTGGCTTGGTGTACACTTGAAACATTTATCAACACAGTTATGTCAGTCAGTGTGTGGAAAAAAACCACCTGTGACATAACTATGCTGACAAAATCCCCCGTGTAGAGTGCTTCTGTTGGCATAGCTATTGCATTTAGGGCAGTAGTATTCCCACATTGGCAGAAAAATTCCTTTGCTATATGTATGCTGCGTCTACACTAGGGGATATGCCAATATACCTAAGCCATCATAGGCTCTGTAATGCAGACAGAGCCTAAATTTGCTAGATTGAAGAGTCCATTATCAAATTATTGTTCCCTCTGTAGGTACTTAACAACTGTGATCAAGTTTAATTGTTTACTGACGTAATCTAGTGTAGAAGGCTCCTAAACAGAGAAACTAGATCTCAGAAGAATCATTGGACTAGAAGGGTGGAGGAGTGAAGGGATTCCAGCACTGCTTCTGTGTCCACTGGGTTGGAGGGAGTGAAAGAATAAGAGGCCACCAAGGGAGTGGTTGGCCACAGCCAACAGGTTTGATGAAGGCAAAGAGTTTGGCGAGTTCAGAAAACAGAGAAGGCAGGAGTCAAGATTGCTTCTACGCTGTACACCTGCGCATCACATCCTGGGCTAAGAACCACCAGCTCTGTAAAGGACTTGTCACCCTCAGGAGACATCGGCTTGCTGCTGAGAGAAGGGACTCTCCTCATTCTGCTATTGGGGAGGAGGCTTCAGCATTCCCCTGCCTTCCAGTGTTGCCATCGGGCTCTCACTGCTGTCACTGCTTCTTTGGGGAAGTGCTCTCCCTTCCTCCCCTGGCTCTGGCTGTTTCTGGATCAATCTAATGTGGGAAGGGAGAAATATAAATTGATTTATGTGAGGGTGGAGAGGGATCTTGTACCTGATTCAGTGGCTGGATTGAGAGATTAGAGGCAGTACTAAGGATGAATGGATGAGAGAAAAGGCTTGATTTCATTGTGAATGAGGTACAGGACTGATTGGGAAAGTATTAATGATTAACAGTTGATGGGATTAGTAATAAAGACTAATGGGGGTAGAATCACAATTAGGACCACAGTAGGTTTGATATCGATGGGGCAGATTTAAGGATAAATTGATGGGCGGGCTGGGGGGAGGGATGAGAAGTGACTGGGGATAGAATTGAGAATTACTTGGTGGGGCATGGTAATTGGGGCCTTCAGGGTAATTGGGGTCTTCATTGCCCTTGCTCCCTTGCCACTTTTCCTGTAGTCAAAATGTGATCTTGGCAAGAATCAAGGAGAATTGCCTCCCTCTCCTACCGTGTTCTTGTCAGGAGAGTGGTTGAGCTAACTGAGAAGATTTTACCAAGCCTGAAGAGCTGCAAAATGTTGATCCATGGTGCAGCCACTGAACATGCATTTGAGAGACATAAATGTGGCTCAGGATAAGGGAATGAGTGGAAAGACCCATGAGCCTTACAACAGCCAAAGACTATGCTTTGGGCAATGGTGGCTGTGACAGAGATGCAGTACCCACCTAGATAAGACTGTAGGCAGAGAAAAATCACACAATCATTTTGGAGGTACAAAACCCACTAGCTTCCCAGATGACAAGGGCAGCTCTGTAGGACTGAAAGAGCAGCTTAATGCTTAACTCCTTCTCATGGTATATAGTACATATAGTACTTGAGGCGCAAGTGGTCTTCTCGTCCATCCTCCCCGTGGAAGGAAAAGGCCTGGGTAGAGACCGTCGAATCGTGGAAGTCAACAAACGGCTACGCAGGCGGTGTCGGAGAGAAGGCTTTGGATTCTTTGACCATGGGATGGTGTTCCAAGAAGGAGGAGTGCTAGGCAGAGACGGGCTCCACCTAACGAAGAGAGGGAAGAGCATCTTTGCAAGCAGGCTGGCTAACCTAATGAGGAGGGTTTTAAACTAGGTTCACCGGGGGAAGGAGACCAAAGCCCTGAGGTAAGTGGGGAAGTGGGATACCAGGAGGAAGCATGAGCAGGAGCGCGCGAGAGGGCAGGGGTCCTGCCTCATACTGAGAATGAGGGACGATCAGCGAGTTATCTCAAGTGCCTATACACAAATGCAAAAAGCCTGGGAAACAAGCAGGGAGAACTGGAAGTCCTGGCACAGTCAAGGAATTATGATGTGATTGGAATAATAGAGATTTGGTGGGATAACTCACATGACTGGAGTACTGTCATGGATGGATATAAACTGTTCAGGAAGGACAGGCAGGGCAGAAAAGATGGGGGAGTTGCACTGTATGTAAGGGAGCAGTATAACTGCTCAGAGCTCAAGTATGAAACTGCAGAAAAACCTGAGTGTCTCTGGATTAAGTTTAGAAGTGTGAGCAACAAGGGTGATGTCGTGGTGGGAGTCTGCTATAGACCACTGGACCAGGGGGATGAGGTGGATGAGGCTTTCTTCCGGCAACTCACGGAAGTTACTAGATCGCAGGCCCTGGTTCTCATGGGAGACTTCAATCACCCTGATATCTGCTGGGAGAGCAATACAGCGGTGCACAGACAATCCAGGAAGTTTTTGGAAAGGGTAGGGACAATTTCCTGGCGCAAGTGCTGGAGGAACCAACTAGGGGCAGAGCTCTTCTTGGCCTGCTGCTCACAAACCGGGAAGAATTACTAGGGGAAGCTAAAGTGGATGGGAACCTGGGAGGCAGTGACCATGAGATGGTCGAGTTCATGATCCGGACACAGGGAACAAAGGAGAGCAACAGAATGCGGACCCTGGACTTCAGAAAAGCAAACTTTGACTCCCTTAGGGAACTGATGGGCAGGATCCCCTGAGAGAAAAACATCAGGGGGAAAGGAGTCCAGGAGAGTTGGCTGTATTTTAAAGAGTCCTTATTGAGGTTACAGGGACAAACCATCCCGATGTATAGAAAGAATAGTAAATATGGCAGGTGACCAGCTTGGCTTAACAGTGAAATCCTTGCTGATCTTAAACACAAAAAAGAAGCTTACAAGAAGTGGAAGACTGGACAAATGACCAGGGAGGAGTATAAAAATATTGCTCAGGCATGCAGGAGTGAAATAAGGAAGGCCAAATCACACTTGGAGTTGCAGCTAGCAAGAGATGTTAAGAGTAACAAGAAGGGTTTCTTCAGGTATGTTAGCAACAAGAAGAAAGTCAAGGAAAGTGTGGGCCCCTTACTGAATGAGGGAGGCAACCTAGTGAAGGAGGATGTGGAAAAAACTAATGTACTCAATGATTTTTTTGCCTCTGTCTTCACAAACAAGGTCAGCTCCCAGACTACTGCACTGGGCAGCACAGCATGGGGAGGAGGTGACCAGCCCTCTGTGGAGAAAGAAGTGGTTCGGGACTATTTAGAAAAGCTGGATGTGCACAAGTCCATGGGGCCGGATGCGCTGCATCCAAGAGTGCTAAAGGAGTTGGCGGATGTGATTGCAGAGCCATTGGCCATCATCTTTGAAAACTCATGGCGATCCGGGGAAGTCCCGGATGACTGGAAAAAGGCTAATGTAGCGCCCATCTTTAAAAAAGGGAAGAAGGAGGATCCTGGGAACTACAGGCCAGTCAGCCTCACCTCTGGAAAATCACGGAGCAGGTCCCTGGAAAAATCATGGAACAGGTCCTCAAGGAATCAATTCTGAAGCACTTAGAGGAGAGGAAAGTGATCAGGAACAGTCAGCATGGATTCACCAATGGCAAGTCATGCCTGACTAATCTAATTGCCTTCTATGACGAGATAATTGGCTCTGTGGATGAGGGGAAAGCGGTGGATGTGTTGTTCCTTGACTTTAGCAAAGCTTTTGACACGGTCTCCCACAGTATTCTTGCCAGCAAGTTAAAGAAGTATGGGCTGGATGAATGGACTATAAGGTGGATAGAAAGTTGGCTAGATTGTCGGGCTCAACGGGTAGTGATCAATGGCTCCATGTCTAGTTGGCAGCCGGTATCAAGTGGAGTGCCCCAAGGGTCAGTCCTCAGGCCGATTTTGTTCAATGTCTTCATAAATGATCTGGAGGATGGTGTGGATTGCACACTCAGCAAGTTTGCAGATGACACTAAACTGGGAGGAGAGGTAGATACGCTGGAGGCTAGGGATAGGATACAGAGGGCCCTAGACAATTTAGAGGATTGGGCCAAAAGAAATTTGATGAGGTTCAACAAGGACTAGTGCGGAGTCCTGCACTTAGGATGGAAGAATCCCATGCACCGCTACAGACTAGGGACCAAATGGCTAGGCAGCAGTTCTGCAGAAAAGAACCTAGGGGTTACAGTGGACGAGAAGCTGGATATGAGTCAACAGTGTGCCCTTGTTGCCAAGAAGGCCAATGGCATTTTGGGATGTATAGTAGGGGCATTGCCAGCAGATCGAGGGACGTGATCATTCCCCTCTATTCAACATTGGTGAGGCCTCATCTGGAGTACTGTGTCCAGTTTTGGGCCCCACACTACAAGAAGGATGTGGAAAAATTGGAAAAAGTCCAGCGGAGGGCAACAAAAATGATTAGGGGACTGGAACACATGACTTATGAGGAGAGGCTGAGGGAACTGGGATTGTTTAGTCTGCGGAAGAGAAGAATGAGGGGAGATTTGATAGCTGCTTTCAACTACCTGAAAGGGGGTTCCAAAGAGGATGGATCTAGACTGTTCTCAGTGGTAACTGATGACAGAACAAGGAGTAATGGTCTCAAGTTGCAGTGATGGAGGTTTAGGTTGGATATTAGGAAAAACTTTTTCACACTGGAAAAAGTGAAACACTGGAATGCGTTACCTAGGGAGGTGGTGGAATCTCCTTCCTTAGATATTTTTAAGGTCAGGCTTGACAAAGCCCTGTCTGGGATGATTTAGTTGGGGATTGGTCCTGCTTTGAGCAGGGAGTTGGATCTCCTGATCTCCTGAGGTCCCTTCCAACTCTGATATTCTATGATTCTACGTTAGAGTGGAATAAAACATTAATTGTTCTTTTGCATGCATGCATAAATTCACAATGTGATTATTTGTCCTAAAACTGTTTAAAAGCTTCCATGATATGGACAATTACAAACAGGGGGCATGGTCCTGCTTGTGCTTACTGAGTGAAAGAGATTTTGTGTGTGTGTGTGTTTTGAATGACTACCTTGGCCATTATCTCTGTGCAATAATGATTTCAGAACGCACAAGAAAAGGCTATTTTGCTTGATTATTTTTTCTCTTGTGTAGTGTATCTTCAGATAACTTGATCTCACAGAAACATGCTGTGTCTAGATTGTGGGGTTTTAACTGTGCTTCTCTGGGAACTGTGGAAAGCTGAGTCTGAATACGGCATTGCTTGGTGATCCTTTTCTATTGAGCCTTTCTATTATGACTGCTGTTCAGGTACATGCTGAGTTTAATTCAATGAGCATATTGATATGAGGATATTTTCGGATAGTAGCCAAGGCAGTCATTCATAGCGCATGCACACACAAGCACACATGCACAAGTATAGCCTCAGCTAAGAAACTGCTTGGTAAATTCACCAGCTGGAGTTAAACAAAAGAGCTGATATGGAACAAAGGTAGAAAAGCATAACCTGCCCGGAGATTATATGCAACTGATTAAGCTCTGTGGGGAATGAAATACATTATTGACCCATAAAACAGAATTTCTATTAAGAATGAGTAAAGAAGTTTCATGCAGGGAGGAAGGGCAGACAAGACCAATAGACTTTAAAGTATCATCTCAAGATAGATTCAAGGATCTCAATCTTCTTAGCTTAAGAAAAAGGTTAAAGTGTGACATGATCACAACCTATAAGTACCTACATGGGGAACACATATTTGATAATGGGCTCTCCTCTACAATATTGCAGAAAAGGTATAACATGATCCAATGGCTGGAAGCTGAAGCTAAACAAATTGCAGATGCAAATTATTCATAGTGAGAGTAATTAACCATTGGAACAATTTATCAAGACTTGTGTTAGATTCTCCATCACTGACAATTTGTAAATCAAGATTGGCAGTTTTTCTAAAAGATCTGCTCTAGGAATTATTTTGGGGTAGTTCTATGGCCCGTGTTATAGAGGAGGTCAGACTAGATGATCACAGCACTCCCTTCTACCACTGGAATCTATAAAATAGTTTATTCTTCAAGCTCAGTTATTGGAGTCAATGGGACTTCTAGAGGAGAATGGTACTTCTCAGTGTGATTAGGGTATTGAAGCTGGCTCCAACGTATTTTTGCTCTCTAAAATTAATTACTAATGCTTCTTTTTCGTCTTGCTTACAAGGTTCGTTGAGGCTCAGATTTTTGTCTCAGACACAGAAACTGAAAGGGACAAACGATCAAAAAGGAGAGAATATCTGTTAGGTACCAACCTAGATAAGACTATGGACATAGAAAATTACTTCTAACGCCCCCACTACCATAGTATTTAAGTGCTTCATAATCTTTAATTCACTTAAGGCTTGTCTACATTACCAACAGGATCGACAGGCAGTGATGGATCCAGCAGGGATCAATTTATCGTGTCTAGTCTAGACGTGATAAATTGACCGCCGAGTGCTCTACTGTTAACTCCAGTTCTCCACTGGAGTGAGAGGCGCAGGTGGAGTCGACAGGGGAGCGTCAACTGTTGACTCACCGCAGTGAAGACAACGCGGTAAGTAGATCTAAGTACGTAGACTTCGCTACATTATTCACATAGCTGAAGTTGCATAACTTAGATTGATTTCCGCCCCCCAGTGTAGACTAGGCCTTAGCCTCATACACCCCTAAAAAGAAGTGAAGTATTAGTAGTCCCATTTTATAGATGGGGAAACTAAGGTAGAGATAGGCAGAACAACTTGCCCAATGCCATACAGACAGCCTGTGGCTGAGTGGGCGATTGAACCCAAGTCATCAACCAGTACCCTAATCAATAGACCCACTTTCTTCAGGCAAAACACTGGAACACTCTCCTGTCTTCACTCACTGTATAGCTAACTAATATTTAACTGATCCTGGCAAATTATCTCTCCTGAAAAAATCATGCCTCTGTTCCAGGGGCTCTCAAACTTCATTGCTCCACAGCCCCCTTCTGACAACAAAAATTACGAGGCAACACCAGGGAGCAGGACTGAAGTGTGAGCCTGCCCAAGCCCTGCTGCCCTGGGCAGGGGAGGGCAAAGGCAAAGGCAAAGCTTGAGCCCTGCTGCCCCAGGCAGGGGAGGGGAGGGAAAGCCAAAGCCCAAGGGCTTCAGACCCAGGTGGG
Organism: Chelonia mydas; assembly: GCF_015237465.2. Lineage (NCBI taxonomy): Eukaryota > Metazoa > Chordata > Testudines > Cheloniidae > Chelonia > Chelonia mydas. The sequence goes on along the minus strand of NC_057851.1, from coordinate 26,174,679 downwards.
GGGCCTATAACCTGAGCCCTGCCACCCAGGGCTGAAGCCCACTTCGGCCCCAGGTGGAAGAGCTTGGACTTTGGCTTTGGCACCGGGCCCCAGTAAATCTAACACCAGCCGTGGTGGTACCATTAAAAAGGCGTTGTGACCCACTTTAGGGTCCCGACCCACAGTTTGAGAACTGCTGCTCTATTCTGAGCAGTAGAGAGAACTCAGAGTACACAGTAGTTCTCTTCCTCTTACATTTACTTCTTTTAATAATTGTTGTGTGAGAGTTTAGGGTTAATAAAAGGCACTATAGTGGCAGCCTGGGGAATGAAGTGCTCTAGTTTGAGAACCACTGCACTAGACCACACTGACTGCTCTGGTTTTGTGACCGTACAGAGATACAGAGCAGTCTCCCAGCCCTAGAGACCTATGCCATTTCACTTGTACTTCTGCCTGACATGGTTTCCATGACAGCTGGTTGGGAATTTTTTGATTAAATGTTTTTCATCAGAAAATGCTGATTTGTCAAAACACATTTTCATGAAAAATTTGGATCTGTTTCAGTAAAATGTTTCTAAGATCCACAATGGAATTTCTGATGAGAGTGAGACCTGCTTCAGAATAACCAATAGCCCAAAGATTAGGACACTCACTTGGGATGGGAGAAACCTAGCTATAAGTCCCTGCTCAGAGTAGAAGTTTAAACCTAGTTCTGCCACATCCCAACTGAGTGTCTTAAGTCCTTCTTCTGCAGGAATCAGAGCAGAGAGTTGCAACGGGGTTTCCCATATCCCAGGTGAGTGCCCTAACCATGAGTTTATGGAGTCAGTGTCTCAATTTCCCTTGTAGGAGTGGTTCCATTTTGTGTAAATAGACCAGTGGTCCAGGCACTCTTGTGGGAGACCCATGTTCAAGTTGCTGCTCCAAATCAGGCAGAGAGGGACTTGAACTTGGGCTTCCTGTGTCCCAGGTGAGTGGCCTAATCACTGTGTTGTTGGGCATTCTAGGATGACTCTCCTCTTTTTTGTGAAAAATTTCAAAAGACCTCATTTTCGTTCTAAACTGGGGTGAAAAAAATTTCAAAACCTCAGAATGGAAATGTTTTCCACCAGCACTGGTTTTCACATCTCCCACTAACAGAGCAACTATTCTGGGTTAAACACTTCCTTCTCCAAAGTAAGTGTCATCTTCAGCCAAATTAGAGCGGTTCAAAAAGAAAAAAAAAAGTGTGGAGGGAGGGATAATCACGAAACATTTTACAGTTTGCAATTTTATTTTAGTCAGAAGAACCTTTTTATGGAAATGTTCTAAAAAATCTCTACACTAGTTAGCTAAGAATCACCACATTAATTTCCATGCACCACAAGGAATGTTAAAGAATTTTAAGAAATCCTAAGAATAAGGTTCATGTTTAGGGGTCTCAGAAAGCAGAACTATGTCCATCATTCTCCCTGTGAAGGTATAATTTTTCTCTAGCTAGTTCCATTGTTTATTTTATTCCCCCTTCTCAAATTTCTGGGTCATATAGCCACAAAGATGAATTTACTGTACACCAATGCAATGGTGTATTCTTATTACCAACCAGCAAATAGAACTTCTCTCCACCCATCATAAAGATGAGTTTAGAGATGACAGGAGAGCTATAAACCATGTAATTTAGAAGCGTATAACATATTCTATCAAAATGAGACCTGATTTCATTTTTATAAGTATTGGATAAGTATTCTATGTGTATGAAGGGATTTTCCTGTTTGAATAAATTTAATATAATTCTACTGTGTTTTTAAAGTTAAAACCAAACAAACCCCAATATATTTTTAAATTTGAGTGCCATGGCTTTTGAGGAGATAGTGGGGATTCAACTAAAATTGTGACTTTTTGCCATGAAAAAGAACCAGTGTTAATTATGTTACATTGAATGTAATGCTAAAATCCCAGTGCTGAAAATTTCTCTCTTAGGTACTAAGCTGTCCTCCATTACAGTATTATCTGAACACCTCACAATCATTAATGTATTTATTCCCCAGCATTCTTGTGAGGTAGGAAAGTACTATTTTCCCCATGATACAGATAGGGAAGAGAGAGACTAGGGCAAACAGAGAGACTAAGGGCCAGATTTGTAAAGGTATTAGGGCACCAAAAGGCGCAGATTGATGCCTAGTGGGATTTTCAATAGTGTTGAGTCACCTAACTCTAACTGATTTTGAAAAAGTAGTGAAGCACCTTTAAAAATCCCACTAGGCACCTAAATAGCTTTGAAAACCTAGCCCTCTTTGACTTGTTCCAGGTCGCATACAAAGGCAGATCAGGGAACTGAACCCTAGTCTCCTGAGTCCCAGGCTAATCACTGCAGCATCCTGTCTCTCATGAGCATCCTTGTGCATGTGTGTAGCCCCAATGAACTTAATGGGGACTCTGTATGAGCACAGAGTTACTCATCTACACAAGCGTGTGTTGGGCTGGGGCCTAATTATGTACAAATGAAAACATCAAGGCCCTTTGTTATGTTCACAATCAGGGAGGATAGATATAAACATAAAATTTATTTTTAGGAAGGTAACACTGTTTAATTTCTTAAAATCCAGAGCTTTAACACACAAGAACCAAAACCAGAGAGAGGCAAAGCAGGCTGCTCTGAAAGGCAGCGAGGCACTACTCATGCCACCTTGTTCTAGGCTGGCTTCTTCCACAGTGACTCTGATTGCACACTTCCCTGCAGAGCCATCTCACCTACAAGCAAGACCTGGAAACCCCTTACAAATTAAAGTGACAGCCTACATTCCAAAGCAGTTTTCAAATGCATCACATGAATAACCATTCTGCCAGAAGTCCCTTAGCAAAATGTATTCTGGCACCCATTTTGGAAAATCTTGGCTTTCTTTATTGCCTTGGAAGTACTTTACCTTAGCAAAGCTTTTCAGAAAGTCTCAGCAAGGGATCTTGGCAGTAATAGTGAAGCCTCTTGTGCTATGTTGACTTTATCAGTACTTGAAGTTTCTGATTTCTTGACCCTATTTCCTGTACTTCTGAGTCCCATTTGCTAGGCTGTTGAACCTGTGCTTGGCTAATATCATTTTTATGGTTATGAATAGCTCAGCAACCTTCAACATTAGGGGCTTTATTATTAATCATAATAATTAATAATAACTCTGTATACACAGGAGTATGTATTTGCCTCTTTGTCCTTTACCTAATTTTCTGTGAAGGACAGAACAAATAAAAGATCAAACAAGGCCACTGCAAACAAAAAGAATGTTGCTATCTTTCACATTTCTTTCATATTATAGTTGGGCCACACAAAATAAGAAAACTGATTGCAGTTAAAAGTGCAATCTCAAATGGAAAACAGCTAAACCCCATGCAGCCCCCTGTCACAAGGCTTATCTAATACTGATTTTATCAAAATCATTTTTATCCACCCCCCAAATATGATATGACTTTCAGTTATCATTACACATCAAGGACATAGTATAGGACACAATCTGAATTCTACAGAAGTATAAGACAATTTATATATCCTGTTTAAAGTTTAGGAAATCATTTAAATACCAAGGTTGGCACGAACACAACAACAAGTAGAAGAAACTCTAATGTGCCAAGTATTTTAATGTTAATGCAGCAGGTTCCATATCTCTCTTAATCGTAAACATGTTAGACAACTTTGATGAAGGATATTCAGTGGGAAAATGCCAGCTTTTAGTTTCCTATATTCTTCATGTGTTCGAAGTTTGGAGGTCAGGCAAGAAAAATTTAGCACTCAAGAGAAATCATCACTGCTCTACTGGCAGCAGGAAGGATGTGACAAAGTGCAGTGACATTTACAAATCCTTTGATTACTAGGGATGATTAGATGCCCTGGTTAGTCAGAGGAATATTTGTTGTTTCTTTGTAGCAGCTGTAAAAGAATCAGTCATCATATTATATGTGCTCAGTAGAAAAGGATATCATAAAAGTGAAGTGTCTAGTCTAGGAATATTAACAGCTCATATTCAGGAGACTAACTTGTTTGACCTCCTTTTTTAAATACGTTAGAGCATGAAGAAATGGCATGGAATGTCAAAGTGTTGGGGTAGCAAAATATACAGTGTTTTGCTCAAAGGGTTAGGTCAAATGGCATTCAGGGAACAAACCGTGACACAAATATTAAAATTGTGCGTGCACAGCAGCTAGTACATACTCACAAGGAGAGCTGTGCCAATAGATTTTTCAGTAAATTGGCAATTTCAAAAACTCAAACAAAATTATTTTGGATCACACCAAAAATGAATATTTTAAAAATGTTTGGAAAACCAAAAAGTTTTTTAAAAAACCCATCCCTTCACTTCTGTTACCTTAAGAATAAATGTGCTTGTTTCAAAAGAGCTGTGTGGTAGCTTGCAAGTGCTGGCAATACACGGTTCATAGCCCTTGGAGAGAAAACAAAGCACAGGTGCTGACTTTAAGATGCGAAGGAGATTCCCACACCTAAGCCATTCTTTTTAGATGACAAATCTGAGGAACTCTCCCAGATTGAGGTGACAATAGAGGAGTTTCTGGAACAAAGTAATAAACAGTAATAAGTCACCAGGACCAGATGGTATCCACCTAAGAGTTCTGAAGGAACTCAGATATGAAATTGGAGTGGTTAGATAATAACTACTTACTGTGGTATGTAATCTAACATTTAAATCAGCTTCTGTAACAGATGACTGGAGGATAGGTAACGTGACACCAATTTTTTCAAAAAGGTTCCAGAGGCGATCCTGGCAATTACAGGCCGATAAGCCTAACTTAAGTACCAAGCAAATTGGTTGAAACAATAAAGAATAAAACTGTCAGACACAATTTGTTTGGGAAGAGTCAACGTGGTTTTTGTAAAGGGAAATTGTGCCTCATCCAATCTATTAGAATTCTTTGAGAGGGTCAACAAACAAGGGTGATCCAATGAATATAGTGTACTTGGACTTTCAGAAATCCTTTGACCAGGTCCTTCACCAACGACTCTTAAGCAAAGTAAGCAGTCAAGGGATAAGAAGGAAGGTTGTCTCATGCATCAGTCTCTGGTTAAAAGACAGGGGAAAAAAGGGCAGGAAAAAATTATCAGTTTTCAGAATGGAGAGAGGTAAATAGCGGGCCTCATCAGGGATCTGTACTGGGGCCAATGCTGCTCAATATATTAATAAATGATCTGGGAAAAGGGATAAAAAGTGAGGTGGCAAAATTTACAGGTGATACAAAATGAGTCTAGATAGTTAAGTGAAGAGTTACAGTGGAATCTCAAAAAATGGAGTGACTGGGAAACAAAGTGGCAGATGAAATTCAGTGTTGATAACTCCACAGCACTGCACATTGGAAAACACAATCCACACTAGATATACAAAATTAGCTATTAACACTCAAGAACAAAATATTGGAGTCACTGTGGATAGTTCTCTGAAAACATCTGCTCAATGTGCGGCAGCAATAAAAAATCTAACCAAATGTTAGGAACCATTAGGAAAGTGACAGATAATAAGACAGAAAATATCATAATGCCTCTATATAAATCCATGATATGCCACACTTTGAATACTGCCTGCATTTTTGGTCACTCCATTTCAGATCAGATATATTAGAATGTAAAAGGTACACAGAAGGGCAACAGAAAGTATTAAGGGTATCTCTTCCATCTGAAGAGAGATTAAAAAGACTAGGATTTTTCAGTTTGGAAAAGAGACAACTAAGATCTATACAATCATGAATGGTGTGGAGAAAGTGAATAAGGAAGTTTTATTTACTCCTTCACATAACACAACAGAGGTCACCCAATGAAATTAATAGGCAGCAGGTTTAAAACAAACAAAAGGAAGTACTTCTTCACACAACGCACAGTCAACCTGTGCAACTCGTTGCCAGGGGATGTTGTGATGTCCAAAACTATAACAGGATTTTAAAAAAGTGCTAGATACGTTCCTAAAGGCTAAGTCCATTAATGGCTATTAGCCAAGATGGTCAGGGATGCAACCCTATGCTCTAGCCTCTGATTTCCAGAAGCTGGGAGTGTACAACAGGGGATGAACCACTCAATGACTGCCTGTTCTGTTCATTCCCTCTGAAGAACCAGGCACAGGCCACTGTCAGAAGACAGTATAATGGGCTAGATGGAGCATTGTCTGACCAATACAGCTATTCTTATATAGGCAGACTGTCTTCTTGGGGATATCACAGTGTAAATCAGGGAGCTATGCAGCCTTAAAACTCCCAGTCAGCAGGGAGAGAGATGTGGGTCTCTACCCAAGAGATGTCATGTCTGGGCATCAGAAATCTTAAGTGGGTGCCATGGGAGGGACCATGAAAGAGGAATACCGGTGCAGTTACACTTAAACGGTGACAGTCACCAATCCAGTTCCAGAGCCTATGGCTGGAACTCTGTACCCCACTATAGCTAAACTGCCCTCATGAAAATGACTATTAAACAATATTGTGGTCGAGGATCTGGACTTTGCCATAATTATACATTCAATCCCCAGCTCTGCCATAAACTTCAGGCCAGTTGTTTAATCTTTCTGTGCCTCTATTCTCATCGGTAAATTAAGGGTAACACCTACACCACTTGGAACAATGGGGCATCAGTATCAATAGGTGCTAATATCATACAAATAAAGAATAATAAAAAGCACAATAAGTACAGGCAAGTTTTGACAGTGGCTTTACCATGACGGCTGTGTCTTCAGTATTAGGGGAGAATATAATTTTGTTAGAAATCACATAAATTACACATACATAGTGTGGTCAAAATACCGATGTACCAAAAGGATGACTCAGAACACTCACATGCACAGATCTCAGAAATATGAGTCATATACACTTGACAGATTTTCTTATTCTTAGGGTTCTTGGCCTTACCTAGTTTTTTGCTCTTTGGTTCTGTATTAAGAAATGTTTAAACAAGAACACAAGAGCTTTTCATCATAGTCAAGGAAATTATTAATGGATGATGTTCCATTTTAGAAAAGTAGCCTGAGGCTGCAGAGAATTCTGAGCATCCTTAGTCTAGCAGCTTTTGCAACCAAAGGGATATGAGAGAGAGAGAGTTCCAAATAATTTTCAGGACTAATTGCAGAAGGGTAGAGGAGGCTAATCCCATTCTTCAAGTCATGCACACACATTCTCACGCAGAGGCTTTTATTTATGCTGCTCATAAAACCACATACCATCTGTACAAAACATCTGGATAGAGGTGCAACTGGTGCACTTTCTGCAAAATGAGTTTTTTCTTTAAAAAACTGGACAAATCAATAATCATCATCTAACCACAGATCTTCCACTGCAGTATCCAGGCGTGCAATATAATGAGGATAACAGTACGCAAGAGGCAGATGGTGCCACCCAGTCCTACAACAGAGAAGCCATGTGTAAGCTCTTAAAAGTCATTTCTAACTATAAAAAACATTGAAAAATGGTTGTACTGGATCCTTTCCATCTACTCTGAGCAATGTATATTTCAGTCCTCTATTTCATTAATTCTAATCTTTTAGACCCAGATTCTGCCATCCGTATGCAAACAGAGTCATACTTTGTAAACTGTGTTATGGAAGTCAATGAGGCTATTTACAGAGTAAGATACTACTACATGTGAGTAAGCGTGGCAGGATCTGGCCACAATTTCCTATGGAAACAAAAGAAAACAGCTTTAAAAATGAACACACATTTTGACATATGCAAAAGTCTAAATGCACCTATACAAGTCAGGGTTGTAAAACTCTGACTTGACAAGTCCTGGACCCCGCTCCCCAGCAGGAATACTGGACAGAAAGGGGCAAGCCCCCGATCCTGCTCCCCAGCTGGAATCCTGGGTGGGTGGAGTGGAGCAAGCCCCCACGCTCCAACCCCGCTCCCCAGCAGGAGCGCTGGGCACAGCATGGCAAGCCCCTGAGCCTGCTCCCCGGCAGGAGCACTAGGCAGAGCAGCGCGAGCCCTGGACTCTGCTCCCTGGCTGGAGTGTGAGGTGGGTAGGCAGAGCAGGGGCAAGTCCCCAGGTCTGCTCCCCAGCAGGAACTCTGGGTATAGCAGGGAGGTTGTGGAATCTCCATCGTTGGGGATTTTTAAGAGCAGGTTGGACAAACACCTGTCAGGGATGGTCTAGATAATACTTACTCCTGCCTTGAGTCCATAACATCTAGGATGCGGAAAAAGGTAATGAACTTTAAAAGTTGTGATGACACCTTGGTCAAGGGGCTGGAGGAGTGATGTTGTGTTTGGAGGCAGAGAAACCCCCTCCACGTTGGGATGTGCAGTCTGAAGGCTTGCAGGATGGCTTGGAGTATTATCAAGGTTCAGTAGGACCTTAAATGCCAGGTCCTTTGATGCCAGGTAGCGTTCCACTTCATGCACAAAACAATTATGAAACCAGTCCATAAAAAAGCACTGAAGTGATCCACGCATGCTGATTAGACCTGCAAAACACTGGTAGCTGATATTTATCTTTGCCAGTGAGCGCACAGGGGTTCTGGGCTTGGTAAACGGCGTTGGCTTTACCATAAAATCCCTCATTGCATTTGCACAGATGAGAAGGGTCAATCAGTCTTTTGCAGCCTTAAAACCCAGAGCAGATTTCTTATCTTTTGAAAGAAAGGTTCTCTTCAGCCTCCGTTTCCAAAATAAGCCAGTCTCATCTGCTTATTAAAAACTTGCTCTTGTTTGTCACCTTTCTCCTCAGTGAGTTCGGCCAGCTTGGGTGAAAACCTTGCTGCTGCTTCATGGTCTGCAGATGCAGCATCACCGACCAATTTAACATTATGCAGCCCATACCTTCTTTTGAACTTCTCAAACCATCGCTTGCTGGCTATAAAAGTCGATTCCTTGGCTACCCTGCTCTCTCCGAGAGTTGATGCAGCATCCTGTTTTAAGTGATCACACAATCTCTTGGATTTTTCTCTTATCACTGGCCCTTCCAATGGACCCCTGTTCTGTGTTTAGTCCTCAATCCCTATGTTCAGTGCTTTCTCCATCTTTTGTATGGTAGTATCATGAGTATAGAATGACACTTTAGCACTTTTAGGTGCACTTGCAGCAACACTTGCTCTAATTTTTGCCTCATGTCTCTTCACTATACGCATGGTCGACTCATTAAGGCCATAAGTGCTACCCATGGATAATGAACCTTCACCCTTAGCGAGCCTATCCAACATTTCCACTTTCTGCACTAAAGTCAACACTTTGTTCTGCTTCTTCACACATGACATATCAGTTTTTGAGTTTCTCTCAATTTCCTCTTAGAGCTCATGGTAAACATTTATTATGGGCGATAAATAGCAGCTTAAGTCAAGTGGACAACGTGACAATATCCCATCACACTGAGAGCAGCATGGTGGAGGGAGTGCAGGAAGCAATGAGCTCAGTCTAGACATATCAGTGCCAGGGTTCTAGCCAAGGTTCAACCTACCCCCTCCCCTTAGCATCCAGGCCCACTCCCCCACAACCCTGGCTCTGCTCCAGCCTTAGTGCTTGCCCCGCTCTGCCTGTCCACCCCATGCAGCAGCCAGGCAGTGAGATTGAGAGCTTGGCCTGATCCACCCTGCAGTCCTGTTGGGGAGCGGGGTCAGGGCATGGGGGGCTTACCCTACTCCACCCGCCCAGCATTCTAGCCGGAGAGCAGGCAAGCCCCTGAGCCTTGATCCTGCTCCCCAGCTGGAGTGCGGGCTGGGTGGAGCAGGGCAAGTTCCCGACACCGCTCACCAGCTGGAGCGCTGGGCAGGTGGGGCAAATACCCAACCCCATTCCCTGGTGGAAGCAACGGGCGGGTGGAGCAGGGCAAGCCCCCGATCCCGCTCCCCGGCATGAGTGCCAGGCGGGCAGAGTGGTGCAAGCCCCCACGCCCCGACCCCATGCCTGGGGCTGGGATGCCTCTGACGAGAGTTTCCATGGCTCCCACAAGGCCAGCTGGAGGGGGTGAGGGGAGGCACCCCCATCCCTCCTGCCCCAGCCTTCCTGCCTTCCCTCCCCCCACCCCCACCCCCACCCCCACCATTACCCACCCACCCGAAGTCAGGACCCACCCACATGTCGGGTCCTGGCTATGCCACTGATTTGTGCATCTTGGCGACAGGTAAAAGTGAATCCCTACCATGTACAAAAATAAAGGATCACAATTAATTGACCATGCATAACTGAAACTGCAAAAAAAAAAACCCATGTAAATTGAGGTCTGACTATATTTCAATTATAGTAATTTTACATGTTATTTGTAACCATAGTAGGTAAAGTAAACAATTCAGACAAATGCGGTTTTTCAACTAACATGGCCTGTCTCTCCATGGTTTTGTATCAATGCCAAGTGGGTGAGAACGCTATGAATGGTAGTAATATTATTTTATACTTTCTTTGCACTAGAGTACATGACTTCACAACGTGCAGAGCAACAGAAATTTAGGTCTACAGTGTGGGTGTGTGCGTGCAAGAGAGTGATTTTTTTCCTACCACACAATGCCTTTTTCAGTGGATATATAGGCTATGTCTACACTTGCATGCATAATCCGAATACTGGATCATGTTCATGCTCATGTGTGCTCCCCACATCCATGCCGACAGTCCACATATGCTTTCTGGACATGCTGTAGAGCTGTGTATCCCCATACATTCACGTCAACACTGCCACTGTAGCATTAGCACTACCATTTCAGGGGAAGTATACCAGGGTTCTGTACATCAGAGGGAGACACTCTAGGAACCACTTTGCTTGTTCTTTTGTCACTGTCCCTTGCCTTTATACATTTGTTGATGACAGTTTCTGATCACGTTGCCCCACACTATTATTGCCTTATTAAAACTTGGTGGAAGACATGGAGCAACTGGATGATGATCTGATTCTGCTCCTGCTCCTTATTGCGGGACAAATGGTTATACAGTAGAGTTGGTGAAGTGCTGGCTGGAATTTGAGCAGCATTTTCTGACACACCAAAGATGGCTGACATTGAGGATCAATGATAATTCATTCAGCTCACACTGTACAGATATTCTGAATGCAAGTATTGTCATGGAATTCCCTTTGATAGACCATTGCTTCTGGTGAAGGAGAACCATCATGCTGTGGTGGGATCACATTGTTTTGGAAACCTGGGAATGGGATGGAGAACTACTGAACCTTGAGACTTAGTACACACCTCTTATTCTGTTCACACTGCAAACTGGCAAAGCTATGGGGTCATGCCACAGCCCAAGGCATGTACTTACCTACAACCCTCAAGTGTACTAGCTTATTTGCCCTCTACTTTCCTTGAGACGTGTTTCAGAGGTTTAAATGTGGACAATAGAGAGATTATGCCACAAGCCCGTATATAGTCACTAGGGTAGGTGTACCCTTAGTTACATTACTATTTCATAATTCCCTGGTTTTGTGCTTATGAAGCCCATTTCCCGCCTTTTTAAAATTACACATCTATTTACTTCAACTAATGGTTTTAATGATATTTTACAGGTGAAGAGCGCATTTCCCTTTTATAGTTATGGAAAGTCACTAAAAGTGGATTGAATTCCTTCAGAAGAACATTTCCTTTGAAGGACCATTTTTCAGTTCTATTTTAGTTGCAGTCCAAGCTGGAAAAGGATTCGAATGTGTCATTGTATCTTAAGTTCACAAGAGAATTGGCTTGCTCAGGAAATCTGCATATAAGGCACACGTGGAAGTCCCTGACAAGCCACCACTCCAGCAGAGGCTGGACGTCTATCTTAGGTACATACATTGCTGTCCTTCACTATAGTAGCTGAGCATCTCTCAATCTTTAATGTATTTATCACAACCCCCCGATGACAAAGAGCAATGCTACTAATTCTGTTTTACAGATGGGGAACTGAGGGGCTCAGTGACTTGCCCACAGATAGTCTTTCTGGAAGAGTAGGGCCTTGAACCCAGATGTCCTAAGTCCCTGGGGAACACCCTCACCACTTGACAATCCTTTCTGTCCTGGCCACTTCCTACCTATTAGTGGGAATATTTTATGGGACCGTCTTTTCCATCTGACCAGGGGCTGTCCCACCCTGCAGAGTAGGCCTGATTTTCCATGGTGATGGATGTGGGCGCCAGGCATCTTTGAAACTGGTCTGGTAATGGCTGCAGCTGCTCCCTCTCCTGGGAGCTACCTGCAGACCCAGGCAGCTGTCAGTGTATCAATTACAGTTGAGGCATGTTTTCAAGCTTTTCTTTGCAACCATGAGAGCTAAAGGAAATTTTAAAAATCAAAAGTAAGATTCTAATGTCATCACATGACTCTGGGAGTCAGGGCTCTAAGCACATGCCTATTGTGTCTATGCCTTAATCTGGTCCTGGGTTCACTGGTCCATTCTCCCTCTCCCATATATTAATATATTGTGGAGGAAATGGAGAGAACCCTCACCCTGTTGAAGTAATTGAGAATTCTGCCTTTGAGGTTTTTCTCCAATGATAGATAATAAATTCATAAAAACGACCTCCATTCTAACGACCTCTCACTATCTATATTGCCTGTTTCCATACATTTAAATCTATAGAATCCCTTTCACAATATGTAGAGTTGAAATCTGTATGTCCTCCATTTTCTTGTATGAAATCTGTATGTCGTCCGTTATTATTTATTGAACATTGGCACTGAGCACAATTCCAATGTTCAATAAATAATAACTCTCTGATCAACCACTAATCCATTAGGTTCTTCCATCTTGTTTATTCTTATATCATGAAATACCCCAGGGTAATTAGATAGTACTTTGGGGAATTATATGTTATTCATCCACTGGCTCTGTGGATGGGGGGAAAGCAGTGGACATGTTATTCCTTGACTTTAGCAAAGCTTTTGAAATGGCCTCCCACAGTATTCTTGCCAACAAGTTAAAGAAGTATGGGCTGGATGAATGGACTATAAGGTGGATAGAAAGCAGGCTAGATTGTAGGGCTCAACAGGTAGTGATCAATGGCTCCATGTCTAGTTGGCAGCCGGTATCAAGTAGAGTGCCCCAAGGGTTGGTCCTGGGGCCGGTTTTGTTCAATATCTTCATTAATGATCTGGAAGATGGCGTGGATTGCACCCTCAGCAAGTTTGCAGATGACACTAAGCTGGGAGGAGAGGCAGATACGCTGGAGGGTAGGGATAGGATACAGAGGGACCTAGACAAATTAGAGGATTGGGCCAAAAGAAATCTGATGAGATTCAACAAGGACAAGTGCAGAGTCCTGCACTTAGGACAGAAAAATCCCATGCAATGCTACAGATTAGGGACTGAATGGCTAGGCAGCAGTTCTGCAGAAAAGGACCTAGGGGTTACAGTGGACGAGAAGCTGGATATGAGTCAACAGTGTGCCCTTGTTGCCAAGAAGGCCAATGGCATTTTGGGATGTATAAGTAGGGGCACTGCCAGCAGATCAAGGGAGGTGATCATTCCCCTCTATTCGACATTGGTGAGGCCCCATCTGGAGTACTGTGTCCAGTTTTGGGCCCCACACTACAAGAAGGATGTGAAAAAATTGGGAAGTGTCCAGGGGAGGGCAACAAAAATGATTAGGAGACTGGAACACATGAGTTATGAGGAGAGGCTGAGGGAACTGGGATTGTTTAGTCTGCAGAAGAGAAGAATGAGGGGGGGATTTGATAGCTACTTTCAACTACCTGAAAGGAGGTTCCAAAGAGGATGGATCTAAACTGTTCTCAGTGGTAGCAGATGACAGAACAAGAAGTAATGTTCTCAAGTTGCAGTGGGGGAGGTTTAGGTTGGATATTAGGAAAAACTTTTTCACTAGGAGGGTGGTGAAGTACTGAAATGCGTTACCTAGGGAAGTGGTTCCTTTGAAGTTTTTAAGGTCAGGCTTGACAAAGCCCTGTCTGGGATGATTTAGTTGGGGACTGGTCCTGCTTTGAGCAGGGGGTTGGACTAGATGTCTTCCTGAGGTCCCTTCCAACCCTGATTTTCTGATTCTGTTTCTATGTATTACCATACAATGCCAACTGGCTGAAGTGTCAACATTGTTTGTAGAAGGACTATAGACAATATTTCTGAACTTGGCATTAAAATATCTCACCTTCTACTAGGTTGGTATATTCAGTATACTCAATGGACCAAATTCATCCTTGTATCATACTCATTTAACGATTTACACCAGTGATTACTCTATTAATAGGTAAAACATATGTGCTACATTCATGATATTGTGCATATTTTTAAAATCTCAAAAAGCCAAAGAGACCGATCATTATCTGATATAAATCAGCATAGCTCCACTGAGTTATGCCGAATTACAACAGATGAGAATCCGTCCCAAAATTTCCTGGGAACATGATTCTTATGAGAAATTTGAATCAAGGAAATAGAGTGACTTCTACAATGAAAAGATGCAACAGAACGAGAGTATAGTAGTAAAAGCCTTCCACAGTGACAGAAAATGATAGACACTCTTAATGCAACAAAACTTTCCCTTGAACTTGCCTTTACAATCTGTTCATTGGACGCTTAAACTGTTGCTAGGTGCATAGGTGCAATGTGCTGTTATTCTAACTTATAGTGGAAAAGGCAAGATGGACTAGTATAATGTTGTCTATTTGTTTATTTTAAAAGAGAACATTTCTCTTGAGAAACATCTTAACCAGCATCAGAAAACCCAGACACTAAAGGATGAAGTTTACTTTAAAGGCAAAAACCGAATTATCTGAGCACAAGCTCTACTAACAAAGTAATTAAGGGGTAGATGGCACATTTTTTTCTTTTGTTCTAACTAATCCACTTTGAAAAAATCTATTGGCAGTCAGACATATGACATGCTACTGTGATATTTCTCCATTTGTGAGAATAATTGTGTTTCACTTAATCATTCTGAACCTTCATGATATTTTTTGCACTCTGTCCCTTAATGAGAGCTTCCTTCTAAAGCAGTTATCCTTACAATAATCTCTTCATGTCACTTCTTATGGTTAAGTTGGATAAGCTATCTGTTGTTAGAGTCTGAGCCATAAAAGCCCGTGCCATATAAAGCTAGAATTGTACATCTTAAGTTTGTGTTCAGACAGTTAAAACTCCAGCTGCTTGCTGCTGGAGGCAATATATGGTTTATTTCTCTTTCAATCATGGTGCCCAACACTTCTGAGGAAGGCAGCCTGAGGAATGATGTCCATTAATATAAATTTGGAGTCAGATAAAAGATTAACACAGAAAATTTCCATACTTGTGCCAGCAAACACTGACAAACCCCTGTGATTTAAAATACCTCCCTGACAGTTTTGATTATAATTAAATCACAGACATATGGAAGGCAAATAATTGATTGTCATTTGAGCTGTCTGGATAACGAAGAGAAGTTTTAGCAGCAAAGAAACCTGGAACTTGTTTCCTCCTGAATGTCAGTTCTCTTGTTTGTTCCTAGTTCTCTGCTTTGATAACTGATCTGATAATGAAGCCAATGTTTTATTGCTAAATGTTTTTCTGCTGTCAAGAGAATAGAGGGCTTTCCAAGTTGCTTGTAGTCGGTTTTTTGTGCCAATTAATGCACTGAACAATATTGACCAGAGCAGAATTTTCATTTTCATACACGTGTAGAATTATAATCAACTACATTCCCCTGAAGGATTTTCAGGTCTCCAGGGACAACAGAACCTACTTAACAGATCTGTTCCCCCTTGTAGCCTGTTTGCTTAATCTAAAACATCCAGTTTTTCTAGAGAAAAATGTATCTGGTGCCAAAGTGCATAACAAGGTGGATATGCTTGGTTGCCACTGCTTCATTATTGATCCAGTTGTGAGAAGAAGATGCAAAGCCCATTGTGATGAAAAAGACAGTTAAATTCAGTTCTGAAGAGGTTAAAATAAAATAAATAAATATTTGGTTTCTGAACAAATTAGTTTTTTAAATTTATCTTCTAAGATGCTATATATGGACCAAATTCTGGCCTCAATGACAGTTTTGGAATTCCATTGCTTCCCACAGGAATGTATCAGTGTCTTGAAAGTCGGAATTTGACTCTACAAACTGTCTCCACAATACAGCCTAAACAGTGAAGATAAACTAAAAACCAGAATATAATTTATAATTTTTAACTATCTTAATTTTCAGAAAAACTGAACTAAATCAAAGTCTCTGAAAATCTACCTAATATAGTAAATTCTTCTTTTTCTGTGAGAGAGAGAGAGAGAGAGAGAGAGAGAGAGTTACCTTGACCATTACTTTCCCTACAAAAATTCAGGCATGTGAGTTTTTGAACCCTAATCAATTACTGGTAAATGATTTTTTTTATTTGTATAATTCTTGTTGTTGTGTTCAGTATTTTGTAAAAGTGCCTCCAAATAATAATACAACAATAAAGAAAGGGACCTAGAGAGAGTAGAAACATGGGTAAAAAGTAATTTTGAGCTTCAGTATGAAACATTGTCATATGTACATCTGGGGAAAAATACAAATACTCAAAGGAATTGAAAAACCTGAGAAGCAATAACAAGAGAAACCTACGTTGGGGCAATAGTTAATTCAAATTAGAAATGAGTTTATGGTATGATATAACTTCAAAAAAAGTCAAAGACAGTTTGGGACTGGATATGCAGAGCCATCAGAAGCAAACAGATAATAGTCACCCTGTATGTGACTCTGATGCATCTCTGTTCGTTTCTGCCTTCAGTACCAAGAAGATATTGACAATCAAGAGAAAAAATGACCAGGGTGATTGAGAAATTGATTTTATAGGCAAATATTAAGAGAGAGACTAAATATGTATAGTTTGAAGAGATGACTAGGGGGATTGTGATAGATGTAGAGCTGCTATGTGAACTAAGAATACTGATTTGTAATAATGTTTACTGTGACATGACCTGGTCAGCGAGATAGTCACTATATGGCAATTTTGGCCTATTAGACTTTTGCATACACATGTACTGGTCTAGTTTAACACGGGTTGTTGGATAAACAAGCAGGCAGACAATACAATGGCTCTAGCTAAGCAGCCTCTCGACAAACAGTTAAAGGACAGTTACAAGACCATGGGCAAGTGCAGTGAAGATGCTACTGCCAAGTGTCAGCCAAAAGTCACAGAGCTGTTTTGTCTTGACTAGGAGCCTAGAGATCTAAGACACATTAAATGGTTAAAAAGACTCTATGGAGAAAGAGGAAGCAGGGAGATGTGAGGAAGATGTTTGCGGGGAGAACAGGCTGATAGGACAGACACAATCCTGTGGGAGAGTCTGAAGCAGCCAGGGCCTTCCCCAGCTTCCAGGAAAGGTAAAGCTTAGAGAAAGACAAGCCATGCATAAACAACGAGAAGTCCTTGTGCCACCTTAGAGACTAACAAATTTATTTGGGTATAAGCTTTCATGGGCTAATGAAAGATGCATGGAGTGGAAAATACAGAGGCAGGTATAAATAAACAGCACATAAAAAGATGGGAGTTGCCTTACCAAGTGTGGGTCAGTGCTAACGAGCCAATTCAATTAAGGTGGAAGTGGGCTATTCTCAACAGTTGACCAGAAGGGGTGAATACTAATGAGGCTAATGTAATCAAGGTGGCTCATTTCAAACAATTGACAAGAAGATGTGAGTATCAGCAGGGGAAAATTAGTTTTTGTAGTGATCCATCCACTCCCAGTCTTTATTCAGGCCTAATTTGATGGTGTCCAGTTTGCAAATTAATTCCAGTTCTGCCGATGTGATATATGCTATCATGTGCCAGCAATGCCCCTCTGCCATTGGCCAAACCGGACAGTCTCTACGCAAAAGAATAAATGGACACAAATCAGACATCAAGAATTATAACATTCAAAAACCAGCAGGAGAACACTTCAATCTCCCTGGACACTCAATAACAGACTTAAAAAGTGTCAATTCTTCAAAAAAAAAAAATTCAAAATCAGACTTCAATGAGAAACTGCAGAACTGGAATTAATTTGGAAGGTATGAAGATAGGTTTCCAGCATGAAGAAGGCAATGCCTCTGGGGAGAAGCCTAAGAGCTATGGCCCCATACGAGGTCTGGGATAAGAACTTTTGACTGTATACCCTGGAAGGGGGGACAGTATGTGTAGCTTGGCCAGAGGGCTGAGCCATTGAAGATAAGCTGAGAGAACAGTTGCCCAGGGGGTGCTCATGAGAGGTCAGTGCCACCCTGATACAAGAACTAAAATAAAAAAGCAGGCTCACACCTACCCAATCAACCAAAAAGGGCCACCTGTGGGAGGCGGGTGCGGGTCCTGAAAAGAACTGTGATTTCAGCTGTATCTGCCAGAGTGGGGTTGCTCACGAGAAGCAGGTGCTCGCCCTGTTACATGCACCTTTAAATGTTTAGCATCCTGCTTGCCTGCTGGGGTCATTTCTTACCAAGAAGAATTGATCCATCCCATGAGGAGATGCACACATAATTGGATGTTAGTGCAGAGTTTGATTCACTTTAATTTTCCATTGAGAGAACTCTAAATTAATGTGTGACAAATATGTTGAACCAGGCTATACAAAGACTGGTCACAGTTGCTTATTAGTCTAGTCATTTCAATGATAAGAATGAACTAAGAATATCTATGTTGATTTGCAGTTTAATACTTGGCATCCTAATGATTTTCCCTACTAATCTTAAGACTGCGCTGTCATTTGCTTGCCACAAATCAGGAAAGAAACACACTTTTTTTCTTTTAGTTCTTCAAGGGTGTAATAAAGTTAAAATTACTGCTGGAAGTGCAGCTCTTAACCTTCTTTGCAATATGTTAACTACAATAACTTAGGCTTCTTTGTCTGAAGCTTGCTTTCCTATACAATTCTACCATTCTCCTCTTCCCAGCTGCTAATTTATTAAGGACCTACCTAGCCTTTCTCCAGAATAGCTCATGCCTGCTTATCCTTAGTCCTATATTAATTATTGCCCAGTAAGGAGAAGGAAAGTTAAAAAGATGTGGTTCTAAGTATCAGAAATCAGCTTCATTGTTATTCCTTGTAACTCGGAGTTATTTTATAATTAATGAGTTTGTCGCAGCATCAGGGACAGGGCAAAGGCTTCCCAGGTAACTTATATCCTCTCTGACATTTAACCTTACTTAATGTATGTTTAGAAATGACAACTTTCTTGGTTAATACCAAAGCATAAGATCCAAATCATCCCTGGATTTTTTTCCCATGTATGGCATGAAATCAAGTGACTAGGGAGGAGCCAAACAGCTCAGAGCCAGATAACAGCCATGCCCTCATTTAGGGGATTAAAGCACCATAAGGAGTCCTCTTACACCCTAGCACAACCTACTCATATCATGGGTAGTAACATGAGTGAGGAGAGCAGGCTTGGCAGGTGATGAGGGATTGTGCAGGCAGGGGTTAGGAGCAGATGGGGCTTTGGCATCTGCCCCTTTCCCCACTCTTCCTTCATGGAGAAAGGGGAGAGCTGTGCCAGGAGAAGCTATGCACAGCTTACCTCACCCATGGAGTCATGGGAAGCAGAGACTGGATGCTAACTCTGTCACAGTTTGGTGCCCCTTGGTTGCAGTGGATTGCAAGGTAATAATCCATACCCTGGGGAGAGAGTTCAACTTATGCAACATTATCACCCCCTCCCTCGGACCATGGAAACTCCTCCATGCATTCATGATTTAGTGAGCTTTGTTGGGGGATGGCTGGAGCTTCTGGGTTCCGACTGGGCACATGGTCCCCCTTTGGAGTCCAGATTGGAGGCCAAATACAGACAGGGAACCATTGGCAACTGTGCTCCAGACTGAATTATGGTGCTGGTAGGACAGGGGATATTACAGGAGTGTGCTACATTGCTATACACCGCAAATGGCTCCTTCTTCTAGGAGAGTTTTACATCAGTTCCTGAAAAGGGGCACACAGTAGTAGCCTGGTGGAGCTGGCTGTGTGTGAGTTCCCCAGACCCCTGTGGATGCTGCAAGATCTGCAGAGAAGTCCAGTGGATCTTAGAACAGCTGCAGGGTCAAAGGTCCACACTCCCTGCTCATTTCAGAGGGAGGCAAATTTCCCCCTCTTCTCTTCCCATTCCTGACCAAAGGATTCATCAAATTGACAGAATAATCTCAGTCTCCTTTGCCTTCCGGTGGGTGTTTTCAAGAGCCGGGATTAAAGTAAAAGGGAGAAAGGGTACAGTTCCTCTTCCTCTCCATGGCTTTGGTCTGTAAGTAATCCAAAAAGCCTCTTTGGCTTGCAGAAGAAGATTGCCCCCCTAGTTTCAAATCTCCTTTAACCACTAGGAAAGATACGGATTTATGCTTAAAGACAAAAACCAAGCCAACCCCCACTATTCTATAGTGTATATTGTACCTGGAGAAGGCTGTGAGTGGCTGATTGTAATTTTCTTCCATATAAAAATGCCTTCATACTACTTTAAGGATGCTTCGGTACCTGGTCCAACAGGTGTGTTGGGATTATTTTAATGTGTGGGCCAAAGATGTCAGTTATCCTGTACCGTTTTATGAACTGGATTTAATTATGTTGATCTTATAAACTACTGGGCTTTATTTCTTCATTGCTTTGTTCACATAGGAATATTTAAGCCATCTTTGCACTCCATGTATTCTAAGACCATGTTGGGGCCTGCCCAGACCTGGGTGTAAATTGGAGCAGTTCTGAGGATGCTCTAAATTATGCTCTTCTTCCCATACACTCTATGGGTGCTGAGCAGCACAAATTAACTGTAGTGCAGTGTTGTCTGGTTATGACCCTGGTCTGCCCCTATACTGGGGGCTCAGAACAGGACTAGCATAGACCCTTTATGCCAGCTCTACCCTGGAAGCCATCTGTGCAAGCAGTAATTTCATGTCCAGTTGCTGCCAGAATGGTATAAAGAGGCCTTAGTCTAACTAAGACTTGTCACTATTGTATGCAATGGGCCCATGGTAGATGCCTTCCCTGTGACTTATAGTTGGCTCATAACAGCTATGATTTTCAATGCTTCTCCTGATGCTGCTACCTTTGCAGGCTCTGTGCCCTTACTATGTGGGAGGGGTGTATTGATCTATTGACTATTCCCTCGTTTTATTCCTCTGCTCCACTCCTGCCTTACCTCCTAAAAGCCTCCTCCCAGCTTCTGTATATGGAGATCACATGGAACACAGCTCCACCATGTATAAGTGGTAAGGATGCATGCTGCAGACTTTCAATGGTCTGCCGCAGTGCAGAGCAGAACAGCATTGACTCTGCTGCCTTTCATGTCCTTCATAGAAAAGGAGGATTTGGGCCCTGTACTTTGCCCATAGCTTTGCTTACTCTAATGTTCCATACAAAAAACACTTGTAAATATAGATACTATTTATGGTTTTGTTTAAGGTAGGAAAAATATTTTTTAAAGCACACTGCATAGCAATTTAAGGTTGATTTGTGGCAAATCTTGTGAGTACATTCCTCGTGGTAAGTAATGGGAAGAGATTTTATTTTTATTACTTTCAGCTCTGCACCTCCATATTCAATTTGTGATA
Organism: Chelonia mydas; assembly: GCF_015237465.2. Classification (NCBI taxonomy): domain Eukaryota; kingdom Metazoa; phylum Chordata; order Testudines; family Cheloniidae; genus Chelonia; species Chelonia mydas. The sequence goes on along the minus strand of NC_057851.1, from coordinate 26,153,335 downwards.
TTCTTTCATGTAATTCCCAGTGTTTCTCTTGCCTTAAGGGGGAAAAAATGTGGAAGTCTCCTGTGATCAATGGTGTGGTGTTAGACTGTACATTTGTATGGCTATTATAGAAAGGCTGAATAACTAACAGGCAAAATGTCTAGCTGATATTTAGAAAGGATTGAGTCAAGTTCCTGCCAGTGTTATATTTTATTATAAATCCTTTAGCAGTTTCTGGGTCTTAGTTCTCTTTGTGAAAGCAAAATCTAATTATTATGCCATTTTGCTAGTATGTAGAACTTGGAAAGAACCAGGGAGCATACTATGTCTCCCCCATCTTATCTCACTAAATGCGTAGCTTCACACATGTTAAATAGTAGCCCCTGTTGCATTCCCTCCCAAAGTTTAATGAGACTATTTGTGGTCCAAATCCTAGCCCCATAAAAGAAAGGAATTCAAAATGTAACAGGTGTAGAGAAGAGCTACTGAGGTGGTTAGGGGAACCGAGAGTCTATCTTATAAAAGACTAAAAAGAGCTTTGCTTTTTTTAGCCTAACTAAACGAAGGTTGAGAAGAGTATGACTGCTCTCTATAAATATGGGGGGATCTGGCAATCGAGCCCTTCCTCTGTCTCCTCCGAAGGAGGTTGACAGGGTTGGTGCTGCGGGAGCCGGAGCTGCGGTTGGTCCTGGCGGTGTACGCCGATGACGTGCTCCTCGTGGTCCAGGACCCGGGCGACTTGGCGCGGGTGGAGGCTTGCCAGGCCATCTATTCGGCAGCCTCCTCCACACGAGTCAACTGAGTCAAGAGCTCTGGCTTGGCGGTGGGGGACTGGCGACAGGTGAGCTCCCTCCCACCTGCGCTTCAGACTATCTGGTGGAACGCAGGTCCGCTGCTTTACCTAGGCGTTTACCTTTCTGCCATGCACCCTTCTCCGCCGGAGAACTGGCAAAATTTAGAAGGCTGGGTGATAGAGTGGCTCCGGAAATGGACGAGGCTACTCCGATGTCTCTCCCTCCGAGGGAGAGCACTGGTGCTTAACCAACTAGTCCTGTCCACGCTCAGGTACTGGCTCAACACCCTGGTCCCGGTCCCGGGTTTCCTGACCAACCTCCGGACATCGATTCTGGAGTTCTTTTGGTCAGGAATGCACTGGGCCCCTGTTGGGGTTCTTCATCTACCCCTGAAAGGAGGAGGGCAGGGCCTGAAGTGTCTGCACACTCAGGTCCGTGTCTTCCGCCTCCAGGCCCTGCAGAGGCTCCTCTATAGTGCAGGTAGTTCGACGTGGAGCATACTGGCGCACGCCTTCCTATGCCGCTTCCAAGGGCTCCGATATGACCGGCAGCTCTTTTATCTCTGTCCGAGAGGTTTTCTGCGAGACCTCTCTGGGCTGCTGGTCTTCTACCAGGACCTCCTCTGGACCTGGAAACTGTTTTCAACGACCATGTCCGCGACGGCCACTGTGGGAGCAGATCTCCTCACGGAGCCCCTGCTACACAACCCCCAGCTCCGTGTGCAGGTGGCGGAGTCCTGCTCGGTGCGCCAGAGTTTGGTCCTGGCGGAAGTCACGAGAGTCGGAGACCTCCTGGACTACGACCGGGGAGGCTGGCTGGATCCCCTGACACTCGCTAGGCGCATGGGGCTCTCCAGACCTCGTACCCCCCCGGCGCGTACTTCAGGAGGTGAAGGCTGCTTTGACGCCCGCTGCTCGGGCTTATCTCAATCGAGCCCTGCGCAAGGGCGCACCCCACCCACCCTCTACCCCAGGCCCACCGGACCTTTCAATTGGGCCTCTACCCCATAGATCCCAACAAACCCCTCACCCTTTCGCTGAGAGCTGGCTGCATGAACTGCAGCCGGTCAGCTTCCAAACCACGCCAAGGAAACATTTGCACACACTCATGCTTCACACCCTTCACGCCCTCACCCTGGTGTCCCACCCCGATACAAAGTGGCGGGACCTCCTGCACATTAGTTGGCTCTATTGACAAAAGTCAGAATTGATTACAAAGAAATAAAAGGTAAAATGCAAACTAATACCTAGCTTACAAGCTAAGTGAATTTAAAGCAAAAAGGTGTTTCTCACCACATGATCATGGCAATCTGACTGGATATTTCAGCCAAGACCACTCCCACAGTTCAGTGATGCTCCTTGTATCTTTCAAACGTTGTTGCTGACATGAGTAGAGATGAGGGGAGAGAGGTGATTTGTGGCCTCTGTTCCTCATTTTTATATCTTCCCCCTCCTTTCTGAGAATCATCTCCAGCTGGAGTCCAGGCAGCAGCAAGTGTCAGCCAAGATGTAAATTTCTTTCTCACTTCTCTCTACCAAAGAATGGCTGCTTAACCTGGTAATAGTCCACTTGATTATGTAGACATCTGACTGAGGTGCTGGCTAACCTTTTGTCTCTGAGAAACTCATTTGGGCTGCTTTTCTAAATTTGGAGCATGTCTCAGCACTGTCATACAATAGAATCTTAACTTTACATACAGTAAAAAGAAAGGGAGTACTTGTGGCACCTTAGAGACTAACAAATTTATTTGAGCATAAGCTACAGCCACTTCAGCAGATGCATTCAGTGGAAAATACAGTAAGGAGATTTATATACACAGAGAACATGAAACAATGGGTGTTACCATACACACTGTAATGAGAGTGATCAGGTAAGGTGAGCTATTACGAGCAGGAGAGGGGAAAGGGGGGCGGAACCTTTTGTAGTGATAATCAAGGTGGACCATTTCCAGCAGTTGACAAGAACTTCTGAGGAACAGTGGAGGGGGGGAAATAAACATGGGGAAATAGTTTTACTTTGTATAATGACCCATCCACTCCCAGTCTTTATTCAAGCCTAAGTTAACTGTATCCAGTTTGCAAATTAATTCCAATTCAGCAGTCTCTCGTTGGAGTCTGTTTTTGAAGTTTTTTTCTTGAAGAATTGCCACTTTTAGGTCTGTAATCGAGTGACCAAAGAGATTGAAGTGTTCTCCGACTGGTTTTTGAATGTTATAATTCTTGACGTCTGATTTGTGTCCATTTATTCTTTTACGTAGAGACTGTCCAGTTTGGCCAATGTACATGGCAGAGGGGCATTGCTGGCACATGGTGGCATATATCACATTGGTAGACGTGCAGGTGAACAAGCCTTTGATAGTGTGGCTGATGTGATTAGGCCCTATGATGGTGTCCCCTGAATAGATATGTGGACGCAGTTGGCAATGGGCTTTGTTGCAAGGATAGGTTCCTGGGTTAGCGGTTCTGTTGTGTGGGGGAAAAGACATCTCCAAGTGGGCTCTTTCCCTGTTCTTTGTTTAACACGCTTGGTGGTGGCAGCATAGGGTTCAAGGACAAGGCAAAGTTTGTACCTTGAGGAAGTTTTTAACCTAAGCTGGTAAGAATAAGCTTAGGGGGTCTTTCATGCAGGTCCCCACATCTGTACCCTAGAGTTCAGAGTGGGGAAGGAACCTTTACATGAGCCCGACGATCTAGACAGCTTTCTATCCACTTTATAGTCCATTCATCCAGCCCATACTTCTTTAACTTGCTGGCAAGAATCCTATGGAAGTCAGTTTAAAAGCCTTGCTAAAGTCAAGGAATAACACGTCCACTGCTTTCCCCTCATCCACAGAGCCAGTTATCTCGTCATAGAAGGCAATTAGATTTGTAAGTCATGACTTGCCTTTGGTGAACCCATGCTGACTGTTCCTGATCCTTTCCTCTCCTCTAACTGCTTCAGAATTGATTCCTTGAGGACCTGCTCCATGATTTTTCCAGGGACTGAAGTAAGGCTGACTGGCCTGTAGTTCTCCGGATCCTCCTTCTTCCCATTTTTAAAGATGGGTACTACATTAGCCTTTTTCCAGTCGTCCAGGACCTCCCCCAATCGCCATGAGTTTTCAAAGATAATGGCCAATGGCTCTGCAATCACATCCGTCAATCCTTTAGCACTCTCGGATGCAGCACATCTGGCCTCCTGGACTTGTGCTCATCCAGCTTTTCTAAATAGTCCCGAACCACTTCTTTCTCCACAGAGAGCTGGTCAACTCCTCCCCATGCTGTGCGGTGCAGTAATCTGGGAGCTGACCTTGTTTGTGAAGACAGAGGCAAAAAAATCATTGAGTACATTAGTTTTTTCCACATCCTCCTTCACTAGGTTGCCTCCCTCATTCAGTAAGAGGCCCACACTTTCCTTGACTTTCTTCTTGTTGCTAACATACCTGAAGAAACCCTTCTTGTTACTCTTAACATCTCTTGCTAGCTGCAACTCCAAGTGTGATTTGGCCTTCCTTATTTCACTCCTGCATGCCTGAGCAATATTTTTATACTCCTCCCTGGTCATTTGTCCAATCTTCCACTTCTTGTAAGCTTCTTTTTTGTGTTTAAGATCAGCAAGGATTTCACTGTTAAGCCAAGCTGGTTGCCTGCCATATTTACTATTCTTTCTACAAATTGGGATGGTTTGTCCCTGTAACCTCAATAAGGATTCTTTAAAATACAGCCAGCTCTCCTGGACTCCTTTCCCCCTCATATTATTCTCCCAGGGGATCCTGCCCATCAGTTTCCGGAGGGAGTCAAAGTTTGCTTTTCTGAAGTCCAGGGTCCGTATTCTGCTGCTCTCCTTTCTTCCTTGTGTCAGGATCCTGAACTTGACCATCTCATGGTAACTGCCTCCCAGGTTCCCATCCACTTTTGATTCCCCTACTAATTCTTCCCGGTTTGTGAGCAGCAGGCCAAGAAGAGCTCTTCCCCAAGTTGGTTCCTCCAGCACTTGCACCAGGAAACTGTCCCCTACCCTTTCCAAAAACTTCCTGGATTGTCTGTGCACCGCTCTATTACTCTCCCAGCAGATATGGGTGATTGAAATCTCCAATGAGAACCAGGGCCTGCGATCTAGTAACTTCCGTGAGTTGCTGGAAGAAAGCCTCATCCACCTCATCCCCCTGGTCCGGTGGTCTATAGCAGACTCCCACCACGACATCACCCTTGTTGCTCACACTTCTAAACTTAATCCAGAGACTCTCAGGTTTTTCTGCAGTTTCATGCCGGAGCTCTGAGCAGTCATACTGCTCTCTTAACATACAATGCAACTTCCCCACCTTTTCTGCCCTTCCTGAACAGTTTATATCCATCCATGACAGTACTCCAGTCATGTGAGTTATCCCACCAAGTCTCTGTTATTCCAATCACATCATAATTCCTTGACTGTGCCAGGACTTCCAGTTCTCCCTGCTTGTTTCACAGGCTTCTTTCATTTGTGTTAGGCACTTAAGATAACTCGCTGATCGTCCCACTTTCTCAATATTAGGCAGGAGCCCTCCCCTCTTGCGCTCTCCTGCTCGTGCTTCCTCCTGGTATCCCACTTCCCCACTTACCTCAGGGATTTGTTCTCCTTCCCCAATGAACCTCGTTTAAAGCCCTCCTCACTAGGTTAGCTAGCCTGCTTGCGAAGATGCTCTTCCCTCTCTTCATTAGGTGGCGCCTGTCTCTGCCTAGCACTCCTCCTTCTTGGAACACCATCCCATGATCAAAGAATCCAAAGCCTTCTCTCCAACACCATCTGCATAAATAATTAGTTGACTTCCACGATTCGATAGTCTCTACCCAGGCCTTTTCCTTCCACAATGTGCCAGGCATATCTGTGGTATTAAAATAATGAACGATTAATACCACCTTTTTTTTTTTCATACTTCCACCAAACTCTCTTTATTTCTGTTTAGCTAACTTCAGTCATGCCCCTTTCTCTCTTTGACTAGATTTCAAGTCCAGTCTCAATTTATGAGTAGTGCAGGATCATTCCAAACTCATTTCTTGGGAGATTTCTCATTCTCTCCTAATGCACCAACATGCCTGAGCCACAAGTTCCATCCCCTAGGTATGTGGTTCTTTGAAGCTGACTTTTTTCCATCCTGAGCCCATGCTTTTGTGCCATTCTGGCAACACAAAAGGGCCAGAAGTTGGTGATTTGTAAGCTGTAAATTCTGTTTGTGCAGGGGAATCCTTGGCTAGCATAGAGCTAGTATAACTTGTTTTTACACCACACTTTCCCCAGCTCCTCCTGGAGGAAGTATGCTGGGGGAATGAGGCTGTGCATTATGGCAATTCCTGGCTGGTGCTGTGGAAATTTGGGACAATCACCAGCTAGGTATAGGTCAGAACAACCCAAGGGTTATTCCAAATTACTCCAGTGGTGGTAACAGCTACCCTTTCCCTAGTAACAGCCACAATTTGCTAACTACCTACCTAAGAGCAGCTGAGGATTGAGGCCCCAGTCTTTGACTGGACACTTGCTCCATCTGGCAAGTTTTGTTCACTAAGATGTCAGAACACAATTCTACTGACCCATCCTCTCAGCATGCTAGCTTCCTACCATGCCTCTCCACCAGTACAAGAGGACTATACAGAAATCAGAGCAAAGACACATCACATCCCCCAACATCACTTATAATTTCTCTAAGCAATAGGATTTCCTTATAGTGGAATCCGAGCCATTGCAATGGCATTAAAACAGAACCATGCTGAATATTTTGCCTTATTTATACATACCTGTGACGGGATATGCTTTGGATCCATGCTGGCAGTTGCTGAAAACCCTCAATTCCTGATGATTTTAGTGGGAGGGCTGAGTACTTAGGCCAAGATCCTCAAAGGTATTTAGGCTCCTAACTTCCATTGAGTTTCTTGGCCTTAGTACTTTGTAGGATCAGGCCCATATGTCCAATGAACAACTTTTTAAAATTTCTGTCAAACAAATCTACACTATTGACAACCTCGACTTTAATAGGAGCTGCCACAAAGAAGAACCTGCCGTATCAGTGTAGATCACCTTGGTTTGCTAGAAAAAGGATGTAGACTGATTGTTCAGCTGTGTATTAAAGGTGTTATGGGGAGATGGGATTTTTATGCATGCATGATGGAAGTGCCAAGTATTAATATTTATGGGATAATGTCTGACCTGTAATTATCTTTATCCTCTGACCCACTCGTTATCCTGCCTGACATTCTGATTAATGAGATTTACACAAAGGGGTGGTTCACCACTGCTTCTGATCAATCCTATTGTGTTCACTTGTCACTAACCAAGTATTGAAATAAAGGCTGGATGTAGAATTCAGATAGGGGATGTGTGATCAAATAAACTGTATTGGAGAGAAGAAAAGAAAATCACTCTTGTGCACACATACACCTGCAGTCTTGTAGTAACCCAGGGCATCTGCCATTGTTAGGTGAAAGGTCACATGCTCTTCTAATTCTCTTTGGAGTCCTGTAAGCTACAAGATGTAACAATATTATGTTTCACAGGTTATATAGTACATGAAAATGTCTCCTGTTTTAAATAAATTGCCTATTAATATAATTGAGTATGCCCTTGTTTTTATGCGATGAGAGAAGGTAAAGAGGGTCTCTTAGCAGACCTTCAGTTGCCATTTATTATTTCAGATACAGGCATCATCTGAAGCATGTGGTGGCAATATTATTTCTGTGATGCCCCTGCAGAAGTGAATTTGTTGAAGCATAGTAACCACATTATACTAGAAGGCAATAAAAACAAGAAAATCCTTTACCTTTATCAGAGTAAAAAATAAAGAACAGACAATGAGTGCCCAAAGGGGAACAACTCAGTGCACTATGACAGTGATAATTCAATTCATGGATGACTAGACAATTAATAAACATTGGTGACTGAATCCAAAGGGCAAGAGGATGAACTATGCAATACATGACTTCAAGGGGATGCACATGAGAGAAATGGAATCACTCTCGGGGATCTGACGGGCCAGTAAAAAGACATCCTTAAATTGTGCTTCATGTGTGTAAGCCAGCTCTGCTATGTGCACATGGATAAACCTAGGGGAGGTTGCCTCGTTATTGAGAGATCTGTCTCTGAAATGTGAATGGGGCCATTTTTCAAACAAAACAAATCCAATTAAATAAAATATTTAACATTATTTTGCATGGCTGAACCACTCATGTAAAGACTTTGACAGAAATCACAGCAATGTGAGGAAAAAGCAGAGCTCTCTGAACCTGCATCCTCAGATACAGATACCAGCATTTATGCCAAATCATGCAGCATGTCTCTGCTACTCAGCAAACACGGATAGTAATTAAGGAATAAAGTGGATTATAATGCACCCTAATGGTGATGGGTAGTTAAGGAAAGAGGTAGGAAATAAGATGGCTCCCCGTACAAGTAAATACAGAACAGTATAATATGACAGTACAATAACAGCCGGGGAGAGCTTGAGATAATAGAAAAGAAGACAGATGCTATTCTTGGGTGAGGGGTATGAATTGCTCCTCAGGAAAGTAACTGTAAGATCTGAGACAGTTTCTCATTACTGTGCGCTATTCAGATGAAAATCAAACTGAAAAGAAATGATTTTACAGATGGAAAATTTGATCTCCTGAATCCTTTGAAAAATTGTGACACTTTTTCAAGTACCATGTGAGATCCCCATCTGCTATATGTATGTTAAAGAACTGAAAATGACTTGTTTTGTGCATAGCATCCAGTTCCTTATCTATAAGAAAACAGAGAAAGGCACACAAGGAAAACAATTTTCAGGTGACACGCCCACAGACCTCTTAATGCATTCTTGTCTTTGCATCATTATCCAATATAGAGCTGAATCCGTTCAAAAACAGTCATAATGTTAGTGAATAAGAACACCTAATTTGGTTTGCAATGATCACTGGGTTTGTACAATTTAAGTGAAAAATATTAATTGATTAACTTTTGGGGGAACCTCAAACACTGTATAAATGTGGCTTTCATCCTGGATGTGGTACTTCAGATGTGATGTTTGCATGCCGGCAAATTCAGGAGAAATGACTGACCAAAAACCCCCCTACATGTAGGTCCTGATTCTGTTCAATCTTACAAAGGCCTTTGACTGTATAAATTGAGGTGGCCTGTGGACAGTATCCACATATTTAGTTGCTCTGATAAGTTTGTCAACATTATGAAATCTTTTCATGAGGAATGCTGGTTTGTATCCTTTACCAAGGCTATTTCTCAGCTCCCTTTGTTGTCCCCAGGGGAGTAAAACAAAGCTGTGGTTTTGTCCTGACATTATTTAGAATCCTGTTTATAGTTATTTTAATAGATGTATTCAGAGACATTGATTGTGACATTTATATGTAGTACCGTATGGATGGAGGTCTCTTGAATCTGCATTGTTTGCAGGAGAAAACAAATTATGAAGACAGTTATTCATGCATTACTGTTCACTGACAGTGCTTTATTCACCCATAACCTCAGAAACATTCAGTTGCTCACTGATTGCTTTGAGTGTGCAGCAAAGTGTTTTGGCTTAACTATCAGCCTAAAGAAGAGAAGTCATGGTTCGACCTCAAGCAGAAAGTAATGCAATTAGTCCAGTTGTCCATCAACAATGTACCACTCAAGGTTGTGAACCAATTTTGCTACCTAGGCAGTGTCCTCTCAGGAGATGCTGTGATTGACAAAAACATTATTATATGCATTGGTGCAGCCAGCATCATTTCCGGAATAAACACAGCATCAGAATGCAAACAAAAATTGATGTTTACCAATACATCATCATCATCACCACTTCTCTATTGCTGTGATATGTGGACTACTTCTCAAAGCCACATCAAATGCTTGGACCATTTCCACCTATTATGTCTATGGAGGATCATTGAAATTAAATGACAAGACTTGGTGCCAAACACTGAGATCTTTGAGTGCTGCAGCTTCACAGGCAAGCTTTTATAGTGAGAGCTCCTATGAGATAGTGCAGTCATATGGTCAGTGAGTCTGACAGTAGAATACTGAACGCTGACTTTTATAGCAAATTGCAGACTGGAACTCATTTTTAGGGGCTGTAACCTTTATGTTGAAATGTTCCCACTTAATCCTAAATTGTTAAACATAAGGGAGCACTAACACCAATAGTTTTCAGGTTCAAGACTTTAAGTTGGTTACAGAAAATTTATGTAGTAGAGGGCTAGTAGGTGACCCTTTGAATGACAAAACCAAACTTTTATTAAAAAGGAATGATTTGTTAAGCAACGAGGCATGCAATTACCACTTACACAATACTACAATCACACTATTTCATCTCTGAGTGCAAGTATATCAGTGGGTGATCAGTCCACTGACAACTGAGTGATGTACAGCCTTATAATCCTGGAACCTAATAGTATTATATTTATGTTAATTGGAGCATACCAATAATTTAGCAAGGCCACTCCTTTTATAATCCATTACAATATTAATTAACAGTAAACAACACTTACCATAATTATATTTCTGCCACCTTCGTATTGCCCCTTTACATAAATTATGTACATTATTAAAATTAATGTCTGCACCAATATCCTTCCCATACTATCAGTATAGATAATTCTCAAACACTCATTAAAAACTTTGCTCAAGCCAATTATAACTACAACATAACCTTGGCTCCTGTCCTTCATAATTTCAATTTTACACTCTCCAACTTATCTCTCTTTCTCACACTTGCAATGTCAATTTTCCCATATACTCTCGTCTAATTGAGGCCCAAATCGTAATTTAAATTTAACATAGGCTACAGGGCAGACCAAGCAAATGCTGCAAAGACACTTTCAAGGCCAACTTCCAATCTTGCAATGTTGACCTCAACACCTGAGATCTCTTAGCTCATGACATGATCTGATGGCAGCAGCTCTGCCACTTCAGACTGAAAGATTTTGAGAGCTTGCAGATTGCTGCAAACAGGGAGAGACATGTGGAGTATAAAGCTAGAAGTAGTCTTCACCTGTAGAACTTTTGGATGAGGCTGAAGGACCAAAATTTGTCTAGGGTCCCATCTCAGGACCCACAATAAGTTGCTGTAGCTCATCTATCAAACTCAACAGGAGCCTCCAATATCTTTTAACTAGCTAATTACATATACAGAGGACTCCTGTAATAGGTTCTGCTTTTTCGGATAAAGAATATAGATCATAGAATTGTAGGACTAGAAGGGACCTCGAGAGGTCATCTAGTACAGGCCCCTGCACTCACGGCAGGACTAAGTATTATCTAGACCATTCCTGACAGGTGTTTGTTTAACCTGCTCTTCAAAATCTCCCACAATGGAGACTCCACAACCTCCCTAGGCAATTTATTTCAGTGTTTAAGTACTCTGACAGTCAGGAAGTCTTCCCTGATGTCCAGCCTAAACCACCCTTACTAGAATATAAGCCCATTGCCTATCCTCAGAGGTTAAGAAGAACAATTTTTCTCCCTCCTCCTTTTAACAACCTTTTATGTACTTGAAAACTGTTATCATGTCACCTCTCAGTCTTCTCATCTCCAGATTAAACAAACCCATTTTTTTCAATCCTCGTTCATAAATTATGTTTTCTAGACCTTTAATCATTTTTGTTGCTCTTCTCTGGACTTTCTTCAGTTTGTCCACATCTTTCCTGAAATGTGGTGCCCAGAACTGGACACAATACTCCACCTGAGACTTAATCAGCACAGAGTAGAGAAGAAGAATTACTTCTTGTGTCTTGTTTACAACAATCATGGTAATACATCCTAGAATGTTTGTTTGCTCCACCCCCCAACAATGTTACACCATTGCAAGTGCTTTGGAGGATAGGATTAAAATTGAAAATGACCTGGAGAAACTGTAGAAATGGTCTGAAGTAAATAGGATGAAATTTAATAAGGACAAATGCAAAGTACTCCACTTATAAAGGAATAATCAGTTACACACATACAAAACGGGAAATGACTGCCTAGAAAGGAGTACTTTCAAAAGGGATCTGGGGGGGTATAGTGGATCACAAGCTAAATATGAGTCAACAATGTAACACTGTTGCAAAAAAAGCAAACATCCTTCTGGGATATATTACCAGGAGTGTTGTAAGCAAGACATGAAAAGTAATTCTTCTGCCCTAGTCCACACTAATTAGGCCTCAGGTAGAGTATTGTATCCAGGTCAGGGTGCCACATTTCAGGAAGGATGTGGACAAATTTGAGAGAGTCCAGAGAAGAGCAACGACAATGATTAAAGGTCTAGAAAACATGACCTCTGAGGGAAGATTGAAAAAAAAATGAGTTTGTTTAGTCTAGAAAAGAGAAGACTGAGAGGGGACATGATAACAGTTTTCAATTATGTAAAATATTGTTACAAGGAAGAGGAAGAAAAATGTTTTTTTCTTAACCTCTGAGGATAGGACAAGAAGAAATGGGCTTAAATTGCAGCAAGGGAGGTTGAGGTTTAACATTAGGAAAAACTTCCTGTCAGGGTGGTTAAGCACTGGAATAAATTGCCTAGAGAGATTGTGGAATCTCCATCATGGGCGATTTTTAAGAGCAGGTTAGACAAACACCTTTCAGGAATGGTCTAGATCAGGGGTTCTCAAACTGGGGGTTGGGACGCCTCAGGGTGTCATGAGGTTATTTACATGAGGGTGGGGGTGTCGCGAGCTGTCGGCCTCCACCCCAAACACCACTTTACCTCCAGCATTTATAATAGTGTTAAATATAAAGAAATGGCTTTAATTTATAAGGTGGGGGGGCATACTCAGGGGCTTGCTGTGTGAAAGGGGTCACCAGTACAAAAGTTTGAGAACCACTGGTCTAGATAATACTTAGTTCTGCCGCGTGTGCAGGGGACTGGACTAAATGACCTCTTGAGGTCCTTCCAGTCCTATGATTCTATGAAATCAGAACAGTGCCAAAAGTCTTTGGCTGCCTAGATTTAGTATTATATTGCAGCAGAATGAAGCTGCATATAGTAGTTTCTTCTGCCACTCCTGTGCCTTCTGCCTCTTTTTTCCTAGGTCTAATCAAGTGGAAATTCTAAGAGCCCATGGATCTTTAGAAAATGAGTAGAGAATAACCCCAGTGTCCTCGCCATTCACATTCTCAATACAAAAACAGGTTCTAATTCTAAGACTGTGTGAGAACTATTGTTGAAACATAATAGCAGCACTGTTTGCCTACAGGGCTACTGCACTACCAATGTTTAACTCATTATTTTGTAAAGCACTTGGTAATACCCAGAGTTTGAAAAGCCCCATGAACAATATAATTTTATTGCAGTGAATGTGAAAGAAGGATACTCAATTCCAAATATGTTAGTTTTCTTCCTCACTTTTGTCATTCTAGAGATGATGGGGTACCTAATTTAACTAGAAAAACAGCAATCAAGGGCTAATTGAAAACTGTCACCATTTTAGACACTCAAGAAAGTAGTATGGATACAGTAGCTCTGAAGACTTTCTGTCCCCAAGTGGGGTGTGATTTGTCACTGGCACACATCTATCTGGAGATGCAATGTATGCTACAGACATGCAAGGGTGAACAAAATAATGTTGTGGGGGGGTTAGATTTACAATCCCATCACCAAAGAGGAATACAGTTTAGAGCAAAATCAATCAGTTACCTCCCACAGGGAGCTCCTGTACTGCATGTGTATTCAGCTTTGGGCACTGAAATCACCATTGTAATATGTATGGGTCTTCTGCAGGCATTAGGACCATGCATTTGCTCATTACCTCTAGTCTAAGTGAGAGCAATATGGGGAATGATGACAACAAAGACAGAGGAAGAGAAAGACAGCACATGGATTACAACAAAGCTAATGGACTAAAAAATTCAAAGGTGACTAATGGTTTTGGGAGCTTGGAGTTTTTAGATGCCTAGTTTGAAACAACTCAAAGGAGACTTCTCAGAAGTGTTACCCTTCCAGATATCTTAAGTTGGGCACCTAAATATGCAGGCTGCCAAAGTCATTAGTCACTTTGAAAATGTAGGCAACTGTGATTAACATTACATGATGTAGAAAGTTTGCACCTTCCAGACATTTGTTTTAATTCATTTGCATTTGTTTTCATTTTGATCTGAGAATGAGGTAGGACTAGGAAAGTGGAGGTCAGTGGTGAGAAATGAGGTGAAGGAGTAGGTTTAGTGGGGGAATTTGAGGGACATGGAGGATGGCTGGGAAAGTGAGGACTTGATCCAAAGCCCACTGAAATAACAGGAGTATTTTTAACAGCCTTCAGCAGGCTTTGAAGTAAAGCCAAAGGAAACAGCAAGCATAGAAAAGTGGGGAGTTTGCCAGGTCCAAGATGTGGAGTAGGAAGTAACAAAGACAGAGATGGAGGCTGTTCATGTAACTTTTCCCTTACATTTCCTCCATACTAATTTTTGCATACTTTGTGCTTCTGAGGAATGCAAAAAGTGGGGAGCGGGGTGGTTGTTACAATATTTTGAGCCCATTTGAAAGCAAGAAATCACCAGATAGCCTATTCTTGAGAGACTCCCTCACAATACATCAGCTTGGTTTTCCAGATCCCATGCACTTAGATAGCTCAAATATGCATCCAGATTTGAAGGTGACTACCCCAACTGAACCTTCAAGCCTTTAGCTCACAAAAAATCCAGGTGACAAAGATGTATGGTGCGTCACTTTCCTGAAGTGACCCCAAAGAGTTTGATTTTGATCTCATTAATGCCAGTATAAATCAGGATTAACTCCAGTGAAGTCATTGGAGTTACACCAATGTAAAAGAGATGGATGATCAGACATATATAGGGCACATCCAGATGGAGAGTTAGTGCACAGCCAGCTGGGGTGTAAATCTACAGTGTACTAGCCTGCCGTCCGCTACATATCCCTAAGGACTCTGCTGTACTCCTGTCATAAATATAAAGAGAAGGGTAAACACCTTTAAAATCCCTCCTGGCCAGAGGAAAAACCCTTTCATGTGCAAAGGTTTAAGAAGCTAGGATAACCTCGCTGGCACCTGACCAAAATGACCAATGAGGAGACAAGATACTTTCAAAGCTGGGGGGGGGGGGGAACAAAGGTTCTTTCTGTCTGCGTGTTGTTTTTGCCAGGAACAGAAAAGGAATGGAGTCTTAGAACTTAGTAAGTAATCTAGCTAGATATGAGTTAGATTCTGTTTTGTTTAAATGGCTGATAAAATAAGCTGTGCTGAATGGAATGTATATTCCTGTTTTTGTGTCTTTTTGTAACTTAAGGTTTTGCCTAGAGGGATTCTCTATGTTTTTAATCTGATTACCCTGTAAGGTATTTACCATTCTGATTTTACAGAGGTGATTCTTTTACTTTTTCTTCAATAAAAATTCTTCTCTTAAGAACCTGATTGTTTTTTCATTGTTCTTAAGATCCAAGGGTTTGGGCTGTGTTCACTGATGCAAATTGGTAAGGATTTTTATTAAACCTTCCCCAGGAAAGGGGTGTAGGGTTTGGGAGGATTCTGGGGGGAAAGACGTTTCCAAGCAGGCTCTTTCCCTGTTATATATTTGTTAGACGCTTGGTGGTGGCAGCAATAAAGTCCAAGGCAAAAGGTAAAATAGTTTGTACCTTGGGGAAGTTTTAACCTAAGCTGGTAAAAATAAGCTTAGGGGGTTTTTCATGCAGGTCCCCACACCTGTACCCTAAAGTTCAGAGTGGGGAAGGAACTTTGACAACTCCTAAAGTGGAGCAGTTCAAATCACACTAGGCAACTGTTAGTGTGGAGTAGCAGGGTCCACACAGCCAGTTGCATATGCATGGCTGGCTAGTGCACTGTAGATTTACAGCTCAGCTTACCGTGAACTGTCCAGACAAGGCCATACTCTACAAGCTTCATTTGCATTTCTCAAACTTAAAATGGAAAGTTGGGTTCATACTTGTTTCCAAAGCATGTACAATGTTTGACAATTATTAGTGCAACTCCAGGTAACTCACCTTAAATTCATCCCTTTTTCATCCCATCAACTCAAGATTTATCAGAGCTGCCTACTTTCAGCACTACTTTATAGTGAAGAATGCTGGGGAATGAGAAAGTATGACATGTCCAAACTGCCTTCATTCCATACAGCCTGCCTCAGAAAAATCCTCTGTATTTTTTGGCCCAGAACGATCTCAAACCAAGATCTATTGACACAGTGCAGCCAAGAGGATCAGAGCACCATCACCTCCAGGAAGGATGGTAACTGATTCCATCACCAGAGTAGCAATAAGATGGACACCTAACGGCAAGCAAAAATGTGGCTACCCAAAAATAACATGGTGAAGAGCTCTGGTAGTTGAGCTGAAAACCTGGGACACAGCTGGGGAACCATTGATAGACTTGCTAGAAATAGACAGGAGGGGAGGAGCTTCATCACTGCCCTAAGTGCTAGAGGTTTTTTCACTGGTCGCCATTTTTGTTCCTCTGTTAACCGATTGTCCTCTCCCCATTTATCAGAAGCTGCATTGCATCAATTCCTTGAAGGCAAGGTTGCCAAAAACATAGCACTCATTTTGGAGAAATTATGGTAGGAGGTGTTCAAAATCAGGCTTGTTTGAATCCTAGGCACCAATTCTGTGGGTGCTTCAGGGCTGGAGCACCGATGGAAAAAAAATAGTGGGTGCTTAGCACCACTGGCAGCCAGCTTCCCCCCCGCCACATCCCTCCCAGAATCTCCCATCTGCCGCAGATCACCTGTTCAGTGGTGGTAGGAGGCTCTGGGGGTGGGGGGAGGAGCGGAGATGGGGTGCTCTCAGGGGAGGGGGCAAAATGGGGCAGGAAGAGGTGGGGTGTGGGCTTGGGGTGGAGGGGGGTGGGAAGAGGTGGGGCAAGGGTGGGGGCTTGGAGGAAGGGGTGGAGTTGGGCGGGGTGAGGCCATAGTGGGGTTTGAACACCCCCAAAGTAAGGAGGAAGCTGGTGTCTGTGGTTTGAACCCTAATTATGGAGTGGCTACCACTGCTCCAGAATACAGTATAATTTCCTCTTTAGTTAGTACTTTATGCCAGCTAAATTACATTACAAGAGCATTTTGATGGGTATGGAGCCTGCCTTGGGTTGTTAACCACAAGAAAAGCAAAATACCTAACACATCCCTCTGATTAACATGGCTTTAATCAATACTTGGTGCGACCAAATCATACACATGTAGGCCATATGCCCTCCTAATTTTGTGTCCATATTGCACAATTTAATAATGATTTCACTGGGAGACATGGGTGGTAAAGGGGAGGTCAGCATCTTACAGAATCAGTTTCTAACAGAAAAGCACCAGCTTTATGATGATTCTGAGAAATATTAGAGTAATCAGATTATGCCAAGAACATATATGGTTGACCTTGTTGCTTTAATTGGTCTAGGTTACTAAATGCAACCATATAGACCTCCATACTGGATGTTTATTATGAAACATAGGTAAAAATAAATACTAAACATCAGCATTGTTTTTCCTAGTGTGGTTGCAGAATCTATCTTGCATCACTGAATGGGAAGACATGTGCTAATAATTGCTTTTGATCAGTATGCTGTATTGTTAGTTGGCCCCTGGGATTGTGCTTGGATTGGGAAATGTGAAACCATATGCATTTAGTGAGTATAATAGACTGCTTTTGTGTAAATTACATTTATTTGGCTGCAGTCTGCAAGATAAAATGCTTAATCTAAAAAAAAAAAAAAAAAAAAAAAAAAACAACCCCTAACAATTGCAAACCAGAAAGTCATCACTATAACTCATTTCAAATAAACACTGTAGGAAACTATATATTAGCAATCCACATAGCTTTTTAACCCATCCACAGTGGATCATAATTTAACAGCTGAACAACTGTGATATTACTTTATTGATGGATTGTATGCACAAGTTGCAACTGCACTGATAAAGTGTGTGTGTATATATGCATATATAAAATGGCAAATGATGGAAACCCAGTTTAAAAACATGTGGCTATTGAAATTCATTCTTTCAGCTTGGGAATCTTGTGTTCCTTTTTATAAGGAAAAGTCAGCACAATTAAACATCAGTCATCTTCAGTTGTAAGACTTGAACCTGCTCTTTCTCAAGTTAGTAGCAATATTCTGCTCTACTTGTATGGCAGCATGATCTGGCCCAAGTAAATTCTAAAGCATAATATGTAACTTACTTATACAGACAAGAGGCTATGCTATTTGATGGCATTGACTAAGAGCTCCAACCTAACAAGATCCAGCACCATACTGAAAGAAGCTAATTCCAAAGCAACAAACAAACAAACTCATGTAAATGGGCTTCATTCTATGCAAATAGTTTGTAGGGCTAAAGGATATGGGAGTTAGGCAGCTATGTACCTTTGTGAATCCCACCCCAAATCATGAAATTCAGCTGGCTTGGGTGTTTGTAAAACTAGTTCAAGAGTCTGGACAGGAGTAATGATCCGCACTGTCCCTACATGAGGTTTACCTTAAGCAAATCACACTATTTCTTGCCTTACTGGGCATAGCTATCCCAACCAGAGATAATCACAAGAAAAATAGGCCAAACAGTTTTTCATCAGAATTTGGTTTCATTAAAAATGTTGAAATTTTGTTTTTCATCCTGATTTGGGATGAAAAAAAATGTTTCAATGTTTTGAAATTGTTTACAGGCTGGAAAATCTATTTTCTGACCAGCTCTAATTCTTACCCATGAACCCATCCATTGCCCCTTCTAGGCCAGAGACTTCACAGAATACAGGATTGGGTACACAAGTTTTCTCTACAGCCTATTTTCCCCTAAGCAAAGATAATTTGTTAGGGCCTGTTATAAATATACACAGGACAGCTGTACTGAATTGTCTTCCCTGTAAGGGGTTAATCAGTTCAATTAACCTACGTGGCACCTGACCAGAAGGACCAATGGGGAAAGAAGATACTTTCAAATCTTGTGGGGGTTGGGCTCTTTGTTTATTCTCTCTCTGGATGGAGAGAGAGAGAGAGAGACCAGGCAGGAAAAACATCTCCTGAAATGAGCATCTAAGATTATAAAAATTGTAAGTTGGGGCAAGGAAATGCATTAATTAACTTTTGTTTTAGCTTGTTTATTTTTCCTATGTGTAAGTGGGGGAATAGTCCCGCTATTGTGGGGAACTTTCCTGGCTTCTGCACTACCCCAGTGAAGTGGGCTAGCGAAAGGATTTGAGTCCTTGCTCCCACTTCCTTTACCCAGTGGCCTCCCCACCCTCGAGGACTCCCCTTCCACTCTTCTGTCTGGCAGAGTCCTCGTACCCCAACAAGGCTGGACCCAGGATTCCTGGGGGGCTTGACCCCCAACCCTGCTGTGGTCATCTAGGACAGGGGCTAGGGTGTCCCCACTCCAGGTTACTCTCTCTGCACTGGGCACTTCTCTGACCCACTGACCATTACATACAAATTAAAGCAAATGCAAGTTATTTAATCAACAATTAATTTTAAAAAGAATAAGGAAAAATGGGAAAGGGTGTCTCTAGAATATCAGGGCAGTTCACCATCTGTTCCTTGTAAGTCTCAGGCCCTGGGTTTGCTGCAGGGATGCTGTGGGTTGGACACTTGGTCTGGTGGTGGCCACACGCTCTCAGGCTGTAAGTGGTAGAACCCTTCTTCCCAGTGTCGCTCCCCACCCTGTTGGGGTTATGATCCAAGCCTGGCATCTCCCTGTGCTGGGCTCGCTGCCCCGGGTCACCCTTGGTCTCCCCAGCTGCTCACCACACCCAGCTCCGGACTGCTCCAGCCCCAGCTCCACTCTGTCTCTGCACTGCTGCTGCTCTGCCTCCAGCTCCCTGGGCTACTTCTCTGGCCCCTCTGGCTCTGGTTGCTGCAGCTCTGCCCCCAGGACAGGTCTGCTCTGCAGGCTGCTTCTGTGACTCTGCTCCCAGCACTGACCTGCTTCATGGGCTGCTTTTCCGGCCCCTCTGGCTCTGGTTGCTGCAGTTCTGCTCCCAGGGCAAGTCTGCTCTCTCTGGGCTGTGCCTCTGGCTTTGGGTTTGCAGCTCTGCTCCCAGCACAGGGTCTGCTCTCTCTGGGCTGCTTTTCTGGTCCCTCTGGATCTGGCACAGGTCTGCTCCCCAGCTTAGCTTGGGCCCCTGCTTTCTCCTTAGCTCGGCCCCACTCTGTCTGACCCAGGCAAATCCAGCTCACACGGGGGACGGGACCTCCCTGATTAGCCTGCTCACCCTGTCATTCAGGCTGACCTGGAGCATTGGCCTCTCCCCATTGTTCCTGGGCAGTCTCAGGGTCCTGGTTTCCTATTGACCCTTCCCCTTTTAGTACTGGGAGCTAGCCAATCAAAACACCCCCATTGAATGTTAGTAAGGGGGCAACAGTCCCCTTACATTTGCTAAGAGTTTTATTCCTGGTTTTTTTGTAACTTTGAAGCTGAGCCTAGAGGGGAATCCTCTGTTTTAAATCTTTTTATTGCCCTGTAAACTTACCTTCTATCCTGATTTTGAAGATGTGATTCCCTTATTTTTTTTAATAAATAAAATTATTCTTTTAAGAACCTGATTGATTTTCAGCATCTTAAAAACCAAGGGGTTTGGTCTGTGCTCATACTGTAACCAGTTGGTTGGTATATGATCCTCAAGCTTTCCCAGGAAAGAGGGTTAAGGAGCTTGGGGGAATATTTTGGGGGAACAGGGACTCCAAGTGACCGTTTTCCTGCATTTTTGTGTAAATCACTTGGTGGTGGCAGAAATGCTGTTCAAGGACAAGGAAGGGAATTGTACCTTGGAGAAGTTTTAACCTAAACTGGTAGAATATAAGCTTAGGGGGTCTTTCGTGCGGTTCCCCACATCTGTACCCCAGAGTTCAGAGTGGGGAGGGGAAACCCCGACAGGGCCTTGTACACCCATGCAATAAGCCACGGACTTTGATATACATCTTCACCGCCAATGTTTATCTTTATCAAAGATAATGTCCAGTGCATACAACCAAAACCTTAACTGAGAAAATGATGATTGCACATACTTGATCTTACACATGTGATTAGTCCCAATAGGACTAATGTGATTATTCATGTGTGTAATGATAAGCACCTGTATAAGTGGGTGCAAGATCAGGGCCTAAAAATCTGTCATCCTATGAAAGCTCTAACCCTCACAGAAGGGTCATGCTGCCTTTGATAAGCAGAAGAGTGATATCAAGAAACCTGAGCTAATTCAATTTATGGACATCTGCGGGGGAGGAACACAACTGGCAAGTCAAGCGAGGATTTAACAGAATTAAAACTGTCTCGTTTCTAAGACTATTACACTTGACACTTTCTCCCTTCCTTCTGAAGTCCATGTGAGAGAATTCTGATCAAGGTTTATCTTTGGATGAGTCCAGTAGTGTGTACAGCAGATAACTCTAGTGACAATTAAAAATCCCTGTGAATTTTTGCCAGGCTCTAGATATATGAACAGAGAAAGGCATGTAAATAGCTTATTCATACTATCATTGAAGTCAGGATACAATATCAAACCATCAAATCATACAATATCTACTCCGGTACATTAGTCCCAGCCGTAGCCAGGGCTTACAGCCTCTGGCACCTAACTGCTACTGAGTCTTAAAACCCCGATGAGCTGTCACTTACCTAGGTACCTACGTTCCCTAGGCTCCTGGGGAACTGAGAAGTGAAAAATTGCCTAGATCTTGATGCCAAGCTGCTTGTAGCCTGGGCCTCAGTACTATTCTTGAACTGGGTGTTTCCTTGCCTGTCCCCCTAGCAGGGCTCAATCTGTAGGCATTATCAGACCATACCTACCGGTTCAAGTCCTGCACAAAAGACAGTCAGGATGACCAGATCTAGAATTTTGGGGAATGGCTGGCTAGATGTATCCCAGAACACACAATAACCCAATATTTAGAGCGCTTCCCTGGGCTGTGGGAAACCTGGGTTTCAATCTCCATTCTGTGTGGTTTGGAGCAGGGAGTTCAAGTTGGGTCTCCCACATTCCAAGTGAGTGCCCTAATGCCCAGACTACTGGATACATTGGAGAGGGGCTTCTGCAGAAGCTGTTCCACTTTGTATAACTAGCTAGAGAGCGAATATTTGTTCTTCATGATTAAGAAAGAAATTGATTCTATACTCTGGTTGTTGCAGTGCTCACCTGGTAGGTAAGGAGACTCAGGTCCCTACATTTGAAAACAGGTTTCCCACATTCCTGGTGAGTGCTCTGCCCACTGCGCTATTAGTTACAATGGGATTGTCATTCCGTCTCCTCTTTTTTTGTGAGAAAGGATTGACGCTTTAAGGGGCAGGGCTTAGGTTACGTCTCTGTCCTTGGTGGCCTCCCCACTCAGCCTGCTGACTTCTCTGAACTCCATGCCTAGGCACCTAACTCTACCCATGTATTGTATATGGAACTTAGGCATCTAATTTGGGGATGAGGATTCCAGTGAGGTGGCAGGGCATCTAAAATTTAGGCACTGCAATGTTGAGTGATACAACTCCTAAATGCTTTTGTGGCTCCAGTCCCAATATTTCATACTTCCGTAGGTCTCTCACGCATACATGTGTTGCAGTTGCTATATGATCCTTAACTAGAAAATTATTTTCTGACCTCTGCAGGTGATTGTATTACATTATCTAGAAATTATTTGGTCTTTCCTAAAAATCTATCCCCAATTTTGGTTTGTTGTATACAACTCCAACCAGAGGTTGGTAGGGAAAGAGTTAACTCTGAGCGCAGATGCAAGATTTCAGGGCTGGTCCAGCTGCAATGAATTAATTCCTTCACCATCACATAAGAGCTGGAACCTTTGACTCTGAGACAATGAGGTAAGGTCTCTTGAAAGAGGTTGTGAGATGGGAGGGAAAAAAAATCTAGTAAGGTGGTTTCTGCTTCCTTCCTCAGAATATGTCTGGAGTGAGTCACACTTGTGTCCTCTGCTTCAGTCCTGGCTAATACTTTCAAAGAGGATTAGTGATTTTGGGGGTATTCAATGTTTGGATGCCCAAGTTGAGGGCCCTTCAAGGGTCCTGATTATCAAAAAGTGCTGAATGCTGGTCTCTGCAAATAGGGTCCTTTAAAACGTCTCAAGCTGGACACCCAAAATCACTAACTGGTTGTGAAAATTTTGGCCTATGTGGCTTTACTTCATATTTAAGAAGAGGGAGACTGTTATATTTGCCTTTTGCACTGATCTTTGTTTACAACCCTGCCTCTAACCCAACCTGTCTCCCCTGCAAATAATAAACACAAAGCTACTTAAGCTTCACCTATGTATGTGGTATTTTTCCTGCTCTGGCCGGACTATTAAAATAGCCCACTGACAGTGACTGCTACAAACACTGTACAAAATTTCCTTCTGTTGGTTTCAAGTGCCCTTTAAGTTCATTGATTCTCTTTTGTTCTTTATAGAATGGTGTTGCAATGCATAAAAAGGGAGGATTGATCATTTCTCACTATGCCCTTTAGATGACTTATGCCCTTTCTCTTTTCCTTTATATACAACTATAAGTAATTCATATTTATCAAGTCAGTATGTAAAGGTAAAACTTCAATAAGACTTAGGTATCTAAAGTCACTTTTAAAAATGGGAGTTAGGCTCCTAAGTCACATAGGAACTTTTGATAATTTTACCATTGTCTCAATATGCACATCACAACTAAATGGTCTGTTAAGCAGAGGATAAATTATCAGGCAAGCGAGAAAAATATGGGTCAATTTTGTAAAAGATGGAGGCAGGCAGACTTGTCTGCAGCTAAGTTTTATAGTTTAATTGTTCTATGACATGCAATATTGATAGGAAGAACTTATGTTGGATGTCACAATTGTCTTTAATGTATTAGACACCACTGATGCATTTCTATAAGACAAAAGTCTTACAGCTATGTGATGGAAAATTCTAAAAGACTCTTTAAAATGAAATGGGTGCTCTACTCAGTTGTGAACACCATACTGATTCAGGCTCTTCTCCCAATGTAAGATATGCAGCCTCCCTATCCCCCTCCCACAAAGTGAGAGAGATGGACTAGAACAAGTTAAATGACAGGGTCAAACCTTTGTGGTAGTATGTTCATCAGCAGTAACTTTAGTAGTTACACCATGTCACAGAACTGAATTTAGATCATAGTGTTTGTCAGATACAATTAAATTATAGGAGATGACTATAGCTTTCGTCATATTTTTATTTGAATAATGCCAATGGTGTGTTAAATGCTTTAAAGACAGGAAGGGACCAGCAAATTACTGCTTTCAGTGGGGCTCTGTGTAAGAGAAGGGGTCTGTATGTGTGAATTAACTTGTAAATCCAGGTCTAACTAGATAACATGCTCACACCAGGAAGAGAGAATGGAATGTAACAAAAGAAATTATTTCATTTGGAATGGGTGGAGCTATTTGTCTTGTTAGTGCCATGAACTTTTATTTAGATTAGTTTCTAAGGGTATGTCTACCTCACACAAAATAACCTGGAAGGGATTAAATTGGCCAGGTGGGCCAATTAACTCCAAAGGCTTCATCTGGAGGAAAAGTCAGGGAGCAGGGAATTGATTGAGAAGAGGCTCAGTTCGGCAGGAATAGGGGGGGATTTCATAAAGCCAGGGAGTAGACAGCAGAAAGGAGCTTTAGGGGAGTAGTCAACAGTCACTCACTGAGTGGGGGAAGCTTAGGTGACAAACTGGGGAGAGCCAGGAGATAGAACTGCAAAGTAGGAAGGAGTCCAGGAGAAGAGCAACATGGTCTGGGAGCGAGCAGGCCACTGTTGCAAGAAAGAGGGTCCCTGGACTGGAACCCACTGTAGAGGGCAGGCCCAGGTTCCCCAACCAGCCACTGGAAGAGTGGCATGGTCAGAGTAGTGAAGAGAAGACTGCCATTTTGTCTAGTGGGACTTTAATACTCCTGGAAGTGGAAAATGTGTGACTCGCTGGAGGGCAGTCACAAAAAGAAGGCTGCAGTTCCTGGAGTGAGAGGGGCCACTGGGCAAGACGGGACAGGGGAAGACACTCCCAGAAGGTGGTGCAACACCTGGCAGAGCTAATTCTCAGGATGGCCTGGCCAGGAACATTAGGAACAGGAACAACAACAGTACCACTAACGGTGAGCGGACACCATGACCGTATGCTTTAGGGAACATTAGGAAAGATAATCTGTTATCTATCTTGTTAATATTTGTAATACCTGGGGTTTCTAGGTCTCTTATAAATAATTGACTTGCCAAAGAAATCCTTGAGCTCCGCTGAAGTTCATTACCAGGAAGGATAGATTTTTATGTTGTATTAAAATATAAAATAGAATGAAGATCGGAAACATGCAGACTAGTGGTGGGTGTGTGAATATTCAGAATAGTTGAGATGTGTGTGTGGTTCATGGGCAGGTGAACGTAGAGCTTTGGACTGATATATATTCCAAAATTGATAGCACTTGGAAAAATAGCATTTCTGGTGAGGAGAGGAAATAGGAAATTTTGATGGTAATTTTCATTTTTATTCTGGGACATCCTGCTGCTTGAAATTTATCTTCACCAGAATAAAAATTCCAATATCGGATCTTTTGCTAAACGTGAAAGTGAAATGGATATTTTCCACTCAGAAATACTACTCTTTTCAAGTGGAATATCAGCAAAAATATGCAGTCTTAAAAAAAACCCTACAAAACACTAATTTTGCACAATTGGGGAGGGGGAAATGAGTATCTCAGCATTCTGAGATTTTCAGTTTTATTGGAAATACTTTTGCATAGACCTAATCTTGAAGAAACTGACTCTGTCCTGTATTCACCAACCCACAGCACCATGGAAGCCAAGGGGTCTACATGTGAGTACAGAGGTTTCCTTCCATAGGATTCCTTGCATTGTCATAAGAACATAAGACCGGCCATACTGGGTCAGACCAAAGCTCCATCTAGCCCAGTATCCTGTCTTCCAACAGTGGCCAATGCCAGGTGCTCCAGAGGGAATGAACAGAACAGGTAATCACCAAGTGATCCATCCCCCATCGCACATTCCCTGCTTCTGGCAAACAGAGGCTAGGGACACCCTCCCTGCCCATCCTGACTAATATCTATTGTGATCTATAACCCATTGTTATGTACCTGTTCAGGTGTATGAGGTACAAGGCCAGTATTTAGGGCTTGATCCAATTACACTGAAGTTAGTGGGAGTCTTTCAATAGATTTCATTATTTATTGGATCAGGCCCCCTGAGGTTTATCAAATCCCAAATATTTCATTATTCAGTCCAGTGATCAAAATCTGAGAGCTTTGTTTAAACTGATGGTGAGAATGTTGTAATACATTCTCAAGGGCATTGCACTCTTGGACAGGCTCTGCAGATAAATCTCTCTTGCTGGGGAGCATCTATGTATGAAAGCTAATAAGGGAATTGGAAATGCCAACAGAAAATATGTTTAGTTACCACTTACTCAAATGTAGCCTTTTCTATACTGAAAGAGCCCACTTATAACCAGCTGATCATATTCACCATCTGGTTCCAAAAAAGTTGCCAAACTAAGGGCGGTTTGCACTTCAAACATCTTGCAGAATGGAAATTGTTTATGCATTAATTAATATAATCCTCCCTTTTCGAATTGAGAACATTCTATTTGCCATGCTCTGAGAACTTCTGATTTCCCTTGCCTTGAACTGCAAACCAGGTAAAAATAGAGATGATAAACAGAAGATGTTTCCTACTCTTTTCATGAAATGTTGTTAGCACTTCACTTAAGCAAAAATTAGTAGGGTTTTTGCTTAAACTGGTTGGGATTTTTTGATGAAATGTGTTTTCCTTCAGAAAATGCTGTTTTATTAAAATAGAAACTTTTTTGTGGAAGCTTAACATTTGTTGGGAAGGTTTCCTCAGGTCCAGGATGGAATTCAGGTCACAGAGAGAGACCCATCATAGAACAGTCATTGACCCAGTAGAGAGAAGGGGCTATAGAACAAGTCTCTGTCTGGCTCAATTAATATTTAATGATGTATACAAAGTGAAACAGATCCACCAGGAGAATTGACTTTATAGCCCAGTGGTCAGTGCACTCACATGGGATATGAAAGACCTAAGCTATAGTCCTTGCTCTGCCTGATTCAGAGTAAAGTGTCCTCATCACCAGGCTATTGGTTATTTTGGGGTCTTTTTGTATCTCACTTTTTTCACACACAAAATTAGAATGCCACAGTTTCATTCCCATGCAGAACAAAAACAAATCCTGAAACCTCATATTTTTGTTTTTCAAAATGGAATTATTGCTTTCCAGACAGCACTGGTCTCTGCTGTCATACATCTGAGGTACTATATGGGTGCAAGTAGTGATTGGAAATTAGTCTACAAATTTTTATTCTTGTACAAATGATCTTGCCTTATTGGTAGCTCCCTAAGTATATCATGTAGTATGTGGGGGAAAATGTTTCTTCACAAATAGTTACAACAAACAAGTGCAAAAAAGCCATTGTGTTGTAGCAGAATTGACTTCGCAGAGACTCTTGTTTTCTTCCTTTAGGGTCAAAATATGATTTCCTTCCCCCACTCTTTCAGAGAGCGGGATGTGGCTGGAGCCAGAGGCAGAATCCAGATGACAGAGCCAAAGCCCGAAATCAGAGCTGGGGTATGTGGAGTGAGGTAAAACAGGAACAAGTCTCAGTCCAAAGCAGGAGCGGGGCTGGGAACAAGCATTTGATATCACAGCCGTGGACAAATGCTCTGAGCAGCTACCAAAATGCTGCTGCTCGGCTTAAGAACTGGTCTGCTGACTTTTCCAACCAATCAGTGTAGCTAATTGGGCATCCCCCTAGTGGCCAGCTGTGCTCACTCTGTTGCCTGGAGAATGGCTGTGCTCCGGCCATGCTTCCTGACACTTTCATAGGAATCCAGTGTTGCCTGTTATGAGAATTGTCTAAAAGGCGGCATCTCTCTGATAGCTAACATAAAGAACACCAGCTAGTGGAATTTCTTAATATTTAGGATTCATTTATGTAGCATTGTTCATAAGTTTCTAGGTTCTATAAAGTTGTTGTTGTTATGCATTGCAAATAGCTTCCTGATTTAGCAGCTCTTAACATTATCAATCAATGTTGTGTTAATCCAGCAATTATAGCCTTATCTATTTCACAGCGTATGACCATAAACTGAACTGGAATGTAAGTGAGCGACTTTGGCTACAGTGCTTGGACTCAATGAAAAGGAAATCCTCCAAATGCTTATGCACACCAGTAACTTCATTCATATGAAATGAAATTGTACACATAAGTGTTTACAGGATTATAGCCTGGGATTTTTTGAAGGATTATGCAGAGAGGTGCTTTTAAAATGGCTAGAGAGAGTGCTGTTCTGATCCCTACCAGTCCTTGGAAACCTTTCCTTTTATTTCATAACATGGCATTTTTAAAGAAAATCCAAAAGGATTATATGTGGTTCTTCAATCATAACCGATTTCAATATAGCATCCCAGCTAGTCATATTTTTATAAAAGCAACATCTTCATCCAGAAGTCTTAAACTTTCTTTCTGCTGGATGCATGTTGCTTTAGAAACATACTCTTATTATTACATTTCTTAAGTGTGCAACTATACCCATTCATCAAAGCTAACGTACAGTAGCCCTGGGATCCGTCGATCAGCTGCTTGTTCCCTTGTGGTATTAACTGAGATTCTTAGCATTGGTGGACTCGGTCAGTAAAACAACAAGCAAAGGGAAAAAAAACACCAAAAAGCAATGCCAGCTCTTAAAAGCTTTGTGATATTGAGTGTTTGTTTGTCTTAAAGCCCCAGCTTCTGGAGTCTTAGCTTTTTTTTTTTCTTTTTTAAAAGTTTCTAGCCTTCAGAGTTAGAGCTGGAAAAAAGCTTTAAAATATGACACCCAGTGAACCCTAAAGGCTTAACATCCAAAATCAAATAAACAGAACTTAAATGTTTTTTAAAAAAAAACAGCCCCCATGAATTTTTAAGACAATCTCATGGTATTCTGTGGCCTGACTCATGATCTTTGGATGCTCGGAGTTAGTAATACTAAAAAAGTTCCCAACCCTATACTTAAGAATCACTTTAGATACCAGACATGGAATACCAGAACCTTCAGTAGGAATGGAGAAGTCTCTTTTTTTCATAAAATGACTTTGTTTAAAAAGTGCATTTACATTTTACTATCTTTAGAAATTAGGAATCAAATTACAGGTAAGGGAGTGACTATGCAAAGGAGATTACACAACGATAATATGGGAGTGATTATTCTAATCATTGTGACATGTTTCTGAGCATGGTAGGTGTTTCCAAAAATCTATACTGACTGACAGTTGAGTACTCATGCATTTGATAGATTTGCAATACCTTCTTCCCTGTCAACCTGGCTCCTAGCTCCTGAACTTTGCATAGTTTAAAATGTTATACTGAACTGAAGATGGGAAAATTCTTGAAAAGGAAACTAAATGGATCAATGACTGTTCTAAGTAACAGTCTGAAATGTTTCTAATTGCCGCACAGACTACATACAAATAATCTGCAGCAGAAGCAATGACATTCTTCCGTGTGGGAGTCCAAAAGACTTGCAGGTATACAATGCCTTGGTATGGGAAGAGGAAGAAGAGAGGATTTGCCACAGTTTATGAATAGGTCTGAGAGAGATTGTGATCCCATTCAAATGTGGTTGATGACACACAATTTTTCTTATACTCGGTATGAGCAAGTGCATAATGGACTGACTTAAAACTCAAATATGTGAATTTGGGGAACTCTTGTGTTTTTAATATAAGAGAGGCTTCTATGTGGAGTACACAACAACCAAGTGAGGTGACGACAACTGTGGAAATTCCTACCAAAATGCAGGATGGGTAAAGAAGTAGAAGGGGTCATCTGCATTACATTGTGTGGGGATGAGGTAAAAGACAATTGGGTTTTCCTGGCAGTATGTGCTAGGTAAACATGGAGGGAAATGCCCAAACTAGGTAGACTACGATCCAAATGAAGCCCTGAACCAGATTAAACTATGTACATACGTATCTAAGTAGAGCTACTGTGAAATAAAATATAACTTGAGCTTTATTTTACAGATGTATGATCATATTTAAATTAAAATTTGGGTTCTGCCATATTTATATATTACAAAATATAGCATAGGATTTATAAGGCCATCAAGCAAAGTGTTAAGTATCAGCCAGCCAAAATATGTGCTGTTAGTCTACTACCAAAAATGAGACATTTTACAGTATCATATATTCTAAGGAAATGCAGAAAACATTCTCAACTTGCTAATAATTGGTTCAAATGAAGCTTTCTAGTTAATAGATTACTTGAAAATGGGTATTTTCACATCTCAATACCTTTACACCTTTTTATTCCTATTTCTTGAAATAAATGCCAAAAAAGTATTTTACCTACATCAGTCTTACCAAGAGATCTTTCCATATAGCTAGAGTAGAGATATTGACCTTTCTCTATGTTAATGCCTGATGCTCTGGCAGTCTTATGGTCAAGCAAATACAGGTATTTATTAGTTTGTGCATTAGGAATAATGATGAGTCAGGCTGGCAACAAGCTTTGGTACTATGTGGACAAAATTGTTTATGTATCATTAGTGCAAACGCAATATATGACCATTGTGTACGCTGTCTATATCACCAAAATTGTAAGGCAATGTCTCTTCAAGAGACACTATGGGCTATCTCAGAGATACCTATTCAAGCAAATCTAGATATTTGCAACAGAACATTGTTTTCTTCTAGTATTTATCAGAAGAAAAACAAATGTTTATATTCTTCTTGGTATTTAATAATACAAGTTAACTTAAAGTAATCGAGTTCAAGGAAAGCAGGGAGTACTATTCTAGTCTAATCTAATCCTGGGGTTCCCAAACTTGGTTCGTGGCTTGTTCAGGGTAAGCACCTGGTAGGCCACAAAACGCTTTGTTTACCTGAGCGTCCGCAGCTCCCAGTGGCCACGGTTTGCCGTTCTCAGCCAATGGGAGCTACAGGAGGCGGTGACCCGGCTCACGCCGTCACTTCCTGCAGCTTCCATTGGCCAGCAATGGCAAACTGTGGCCGCTGTGAACGGCCATACATGTGGACGCTCAGGTAAACAAAGTGTCTTGCAGCCCGCCAGGTGCTTACCCTGAACAAGCCATGAACCAAGTTTGGGAACCCCTGAATCTGACTTCATGAATATCACCATCCATCACCACCATCCATGAACTAACTCCAACAGTGGAACGACTTTTAAATAGCCTTTTCAAAGCACATTATTATGGTGGGTTAACATTTTTACCCTCACTTTACGTATGAAGAAACCAAAACACAAACAAGAGAAATGACTTGCCTAAAGTCACTCAACAAGCAGCTAATGGAATGGAACTAGACTTACTCTCCTAACTCTGTCTGGTGCCAACAAAGACTGGCTAAATATATTTAATTTCTTCTTCCTTAATGTAGAGGGTTGGAGAAGGAAGGACCCATATCTAGGAAAGATAGTCTTGCACTGTTATGCCACTGTTCTGCCATACTTCCTGTATGACCTTCTAGAAGTCACTTTGTCTCTCTTTGCCTCAATTTTCCATCTCTAAAATGTGGGTAAGTAGCACTTTCCTATCTCACAGAGGTCTTAAAGATACATACATTAAAGCTTGTGAGATGCTCAGATGGTAATGAGAGCCATATAAGTACCTAGGATGCAGAGAGTGAAATCACGTTATGGCATTGTAAATCCTGTAAGGAGCTTTTGTATATCTTCTGAATAAATACCAGATGTTAACACAGACAGCAGTATGAATCTTCTCTGTAAAGAACCTAGCATGTGGTTGGAACTATATAAATTAGTTGTCGTCATTCTCATCACACAATAAAATATGCTTGTGGAATGTTGCTATAGTGGTTACATTGTAGCAATATGAATGGCAGTTTTTTGTGGGTAAACCATATTAAATTGAAACCCATAATAAAACTTGGTTGTCAGAGTAATATATTTTGGTAAAGACTCGAACTGAAGATGGTTGATACTGCACGATACAGGCTTCTGTCCTGTTTGTCAGTAAGGTTAGTGTATTTTATAACAAAGAACCATTGTAATGTAGGATACGTCTACACTTGGAGCTGGGGGTTGAGTCTCAGCTCAAGAAGATATATTAGCACTAGCTTTCATCGAACTAGTGGGCTAAAAATATAATGTAGCCACAGCAGCACGAGCACAGGCTAGCCACCCCGATTACATACCCATCGGAGACCCTAGTCACATACTTGGGCAGCTAGCTTGCCCCGGTGCTTGTGCTGCTGTGGCTATGTCCTGTTTTTAGCGTGCTAGCTCAATGAGTGCTAATGTGAGCATATCTACTCGAGTTGGGAGTCATACTCTTAGCTCCAAGTGTCACTAGACCCCACATTGCAATGGTTCTTTGTTATAAAATACACTAACCGCTTGAAGTATAGAGTATGAAAAGTAAGATCCCAGCGTTTTCTGAAAGGTCCTGATGTCCATTAGCTGGTGGTAAAATGTTGGGTATCATCTGTTTGAAAAAATGGAAATACTTCTACATTGTTCAGGGATGTTGAGGATAGAAACAATTAAAGACTGAGGTGCTCAGATTCTATTGTGACGAAGGCCATAAAAGTACCAGAGATGATTTAAAAAACAAACAAAGTTTGACTCTGAGCAGGATATTTTTGCTGCTGTTCCACATGAGTAAGGATTGCAAAACTGGGCCCTTAATAAAGTATTATTTATAAAACACTATTGAACTATTTTAATTTTTTGCTTTGACCAGGAGTTCTATTCTTTTAGCAACTTGACAGTGTTGTATATAACAGCTAAAAAGAAAATTTCCTTTGCATGTTTATGGCTTTAAAAGTCTGCTCACAGATATTATTTGTCCATTTCAAATTTAGATGAGGAATACCCCAAAAGACATACTTTTTGTCCATCTAATGGAGTATACTGGCTCTTTAAGGCTATTTATGGCTTCCCAGTTCCAGGAGTTTTGGAACAGACCAGGGTCATGGGAATGGCAGAGGCAGATGCTGTGAGAGAGGAGGTGGTCCTGGGATAATAGTTAGGAGGGAAAGAAAACCAGCTACTGTTTCTTTAAGGGCCCAGGACCAGGAGTCTTGTAGTGTATGATGGGACAAGGGTCCCAGCCAACCAGGACTAGGTCCTGGAAGCAGGACAGCATCTAATCTGTGTTTTTTCATTATAATGGGGGAGACACTAGCAGGAGAAGGACTACTTGCTTGCAGACCAGTCCTTTCTCCCCTTGCCCAGGAAAGAAGTGTTTTGACCTGGCCTCCTAGGGTATGTCTATATGGGGTACAATGTTTGCACAGCAGAGAAAAATCCACGACTGGTCCATGCCAGCCGACTGACTCATGGGGCTCCAGCTGCGGGGCTGTTTCATTGCTGTGTAGCATTCCGGGCTCCGGCAGGAGTCTGTGCTCTAGAACCTTGCAAGGTGGGAGGGTTGCAAAGCTCAGTTTCCAGCCTGAGCCCTGAAGTCTACACAGTCATGTTGGCCAACAGAGGCCAGCCATGAGTTTTTTCTTTGCTGTGTAGACATTGTACCCCAGAGGAGATGTCTGGGAGGAAATAAGTTTATTATAAAGGTGTCATTTTGAGTTCTGTTTGCTTTGAAAAACTTTGTTGCCAGTCTCAGTAAACTCAGGCAAGATTAATATAAATGGGCCAGCTGGGAGAAGCCTGTTTATGGTCCGCAGCCTGCTACAGTCCACTTTAAAATATTAGATGCACTACCACATGGTGTCAATCTGGTTTAAAACATATCACACCTAGTGTGATTGTTTACCCCTGTGCACAGGGAGTGTAAAATGCTCTGACTCTAGTCTGATAATGGAGAAGCCAACACTCCTGCAAGTGCTAGACTACAGCAGTACTTAAACTCAGAGCACAAAGACCACTATTTTCCATGGCCCCTACACTGTGTTAGAAGACCGAGAGAGCCCCTCCTGGCCTTTCTCCCACTCCTTGCAGAGCCAGGAAAATTACTTCTTTATGTATATTCTGTGTCACCATGGTTTATCCTAAACTGGCAATTGTTATATTTATATTTTCCTTAAATAGGTTCTGAAATCAGAATGTGCTATTATTGTTTCTGAAGAAATTTTAAATGAGGGTATTAAACGTTTGGAATTAGCGAGCTATGAGACCCTTAGGACCTCTACAATGCAGTCTTACAAAGCTAATCCTATACAGTATTAAATTGCTCTAGTTTCCTTGAGGACTTTGAATTTCAAGGCTAATTCATAACCATCGTTGAAGTGCACAGATCTGCTATAAGTTCTGATTTAATATTGCTGTCTTATTACCAGAAATGGACACATTTTGCTTATTTTACATTAAAGATATCCATATCTATATTAAAATGGATTGCTATTACACTCCATTAATCTAAACTCAGTTTGATATATACCAGACTGACATTGTTTGGTCACAACATAGCTTCCTTCCAAGGATACTTCTGCAGGGTAGAATGGTTTTTTTGTTTGTTTATTAAGTGGAATAGATGTATTTTGGTCTCGGAACAGCAAGGATTGTTTCTTTGATGTTTGTTTTCATTGCACACCACACTAAAAAGTCAGTCATAAGCCAAAAATACTTCTTTACTGTTCTGATCTTTACTATAAACATCAGAAAGTAAAAAGAAAAGGAGTACTTGTGGCACCTTAGAGACTAACCAATTTATTTGAGCATAAGCTTTTGTGAGCTACAGCTCACTTCATCGGATGCATACTGTGGAAAGTACAGAAGATCTTTTTATACACACAAACCATGGAAAAAATGGGTGTTTACCACCACAAAAGGTCCCCCCCCCCACTCTCCTGCTGGTAATAGCTTATCTAAAGTGATCACTCTCCTTACAATGTGTATGAGGATCAAGTTGGGCCATTTCCAGCACAAAT
Organism: Chelonia mydas; assembly: GCF_015237465.2. NCBI lineage: Eukaryota > Metazoa > Chordata > Testudines > Cheloniidae > Chelonia > Chelonia mydas. Next base: position 26,118,815 of record NC_057851.1, on the reverse strand, counting down.
CCAGGTTTCCTCCCCCCCAAACCCACTCTCCTGTTGGTAATAGAAAGTAGAATTTGATATTGGTGAGTCAGTGATACTTTTACATCTTGGAAATTTATTTTCTCAACAACCAATAATAATAAATAATAATAATAATAATTTGTACTACTGTAGTACCTGGAGGCCTTTATAGTTTTGTTTGTATTAGGTTCTGTACAGACATATAGCATCATGAGATGGTTCTTAATGCAAAAGTCAGAATTTGGCATACCTTTTGATTGTGTAAGCGGGGGAATAGTCCCGCTACTGTGGGGAACTTTCCTGGCTTCTGCACTACCCCGGTGAAGTGGGCTAGCGAAAGGATCTGACTCCTCGCTCCCACTTCCTTTACCCAGTGGCCTCCTTGCCCTTGAGGACTCCCCTTCCACTCTCCTGTCGTAAGCCCAACAAGGCTGGGCCCAGGATTCCTGGGGGGCTCGACACCCAAGCCTGCTGTGGGCACCTAGGACAGGGGCTAGGTTGTCCCCACTCCGGGGTACTCTCTCTGCACTGGGCACTTCTCTGACCCACTGACCATTACATACAAGTTAAAGCAAATGCAAGTTATTTAATCAACAATTAATTTTAAAAAGAATAAGGGAAAACAGGAAAGGTTAAAGGAAACACATCAACCTGCCCTGTGGCAGGGAACATCACAAACAGTGTCTCTGGAATGTCCGAGCAGTTCACAGTCTGTTCCTTGTAAGTCCCAGGCCTCCTTCTCAGGCCCTGGCTGTGCTGCAGGGATGCTGTGGGTTGGACACTTGCTCTGGTGGTGGCCACACGGTCTCAGGCTGTAAGTGGTAGGACCCTTCTTCCCAGTGTCGCCCCCACCCTGTTGGGGTTACGATCCAAGCCTGGCCTGCAGAGCCTCTTGGCTGAGGTGTCTCCCTGTGCTGGGCCTGCTGCCCAGGGTCCCCCTCGATCTCCCCAGCTGCTCACCGCACTCAGCTCCGGACTGCCCCAGTCCCAGCTCCACCACTCTGCCTCAGCGCTGCTGCTGCTCTGCCTCCAGCTCCCTGGGCTGCTTCTTTGGCCCCTCTGGCTCTGGTTGCTGCAGCTCTGCTCCCAGGACAGGTCTGCTCTGCAGGCTGCTTCTGTGACTTCTGTGACCTGCTTCATGGGCTGCTTTTCCGTCCCCTCTGGCTCTGGTTGCTGCAGCTCTCCTCCCAGGGCAAGTCTGCTCTCTCTGGGCTTCAGAGTAACAGCCGTGTTAGTCTGTATTCGCAAAAAGAAAAGGAGTACTTGTGGCACCTTAGAGACTAACCAATTTATTTGAGCATGAGCTTTCGAAAGCTCATGCTCAAATAAATTGGTTAGTCTCTAAGGTGCCACAAGTACTCCTTTTCTCTCTGGGCTGTGCCTCTGGTTTTGGGGCTGCAGCTCTGCTTCCAGGACAGGGTCTGCTCTCTCTGGGCTGCTTTTCTGGTCCCTCTGGATCTGGCACAGCTCTGCTCCCCAGCTCAGCTTGGGCCCCTGCTTTCTCCTTAGCTCGGCCCCACTCTGTCTGACCCAGGCAAATCCACCTCATGCAGAGGACGGGACCTCCCTGGCCTCCTGACTCCCTGATTAGCCTGCTCACCCTGTCATTCAGGCTGACTTGGAGCACTGGCCTCTCCCCATTGTTCCTGGGCAGTCTCAGGGTCCTGGTTTCCCATAGAACTTTCCCCTTTTAGTACTGGGAGCTAGCAACTAAAACACCCCTACTGAATGTTAGTAAGGGGGCAACAGTCCCCTTACAATTGGAAGGCCATGTAGGCCAGAATGCTTGCTTCTATATAATTATTTTTGCTGTGGTAGCAACTAGGGAACCTAATGAAGATTAGCATCCATTTCTGTGAGGAACTCTAAAAATATAGAATAAGAGACTGTCCTTGCCCTGAAGAGTTTACAGCCTAAATAGAAAAGAAATACAAAAGTTTATATGCGTGGGGGGCGAATCAGGCATATATCTTCATCTCATCATCATTCCTTAGAAGTAAATCTTGGTTTTTCAAACTCATTTTAGGTTTTTTTTTTTTAGTCTGCCCCAATTCAGCAGGATGCAGCCCAGTTCTAGCCATGTCAGTCCTAGGATATTAGACAAACAGGGTGGGTGAGGTAATATCTTTTAACGGACCAACTTCTGTTGGTGAGAGAGTCAAGCTTTCAAGCCACAAAGCTTCTTCTGGTCTGCGAAAGGTACTCCAAGTGTCACAGCAAAATGCAAGGTGGAGATGCAAGATTGCTTTCCATAAGTAGTTAGCACATATTGTAAGAGACCATTCAAGGTAATGGCCAGTTAACATCTCCGCAGTCTTAGGACAAAAAGAGGGGGTTAGTGGATTACAGATAGTTGTAATAAAACGTATGTTGAGTCCATGATTTTGAGGCTATGTCTACATTAGCACTTTTGTCTGTAAAACTTGTCGGTCGGAGTGTGAAATAACCCCCACCCCTGACCAAACTATGTTTCACCACAAGAAGCTCTGGTGCGGACAGTGCTATGTTGGCTGGAGAGCTCTCTCCCATTGGCATAGAGCGGCTACACAGGAGACCTTACAGCGACGCAGCTGCAGTGGTACAGCTGTGTTGCTGTAAAGTTTCTAGTGTAGACCTAGACTTAGTGTCTAGCAGAGTTATGAATTTAAGCTTCCAGGCTCATCTTTTGAAAGTGTTGTGCAGGTTTCCTTTGAGGATGACTGATAGGTCAGATATACAGTGATTGCGTTCTGAAAAGTGTACACCTACAGGTGATAGGATGTTTCTGTCTTTTATCATTATCCTGTGTGAATTCATTCGAGAGCCTAGCGATTGTCTGGTTGTTGTTGGGGACATTAGTGCAGCAGATAAGATGCACCACATGTTTTGATAGGACTCCTGGATCTTAAAAAGTGGGTTTTTTTGTTTTTTTTGAGGGGAGGCAGTATTGGGCAGTGGAGATATATCTGCAGGTTTTGTATCCATTCTGACAGGGTCTGCTGCTGTTTTGAATTGGTGTGTCCTGGTCTATGGAGAACTTGCTTCTGTTAATGAGGTTGGAGAGGTTGGCGGGGGTTGTTTTGAAGACCAGAAGAGGGGGTTCAGGAAATTTTTTTTTCAGGATGGGGTCTCCATTTAGTATTGGTTGTAGTTATTTGATACCCCATATGGGATCCAGTGTGGAGTAATAGGTGACAACGAGGGGTGTGAGGTCAGAGAGGGTTTTATTTCTGTATTGAAGCAGTATCATTAGTAGTCCAAATTATTTTGATGCAACTATTCAGATGCTTAAACAGGGGTGTTACAGGGTATATGCACGACATGCTAGCCCAGCAACCAAAGAGTTAATACAGGCACGGCCCACCACTGCTGATTTTGCAGCCTCACAGCAGCTAGGAGGATAAAAGCACAGAAAACAGAAGGGTGGGGTGAGGACTAGAGGAGTGAGCAGGCAGGAGAAAGGCGCTCCTGCCAGCCAGCTACTAAAGAGCCACCCAGACACAATTGCCCAGAAGGGGATGAACTGACCGACAGGCTGGAGAGCCTGCAGAGAGATCCAGGGGAAGGTAGGAAGGAATGCAGGGTACTGTCAGAGTCTAGAACCCTGATCCTGCTTATCTAGTCAAGGGACCTGGGCTGGAACCCAGTGGAGTGGGTGGGTCTGGGTTCCCCTACCAACCTCCTGATAGACTTGGGACTGAAGAAAGGGTTTTCAGACTCTGGGGCACCAAGAATAGACTGACAGCCCTGCTAGGGCTATACCCCAGGGGCTATACCATGCTTGGCCAGAGGGCGCATCATTGGTGTGACGTACCAGCTTAGGCCCAAATATCCTAAGGTATTTAGATGCCCACCTCCCATTGAAATCAATGGGATCAATCTTTCCTTTTCCTCTCCCAACAGCCATAGTACTTGTGCTGTGATCTTGCAAGAGCTCTTTTTTTTGTCAGATCTATGTCAGATTGAGCTGGGTCACTGATTTCCAATATGTAGGCAAAAACTAAGGAAGGTGGTGTTGGAAGATTAGTAATTGTCAGCAATCTTTCCTCGGAGTTGGTCCTGAGCCATCATTTTAGCATGATATTACAGAATGCTGTGCTGATGTAGGTTCTGTCTTCCACATGAGCTGAATGCTGAGGCTCCTTACCACTTGTGGTAAATAAAAGAAAGCACAATGGGATATTTAAGTGAAGTTATCTTATAGTTTGGGTAATTCCATTCTGCCAAGCTAAATTCCCTCTGCAGCTTCAGGAGATATATTGTTTTTGAGCTGTGTGAGTACTGTTGCTAATAATACTCTATTAAACAGCGACCACATTCCACCCAAGAGATATCTACATTTCAGTAGAAGCTGACATGATCCCTCCCTGTGTACACTTTGCTCAGTGCCTGAGATGCTATAAATATTAAGATTTAGACATAAAAAAAAACTTTCCAATTGTTTGTTTTTTTTAATTTGATTACCAGTAACTCAATATATTTCCTTTGGCTATTTGCCAAGACAAATACTGTACACTGAAATGTAATCCTTCTGTTATGTTGTTGTGGAGAGATTTATTTTTTCTAGTGACGGATGAGTCCATGTGTTAGTGTAAAAACAGGACTAAGAGTAATACATTTTCATCTTAAACATTTTATTTTACTCTAGACAGACAACTGTGATGATGTACTTTGGTAAAATTCAGGGCCTTCCAGGACTGTGTTCATTAAAATAAGAAATTGGTGATATGAGTCAGGTATATTCTTCATATAATCTCGTTTACAAGAAATGTACACGAAGTGGGGTTTTAGAATCAGCATTGGATTCCATGTGGTGACAGGATACCTCAAGGTTAGATGTTGCAAAGTCCTGAATTAGACTCTTCTGTGTTGTATAAGGATCCTTGACTCCTAAGAATTAGACTCACAGAAGTGAGTAAGATGAATAAGGAGCTACCTAACTGGCCAATAGAGAATGCTGAGGAGTGGGTGGGTCCTGAGCCCTGCCTCTCAAAGGGAGCTAGGTGCTTAAGGAAATGCACTTCCCTCTGCCTGGGAGTCACAGCCATGAGCAATCTTCTGGAGTTGGGCACCAAAGCCAGGTCAGTCCTTCCTCTCTCTTTTTTTTTTTTTTTTTTTTGGGGGGGGGGCAAGAGAGAGAGGAGCATTTGCCATCTCTCCCTCTGTCCTAGTGTATAGAGCATGTGGGAGATCCTCCTCTTCTGCTTGATGTAAAGTGGGGATTTGGACCCAGATCTCAAATATCCCAGGAGAGTGCTCTCATTACTGAGCTGGAGGGTATTCTGGGCTGGGTGGCTCTGTCTCTCCAGTTCAAGCTGTTCCACTATGTATTAAATACTTAAATATTCAATGGGTTGGAGATATAGTGAGAACATCTCTGTAGCTGATGGCTGGAGTACTCACCTGGGGTGGGAGCCTGGGTTTGAGTCCCTATTACACATCAGGCAAAGAAAGGATTTGAATCCAGAGTCTCCACCATCCTGGATAAGTGCTCTAATTACTGGGGTGTTGGATAAAAGGGGGCAGTAGCATTATTACCAGCTGTGTTTTTGTGCAGTGACTGATCTGGTAGGTCTGCTCTAAGCATGCCTACCAGAGCAGGCCTGGCAGGGGAACACCTAGCTTGAGGATCTTGCTGGGGTTTCAGCATGAGCTGGATGCTGGGTGTCAGTGGTGCATGTCCACCAGCAGAAATTTAGGTGACTCTATCAGTGTGAACTTGAGTGTCTGTGGTGTGAGTTGTTTTAAGGATCTAACTTTTGGATTTTAGGGCATAAACTTGCAGTTAAGCACGTAAATCCCTTTGTGAATCAGCCAGCAAACAGCAGTATTCAGTTTACTTGGTCAGAAATCCCCAAGTCTGCCACTCTAGTACATCTTGTGCCCAAATATAAGACTCTCTGCTGCCTCTCAGGGTAATTCATAATCTTTTTGTTTTTTCTCCCAAGTTACACCCACACGTTGCTATTAATATTCTAATCATTCCCCCCCCGCACACCTGCAATCCTGGAAAATCCTGTTACTTGATTTGGGTTACTTGTAACCTGCCACGTAGCCCCGTGCCTTGGCCTGTCAGTATCTGCATCTGTTTTTACTACATACAGAGGTTCAATGGCTCCTTCTGCCGAGCCTCAAAGAGTGCCCATTGGCTTTAATGAGATCTGTGACTGTCCTTGGATCTAAGATTTACCAGTGTACAGCTATTAGCACCTTTCAGTATCACAATATAGTGGTTTCTCCCATTGCTGTAGTTAATCCACCTCCCCGAGAAGCAGTAGCCAGGTTGATAGAATGATTCTTCCATCAGCCTACCACTGTCTACATGAGGGTGAGGCTGGCATAGCTACGTCTCTCACGGGAGTGGATTGTTCACATCCCTGAGAGATGTCTATTTTCAGTGTAGACCAGCCCACAGTCTCTTTTGCTGCATTGCAGATTAGGATGACTCACAGCTCCAACAATTTTAAATAAGTCAAATGGAATAAAAGCACTAAGGGCGGGAACCACAAAGGGACTTAGTTGTTGCAAGGCTTAGTGTCACGGCGCCAAACTATTGGGCATCTAGAAAACCACAAGAACAACAGTGCGAGCCACAAAGCCTGAGCTAGGCACTCTCCCTATACGATGACTGGGGAGAGATAGGCATCTTAGGGTGTGAGTACACATCACATGGCAGCAAGCCTCCCAGCCTGCGTCAACAGAATTGGGCTTGTGAGAGACACAACAAGTGCTCTAAAAATAGCTGTGTGGACAGTGGTTTGAAGTTGCAGCTCAGCCTCTGGAGCCTAAGGAAAGGAGTGGGCTTGTGGCTTGGGTTGGAGCTTGGGCTTGGAACTCCAAAGCGCTGTTCATACAGCTATTTTTAGAACACTAGGGTGAGCCACACAAAATCATATCCATCTACCTGGGCTGGTAGGTTCACTGCTGACGGCTGTGTAGACAGACCTACAACTAGACCATTATCCATAAAGCCAGCATGCTAGGCAGGGAGCTGCCTAAGGTGGCCAATGGGGGACACAACCCAGAGGGGTGTGTGCTAAGCCCTGATCTTCTCTCAGAGAGAAGTGTCCAAATCCAGGCAGCAGGGCGAGGACTAGTTGTGTTCTTGATCCATGAACTGAGGGAAAATAGGCACTTGGTTGCCTAAGTTGTGTGGGACCCAAAACAAAACAGCTGGGGGGCAGAGCGGGAAGAGGAGAGAACCTCTCTTACAACTCTTAGCCCAGAGGGTAGAGTACTCACACAAGATGTGGGTGCCCCTTGGCTCAAGTTCCCACTCCAACTGAGGTGAGTGCCCTAGCCACTAGGCCAGTGGTGCCCAAACTTTTCCTGTCACACGTCCCCTTACCACTAATGGAATCTGTGCCCCCCTTCCATTACTGCACAGACAAGGCTTGTTCAGCAGAGGAGCTTGGGCTGATGGCAGAGCTGGGGGCAGAATTGGGGATGGAGGAGGAGCTGGGACTAGAGGCAGAAATGGCCTGGGGGTCAGATAGGGAGTGAGGCCAGAGCTGCGGCTGGGGGCAGAGCGGAGCTTGGTGATGCTCCCTCCCTGCCTGCTGTAGGGGCTGGCCTGGGCCCCACTGCCCCCCCCCCCGAACATTCCTCTGTGCCCCTCGAGGGGGCACCCCCCCAGTTTGGGGACTAGGCTATGGAATATTCTGATGTGGGGCTCCCTCAAGCTCTCCTGTTGAACTTGTTGCACTTTAATTAAACAATGGAATACTAAAACATTACTTGGGCTAGCAAAAGAATTAAAATGACCTAGTAGCTTAGGTCCTCCTCCTCCTCCTCCCCCCCCCCCCCCCCCACACACACAGCAGGTTTGTGTGAACTTATGTGAGAGGCCTGATCTGGTAGATGTGCTCAGAGGCCACCTACTAGATCAGGACCATGTATACAACTTGGGCAGCCAAACACCTAGCTTTCTTGGTTTGTGAATCATTCTGGGGTTTTGGAGGGAGATAGGCAGCTGGACACCTATCATGAAGCAGTAATGCTCATGCCCAGGAGGGAGATAGGCAGCTGGTTGCCTAGCACGTGCTCAGAGGAAAAAAACTTAAGTGCTGAGTAAGTTTAGGCCCAGGGTTAGGTGGCAGCCAAGTGGGAGATTTGTCGATCAGTCATGCCTAAAACGTCACTTAGGCACCTAAGTACCTTAGTGGATCTGTCTTTGGGCCAAATCCACACTTGGTATAAATCAGCATAGCCTGGTTTACAGCATCTGAGGATCTAAATATCTGGTTGGGTTAGGGGATGATTAGAAAATTTAGCAAATATTTGATTTAAAATAAATAAAAACACCTAACTACATTCCTGCATAGTATTAAAGTGTATGTGTGTGTTGAATGTAGTCCTCACAGAATTTAGCACTGGCTTGAGTCACGCCTAGTGTGGGCAGGAGCTCTGCAACTGTCCCACATCCAGCTGTGACAAAACACCTCCCTCCTGACCTGCAATAATTGTTCTATCCCAGACTTCATTGAGGACAATGGCAAAACTCCCACTAACTCAGTGCAGCCAGGATTAAACTGCTAGTATTTAGCAAAGATGAGCCCAACACACAGAGTAACTAATACGATCCAAGCTTTTTCCTATCGCTCAAGGGTGTGTAGATCTCATATGTTGGTTTGGGCCATTCTCCGCTATTTGATGTCCCTCTTCCCCCACTTCATGAACATTTACTTATATTTCTCCAGGCTTCCAAGTGTAAAGTGTTTGGCGATATTCTTCTCAACTTGCTTGCCGTGTCCTTTACATTTATCTTATTGAAGTGCAAGAACTATATATATATTTGAGTGGATGGCTAAACAGTTAGGCTGCATTTGCTACATATGTTTTATAGTAATCAGACAGAGGCTTTACACTGAAATACAAAAGAAGTACATTTGTTGTAATAGAAAGGGGGGGAAAGGAATAAAATATTATATCCATGCTCAAAACAAACATAATATGACTATATATCCCTTCCACAAGTAGAGGCAAGAGTCTCTCGTTTTATTTGGGATAATAATTTTTTTAATCAGACTAGAATGAGTTTTTTGCCTGTTGGCAATGCTTTGTAGTTTGTTTTTATCAGCTTAATTTTCAAGAGTGCTTTGTGTTGAATTAGTAACACTGATTAATAATAAATACTCAGCATTCAGATAACATGCTTCATCGATACTTAACAAAAATGGGTAAACCTTATTGGCCCACATTTTAAAATGGCCTCTAATGTTGAATGCCTTATTTTATGCATCTAGGACCTGAGTTTTCAGTGATGCTCAGGACCCAGGTGGAAAACTGCTTGACATAAGCACTCTGGATTTGACTCGTGGGTATTGGTAAATTCTGTTAGGTGCTGTTGCCCAGGAAAAGTCAGCTTTTATAGTAGAATCTGACCTGTATAAGTTCATTCAGGGGCTACCTTTCAGAGGCTTGTCAATGAGATGCTGCAGGGTTTACAGACCTTCACCAGGGCCTGCGTAGACAACTTGTGTATCCTTAGTGACTCCTGGCAAGACCACTTGATCCATATGGAAATTGTACTGCAGAGGCTTAGAGAAGCAAACCTCACTGTCAAGATGTCCAAATGCAAGATGGATGCTGCAGAGTTACCTTATTTTAGGACAGAGGGTGGGAAATGGGTTTCTTTGCCCCAATTCTTTAAAAGTAGAAGCCATTCAGAATTGGCCTGTCCCACAAACCATGAAGCAGGTCCAATCCTTTATCAGTCTTGCCAACCATTACCAGAGGTCAGTAAAGAGGTTTAGTGACATTGTTGCCCCCCATAACAGACCTTACAAAAAAGGACAAGCCAGCCCAGGTGATGTGGACTGAAGCCTGTGAGAGAGGCTTCAAGAACATAAAAGAGGCTTTGTCTACAGACTGAGTTTTAGTCAGCCCTGATTTTAGCAAACCCTTTGTGCTGTGCACTGATGCTTCTAATATTGGGCTAAAGGCAGTACTAAAGCAGGATGTGACTCTTTGGTAGTCCTTGAAGCACTGGATGCATGAGCTGGTAGAGTCTGTCCCTAATGAGCCCAATGAAGGCTGCAGCTTGTAGAATTTTTTTTTGTTCACTTATTCCTGGTTATTAATTTATTCTACATAATTCAGGCACTGCAGATCTTTATAGCCTTTTTTAGATATTTGAGATGATTAAATACACAGTGATGAACATGGAATTAAAGCCTAGTCAGTTAGATGTTTGTCTACATAATTATCTCTGAAGTTATTAGTAAAATAGAGTGTTTGAGAAGCTGAAAATATGGAATTCAAATATAGAATTCAAACCCTTCGTAGCCTCATTATTCACGTCAGAAACACTAAAAACAGCTTCACCTTTGGATTAACACATTGTGCACTCGGCTCTCATTGCTCCCTATGCAGTCAAATTATCACATGCACCAATGACTCATTGGCCGTACAGTTGATTGCACCCAATAAATTTAATTCATAAATTTGCCAATTTTTTTTTTCATTTGATTAGCACCAGGAACTCCTGAGTTCTAATCCTGGCTTTGACACATTCTGCCCGTGGGTTAGTCTGTTAAAGAACGATCTGCCTCCATTTCCCTTTCTTTGAAATGTGGATTATAATAATACTTATCTACCTCACTGGCGCAATTAGTTTTCATCTTCAGAGTGCTTTGCAGATGTTAAGTGCCTATATAAATATTATTTTTAATTGCAATTACATTGATGTTTGGAGAAAAGTAACCTCTTTGTCACATCTAGTTGTTTGTTTGTTTGTTTTTTTACTGTTAATTGTGTTTAGCAGCTGATGCACTTTTTCATGCTATAATTTGACAACTGCTTGGCCTTTTAAAAATTTTAGGGGTAAATTTTAATAGCAGGAAATTAACTGCACAACTTTAATTAGCATAAATATACAACTTATTTTTACAAATGGGCTTTGTGTTGTAATTTATGCATCTTGAATTTTCAATATATTACTAGCAGAGAACCATTTAGCACCTGCTGAATCATATTTAGCTTGAATAGAATCAAGTTATAAATAACAGTGGGCAAAAAAAAAGTGTGAACTTGGGGAAAAAATATGAATTTGGAACCACTAGTTCAATGAAGATGGAGAGCTGAACTTACAGTCCAGTCCAGCCCCATCTGAATCAGCTGATCTTGAACAGTTGAAACCATGGCTAGCCCCCAAATGTATTATTATTATTATGTATTTATGACTTCGTGCTTGCATAATCACAGCACTTAGTAATCTCAGTCATGGACCAGGACTGCATTGTGCTAGATCTAACCTGTGTCATGGGGGAAATACAGAAATCTTGGTTTCATATAAAATATAGGCAGAGTATATCTATTGGTGACTGTATCTGCACTTGACCTAAACATACCCTACCTCCAACCTGCAGCTGCTTAAATCTCAGCGCTGAGATTGAAGCATGGAAGTAAGGGAGAAGTGTGATCTTGTAGGTCACAAACTGCATTGGGCTTTGTAGGTGAAATTTCAACACTTTGAACCACACGTTGAAATGAATGTGTGACCAGGGTCCCAGGAGGGTTACACTGGGTTTACTCAATTAGGGCAATCTGCAAAGAATGGGGCAGATAATCCCTAAAGCTAGTCGTTATTCTAATACTTAGATCCACCAAGCTAGCCACAAAACAGCTTCTGCAATACCTTACTGGTTACCCAGAAACCAAAACACAGTTCCCTTAAAGCAACCCAGCCTTTTGGCTCCCTCCCAGACAGCCAAGTCAAATATGATGAAGATGATTGAAAATCTTGTTCATCACGTAAAAAGTTCTACCAATCCCAATGGATTGGACGCATTACCCACCAAGTTAATGAATACTTCAGATCTTACCCAAATACATGCTTACAGCCTATTCTTTAATGTCTAATATCTAAAGGTTTATTTATAAAATAAGAGGTGAGAGTTAAAATTGGTTAAAGGAATCAAATACATATAATAATTGCAAAGTTCTTGGATCAGGCTTAAAGCAGTGATGGCATAAACTGCTAACTGGTTAGGTCTCTGGTTGCCCTCAAATGGTTGGAAGGTCCTCAGTCCCTTGGTTAGAATGCTCCCATTAGTATAAGTCCATAGTCCAGAGATCAGAGCAGGCAAGAGGCCAAATGGAGATGCTTCTGGGGCCTTTTATAGCTTCTGCCATGTGGAGGGAAACCCATTGTGTCAAACAAAGCCCTCAACACAGCTTGTGGAAAAATATAGGTAACAAGATGGAGTTTTGTATCAAACGGTCTAGTCACGTGGTCTAGTCACATACCCTGGCATGTTTCCCTGAGTCATAAGCAGAGGCCACTAGCCATATTGCTTTTTTGACTGCTGCTGCACACTGCGTTGATGTCTTCAAAGAACTATCCACGATGACTCTAAGATCTTTCTCCTGATTAGTTGTAGCTAAATTAGCCCCCATCATATTGTATGTATAGTTGGGATTATTTTTTCCAATGTGTATTACTTTACATTTGTCCGCATTAATTTCATTTGCCATTTTGTTGCCCAATCACCTAGTTTTGTGAGATCTTTTGGAAGTTCTTCACAGTCTGCTTTGGTCTTAACTATCTTGAGCAGTTTAGTATCATCTGCAAACTTTGCCACCTCACTGTTTACCCCTTTCTCCAGATCATTTATGAATCGGTTGAATAGGATTGGTTCGAGGACTGACCCTTGGGGAACACCACTAGTTACCCCCCTCCATTCTGAGAACTTACCATTTATTCCTACCCTTTGTTCCCTGTCTTTTAACCAGTTCTCAATCCATGAAAGGGTCTTCCCTCTTATCCCATGACAACTTAATTTACATAAGAGCCTTTGGTGAGGGACCTTGTCAAAGGCTTTCTGGAAATCAAAGTACACTGTGTTCACTGGATCCCCCCTTGTCCACATGTTTGTTGACCCCCTCAAAGAACTCTAATAGATTAGTAAGACACGATCTCCCTTTACAGAAACCATGTTGACTTTTGCGCAACAATTTATGTTCTTCTATGTGTCTGACAATTTTATTCTTTACTGTTGTTTCTGCTAATTTGCTCGGTACTGACGTTAGACTTACGGGTCTGTAATTGCCAGGATCACCTCTAGAGCCCTTCTTAAATATTGGTGTTACATTAGCTATCTTCCAGTCATTGGGTACAGTAGCTGATTTAAAGTCCAACCCCCTGCTCAAAGCAGGACCAATCCCCAATTAAATCAGTCTGGCCTGTATAACTCAGGCCATAGAACTTATTACAGTTATTCCTGTATTAAACCCAGTACCTTGGATATGATTAAAATATATTTTCCAGAAAGGCATCCGGTTTTGATTTGAAGACTTCGAGAGGGAGCATCCTTGGGAGTTCCAGTGGTTAATCCCACTTACTGTTAAAAATCTGTGCCTTTGAATTTGCCTGTTTTTAACTTCCAGCCACTGTTTCATATTATTCCTTAAAATATAAAATGGTGTATTAATTATCATTATTATTACTATAAAACATACACCAGATTTTGCACAGCATAGATCAGACCTGTCCTCTGTGCAGGGGTGCTTACTGGGCAAATAAGGCAAGAAAAACAAAAAAATAAGAATTCCATTTCCTCTCCTCTTTGTGGTGAGGAATCAAGACAGGCACACAATGTAATGGGATACTGTTCTTGTTCTCTTGCCCCAGTACTGTTTGTCTGCAGTGCTACAGGAACAGGCTTCATTGTTATACACTATTGTTAAACTGGCATGAGTGTTCTCTGTGCCAGTCTTCAGCAGCCTGATTCTCAGTCAATGTAGCTTGACTGGATTGCATCTTAAAGGAATGCACTTCAGGGTGCCTCTGAAATGTGTGCTACGAAAGAACACTTATTGATGGGGGAGCTGTTTGGTGCAGATTAGCCAGGACAAATTGCAAAGTGTTTGAGCTGTAGCCTCAGTCTCAGAGGGCTTGCCTTCTTTAAATTTCAAGACAAGCCAGGGAGTTAACAATGTTTCAGAGTAACCTTGGATATCCTTTAGGTGTTTCAGGCTGTCATATGAAGTAACTCTTAGAAATGCTAAATATTTTAAGATCTAAGCAAGATCTAGTCATCAACCTAACCTTGAGCTTCTCATGGCCTTATTGACCACCTGTCTTTTGCTGCTGTTTGTTTGTTCCTGATGTCATTTTCTGCTGCTAGCTCTCAGCAACAAATCATCTATGGGGAAAATTCAGTTCTGGTTTCTTCACTTTCTTGCCTGAAGAGATTCTTTGTTCCTTTTAATTTATTTTATTCCCTTATACCCAGTCTTTTTCCTTATGGGCAGTTTCTCTCTTGATCTATCACGTTTCTGCCTGTCTTACCTTTGTGTGCGATGCTCAGACTACCGCTGTTCTGCTCTTGGTGTTCTAGAACACTCACCCCAGCATCAAGGGTCATGCATGTTCACTGGCTTGATTTCAGCATTCTACCAGAATCTTCCTTTGTGCAGTCATCCCACCAAATACAGGTATTTACACAGTGTATTAGAGTTGCCCTCTAGTGAGCTCTTCTCTAAAAGGCTTCAGCCTTTTAAAATGGATGAGAATTGTATGCTTTCTAAGCTGGCCTGTTCTAATTCACATTATACACACTCCACCACAGAACATAAATAAAATAGGGAAATATTGGAAGCAAAGCTGGAAGAAGGTCAGGGCATGCAATGCTGTATATATGCAGGAAGCCACAGTTTTAACAGGACAGCCAACGCCAGTTTAAATACTCCTAATATAAAAGATATGCAATCACAAGTTATTGGGCTTGATGGTGTTCACTTACAGAGCAGGGAAGGAATTCCCACAACTTGAGGAATCACTCTGAAATTCTATGGTCTATTGTTATGCATGAGTTCAGAGAGTAAATCATAGTGGTTCCTTCTTATTTTAAAATATAGGACTCTAAGGAGGTTCTCACTGCTTCAAAGGGGAAAAAACAAATTGGGTGAAATATTGAACTCCTTTTAAAACAAAAGATCACTTGAGAAAAGTTCCACTACATAGTCTTGTCATATTTTACATTAGAACATCCCATGCTCTGGACTGTTGGCGGTTGCAAATACAAAGATGCACAAGGCCCGGCCAGTGGTACATCAACCCAGTGAGCAGCAGTTTGCGGCAGCAAGTCTCGGAGCCTGGGTCGACAAACTCGGGCTTACACTGTGGCATTGCACATAGCTGTGTAGATGTTACAGTTCAAGCCCTGAAGCCCACCCAGAACTTAAGCTCCTGAGCTGGAGTTGTACCGTCTACACAGCTATTTTTAGCACAGCAGTGTGAGCCCTGTGAGCCTGAGTCTGTCAGCCCGGGCTCTGAGGCTCTGCCATGGACTGCCACCCTAAGTGCCGACATAACCCTGACTTCAAGTAACTAAACAAACACATTCTTGAGTCTGATTAACTTGATGTAAGCAGAAGAATCCTTCAGGTTTCATTTGTACCAACAGTCCGGGGATGCCTTCCTTGTAAGCCACTTCACAGCAACTCACCCTTAGGACACCAAGCTGCTGGGCTTCCCAAGGTAGTTTAAAACATCAAGGGAGATAATTTTAGCTATTTAGCCAGGTCCTCCTTAGAAAAAGAGATGTGCTGATCGAGTCATTATCTTTGACACACCTGCAAATGAATTACCAAAACATGCATATTTCAGATTTGCTGTTTCAGAGGGGCTAGACAAGTGTTTGTTTCTATAAAACTGGTGGCCTAGAATCTGGAGAAGTCATCAGAAAGCTTAATTATATTCAAAATTAGAATTCCAGCAATGTTACCAAAACCCTGGAACATGCCAGGCAGTCATAAAAGCTAGAGAACTACTTATTGTGTATTATTAATGGGGTTCACTGGGTTAAACTAATTATATTGATGTACTGTATTACAGTATCCAAAGTTCTCAAATTACCCTCAAGTAATTTAATATACCTGAATCATATGTCTACAAGCACTGATTGTTAAATTTGCATTTTCTTCATTGAATATGAGGTTACATAGTGCAATGTGATGGAAATAGACTTTAAAATAAAATACCTTTGGAATGTCAAGTAGATGCACACAAGGGTAACGTACTGCCTCAGTGCTTCACATGAAAGATTGAAAACTATATGGTATGCCAGTGTGCCAAAAATACCCATATCACAGATGGAATAGGTAACTTCAAAAGGCCTTCCTTGTAAGCCATTTCACACTTAGAACACACTCACTCTTAGAACATGAAGGTGCTGCACATCCCAAGATACCTAAAATTATCTCAGTGGAGGTTTTAAAACTATTTAGCCCAGATCCTTTTTAGAACAAAGACCAGTCCAATGAGGGCAGTTCTCTCCATCCTGTTCTATCCCAGAGGGAGGGTCCAAGGGAAAATCTATCTAATAGAGGCATATCTTAGAATTTTCCAGCACACAGAGGGAGCACAACAACTTCTACATCCCATCAAGGGGGTACAGCATGTTCCCACCTGTGCACCCTGGCCAGTATTTATTATGAAGAAGCTACCATTTTAAGCCTGTTCCTTGATCATTTAAACTCCCTACCTAATTACATCAAATTACAATTTGTTAAGGGAGGATGGAATCGTGTTGATGAAATTGTCTCTAGAATTTTTTCTAGTTTTTGACCACTATAATAATTATGCAGTTGTATAGATATATTTGTCTTGTCGTTAACAAATGTAGGGCTGAAAAACTAATGGAAAAGAGACCCATTGACATCAGTGATCTTTGGATTAAGGCCATAACAATTTATACATGAACTGTTTAGACCTTTGAAATATTCCTCCTTCTTGGCTCTGTATAACTCTGATCCTCTCGTGCTAATTCCATTCTCTCTTCCTTTTTTTTATTCCTCATGTTACGCTTAACTCCCTACTTTCCACTAATGCCAGCCTCAATAGTAGAGCTGCTTGATAATCAATAAATTGTTGAAACATTTTCCACTAGAAATGCCATTTTGACAGAACCAATTTTTTTTCACAAAATTGTATAAACCTCAATGAAACTTTTGTTTTAGAAAAAAAAATGAAAAATACAGTATGGAAATGTCCCATTTCAACATTTTTACAAAAGTTTTTTTAACATAAAAAAAATAAATTTCAACTCATTTTGACACATAATCAAAAAATATAAAAAAGTTCAAAATCAAAATGAAACATTTTGATTGACCCCAAACAATTTGTAAGGGGGATTTCATTTTGCAAAAACAATTCAAAATTGTGGCTTTTGTCTGAGCAATCTCTTTCCTTCCACATCACCTTTTATATGTGGATCTTATTTCCTAAGCTGTCCTGCAAGGCTACTACCCTCTCCTCACTGAAATCCTTCCTGAAGACCCTTCTCTCTCTCGCCCAAACACACTTTTAAAATTAGAAGGGAAAAAATAAGAAAACAAAAAACCGCAGCAATTATAAAAAGAAGTACAAAGAAGGGCTCATTTCTTGTGAGCATCCTGTTGAAATTTCCTCTTGGAAAGAATGTTCATTCTCTGTCTATGAGCAGCTGTTAGAACTCCTTTCTACCATGGGTGTCCATACTAGTTCTTGTTTTTAACCAATGCCAAAGGAGCAGTAGTTCAGTGAATGTCTAGCTTGTAAAGCTGTGATTAATAATACTTAGTATTAATATTGTGCTTTTATGTTTGAGGCACATTCTAAACATTAGGCTACATATTGTTCCCATTGAAGACAATGGCAAAATTGATCTAAATAGATTTGGCATTGGATGATAAAAATTAGGGTGGTCAAGTGCTTAAAAAATAAGTGTGATTAATCACACTGTTAAACAATAATAGAATACCATTTATTTAAATATATTTTTGGATGTTTTCTACATTTTCAAATATACTGATTTCAACTACAACACAGAATACAGTCTACAGTGCTCACTTTATATTTATTTTTATTACAAATATTTGCACTGTAAAAAACAATAGAAATAGTATTTTTCAATTCACCTCATACAAGTAGTGTAGTGCAATCTCTTTACATTAAAGTTGAACTTACAAATGTAGAATTGATTTATCTCCCCACCCACCCAGTTCTGTCTTGTCTCTCTCTTATCCCTGCTATAACAGCCCATGCTCCCCCCAAATTCCGACCTGTCTTCCAAGTCTCCATGTTTTTGACTTACCTGTGGGCTTTGGTCACCTGCCCCTTTGTACTTAGTTTAAAGCCCTCCTCACTAGGTTAGCCAGTCCAAATATCTCTTCCCCTTCCTCGATAGGTGGCCCCCATCACTGCTTAGCAGTCCTTCTTCCTGGAACAGCATCCTGTGGTCAAGAAAGCTGAAGCTCTCCTGGCGACACCATCCTTGCAGCCAGGCATTCACCTCCAGGATGCATCTGTCTCTGCCGAAGCCCCTAGCCTTGACTGGAAGGACTGAAGAGAACACCACCTGTGCTCCCAACTCCTTCACCCTTACTCCCGGAGCCCTGTAGTCACTTCTGATCTGCTGAGGGTCATACCTCGCAGTATCGTTAGTGCCCAAATGGATGAGTAGTATGGGGTAGTAGTCAGAGGGCCGGATGATCCTTGACAATCCCTCCATAACGTCTCGGATATGGGCCCCTGGCAGGCAGCATACCTCCTGGGATGCCATGTCAGGATGACAGATGAGTGCCTCCATCCCCCTCAGAAGAGAGTCACCAACCACCACTACCCTACATTTCCTCCTGGTAGTGTATGGTCCCCCCCAGCCTGGCTTTCTGAGAGTGGGAAATACAGGCCAGAATCTCTGCAAATCCACACCAGGATCTGGGTGGAGGCATCCCTGGTTAGATTGCCTGTCTAGATACAGGCACAGGTGGAGGAGACAGGAGTAGTGTTGGTAGTGGCGATGCGGTCCTTCCTAACCATAGCGATTATATTACATCTCCCTCCCACAAACTCCCTCTCAAACTCCCCTGTTTGTGGTCCCCTGTTCTCTAGCTCCCCTTAGAATCATAACTATCGGGGTTGGAAGGGACCTCAGGAAGTCATCTAGTCCAACCCTCTGCTCAAAGCAGGACCCATCCCCCACTAAATCATCCCTTGGCGATTGGCTGAACAAGAAGTAAGACTGAGTAGACTTGTAGGCTCTAAAGTTTTGGATTGTTTTGTTTCTGAGGGCAGTTAAGTCTTGTAAAAAAACCTGATTTCATTCTCTGATGGGGTTACAAATTTGGTTGATAATGCTACCTGAAGAGATGTAATGTACTTCGATTTTTGTAAAGTGTTTGACTTAGCATTGCATGACATTTTGATTAAAAATTAGCACTATACAATATTAATAAAGCACACATTCACTGAATTATGAACTGGTTAACTGACAAAGCTCAAAAAGAAATTATCGATGGAGAATCATCATCAAATGTGGGTATTTCTAGTGGAATTCTTCAGGGAGCAGTATGGAGCCCAACAGTATTTAGTATTTTCATCAATAAACTGGAAGTAAATTTAAAAAATCACACCCAATAAAGTTTGTGGATGACACAGGGCTGTCCTGCAGAGTAAAGTGGATCACTTGATAAACTGGACCCATTAAAATATAATGTGTTTTAACGCAACCAAATGTAAGTCTATGCATCTAGGAGAAAGAATGCAGGCCATACCTACAAAGTGGGAGACTATATCCTGGAAACCACTAACTCTGATTTAGGGATCACAGTGCACAAGCAACTGAATATGAGTTCTTAATGCAATACTTGGGCAGTCCGTGCTGTGTAAGCAGGAAAGTAGTGAGTAGAAGTAAGGAGATGATTTTTACCTCTTCGTACAACATTGGTGTGGCCAATGCTAGGATAGAGGAGTTATTGGGCTCAATACTAGGGTAACTACGTGAAATGTAATGCCCTATGATATACTAGATCAGACTAGATGATCTAATGGTCCCTTCTGGCCTTATACTCTGACTCTATGAATAAAAATTCTCTCTGCCTGTTCTTGCTAAGAACACAATAGAATACATATTTTTTTACACACAAATCTTTAGTATATAAGCATCCATTTTGTACAGCCATTGGAGAACTGTGTAGCATTGTACATTTTAAGGGTTACAATTCATAGAGGATTTTGAAAGTACTTTGGAAATGTTCCTACACTCAAAGCTTGCCTCCCTCTCTGCCTGATATTGAGGTCAGACACTTCAGGGGAAGCTCTTACAAATTAAATTCTGTACTTTTTAAGGGGAGGTATGAACAAACAACCTGTGACATTTATCCCAGACCAAGAGATCAGCCAGACTATAGAGAACAGGAGAAGTAATTGCCTTTTCTTAGGAAGACATCAACTTTTTAAAACAACAAACATTCACAGGAGTTCTGTTCTTCTGCCTATATGTGATGTATTAGAATAGGTAGTGTCAATTAGTGCCAATGGGCAATAAGCATATGACTTTCCATGGGCTATATTTATGGAATTATAAGACCCTCTGTGAATCTTGCATTCATTAGTTGTTTTTCACAATATGAGTGTCCCTTGCCAGCACAAAAAGAAGACTTTGGATGAAATTATTAAGCGCTATAGTGCTTTTCATCTCATTTAAACCATCACATTTTTCTCTACTTGTATATTCAGTATGTGAGACTTCTTGTAAACGTACTTGATAGCAGTACAGGCAAGGTCAAAACATAAACATTTAACAAGGGGAACATGTCTTCTTTTCTATTCAACCCTCCCATTAATAAGTCAAGTCAGTCACTTTTTAATTCGGATCCAGCTAGAGATGGAAAAGACCTCTCAAATTAGTCCATCCCCTTGCCAGGACAGAATATCATTCCTCAATAGAGAATGTATGGATGTCAGCTGTTAAAATGCTACCTTACTTGCTAATTAAAAGGACTACCCCATTGTCACTAATCACTGCTGCTCAGAATGGGCTTGATGTAATGTCTAGTCCTCAATGGGGTCTTTCCAGTGACTTCTATGGAAGTTTTTTTAGGCTCAGTGCTGTTGCCCAGTTGTCCCTGTTTAAGCAGACCCCCACTTCTAACTAACCTGCTTTTACTCTGTTTTCCTGAAAACAGAAAATTCCACTTTGGGGGCAGTAACTCGTGCAGTCTTGGGATGAGAAGTGCGGAAACATTTTAAATTTAATTACAGTCTTTAACAAGGGAAATGTAATTTCCCTTTGTACTGCCACACTTTGAGACTTGTATAGGAGATTCCATGGTGAAAGGTAATATTAAATACCTGTCTAAGCCTGTTAAAAATGGGGGAGGAAGGGAAATGCAAACATCAAGAAACACATCGACCCACAGGCACAGAGCTTCAAAGACTAGCAGCAAAGCAACCCTTAGCTATTTTAGTGCTAGACCATGCACTACACAGGTGATGAGATTTTAACTTTGAAAGGCATTGATTTATACAGGTTTTTAAATCCAGTTCCACATATGATATATAATTTTTGTTGTAGAATCTCAATGTTCCGCAGTTCAAGGCATGCATCTGAAGCTTTTCAAATTGTCCCACAGGGACTTTCATGACACTATAGCATCAAGCTGAGGACAACACACAGTGGTACTGTTGAGTTTTGCTATCACTCCTCAGCTTACATTGTCCTGACTCAGCTTGATTTTGGTGGCTAACCATTCTCTAAGCACTAGAGGCACTTAAATCTGAGATGTAGTCTAAATCCCAGATTTGGGGCCACTGCAATCCATAACACTCCCACCTAGCTGCTGACTAACGCTGTAAGTGCTGAAACTCCCTTGGTGCTTAAATTTTGGCTGGAGCATTTAATTTCAGAAAGGGGAACTACACAAAAATGGGGAAGTTAATGAAACAGAAATTAAAAGGTACAGCACCAAAAGTGAAATCCCTGCAAGCTGCACGGAAACTTTTTAAAGACAACATAATAGAGGCTCAACTTAAATGTATACACCAAATTAAAAAACATAGAGAACGAAAAAAGTGCGACCGTGGCTAAGCAACAAAGTAAAAGAAGCAGTGAGAGGCAAAAAGTCATTCTTTAAAAAGTGGAAGTTAAATCCTAGTGAGGAAAATAGAAAGGAGCATAAACTCTGGCAAATGAAGTCTAAAAATATAATTAGGAAGGCCAAAAAAGAATTTGAAGAACAGCTAGCCAAAGACTCAAAAAGAATAGCAAAAAAAAATTTAAGTACATCAGAAGCAGGAAGCCTCCTAAACAACCAGTGGGGCCACTGGACGATTGAGATGCTGAAGAAGCATTCAAGGACAATAAGGCCATTGTGGAGAAACTAAATGAATTATTTGCATTGGTCTTCACAGCTGAGGATGTGATTCCCAAACCTGAGCCATTGTTTTTAGGTGACAAATCTGAGGAACAGTCCCAGATTGAGGTGTTATTAGAGGAGGTTTTGGAACAAATTGATAAACTCAACAGTAATAAATCACCAGGACCAGATGGTGTTCACCCAAGAGCTCTGAGAGAACTCAAATATGAAATTACAGAACTACTAATTGTAGTCTGTAACGTATCATTTAAATCAGCTTCTGTACCAAATGACTGGAGGATAGCTAATGTGATGCCAGTTTTAAAAAGGGCTCCAAAGGTGATCCCACCAATTACAGGCTGGTAAGCCTGACTTCAGTACCAGGGAAACTGGTTGAAACTATGGTAAAGAACAAAATTGTCAGACACATAGATGAACATAAATTGTTGGGGAAGAGTCAACATGGTTTTTGTAAAGGGAAATCATGCCTCACCAATCTGCTAGAATTCTTTAAGGGGGTCAACAAGCATGTGGACAAGGGGGATCCAGTGCATATAGCGTACTTAGATTTTCAGAAAGCCTTTGACAAGGTCCCTCACCAAAGGCTCTTAAGCAAAGTAAGCTGTCATGGGATAAGAGGGAAGGTCCTCTCACGGATTGGGAACTGATTAAAAGATAGGAAACAAAGACTAGGAATAAATTATCAGTTTTCAGAATGGTTAGAGGTAAATAGAGGTGTCCCCCAGGGGTCTGTACTGGGACCAGTCCTATTCAACATATTTACAAATGATCTGGAGAAAGGGGTAAACAGTGAGGTAGCAAAATTTGCAGATGGTATAAAACTACTCAAGATAATTATGTCCCAGGCAAACTGCGAAGAGCTACAAAGGAATCTCTCAAAACTGGGTGACTGGGCAACAAAATGGCAGATGAAATTCAGTGTTGATAAATGCAAATTAATGCACATTAGAAAACATAATCCCAACTGTACATATAAAATGGTGTCTAAATTAGCTGTTACTACTCAAGAAAGAGATCTTGGAGTCATTGTGGATAGTTCTCTGAAAACATCCACTCACTGTGCAGCAGCAGTCAAAAAAAGTGAACAGAATGTTGGGAATGATTAACAAAGGGATAGATAATAAGACAGAAAATATCATACTGCCTCTATTGAAATCCATAGTACCCCCACATCTTAAATACTGCGTGCAGATGTGGTCACCCCATCTCAAAAAAGATATATTGGAATTGGAAAAGGTTCAGAAAAGAGCAATAAAAATTATTAGGTGTATGGAACAGCTTCCATATGAGGAGAGATTAATAAGACTGGGACTTTTCAGCTTGGAAAAGAGACAACTATGGGGGGATATGATAGAGGTCTATAAAATCATGACTGATGTGGAGAAAGTAAATAAGGAAGTGTTATTTACTCCTTCTCATAACACAAGAATTAGGGGTCACCAAATGAAATTAATAGGCAGCAGGTTTAAAACAAACAAAAGGAAGTATTTCTTCACACAACGCACAACCTGTGGAACTCATTGCCAGAGGATATTGTGAAGGCCAAGACTATAACACAGGTCAAAAAAGAACTAGATAAATTCATGGAGGATAGATCCATCAATGGCTATTAGCGAGGATGGGCAGGGATAGCCTCTGTTTGCTGGAACCTGGGAATGAGCGACAGAGAATGGATCACTTGAGGATTACCTGTTCTGTTCATTCCCTCTGAGGTACCTGGCGTTGGCCACTGTCAGAAGATAGGATACTGGGCTAGATGGACCTTTGGTCTGACCCAGTATGACCTCTCTGATGTTCTTAAAAGTTCTTTAGACACTTACGTTTTTGCCTCTGGGCATGTGCACATTGCCTCACTCTAGGAGTCTGGGCACCTATCTCATGAATCCCTCCCACCCCAAACTCCTCCCTCTCTCTGGTCTAGTGACTGTTCTACTGAGGATAAATATTTAAATAGTCATTGGGTCAGAGAGAGTTTGAATGATTTTGTAGTCCAGTGGTTTGGGCACCCACCTCGGAGGTGGGAGAGCCAGGATCCGGTCCCCCAGTGTAGTCATTATTTATCCACAGGGGAAAAGCTTCAGCAAGAGAGACTGAGGGAGCCCCACATCAGAATATCCCATAACTCAGTAGTTAGAGCACTCTCCAGAGAGATGTGGGAGCCCTCTTTTCCTGCCTTTGGCAGAGGTGGGAATTGAATCTGGGTCTCCTACCTTCCAAGTGATTTCTTTAAGCAGGGGGCTAAAAGTTATAAGGTAGGCACCAAATCCTCTGGCTGGATTTTGAATTGGACCTGAGCAAGTAGGTGGCCCTCTGGATCGGGCCCTGTGTGCAACTAAGGTAGACAAGTGCTTATCTTTTTCCAGTTTGTGAAGTGTGTGGTGGCTTGGGTGAGTGATGTCTGGATGCCCAGAATGAGGCAGCAGTGTGCATGTCCAGAGTCAGAAATTTAGGCACCAAGAAAACTTTCCTCCTCAAAACTTAGGCACTGAGTGAGCATAGGTGCTTACAGGGTTCAGCAGGAGTTTTGTGAATCTCAGTGAAGCCAAAACTGCGATTTAGGCACCTAATCTCAGATTTAGTCTTGGCTGTAGGGACCTAAGTAGCTTTGTGGATCTGGGCCAAAGTGCTTCCCTTATCACCTTTAGCCCAGTGATTAGAGTACTTATCTGCAATGTGGAAGACCCACATTCACTTTCCCTCTCTGCTTGATACAGAGAAGATTTGCACTAGAGTCTCCTTCCTCTCAGGTCAGGGCCCTAACCATTGAGCTATTGGATTTTCTGTTATGGAGTCCTCAATCTTTATTGCTGAAGCTGTTCCATTTTAGAGAAATAATTAAAGAGCCCTTAGAGCACGGGTTCTCAAACAGGGCGTTGGGACCCCGCAGCGGGTTGCGAAGTTATTACATGGGGGGTTCATGAGCTGTCAGCCTCCACCCCAAACCCCGCTTTGCCTCCAGCATTTATAATGGTGTTAAATTAAAAACACTTTTTTATATATTTATAAGGGGGGGGGGTCACACTCAGAGGCTTGCTATGTGAAAGAGGTCACCAGTACAAAAGTTTGAGAACTACTGCCTTAGAGCTTAGGGAGTGAATCCTGAGTCTCCCATCTCCAGGAGGATGCACAAACCACCATGCCATAGAGTCATTCTCACTCTCGCTCTGGCCTAATGACCCTTTAAGTTGTTGCACAAAGTCGAATGGTGTCAAAAGGAGAGACTGAGGGAGACCCACTTCAAAATATGCATAGTCCAGTGATCAGGATCTCCCATCTCATAGGATTCCTCTTCAGATCCGTTCTCCATGTCAGGCACAGGGGTCAGTTGAAGCCAGGTCTCCATTTTTCCATATGAGTGCTCTAACCACAGGACTAAAAGTTATAAGTGAGTCACCACCATCTCCTCTCCCCCTCCCACTCAAGTGTTTCTTGGAAGAAACAGCTTAGGTGCCTA
This sequence comes from Chelonia mydas, assembly GCF_015237465.2. Classification (NCBI taxonomy): domain Eukaryota; kingdom Metazoa; phylum Chordata; order Testudines; family Cheloniidae; genus Chelonia; species Chelonia mydas. Next base: position 26,093,239 of record NC_057851.1, on the reverse strand, counting down.
AGCAGCCCTCAAGCAGAGATAGGTATCTCCTCGCAGCCTGGACTTAGGTGTGTCACTCTCTGAGCAGGGCAGAGTTTAGCACATATTCCTTTCCTTGGCAACTCCCATTGACTACCTTAGGTAGTGTCCTGCCTAGCGTGCTGGCTTTTGTGGATCCCATTCTTAGTCTGCATCATGGTCAGTGGAACCGGAGTCAGAGAGCCAATATTCCCTGAAGGGCCTGTTATTGACAGGACAGCAATGGGACAGGGAATAAAGAGTTAGGTTGGAAGCAACTCAGCAGCAGGGACAGCGGTGCACAGGGTTAAATAAAGCTTCACTTGTTCAACTTACACTGCTTCAGTTTCACGCCTTCTGAGTGAAACAGTGCCTATCTCTTCCCATGCACTGGGCAGGGAGCTTAGGTGTTACCCAGGGTTTGTGATTTTCTAGGTTCCTAAAAGTTAGAACTTGCAATGCTGAGCATTGCAAGGCCAAAGTCTCTCTTTGTGGATCCAGGTATAGGTCACATGGTTAACTAGGTACAACTTTTATAAACGTGTTGTGTTATATGTTTCCTCCTTTGGCCTCAGGTGGACACATTCATCATTGCAGTAAATGGGTACAGCTTCCATTGACCTCTATGGGAAGCTGTTGATGTGTGCTGTTTCTTTAATATTCCACTAGGAAGATAGGCAGTCGAAGGGACGATGGGCAGATTCTATAGAGAAGCTCTTCAGTGAAGCAGAGAGAGCGTATGGGCATCTCTGCACTAGAAAGATCAACCTATGTTCGACTTCATGTCCACACTACCTTCCTTCTGTCAGTGGTGCACGCCCTCACCAGGAGCACTTCCACTGACTTAAGAGAGGCAGTGTGTGTGTGGGCTTAGAGCCCCAGCTCTCAGCTCTGTATGCAGCTTCCTGCCAGGAGCATGGCTGCCCCCAGACTCTCTGTTCCCTGCTCCCAGGAGCCTGGCTGCCACCCCCCAGCTCTCCGCTCCCTGACACATTCAGTCTCCTGGCTGCAATCTCCCTGCAGCTGCTGGACTCCCCATGTGGAGTGGGGTGTCGGGAGCCTCTGGCAGCTAAGGGGGATACCCGCCCAGCTCCCTGCTCCTAGCCAGGCTGCACCCTGGGCTCTCCACTCCCCATGGGAAGTCTGGAGGCTGCCCCGAGACTCCTGGCTCCCCACCTCCCTTTAAGCTACCTTATATCAACCTAACTCTGTAGTGTAGACCAAGCTATCTCCAGTAACTTCAAGGGATTAATATTGTTTCCCTTTGAGCAAAGTTCCTTATTTAACATTAGAAGAAATAAACTCTTTCTTTGAGACAAGGCTGTGTTTGGCATCATGGCTCTTTAACATTAACAGAAAAATGAGATGTACTAATAGACTGTGGCCAATGAAAACATTACTTTTAAAAAAAAAATCAAGGAACTGAAACCATGAAAAATATTGAAGACTAGATAATAGGGATTACATTTGCTTTTTTCAGGTGTTCAGACTGTTCCACAGAATAGTACAATAGTGAAGCAATTATTCATAATCTAGTAACAGGAAAAAACATAGGCGTGTATTCAGTAAATGAGGTTTGAAAAGAAGAAGTATGCAAGAAAAATGAAACTCACTTTTTAGCTAACCTCAGTCTGTTTCACCTTAGCATCTGCATGTGATGCCTGAAGCACACGTTGAGCTGTCAGTCTGTGACTAGTTAAAAAAGTCACATTGTGGACATGACCCTATTGTCTCCCTCTGCTGACAGAATTTGCAGTATGGAAATGTCAACACTGTTATCATAGTTCCTTTTTTTTCTCTGCCTTTCATTTAGAAGAATGTAAATGTGTATCAACAGGGCTGACTATGAACTGTCAGGGGGGTTAGCCATGTCAACAATGCAGCTGAAAAACAACAGTTGGTACCTTCCACTGAACACAAACTGCAGCTTGCTCCAAGGAGTCATGTAAAGCTAATAATTATCTACTTATCCTGCTGTTTCTTTCAGCATATCTGCCTCTGCTTTCACATGAAAGGGTGCCTAAGCAAATGGGGAGAAACAATACAAAGTTTCTTGCTGTTTCACACTCACTTCCCCTAAAAACATACACATGTAGAGTCTATTTTTCTCTTCTTTCTGCTATTTGCATGAAATTTCCTAGATTAAAATCTACAGCTAGAACATATTGTCTCATCCATCATAGCCACTGCAAGAAAATGTGGATGTACTGTACTGTATTACCACTTCAGCTGATACTAGCCTTAAGACTTGTGGAATACATTCTTGACTTACACTGCTTGGTTTTAAGTGTAATTAAATGGCATACAGATAACTGCATGTGTTGACTGGAAATTAATATTTTATATCAATTTTGGGTTTTAGAAGAATGGAGATATATTAAATATTTACTACAGTGGGCATTAAATAATGAATTTTCTCTCTCTGCTCAAATGAAAGTTTTATGGTAAACAATTAATATACAAAAGACTTAGTTTGCTTAGTAGGAAATGGGCACACTGAGAGCCAAATGATAGCTTTTCCAAAGCAGGTGTTGGGAGGGGTAGTAAGAAAGGAGTGATTTTTGTCCACTTCCATTGCACCTGTGTAAGGGAAGTCAAACCTGCCTCTAGGTCTATGGGGCAGCACAACAGGGAGAGATGGGGTATAGAAAGGAAAACATTTGACCACACATGTTCCCCAGGTTAGCAAGAAGCACCTCTCGCTACACAGTCAAGGAGATATTATAAATGTCTATTGTCTTCAGACACCTCTGTTTGTGCATGAAGAGTCCTCATTCTCCCTAATTATATTGCTTCAGATCATATACCTCCTTTCCTTCTCTGGAATAGTAAGTGTAGCAGCACTTGTATTGATAGAAATAACAAGGGGCAGGGGAAGGAGACATTTTCTCTTCGTTGCATCACAGGTTACAATCTCTTTGTTCTATGACTCCGGTGCCAGACATCAATTCTACCACCACTGTTAGACCAGTTCATCCATCAGCAAAGTCTCATCCAACTAGAAACTGGAAAACGGAAGGAAAATTATGCTTGATCAGAAGCCCTCCTCTACTGTAGTGAATACTGGCTACTAGTCTCTCTTTGGTCATAGTGAGCCTTGCTATTTCTCACAAAAGCTTATGTTCTAATAAATGTCCCTAGGGTGCCACAAGTACTCCTGTTCTTTTTACAGATACAGACTAACACGGCTGCTACTCTGAAACCTTCTTCATCACTGTGTCTAATAATTGAGGTAGTCTAGTTATCAAAGGAGCAGTTTTTATTCTGATAGGCAAAAGACACTTTTGCCATTAATATGCGAAGAAGCAGCCAAATTGTTGCAGATTTTTTCCTCTTAGAGCATACTGGTTTGGCTTTGAGCCAGGAAGAGAGGGCTATTGAGATCTAGCATAGCTTCTGAACGTAGACATCAGCACTTCTGCCATCCCTGCTAAACAGAGACACGAGCAGCAGCACTTAGTATTTTTTGAAGCATTGTCTTTTTTAAGAAAAAAGACAATACTTCAAATGTTATATTCCCATCAAATGTACACTGCCGGAAACACCCAAAACCAGCTGGAAGGAGTACTGCGTGTTTTGATTTCAAATGATCAGATGTGGCTTCTTCAGAACAGTCCTTGGTAGCAATGTATAACTTAACAACTCAGAGATTATGGGCTCATGTTATCTCCAGAGCTTCAACTTTTGGTTAATTTGTTTTTGTTGGGATTTCTTGATGATGAATAGGAGGTGACAGCCATGATGGGTAGTGTTTGCTTGTCTGGAATCCGAATCCTCTTTGACCACTTAATGAAGGTTTGTGAGAGTCTCGCACAAATCTAGGAAAGTTACATCTTTGAATGCAACTGACCACTCAGGATGTATGAACCAGCTGGTGAGCAATATAGTTTGACTAAAGGTAAAATGCTGATTTTAAGAAAAAGAAACTTAAGGGTGAATGTCAGGAAATTATACTAAAATGTAGTACTGAACAGTGGATTTTTTCCCAGGTGAAATGTTTCATTGCATGAGTAGCTTAAAGTAAACTATGCGTATACTGTAGGGAACAGTCTGGCAAATAAATCCTTGTCTCTAATTTTTAGGCCTACATTATCTTCTATATAGCCAACTCCTATGTGGTAAACTGGAAACTCCAGCAGATTCCCCCAATATAATTTCCTTTGGATCACTCCCTTGAGTGAGCAGAACAAACAGGGAGTTCAGTTCTTAAGCACCAGAGGACATATCCTAGTGCCCTGGCAATGCAGCTTCAGCAGAGATGGGGAGTAGGGAATGTGACAGAGTGAAGGGAGTGAACAGATGAGTCTGCACTCTGATCACTTAGGTGCCGATTAGTTCCCCAGAGAAAGATGATTGAGGTAATTATCTAATCAGGCTGGTGGGCTGGGTGAGATGAAGAGCTGAGAAATCCACCAACCCAAATCCAATAAAGAGACACAGGAAGGAATTGCGGGGGAGGGGAACAGGACTAGCTGAGCCCTGTCACACAGAGGCCTCAGGGAAGGAAAATCTCTGTTTCCCTCAAGTCCTGATGAGAGGGCCAAAAGCACAGAACATATTGTAAACACTGTTGCATTAGGACTTTAGTGGTATTGATGGAGGGGACTCAAAATAAATGGTACTGTGAATGCCCAACTAGTGGAGCCTACAAGAATACAGGAGCAAAGGCACACCCTGTTACAGAGAACAATACCACAAAGGTGCTATTTCTATATTCTTTAATCCCCTGTGAGGATTCACCAGTGGGTGGATGGTGTGGTTTGCCACTTAACCCAATGGAAGATTCCAGGTTTCCACCCTGTTACCGCGCAGAACTCAGGATACCAGGGGCAGACATTCTACCTTCCTGACTCCACCAGAATGTGCTGTTCTCTGGGTAGCCTGGCTCCTAGAGAAGCACTGCTTCTGAGATCTCCCCTTACCATGGCTGCTACTCAAACCTTGCCAAATGGTGGTCCTACAGCATGGGTGGGAATGTAGCAAACCTGAAAATGTTTAAGCTTGTACTGCTTCCTTACCACTTCACAGGCTGGAGCTCAATCAACTCCCACTCCCTGCCTCTTGTGACATCCGGCTGCCCCAACAAGATCCACAAAGTTGGAACTATGTGGAGCTTCCATGGACGGGCTTCTGCAGGGGTCACTGGAAGAAGGGAGCAATCTGGAGAAGTGGAACAGCTGATCAGACAGTAGTAGCATTCCCTCCAAACACTGACACAGCAAGGAGCACAGGGGCCTGGGAGGAGAATTTGTCCCAGTATATCTGCCCTGATTTTTCCAACCAGCAGTGAAGGATATAAATCCATATCATGTAGAGGTGAAGCACAGGAGTTTATTATGTACAGCGCTGATGGATTATGTATTATGTACATCACCTTGCTTATTAGGCTCAGAGACACTCAATCAATTGATTACAATGGAATATATGGATTTTCTATGAGCGGGGGAAAGTGACGGGGTAGGCAGTCCCACTTTCCCAGATAGGTCTAGCAGCAAGACATGATAGCACAGTAGCCAATGGTCAAAGGTTACATAGTGTCTCCGCCCATGGTCTCAAGTTGATAAATTAACATTTAACATTTAATTAGTACTTTAATAAATGTATTAGTATAAAATATATCTGTTGAATTCTGATTTGGGGTCCATAGGAATGAAGCAGCTCCTTTGATTGTCCAACAGATACATATCTAGGGGAAAAAGCAAAGAAACAGTGAAAGTATATGGCAATAAAAATTGTCTTTCAAGTTGTTCATTTGTGTTTTAAGGCAGGCATTGGTCCCCGGGAAAGGGAGGTGGGAGGAGGCCATATCTTATACTGACATGCTGGAACCTTTCATAAACTCAAGGTTGGATGTGTGGGAAGAACATCTCCCTACAGAAGAAACTAACACAACAGAAACAGGCCTTCTTTGTTCTATTTGCAACTTTGAATAAGATACAATTATTGCCCCCAACATCTGGCGTTTTGCTGACCAGGCATATTTTAGCAAAAACAAGATTATCTTTGGTTATTCTCCTTTCTCTTATCTATTGCTAGGCCTCTGACCTCTTGACCAAACTCTGGACTTTGGGCCTGTACACAAATCCATATACATATGGTTTTTACATCAGGAATGGATTTTAACCCTTCAAGCGGGCATAATTCCTTTTGACTATGGACCTAAGTCAAATTTTTAACACAGCTTAATGTGTTGATGGGCTTTTTAAGTTTTGCCTTTTAATAATAAATCTGAAATGATAGAGAACAAAAGGAAATTTAAACACAAACTACAGTCCATGATGGGCCATAAAAACTGTAGTCAAAAGAGGGCCTGGTATGAGGCCTGGGCTAAAGAGGGGTCAAAGCTTCGCTGCTATAAAGCAAAGTTAAGTTGTGAGCAGGAGGCAGGCCCTGCTCGCAGAATTTGGCAAGAACAAGGCTAATATTGCAGAAACATATTTTCCTAAGTAGTGCTAGATAAAAGAATATACACACAAACACATTCCATGAGGGGGGTACCAGAACATACCAATACTAGCACATTCCCCAAAGATAACAGGAACACACTGACCAATCTTAAAGATAAGGTCAGGATGACAGCATGATAGATAGAGATGTTTTGATTAAACCAACAGGCACAAGGCAATGGGTTGCACCCAGATATGTCAGAGGGTGGCACCTAGATATGTCTGAGGGGTAATATGTAACTTGTTAATATTGATGTACAAAGAGGTATCACAGGGGGAGTGTCTTTGGCCAGCCGAAGAGATAGTCTGTTGTCATGGGCATACATACATTGAGTGTACTTGTAACAAACATAAGGCACCAATGCTGTGCTTCGTCGACAATAAACCTGACCAAGTTCCTTCACTACGAACCAAGTCTATAGCTATTGGACAGTTTGATCAGACTATCTGGCCAGAGTCAGTATAGCACGCAGAGAGAACACACATGCAGCCAACATCTGGCCACAATGGCCTAACTGAAGAATTTGATATCTTTGATCATGACCACAGTTATGGACCAGTGAATCAGGGCAAGTTCTCTTGTGAAGGCACATGGTTTTTACCTATCATATCCACTGAGGCACCATTATATTTTCTGCTTAAATTTTGGAAATGTGTCCCTGGCAGTTGGTACTTCCAGGAAATACTTCCCGTTTAACATTTTGGGGATGGTGTTCAATGGCTAAGGCTTTGTGTAGCGAACGTACGGGCAGATATGAAAAGAGGGGGACAAACTGTACTCCAGATTTTCACAGGTGTCATTTTAATACACTGGATCAAAATGGTTGTAATTGAGAGACAGATTTGCACATCTCTACTAGAGACTTGATTCGTATTGATTGGCTAATTTCATACAGAATGAGAAATCTAAGCGGATGCCAAGTATGACTTGCTTGGATTCATCATGGGGTCTACCTAAAGCTATTTTGATCTCTTCTACAGCCCCTGAATAGTGAGCTTACGATCAAGTGAGGAAGGAATGGTTTATGCTCCCAGTCTTAATGTAGCAGAACAATGAATTATCCAGCTGCAAGTGGCTGTGGAACTGTTGACATTATAAATATTTAATTTATTCACATTTTTCTGCTTCAGCTAGTTGGAGGTATTGCTCTAAGGGGCATTTGCATCTATCTTGCTTAGCATTATTGAAAATAAATGCTTTATTATCATATCGCTCTGTATTTTTTTGTCTGGGGAAACATCCAGAGCAGTAGAATGCAGTGGCTGAATAAGAAACATCTGGTAACAATGATTCAAAGGGCTTGTTTGTTTATTTTGAAAGTAGCAGGGGAAGAATATGGAGGGAGAAATTACTTCTGTCAAGAAACTGAAATAAGGTTGTTTTAAAAATGGAGGACAAATTAGGCAGGTGGGTTCCTCATGACCAATATCATCTCTTTCTCTCTTATATATATATGAAGGATATGTCCTTTGAAATTAATACTCTACATAGATTCCTGCTGACTCAAACACAGGCACAACACAGGCTGAACTGTATGGAGAGAACATTGGCTATGACACTATTCATGGACCTGACTCCACTTTCACGTATATCATTTTTAGTAACGTAGGAAATGACATGCTGGATATGACCATTGCTCCCTCTAGTCCAGATCCTGGCAGTGACAGTGTCCAGTAACCAGTGCTTCACAGCAAGGTGCAGGAAGCCTCAATGTAGGTAGTTATTGGATAGATAACCTGCCCCCAGGGAAAATTTCTTCCTTAACCCCAATATTTAGAGTTGGTTTATGTCCTAAAAATAAGGAGGAGTTTTTGTCCCATCCACAACTCTTATTTGTTTGTTTTTTCATATTTACAATTATAACTCTGTATATTCTGCGTAATCGTATAGATATCTAATCTTTAAAAAAAATCCTGTTGAGCTCTAGCCCTCAATGATAATTGGTGAGAATGAGTTCCTCAGGCTAATTGTGTGTTGTGAGGAAAAAGTATTCCTTTAATCAATTATGAATTTATCACCTTTCCATTTCACTGAATATCCTCTTGTTCTTGTGTTATAAGAGAGGGTGAATGCACAATTATTCTGTGTGCTTCTATCACATCACCTCTTTCTTATCTGCTCTCTCAGGTACAGCGTCTCATTCTCTTCAGTCCTGCTACCTGTGAGTTTTCCTGATAATTTTTGTCACCCTTCTGTGTGGTGTATTGAAAACTCAGTTACATTGTAGGCTGTCACTTTAAATTTCAGGGTGGTTTTTTCCTGGTCTTATGTGCAGGCTAGGGGCTCTATGGGGAAATGTGCTAACTGGAGCGAGCAGCAGGTTCTCTCACCCCCTCCAAAAACCACACACACAAACTCACTCTCCTGCTGGTAATAGCTATTTGTGTGTGTGTTTTTTGAGAAAAAAGGTGGGGGGGGGGTGTGAGAAAACCTGTATTTGTGCTGGAAATGGCCCACCTTGATTTTCATGCATGTTGTAAGGAGAGTGGTCACTTTAGATAGGCGATTACCAGCAGGAGAGTGAGTTTGTGTGTGTATGGGGGTGGCGGGGTGAGAAAACCTGGATTTGTGCTGGAAATGGCCCACCTTGATTACCATGCACATTGTAGGGAGAGTGGTCACTTTGGATAGGCTATTACCAGCAGGAGAGTGAGTTTGTGTGTGTGGTTTTTGGAGGGGGGGAGAGAACCTGAATTTGTGCAGGAAATGGCCCACCTTGATTATCATACACATTGTGAAGAGAGTGGTCACTTTGGATGGGCTATTACCAGCAGGAGAGTGAGTTTGTGTGTGGGGGGGCGGAGGGTGAGAAAACCTGGATTTGTGCTGGAAATGGCCCAACTTGATGATCACTTTAGATAAGCTATTACCAGCAGGAGAGTGGGGTGGGAGGAGGTATTGTTTCATGATCTCTGTGCATATAATGTCTTCTGCAGTTTCCACAGTATGCATCCGATGAAGTGAGCTGTAGCTCACGAAAGCTCATGCTCAAATAAATTGGTTAGTCTCTAAGGTGCCACAAGTACTCCTTTTCATGTTTTTTTTAAAGCTAAGTCGTCTGTGTGTATACTGTAAATATAATACACTGAACCCCTCTAATTCTGCAACATGCTTTTGGAGATGTGGTGGCTAGAATTGGGTAGAGTTCCAGAGGAGGGTTTATTATTGATTTCTACAGTGGCATTGTAATACTTCCTGTACTGTGCTTCTCCCATGTTCCTTATGCATGCTGACATTTGTATAAGTAGGGGTCATCACTTACACCAGTGTAATCCCATTGACTTCAGTGGGGTTATCCCTCACTGACAGTGTGAGAGGAGAATCATGCTCTAGGCCAAATCCTGAGAGATGATGATCACCTGCTACTTCTGTTAGCCTCAGCACCTGTCAGGATCTCCGATGGTACCTCTGCACATAAAGGAGCACCTCCATAGGTGTATCTTCCCCCTCCTGCACAGCAGAAGGGCTCAGCTGCCTCTAATATCACCTCTCCCTCCTTCAGAATCTTCAGAGGCCTCACCAAAGGCTCCACACAGTCCAGAGGAAAACCAGAAGAGCTGGTAGAGGAGTGGATGGGGTCAAGAGCTGTGGGGAACACATTGTCCCTTTTCAAATCAATGGAAATTCCCTGTAAAAGATAATGGAGCTTCCAGCTTTATACTTTTTTTTCAGAGCCTTGTTCCAGGGAATGCTGAAGCTAGCGGGCAGTCCTAATAGCCAGTGCTTCTTCAGAGATATAGTTTGTGCAGAAGTAGAGGACCTCCATGAAGCTGGCTCCACTCTGGCATAAATACTGTGAGATCTGCCAGGCTTCGGGGTGGGGGAACTTTTTCACCCCCCCCCCAGGTTTTTTTCCGAGGGGTTGAAACTTTTTCTTTAATTCCTCCATTCCCACCCCTCCAATGGGATGGTGGAGGGGGGGACTTGTCCATCAATGGACACTAGTGGAGATTTCCTCCCTTAGAATTCTCACCCGGTAAGCATCTAGGTTTGAAAATGTTGCCTTACCCTTTCTGTTGCATGTAACCCCCCCCTAAAATAGGTTTGATGATACTTCTCAAGGATGTTGTAGGGATGAATTGTACCAGTCTTTCTGCTACCAAAGTCAATTGAGCTGATTGAAGCCCAGAATGTGTATTGATCGCTTACAGAAATTTAAAATTAAATAGTTGGATGCTCTTGTAACACTGATTTGCTTGCTTTTCTGCAGTATATTTGGATGTACGTATAGGGCTATAGTTAAATAAGAGGTAATAATCTGCTCTTTTAGTTTGAGCTTGGCCTTATTAAATGTTCTGTATTCACTGTCAACAGGTTTTACAAAACAATAGATAATTTGGGGAAAGCTCAGAAGAATGGCACAGAAACAGTAAGTCTGGAACATTGCATTTATTAGGAGAATAGCATATGCTCATCCCCACTGAAAGAAGACTGAAATAGAGGGATGATTATTCCTCACAAATACAGAATCCTATAAATAGAGCTCTGCAGATTTCACCTTCTTATTTTCATGGACTTCACATGCAAACTTTAGACATTTCTTTTTGTGCAGCTCTCCACCCTCTCAAATTGCACCCTTTTAGGACCTTTAAAACACAAAACAAACAGTTCCATATTTTCAACACATAAATCTTCTTGGTGTGCAAAAAATGAACCCACTTTTTGCCCATTGTCTCTAAAAAATAAATATTTGTGTTTAAATTGTGTTTAAAAACTACAAAGAGCCAGTACAAAGCTTATTAGTAATATAGCCCCGAAATACTGTGAGATTTTAAATGGGAATGGATCATAATCCTTGTGCTACTCCTTGCTTCACAGGGATGAGTTCACCCAAATGTGTTTAGAGTCCCTTAACAAAATTTTCCCATGGAAACAGAGTCCATTTTCAATTAATAGTGAAATGCAGAAAAGAAAGACTTGAATTATGAATATTTTTGGAACATAACAAAACTGGAATCAATTGTTCCCATTAGTCAGTGAAGAATGAATACAAATTTCTTAAGTGGAAGAAAGAAACAAACATTTTTTTCTATCAGTAAAATCTTTAACTTCTATCTGATAGTTAGAAGAACAAGCTTCATCCAGTTACTCAAGAACTGCCATACTGGGGCAGACCAGATGTCAATCTAGCCCAGTATCCTGTCTTCCGACAGTGACCTATGACAGGTGCTTCAGAGGGAATGAACAGAACAGGTAATCCTCAAGTGATCCATCCCCTGTCGCTCATTCCCAACTTCTGGCAAACAGAGTCTAGGAACACCATCCCTGCCCATCCTCGCTAATAGCCATTGATGGACCTATCCTCCATGAATTTATCTAGTTCTTTTTTTAATTCTATTGTAGTCTTGGCCTTCACAACATCCTCTGGCAAAGAGTTCCACAGGTTGGCTGTGCATTATGTGAAGAAATACTTCCTTTTGTTTGTTTTAAACCTGCTGCCTATTAATTTCATTTGGTGAACCCTAGTTCTTGTGTTATGAGAAGGAGTAAATAACACTTCCTTATTTACTTTCTCCACACCAGTCATGATTTTATAGACCTCTATCATATCCCCCCTTAGTTGTCTCTTTTCCAAGCTGAAAAGTCCCAGTCTTATTCATCTCTCCTTATATGGAAGCTGTTCCATACCTCTAATCATGTTTGTTGCCCTTTTCTGAACCTTTTCCCAATTCCAGTATATCTTTTGAGATGGAATGACCACATCTGCACACAGTATTCAAGATGTGGGAGTACCATGGATTTAAATAGAAGCAATATGATATTTTCTGTCTTATTATTTATCCCTGTCTTAATGATTCCCGGCATTCTTCTCGCTTTTTTGCAAATCAACATGTTTTAATGGTTCTCAGCTAATGAGAATCACCCTTTGTAGGAAAATAACAAAAGGCAGAACAAGATTTCAATTCAGATTTTCTGCTTGCTGATTTAAATCAATCCGCCCTGATGGCCACAGATCCACCTTGTGTGGGAGTCACAGGAGCCAGCCCACCACATACACTCGAATAAGTCCCTGAAGGATCTGCTGTGGGACTCTTAGGGAATGGGGACAGGTGGAAGATGCGGGGTGAACAAGACCCCTTTGCTCATATCCTGTCGGACACACCCCCAGGAATGGGATACTGCTGAGAAGGAACCTGCTTTGGGATTCACCTGGGAGAGGAGGGCTGGTCAGACTATGCTCCTCCAGGGGTGCCCAGGACACCCCTGTTGCCATAGTGCAGGGACCCCAGAAGGTGCCCACTGTATGTCAGTCCCATGCTATCCCAGGAGAATTTCAGCCCAATGAGGACCTGTGCCCCCCATCCAGTCAAGGACCACCAGCCCAGGATCTCAGGGAATCAGCGGCAAGCCAACAAGCTACAAGGAGAGTTTTTGAAATTATCATCACATAAGATATTGAAGGCCAGATTAGACAACTATCTATAAGAGATGGTTTAATGAATTAAACCACTTCTACCATTTTTAAATCTGATGCCCCCAGCCCAAATGATCTATGAAACAGTCCCACTATATAATGTACTGATAATATCCTGATAAAAGAGTGAGAACAAACATCTTTGTAATGAGGAAGGGATTCAGGGATACTGCAGAAGAATGCTGAACTATGATTTGTTTTTCAACCTAAAATATGTCAGAGCTAAAAGAATAACCTGGATTTTGGGCCAGATCCTCGGCAGTAGTAAATGAGTTGATCTCCACTGAAGTGAAAGATTCTGTTTTGACTTACATCAGTTGAGGGTGTGGCCTTCCAGTGATGGGAACCTGAGAATCCCACCGGTTCATGAGATGTTGAAAGTGAATAAAGGTGGTTTTTTTTTTCATTTCCTTCTCTTCACTTTCTTCTTCTCTCCAAGCCAATACCCTATCATCAATCACATTCTTCCCTGAGATCCACTTCTGCCAAGAAGCATACAAAAAATAGCCAGCTAAAATGTTCCTGGTTGGGCAGTCAGTCCTAGTTTATTCAAAATAAATGAACAAAAAAACGAAAAACTAAATCTTCCAATAGATGTGGCCAAACATCATCCTGACCATTTCACTTGCATTCTGTATCCCCTTACCCACCATTCATCTGTTATTGCAATCTGAAAGACAGAAACTCTTTGGGGCAGGGATTGTGTCTATGTTTGAAAAGCCCGTATCACATGGTAGGCCCTACTGCAATGTGAACTGTGAATACATTATTATTGTCCTCCTCTTCTTTGTATGGCTGTTTTTCAGCCAAGGATCATGTAGTGCTTTACAAAGTGTTAATAAAGGAAGCCTTGTGAGCTACACATTGTAAGTAGTATGCACATTAGGCAGATGGAAGTTAAATTACTTGCCCAAAGTCACACACCAAGACCTTGATTCTGTAAATTATTTCCTTTGAAGCTAACGGGACTCCATAAAATAGCAGTGATTCAGCTGTGTGGGACTACTTTTCAGATTGGGGTGCATGACTGTAAAAGAGCTATGAATAAATCATGGACTCCTTTGCAGACAATAGACAATAGTCCCTGGGCCAGTTTATTCATAATCTGGCTAGAATTTTACACTTGCTTTGCCTAAGTGTAACAATACAACTGTGTGATGGGTGTCTGCGTGAGAGGGTGTTCACATGTGTAATGGATGTGCTTGTGTGTGAATTTTTTTAAGGAAATGGTGAATCATGTCCTCTATGTTTGCTAGCTGTATACTAATTATAACCACTTAGAAACAGCAGCAAAAATGGCAAATCCACTAAGATCCTAACGACAGGTTTCAGAGTACCAGCCATGTTAGTCTGTATCCGATGAAGTGAGCTGTAGCTCACGAAAGCTTATGCTCAAATAAATTTGTTAGTCTCTAAGGTGCAATAAGATCCCAATGACTGCCAAAAGTGATGGGGACAATAGTATGCATGGATTTGTATTCTGTTAGCTTATGTGTATTCATGACTATTTTCTTTTGTAGTAAAACTATAGAATCATTGAAGATACAGGTGGGAAAGACTCATTAAGTCATCTAGTTCATCTTCTTGCCAGTGCTGAATTGTGAATTTTCTAATGCAGACTCCAGTCTAAGTTTAAAATGTCCCAGTTTTGGAATTTCCATTACTTCTCATGACAGATAATTCCCCAGTCTGGCAGATCTCAAAGTACAGAAGGTTTAGGAATAAAGCTCTCCACTGCAAAGTTTTGCTGCTTTATGTGCATATATTTGACTTGAGCAATATTGTAAACATATCAAAATATGCAATTCAAGCATAATTGATTTTTGTTAGAATTTGCTGTGCAAATACTTTATCAGCACTATAAGGGACAGTCGATTATATGAATAACTTTAAAAGTAAACTGTCTGGTACTTTTCATAGTGTTATTGGTTTATTATCTTTTGTTTGTAATAAGTTCTTAGAAACTTGAAAGTAAAATTACTTTCCATACCAGTTACTGTAATATGTTCTTAGAAACTTGAAAGTAAAATTACTTTCCAACCAATTCCTGAAAAATATTAAGTTATTTCCTGCATGAAACTTAATACTGTACTACTGCCTGATCCATTTGTGTCTCCTCTTTAAGATATCTGTTATAGCAATCCTGTCAGTCAGTCCTTTACAGTCCTCCTGCATGTGTGCATCATTGCTCTTTTTACCTATGTTGCTTACACTGATGTCAGTATCATACACTTTTCATAAATTCACAATTAGTTCAACGTTTGGATTGAGTTCAGGTTTGTCTCCATTTTAGGCATTCCCAGGGTGCATTTTACCAGAGTGTTTGAGTGCTTTGTGTAGTCATTAAGATTTTGGCAGAGACGTATCTATAGTAGTCTTGGTAGAGTCTGTTTTTCGCCTTTTTCCAATTCGGCACCATTTCATTATTGTGGTTTATTTTGGTTTTGTCTTCTTGGCATTTTATTTCCAGTCTTTCACTATTCCTTGAAAACTTTTGCAAAAAGTTGAGCCTTGTAAAGTTCTCTCACAAACAACCAGGCATGGGAAAAGTTTTACCTTTTCCAGTTGGTATTTTCACAGTTGAATGCTTTCAATGGAAAACACATTGGGCCACATTCTCAGGTGATATGTGTAAGTGTATCTCCGTTGAAGTTGGGGCACTGTGACATGCCTTTTTCCAGAAAAGTACAACTGACTTATTGGGCCATGAATGGGAAATTTGGTCATTTATGTAGACAACCGTCCTTTAGTGGCCCTCAAGATTAAGACTAGGGTCTTGGACTGACAGCAGAAGTGAATGGTAACCAGTGGAGGATCATAGAATCATAGAATCATAGAATATCAGGGTTGGAAGGGACCCCAGAAGGTCATCTAGTCCAACCCCCTGCTCGAAGCAGGACCAATTCCCAGTTAAATCATCCCAGCCAGGGCTTTGTCAAGCCTGACCTTAAAAACCTCTAAGGAAGGAGATTCTACCACCTCCCTAGGTAACGCATTCCAGTGTTTCACCACCCTCTTAGTGAAAAAGTTTTTCCTAATATCCAATCTAAACCTCCCCCATTGCAACTTGAGACCATTACTCCTCGTTCTGTCATCTGCTACCACTGAGAACAGTCTAGAGCCATCCTCTTTGGAACCCCCTTTCAGGTAGTTGAAAGCAGCTATCAAATCCCCCCTCATTCTTCTCTTCTGCAAACTAAACAATCCCAGCTCCCTCAGCCTCTCTTCATAAGTCATGTGCTCTAGACCTCTAGTCATTTTTGTTGCCCTTCGCTGGACTCTCTCCAATTTATCCACATCCTTCTTGTAGTGTGGGGCCCAAAACTGGACACAGTACTCCAGATGAGGCCTCACCAGTGTCGAATAGAGGGGAACAATCACGTCCCTCGATCTGCTCGCTATGCCCCTACTTATACATCCCAAAATGCCATTGGCCTTCTTGGCAACAAGGGCACACTGCTGACTCATATCCAGCTTCTCGTCCACTGTCACCCCTAGGTCCTTTTCCGCAGAACTGCTGCCTAGCCATTCGGTCCCTAGTCTGTAGCGGTGCATTGGATTCTTCCATCCTAAGTGTAGGACCCTGCACTTATCCTTATTGAACCTCATCAGATTTCTTTTGGCCCAATCCTCCAACCTGTCTAGGTCCTTCTGTATCCTATCCCTCCCCTCCAGCGTATCTACCACTCCTCCCAGTTTAGTATCATCCGCAAATTTGCTGAGAGTGCAATCCACACCATCCTCCAGATCATTTATGAAGATATTGAACAAAACCGGCCCCAGGACCGACCCCTGGGGCACTCCACTTGACACCGGCTGCCAACTAGACATGGAGCCATTGATCACTACCCGTTGAGCCCGACAATCTAGCCAGCTTTCTACCCACCTTATAGTGCATTCATCTAGCCCATACTTCCTTAACTTGCTGACAAGAATACTGTGGGAGACCGTGTCAAAAACTTTGCTAAAGTCAAGAAACAATACATCCACTGCTTTCCCTTCATCCACAGAACCAGTAATCTCATCATAAAAGGCGATTAGATTAGTCAGGCATGACCTTCCCTTGGTGAATCCATGCTGACTGTTCCTGATCACTTTCCTCTCATGTAAGTGCTTCAGGATTGATTCTTTGAGGACCTGCTCCATGATTTTTCCAGGGACTGAGGTGAGGCTGACTGGCCTGTAGTTCCCAGGATCCTCCTTCTTCCCTTTTCTAAAGATTGGCACTACATTAGCCTTTTTCCAGTCATCCGGGACTTCCCCCGTTCGCCACGAGTTTTCAAAGATAATGGCCAAGGGCTCTGCAATCACAGCCGCCAATTCCTTCAGCACTCTCGGATGCAACTCGTCCGGCCCCATGGACTTGTGCACGTCCAGCTTTTCTAAATAGTCCCTAACCACCTCTATCTCCACAGAGGGCTGGCCATCTCTTCCCCATTTTGTGATGCCCAGCGCAGCAGTCTGGGAGCTGACCTTGTTAGTGAAAACAGAGGCAAAAAAAGCATTGAGTACATTAGCTTTTTCCACATCCTCTGTCACTAGGTTGCCTCCCTCATTCAGTAAGGGGCCCACACTTTCCTTGGCTTTCTTCTTGTTGCCAACATACCTGAAGAAACCCTTCTTGTTACTCTTGACATCTCTTGCTAGCTGCAGCTCCAGGTGCGATTTGGCCCTCCTGATATCTTTCCTACATGCCCGAGCAATATTTTTATACTCTTCCCTGGTCATATGTCCAACCTTCCACTTCTTGTAAGCTTCTTTTTTATGTTTAAGATCCGCTAGGATTTCACCATTAAGCCAAGCTGGTCGCCTGCCATATTTACTATTCTTTCGACTCATCGGGATGGTTTGTCCCTGTAACCTCAACAGGGATTCCTTGAAATACAGCCAGCTCTCCTGGACTCCCTTCCCCTTCATGTTAGTCCCCCAGGGGATCCTGGCCATCTGTTCCCTGAGGGAGTCGAAGTCTGCTTTCCTGAAGTCCAGGGTCCGTATCCTGCTGCTTACCTTTCTTCCCTGCGTCAGGATCCTGAACTCAACCAACTCATGGTCACTGCCTCCCAGATTCCCATCCACTTTTGCTTCCCCCACTAATTCTACCCGGTTTGTGAGCAGCAGGTCAAGAAAAGCGCCCCCCCTAGTTGGCTCCCCTAGCACTTGCGCCAGGAAATTGTCCCCTACGCTTTCCAAAAACTTCCTGGATTATCTATGCACCGCTGTATTGCTCTCCCAGCAGATATCAGGAAAATTAAAGTCACTCATGAGAATCAGGGCATGCGATCTAGTAGCTTCCGTGAGTTGCCGGAAGAAAGCCTCATCCACCTCATCCCCCTGGTCCGGTGGTCTATAGCAGACTCCCACCACTACATCACTCTTGTTGCACACACTTCTAAACTTAATCCAGAGACACTCAGGTTTTTCCACAGTTTCGTACCGGAGCTCTGAGCAGTCATACTGCTCCCTTACATACAGTGCTACTCCCCCACCTTTTCTGCCCTGCCTGTCCTTCCTGAACAGTTTATAACCATCCATGACTGTACTCCAGTCATGTGAGTTATTCCACCAAGTCTCTGTTATTCCAATCACGTCATAGTTCCTTGACATCACCAGGACCTCCAGTTCTCCCTGCTTGTTTCCAAGGCTTTGTGCATTTGTATATAAGCACTTGAGATAACCTGTTGATCACCCCTCATTCCCAGTATGAGGCAGGAGCCCTCCCCTCACAGACATTCCTGCCTGTGCTTCCTCCCGGTATCCCGCTTTCCCACTTACCTCAGGGCTTTGGTCTCCTTCCCCCGGTGAACCTAGTTTAAAGCCCTCCTCACTAGGTTAGCCAGCCTGCTGGCAAAGATGCTCTTCCCTCTCTTCGTAAGATGGAGCCCGTCTCTGCCCAGCACTCCTCCTTCATGGAACACCATCCCATGGTCAAAGAATCCAAAGCCTTCTCTCCGACACCACCTGCGTAGCCATTCGTTGACTTCCACGATTCGACGGTCCCTACCCAGGCCTTTTCCTTCCACGGGGAGGATGGACGAGAACACCACTTGCGCCTCCAACTCCTTTATCCTTCTTCCCAGAGCCACGTAGGCCGCAGTGATCCGCTCAAGGTCATTCTTGGCAGTATCATTGGTGCCCACGTGGAGAAGCAGGAAGGGGTAGCGATCCGAGGGCTTGATGAGTCTCGGCAGTCTTTCCGTCACATCGCGAATCTTAGCCCCTGGCAAGCAGCAGACTTCTCGGTTTTCCCGGTCAGGGCGGCAGATAGATGACTCAGTCCCCCGGAGGAGAGAGTCCCCGACCACCACCACCCGCCTTCTCCTCTTGGGAGTGGTGGTCGGGGACTCTCTCCTCCGGGCGACTGAGGATATGAAGCGCCAAGGTAGAAAGTTTTCCTGTTTAGGAGTTAGGCTGATGCATTCTGCACAAGGAGTTTCCTTGCTTCCTCAGCCTTTAGCCCTAGTCACATTGAGTTGCACTTTATTACTGACAAGATGAATTTTGCTTTGAAAGAGCAGTCAAAAGCTTTAGCGGAAAATTCAGAGATGTGAATTATCAGGTCTCACTCCAGCCACAGGTGTTTAACAGAACCATATCTACATCCCTTAGGTCAGGAACCTCAAGAATCTGAGATTCTCCCAGTACATCTTACTTCCATTTGCTCTGAAACCCTCAGGAGAAAAGCCTGCCATTCTGTACATCAACAGTCCTACATCTACTTCCTGTTGGAACCCAGAATGCCAGCACCTCAAAAATAAACAAATAAGGAATTTATTCAAGCCAATTTGTGGGTGGTGATTTGGGTCAGTTGATGGATAAGATTTTGAGCTCCCTCCTTGTGTTGTCAAATTTTGGAAGCTATTATCTAAAGGCAATGTTGAGCCAATTTTCTCTGCTTAAACAGAATTTGGCTTTGCAAGAGCTTAGCTCAAAAAGGCCTGTAATAGCTTTGAGATTTTTTAAAAAAATATATTAATTTTCCTAAAGAAAGCTGGTGATATAATGGAATTTTTGTGGTGTAAGACTACTTGGCATTTATTAAAACACCTTATTATGACAAATCACAATCAAACAAAAATTGCTTACTCAATTTACAGATAACTTCACAGCTTTTGGGGAATGTTAAATGTTACATTAATTAACTCTCTGATTAGTGTAAAAATCTGTGAATCAGCCTGCTGTTTCAGACTGCATCAACATGAGTATGCTGAAAGGAATTAAGACAAGTCAAATTGCAAAATATTCAGATTTCTCACATCCCCAGGTTCAATTTTGAATGCAATTTTTAAAATAAATACTGGCACCGTTATTCCTTTGAGCAAAGATTTGCCATGTAGTCAAATTTTATTAAATAAAATTATTATTTTTGATTAAAATGTTTGGTAATATCAATTCATATGTGGGCCAAGGACAGGAAAAAATACGAAATTCAAACATGTGGGAGAGTAGTGCAAAATGATTGCAAATTCTGCTGGGAGAGCTTGCAGCAGGATCTTTGAGTCTTAACTGAAAGGCTCGTTTTTCACTATAAATGAAAACAGGAAGCAGTTTTCACTCCTGGCCCCTAATATTAGGTAGTCAAATCTTTATCCCACTTAAGACCCACTCCTGATTACATCATACAGGCAAAAGTCCACTCAGTTTCAATGGGAGTGTTATCAGCATAGTACCTTCAGGATCGCCCTTTGTGTGGATTCAGCAGATGACCGAATAAGGATTTTGTCTTTTATGTTTGAGAATACTTTTATTATTTTTACATATTCCAACCATATTCTGCAACTGATTCTGTATAAGCACAGGTGCCTGACTCTGCATGATCCTGTTTGCAGGATCAGGGCCTGAAACAGGAGGATTCAAAAACAGTACAGGCATGTCTATATGGTAGGTTAGCACACAGCAACAGTCTACAGTGCTCCAGTATGACGCACACGAACTGTCCATAGTATACTTAGGGAACTTCTAGTGCATAGCGGCAGGGTCAGTATGGACTGCTCAGCATGCTAGAGATCTGTAGATATACACCCCAGCTTGCTGCACACTAACCCACTGTATGGACAAGCCCTAAGTGACAACTCATAAGTACATAAATCCCAGTTCCACCCTTCTACAAAGGTACTCATCGCCCATAATGTTGCGCCCATCACTCATAAATGTTTTAAGAATGTGTGTGGTGATGTTTAAAACAATTGAATAGTTGGAAATGTCTATTAGATCCCTTCTTAATGCGGGAGGAGTGGGCAGGGTAAACCGTAAACATTGTGTTGTTACAGACTATTAGAAATAAATAGAGAATCTGTTGTTTTCTTCTCTTTTTTTCTGTTTCTTCCTCCCTTTCATTCTTTTTCTGTCCCCTCTTATTTTCTTTCTTTCCCTATCCCTTGTCCACTGCGGTGACCTGTGGCCATATCCACTTTTCAGCACCGAGGTTTCCATGCACACATGTTCTGCAGAAAACAGGTAAACATGAAGTACAATAAACAGATACTAATATTAATGGAGGAAAGAGGTTGAATTGGTTTACGTTTTTTAGTGTAATTGCAGAACATGAGTAGTATAAAGTGGGCAATTTTAAAAGGGTTCTAATATATGCTAGTCTAATACCCCATTTTAAAGGGAGGTAATATATGTGGAGCTGGTAATATCTTTCACGCTGATGGAACGTTTTAAGTGCCTCCACTATGCTACAGAAATGAAATGAAAAACCCCTGTCCAGGGAATACCGACAGTGCTCTGCTTTGCTGTTAGGTTTGCTGTGTCATGTGCTACAGGATGCAAACAATATGCACACAGAGAGATGCAGACAGAATAGACCATCAGAACACAAATGTGTCTCAAGGCAACACTAATAAATACAACTTCTCTCATTTGCCTCTAAAATATATAACCCCCAATTGTTGTATTGTTTCACTATACAATTATTTTGTACCTTTACAAAAAAAAATCTTTGAATCGTGTTTGCCCTGAGACAGCCTCAGGGTCTGATTCTATAATTCTTATTCATGTGAGTAATCTTTACACTCCTGAGTAGTAGTTTTATTAACTTCCCCACTTTATGCATAATTAACTTAAGTATGAATAGCCTTAATATAGCTATCTAAGGTTTTCTACTCTGCTCATTATTTTGGGGACCCACCCCTGAAACATTCCTCACTGGAGTCTCAGAAGAAGGGAGCAGGGGAGAGAAACAATGGGTCAGAAGTGGCATTCCTCCAGTGCCCTCCTCCTGTATGCATCTCTTCTGCAAAATCTGCTAAGAACGGCTGAGGTCTACAACTGCTGCATATGAGAACTAGTCTGTGCATGAGCAAGACAACAACTTTAATCTTTTAGTAATTCAGTTGATATCAGCAATAAGGAAGAGACAATGAATATTAATCAGAGACGGAACATGGGGATTCTACTTGAGAAGATAAGATTGAACAATGGGTGATTATAATTACAGGTGCTGCTTAAGACAGTTCCTGCTTGGGAAAAAATATAAAATGCTAAATCCTGCTCTCTTACTCACATGAGTAATCCCATTGGTTGCAAAGAGTCCATCCATGGGATTAGATGGAGGGATTGCTCTGGGAAGGGGGAAACACTAGACTGGAAGGAACGCTCTAGAGGGGGAACTTGCAGTGTGATAGAAGATCTATAGAATTCCGGTAGATTTGAGTGAAGCTGGGAATTTGGATTATTTTAGCCTTAATCTACCCAGGCACTTTGGAAGAATCTAAGTAAATTGCTGATGATACAGATCTTGTCTGAACTTGTGGTGGGGTGCAGGGTTCATGGAGCTACACAACACAGTGAAATACAGGCTGGATCCACACTCACTGTGGTGTATAGCTACATGAGGAAGTGTAAGGCTGTGGCACAAGAGGGGCACTGGAGCCTCTGGGAGGGGGAGCTGCCAGAGCCTTTCCCCCCATGAAATGGTAATCCACTGCCAAGAAAATAACGTCTCTGCATGCAACTTTCTGAAGAGTCCTGTGGTCTTAAAGACGTGAGCATCATGCCTCCTCCCTGATCCAGTGATCCGCTAATGCTTGCATAACCATGGAAAAGTATCCCTTTGTATGTACTCAGTATCAAGGTGGGATGGTGCCAAAATAGGGATATAATTGCCATCTGTCATCCCACTGAAGTTTGGGAAGCCAATTGCACTAAATCCATCCACTACTTCTTGCATATTGCTGAGGGCTAGTCTACACTACACAGTTAAGTCAACGTAAGGCAGCTTATGTTGACCTAATTATGTCAATCTTTACACTACAGCTTTCCTCCCGCTGATTTAAGTGTCCCACTACACCGACATAATAACTCCACCTCCATGAGAGGCGTAAGGCTTATGTCGTTGTAGTTAGGGCAACACAGGGTCTGGGTAGACACTGCATCCCTTACATCGGCTGTAGGCAATCAGCTGTTGGCAAGAGCTGTGAAATTGGCAAGAAAGCTAGGCAGCTAGAGTCCAGCTTTCCCCCGCTCGCCACACCCCGCTCTCCTGGAAAGCTTCCCCGGTGGCTTCCCATCTCTCTGACAGGTGGAATTGACAAGGCTGTCCGTTTCCCAGCAGAGAGTGGGTGAGGGAGACCTGAGAAGTGAAGCAGCTGGATCCCGCTCCCCAGGTGTAAGAAGCCTTGTGCAGCTTCCCCCGCTCCTGGCAGGGAACGGGGAGCGGAGGGGGAGTAGCCCATCGGGAGCCCAAGGGGCAGCTGGGCTCCCAGCAAGGAGCTGCTAGTGGAGCTGAGACACCGGGGTCTCAGCTCCCCATACTGCCCTTCTTAGGTTGGTGGAAGTGCCCCTGGTGAGGACATGCACCGCCAACTCAAGGAGGGTAATGTGGACATTACTGCAGTGGCTGTAAGTTGACCTAATATAGGTCGACTTACATTTGTAGGGTAGACATACCCTGAGATTCACCGTCATACATAGCATTTAGATCATTTATGGACCTTTGCACTTGCATAACAACGGTCCCCACCATTTGTTTTTCAACTCCAAAATGATTGCTTGCTGACTGGTAGCAATATGGCATTGCAGGCTTCCAGAAAATGTTTGCCTCTTGCTTCTCCACTGTCGGTGCAGCTCTTATTCTAGTGTCCCTGCTCCTGAGAGGTGGGTTGAGCTCAGCACACAAATCCAGGAATGTGGTCTTTTTTGTATTTGAAAGTTCTGCAGCCACTGCTTGTTGAACCAAATGTGCGTTATGATGTAAACCCACCAGTCAGTGCTCATTTCTCAGGCCCAGAAGTATCTCTGTAGCTTCCCTGTGAATGCTACCAGCTACCTGGAATTTTTTTCCTATGTCTATCAACAAACTCTCTGCAGAGATATCCCTAGCCTCCTCACTGTGATTCCAGTAGTTGTGGTACTTCCTGAAGGTATCCAAATACAGGAGAATTGTGCATCCTGTATTTGCCCTGTTTATGAGAATAATGCTGAGTTCTGCCGGCTCCATGTTTCTGTCAGAGATGGCAGAGAATGAAAAGTGCCACCTGGGTTTGTTTGATTTGTAAAAATAGGCATGGCAATTATGGGATATGGAAAGTATTATGGGATTGAGAGAATTGCATGCTGGGAGCATGACCCTTAGCTCCCAGAAATCATAGAATCATAGAATATCAGGGTTGGAAGGGACCCCAGAAGGTCATCTAGTCCAACCCCTTGCTCGAAGCAGGACCAAGTCCCAGTTAAATCATCCCAGCCAGGGCTTTGTCAAGCCTGACCTTAAAAACCTCTAAGGAAGGAGATTCTACCACCTCCCTAGGTAACGCATTCCAGTGTTTCACCACCCTCTTAGTGAAAAAGTTTTTCCTAATATCCAATCTAAACCTCCCCCATTGCAACTTGAGACCATTACTCCTCGTTCTGTCATCTGCTACCATTGAGAACAGTCTAGAGCCATCCTCTTTGGAACCCCCTTTCAGGTAGTTGAAAGCAGCTATCAAATCCCCCCTCATTCTTCTCTTCTGCAGACTAAACAATCCCAGCTCCCTCAGCCTCTCCTCATAAGTCATGTGCTCTAGACCCCTAATCATTTTTGTTGCCCTTCGCTGGACTCTCTCCAATTTATCCACATCCTTCTTGTAGTGTGGGGCCCAAAACTGGACACAGTACTCCAGATGAGGCCTCACCAGTGTCGAATAGAGGGGAACGATCACGTCCCTCGATCTGCTCGCTATGCCCCTCCTTATACATCCCAAAATGCCATTGGCCTTCTTGGCAACAAGGGCACACTGCTGACTCATATCCAGCTTCTCGTCCACTGTCACCCCTAGGTCCTTTTCCGCAGAACTGCTGCCTAGCCGTTCGGTCCCTAGTCTGTAGCGGTGCATTGGATTCTTCCATCCTAAGTGCAGGACCCTGCACTTATCCTTATTGAACCTCATCAGATTTCTTTTGGCCCAATCCTCCAATTTGTCTAGGTCCTTCTGTATCCTATCCCTCCCCTCCAGCGTATCTACCACTCCTCCCAGTTTAGTATCATCCGCAAATTTGCTGAGAGTGCAATCCACACCATCCTCCAGATCATTTATGAAGATATTGAACAAAACCGGCCCCAGGACCGACCCCTGGGGCACTCCACTTGACACCGGCTGCCAACTAGACATGGAGCCATTGATCACTACCCGTTGAGCCCGACAATCTAGCCAGCTTTCTACCCACCTTATAGTGCATTCATCCAGCCCATACTTCCTTAACTTGCTGACAAGAATACTGTGGGAGACCGTGTCAAAAGCTTTGCTAAAGTCAAGAAACAATACATCCACTGCTTTCCCTTCGTCCACAGAACCAGTAATCTCATCATAAAAGGCGATTAGATTAGTCAGGCATGACCTTCCCTTGGTGAATCCCTGGGTGAATTGTTAGTATTGCCACAAAATACAGCAAAAATGTTCCAAAGGCATTGTGCTTGACAGCAACGCGTGGCACACTGGGATACCTCCCACTTTACATCAAGTCTGCACTTTACATTAACATGGGCACTCATGGTGAGAATGCACAGCATTGACTCAAGCAGCCAAGTATGCATGTGCCCTGGTGATATAAAACTTTGGTGGATGTATGATGATGTAACTTGCATTGACTGAAGTTTGTAGTGTAGATCTAGCCTCAGGAGATTCAGTGTTCAAAACATAACGATAATTGATCCTGGGAAACAAAACAAGGTTAGGGAATATAGAGTATGGTCATATAGCTCCTATGCAGTAGGATTTGGGAGAATGTGTTTTAAAACTCTGCAAACCTTCCCAGGATTTATCATATATAAAATATGTTAATATTCTGAAGTACATTTATACTGATTTTTTTTTAGCACTAACCATCTGTTTGGCATTGTGCAACACAAAGAGATAACAAAGGCCTTGTTTTCAGGAGCCTATAGCTAGAGCTGGTGAGAAATTTTTCATCAAAATGTTTTTTCAACAGAAAATATGGTTTCTGCAAAATTGACCATTTCCCCAGGAAAAGATCTTTAAGCCAACTTTTCAGGAAAATCTAATCAGAAGATTTCAGGCTGGTTGAGCTCAACGTTAATTTGAGTCTGTCAGAACTGCACATTTACCTCATCAGAGTTGTCCAAATTGAGATGCCTCGTGTCCCCATTCTCTCATATGGGCCGGACTACATCTCTCATAAATTCACCATGATTACTGCATAATGATACATGTCCTCTGGCTGATGATGGGTACCTATCCAATTGCAATGGTAGTGATGGAATTAAAGTGTGTATGAACTTTGGCTGACTTTAACAGTTTCTTTGATTCCTTAAATGCACATTCACATTTGTCAGTTCATTTCCTTTTTTTTTCTTCTTGTATACTTTATACTGTCACCAGATTAGGCAGTAGTAGTTACACTGTCCTAAAAATTAAGTGTGAGACTTTCCATGGTGGTGGTGCTTAAAGAATTGCCTTCTCTTTCTCTGACAATTTTCACTAGCCCAATGCATCAATTACATATCCAGAAGGTTGAAAAACTCGCATTTGTCTCAATCCACTGTCAATCCATAGTCTTCTAGATCTTGCAAGACAGCATCCAAGTTTCAAATATGATCCTCTTGATCCTTTCCTGTAACAAGGATGTAATCTAAATAGCACTGAACTTTTGTTCAGTCCTTTCAGGATCTCCTCGTTGGTTTTCTGGAACACAGCAGATGCTGATGTGATACCGAAAGGCAACTTGTTGTAGGAAAATAAGCCCTTTTGTGTGTTTATTGTGAGGTATTTGTGAGATGATCTCCATTTGTAATTCTACATTGAGCAAGTCTAATTTACTGAAAAAATGTCCTCCATTAAGAGTAGCAAACAAACATTCAATATGTGGTAGTGGATACTGGTCTGCACATAAAGCAGGATTCACTGACACTTTGAAATCTCCACAAATTCAGACTGATCCATCCTTCTCAATCACTGGAACAATGTGTATGGACCACTTACTGTGTGAAACTGGTGACAAGATTCCAGTGTTCACTAAACAGTCCAAATCAGCTTCCACCGGAGGCTTCAGTGCACAAGGCACTACGCTGGGCTTGCAATATTTTGGCTGGCTGTCACACTTCACTGATACATTGCTCATCTGTCCAAGTTATTTTTCAAAAAACTCTGGCGTGTCTGTCCAGTATTTCTTGAAGGTTTTGAGGTGCTTTTTTGATTGTCTTGATGTCAGTCCAATTCACCTTCAGCTTCTCAAGCCAAGATCTGCCAAATAATGTTGGAGAAGAATGAGGGGGGATTTGATAGCTGCTTTCAACTGGTTCCAAAGAGGATGGATCTAGGCTGTTCTCAGTGGTTCCAGATGAAAGAACAAGGAGTAATGGTCTCACGTTGTAGTGGAAGAGGTTTAGCTTGGATATTAGGAAAAACTTTATCACTAGGAGGGTACTGAAGCACTTGAATGGGTTACCTAGGGAGTGGAATCTTCATCCTCAGAGGTTTTTAAGGTGAGGCTTGACAAAGCCCTAGCTGGGATGATTTAGTTGGGGATTGGTCCTGCTTTGAGCAGGGGGTTGGACTAGATGACCTCCTGAGGTCCCTTCCTGTAGGATTCATAAAGGTTTATGCGCTTGGCAACATTCAGGGCACACCCGGAGTGTTGTGTAGGAGTAGTGCACACACTGCTCCATCCAAGGGCATCAACCTTGGAATCTCGCCAAGATGACATGAACCATGGGAAGCCTCTCAGGACTGGGCTCAAGGCCCGAGAGCAAGGAATGCGGTAGATAGAAATTGGTAAATAAGAATGTTAAACAAAGCCAGTGTATTCCTTTTATCTGTTGGAGAATGTAATGCGCGGGGAGAGAGAGAGAGAGAGAATAAAGGGGAAGGTGGAAAGCTGACAGGGGGGAAGCCTGTTAGCAGAGACCAGCCTGCTTGCTTGCTAAAAGCTGTGTTCTGTCTTGTCATTGAACCGCCACACCTTCCAACCCTGATATTCTATATTCTATGATTCTATACTTTCCTTCTGTCACATTCAAGAGTAAAATGACAGATTGTCCATCTAGTTGAATGTTTTCCTGGAGTATCCCTTTCTGGACTAACTTTTCTCCAGTATATGTCTTCAAAACCACGGAGGGGTTTTTTTTCCAGAGGAACTTGTGACAAAATGTGGTGACAGATAGATGGAGTAATCAGTGAGAGGGCAGTTTCAGGATCAAACTCCATTCTTGCAGGAACTCCCTTGATGAAGGGATTGACCCAGATGCCATCTCTGACTCTAGCTTCCAATAACACATGCAGTGCTTGGTCTTGGTCAGAGTCATTAGAGCTCTCGCTTTTTCCACATTATGAATTCCTGACTTCCGTCCTTTCTTAGGTTCAGTCCTCAAAGGTATCATCTTGGATGGATAGTTACTCCGTTGCTGGTTGTTGAACTGTGAAACAGGTCACAGAAATGTGTCCTTTCTTCTGGCACTTCCTGTAAATGACCTGGCATGCCTAGAAATCCTTCACAGAGTGTGTAGTTTGTGTTTCTATGTGAACATATTTTCTTTTAAAATTACTATTTGCTTACTTTTTCTTCTTGTTGTTTAGACAGTGGGAGCACTAGCCACTCATGGGATAGAAGATTCTCATCACCAATGTTACATTCGGACCCAGCAGTTGAAGGAGATAGACACAGGGGGAGTTGGTTCAAACAAAGCTATCTGTGGTGGTGAATTTATTGTTCTGGGAACGAACAGAAGTGGGGCTCAGCTTTAAGTATAAAGTGCCCAACCATTTAAAGGAGCAGGACTTCACAAATCCATCATGAAGAGACTTTTCTCCTTATGTCACTGGGAAATAGATCAGATCAATTCAATGTACAAGTTGGTAATAATGAGCCCAATACAGCTGCTTCTGATGCTTGGCTTCGTAAACCTAAATTCAGGCAATGTCCAAGCTGAAATTTCACTGTCAATATTGTTTCTGTCTCTGCTGGGAGTTATTTAATTCTTATATGGCCTCCCTTCTATGTAATATCTTGCTGTTATCTCATACAACAAGCAGGCACATGATTTATTTAAATATAGTATTGCGACATTCTTATTAATATCACCACTTTCCAAAATGTTCCTTCTCTGTTTGTATAACTTCTTTACATCAAAATGTGTTCTTTATAAATACTCATAAGATTTTCCATTTTTAATGTCCATATGGTTACATTTTTCAAGTTTAATCTTTTATGCCAGCTGTAGTGGTGAATATAACTACAGCATCAATACTAATTATTTGTCATATTCCTCACATATCTGTTTTCAAGATCAGTTTTCTCACAACTTCGAGGAGATTCTCTTTTGACCTTACTCTTCATTCCTTGCTGTCCCATGACATAATTCTAGCATGCATAAATATTTATGACATTCAACTTCTTGATATATTATATTCTTCTGAAGATAAATCAATCAACAATAATAAATCATAACATAATTTTCAATGGCTTTGCCCTATTATTTCTAGAAAACAAGTCATAAGATCCTGGCCCAAATACCATGCTAAGTTTATGTGCAAGGTTTCTGAATTTCTCTAGGGAAATTCCTAATTTAAAAAATAAATATATATATTACAAACAGCCCTTATAATCCACTTTACAGTAACCAATCAGTTGCAAGAGGACCTAATCAGTGGGTCCCACGTGCTTCCAAGCCAATTGGGTCTGAGTCTAGTTGCTATTTCTTGTTCTGGGACTCTAGGAAATACTTGTAGGTTTCAGACCTTATTTTCCTTCATTGTCCACCTGCCTTCCTCCCTGAAACCAGTGTCAGGCCTCCTGGCCCATCCCCCCAAATTGCTTATATATGCTCCTTCAGAGCTCTACCTAGGCAATAGGCAGTCTGGGCTATGAGCTTATTCCCTTCAGGATTACAACACAGCCTCAGCAGAGGAATTTCGTACCCACAGTGACTTTACTTTTAAAGCATGTAAGAGTTAAACATCTTTTGAAAATGACAAAAATCTGGAGATACCGTCACCTATTCTGAGTTCACGCATTCTGTGAGTCCAAGGTTTGTAAGTGTCTCAGGCTAAACATAGTCCCTCTTTCCCTCTCTCACCCTCTCAGACCCATCTTTCTCATGTACTTCTTATATGTGGTAATGATTGGTCACCTGCGCAGTGCAGAATTCTGTTCTTAAATAGGGTCTCTGTCTCTGAGCCATGTGTTCAAACATCAGCTTGTTTTGTTTTGCAATGGCTGAAACAAACTATTCCAACACTTTCAAAACCATTTTTGCATTTTTTCAGCTGAAATTATTCATGAAATTCATGAATAGTCTTGTTGCCCCTCCCCCCAAAAATGAATTTTTCAATGAACTTTCTATTCTCCAAAAAACATTTTGCCAAGCTCTAGTTTTAAAAATCCCTCCTCTGTAAAAAGGAATCAAATTATAATTCGAATGACCCATTTTTTTCATACCCAATACTTGTTTTTAAGCAATGGGGGTAATGAGGATCCAACTGAGACCTCATTCTTGGCATCTGTTTGTCACTTGTACAGCTGATTGTTTATTGGCCTTTACTTTCTTCCTGGAGCACTACCTTGGCAGATCTCCAAGAAAACTGAACTTGTTTCTAGCTAATGTAAAGTTAGGGTAGAAATTGGTTAAGTAAAGTAACCCTAATAGATTAAAAAGATCTAAAAACACTTTAAATGCTAGCAGTCCATCCAGGGAGTCTTTAAGCATCAAGTACAAATTCATCTAGGAAGTAGGAAGCATTGGGGCTAAAGTAAAAAAACAACAAAGAATAGCATATGGATGTTTTGTAAACTACATCCAAAAGATGCTCAGCAGAGACTAATTTCTTATCCAGTAAGAAGCTATTTCTTTGGGATGTTTTTTAATTAACTGTATAGTTCCAAACCCTGCCATCTTTACTTTATTATTATTTATTTGTATTTCGGTAGCGTCTAGGAGCCCCAGTTGTGGATTGGACCCCATTGTGCTAGCCATTGTACAAAAAGAACAAAAAGACTGTCCCTTCTCTAATGAGTTTACTGAATAAGCAGCAGCACCTTGCTCCATAAGTAGTCCCATTAGTGCTCCTTAGTGTGAGTGAGGGAAGTAAAATCTGACACGAAAACATATTTATTAAAAGAAAATTGGGCTTGAGATGCATGATCCACTTGTGTTTCCATGTTCACAAGTGCATTATACAAGAGTCACCATTAGCGGCAATATTTGTTACCACAGAGCAGTATCTCATACAGTAGTTTCTCTCTGTGCTTGGTTTAAAAAACAAAATAGCATCTCTGATGCCAGTGTATAGTAAATGTTGGTAAAGTATTTTCTTCAGTACCAACCACAGCATGTGGGAGAATATGAAGTTAGAATGATTCTTCACTCAAACCAACGTGAATCAGGGGAAACTCTGAAGTCATCTGAGATACACTAGGTTCAAACTGTTCTGAGAAGTGAATAAGGTTCTTTGGTTACAATTTCCAAAAGTGAATACCTAAATTTGAGCACCCTCAGCAAGTAGCCTGAAGTTCAGAGGCACTGAACACCCATAGCTCCCATTAACAACAAAGGTGTTAACTCATTGACTAGTTAGTAAATGGCCTTAGTTCAATGTCAATGAAATTGCAATTTCTGATGGAAAACTGTTCCTTTGAAAATATTTTTGACCAGCTTTAGCACATACCCTTATCCCCAAATCAGCAGAAGCTCCTTAGCTACCCAAAAGTAATTGGCTGCCCTAGAATTTCATGTCCATTTGTGGCAGATAAGCATAACAGTTTTAGATTGTTCTATTTGGCAGATTGGGCTAAATTTATTTTAGCAGAATAAGCAGTAAAAGCATTTCCACTTTTGAGAATTCTGAGCCCTTTGTATTGTTTTGCACTTCTTTGGTACTTTGGCAACAATAAGTGTTCTAAGACCATCGACTACTTTGCATTCTTCAAAAGGCCTTTATAGAGAAAGGAGTTCAGAGTTCTGCTTTGCAACCATTACACTCTGGAGTGATTTCAGCATGTGTTTACTGTCAGTCCTCCTTAACTGCATTGTAATGAGAGCATAACTTCAGTTAGAAAAAATGATACTAATTCTATTCTGGGTTTCATTTCTGGGTTTCATTTCTTTGATAAGGCTGAAATAAATCCTTAACCTTGAATTCATTACATTGTCCTACTTTGAGTAACTCAGTTTTGATGAAGC
This sequence comes from Chelonia mydas, assembly GCF_015237465.2. Classification (NCBI taxonomy): domain Eukaryota; kingdom Metazoa; phylum Chordata; order Testudines; family Cheloniidae; genus Chelonia; species Chelonia mydas. Next base: position 26,060,765 of record NC_057851.1, on the reverse strand, counting down.
ACAGGTTGGTGTAAGATACTACTCCTAATCAGTGGTTCCTTACCACTAGTATCTGCACCAGTACAAATTCTTCAGGCTTTTGTGACTGGTACCTAAATTCCTCTGTGTTATTTTAGGGCCAAATTGTGAAGTCTTTACTCCATTTTTAAAAAAATAATTCTTAGGCAAAACTCCAATGAGGCTAAATCTTGAGGTCCTTACATAATTTTCACCCACTTTTTATTTTACTGAAGTCAATTTGCCCAGGGTAGAAGCAAGTGAAAACAGAGGAAGAAGCTCACAATTTGGCCTTTAGTGACAAATATCTGTGCTAAATCCTGGTGTGCTGCTTCCTTTCCACTTCCCATTCATTGGCAGGTGTTCTAATTTGTAAACTTGGGTATGGGAAAGCTTAGGTCTCATTGTGGGTTGGAGTACGAAAATTGGACTGTGATGGGGTATATGATCCTCACTGGCCAGGAAGGGTTAATGAGTTGCTGTGGGCTTAATCAGCCACACTTTGGTTCACTTGCAAGAGCTGTCAGGTTTGGTGGGGGTTGGTTAAAAGGAAAGAGATGGCTCATTTGGGATTGGACAAGAACGGAGATCAGACTGGCAGCTCCCATGTTGTGTGAGGAGACTGGGTTGGGTCAGGAGCTGCCTGAAGACTGTGATCTGCCAGGACTTCCCCTGCTGAAGGGTAGGCCTGACATAGATTGTTCATTAGATTTGTTACTAGGACCCTGGTGGTGGGCATTAAGGCAAGCAGCTGCAGCTGGGGTCTGCTTAAAAGGAAGGGGGCTGGCAGCTGAGCCCACTGGGGCTGAAGAGTCTCTTGGTTTGTATTTATGCTGAGCTTTGACTTGGAAACTCTGCTACCCTGGAAGGGATTGAACTTTCAGTGACTGGCCCAGACAACTAGACACCTCCATAATTGGAGGATGACAAGAATGTCAATTTCAATCAGCAGCTGTCAGGGTCCTGGGGAACACAAGTCATTTCAGAGACACCATGTGTCAGTGTTTCTGAAACAAAACTTCTTCAGGATTTCCAGTTAGTGGGGAATTTTGAAAAAGCATAATTTCCCATCAACCAGAAATCCCACATTTTGGTCTGCTCTAATTATGACACAGTCTTTAGTTGAAGAATCACATACTGTGATCCTCCTCTGCAGATGTATCAGGGATGTGTAATGAAGAGGACTGCTACCTGGTAGAACCCCTGCTACATTTGTTGCAGAAGTTGGAAGGTCTGTACTACCTGAGGTACTGGGATAGGCATTGGAACATCTGTAGTAAATGAGGAAGGGGATTGCTGTCTCATGGTTAAGGCAGTCAAATATTGCCTTGAAGAACTGGATTCTACCCCTGCCTCTGCCACAGAGTTTCTATGTGATGCTAGTCAAGTTATCTAAACCAATCGTATTCACAAGTGCACACTAACTGTGTGTTCCTCATTTTCTGCGTGCCAGACTTGAGTCCCCAGGGTCTGATTTGTAGAAGCACTGAGTGCTCACAGCTTCAACTAAAGTCAATGGGAACAATGCCTTGAACATATAAGGTACCATATAATATTAAGTTCTCTGAACAATCAGGTCCCCAGCATCTCAAATTAGGCTCCCAAAATTAGTGGATACTTTTTTTACCTTAATTGCCCTGTGCCTTAGTTTCATATCTGTAAAATGGAATTAATATCCCCATATCTCATAGAGGTGCTGTGAAAAAAATTCATTAATGTTTGTGAAACACTTAGCTACTAAGGTGATGAGCACCATAGAAAAGCCCAGGAGGAAATCAGTAAGTTTGACTCCGAAGCAGGGTTTGAATAGCATACAGTGTATAAGGCCTGGGGACACACACTGAACAATGAGGCAAAAACAAAATATTGAATAGCTGTTCATTAAGTGAACATCATCCATCCTGTCCACTGAATGAGGCAGGGGTCCTGAGGGAAAAAATAGCATGTACTATGTATTTAAATACTTTCATAATGCATATGCGCAAAAGGGGTTGAATTAAGATGGCACAGGCACCCTTAATCCTGGCATTTCCTAATTTTTGAGTTCTTGATTTGCAAAATTAATAATGTTCTTCTAATGTAGTTTGTGTGTAATATATATACATGCAAACCATGGGCGGCAGGTATAATGGGCCAGGGGAGACTAAGCCTCCCCTGGCACAGCTGCTGCCAACCCACTGTCAGACGCCTGGGCCACGGTGGCCCTGCCTGTGCTCTGCCTCTTCCCCTCCCTGCTCCGCCCATTCCGTGAGGCCCCCACCACCTGCAGCTGCCTGGCGAGTCTGTCCCTCCTCTCTTCCACTCCACCCCCTTCCAGAGGTCCCTGCTGGTCGCTGTATCCCTCCTCCCCTCCACCCTCCTCCTCCGCAGGGGGACGGCGAGGCCTCACGGGGAGGATGGAGGAGAAGAGGGACACGACGAGCGGTGGCGGGGGACCAGCGGGGCGGGGGCCAAGAATGGAAGGTGACAGGGCCTAGGGTGGAGCGGGGGTGGGGCCTGCGGAAGAGCAGGGATGGAGAGTGGGCAGGGAGCATAACACATACACATACCCATAACACAAACATATATGCAGCTGTACTTTATTCTTGCCTGTTTGGGAGACGATTTGGCTGAGTAGTGGCACATCCTTTTAATCTTTTTTTTTTTTCTGTCGTTTAAAAGAAACGAGATGTTTCTATTATTTGTTACAATTCATGCCACTGAAAAAATATACTGCAGCCTAGGAAACTCAGGCATGCTATAATATAGGCTGTTACCAGTAGCAGACTGAACCCTCAGAACTTACGGCTTTGCCAGCTGATACGAAAAAAAAATAAAAGTAAAAATCCATTCCCAGTTGTACCCTTAGCTCACAAGCATATTTTTCTTTTCTCATAAGCCTGTCAATATAAATTATTTGGTGGAACAATCTATCTGAACTGAAAGCAGACTTACCTGCCAGCTGAAAACATTTCCTTTCCAATCTATTTATCTAAATTAAGCTCTGAACCTGCGATTGTCATGCTAAGCTGATAACTTTGAGCTGATGTATATTATGAAGTTTTAAATAAACGTCTCTTTGTTCAGTGTCTGCTTCTGGGAGATGTAATGGTATTTCTGTTTTCTTTTCAGTTGGTTAATTTCAGATTTTCCAATATTCTTTCTCTTATTCAGATTCATAGTTTATTCTTAACAAGCTTGCAACCATACAATATTATGTCTTAATTATAATTTATTAGAGAAATGCCAGATTGTAATAGGCTCCTATGTTGCTGTATGTGTGTATAGGTATGTAGGCAGGTGGGTGGGTAGAGAAGCATGCAGCTGAATAGGGGGCGAGGAGGAGGATGGAGCACAAAATGCGCCTTCTGTCCACAAGTATCTTGTGCTCCCGTTTTCTGGCCTGTGCAAGAGCCTGTGGAGTTTAGCTGCTGTACTCGAGAATCCTTCTGTGCATCGCACAATGGGTAGGGAATAGACAGGGCCATGGCCCTACACCCCCTTCCCATCTGCACCAGACAATTTTGTTGACAACTCCAAGCATTCAAAATTCATGAGTCAGGCCTGGAGGGAAGGGGAATAATCTCCTGGTTGGTTTTGACTTAAAATTCATGAGATCTTAAAAACAATACATTTGGGGCCTTTTTACTTGCTTCTGGTGTTTGTGTTTCTAGGGTTCATTGTTTTCAAGATTTTCTCTTTGTGACAGCTAGAAACGTCCTTGTTTAAAATGAAAGCAGAGATTCCCATGTGATCTCAGGACTCCATAAGCCGGGGCTTTAAGAAAAATACTAAGTTATGTGAGACTCATGATTGAACTGGCAATGATGCACTCAGCCTCACAGCAGAGGTGGTGGACTACGCGGCTGGTGAATCCTACATAATTCAGGAATGCTACCTCTTTCAAACACAACTTTTCCCCTTTCTTCCAAGGGGCTGGTGCAACTCTCCACTTTTCCCTAGTCAGGCTAGGGTAAAAATGCCACCTTGTTGATAGATGTAGTGGGCCAGATCCTGAACCAGGTTCCAGTAATCCTGACTAGTGGACAGCCTGTTTCTGCCTGGTAACAGCCCCCATAATTTAAAGCGGCCCCTATCGGTAAGTTTACACTGCAGCTGGGAGCAAACCTCCCAGGACAAGTCCACAGTTCATTTGACAGCGTTATTGTTGGGGCATTTGATGTACTTGATGACGTACATCTCCAATGTGCTTCCAATATGTCTTATTCCTTCTGCTTAATAATCTGTCCCAACTTGTATTAAGATCAGACACTCTGCTTCCTTTCTCAGACCTAAAGAAGAGCTCTGTGTAAGCTGCAAGCTGTGTAAGTCGCACCCCTTCCACCAACAGAAGTTGGTCCTATTGAAGATATTCTGTCCTCTGCCTCCTCTCTCTTAAATGTGTGATATGGTTACTGCTTACAGCACTGCTATAGCATATCAAAATTTCTAAAGAAGATCACATACTCAATAGTACTAGGCAATTGGACCCTGCTACTGTATATTGTCCGCATTCAAATTTTGAAAATATTTCTAGCTTAACACAACTGTATGTAAATGAGCCATTACCACTTTGGTTGTATGTGCTTGATCCCAGCGACCATTAGTCATGCTAGTATATTTTTATAATTTAGTGAGAAGCAAAACTTTTTTTTTCCACTGTGAATTTTCTGGGAAGATCAGAAAAGCTGTTTCTGCATGTGGAAAAGTGCTACTTCATCACAAAGAGCTACTCTGTCAATGAAAATGACCCAAATGTCATGTAGGTTTGATCTCCTGAGAAAACCCTTCCCAAATTCACTTATCTAGAATTAGGTCCCAGCACTGCAATCAGAACTTGCAGAGCCCCACTAAAGTCTTTCTATATATTTTATAAGGCACCTAGCACACTTTTGGGAGCTGTGAAAATATGTAATGTTGCGGAATTAATTTGGTGATATTTAAAAATATCTTATCACCTGATTAATTAAAAGGATGTCTTAAACTGACAGGCCTAACACATCATAGATAGCAGAATTAACAAAACCATGAATCAAGACTCCCAAAATCATGAGATTATATTAAAAATCATGAGACTTTAAAAAACAATTTATTTTGGGCTTGCAGGGTGTGTTTGGGTCACATATTCAAGCTTTTCTCTGCAGTTATCAGAGGTAGAAATATGCATTTTGCGGGATTTTTTGATGAAAGCTGAAATTCTGATCCAATTTATTCATTCCAGGAACTGGAATTTTAAGAAAACACCAAATATTGTTGAGACTTACGATAGTATTGTAAGAGATGGCCACACTGAGTAGGGGTGAAATCCTGGCTCTATTGAAATCAATGTCAGAACTCCCATTGACTCCCTGGAACTCTGGGCTTGATATTCTGCTTATATTTCTTATTTCAGCCATTTTCCTTCATTTTGGAAGCTGTGGATTTGTGATGCCTCATTGTAAAGAGCATGGGCTGATCCAAAGCTCATTAAAGTCAATGAGAGTCTTTCTATTTACTTCAGTGAGCTATGGTTCCAGCCTTCAGAACACATAGTAAGTTCTAAATCATGCCAGATTGCACCATATTTATCCCATTGAATGACTCCTTCTTCATGCCTCACTCCACAGTTAATAAAGATGTCAAGTTACTGTACAATCATTCTGTTTGGTCTGTGATCCATAATCAAATAGATATTGCATGCAACAGATGGTAGCAAAGAGATGCCAATTACTCATCTAATCACCAAAAAAAGAGATTTGTTTTGCAAACAAGTTTTTTCAGGATTACATTATTTGTGATTCTATAGATAAGTACCAGTTTTTCATTAAAATGTTTAAGGCCCAGCTTGACAAAGCTTTGGCTGGGATGATTTAGTTGGTGTTGGTCATGCTTTGAGCAGGGGATTGGACTAGATGACCTCCTGAGGTCTCTTCCAACCCTAATATTCTATGATGTGTTAAGGCAGGTATGGGGCAGAGTTAAGTTTCTTTGAACTCCAACTTTTTCTTTTCTTTTAGCTGTGAGGGATCATGGACCTCAAACCCAGACCCATGAACCCCCAGGCAGTCCTCAGGCCTCAACCACCATCACCCAGTGCCTCACCCACATAACAAAGGAAGGGATCAGCAAAGGGTTAGCTTACAGAAGGCCCTCTGCCCTCAAAGCTCCTGACTAGGGGAACATCCAGCCCCTTCCCCTCCAAATTGAGGGATGCTATATAAACCAGGAAGTTGTCTGAGCAACCAGAGGAAACCCTGGCTGGCTGCTACTATGGACCCCTTCTGCTTACATGATTCCTGAGCCCTGCATTCCTGCCTGCTCCTGTTCCTATCCTCCAACCCCAGACTCCCATCTACTACCAGTTTGCTATTTAGGTGGTTGCATTTCAGCAATTGGTGAAGTGATTTCCAGGAAGAGTCTGTACATTGAGTTGAAAGGGACCATATAATAGTGGAGAGACAGATAGATGATGGCCCAGGATTGCCCAAGACCTAGCAGCAATCTCTCCATAGATGTTTTGATAACGTTCTCACACATACACATTGACAAACCTATGGACTTTCACATCTTACCTGGGGCCATCTCTGCCCTACTCCAGATCCCTGCTCCTCCACCTTACCTCCGATGCTATCCCGGGTCTGACCTTTGACTTGATACCTGACATTGCATTCAGTTTTGACCCTTGGCTCTGACCACTACGTCTTAATTCTGCTTCGACCACGAGCCCTAGCCGCCCACACTCTAGGCATGGTGCTAGCTGACCACCCAGTGGGAATTACTCAAATTGATCCCAGAGAGAACAGATCCATAAATTAAATTGAAAGGAAATGGTAACCTGCTATTTCTGAAATGCCAAGAGAAAAGAAGATACATTTTATTTTTGAAACAGTGCCTGAAGTTTCCTCTCATGCCACTCTGAGAGCGATACCATTCTCCTGATTTACTGATATACTCCTGATTTATATTGGTGTGAATCAGAGGACAATCCTGTGCATTGTCTCCTGCCGTTCTTTCAGATTTCTCATTAACTCATGTCTTGATAGAATGTTTTCATGTCTTAACAGAATGTATTTCAAACACAGCACATCTGTTGTTGCATGAGCAATGCATAGTGTAATTGTATTTCAACAGCGAGTTAGGTTTAACATTTTTGCTGACATCTTGAACTTTGACAAGATATGTACATTTGGTACATTTTGTATGCTACATTTTTACTTTCAGCAGTGGAAAAAGCAGAAGTTCCTATTTCTAGATCTGAATTCAACAGAGTTTTGAAGTAGAGCAAAAAAGTGCCTGGAAGCTTAAAATGCCAACTTTCTGCCTTTGGCTTAGTAGGTTTGATTTTAATTATGAGCCTGGAATTATCCTAATTAGTAGACAGACAAAAATTACAACAAACTCTAAGCTATCAGCAATATACTTCTCCAGCTATAGTAGCTAGCCAAGCTACAAAGAAAACTTCAGAATGTGTTTTCATGATTTGTTGTTTATCTGGAGGGTTTTCTGATGTAAGCATGAGGACTGTGACTGCAAGAGGAAAAGGGAGTTTGAGGCCCCAAAGAGCACCTCTAAGTGCTTATGGTTTTCATCATCAGATGAAATGAAAGAAAGAGGAGGAAAAACAAAACATACAACCACAAGGGATGGGTGTAGATTTATATACTACTGTGAAAGCTTTCCTCTTCCTTGGTGATCTTGTATTCAGTGCTGCACTCCTTACACAGGCAAAACTTCCTTTGAAGACAGTACAGAGGACAAAAGAAGGAGTGTTGAAAGTGTTGGTTTGCTGTCATGAGACTCGGATCCACACCACCTCCATTCTCTTTCTGCTCTTTTATTTTTAAAAAAGTTTATTCTGACTGATTCTGGTTGTTCTTTGTCTACAGAAGAAATGACACATGTTCCTCTCTCAGTGTCACACCAGACCTGGCCATCACTGATTGGCTTGGCCCTAGTAATAAAGACACTAGATTAATTAATCTTACTATTATCCTACTGAATAAATGATCGCAAATTCAAAAAAATCAGCTAAACCCTCCTCCCCCAAAACCAAATTATTTCCCCTGAGAAGTGTTTGTGTGTACGTGTGTAAATATGGAGAGACAGAGAGAGGCTGACTCAACCAGGTTTTTACTATACGGATGTAGAAAATTAATCTTATGTTTAACTCTTCATTCTGATTGTTCATAAAGCTCAGTGAAGGCATTTATGAATATTAGAGCAGTGGTTCTCAAACTAGGGCTGCTGCTTGTTCAGGGAAAACCCCTGGTGGGCTGGGCTGGTTTGTTTACCTGCCGCATCCGCAGGTTTGGCCGATCGCGGCTCCCGCTGGCCGCGGTTCGCCACTCCAGGCCAATGGGGGTTGCGGGAAGTGGCGCAGGCCGAGGGATGTGCTGGCTGCCCTTTCTTCAGCCCCTACTGGCCTGGAGCCACGATCGGCTGAACTTGCGGACACGGCAGGTAAACAAACTGGCCTGGCCCGCCGGGGGCTTTCCCTGAACAAGTGGCGGCCCTAGTTTGAGAACCACTGTATTAGAGTATTAAGTACACATAAAAATAGTAAAACAAAATGGAAAATGAATAGGAAATGAGCTGTCAATGGCACTTACATTGAAAAAGACAGTCTATAATGGCATGTTCTAAATTCCATAGTACCTACGTGGCAAGAATCCTGTTCACAGGAAAATCTAACCTTAGTAATTCCACGAGAAAAGAGATTGAGTAAACATACAAATTTTGGTTAGAATGGAAGGTACAACATAACATTTTGCTGCTACTGGGTCTATTGAAGTCAATGAGAACATTAGGCCCCTTGAACTGACACACTGAGGGGGGTGGGGGGAGAGAGACCATTGCAGACTTTAACTGGTTTCAATACTGCGTTAACACTCTTTCATTTCCTTTGCTTTCTGAACATGCGTCCCCTCTTGGGTTCCAATGAGATCAGCTTCTTGTGTTTTTCCACCCCCAGTGAGAACCTTAGACCTTGACTTTTGAGAGGTTCTGAGGACCCAGAATAAAACCTCAAATCAGTTGGTGCGCAGCTACTCTGCAATTAAGGTCTCTAGGTTTTACAATAGCTTGCTTGCTTAAAATAAAAATGAAATAATTTGTTTAATTATGCTCTCAGCCAATATACATCCATGTAAATCTGAAGTATCTTCATTGAAATCAATGGAGTTAGTCTGGACCTTTGTCCCTTCCTTAATGTATCTCTCTGAACTTTCTCCTTAATGTACCTCATACCAAATTCTACACAACATGATAAAAGTATCTAGTGATATGTTGGTGAATCTCACTGAAATAATTGCTGCTATTATTGATTAATTTGCCGAGCACCATCAGCGTGTTCAGTACTTTAGAAAACTACACAGAAATCACTATCAATGAGGAATGATATAAGGATCTTCATATTGCACTTTTGGCAGTGTGGATGAACTTTGAGTTGTTTTGCAAAAAAGTGTTTTATAAAGGGATGAAGACAGAGCAGTTTGGACCCAACTTCTGTTAGTTGCTGAGCAACTACAAATTTCTGATCCATGATGATTTTTAAGTTTTGGGAAGTTTTGTCCTGAATCAGGACCACAAAAAAAAAAAAAAAAAAAGAAAGAAAGAAAGAAAAGCCAAAATATTTATTTTCGGGAGGAAGGGAGGGGCAATTGTGAAACTGAAATCCTGCAATATTTTATTTCAGAAATACCAAAATATAGTGTTTACAAAACAAAAAAATGCTACCTGGGATCAGCTTCACCACTGCTATTCAGTGTTGGGCAACACTGAAACTCACAAGACTCAAGTCAATTTCAGTCAGTGGCTACCAGGGCCTCTGGCTTTGTGGCAACCCTGCCATGCAGACTGTTTCCTCAGACTTCCTGACTCTCAGGGAGTGGGACTTCCCAGGCTGTGGAGGTCAGGCAACCTGGGGAGTCATCTGTCACAGGAGCCTGAATGCCCTGAGGTGCCCAGCTTTGGCTCAGTCCACATGGCCGGGAGCATCCCAGAGCCAAGGACACTGGAAGCCATCCTGTCTCAACTCTGAACGTGGGTTGCCAAGGAGCTGCCAAGGCAGGCAATTTGGTAGGAAACTAGGTATGTTTCCAAAGGGAATCTGCCTGTGTTCCGTCATGAGATTTGTGGAAATCGACACATTTCCACAAAATGTTTAGCTTTCAATGACTCAGCATTTCCGAATGGAAAAATTTCCATTGGAAAATTTCTGACCAACTCTATAGCTGAGCACCCTCAGTTCCCATTGATTCTGCAAGCCCAATAGCAAGGAGTTTTAATGAATTCATAAACTAGGGGAGTGTACCCTACATCTGGAGAATTGCTAATATAGTTCCTATTTTTCAGAAAGGGAAAAAAAGTGACCCAGGAAACTACAGGCCTGTTAGTTTGATCTCAATTGTATGCAAGGTCTTGGAACAAATTTTGAATGAGAAAGTAGTTAAGGACATAGGGGTGAATGATAATTGGGGTAAAATACAACATTGTTTTACAAAAGGTAGATTTGCCAAACACACCGATCTCTTTCTCTGAGAAGATTACTGATTTTTTAGACAAAGGAAATTAAGTACTACCTGGATTTCAGTAATGTATTTGATATAGTTCCACATGGGAAATTATTTGTTAAATTGGAGATGGTGGGGATTAATCTGAGAATTGAAATTTGGATAAGGAACTGGTTAAAGGGGAGACTGGAATAGGTCCAACTGAAAGGTGAACTGTCAGTCTGGAAGGAGGTTACCAGTGGAGTTCCTCAGGGATCCGTCTTGGGACCAATCTTATTTAACATTTTTATTAATAACCTTGGCACAAAAAGTGGGAGTGTGCTAATACAATTTGCAGATGACACAAAGTTGGGAGGTATTGCCAATACAGAGGAGGACCGGAATACAAGAAGATCTGGACGGCCATGAAAACTGGAATAATAGAAATGTGATGAAATGTAATAGTGCAAGGACATGAACTTAGGGACTAACAACAAGAATGTTTACAGTAAACTGGGGCTGTATTAGTTGGAAGAGACAGAGGAAGAGAAAGACCTGGGTGTATTGGCTGATCACAGGAGGACTCTGAGCCGCCAATGTGATGCGGCTGTGAAAAAGACTTATGCAGTCCTAGGATGCATCAGGCAAGGTATCTCCAGTAGAAATAGGGAAGTGTTAGTACTGTTGTACAAGGCACTGGTGAGACTTCATCTGGAATACTGTGTGCAATTCTGGTCTCCCATGTTTAAGAACGATGAATTCAAACTGGTGCAGAGAATGGCTATTAGGATGATCCGACGAATGCATAACCTACCTTATGAGAGGGAACTCAAAGCGCTTGGCTTGTTTAGCCTAACCAAAAGAAGGCTGAGGGGAGATATGATTGCTCTCTATAAATAAATTAGAGGTATAGATACCAGAGAGGGGGAGGCATTATTTAAGTTAAGTGCCGATGTTGACACAATAATACATGGATATAAACTGGCCATTAACAAATTTAGGCTTGAAATTAGGCAAAGGTTTCTAACCATCTGTCATAAAAATAAAGGGAAGGGTAACCACATTTCTGTATACAGTGCTACAAAATCCCTCCTGGCCAGAGGCAAAGTCCTTTTACTTGTAAATGGTTAAGAAGCTCAGGTAACCTGGTTGGCACCTGACCCAAAATGGCCAATGAAAGGACAAGATACTTTCAAATCTGGAGGGGGGAGAAAGGCTTTTGTCTGTCTGTGTCATACCTTTGCTGGGAACAGATCAAGGATGCAAGCTCTCCAACTCTTGTAAAGTTAGTAAGTAATCTAGCTAGAAAATGCATTAGGTTTTCTTTATTTTGGCTTGTGAAATTCACTGTGCTGGAGGAAATGTGTATTCCTGTTTTTGTGTCTTTTTGTAACTTAAGGTTTTGCCTAGGGGGATTCTCTATGTTTTGAATCTGACTGCCTGTAAGGTTATCTTCCATTCTGATCTCACAGAGTTGTTCTCTTATCTTTTTTTTTTCTTCTAATAAAGTTCTGTTTTTTAAGAATCTGATTGGGGTTTTTGGGACTTAAAAATCCAAGGCTGGTTAGGTGCTCATCTTGTTTATTCTCAAGCCTCTCCAGGAAAGGGGGTGTAAGGACTTGAGGGGATATTTGGAGGAAATAGGAACTCCAAGTCGTCCTTTGCCTGTTCTTTGTCTATATCACTTAGTGGTGGCAGCATACTGTCCAAGGACAAGGCAAAATTTGTGCCTTGGGAAATTTTTTAACCTAAGGTGGTAAAAATAATCTTAGGGTCCCCACATCTGTACCCTAGAGTTCAGAGTGGGGAGGGAACCCTGACACCATCAGAGGAGTTAAGTTCTAGAACAGCCTTCCAAAAGGAGCAGTGGGGGCAAGAAACCTAACTGGCTTCAAGACTAAGCTTGATAATTTTATGGAGGGGATGATATGATGAGACTGCCTAAAATGGCATGTAGCTGATCTGTGACCACTAGCAGCAAATATCTCCAATGACTGGTGATGGGACACTAACTAAGGAGGGCTCTGAGTTACTACAGAGAATTATTTCTCAGGTGTCTGGTGGCCATATGCTCAAGGTCTAACCGATTGCCATATTTGGGGTCGTGAAGCAAAGACTCTGTGGGTTTTTCGCCTCCCTCTGCAGTCTAGGGCACTAGTTACTTGCAGATTTAAACTATTATGCAGTTCCTTTCTCTATCCAAAATGGGCATGAATCTAAGGAAGATCAAGCCTTCTCTTTTTCTGAGATAGTGCATATTTATTGAGGAAGGTCTGACTCACCGGCACTTGTCCCCTCTGGGAGGAGTAGTATAATTTAAACGGACAAGAAACATTTCTTTAGCCTTTCAAACGTGTTGATGAATACAATGGTTAATTGGACTAGTCTTCTATACCTTTATTCCACCCCAGTATAGCTATTTTGTGAGTGATAACCTCCCAAGTCCTGTTTTTCCTGAAGACTGCAGGATTCTTGAAATGGATGTTTTTGAAAGACACCAGAATAACATCCTTGGGTGCTGAAGTCTTCTGTCTTTTCCATAGATGAGGAACAGCATGGACAGTGATACTGCAAACTGCTTCTACTGCATCCCACCAGTGTGACTCAGCCCTGGCTTGGAGGGACTGATGTTAATTACTTGGGTTCTTGATGAGTACCTGCTTATTCTCCTTACTGGAGTAAGGTTTTTGAAGAAGGTCCATTGGTACCATCCACATTTCCCCTGAATTACTCAATATCCCTGAAGAGAAGAACATTTCCCCTAGAATAAGGCAGGATTTCTGAAAATGTTGAAGTGGACTGATCCTATTTTCAGTTAAATTAATGTAAAATATTCCATTTACTTCTGTGGAGCCAAGATTGACACTAAAATCATCTCCACAGTCATCCATTCCAAAAGTACAAAATGTTGTCTGTCTTCCTTCTCTCCCTCTATTCTTCACCCTACCTCTCTTTTTCCATGTTATAACCAGGAGGGAGACAATATGGGCTCTTTATTTATTAAACTGAATTTGAGTGACACAACCAGTAACCCATCACAGTCATCTTTAGTGGTTGGGTTATGGATATGATATTGCATCATGCTACTTTCAGTTCCACTCACTGTCACCCAAGCTACCCTAACCATTACTGTCATTTATTATGTGTTTGTGCATTGCCTAGAACAGTGGAGCCCCAGGACCTCGAGATGCTGCCACAACATAAATATTAAGTAATAATAAACAGAGTTTTTAGACAAAGTTTTGTCACATAGGATGCAAAAAACTTCTGGATCCAAATGACTGTATCAGGCAATATAGGATTTACTTGCAGACAAACCTTTTAACCCTACACAAAATAAAATGACAGTGAAATTTTGTGTGTCTTCTGCATGATGATGGGAAAATGGTGTACTCACAGATTCTTAGATTTTATGGTCAGAAGGGACCATCATGATCACCTTGTCTGACCCTCTTACACATTGTAAGCACAGAACCTCTCCCATCTACTCCTGTAATGACCCCTAACCTCTGGCTGAGTTACTGACATCCTCACTTTGGTTTAGAAGTGTTACTAATAGCAACATATATCAGTTTCTGATCACTTTGTTAGATCAGCTGACCTGGCTGAACATTTGAACTAGCAGATATGCCAGAAAGGACAATGATTAATATAGAAAGATGGCCTTTAATATATAAATGTATTTTAGAGAAAGAAGAGATGCCAAAACCCTGTGCTGCCACAGTCCTTGTAGTGACCTTGGAGGACTCACTTAGCTTCTCAGTTCCTCCTCTGTAAAGCTGGGATAATAATACTGACCTACTTCACAGGGCTGTTGTGAGGATACATTTTTAAAAAGCTTACGGGGCACTCAGATACCACAGTGGTGAGGGACAATTAACTAGGCAGTTAATTTTCTAAAAGTTAAGTATTATACTGTGAATCCAGTAATCTCACATAGATATCCTGCATCAAATATTTGAGACTAGGTTAATTCTAAATTAACAGTGATGTTTCATTACGAAACACAATGAACCCATATCAACATTAAATCACTATATAAAATGGATATAAATTAGCTTTCAATTAAGAACACAAGTTCAGTCCATGTGATGGCTTCATCTTACTCTCTCCTCTAACTCTAAAACCTCGATCCATCTTCAGTCCTAAATCCGCTTCTATTTTCTGCTTAAACTTTTCCAATAATTTTGTGGTGGTCTTCATTTCCCAGGGCAAATATGGAATTTCTTAATTGTTGTGTGTTCTGTTTTTACAGAAAAGAATATACAGATGCTACATTGGTTTGAAATAGTGTGTGGTAGGGGTTTTTTTTGGTTTTTGTTTGTTTTTTGTTTGATTTTCTAAATCCTAGTACAAATGCCATCTTAGAGCCTAACTGAAGTTGCTGAAAGGATTCCCACTGCCTGTCATGGGCTTTGGATCAGGTCATTCATTGTGGTGTCAACATCAGAAAAGAACAAAATGCAGCATATTTTATAGTTTATATGTTGCTGCTGAAAGACATGTTCTTTATCCTGCATTATACTACACTGCATGTAACAAGAAAAGTAGAGCTGGTTGAACATTGGAATTTCTGTGTGGCAAGAAATTCCCAAGATTTTAAATTTGGTTTCATCTTTAAGATAAAATGTTGAAACATCTGAATTTTTCACCAGATGAAATATTCCAAAAATATTGCAGTTTGTCCTTATGGAAACATTTCATTTCAACTTGTATATTATTATATATTCTAAATTAATGAATGTGAAAAATCACAAAATCAAAATTAAACAAACCATTTCAGCCTTCTTAATCTATTCCCATGAAACATTTCAATTGCATCAAATCAGCATTTTCTAACTGAAAATTTTAACCAGCTCCAATGTATATGAAATGAGAGGCCAATTTATCCTCAAAGACATTTCCATATATTTAGGTTTACCTATTGAGTTCAGTATTAATAGATTTGTGATGCAGACCTCCAAGAATCCAACAAAGCTGGTGGCTTCCATGTTGCTGGATAAATCTATGATCCTTATATTGTGGACATTCTCAGTCTACAGTCAAGAACACTTGTGACCAAAATCAGTACATTCTGCCTATAGAAAAAGAATTGCTGGTCTCTGTGTAATTCCAAGTCAACAAATGGCCACAACACAAACACAACTAGCACTAATCATTGTCAGGTGTTACCTAGCAACTCTGTGTTCTAGGGGAACCAGGGTGCAGTACCCAGCCTGTCTGACTCACGAAAGACCTTCTCCTCCCCCATGCCTGGCTCTGCTTGAACCAAAACCAATCAGAAGAAAGACTTAAAAAAGCAATGAAAAGGCAGTGGGAGACACACCTAAAACCCTGGGGTAAGGGTGACAGGATTAAGAAAACTCCCTTAGCCTCATTTGCATCGAAGATGGGACAAGGAGGCATGTCTATTATCATACAGAATGGAGAACAAAGATTCCAAGGCAAAAACAGCATGGAACTCTGGGACCAGAAAAGCAGGGAAGCACTGCATGATGTGGAATCTCTGCTCCAGATGTTAATGGTTTTTGGTTTCCTCATTTGCTCTGCAGCAATGCTCCTCATACCTAAGCTAAAGATCCCTGCAGAGCCCAAAAATCCTGTGGGGTTTGCTCATCCTAGTGGGTTACTACCAGAACAATTGTAACGTGAAAGTGGGGATAGGGACGTGCTGAACTGGGACATATGAGGGTGGCAGACTGCTGAGTCCAGGGGCATCTGACGGTGGCAGATTGGAAGTGCTGCTCGACCCAGCCTGCTCACGCATACTCTATTCCGATACGGTGCCTGTGGCATATGAGGGTGACAAATGGAAATGCTGCTTGACCCACTCTGCTGAGTCCAGGGACATATAATGGGTCAGCTTGGGAGTGCTGATGAACCCAGTCCTCTCAGACACGCTCTGTCTCTGTGTGTGTGTGTGTGTGTGTGTGTGTGTGTGTGTGTGTGTGTGTGTGAGAGAGAGAGAGAGAGAGAGAGAGAGAGAGAGAGAGAGAGATTCTGGGGCTGGAAGAACCCAGCCCTGGGGAATTTAGGTCCTGCAGGATAGCTCCATTGGGAGGGAACTTGCAGCAGGGAGAAGTAGAGCTCTGTATGAGAACACAAGTTACACAAGCAGTACATTGATAGAATTACAGAACCTCCCCCCGCCCCCCCTGCAGAAGAGTAACCCTAATAAATGAGCATACCCCAAATTAACAGTCAAATCTGGTAACACAGGATTAACGGGCCCCAACAGCTATTGCATTTACACTTGTGTAAATTGGGAATAACGCCATCAAAGTTAAGAGTTAAACTAATCTGAACGCTAAGAACTTAATTTGCATGAAAATAGAATTCCCTTACTCTGAAGGTGGTCCTTCCAGGATGTTATATGAGGCACATTGGGAGGCCTTTTTATGTGTGTGCATAGTCTACTATTCCTGCTGATAAAGACCTTTATTCACGAGTGCATACATTAAGGCAACTTTCATAACCACTATAAATTTGATGGCAATTATGTTAAAAGAAAAAGAAAATGATTCTCAATTGACTCCAGGTTATCAGAAAGAAAATTAAAGCAACAATAGAAGTTGTAACAAAATGCTTACTTAAAGTTAAGCGCAGGCTTTAGTACTTTGCTGGATCAGGGCCAAAGTGCCCCATACTTTGCAAGATCAAGTGTTAAGTGAGAAGACCTATCAGGCCCAGAGACTTTAAGTGAGCTGTTTTTCATCAGTGTACCTGTTACTTTTCTGAGGGGCACTAGTGAGTCACAGAGCTAAGTGGACTCTTTTCCTCCAGCATAAGTAATACTTCCCCAGTAGACCCAAGCGAACTAGTGAGTCAACCATCTAAGTAATCAGAAGCCATTTGTGAGTCATTGTCATATATTGCACATCCTGTGAATGATTTTCATGTGCAATCTTAAAAAAAATGATGCTGTCACACTTCCATCAGAGACAGAAATGTGTGGAACAGAGAATATCTGTTTTAAAGTAACAATTACAAGTGTACAAACCTTTCAAACCTTATACTGGTTATTATTCTTACCTTGAAATTCTTATTTAATCACTCCTAATTTACTGCTAAAATACACAGTCATTAGACCTTATTAAAATGAGTAACAAGTCTCTCAATAATGGAATTTTTGCAAATCATGTTTCAGAAATGATACAGACACTTGAAAATGGGGTACTTACAGAAAATAATACTTTGTTATATTAATTTCTCTTGTAGAAAAATACAGTATTTTAGTTAATCCACATACTATCTAAAGATCCCACTGCCTTCTAACTGGAAGCCTTTTATCTACACACTTTGATTAGCCTTTTCTTCTAGGTTTAATTGGCACTTTTCTTAATAGGTCTGAGAGGATGCCAGTTTATCAGAGACACTTTCAGAATTTATAAAGCTCTGCAATACCCAGTTAAAAAATTATATGTTTTACAGACTATCAAGACTATCATGTCTTTTGAAGTTCCACTAAAGGATTTCATGTCTGCTATACTTGAGGTCCTAAGACATTAATAGATATTTGACATAAGGAGTTGATGACCACTATCACAAGAATTGTATATTTCCTCTGAAGTTTTATAGGTTAAATGGTTTCAAAATGAGTATCAACATTAACAGGAATTGTGTGTGTCAGACAGTGGAACTGCTGGGTCCTGATCATTCATTCCCACTAGATGTCACAACTCAGTAGATGCAAATAAGTTTAGATTATGCTTTTATTTTGTTTCATATGTAAGTATAATTTTAAACAAAGATGCATTTTTTCTATGTAGCTATAGACATACTAATGCAGCATTTTTGTTCAAAATTATAAAAACGATGTGGAATATATCATAGAATCATAGAAGATTAGGGTTGGAAGAGAACTCAAGAGGCCATCTAGTACCACCCCCTGCTCAAAGCAGGACCAACCCCAACTAAATCATCCCAGCCAGGGCTTTGTCAAGCCAGGCCTTAAAAACCTCTAAGGATGGAGATTCCACCACCTCCCTAAGTAACCTATTCCCTAAGTAACCTATTCCACCCTCCTAGTGAAATAGGCTTTCCTAATATACAACCTACATCTCCCTCACTGCAACTTGAGATCACTGCTCCTTGTTCTGCCGTCTGCCATCACTGAGAACAGGCTAGCTCCATCCCCTTTGAAACCCCACCCCCCCTTCATGTAGTTCAAGGTTGCTATCAAATCCCCCCAAACTCTTCTCTTCTGCAGACTAAATAAGCCCAGTTCCCTCAGCCTCTCCTCGTAAGTTATGTGCCCCAGCCTCCTAATCATTTCCGTTGCCCTCCACTGGACTCTCTCCAATTTGTCCACATCCTTTCTGCAGTGGGGGATACAAAACTGGACGCAATACTCCAGATGTGGCCTCACCAGTGCCAAATAGAGAGAAATAATCACTTCCCTTGATATGCTGGCAATGCTCCTACTAATTCAGCCCAGTATGCTGTTAGCCTTCTTGGAAACAAGGGCACACTGCTGACTCATATCCAGCCTCTCATCCACTGTAACCCCCAGGTCCTTTTCTGCAGAACTGCTACTTAGCCAGTCAGTCCCCAGCTGTAGCAGTGCATGGGATTCTTCCTTCATAAATGCAGGACTCTGCACTTGTCCTTGTTGAACCTCATCAGATTTCATTTAGCCCAGTCCTCCAATATGTCTAGGTCACTCTGGACCCTATCCCTACCCGCCAGCATATCTACATCTCCCCCCAGTTTAGTGTCATCCGTGAACTTACTGAGGGTGCAATTCATCCCATCATCCATATAGTTAATGAAGATGTCGAACAAAACTGGCCCTAGGACCAACCCCTGGGGCAGTCTGGCTGCCAACTCGATACCGGCTGCCAACTAGACATCAAGCCATGGATCCCTACCCGTTGAGCCTGACAATCTAGCCAGCTTTCTATCCACCTTATAGTCCATTCATCCAATTCCGTACTTCTTTAATTTGCTGGCAAGAATACTGTGGGAGACCATATCAAAAGCTTTGCTGAAGTAAAGGTATATCACATCCACCACTTTCCCCATATCCACAGAGTAAGTTATCTCATCATAGAAGGCAATCAGGTTGGTCAGGCATGACTTGCCCTTGGTGAATCCATGTTTACTGTTCCTGATCACATTCCTCTTCTCCAAGTGCTTCAAAATGGATTCCTTGAGGACGTGCTCCAAGATTTTTCCAGGGACTGAAGTGAGGCTGACTGGTCTGTATTTCCCCAGATTCTCCTTCTTCCCTTTTTTAAAGATGGGCACTATATTTGCCTTTTTACAATCATCCGGGACCGCCCCTGATCGCCACGAGTTTTCAAAGATAATGGCCAATGGCTATGTAATCACATCAGCCAACTCCCTCAGCATGCTCTGGTACATTAGATCTGGACCCATGGACTTGTGCATGTCCAGCTTTTCTAAATAGTCCTTAACCTGTTCTTTCACCACTGAGGGTTGCTCACCTCCTCCCATACTGTGCTGCCCAGTGCAGCAGTCTTTGACCTTGTCTGTGAAGACCGAGGCAAAAAAAACATTGAGTACTTCAGCTTTTTCCACATAATCTGTCACTAGGTTGCCCCCCCAGTCATTAAGAGTCCCACACTTTCCCTGAACTTCTTTTTGCTAACATACCTGTAGAGACCCTTCTTGTTACCCTTCACATCCCTTGCTAGCTGCAACTCCAATTGTGCTTTGGCCTTCCTGCTTTCACCCCTGCATGCTCGAGCAATATTTGTATACTCCTCCCTAGTCATCTGTCTGACTTTCCACATCTTGTAAGCTTCCTTTTTGTGTTTAAGCTCACTGAAGATTCTGTTAAGCCAAGCTGGTCGCCTGCCATATTTGCTATTCTTTCTGCACATCTGTGTTTGTACAGCACCTAGCACAATGGGGTCCTGGCCCATGACTAGGGCTCCTAGGCACTATGGTAATAAAAATAATGATAAGAATTAGGAGGGAAAACACAGAAGCTAATGTGAAATAGTGTTGATTTAGTGGGTGACACTCTTTCCTCTGAGACAAATTTAACTGGTACTCCAGCACTGAGTTAGAAGTGAAACTACTCTTGCAGAAGATGCCATTATTCAAATGGAATGTATGGTCAAATTCAGAAGTGGTGCAAAAGGTGTAATAAATTAAATCCCTGTATACACACGTGTCAAGGTTCCTCTCCCACTCTGAACTCTAGGGTACAGATGTGGGGACCTGCATGAAAACCTCCTAAGCTTACTTTTACTAGCTTAGGTTAAAACTTCCCCAAGGTACAAATTAATTTTATCCTTTGTCCTTGGAATATCCACGGCCACCACCAAACTCTAACTGGGTTTACTGGGAAACGTAGTTTGGACACGTCTTTCCCACCAAAATCCTCCCAAACCCTTGCACCCCACTTCCTGGGAAAGGTTTGGTAAAAATCCTCACCAATTTGCATAGGTGACCACAGTCCCAAACCCTTGGATCTGAGAACAATGAAAAAGCATTCAGTTTTCTTACAAGAAGACTTTTAATAGAAATAGAAGTAAAGGAATCACCCCTGTAAAATCAGGATGGTAGATACCTTACAGGGTAATTAGATTCAAAACATAGAGAATCCCTCTAGGCAAAACCTTAAGTTACAAAAAAGACACACAGACAGAAATAGTCATTCTATTCAGCACAATTCTTTTCTCAGCCATTTAAAGAAATCATAATCTAACGCATACCTAGCTAGATTACTTACTAAAGGTTCTAAGACTCCATTCCTGTTCTATCCCTGGCAAAAGCAGCATACCAACAGACACACAGACCCTTGTTTCTCTCCCTCCTCCCAGCTTTTGAAAGTGTCTTGTCTCCTCATTGGTCATTTTGGTCAGGTGCCAGCGAGGTTACCTTTAGCTTCTTAACCCTTTACAGGTGAGAGGATTTTTCCTCTGGCCAGGAGGGATTTTAAAGGGGTTTACCCTTCCCTTTATATTTATGACAACACGTAAACTCCCTTGTTCTAACATATGTCAGAGTCACAATCATAGAAATGTAAAACAGGAAGGGATCTAGAGAGGTCATTTAGTCTATCTCTCTGCGTTGAGGAAGGACAAACATACCTAGATCATCACTGACAGGTGTTTGTCTAAAAGTCTCCAATGATGGGGATTCCACAACTTCCCTTGCTAATTTATTCCTATACGTAACTATACTTATATTTAGAAATGTTTTCCTAATATCTAAACTAAATCTCCCTATCTGCAGATTAAGCCAATTACTTCTTGTCCTATATATTCAAAGACTGTTATCAGGTTCTCCCTTGGTCTTTTCCCCCCACAAGTTTAAATGTCCATTTTTTTTAACCTTCTCTCATAATTCAGGTTTCTAAACCTTTCATCATTTTTGTAGATCTCCTCTGGACTCTCTCTAATTTTGTCCACATCTTTTTCTAAAGGTTTCCCAAAAGTGGACACAATACTCCAGCTGAGGCCCCATCAATGCCAAATAGAAAGGGACAATTGCCTCCTGTGTCTTACATATGATACTCCTGAATGATATTAGCCTTTTTCACAACTGCACCATATTCCTCTCCAATGCTTAGCTGAATGATCAGTTGTAGCAATCGTTCACCATTTGGTCTGTTCCTGTGCAGCCGCAAGGGCTTGATGGGTTGAAAGTCCAACATTGGCTCAGACCCATGTAATAGAGCGTCTGCCAGTAAGCTGCCTCCACGTCCCGGTTGGTGGAATTTTATTCTGTATGTTACAAGACAACTGGAGAATGGTATTCCCCAGAATGTCTTGCGGCATTCTGGCGACATGTTTGAAAAGTGTTAGACTCCAGCTGTGTACAATAGCCCCAGTAGTCTGTAGACCGGAGTAACCATAAATGTCTTCATTATGAATGAAGTCATTCCACTTTATGCCCAATATGCAATGTTGGGATTTTGTGCGAAAAGCCTCCAGCTTTGCCCAGTTTGAGCAGCATAGTGCCCATGTTTCATAACCATACAGTAGTGTGGGGAGGATACATCTTGAATAGATCCTGAACAGTCAACTTCATCATGTTGGCTTATATTCAAAATATGATCCACTGTTCCTCCAGATTTTTAATACAGATGCTCTCCGGGTTATGCAAGACCCGACTTACACAAATCTGCACGTTCCGTAAGCTAGAAATAGGAGGGATTTTTTATTTGTTTGTTTGGTGGGGGTTTTTTTGTTTTGTTTTTTTGTGTAATGGTCGGGTATATGTTTCCGACTTATGCAAAATTTGAGTTATGCACGGCATTCTGGAACAGAACAATTGCATAAGTTGGGAAGCATCTGTACAGTTCTTCTGTTGAGTCAGTTATTCCCCATTTCGTATTTGTGTATTTGATTTTTCCTTTCTAAGTGTAGTACTTTGCACTTGCCTTTATTTTGAATTTCATCTTGTTGATTTCAGACCAATTCTCCAATTTGCCAAGGTCATTTTGAATTCTAATCGTGTCCTCCAAAGTGCTTGCAACCCTTCTCAGCTTGCTGTCATCTGCAAATTTTATAAGTATACTCTCCACTTGATTATCCAAGTCATTAATGAACATATTGCATAGTACTGTATCCACGACAGATCCCTGCAGGACCCCACTAGATAGATCGCCCCATGTTGACAGCCAACTATTGATAAGTACTCCCTGAGAATTTTTTTTTAACCAGTTGTGCACCTACCTTATAGTAATTTCATCTAGACCATACTTCCCTAATTTACTTGTGGGAGTGTCATGTGGGACTGTGTCAAAAGCTTGACTAAAATCGAGATATATCACATCTATAGCTTAACCCTTATCCACTAGTCCAATAATCCTAGAAAGAAAGAAATTTGGTTGGATTAGCATGATTTATTCTTGATAGATCTATTTGGCCTATTACTTATAATCCTACTATTATCTAGGTGCTTACAATTTATTTAATAATTTGTTCCAGTGTCTCTCCAGGAATTGAAATTAGGATGACCAGTCTATAATTTCTGCAGTCCTTTGTTCCCCATTTTAAAAACTGATACTATGTTTACCGTTCTACAGTCCCCTGGGACCTCACCTGTCCTCCATGAATTCTCAGAGATAATCACTAATAATTCTAAGATTACTTCAACTAGTTCTTGAAGTACCCAAGGGTGAATTTCATCAGGCCCTGCCAAACTGAATACATCTATCTAATTCTGTTCTTTCCCTATTCTTCCCCCTTGTTGGTAATATTAATTGTGTTAAACATCTGGTCACAAATAACCTCTTTCAAGGAGACTGATGCAATATAGGCATTAAACACCTTAGCCTTCTTGATGTTATACCATTCCCAGTCTCTATTCAAGCCAATGGTTGATTCATTATAAAAAGTAACCTATTTCCCCTTGCTTATTCCTTCCCCCCCCCCCCGTTCCTCAGACGTTCTTGTTAAACCCTGGATTTGTGCTGGAAATGGCCCACCTTGATTATCATACACATTGTAAGGAGAGTGATCACTTTAGATAAGCTATTACCAGCAGGAGAGTGGGGTGGGGGGAGAGAACCATTTTTTCATGGTCTGTGTGTATAAAAACATCTTCTGTATTTTCCACAGTATGCATCCGATGAAGTGAGCTGTAGCTCATGAAAGCTTATGCTCAAATAAATTGGTTAGTCTCTAAGGTGCCACAAGTACTCAGTGTCATTAAAGAACTTCTTATATAGCCAGATTGGCCTCATACTGTTCTCCCTATCTTTTCTTCATTTTGGGATAGTTTGTTGGTCTACCTTAAATATTGTGTCTTTGAGAAACAGCCAGCTCTCCTGAACTCCCCTTTCCCTTAGATTTTCTTCCTATGAGACCCTACCTGTAAGTTCTGTGAGTTTGTTAAAGTCTGCTTTTTTTTTGAAGTCCATTGTCCTTGTTCTGGTGCTCTCACTCCTTCCTTTCCTTAGAATCATGAAATCCGTCATTTCATGATCACTTGCACCTAAATTACCTACCATGTTCAGATTCACAACCAATTCCTCCCTGCTATTTTAAGATGATCTAATTTACACAAAGAGGAGAAGGTATAATTGAGGTGATTATATTCTTCCTACCTAATTTTTTGTATGGCTTCATGTAGCGTGACAGTGATTAATGAAGATTTGTACCACAGTGGGGAAGTCAGGAACCTTTAACTGACTACTTACAGGGTTTTTTTGGGGTTTTTTTTTGCCAGATGAGGTTGCACACTTTTTGTAAATAAAATAAAAATAATAAATCCTTATTTTTTAAAGAATGTAACTGGACACCTCTGAAGCATTCTCCCCAACTTTAACAAGATTTTAATAATTCTTGATAGCTTTTATTTATGGATTTCCTATATTTGAATACTTGTATGTGCTAGGAATTATTTATGAAAAAAATGCGTATGACTTAGAGGGGCAATTGAAACGGTCATTTATTGTTTTTGACAGCTGTGGATAAATTAGCACCAAACTAAAAGCCAACAACTATCATGTTCATTTAATAAATACAGTGTTGTTTAAACCCTTGACTACTTGAGTCATTTAAATCCTATTGTGAGAAACTATTCAGAAACAATATTGATAGGGTAATTTTCTATAATATTGCTTTTTACTCCAGAATAGATACATGAATAATCATCTGAATTCAAAACAGAACTTTAAAATGTCTATTGAAATTTTGCAAAACTTTCTGGAAAACTCTTCCCTACAATGAGATGCTGCATGCAAAAATTCAGGAAGATTGCTTATATGCCAGAGAAGTTAAAGGAGAGTTAAAAATTGAATTTATTGGGGAAGCTCCTGGCACTTTGATCTTCACTGTGAAGCAGCGATTGCTCATTCATAAATACCTACAAAAGCTTAAATATTTAAAGGTTTTTTTTAACACCAATAATATATTTTTCCCTTTTGCCCTAAAGCTTCCTTCATTCCACTCATCTCAGTCACCTGCACTCCCCTCATGCTTCCAGACCATCTCCTATCCCTTCATTTTCCATTCCATGCCTTGCCAAGGCCTGGCATCTCCATCTCCTGCCTTATCAGTTCACCAGTAAACTATGTAGCATATTTCTAAGCCATTCAGTCCTATAACCCACTCTACTGTACCCTCTCTTGTGGATTCTTGCCCCTCCACATCTTCCCCTAGATCTCTCTCCTAAATCCATGCCTAGAGTCAGTATTAGGTCAATTTATTGTTTTTAAACATTGCAGAATAATTTTAAACATTGCTCTGTATGCACTTGAAAACAATTCTCTCCCAGTGTCATTTGGACGGCAAGTAAAAGGGAATAAAAAATAATATATGGCAGCCTGCCACTTTAAGGCAAATACACCTCTCTGCAGAGCATTTCTCCACCATGATTCAATGTATAAGAAGTCAGGACAGCAGCTTTCTTCAGCCTGATTTCAAAATGAAAGTGCAAAACAGCAAACAAAGAGTAGTAACTTGACAAACAGACCTTGATTTACAAAGTCTCTTTTAAGTAGAGTCAGAAGATGGTCAGTTTCCCAGGTCCCAGAAGACAAATATACTATAGGATTATGATTTGGCTAACAAGCTAGACAATTTGTCAATATAACCATTTAGATTTTCAGAGTCAAATCACACCATCCCAATAGAAAATAACACTTATACACAACCGCTATCTTGGGAAGGTGACTTTGTTTAGATTTATTTATTTGACTAAGTCCCTCAAAGCAGGGCCTCACCTGTGCCAACTGGTTATCAACTCTGGTGTTGCTAACACACCAGAGGCAAAATAATCCAGAAGCTAGATCACAGGACAATTTGATCAATTACTTACCTACCATTTCATCAAGGTCTCCTTCCCAGTGGAGATACGGTAGTCAACCCTTGTTACCTGTTTTCCAATTAATTAAATTAACACCAAGATCCTACTAACACTCCTAACTGTCTAACATAAACTCATATATCTATGACAAACTGTATAGGCTGAGTGCATTTCACAAAACTTGCACAATTTGTGTCACTAATGTCTGTATACACCTAGAACTCGAAAGGCGGTATGAAACCATTAGCTATGGTTGACACCTGTGTAGTGTTGTACAAGCTTAGTTAACAATAGTAACTCATTCAGTTTTAAAGCTACTTTACAACAATCTTGGTTGGAACCTGTTACAAAACAAGGACATACACAGTATCTGAAGAAATGGGTATTCACCTACGAAAGCTTATGCTCCAATACATCTGTGAGTCTATAAGGTGCCACAGGACTCTTTGCTGCTTTCATAGATCCAGACTGAAATGGCTGCCCCTCTGCTGCTTGACACAGTACTTGTGACAATCTTTAGAACCCATGCACATGCACACTTCCTTGTGAAATAGACACCCAGTTTCTGTAAGTGCTCAATTGACTGATTTAGGTCATCACCCCAGAAACAGTTTGTGTGATCTTTGATCTTTGCTCTGCCATCAGATTTCAGCTCAGAAGTTGTTCAGAGCAGGATTTGTCACTGCAAACACAGAAGGGAGCAAAGAATGGGCATGATTATAGTCTTTTCCTGGTGTGCTAGCAGACCACCTGAATTACTGGAAAACAGAAAGAGACAGTTAAACATGTTTGTCTGAGATAAGTAATTTGTGTCACCAGGTGTTCCCTTCCAGCTGTTCTTCAGCTTTTGGGAAGCAATGTGCTGAAAGAATCAGGCTGTTCTAGCCTATTTCTATTGGGTGGTCCAACTTGGTTCCTCTTCTTGAAGGTGCGTGGGTGGACCAATCAGATAATGATGCATACTTCTTCTGAAGATTTGAAATGTCCAAATATAATGAGTCATCCTCTGTCACCATCCAATCAGGGAACAGGACATCAGCTTTTGAGTTCTTGCAACTGGGACTGGAATTTTCCAGTCTCTTTGTGCAACATGTCTTATTACACCACCTTATGTAAGGTAAGTTAGGCCAAAATTGTTGGTACAACCTGTTTTTAGTGCTGCTGAGTGCTGCAGAGTTGTTAATGCTGCTTGTGCTGCTGTTCTTGGAGCTCCAGTGTTAGCTGCACTAGCAGAGAAGGCAGCTTGGCGATTCAGTAGACTTGAATATTGTTCTTAAAGAGAGACCATAGGCTCAGTTCAGTGTCTAAGGCTCTCAGGTTTATTCTCAGCAAAGCACAGTACTAGCACCCTGGTCAATGGATCACGGGGACACTAACACATGTATGCCCATGACAAGGTAAAGGCTAAGTCAACAAATCAGAATGCTGTCCCCTCAGCTGATACAAAGATACCATTCCTATGACTTCTCCTTTTATACATTGATACAAACAAGTTACATATTACACTTCAGATGTTGCTAGTTACCACTCTTATATTCTTGTACCTGTTAGTGTGAACAAAACATCCTCATCCATCATTCTGTCATTCCATCCTTATCTTACAAGGGGTCGGTGTGTTCCTCTATAATCTCTTGGGAATTTGTTTACATACTTACTTGAGAACTCTGGGTGTTCTTGTACCATCTCCTCCAGTCATAAATGTGCTTACTTGGTTAGTCAATACCCAATATGTTACTATTTTGCCAAGGCCAGGCCTACTTTGCTTCGCAGCCTTTGGTTCATACTGTCAGTTATGCATAGGGCTCCAGTAAGGCCAATATAACCACCTTAGGACATATCTTGAACACCAGCTGGTTTATTCCAGTTAGCAACTTACCTCTATAAGTTGCATTCCACAGGCTCCTTATGGTATATGCCTTGGCCAGCTTTGCAGTTATACTTGCTCAAGTTGCAGCTTCTCCATGAACTCTCTGCTAGCTGCTGAATTGTACAGCTTAAAGTTCAGATAAAAGTTTATACAAAGTTCCTCCTCATTCTTTAATGCTCTTTGAATTTGTTTTAACAGTCCATTGTACACACAAGGTCACTTTTTCTCCAGCAGGCCAAAACAGCTGTATAAATCTTCCATTTCTGTTCTCCCTGTTCTAACAATGGTGGGAGGGGCCTCGATACATATGGCTGAGCTGAGTCCATGCCTTATTAACCGAACAGTTGCATTTCTGATTGTTCCACTCTGTGGTCAAGCGTCCTTACAAACACATATTTGGTTTGAGTTCCTTTTATTTACTGCCTCACCTCTTTCAGCACAGGTGTATTTCACTAACTTGATAGCATAAGCATGTCTGATTGCAAACATTAAGTTTAATTCTTATCACTTAAACTAAAAGAAATCAGTATGAGTGCAACCCCTTTCTTTCCTAACAGGGTTTCCCAAAGCTGTATCATTTATAGTTGATTACCCTTTTACATACATTTTAATTATAATATTATATTCAATCATGTTCCCTCTTTTACAACTGTATCTGGCACATCACACAAAATCAATATTTGATATTAATTTGATATGATTTTTAATTCATTTACTTATTTACAGTTGGGGGGAAAAGCAAGTCTCTAGGTGCACCAGTGGTACACTGTTGTGAAAGGCAGTTTCCTAAGACCACTGAAGAAATCTAGCTGTTAGACCTGTGGTTTTTATTCTCTTAGCACTCTGTTCTATCTTTTCTAAAGGCCATGATGCCTGGGCAATTCTCAAATAGGAATAATTCATAACTTTGGGTCCTTAGTTACTACACAGTGTGATTAAGAAGGTCACAGAAAACCACAAGACCAGTGTATATATTAAAGCTACTCAAGGTTAGTTTAACTTAAGCTTTTGGTATTTTTCCAATTTGTTATTTTCCAGATGAATCAAATGCATGTAATTTGATTTCTGCATAAATTCTATGCCATCTTATATGTTGTTCTCTGACCCCTTTGAAAGATGTGCTGTCCCTTCTGCTATGCAACTCGAAATGTCACTGCGTCACATGTGTTTTCATGGCTGGCAGAATATTGATTTCTCACCACTGACTGAGATGTGTAACATAGCTCTAAATTACTTTTAAAGTTTCAGCTAACCATGAGAAGAAAGTGGCATACTTTACAGTACCATTGAATTGCTTGTTTAGCACATTAACTTTTTGTAACAATGCATCAGACTCTCTGGGTCTTGAACCTGGGTCTGTGCAAAATCATCACACTCCAATCCTTCACCTGTCAGCTCACAGATAGCACCTAGGACTGGGGTCCATGAAATCCAACTGGGGCACAAGCCCCACCCTTGCCCTCTGATCAGGCCGCAGCCCCTACTTAAGTCAGAGGAGAAGCCAGAAAGTTGTCCATAAAACTGGACTTCATACTGCTACAGTAGCATTAAAACTCAGCAACTGATCTGTCTTTCCTGGTGTCCCATAATACAGGCCTTCATGGCATCATGCAATGTGTCAAACCAAGACAATGTCAAACCAAGACAATGTGCCGCAAACCCTGTGGTCTATGCCAAACTTTAGACACTCCATCCTGACCATGGGCCGGTATTACATGGATTTTATCATGGAGCTCCCACAGTGCAACGGGTCCATGGAAATCTTGGCAGTGGTAGATCACTTCACTAA
Source organism: Chelonia mydas (assembly GCF_015237465.2). Lineage (NCBI taxonomy): Eukaryota > Metazoa > Chordata > Testudines > Cheloniidae > Chelonia > Chelonia mydas. Next base: position 26,030,929 of record NC_057851.1, on the reverse strand, counting down.
CATGGACCGTATAGTTCATGTGTTTCATCTCCATGACCTACCAGATAGCATCACTGCCAGTCGAGGGTCACAATTAAGACTGATTCTGGCATGAGGCCCTAGGTCTTTTTGGGGTCTGCCCACACCTTTCCTCTGCCTACAACCCTCAGTCCAAAGGTCAGACAGAAAGGTCAATCTGATTTTAGAGCAATACCTATGTGATAAATGAAGGGGTGGGGTAGAGCTCCCTTTTATGGACACCCAGCCAGCCAGTTAGCGGTAAAATCCCTCTTGGTAGCTGTTCTCTGCTTGCTTTACCTATAAAGGATTAAAAAGTCCCCCAGGTAAAGAAAAGGAAGTGGGCACCTGACCAAAAGAGCGAAGGGGAAAGTAGAACTTTTTTAAAATTGGGAAAGAAAACTTTCCCTTTGTCTGTTGTTCTCCAGAGAAGGAGACATGGAGCAGCAATGCTATATGCTGTGTCAGGTTTGAACTAGGTATAAAAATTCATCTTCTATACCTAGAAGGAATCACTGGGTCAGGGAATGTTTAATTAGATGTGATCAGGTTTATTTCTTTATTTTGGCTTGTTGGTCTCCTCTGTGCTAACTCCCGGGTGCTTTTGTTTGCTTGTAACTTTTTCAGCTGGACCCCAAGAAAGCTATTAATTTTTGGAATTGCTCTTCTAAAATCTAGCAAAAACCTAAGTTCTAGATGTATTTTCTTCCTTTTTGTTTTGATAAAATTTGCCTTTTTTAAGAACAGGATTGGATTTTTGGTGTCCTAAGAGGTTTGTGCATATGTTGTTTAATTAACTGGTGGCAACAGCTCATTTCCTTTGTTTTCTTTCTCAGCTCTTCCCCGGAGGGGGTAGGGGTGAAAGGGCTTGAGGGTACCGCACAGGGAGGAATTCCCCAAGTGCTCCTTCCTGGGTTCAAGGGGGTTTTTATATTTGGGTGGTGGCAGCATTTACCAAGCCAAGATCAGAGAAAAGCTGTAACCTTGGGAGTTTAATACAAGCCTGGAGTGGCAAGTAATTTTTAAAATCCTTGCGGGCCCTCACCTTCTGCACTCGAAGTGCCAGAATGGGGAATCAGCCTTGACAACCTATGATGTAATATTAACCACCATCAAGATGATTGGTCTTTGCTATTGCCCAAGAGGAGTTTGTGTACAATAACGCAGCTCATGCTTCCACAGGAAAAAGCCCTTTCTTTGCTAACTGTGGGTACCTCCCCAATTCTACCTACAACCACCTATGATCTCTCCTTGCCTGACCACCTCAGACTTGGTGCAGAGGATTCATCAAGTCCAGGAAGAAGTAAGGGGCTACTTGGAAAAAGCAAAGGCCGACTACAAGTGACATGCAGACCACTATGATCAATCAGTCCTCACCTATTCAGTGGGATAAAAAGCATGGCTGTCGACAGAGCATCTCTGCACAAACAGATCCTTCCATAAGTTGGAATTCCAGTTTCTTGTCTGTTATTGGATCTGCCACCAAGTTAACCTGGTCACTGTTCAACTACATTTACCCCGATTGCTTAAGATCCACCTAGTATTCCATATATCCCTTCTGAAACCCTATATCAAGAACTTGTTTCCACACAGGACCAAACTACCTCCCCCACCAGTGTGTGTATAAGGCCACAGGAATACATTGTGCATGAAATCTTGGATTCCAAATGCCAATGGGGTAAACTTTTTTTTACCTGATCAACTGGAAAGGCTATTGATCTGAGGAGCGTATGTGGAAGCTAGCAGAAAAAAACATGCACAGTCCCTCCCCAGCGCAAGCCTTCAGTGAGAATCACCCTTAGAAGCCTGAACCCATGGGACCTAGAGGTAGCCACTTGGAGAGGGGGTGATGTCAGGCCCCATGGCCCCAAACCTGGGTCCAAGGGGGTGGTGGGAGCCATCACACTTCAATCCTCCATGTATCCGCTCACAGAGAGCATCTGGAACCAGGTTCAGGAAGCCCAAATAAGGCACAACTCTGAACCCTACACTCTGATAGGGACAGCTCCACAGCTCCTGATTGGGCCGCAGTCCCTATTTAAGCAAGAGAAAGAAGCAGGAAGTTGTCTGTGCAGCTGGGCTTCATTCTGTCATGTAGGGTGACCAGATGTCCTGATTTTACAGGCACCTATTTCTCCCCACCCCCTGTCCCAATTTTTCACACTTTCTATCTGGTCACCCTACTGCCATGGGTCACTGGTGTGATGTTTATTTGTTACTTCCTTCTTCTCCAAACCTCCTGGGATCCTGACCTTTGGTATCTGGCTCCTGGTTTCCTGCCCACTGGTTCCAGTGCCTGAACCTGACCTCCTGGTATGCTGACTTGGCCTGACTCTTGGTAACTGACTCTTGATCCCTGCCCTCCAGTTTTTCTCTCGATCCTGATTTTCTGGTGTTCCAGCCAGGCCTGAATCCTGGTAATTGTTTCATGGCCTTGACCCTCAGCCTGTGCCTGATGCTAATCCTTAAATCAGGCTGCCCACACCCTGGCATGACACAGCTGTTGTTAGAGCACATTAGCAGCCACCCGAGATTGATTGGGGTATCCTAGTATTTATGGTGCTGTCATCAGATGCCAATGTTAGCCAGCCAATTTTGGATTTCCAAGAGACTATGGCCCTGATCCAAAATCTACTGAAATCAAAATGGGAAAGCTCCATTGATTTCAAAGTGCTTTGGATCAGGCCCTCTGATGCTGTTTTAGAAAAACTCTTTGTAGGGGAGGGAACCAAAATACTACAGCACAGAGTGTGCTGAAAGCACTTGTTCTGCCTCAGTTACAAAATTAAAATGGATAAGTAGGGTCTAATTTTCCTGTTATCAGTCTATCCCTGATCCCAGACTTTTTGAATAGGTGTTTAATCAGTGAGAGTTTTGCATGCGGAAATAATTCAGAGCTTAAAGTAGCAAGTGTGTTGGGGCTGGACTGTTGCACATAGCAACCTCCTTGTATAAAACAAAATATAGCTTGTTCATATATTTTTCTCATAGTACTTACTTTGGGCTTTGTTCTGCCACCCTGATTCACACTGAGTATTACTCCATTATCCCCACTGAATTAACTGAAGCTACTTGAGTAGTAAAGTGCCACTCACTGTGAACGAGGGTGGCAGAATCTACCATTAACTGTCACTTTTGGGTTGAAAATAGCATAGACGTATAGATCCCTCAGAAGGCTATGGTGGTGATTATCCTACTGTGCGATGCTGTTATGTACCACAACCAGTTCACAGCGCTGTTATGTATATATGTAGCCACACCTTTGTGCCGGGATTCCAATGTGTGTCATCTCCCACATATCGAAAGCTGACTTTTTATAATTTTTTTAGTCTTAGCTCTTAAAGGATAAAGGAGTGTGGAAGGAGATTGGGTGTAGCTAGGTGGATCTTCCTACTCCACTACTGGAGGAAAACCTGGTGTACAGCAGCCATTTTGTACAGCCACAGCACTAATTAGATAAGCAGCAAGGGTGACTGACAGTGACCAGTCTATGACCAGGAGGGAGACCACTGCTTATGACTGAATCTGCCCTTCTGCACATGTCCACCCAGGGCTGGCTCCAGGCACCAGCTTTCCAAGCAGGTGTTTGGGGCGGCAATTAGAATAGGGTGGCAGTCCATGTCCTGTGGCGCCAATTCGGTGGCAGATCTGCTGCTTTTCCCGCCTTTTCCCGCCGCTGCGGCTTTTGGGTGGCAGCTCCATTGCTCTTTTGGGTGGAGCAATTCAGCGGCAAAATTGCTAGAGCTGCCCCTGTGTCCACCTCCCCACTGTTTTCAGTCATTGTGGGATCTGGACCACAGTAGGCAAATTCTGAATTGTGATGAGTTTTACCAGCTTGCCTTTTGATCTTCCACACAAGTTCCTCTTCAAGCTGGCCAGTGATGAAATTATCTTTTGTCTTAATTCCCTCCAAACCAGGAAGGCCCTAAATTTGTTCAGCTATCTGCCAAATCATTCGAACCTTATCTGATAGGAACATCTCTTTTGTTTTAATAAATACAATACCAGAAGGCTGTAAATGTTCTTTTCTTAAGGCCTATGCTCCCCACACTGAAATCTGTTGTTTTTATTATGATTGTTGTTTAATAATTATATCACAGCATATAATGTGGTAGACAATGCCTGACCTCAAGCAGCAGCTTTTCCAAGCCGAATTACAGTACAGCTATCCAGCTAAATGCAAAGATCACTCTTACACACTTTCCACATGCTCTGTTTTCTCTAATAGTAATAAAAGGAGTGGCACCTTAGAAACTAACAAATTTATTTGAGCATAAGCTTTCGTGAGCGACAGCTCACTTCATTGAAAGCCGCAGCGGCGGGAAAAGCGGCGGACCTGCCGCCGAATTGCCGCTGCGGGACATGGACTGCCACCCCGTTCTAATTGCCACCCCAAGCACCTGCTTGGAAAGCATGCATCCGATGAAGTGAGCTGTAGCTCACGAAAGCTTATGCTCAAATAAATTTGTGAGTCTCTAAGGTGCCACAAGTACTCCTGTTCTTTTTGTGGATATAGACTAACATGGCTGCTACTCTGAAATCTAATACGAATAGACGTCTCTTCCTAAATTAAAACCTGCTCCTGGGTGTTTTGAGCTGAAGCTTAATACAGCAGGGTGTATTTTGTCAATAAATAGCTCACAAACCCCAATGGAATTCTAACTGAAATGTAATGAGATATCTGATTTGGTGATCAGAAAACTTTCATCTATCTGAACAGCTGCTTTTGATGCAGCTTTCGCCTTCTGTGAACAGCAAGCAGTTGAGATATATGAACAATTAAACTTTTCCCCACAAGTTTCAAGATATGCGGGGGGGGGGGGGACGCGGAGGAAGCGTTTCTATAAATTACTTTATTTTCCCCATTTGAGGTTATGTTATTACATATTATTGTTACACTGGCAATGTATTGTGGTGTTTGATTAGACAACAGTATAATCTCAAATAGAATGGCACCATGTCAAAATGCTAGCTTCAAATACTGCAATATGCCTATGAGAAAAAAATCAGGGTGAGATGTATCCTGATCACGCAAACACCTGCATTTTCCTTGTGGGTGTGCGCTCCTCTTGCTATGCATGCAGAAATAACACATTATTGAGTATGTGCAGAATTATTGATCCCCAGGGAAAATTGCTATTGATTTCTATGGACGCTGAACTATTGGAATGATTCCAGGGTAATTCCCACATTTTGAAGGGATATTTTCAAAGTCTAATGTTCCAGAGATGCCACTAATGACTGAATTACATCATAACAAAGATTTAATAGCTACCATCTCCCAAACCAATCCAATGTATAGTCTTTTTGATACCCAACAACCAAAAATATTGCCGAATCAGCCTTGCACTAGTGTCTGGTGAGAACTGTATTTTGTAAAGTATCAGGGGGTAGCCGTGTTAGTCTGTATCCACAAAAACAACCAGGAGTCTGGTGGCCCCTTAAAGACTAACATATTTATTTGAGCATAAGCTTTCATGGGTAAAAGCTTCACTTCTTCCATGCATCTGAAGAAGTGAGGTTTTTACCCACGAAAGCTTATGCTCAGATAAATCTGTTCGTCTTTAAGGGGCCACCGGACTCCTTGTTATATTTTGTAAAGAGTTTCTAAAGGTAACTCTTACACACTTACTCATTCAGGAATTCTCCAAGATGCTGGTATTACATTGGTGTCACATATGTCCACCTATTTGTGGGACCTGTGATCGATTGGCCCGAAGGAGAAACTAATATACTCAGAGGACTGGAAAAAATATATATTGTTGTACCATGATTTTAAAAGGGTAAATATGATAACCTGGGTAACTATTGGCCAGCTAGCCTGACATAGATCCTAGGCAAAATCATGGAAAGTCTGACATGGGATGCAATAAGAAAAGAATTAAAAGGATGGTCATAGTTCCTCATGGCACTTATTTTGTACAGTGTTAATTTTTTTTAATAATGTCTGTATTAAATGGATTAAAATAGTTAACTGCTAGATCTCTAAAAGTAATTCATAGCTTCATAGACTCCAAGGCCAGAAGGGGTCATTGTGATCATGTAGCCTGACATCCTGAATAACACAGGCCATAGGTCTTCCCCAAAATAATTCCTAAAGCAGATCTCTTAAAAAAAATCCAATCTTTACTTAAAAATTTTCAGTGAAGAAGAGTCCATCATGGTTCTTGGTAAATTGTTCCAATGATTAATTCCCCTCACTGTGAAAAACTTACATCTCATTTCCAGTCTGAATTTGTCTAGCTTCAGCTTCCAGCCATTTGATTGCATTACACCCTTCTCTGTTTGACTAAAGATCCCATTATTAAATTTGATTCCGATGTAGATACTTTCAGATTGTAATCAAGTCATCCCTTTAAACTTCTCTTTGCTAAATTAATAGATTGAGCTCTTTAAGTCTACAACTATAAGCATGTTTTCTAATCCTTTAATCATTTTTGTGGCTCTTCTCTGAACCCTCTCCAATTAATCAACATTCTTCTTGAATTGCCGGCACCAGAACTAGACACGATACTCCAACAGCAGTCACACCAGTCACAAATACTGAATAATCTCTCTACTACTACTTGAGATTCTCCTGTTTATACATCTGTGACCTGATTGTGCCCTGCATTCTGATCACACTAATAGTAATTAGTTCCCCAGTAGGAAACTGACAAGGGTAATTACTCAGGCTGCCCAGCTGAGCCAATTACCCCATCAGCCCTGGGCTGATAAGAGGCAGCACAGGAAAGTTGTGGAAGGAAGGAGAGAGGGAGGAACAGGGTTAGCTGCTATTGGAGTTACAACAGTATAACCAGAACAACTCAACTAATGCCAGTGGAGTAACTCTGATTAAACAGCATGATTCTGAGAGCAGAATTTGGCCCCAAACTAGTCATTCAAAGGCTCTCTTTACAGCAGAAGCATGAATGCCTCTTTTATTTCCTTATTTCATTTGTTAGACTTACTGCCTTCCAGTCAGAGCAAGATCTCACTTAGCTGGAAAGAAGGGGCCTACAGGAAAGAATGATTAGGAATGATAAGACTAGCATAGTCCCTGGTGCCTATTTTTACCACCATTAAAATATAGAACATAGGTGGTGCTTCAAAATTAGAACGTAAGTGGAACAAAATGTTATTGGATGCCATTTCTCAAAATATTGCTTAGCGTGCACTTTATCATGGAGATGGGGGTGACTTGCTATGAAGATGCAGCTATATGCTGGCATTGTTATCTTGTATGGAGATGGTTCATCAAAACTTTTCCAGTGGCAGAAAGTTGGAACTGTTCATTTCAAAAGATGATATTCATCCTTTGAATGAAAGGTTACTGAGATATCTAAGTTTAATAAAAGCCATATGAAACACAAAGGTCAGGGATGATGCTATCTTTGCAGCACTGTATTGATTTTAGCTTACAGTGATAAGCTATACCATTATTTATTAAAGATTTAATAAACCACTGGCTAGCAGTAGGTTTATACATAACTACAGCTAGTTTAAAAAAGCAAACAAAACTCCTTATGCTACTATTAGAAAATAATAACAGCTACTTTTCTAAATTATCTCCTTTTAAAATTTACCTTCTGATTTCCCTTGCAGGAATTTTAAACTTTTGTGGTGGGCTGTAAAATGTATGGAATATATTTCATGCTTAAAATAAAATATGAGTAACTTAGCAGATGTTGAAGTTTTCCTTGCATTTTACTGTGCTCAAAGGAGCTGGATCCTGCAAACCCTTAGGTACATGCATAATTTTATTGTTTAAGGGCTAGATTCTGATATCCTTACGATGGGTTGCTCATATCTCCACAATTAGTCCCATTCAAGTCAATGGGATAAGTCATAAAATAAGGTGTTACTCAATGTAAGGGTGTCAGAAAGTAGACCTAAATTGCAGGATTATACCTTTCAAAATATCCTGGAAGAAAGAAGAATGTCCAAACACATTAGAAATTTAAAATCCTATCCCCCCCCAGCTGCAGTTGGGATGAAATGGAAAGTAATGCTTGCAGGAAGACTTTATGGAATTCTGGTCATGTAACTAGACCACTGCAGGGTGTTCTTACAATAAAAGTTAAATGGTGCACCTCTGTATTGGCACATACTTTGATTCATTTTTTTACACAGGAAAGCAGCAAACCTGTAATAACTTATTTAATTCCTTAATAAAAGCTACCAATATAGAACAGCCATAATGCTTGCTTGCAGCTCGGCATGTAAGTCCATATAAAAAGCAAACAACAAACCAAAGTGCCTGCGGATTGTTTCCCAGAAAAGCCATTTAATTTGGATAGAGATCTTCTGCTTCATGAACATGCCAAATAGAGGACTACCATGTGGATTTTAAGCAGGCCTCTTGTCCAGGGCCTGGGAGGTACAGGGAACTTGCCACACAAGCAGATAAACTGAGCTTGTAAAGTGAAAGCACAAGATTCTGGATGCCCCAGCACAGACATAAAAGTAGGATTCCTCAAATCTTCCTCACTTCCTGGCACACACAGCTGTACACGAGAAGCAAGACTTTTGTACTTTTGCATTTTCTGATACATTTTCGGTGGGTGAAATCCTGGCCCCATTGAAGTTGAAGAGAAAACTCCAGTTGACCTCACTAGTGCCAAGATTTCACCCCATTTTTACTTTGGTTGGGGAAATTACCTTTTTTCTCCAAAAAAGTTGTTTCCATTTCATAGGGTTTGAAACAGACTCAATTTCAATTTAGTGACTTTTTTTAAGTGAAAATATTATTGAAATTGTTCTCAAAAGATTTCATTTAGCAAATCCAGGGTTTGGTAAAATGTCAATAACCATATCAATAATGTTTTCAGTAAGTAATGTTTTTTGCTAAAAATTCCAACAACATTTTTGGGTCTCTAGGCAAACTCTTGAAGTACAGATCTTCCAGTTAGCACCCCTTTGTAAGAGCAGGGATTTCACAGCCCAACTGCTAAGGCCCTGAGACCAATGCCAGCTCCCCTCTACTCCCAAGTAGAGCTGGTCAGGAATTTTCTGAAGAAACTGTTTTGTTTTGTTGTCAGAAAATGCATATTTGTTGAAACTGAAACATTTTGTGGAAATGCATTGGTTTTGAGGAACTTACAACAAAACACAGGCAGGGTTCTCTTGGTCTGATTTCCTGCCAATTAACTTGCTGGGCTGCTGGCGATACCTGGGCTTCCAGGGTCCATAGTTCCAGGGCAGCTCTGCTACTTGAAGTGCCTCAAAGTCAGAGACCAGGGGGCTTCCAGGACTCATGGCTCCAAGGCACCTCTTATTCTGGGAGACCTGGCTATAGCCAGGGCTTAACTCTTTGCTCTACAGAAAGAACAGCTGCAGACCCTGGAGCCTAGAAGCATGGGCTGATCTGGAAGCTTTGGGGCTTGGGATCCCAGGCTCAATTTGGTTTCAAAAATTTCCATATGAAATGTTTGGATTATTTTAGAATGATTTATTTCAGATTTTCCCTTCCACAGGAACTTTCAAACATTCTACGTCTCATTTCAGAACAGAATGAAATTTCAGACTTTTGGAATTTCCTGACGAATGGAAATTCCAACTTTTGAACAGTCTGCACCTTACGCACACCCTGTCTCAGAGCTCCAACCTTATGGGCACTGTGGTTTAAAGTTTACCCCGTCAGAGACCTGTCATAGTTGAAGCAAAGAAGACACAGATTTTGCACAGGGTTTCTAAAACAACTACTCTTTACTGTAGACAGCACAAGAGATAAATAGATTGAGATAGAAAGAATAGAGCACCTGAATACCATTCCCTGCCTCAATTTCCTCCCCACTCTTGAGCATTGTTTGGAATTTGGTTCTGTACGGTGTCCAGGATCCCCTCGTGCAGCTAATGACTTCTTCTCTGACATACAGAGTTTCTCTCCACAGCCAATGTCCATCAGCCTTGCCTGGACTTGCAGTCAGAAAGTCCCCTCTGAGTCCAAAATCCTATCTTTGTTCCTCTCTTCTGCCCCAAGCTTTTTCTTTCTTTCTTTCTGACCTACCATGTCTCTGTATTTTTAAAAACAGGCTGTACTGACATCTCATCTCTTTGTTCCTTCTCCTTGGGAAACTTGGAAAACCCTAATGCTCTGCAGTGAAGTTAGAGAAATCTATTTATTTTTATCTAGGATGCAGTTATTCATGTGTTCTTTCTGGGCGATTTATATTAAGATGCCGATTGAGCCAGAAGCTATGGAGTATTGTTTAAAGTGGAGATAACCATAGATTTGCCCTCTTCCTTTGTCAGCAGCCTGATCTCCCTTCCCCAGCCCATGAGTCCTTACATCTACTCCCTCCAAATTTGAGCCAGGGGTAGTATGACCAGATGTCCCGTTTTTAAAGGGACAGCACCATATTTAAGCCCTTGAAAATGGGCAAATTGTCCTATATTTTCTGTCTCCTCACCACCGTCAGTACTGGCGGGTCCTGCTGCTGGCCAGATGCCTGCTTGCTAGCCACCCACCCACCAGCAATGAGTGGGGGTCCAGTGGCCAATAATGGGGGTGGGTGTGAAAGACTGGTGGCAGGGCCAAGATGCAGCACGTGGGGCCAGCCGCTCCGCTTGCTCGTCCGTCAGCACAGCCATTGCTGTGTGCCAGCTCTTGGCCAGAAGGTCCCCGCCCCCCGTCCCATTTCCGGATGGCACTGGCTGTGTGCTGTAAAGGCTGGTGTGTGCAGGCAGGTGCCAAGCAGTGACCGGTTATGTGTCACCTCTGCTGCCCACCCATTGGACCTTTATGTGCTCCCCCTCTTGCTGTCCTATCCCTGCTTTGCCCCTTCGCCCCCCTCAGACCCGCTGCAACTCCATATTCCCCCTGGTGGGGCGCGTCCCGCTCCCACCACTATGTGGAGAACCAGCCCCTGGCTGGAGCACTCAGCTCACCAGCAACCTGGCTGGCAGGCTCCTTCCTTCCTCCATTGCCTCTAGCTGGGCCAGTGACCTGGGAAAGCCCAAGACCCTCCGGCCTGGGGCGCTGGTTAGGAGGAACCGAACCCTGCATGTGCCAAAGCCCCGCACAGTGCTGGCACAGGGAAGCCTCTCCGCCCCTCAGCTAAGCTCTGGAGTGGTGGTGGGGGAAAGTGATTTACATCCTGTTCATGCCCTGAAACTGCATGGTCCACAGCAGCCCCCCGGACACGGGCTTAGCACCCTCTTCACCGTCCCCCCCGCTCTGGGTCCTGCCCCCAGGGAGCACGGGGCTGCTCTGTCCCTGAGGCACCCTCCTGTGATGAGCCACCTCTCTGGCCAGGTTTGCTGAAGCCCCTGCAGTCAGGTTCCCTGGGCCCTGGTGCACAATGCATCCTTAGGGCTTAACCCCTTCCTGCCTGCACTGTAGCCATGGGACAGGAGACGGCTGGGTTATGTCAGTGGCCAGCAGCATCCTGGAAGTGTTAGCTGCCTTTCAACTCTGTGTGGGCAGGAAGGGACAAGCTGCTTGCACCCACATGGGAGGCAGGGGTGGAGAAGAGATGAGGTCTGTAAAGATATGGACCAGGTCATCCCTTCCCCCATTTCTTCTCTCCTGAAGCTGGAATCAGGCCTCGTCCCTTCCCTCTCACACTTTGCTGAAAGCCTGCTGCTGGCCACATTCTGGTGTGAACCCTGACAGAAATCTGGGGAGGGGGACATGTGACCCTGTGTGCCTCCCACGTTGCCTCGGGAAGACACAGCACCAGGTACCAGGAGAGGGGTATGGGAGTGTGTGTGTGTGTCACCCCTCCCTGTGTGAACCATAAAGCCTTAAAGATAAGAAGGTAAATAAAAAGAACCCAACTAAGCAGTATTTCTTTTCAGCAGGGGCTCAGTCAACTTGATGTTAATTTGAATGTCTGTACTGCATAGTTCTGATTGATTGCTGTTAAGCTTGCTTGAACAAGAGTAATTTTACCAGCTGTCCCGTACTGAGCGTAGGGAAATATGGTCACCCTAGCAAGGGGTGTTGCAACCATTTAAGTATAGGGTGTTGCAACCTGGTGTGCAGTGTTGCAGCATCACTCATGTTTAGCTCAGCTAAAAAGTGGTTGGTCCATGGCCAGGTGGTGTCAGGAATTCAGCTGACTGTGGGCTTGGTCACCTAGCAACCCAATGAGCTCGGCAAGGCCCAATAAATCCTCACTAAGTGGCTGTGCTACCTGATTGGATGGAAGGCCCATCAGCTCACCATTTAAGCGTCTTAATACCAGCAACACAGCAGCTGGTCAATGCATTCTATGCCCACAGCTGTACCAGACCTGCTTCCTATATGGATCCTTGCGCCAACCCATTCCTGTGTCATCCCCAGCCCTGCACCCTACTTTCCTCTGAACTCCTGGCTCTGACCACTGGCTTGTTTCCTGACTATGATGCCAATTCTGCCTTTTGGTTCTGTTCTAACTCTGACCATTGGCTTGCCCCCTGACCATGCTTCTGGGTCTGTCTTCTAAATCTTCTCTGACCAGTAGGCCAGTCTCCTGCTCTGACCACTAGGTCACACTGCCTCTGCCCTGTTTTGTGACTGGTACCTCCTTGCCCCCTGGCTCTGCTGCCTATGGGCAAACCTATTCACGGACAGACGCTCTGGTGACACCCCCTACCAGTTAGTATAAGAAATTTGAGGTAAATATGCAGTAAAAGACAGCTATGGGAATGCAGCCAGTTCATAAAATAAAGTTGAATTTATGAACCAATTTCCCAGATCACAGTTTTTGATTGACAATATAATTGATAAAAATTCCAGTAACATTTCTGATTAAAAATATAGAAATAGATTGGAAAAATGAATACTTTTCATGATCTTTTTTGTTTTAAAAGACCATTTTGATCAAAAATATTAAAATATTTCAATCAGCTCTACTTTTAAAATAAGAGCTATGGTAAAACACTATAGCCATAAGTTAAATTTGACCAAAACTTTCTCTGGATTTTGCAGGAAAATGAACATGCTGAAAAATCTCATCTGTGGCACTAGATTAGAAAAAAAAACATTGTATTTTACCGGGTCAGGTGCATGTAAAACCTTCTCAAATTATCCCTGGCAAATTCTAAAACTCAAAAAGATTATATATATATATATATATATATATATATATATATATATATCTATAAAACTCCACATGCCTTGTAAACAATTAATGTCATTGTTATCTTAAGATGCACTGAATAACTAACACCTATTGATTTTGAAAGGCTTTGGATCAAGCCCCTACTAAAGATACACTTTTCACTAACTCTAGAGCTTTGAACAGGGTTTTTTTTTGTTTGTTTGTTTTTGAAAGCTGTGAAAGAGAGTCTCTAAAAGCTGCTCAGCAAATTTAAGCTACCACCTGTGACATAAATAAAACTCCTCCTCTTTTCACAGAAGTGCTATGGGGAAAATGTCTCTATCCTTCCAGGTCAGAATAGATTTTTTTAAAATAAAATGTGAGGCAATATTAAAAACACTGGGATTGTTCATCTTGGAAAAGGGATGACTAAAGGGGGATATGATACAAGAATGTTGTAAACAAAGTGAATAAAGAATTGTACACAGGTTTCAGAGTGGTAGCCGTGTTAGTCTGTATCAGCAAAAAAAAAGAGGAGTACTTGTGGCACCTTAGAGACTAACAAATTTATTTGGGCATAAGCTTTTGTGGGCTAAAACCCACTTCATCGGATGTATGCAGTAGAAAATACGGTAGGAAGATATATATATACACAGAGAACATGAAAAAATGGGTGTTGCCATACCAACTGTAACGGGACTAATCAATTAAGGTGGGATATTATCAGCAGGAGAAGAAGAAAAAAACTTTTGTAGTGATAATCAGGATGGCCCATTTCAAACAGTTGACAAGAAGATGTGAGTAACAGTAGGGGAAAAATTAGCATAGGAAATAGTTTTTATTTGTGTAATGACCCATCCACTCTCAGTCTTTATTCAAGCCTAATTTAATGGTGTCCAGTTTGCAAATTAATTCCAATTCTGCAGTTTCTCATTGGAGTCTGTTTTTGAAGTTTTTTTGTTGGAGAATTGTGACTTTTAGGTCTGAAATTGAGTGACCAGGGAGGTTAAAGTGTTCTCTGACTGGTTTTTGAATGTTATAATTCTTGACGTCTGATTTGTGTCCATTTATTTTTTTGTGTACAGACTGTCCGGTTTGGCCAATGTACATGGCGGAGGGGCACTGCTGACACATGATGGCATACATCACATTGGTAGATGTGCAGGTGAATGAGCCTCTTATGGTGTGGCTGATGTGATTAGGTCCTATGATGGTGTCCCCTGCATAGATATGTGGACAGAGTTGGCAACGGGCTTTGTTGCAAGGATAGGTTCCTGGGTTAGTGGTTCTGTTGTGTGGTATGTGGTTGCTGGTGAGTGTTTGCTTCAGGTTGGGGGGCTGTCTGTAAGCGAGGACTGGCCTGTCTCCCAAGATCTGTCAGAGTGAGGGACCATCCTTCAGGATAGGTTGTAGATCCTTGCTGATGCGCTGGAGAGGTTTTAGTTGGGGGGTGAAGGTGATGGCTAGTGGCGTTCTGTTACTTTCTTTGTTGGGCATGTCCTGGAGTAGGTGACTTCTGGGTCATCCTTTTGGCTCTCTCAATGTGTTTTTCACTTCAGCAGGTGGGTATTGTAGTTTTAAGAATGCTTGATAGAGATCTTATAGGTGTTTGTCTCTGACTCCAATGAGAAACTGCAGAATTTGAATTAATTTGCAAACTGGACACCATTAAATTAGGCTTGAATAAAGACTGGGAGTGGATGGGTCATTACACAAAGTAAAAACTATTTCCCCATGCTAATTTTTCCCCTACTGTTACTCACACCTTCTTGTCAACTGTCTGAAATGGGCCATCCTGATTATCACTACAAAAGTATAACTGGATGCAAAAAAGAATTGGATAAGTTAATGGAGGCTAGGTCCATCAAAGGCTATTAGTCAAGATGGTCAGGGATTCAACCCGATAGTCTGGATGTCCCTAAATCTCTGATAGCCAGATGCTGGGACTGGTCAGCAGCAGATGGATCACTTGATAATTACCCTGTTCTCTTAATTCCCTTTGAAGCATCTGGCATTGGGCACAGTTGAAAGACAGGACACTGTGCTAGATGGACCATTAGTGTGACCCAGTATGGCCATTTGTATGTTCTTATGTTCTTACTTTTCATTGGCTTCCAGTCAGGTGCCATAATCTCTTGAAACAGTTATAACTGGATGCTATTCTTCCCTAGCCTCTCAAAGTTAACACATTAAAAGCTTTGCACTCAAAGTCTTGTCAATGTAAAAAGAGAGAGTTTGTCTATCCATCATGGGTAAAATTCCTTTACCCAACATAAATTATGGTTTGGTTTTTTTAAAAAAAATCCGTTTCTTGAGGAAAAATTGGGAGAATTTAAAATGAGGGATGTTATTACTTGAACACTTGGTGATAATATTCTTTTTCCTATATCTCTGGAAGAGGTTCTAAGTTTCATGTTCAGTTGTCATTCCAGAAACATCTGAAGAGTCATCTTGACTTAATTCTTCAAGGACAAAATAAAGAGATGAGAGACATGGCTCCATGTCTAGTTGGCAGCCGGTATCAAGCGGAGTGCTCCAAGAGTTGGTCCTTGGGCCGTTTTTGTTCAGTGTCTTCATTAATGATCTGGAGGATAGCGTGGGTTGCACCCTCAGCAAGTTTGCAGATGACACTAAACTGGGAGTAGTAGTAGATATGCTGGAGGGTAGGGATAGGATACAGAGGGACCTAGACAAATTAGAGGATTGGGCCAAAAGAAATCTGATGAGATTCAACAAAGACAAGTGCAGAGTCCTGCACTTAGGACGGAAGAATCCCATGCACTGCTACAGACTAGGGACCAAATGGCTAGGCAGCAGTTCTGCAGAAAAGGACCTAGGAGTTACAGTGGACGAGAAACTGGATATGAGTCAACAGTGTGCCCTTGTTGCCAAGAAGGCTAACGCATTTTGGGCTGTATAAGTAGGGGCATTGCCAGCAGATCGAGGGACATGATCGTTCCCCTCTATTCGACATTGGTGAAGCCTCATCTGGAGTACTGTGTTCAATTTTGGGCCCCACATTACAAGAAGGATGTGGAAAAATTGGAAAGCGTCCAGCGGAGGGCAACAAAAATGATTAGGGGACTGGAACACATGAGTTATGAGGAGAGGCTGAGGGAACTGGGATTGTTTAGTCTGCAGAAGAGAAGAATGAGGAGGGATTTGATAGTTGCTTTCAACTACCTGAAAGGGGGTTCCAAAGAGGACGGATCTAGACTGTTCTCAGTGGTAGCAGATGACAGAACAAGGACTAATAGTCTCAAGTTGCAGTGGGGGAGGTTTAGGTTGGATATTAGGAAAAACTTTTTCTCTAGGAGAGTGGTGAAACACTGGAATGCGTTACCTAGGGAGGTGGTGGAATTTCCTTCCTTAAATATTTTTGACAAAGCCCTGGCTGGGATGATTTAGTTGGGGATTGGTCCTGCTCCTGAGGTCCCTTCCAACCTTGATATTCTATGATTTTATGATTCTGTGATTAAATGTAGTGTAACATCCTTTATTTTTTTGTAATTTCAGACTTGTTCAAAGTTTCTCTTTTTAGTTGAAAACTCTTTGGGCCAGGGATTGTGTTCTTGGCTGCTATTGGAATTCAAATAAAAATAATCTCTTAGAAGAAAGTTTGAAATTATCACACATATTATACCACACAGTCTAGAATCTGAGGTAGCCTTTCAGGGCTGATGATGAAATTTAGCTCATTTGTCCTCCCACAATCCATTGTCTCTTTATATTAGAGGGAGGTGAGTGAACCATTTTTATTTAACTTCTTGCAATTGAATTTTCTTTTCAAATACAGTACTGTTGATTGTCTGATAAGATACACCATTAAATCTATCCATTTACTCTTATTAGAGAAGTGTGACATTATTGTACTACGGTGATTTGAAAAAGTTATTGTACCCTATACCTGGTAACAATAAAGCATATTCTAGCTCTCTAGTTAAATATACATAACATTATAACCTGATTTTTCTTTCTTAAGCAGCATTTATATTTATTTTCTACTGAATATATGATACATAATACTTGCCAGGCAACACAACTTATAAATTTAAAAAGAATTGAATATTGTCACTTTACCCTTCACTTCACTTTCCAGAAATTTTGATCAGCTAGGTATTATTTGTTGTGATGAGCATTATCTTTCACATTTTTCTTTTGGAATTTCTTATCACCTTCTATATAAACACCTAAAATATTTACAGTTTTTCTTTCTTTCTTTTTTTTAAAGGCAGAGTAGATAGTGCCTTGTAGAAATCAGAAATATTTCAGACTTCTGAATGTTACTTTTGGCCTCAAGCAGAACTGTTGCATGTGAAGTGTGCAATGATTTCCATATCTATTCGGCATTCTAATTTGTTCACATAGTTTCAGTGACCTTTACTCTCTTTTTGTTAACAAGTGAAATGTATAATGTACATACCCCATTAAAATGCTTCTTTCTGATCAGTCCATTTTTCATTTCTTTGGTTGAAAAATGAGATTAACTTTGTTCATGTTTCCACTGGGAAGTGGATCACAACTTGCAAAGAACATGAGAGTGGTTTATAATGTCAATGATAGGGCAGACTGAATAATAAATTTGACCATTTTCCATTTCATGTCCATTGTGACATTTTAAAACGAACTGCAAGTATTTCCCCTGGGCATCATCAGGTTTCAATATACTTCTGGAATTCAGTCCCTCAGAATTGCCAGTCTCTCTCATACTCTCTCTTATTGCTTAATATCAAACTCAAGGTGGAACCTCACATATTGTTGCATTTATATATCTTTCTAACACAAGAAAGTCTCCCAAACAAAGTTTAAACATGTGTCTTCTAATAAATTCTTGAGTCCAGGTCACTCCAACTTTTTCTCAATGGGTTCCACTATCTGATTTGGTGGACTCAGCTAATTAATTGTGTTGGTGTTGAAACTTGGGCACTGCTGGTTAATGGACATGGTAAATAATATCTTGGTTGCCAGAACTGTGACAAAATCTTTATGTTTGTAGTTCATACAAATGTGTCCTACTGGCCTTGACAGTCAATCTGCTTTGGTGTATGTGGGCCCAGTATCAGTTCATAGCAAGTAATACAGATAAGTATTGCAAGATCAGTGATCTGAAGTGATTGTATCCTCAAACTATTGATTTCATAAAACTCATAACACTTATGTTGCATGTTTAACAATAATAATCAAATGGGTAGACAGTGTATCCTGGGAATGAGTACAAAAAATTGTCAGGTTGTTGCAGCTGTCAAAATCTCTCAACTGGAAATGGACATGCTTCACATTTTTCTGTGGATGTAAAACATTTTACTCTATGGAGGAGTCTTGTGAAATTAAATCATTTTACACAAGGGAGTGGCAGTTGCATATCTCACAGAAAGGAAAGATTCTTATTAGATTTCCTCTCATAAATGGGTTGCCTTCCTTGGAAGATTTTACCTCATGGTTCATTTATGGTGGTCTCCTTTTGAAGACTTCACTTCACATAGAGTCCTTCATATCAAAGTAAAGTAGCCCTCACCCCGATCCACCCACCCACACTTCTGTTTAACAACAGACACTGATGTGGTCTTACAGCCGGAGTTCAAAGATTGCATGTGAGGAAATAATAAAACAGAGAATTAGATATTGTTTGCAGTCTAGTGCTCAAAGAAGTGACAGAGTGACAGGTCAAAATATTTGGGACATATTAACAGACCTGTGAAGCCATGCTGCAGTCTGCAGCACATATTATGATGCACATCAGATGAACCCTGGAAGACAAAAATGTGGGGAAAATGCAAATCCTCGTGTATTTTTCCCCAACATAGTATATCAAGTGTGAAATGATATTTTCCACACTGGTGATCTAAAATATAATTTACAAGGAAAGTTGCCTGTAAGTGTGTAAGCCTCTTCTGCCCCTACCATATATCAGCTTCCTCTGATAATAGCCCTACTATTTAAGTATTTTAGATGGAGAGGCATTGAATAGAAGTAGGGCTGGATGGATGGTTCAGAAGAAAACTAATGACCAGAAAGGCCTTTTTTTCCTATCTGTGCCTGGACAGGACATTTTATCCCATATGTGGACTCTCCTATTGTGATCCATGTCTTTGTTACTCCAAGACTGGACTACTGCAAAACGTTCTGTCATGGGATACACCTCCTATTCAATCAGAAGCTGAAGCTAGTGCAGTGGCCTGCTTGTTAAGCAGCATAGGTCACCATGAGCACATGATGTCAGTATTCTATTAGTGCATGATCTACACCAGATGCCTATGGGCTTCTGGGTGGAGTTAAAAGTGCTGGTTTGGACAGATCCCTAAATGGCCTGGGAGCTGCCTTTCTGAGAAACTGTCTCTCAACTCATTGCCAAAGTGGTGCAGCCCTGATCAGAAGTGCCCTCGAGTGGGGCCTCTTTTGTTTGCAAGGGAAGGAGCTGCTGAATGAACGTTATCTATGAGGACTTGGAAATGTAGGAACCCATTTTCTCCCTCGGTCCTAAATACCCTGAAACTCAACAGATTTTGGCTATGCTGCAATTACTTTTATTTTATTTTAAGCATAGAACTGAAGTAGCTGAATCTGAGATATGAGGAGATGTTGTTGTGTAATGTTTCCCGATGACTGGCTGTTTTATATGGAGCATGTCGAGTAGGATCTGCTGGTCTCATTCACTTTTAATATTGTGGATCATATTTTTTCATGTATGGCAGGGTGCCCAAAGCCTGAAATTGGCTTCTTTCATGATCATTAAGTTGAAATAAATAAACAACACAATAAATAATGTTACTACAGCAATTTCTTGGCACAGTGTGCCAAGTCTTGGCACAGTCCCTCTCATTGTGTGACTTGGCAAGTCTTGAACAAGTGCCTCCTGCCAATCAGTCATGGGAAGCAGTATCTCTGAAAGAGCCAATTTGCACAGTGCAGGACCTGTTCAGTGATAGCAGCAAAAGAATTAGGAGGCAGATAGAAATCATAAAATGAAAACTACTTTTTATAGGTCAGCTTTCCCCAGCACCTCAATAATAACCTACCAGGAGTGGCTATGCTAATGTGGATGGTTTGTTTGTAGTCCATGAACTCTGCTGAGTTCCCAAACCAGGAGTGCAATAAACAGTGAGATGTACTGATTCCCCCAGGAGGCTATATGTATTACCACAGTGCTCCAGTCAAATTGTAGCAGCTTTTACTCCAGCCCCAGAGGCACAGGCACATAAGCAATAAACATCACACTTTAGGACCAACCCTTAAAAGGCAACTGATTTTTGCTGGTTCTTTGGGTGTTCACAGGTTTTACTGTATTAAAATAAGTATTTACATAATTATGACTTATGATTATAATCATATCATATGTCTTAGTAAGCATAAGAAAGGACCCTCTTCTATGTGACAATTTTCACTTTTCCAGTGTTCTCCCTTTTTTAATTTCTGAAACAATATTTACTGATTGATTTATTATTACTTATTTGTATTATGATTGATTTATTATTACTTATTTGTATTATGGTAGTGCCTAGAAATGTCAATGAAGATTAGGCCCTCATTGTGCTAGGCACTGTAGCTCATAACCTCACTTGAAAGATGGAACCCTTAGTGAATATATCCTGATTCCTAGAGTGGTATGTGTATGTTTTTCTACTTAAGTTTGCTATTCCCTCTTTAATGCACTGCTTTAAAAATAGTCTTTATGCCTTTTATTCTAGGGGGGTAAAATTACAGTAAGACATGTTATCAATCACAGTGCCATATACCAAAAGGACAAAGAGCAGATTTCTAGAAGAGCAGAAAGCAAATTCTTGTCTCTTTTGACATTTTATTTATGACCCTGTGATGGTGCTAAATTGTTTCCTGCCTCATAGTGAAAGAGAGAAGAGAAAAAGGTTAAAGGTGGAGAAAATCCTTGGATTTTCCTTTTGTGTCTCTGTGAAGTAACAACGTTGCTTTCGTCACCAAAGGACCATGTCCATATATATATAATATAAATGAGAAATGTACTGAGTCAAGAGACTATTTATGAGCAATTTACATTCTGGTCAACTTAAATTTTGGCACTCAGTTTCACTGAGCCAATGAGAGTTTTGATGAAGGACTCACACATTTTGCACATAGATGTTCTAGCAAGCTATACACATTTTGAGGAGGTAGCATTTCTGGGCATGATCAAGGCCAATATTTTTGAGTGTCCAGTGATTCTGGTTCCCTCCATTTTTTGGGTGCCCAGTTTAAGACTGCTAGATGCTACTTCTACTACTATTAATAATAATAATTTTTCTTATCACAGGTGTAGGACTATTTATGGTAGCAGAAAAAACAATAAGATAATAATTTAAAAAATCATATAGTGACTCATCCTGCAATGAAACTTTTGCCATTGATTTCAATGGGCACACAGTCAAACCCACAATTTGTTTATTTTCAGAATGGGCACCCAAAAATAGGGCTGCAAAAATGAGCAGATACTTCTGAAAATTTTGACCATCACTTACAATTTATGTGTGTGTGTGTGTGAGAAATCAAAATCAGCCCAAATATTAGTATGGTTATAACCTTCCTAAACTAACAGATTCCTATACCTATGATGCAACAAATCTATTTTATGCAAATAATCCCAAACCTGAATTTAACAGATTAGGTTACTCTATATGTAAGAGCAACAGGCTACTCCTTACAAAGGAACAAGCCAGCAAGAAGAATTTTATCTGCAAGCCAGAGATTCATGAGCAAAGAAAAATAATAAACTGGAACCATTTTTGGTTTAAAACTTGGAATATAAATTCAACCATTTCCATATATTTTGGGCTCAGTTCCGGGTCATACTTTGACTTTTTTGTGGTGCACTCTGGGAGGATCTAGCTGTAGAACTGTTGTGTCCAGCTGCAAGATGATCATCTCAGTGCATGTGAAATCATCTGATGGTGTAAAGCAGGCTCCTATGCCACCCTCTTCTAGGTTACCAGTGTGAAGATGCTCATGGTGGAACGCTGTATACCTTTCCAGTTGTATAAATTCTGCAGGATTCGGAGATGTTGGACTCTTAACAGGATGAGTTGGCCCTTTAAGAGAAGCTCCAATGTTTATTCTGACTGTGCCTAGCTTCAACTCTGGCACAAAGAATTCTGGGTCTTGTAGCCCACATGGAACATGTGACTATAGGCTACAGCAAAGCCTACTGGGAAATGGGGGCAGGACTAAGAAATTACTCCCTTAGAGTTAGTCAGAAACATAGTAAATTGCTGAGGAGGTGGCTCTTGAGGTAACGAGTAATATAGGAAAGAGAAATAATAGTTCCTTGCAGACAGGAAGCCAGGGAAGGTGTCTGAGGAGGATTTATTAAAGGACTGCTAGGGAGACAGCCTAACTAGAACTGGTATTGTATAAAACAGGTCTGGGAAACAATAAAGCAGGGCAGTTTGGGGTCTGTGTCTGTGCTCTCAGCTGCTTTATGATTTAGGGATTCTAGGGGGGGCTCCCTGAGAGCTCCACTGTGAGAAGTGGTGCTGAAATCTCTGCAAGACAGGGAGAAGAAATCTGTGAACTCTCAACAAGCTACAAAGTACTATTGGCACCCCTGAAGGCAAACGCACACAGACATAGAGGAAAGGGGCTGACCCTTCTCATAGGTAACCTGAAGATCTGTTGATGGAGTCCCTGCAATGAGGGTTGAAGTACTCTGCTTTATTATTATTATAGCCTTTGTGTACCCTGGAAGGGATGGACTCCTAATTTGACTGGAGTGCTAAAGCACCAAAGCATCTGATGAAAGAAACTAATCAGCTGTGCATCTCAACAAGGAGGGTAGGTAACTTGGAACTTAAACCTGGCTTAAACATTGCTTAGCTTCGGCTAGAGTAAGTTTGATTTTTTGGGGTGCATGTGGGTGGGGGAGCTGTAAATTGGGTTTTTTTTTAATTAAAAAAAAGGCAGCTCATGTTTGGAAGCCATCCCTGGGGACATGGATCAGAGAGTAGGGGGAGCAATCAAATGAGCATGATAAATTGCTGTGCTGAAATCTATTATGGAGTTATATAACTTGTCAGCAGACCAAACTGCTGACTGCTAAATGCTGTAAATTCACCTTCAATGTGATTGACTTCTGTGGTTTACTGCAAAGCTGAAATTACTTCTATAACGAGGGTGTAGCCAATAAACCAGTGAGCTTTTTCTTCCACTCTGCAAAGATGTGCCCCATTTCCTGTTATAGCTTTTGGGTAATGTAGTACAATGGACATTTTCTATCGTAAGCAGTTCCATAATTAGAACTACTACTGTAGGGCAAATACAAACTGTTCTTTTTCCTTGTGCTGCATAAACTTGTATAGAGCACACAGCATACTTCTTTGGCTGCAGTTTCTTGTGAAACCAGATTAGTGGGCAATTTTCTTTCATTTTTACATTCTCTACCGCAGCCTATCACTGTAACAGGGATGTGAAGGCATTTATTGGACACAATTTTCCCGGGTGAAATCCTGGTCTCAGTGAAGTCAATGAGAGTTTTGCCATTTATTTCAGCATGGTCAGGATTTTACCCCAGGAGCTTCTGTATGATTGTACCTGGAGCTCTTTGACCTTGATGAGTCTCCCATGGTCAGTAGGGGGTATGGGGAGAATGGGTTTTTTTGTCCAGATCGGTTAGATAGAATCAAAGAGGTGCTGAAGCTGTAAACTTATCAACTCACTGCCTGAAGTGGAAGGCGTTGTGCACAGGTGCTATGAATCCCAATATAAATGTAGGTAGTTAGGAGGTTTTGGGATGCCAGGACGGATCCAAGCAGCTTCCTCAGCAATTCTTCATTTCCTGACAAACTGGAATTTCTCTGACAAGGTTCTTCTCCTTGGTGCCCCCTCTGCATGCTTTTGAAGGTGTTCAGCTCTTACTACTTTGGTTGTTTAGTCTCCTTCAGGTAATGTGGAGGCTGTACTGTATCTCCTGTCAGGTGAAATTTAGAAGCCCATTTTAACTGCCTGAGAACCCTGAGCCATAAGGATAACTGCAGGAGACTCTTTCGTGTTCAGTGTGTGAAATTTCTCACTTTTTATTTTGTCTGTTGTGGCATTTTCCAACACTAAATAAATTATGCCAGGGATACAAATCCCTTTAAAATTATTAATAACCTTCACTATAGAACCTACGCTTCTTGGACTTTAGAGGCATCATTGTGTTCTTCAAATGGAGTGTAGAGACAAACAGCTGAGAAACAGTGTATCTGTGCTCTCCGTGCTCCTACTATGTTTCTGAGGTCCTATAAAAGAAGTGCGTTTTTCAGAGTGACTGTTACAAGGTAGGGCAGTACTTGAAGGGACAGTCTCTTTGTTCATTACATACAGTACCTAGCACAATGGAGACCTGGACCATGGGGAGGGCTCCTAGGTTTTATTGCAATACAAATAATAGTTGGAAGGGGCCATTTTCTTCAGCGCTGACTCTTGATCCAGTCTAAATGTAGGGAGAAAGGAGTAACTGGAGGATTTATCTGCTTGCCCTCAAATAAGGATGGGTATATTGCTACCAGAGACCATAGTGAGACTGGGTTTGTTTGTTTGTTTTTTTGACCACTTGTTTTGGGACAACTGTAGTATTGGGCAAAAGGAAGCTGCCCTGTCTTATTCTCACTTACAGTTCTGTGGCTAAGGGAAACCCATGAATACTTGTTTCCCAAAGTTTAGACTGGAACCATTATTGCTATCTTTTCATTGTTTGGACTAGACTTAGAGAGGCTTTGGCCCTAATACAGAAGGTCTTATAGATGGTCTACTTAGATGATCCTAGTCTTCTGTCGTCTTGGTACCTCCCAAAAATATGAATGCTAAAAGACAGACTGGATAATCTAATGGGCCTCTTTCTACTCTGCCTCTATGTTCCACCTCTACCTCTGTGCCAATCCAGGGTTGTTCTGTACAGCATATTATCAAGCATTTTTTTCACATCTAGTTTTGGAAGACATAATCAGTGAAGTCTCCACCACTTGCCCCACTGTCAGGAAGTGTATTCTGATATTCACCTTAAATTTTTCTCTTTATTCTTCAGTCCTATCACTCTTAGTTATCCTCTCCTGTAGAATACTAAATTCCTCTCTGGCTTTTGTACCCCTCAAATATCTAGATACTTTAGGGACTATTTTAACGTTAAGTGACTTAGGCTTCTATGTGCCTAAAGTCATGTTTGATGAAAGATTTAGTCTTTTAAATCACTTAGGCACTTGAACATATTACCTTTACTGACTTCATGGCAAGGTCACTGTTAATTAGGATGAAAGATGTCTTACAAAGTTTGTGTTTTTACCATCATCTTCCAGGGCACAGCCACGTCAATCTCCAGTTTGTATATAGAATCATAGGGTTAGAAGGGACTGCAGGGGTCATCTAGTCTACCCCCTAGTTGTGTCTAAACTAACATAAAACTAACACTGATCCAGATTTTGCCTCATAGGCACTGGCTGGTATTGGGGCAGTGAGGAGTCTCACGCTGTCAGGGGAGTGCTAGAAGAGATTGTACCATGAGACATAAGCCATCTAAGATTCCCCAGAACTCAGAAGACAGTGCACGTGTGGTTGCCTCTCCATGAGTGGCCAGTCGAGCTGGCTGGTGTGGTGATAGGGATGCAACCTATTGGATGGTTTGTACCCTTAGAGAGGTGCCCAGGATAAGTCCCTGCAGCCTCCCAAAGACAGGGACTGATTGTGCTGACCCCTGCTTTGTGGGGAGTGGAAGAGGCACACATAGATAAGGGAGGCTCTTTCCACTCATTCCATTCAAGGGCCAAGCACAATCCAGCCCAGGGTTAGAGGCAAGAACTGGTTGTTAATTAGGAATGTTTTGGGGCATGGAGAGAATGTCAGTTGGGTTGAGCATTATATGAATGGTCTTTCTCAAATTACTCTATGTGGATTTACTTTTTGTCAAAACTTGTTTTATAATCTGTGTATCTAACAATTGTCCTAGCTTTTTTCAAAAATTGAGAAAAACAAGTATGTTTCCTTAATAGCAGTTCCGTGCACTTACACAATGAAGAGGTATCAACCTCCATGATTGCATTTGCGAATCTTAAGCACAGTTGTTCACCCTTTCAAACAGAAGGTGGTTTCCCTACTCATGTCCCGTCAGTTATTGCAATCCCTTTGTGAGCTTTTTACGTAAATAACAGCCATCTCTGTTTTATAAACACAGCCGGGCCACGGCTGAATAAGGTGAAAGGATACTTATCAATGCCTTTATTTTCTGTGTAGGCCAGGGGTTGCTCAATCAGGTACAGTAACAGTACTCATGCTTCTTCCTAACCCTGGTGGCTGTGTGCACTGTACATCAATAGTTGAACAGAAAGACTGTTTTGTTTTGCTTTTTTCATATAAAAAAGCTTTTTGGAATAACTGTTCCTTTTCCCAAACCAGTCAAGAGTATTATTCATTAAGTGTGTCTCACTTGTAAAGACACATACAAGATTTTGCCTTGTGAATCTCAAGGCTTGCCTATGTTCAGATAAAATCTGCAGTTCAGATTTTGGGGTGTGATTCACAGCATTCACCAAAACACTGTGCTGTAACTTCCCTGTGTGAATACTGCAGGTGCAAGCTGAAAGATTCCTACTTCACATTAATATAGCCCTGTTTGAAGAGGACTACGTTATTGTGAAGTGGGAACCTTTTTGTTTGTGTTCACATTGTCCAAATGCAGGGAGTTACAGTGCAGCACTTTGGTATGTGCTGCTGTTCACACCCCTGTAGTCTGAACTGTAGGGCAGTATAGATGTTTCTCTGAGAGTGGAAAATAGACAGACATTGTACAAAAACAAGCAATGAACATACCAAGAGAAAAAATTAGATCAGAATAAGTTTCTTAGGAGGAAGTTGAGCTTGAATATTTTTACTCAAACATAGATCTTCTAAAATTGTCTTGATTTGTATATTGTTTTTAATTATGTGATTACATCTGACTTGGTCTTCACTTTGTGGTAACCATGTTGACTTTCTATCACAGCAGTATCTAAGACTGTCACAATTATTTACTCTGAGCATAGAAAGAAGCTATTGTTGACTTTGATTGTTTGATGTAGAGACCGCACTCCTCTACATGTACAAAGACTTTAAAAATCTGTTAAATTTATCACAAGAATAATCTTTCTACCATCAGGTCATAAGGCTGCACTTGGAAATTACCAATCCTCTATCATCGTCCCTACTAAGGCTACCCCTCAGAAAGACTCAGGCTCTGCTCCTGCAAATGCTTAAGCACACACTTAACTCTAAGTGCAAGATTAGTCTCAGTAGGATTACTCTAGGAATTAAGTTAATCATGTGTATGTGTAAAATCAGAGCCTTAGTGAAAAGAATAGCTATGTCCATCATGATGAGGCTCAGGTGTGGTTGTGGAGGGCAAAGGGGGTGGTGATGGTGAAGAGTAATGGCAATCTCACTGCAGTTACTGTCATTGGACTTTGCCTTGACATATCAGTTCTATTTCTCTCCTTAATTCCCTCCCCGCGCACACACCCCATAATCTCGTCTCATTTCTTTGTACTGAGAAGACCAACTTCTTAAAAACTGAGTGATGTGGGGCCTTTAGGCAGTACCATCATAAATCTTTACTTAATGGCAGCAGATTAATGTCAGTGCTTAAATATTATGTCAATTGGGAGCCAATTTTAGGACCTAGTTGGATAGATCACATCCTCTCCAGCACCTACAACAAAAGAACTGCAGGACCTATCTACTAACAGTTTTCAATTAACTGCAACATGATCCTCTACTAGATTTCTGCCTTCCAGCAAGTCTAGAAGCAGTATGTAAATCAGTGGTAGAAACTTTCTGCAAACAATTTACTAAACATCAGACTCTTCGCAGAGACATATTCCCCTGTCCTGTTGGGAGTAAGGCATTAATGTGACACCAGCGCCAGTGTAGATAAGTGGACACAATATATTCTCAAGTAGAGTGGCTGGAATTCTCAAACCGTGGTTCAGAGGAGAATTTTATAATTCCCTTCACTTGCCAGATAGGCAAGTGGCTTAATTAAATTTGGACACTTAGCCAGTGCTTAATTTGTGCCAGAACTTGCTCTAGGCTTGGCAGTTCATAGCCCTGGTGCCTGTGGGCTTTCCCCATCAGTTATGAAAGTAAAAAAAAAATTGCTGAAGCCCCAGCACCTCTTTCATTACAAATTAAACGCTGTACTTAGCTAAATTTTAGGTGAACCTCTTTTACCTAGAAACAGGGATGAAACTTTTGATAAGTCTCCCAAGATACCTCATGCTTCTAGATTTTAGCATCTCAAGGAATTTCCTTCCTCTTGCTCCAGTAAAGATGTGTAATGGAAACTAATATCCCTAATTAGTCATGTTGCCCTTTTGTGGGTAACTATTGCCCAATCAGTGAAAATTTGAGTCAGTTAGAAATAATCAGTAATTTATAGAGCAAAATATTAAATCTAACTCTAATTTATTTACTTGCACAAATCATTTAGTAGGTACTTTGGGTTTAACTTACATGTTGTGGTTAATTAACCAACTTTGTAACCATGTGTAAACAATGGAAAATTTCAGCTGATTTGATGAAACTTGTATTGACGTGACACATAAAAATATTAATACCACTTCTTTATGAGTACAACGAGTAACTCACTGACTCTGAAAGTGGATGTTATTACAGCATAGATGGAATTATGAGCAGAAATCTCTTCAAGTATTTGTTCTTTGATTTTGTATTGGGGATTGTCATATGCCAATTGTATACCCGGAGAGGACCATTTCATATCTAGGGAAATATGGAAATTAACATGACTAAAAGGCATTTTGGGGCTTTAACTGCAGAAATTCAAATCCATATTTTTGCTGGAAAACAGGAATTGTAATGTGGTCAGAGAGGTAATTTTAAAAAGAAAATTGCCTAACGGTACAGGGCAGGATTCTCTAACACTACTAACATTGTGTAGTATTTATGTGAGACTACTTGGGTGACTAAGGACTGCTAGAACTGACTAAGGCTTGAAGAATCAGGCTCATCATTATATCTGGATAGTAATCTGTATCTGGCATTTTTACTTTGCCCATTCAAAATCTGAATCTTCAAAGAAGGCTTTTTAAATACAGTATCTCAAACAACACTCTAAAAATTGACTTCTAGTAGCATCCATTTCCTTTACTTGTACAACATTGAGGCTGTGGTCTCACTGAAGCACCTATGTGCTGCTGCAGTGGGGACAGGGGTGCTTCAGAACTCTGTCAGCAAACAGTCAGGGGATCTCCACAGCTAGCAGAATTCCAGCCCTTAGATTGATAGCTGTCTGGTCCTCTCAGCTGCAGAAACAGAAATCTGCAGCCTGTATCCAAAGTGGAATCAGCATATCCATTTCCTAAATCTGTAAAGGGCTCTATTTTCTCCTCCATAAGCCCATCTAAGTCAGGCAAGATGTCACCAATCTTCACTTTAAGTGCTGCCCCATTATCTCTCTCTAACTGAGACACAATCCCATTTTAAAGTGGCAAACTGATAGCTCAGTGTATGTTTCACAGGGTCTGTAGTCTGAGGGGTAACAAATGCTTCCCTCCAGATCTCCTATTAGATCTATAAAAATGTGGCAGACCAAATATTAATCTAATGGATGGCTTCCTTAGTAAATAAAACTGGAGTAGCAGTTTTGGCCTGTATCCAAAGTGGTTCCGTTATTGGGATCTAACCCTCCCAGCAGACCCATCTCTTGGTCCTGAGGCAATCAGCCACTGCATCCACAGAGCTCTTTTTAGCACTTCTATTTACAAACTTTCTCCTCCTTGCTCTCTGACTGGTTCAGCTATAAGGGGGTAACTAGAGTGTGACCTCCCAGGTGGGTTGTCCACAATGAAAACTTCCTATAAAATCTCAGAAAAGCTAATGAGCATGTCAAGTAACTGAAAAACCCTGTTCTGAGAGACAAGATGAGGTAATATCTTTTACTGGACTGACGTCTGTTGGTGAAAGACACAAGCTTTTGAGCTCTATAGAGGTCTTTTTTCAGATCTGGGACATTTACTCAGTGTCACAGATAAATACGAAGTGGAACACATTCTTTAGCATAAATAGTTAGCATTAACACCTCTGCGGTCATAGGACAAAAAAGGGGAGTTAGTGAGTTACAGATTGTTGTAATAACACACAGATCCAGTGTTGTCTTTAAGATCATGATTTTTAGTGTCTAGCAAAGTTATAAGAAAAGGAGTACTTGTGGCACCTTAGAGACTAACCAATTTATTTGAGCATAAGCTTTCGTGAGCTACAGCTCACTTCATCGGATGCATACTGTGGAAAATACAGAAGATGTTTTTATACACACAACCATGAAAAAATGGGTGTTTATCACTACAAAAGGCTTTCTTTCCCCCCACCCCACTCTCCTGCTGGTAATAGCTTATCTAAAGTGATCACTCTCCTTACAATGTGTGTGATAATCAAGGTGGGCCATTTCCAGCACAAATCCAGGGTTTAACAAGAACGTCTGAAGAAGGAGGGGTGGGGTAGGAAAAAACAAGGGGAAATAGGTTATGAATTTAAGCTACCAGGCTCATCTTTTGAAGGTGCTGCACAGGTTACCTCTGAGGATGGGGACTGAGAGATCAGATATGGAGTGATCATTTTGTGAAAAGTTGTCGCACACAGGTTATATGGTGTTTTTGTCTTATCACTTTTCTGTGGGAGTTCATTCAAGAGTGTACTGGTTGTCTTGTTTCACCCATACAGTTGTTATTGGGGCATTTAGTGCTCTGGATGAGGTACACCACATATTGTGATAGGCATGTGTACTATCTATGCATATTGTATGGGGTTTTGATCATTGTAGCACTGGAGATATGTCTACAAGTTTTGCATCTCTTGTCACAGCACAATCTGGTGCTACTTTGAATTAGTGTCTCCTGGTCTTTGGGGAGCTTGCTTCTGATTATGAGGTTTTTTTGAAGGCCACAAGAGGGGGGATTCAGGAAAGATTTCTTTCAGGATATGGTCCCAATGAGACACCCTGTTCTGGAAATTTCTGGGTCTTTCTAACTGAGTTCTCCTACCCTAAGCTCTTTGCACATGAACAGAGACACAGAGTATCCAACTAAGATCTATGCTTCCTCTCTGCTGCTTCACTCCCCCTCTGCTGTGAAAACAAAGTCATATGCTGCAGTGTAAAGCATTTGGGTTACACTGGCTTGGGCATAACGTTCACAAAAAGCCCACTGCAGAATGACTTCTGGCATTCTGTATCTGGAGATGAGACTTGGAGATGTGAACTACACTCCCGCTTGATCAGCTAAAGGCAACGTAAGTCCTAACTACGGCTGGTAAGATATCTTTTGATGAAACAGGTTTGGGTTGTTGTGTTTTTTGGGTTTTTTTTAAACAAAATACAGATTTGTTGAAAGAGAACTTTTGGCAGCAACATATCTCTTTTGATTAAACTCTTGTCGGGAAGGTTTCTCAGGTCCAAGGTGGAATTTTTGGTTAAAATCAAAGGGTATGTCTACACTGCAGTTAAACACCTGTGGCTGGCCTATGTCAGCTGACTCAGGTTCGCAGGGCTCAGGCTAAGGGGCTGTTTAATGGTGGTGTAGGTGTTTGGGCTGGAGCCAGGGCTCTAGGACCCTGTGAAGTGTTACTGTTCAGAGTAACTGACCCATATTCTACTGCTGTGAACATGTAACCCTTCTCTATTTCAACCATGCTGAAATGGCTAATCCAAGAAATTGGGAACCAGAAGCATACTAGAATTTCTCTCTCTCCCAAGAAGGGGGGAAGCAGATTCTTTCTGAAGCAGTGCTTCCTGGGCTGCTCCTGCAGTTTAAGCTACTCCTTGGGTCAAGGCTATGCCTGAAGTTGCATTCTAGCCCCAGGTATATACTAATAATTTAGAGCCAGACTCTGCTAACCTTTATTCACATTGACTATTATCTTGCTCCACAAGGATTCTCATTGGAATTAATAGAAGCATAAAATACTGCTCAATGTGAATATGGCTGATACAATCAGGCTCTTAGCATAGTTCTTGCAGTGGAATCCATGTTTATTTAGGTTTATATCTTCTAAGGACTCCCTTAAAATTCATCTTTTCCCAACAGAGGATGATGACTCCTTGGAGCTATTGAAAGTGTTGACTCAATAACTAATAATTCCTTAGGCTCAATAATAGCATTCCATCATGTGAATGACTACTTAGGGACTCTCTAAGGCGAATTATTGCCATGTCGCACAGTAGGAGCTCCAGAGAAGCCATTATGATCTATTGTATCCATGTACATGAAATTAACTGTAAACATTTTCTTCCTCTCGTTTTTAGAAGTAATCGGAGGCATTATATTAATGTCTTTCCTGCAGCTATGAAGAATCATGACTTGATAAATGGCACTGGAAAAATTTGTCATAAGAAGTCTTTTAAACGTATCCCTTTCAGAGTTTTTGATCCATTTTTATTCATAGACGTATTGGGGGTGGGGGGAGGGAAGCATCAGCAATTATGCTCTTGATTATATTGAGATGGAGATTTTAATACAGTGCAAGCTCCCAATAAACCTTCCATATCACTGAAGCTCATCTAGACTATTAGTGTTTTCCTTTGCATACCCTATATCTGTGTGAAACAATTAACTTTTTATCTGTTGAAAATAGCTTTTCTTTATTACAAAACTTAAAATTAGAATGAAAACTTGCTTTCTTATGACCCATCAAAAATGTGATGTTCTCCCCATCCACATCATCAGTGTTAAGATAATCTTCTCATTGCTGTACCATGTCACAAGGCTAGTTCTAATATAAACCTGCTTTGCTTTAGATTCCAGTATTAACAGTCTGTGCGCTGCTTTATCCCTGTATTATTGGACTGGTTAGTGTAGATGTATACCGCTACATTCTATTGGATAGAATTGGAACAACTCAAATTTTTGTCACAGGCCTGGTCTACACAGAAAAATTAGATAAACCTAACTACAGTGTTCAGGGTGCAAAATTTTTCACAACCTTGAGTGACATAGCTAGGCTGACCTAACTCCCAGTGTAGATGCAGTGGCGCTGAAGGAAGAATTCTTCTGTTGATCTAGCTACTGCCTCTTACAGAGGTGGATTAACTACACTGATGGAAAACCCTCTTTCAATACCGTAGGAAACTTTTATGCTGTGGCGCTACAGCCATAGACATATCTATGGGTAAAGTAAATACACCCATAGGCCCTGTAATACTAAATGATTGTCCTTTAGACTAATGAAACAATAGACAATATTAACTAAATAAGCAAAAGCTGGAGGATGTGGTTTCTAATTAAAGCTGGTCAGGATCCTCACAAAAGGAAGAAAGGAGAGTAGCAAAATACAGACCCTGGACTTCAGAAAAGCAGACTTTGACTCCCTTAGGGAACTGATGGGCAGAATCCCGTGGGAGGCTAATATGAGGGCGAAAGGAGTCCAGGAGAGCTGTATTTTAAAGAAGTATTATTAACGACGCAGGAACAAATCATCCCAATGTGCAGAAAGAATAACAAATATGGCAGGCGACCAGCTTGGCTTAACAATGAAAACTTTGGTGAACTTAAACACAAAAAGGAAGCTTACAAGAAATGGAAACTTGGACAGATGACTAGGGAGGAGTATAAAAACTATTGCTCAAGCATGTAGGGGTGTAATCAGGAAGGCCAAAACACAACTGGAGTTGCAGCTAGCTAGGGATGTTAAGAGTAACAAGAAGGGTTTCTGCAGGTATGTTAGCAACAAGAAAAAGGTCAGGGAAAGTGTGGGACCCTTACTGAATGGGGGAGACAACCTAGTGACAGATGATGTGGAAAAAGCTGAATTACTCAATGCTTTTTTTGCCTCAGTCCTCAAAGACAAGGTCAGCTCACACACTGCTGTCCTGGGCAATACAGTATGGGGAGGAGGTGAGCAGCCCTTAGTGGTGAAAGAACAGGTTAAGGACTATTTAGAAAAGCTGGACATGCACAAGTCCATGGGTCCAGATCTAATGCATCCGAGGGTGCTGCGGGAGTTGGCTGATGTGATTGCAGAACCATTGGCTATTATCTCTGAAAACTGGGGGTGATCAGGAGAGGTCCTGGATGATTGTAAAAAGGCAAATATAGTGCCTATCTTTTAAAAAAAAAAAAAAAAGGAAGAAGGAGAACCTGGGGAACTACAGACCGGTCAGCCTCACCTCAGTCCCTGGAAAAATCATGGTGCAGGTCCTCAAGGAAACCATTTTGAAGCACTTGGAGAAAAGGAAGGTGATCAGGAAAAGTCAACATGGATTCACCAAGGGCAAGTCATGCCTGACCAACCTGATTGCCTTCTATTATGGGATAACTGGCTCTGTGGATATGGGGAAAGCAGTGGATGTGATATATCTTGACTTTAGCAAAGCTTTTGATACAGTCCGCCACAGTCTTCTTGCCAGTAGGTTGAAGAACTATGGATTGGATGAATGGACTATAAGGTGAATAGAAGGCTGGCTACATTGTCGGGCTCAATGGGTAGTGATCAACGGCTCAGTGTCTAGTTGGCAGCCGGTATCAAGTGGAGTGCCCCAGGGGTGAGTCCCAGGGCCAGTTTTGTTCAACATCTTGATTAATGATTGGGATGATGGGATGGATTGCACCTTCAGCAAGTTCGCAGATGACACTAAGCTGCGGGGAGAGGTAGATACACTGGAGGGTAAGTATAGGTTTCAGAGGGACCTAGACAAATTGGAGGATTGGGCCAAAAGAAAATCTGTTGAGGTTCAACAAGGACAAGTGCAGAGTCCTGCACTTAGGACGGAAGAATCCCATGCACCGCTACAGGGTGGGGACCAACTGGCTAAGCAGCAGTTCTGCAGAAAATGACCCGGGGATTATAGTGGATGAGAGGCTGGATATGAGTCAGCAGTGTGCCCTTGTTGCCAAGAAGGCTAATGACATATTGGGCTGCATTACTAGGAGTGTTGCCTCAGATTGAGGGAAGTGATTATTCCCCTCTACTCAGCACTGGTGAGGCCACATCTGGAGTATTGAATCCAGTTTTGGGCCCCCCACTACAGAAAGGATGTGTACAAATTGGAGCGAGTCCAGCAGAGGGCAACGAAAATGATCAGGGGGCTGGGGCACATTACTTATGAGGAGAAGCTGAGGGAACTGGGCTTGTTTAATCTGCAGAAGAGTGAGGGGGGATTTGATAGCAGCCTTCAACTACCTGAAGGGTGGGGGGAGGTTCCAAGGGGGATAGAGGTAGGCTGTTCTCAGTGGTGTCAGATGACAGAACAAGGAGCAATGGCCTCAAGTTGCAGTGAGGGAGGTCTAGATTGGATATTAGGAAACACTATTTCACTCGGAGAGTGGTGAAGCACTGGAATGGCTTACATAGGGAGGTGGTAGAATCTCCTTCCTTAGAGATTTTTAAGGCCCAGCTTGACAAAGCCCTGGCTGGGATGATTTAGTTGATGTTGATCCTGCTTTGAGAAGGGGGTTGGACTAGATGACCTCCTGAATTATCCTCCATACCTAATCTTCGATGATTCTATGAAACAGTTCATAGGAAACAAATTTCCCATTTGAAAATTTCAGAACATTTCAAAATTGTTTTCAAGTACTGTTTTAGCAGTTTTTTCTAATATAAGCTACATTTTTCAGGTCAAAATGACTGCTCATTTAAAAATTAATGTTAACTTTTAATGTTTAATTAAAAAAAAAAAAGCTCAAAACTGAAACAATGCTTTGACCTTATCCAAAATTTGTGAAGACTTGAGATTTTGACTTCTCATCCCAATTCAGGACATTCCTGGCAGAGCTCCACATGTGCATTGTGTGAAAAAAGCATGTTGTTTTGTTTGTTTTAAACCTGCTACCAATTAATTTCATTGGGTGACCCCTGGTTCTTGTGTTCTCTGAAGGAAAAAATAATACTTCCCTCTGAACTTTCTCCACACCAGTCAAGATTTTATAGACCTGTATCATATTGACCCTTAGTCATCTCTTTTCCAGTTTGAAAAGTCCCAGTCTTCTTAATCTCTCCTCATATGGAAACTGTTTTATACCCATAATCATTTGTTACCTTTCTCTGTGCTTTTTCCAATTCCAATATATCTTTTTTGAGATGGTGAGACCAGATCTGCATGCAGAATTCAAGATGTGGGGCTACCATGGATTTATATAGAGGCATTATGATATTTTCTGTATTATTATCTATCCCTTTCCTAATCATTCCTAAAATCATGTTAACTTTTTTGACCACTTCTGCACATTGAGTGGATGTTGTCAGTGAACTATCTACAATGACTCCAAGATCTCTTTCTTGAGTGGTAACAGCTAATAAAGACCCTATAACTTTGTATGTATAGTTGGGATTATGTTTTCCAACACTGATTACATTGCATTTATCAACATTGAATTTTATCCACTATTTTGTTGCCCAGTCACTCAGTTTTGTGAGCTCTCTTTGTAACTCTTTGCCATCTGCTTTGTATTTAACTAACTTGAGTAATTTTTCCACCTCGCTGTTTACCCCTTTTTTCCAGATCATACATGAATATTTTGAATCTCACTTGTCCCAGTGCAGACCCTTGGAGAACCCCACTATTCAGCGCTCTCCATTCTGAAAACTGACCATTTATTCCTACCCTTTGTTTCCTGTCTCTTAATCAGTTACTGATCTCTGAGAGGACTTTCCCTGTTATCCCATGACTGCTTATTTTAAGAGCCTTTGCTGAGGGACCTTGTCAAAGGCTTTCTGAAAATCCAAGTACGTTCTATCCATTGAATCACCCTTGTCCAAATGTTTGCTGACGCCCCTCAAAGAATTCAGATAGATTGTTGAGACATCATTTCCCTTTACAAAAAAGTGTTGACTCTTCTCCAACAAATCATGTTCATCTATGTGTCTGATAATTCTGTTCTTTACTATAGTTTCAACCAGTTTGCCTGGTACTGAAGTTAGGCTTACTGTCCTGTAATTGCTTTGATCACCTCTACAGCCTTTTTAAAAAAATGGTGTCACATTAGCTATCCTCCAGTTAGCTGATTTAAAATATAGGTTACATACCACAGTTAGTAGTTCTGCAATTTCATTTCTGAGTTCCTTCAGAACTCTTGGGTCAAAACCTTCTGGCCCTGGTGACTTATTACTCTTTAATTTATCAATTTGTTCCAAAACCTCCTCTAGTGACACCTCCAATCTGCAACAGTTCCTCAGATTTATCACCTAAAAAGAATGGCTCAGGTATGGGAATCTCCCTCACATTCTCTGCAGTGAAGGCTGATGCAAATAATTCATGTAGTTTCTCCACAATGGCCTTATCTTCCTTGAGTCCTCCTTTAGCACCTAGATTGTCCAGTGGCCCCACTGTTTGTTCAGCAGGCTTATGTACTTAATTTTTTTTGCTGTTACTTTGAGTCTTTGGCTAGTTGCTCTTCAGATTATTTTTTGGCCTGCCTAATTATACTTTTACACTTGACTTGCCGGAGTTTATGCATTTTTCTATTTTCCTCAATAGGAATTTAACTTCCAGTTTTTAAATGATGCCTTTTTTACTTTAAATGCTTCTTTTAGCTAGTTGTTTAGCCATGGTGGCACTTTTCTGGTCTTGTTACTATGTTTTTTTAGTTTGGGGTATACATTTAATTTGACAAAAAGAACAGGAGTACTTGTGGCACCTTAGAGACTAACAAATTTATTAGAGCATAAGCTTTCATGGGCTACAGCCCATTTCATCGGATGCATAGAATGGAACATATAGTAAGAAGATATAAATGTACTTACAGAGAAGGTGGAAGTTGCCATACAAACTGTAAGAGGCTAATTAAATAAGATGAGCTATTATCAGCAGGAGAAAAAAACTTTTGTAGTGATAATCAAGATGGCCCATATAGATAGTTGACAAGAAGGTGTGAGGATGCTTAACATAGGGAAATAGATTCAATATGTGTAATGACCCAGGCACTCCCAGTTTCTATTCAAAACCAAGTTAATGTTATCTAGTTTGCATATTAATTCAAGCTCAGCAGTTTCTCCTTGGAGTCTGTTTTTGAAGCTGTTGTGTTGCAAAATTGACACTCTTAAATCTTTTACTGAATGGCAAGAGAGGTTGAAGTGTTCTCCTACTGGTTTTTGAATGTTATGATTCCTGATGTCAGATTTGTGTCCATTTATTCTTTTGCGTAGAGACTGTCTGGTTTGGCCAATGCACATATGTCATAAAGGGAAGGCTAACCACCCTTAAATCCTTCCTGGCCAGAGGAAAAAAAAACCTTTCACCTGTAAAGGGTTAAGAAGCTAGGATAACCTCACTGGCACCTGACCAAAATGACCAATGAGGAGACAAGATACTTTCAAGAGCTGGGAAGAGGGAGAACATCAAAGGGTCTGTGTCTGTCTGGGTGAGGCTTTTGCAGGGGACAGAACAGGAATGGAGTCTTAGAACTTAGTAAGTAATCTAGCTAGATATGCGTTAGATTATGATTTCTTTAAATGGCTGAGAAAATAAGTTGTGCTGAATAGAATGAATATTCCTGTCTGTGTGTCTTTTTGTAACCTAAGGTTTTGCCTAGAGGGATTCTCTGTGTTTTGAATCTAATTAACCTGTAAGGTATTTACCATCCTGATCTTACAGAGGTGATCCTTTTCTTTTTACTGTTTCTTCTATTAAAATATTTCTTTTCAAGAACTGAATGCTTTTTTTTCATTGTTCTAAGATCCAAGGGCTTGGGTCTGTGGTCACCTATGCAAATTGGTGAGGATTTTTACCGAATATTCCCCAAGAAGTAGGGTGCAAGGGTTGGGAGGATTTTTGGGGGGAAAGATGTTTCCGAACAACGCTTTCTCAGGAACCTAGAGAAACGTTTGGTGGTGGCAGTGGAAAACCAAGGGCAAAGGGTAAAATAGTTTGTACCTTGGGGAAGTTTTAACCTAAGCTGGTAAAAGTAAGCTCAGGAGGTTTTCATGCAGGTCCCCACATTTGTACCCTAGAGTTCAAAGTGGGGAAGGAAACTTGACAACATGGCAGAGGGTCTGCTGGCACATGATGGCATATATCACATTGGTAGATGTGCAGGTGAATGAGCCCCTGATGGCGTGGCTAATTTGATTAGGTCCTATGATGGTATCACTTGAATAAATATGTGGACAGAGTTGGCATCGGGCTTTGTTGCAAGGATAGGTTCCTGGATTAGTGTTTTTGTTGTATGGTTGCTGGAGAGTATTTGCTTCAGGTTGGGGGGCTGTCTGAAAGTGAGGACTGGTCTGTCTCCCAAGATCTGTGAGAGTGAGGGATCATTTTTCAGGATAGATTGTAAATCTTTGATGATGCGCTGGAGAGGTTTTAGTTGGGGGCTGAAACTGACAGCTAGTGGCGTTCTGTTATTTTCTTTGTTGGGCCTGTCCTGTAGTAGGTGACTTCTGGGTACTCTTCTGGCTCTGTCAATCTGTTTTTTCACTTCAGCAGGTGGCTATTGTAGTTTTAAGAATGCTTGATAGAGATCTTGTAGGTGTTTGTCTGACGGATTGGAGCAAATGCAGTTGTATATTAGAGCTTGGCTGTAGACAATGGATCATGTGGTGTGTCTTGGATGGAAGCTGGAGGCATGTAGGTAAGTATAGCGGTCAGTAGGTTTCTGGTATAGGGTGGTGTTTATGTGACCATCGCTTATTACCACAGTCATGTCCAGGAAATGGACCGCTTGTGTCAATTGGTCTAGGCTGAAGTTGATGGTGGGATGGAAATTGTTGAAATCATGGTGGAATTCCTCAAGGTCCTTGGGTCCAGATGATGAAAATCCCATGCAGTTTGCAGGCATTTCAACTTTGGGACATGTAGACTTGTAAATTTCATTGAATGACATTCTTTTCAAACTTTTGTAATGTTTGTTAGAATGTTCTTACATTTCAGGAATGGAAGAAACCACTCTTCCATATAGTCTTGTACCAACATCCATAGAAGTTAGTTTGAAGGTTTTTGTTAACTTCAGTGGGTACAAATAACCCAACATTTATCTTTGAATTCAAATGAGTTTTAAGACCATCTAATGGAATTTTGGTGGCACCCTGGCTCTTGATTTTTGAACTCTTAACATTGGCAATCCTGGGTAACAAGCTTCTTCTGGATATCATCTCAAAGCACCTTTCCAAATACTAAAGGCTAAATATTTTTATTCAGTTTCCAACCCCTAGTGCCTTCAAGTGCAATGCAAAGAGACCAGAAAATGACCATCATAAAATTTTTCTTTTGTAGGGAAAGATGATGATGATGATGCAGATGTACCAGGTCCAGGCCCTTCACCTCCAATTTCTGCCACATACACTGTAGGGAGAGTGTAAGGGGATGCAGGAGGTGATTATGGTTGAATGGAAGAGTTCTGCTCCATCATGTAATCCTGCACCGGCTTAGAGTCCAGTTGTGCAATTTAAGTTGCCTGTCACTAGGTTTAAATTGTGTTGAGGCCAGCTCTGGTCCTGAGTTTGGGGAGCCCATACCATGACTTCTCTGCCCAGGTTTGCACAGTGCAGTACAGAACCTTAAGTCTCTTATCTCTGATGTAGGTGAAGAGAGTGAAACCTGTCAAGTGGCCAGCAAGAAAGGATTTTTAAGAGAGATCTAACTCAGCGTGGAGCAGTACTAATCGTTAATTTGGTGGGGGAGGGGACGAAGATGTTCTTCAAAGACGGGAGTTTGCCGGATAAGGTTAGTAACTTGTACAGGTTT
The DNA here is from genome assembly GCF_015237465.2 of Chelonia mydas. Classification (NCBI taxonomy): domain Eukaryota; kingdom Metazoa; phylum Chordata; order Testudines; family Cheloniidae; genus Chelonia; species Chelonia mydas. Next base: position 25,990,288 of record NC_057851.1, on the reverse strand, counting down.
CACTGTATTATAGTCATCTTACAAACTATAGAAGGAAAGACATTGTGAATGCTGAATTAATATTCTTGAATGCTGCAGAGTTTGAAGATTGTGCTACATGTAAAATGGCTAAAAGTTGTCTTGGAAATATTTCACAATGGAAACAAAGAGTGTGATGATTCAAAGGGGAGATAACATTTCAAACTATGCATCTTAGAAATGTGTCCTTCTAGTAACTGTTCTTATTAAACTTTGCCAGTGCAAAGTTTCTAAGACTTAAATGCAAGGAAACTATGGGGCAGTATGAAATTTGCTGTCAAGAGCCATTGTCTTGGTGATGTAAATGGCATGAATTCTCATTCCAGAATACAAGGCTACTCCTATACTTGGATGATGTCTTGATAGTTGCTTAGAAAGGAAACTGCTGCAAAGCTAACTACTAGATATATACTTTTTAGTGGTTACAGTAAATAATGGGTTCTTTATCAAGTCCCATGCACAACCAATTATCAAGTCCCATGCACAACAATCTAATGGGAGTGTGTTGCTTTCCTGTTAGTCAGAAATGCTCAAGTAATGCCTGTTGCCATGGATATGAGGGGTGTGCATATCCCAGAATGTGATCAAGTTAATTGCAACCATATTATGTTCACTCAGCCACCCTGAAGTAATGAAAGAGAACACCACATAGTTAAGGGTCAATTTGAAGACAGGCTTCCATAAGCAAGGTCAAAACTAGCTACAGTTTCTGCTAATCAGAATGGGAGGAGGGGACAGAGAAGTAAACTACTGAGACTGAAAATACTGATGGCTGGAAAACCTTGAGTCTTAATGCCTCTGATATTAAAAGTTTATTGAAAGTTAGAAAAGTGATGATCCAGGAGAGGTCATTATGACCTATGTTTTTTGTAGAAGTTAGTTATAAAAGATTTGCTAATAGAATGTACTTTGGAGCCATTTTAAGAGATGTTTTTCCTAACACCCTTTCTCCCCGGTGGGTGAGCAACTAGCCACTGTGAACCTGCTGTTAATTACTCAATACCATTCCAGGTGTTGGGAAAATATCTAGGATGTTCTAAACCTATTGTTTATGTTTGTGTGTGTGCTTAAATCTAATAAACTGCAGTGTTAGACAAGAGCACGCTTACTTGCATTACTCTTTGATCAGACAGAATCACTGAGTTCCTGTTGATTTATTCCTTACACCGCCTGGAGTGAAATAGTTAAGTTGTCCCTGTTGTGGGGTCTGAAAACCCGGGGTAATAATGCCCAAAGGGGATACTGTGTTGCAACTACATTTCTAACCAGCATCAGTTCTTCACTGCTGAGCAGCAGGTTGAGAATTGCAAGGGGAGAGCTTTCCAGGAACTGATAAGACTAGTTGTTTGGAACTCGAACTCTTCAAAATCTTCTGTCTCTAAAGGAAAACTAAGCATGCTGTTTATGTAAGCCAAGAAAGTGAATTGTGGATGTCTAGCACATAGTCCTCTGAATGCAATAAAATCTTGCATTATGTGGCACTTTTCATGTACACTTCTGTCCTGAGCTGGCAAGTCTTATGGATTTCAGTGGGGTTGTGTGCATGTATCTGTCCTTGTGGACATAGCGGCATATGGGTTTTTACTTAATATGATGGAAAGCTCTCCTTAATATCCATGGATACAGATAAGTTTTTTTGGGGGGTGGAAGAACTAAAACAAGCCAACTCAACTGAAAAAGGGCCTCTTACTTCAGTTGGAGGCCAGAATTTTGCCTACTGTATTTTAGAAGCCTTTGGTGGAAGGGGGACATCTCCTAATGAGAACTGAATTATGTGTCTGTACATATATGTGATAGATTGTATCTCCAATTTAGAACTGTGCAAACAATTGGCTCAAATATATTTGGCAAATTTAGCCCATTTTTAGCTCATGAATTATTATAGATGACGCTGGTAGAGATGCCTATAATTAAGGTTCCCTGACACTTTCTATTACAAGAGCATGTGATGATAGCAGTATAGACATTTCCATGAGGAAATAAAGAATTCTGTATTCAGTGCCGAGTTTGGATGATGTTCAGTAAATAATGTTTGAGGCCACACACAGAATGACTTAAGAAATATTGAATAGCTATCCATTTAGCAAGCACTGTCCCTCGTATGAGGCAGGGGTCTTGTGGAGAAAAAAACGTGATCATATAACTAAAAACTATAACATAAAGCCTATGCACCAGACATGCCAAACCCACGAAAAAAATGTGGAAATTGGCCTTGTTTTTGGCTTAATTGGCTTGTGAGTTGCTTGTTGGCTAGTTTTTGGCATGTAGCTTGTTGCTGCTGCGCTTTTTTGTGGGGGATCAGCTCCCAGCAAGCAGGGGCAAGTGGGGGAGAGAGTCAGGGGTGCACAGCAGGCCCACAACAGTCCCAGACTGCCTGCAGTCTAGTCATGTAGAGTGTTGGGGTTCTGAGGGATTGGCTTGTTTTGGCCTTGTTTTGAAATGGAATTAGCTTGATTTTTGGCTTATTGTGAAAGTCGGGGTGCTTATTTACCGCGTGAAAGTTGGCAACTGTGCTATGCACGTAAGGGTGGGCAACTGAAGGTTGCTGAAGCAACCTTAATTCTGTCGTTTTCTAAATCGCGAGCACTTGACTTTGCAACCTTAGCATTCTTTTAACATAGCTCTTTTGGGATGGATGTGTGTACAGACTAGAATTTGTTTTTTTGACAAATGTGTTTAAACACTGAATGTTTGCATATACATTTCTCATAACTATTGCTTGTGAACTGTCTGCACACATTCCTTTGGGTACTGAAACCATACATCTTTTTAAATCTAGAAGGGACCGTTGTTATGTTCTAGTTTGCCCAGCTGCATAACACAGATCAAAGTACCCCAGTCACAAAACCTGTAACATCTGTTTTAATGATATATTCAAACCGTGGGATTGGTCACTGAAATCACATAGTATTTCTAGGCTAATGGGATGCTTCTGTGTCTATAAAGTACTTCAGTCCAAATTTTACTTCATTTAATTATGAAGTGAGTTATTTCATGGCTAATCAAGAGTTGTCCATGTGAATTTTCTTTCCATGAACATTAGCATGAAGAAAACTTCATTTATAAAAACAGTAAAAAGAGGAGAGAACCCCCTCTAAGTGAACTTTCCATTGGAAGTATCTGAAAAGCCCACAACTTTTTCTCTGTCAGCATCCAGCTCTCTAATCCACTTGTTTATATAGATCTACTCTCTCATGAATCGGATTTGTTGTTAATGCATTCACATATATCTTTCAATTTTTCTGAGTAGCGAGTTCTCCAAAGATGTTCGGGGTGTACTTCTAATCTGAATAATCAGTTTATAAAATCAGAGTGGTGTCAGGAGGATACTGTCAATTAATAACAAACTAGAATTATTACCAATGTGGAAGTGCTTCACAAAGTAGCAATGACCACAAGGGAGATGTTCAGCTTTTAATGACAAATGAGACTAGAGTATTATTGCTTTATTATATTTGTTGCTTGTGGGGGGGTTTCTGAGAGCAAAGTGACTGTGTATATCCCAAGAAGAGGGGAAAATGGAACTATGAGTGTTTTGCTGTGAGAAAGAGCTTTAAGTGAAATTGACATTTCAAATGTTCTGTTAGTAAAAAGGCCAGATGTAGATCAATCTGTCAGTTAGTGAAACCACAAAGGACAGAAATTCTTTAGCAGATTCTCTTGTCAGTGGGTTTGAAAGAAGAGTTTCTTCTTTATCCTTTAACACAATGCTATTGACAAAGTCATCAAAAGATCTAACGGAGAGAACATTAGTGATTTTTTCCTCCACTAGCTGTCAAGACTGTGCTACTAGTCACTGATTTATCAGTCAATAGATATTGATAATTCTGGGGAAGCTGATCATCATAATGTTGCCTCACAGGGGGAAGGACTTTTTACTAATGAGAGACATATTGGCTGATGCTCGTCTGTTTAGGAATGTTTTTTTTCTAGGAGTTTTATGTGAGGGGATAGGAAGAAGTACTATGTTCGCTACAAAAGTATGGAAGGAGTTTAGCAGTAAAGTTTGCAGAAGATTACATACAGAGGATTTACTTCTGGCCTACATTTGTAACGTCCAAACTTGGAAACACAACTTTTATAACATAACCCACTTTATGCTTCAGTATGTTTTACTAAAGTTAGCTGTCAAGAATGTCAAATATTCCATAAAGTCAGACTCTTCTTACGAAAACCTAGAAAGCCTAACTTTGTGAAATTTGGGAGACTGAATTTTCTTTATCACACTTATCAAAGATAGATATTGCAGAATGTTGTGTCAGAGATACAGGTGTGAAATTGGCCTGTCTGCTTGCATTAGGATGGTCAGCAAGTATATCAGAATGACACATGTTGGGGGTTTCTGAACCTTGACTGAGAAAATCCTAAAGGGATATGAAATATTGGTAGATGGGCGGGCAAACAAACACAAATATCAAAAACTCCAAGTTGGTTATGATAGAAGGGATTAGAGAAAATACATGTTCCCTCTTGTTCATAGTAATGCCATTACCAGATCAACCAAGACTAGGGAAGAACAAAATGGTTTGTTTCCTGTATGCAATAGCCTTATTAAACCAGAATAAATACTCTTACAGTGTTTAAAGTGTTCAGTTGGAAAGGTGGTGAGAAAAGATAATTGTGCACTTATCTAGTCATTCTTCTTTCAATGAAATCCATGTCAAGTTTGTTTGCCTTTCAGTCAAAATAATTAATTTTTTCCCTAAGTGGCTAGCTCTGTAAGCTTTGGTCCTGAACAAACTCAAATCTCACAATTCTTAAAGAACTTGTAATCGGAATCGACATCGCTGCCTTGTTGATGTACAAAAGAGGATAGAATCCAGCTTGCTTGTATGTTGCTTTATTGGATCTGTAGTGTGAATTGTGAAAAATCAGCATACTTTTTTTTTTCCGGGAGGGGGCTATAGTTGCACATATAAGACAAAGCCCTGAATATTGGGAAGGTCCCATCTGGTCAGCCCAAGTTTGGTCAGCCTAAGTGCAAACAGTAGTAAAACCTGCCTTTCTTACTAGATAATACTAGTATCTTTATTAATGATCTAGATCTTTATTAGATCTTTATTAAAGACTAGATATTTATTAAGGTTCTGGATGTTGGGATGGATTCCACCCTCAGCAATTTTGCGGTGGACATTTAGCTGGGGGGAGAGTAAGATACACTGGAGGGTAGGGATAGGGTCCACGGTGACCTAGACAAATTGGAGGATTGGGCCAAAAGAAATCTGACGCTCAACAAGGACAAGTGCAGAGTCCTGCACTTAGGACGGAAGAATCCCATGGACCGCTATTGGCTGGGGACCGACTGGCTAATGCAGAAAAGGACCTGGGGATTACAGTGGATGAGAAGCTGGATATGAATCAGCAGTGTGCCCTTGTTGCCAAGAAGGCTAATGGCATATTGGGCTGCATTAGTAGGAGGATTGCCAATAGCTCGAGGGAAGTGATTATTCCCCTCTATTTGGCACTGGTGAGGCCACATCTGGAGTATTGTGTCCAGTTTTGGGGCCCCCACTACAGAAAGGATGTGGACAAATTGGAGACAGTTCAGCAGAGGGCAACGAAAATGATCAGGGGGCTGGGGCACATGACTTACAAGGAGAGGCTGAAGGAACTGGTCTTATTTAGTCTGAGGAGGGATTTGTTAGCAGCCTTCAACTACCTGAAGAGTATGGAGCTAGGCTGTTCTCAGTGGTGTCAGACAACAGAACAAGGAGCAATGGTCTCAAATTGCAGTGCGGGAGATCTAGGTTGGATATTAGGAAACACTGTTTGATTAGGAGGGTGGTGAAGCACTGGAATGGGTTGCCTAGGGAGGTGATGGAATCTCCATCCTTAGCGGTTTTTAAGGCCCAGCTTGACAAAGCCCTGTCTGGGAGGATTTAGTTGGTGTTGGTCCAGCTTTGAGCAGGGGGTTGGACTAGATGGCCACCTGATATCTCTTCCAACCCTAATCTTCTATGATTCTAAGACAGTTTGCTAAGAGATGGTGTGTAGAAGGTTGCCATTTTGTATAGTCTTCCTCTATGAAAATATGGTCAGATCACAGTGGTCCCTTTTGGCTTTATAATCTAGAAAATTGAAAATTATTTGGACTTGGTTAACATTCTGTACTAAAAAAAGCTCAACCAATATCACTCCAAACATATGGGCGTAGCTTTTCCAGAGCATAGACAATGGTGTAACACTCTTTTTCACTGACTGACCAGTTGCTTTCCCTCTCAGACAGCTTCCTACTGAGAAACACTACAGGGTGGAATTCTTGATCCGGTCCTTCCTGCATTAAAACTGCTCCCACACCACGCTCGGACGCATCTGCGGTTACTAGGAATGGTATGTCAAAGTCTGGGGCCCTTAGCACAGGGTCAGACATGAGTGTCTCTTTAAGCCTAGTGACAGAGGATGTGGAAAAAGCTAATGTGCTCAATGCTTTTTTTGCCTCTGTCTTCACTAACAAGGACAGCTTCCAGACTGCTGTGCTGGGCATCACAACATGGGGAGTAGATGGCCAGCCCTCTGTGGAGAAAGAGGTGGTTAGGGACTATTTAGAAAAGCTGGACGTGCACAAGTCCATGGGGCCAGACAAGTTGCATCCGAGAGAGCTAAAGGAATTGGCGGCTATGATTGCAGAGCCATTGGCCATTATCTTTGAAAACTCGTGGCGAACGGGGGAAGTCCCAGATGACTGAAAAAAGGCTAATGTAGTGCCAATCTTTAAAAAAGGGAAGAAAGAGGATCCTGGGAACTACAGGCCAGTCAGCCTCACCTCAGTTCCCGGAAAAATCATGGAGCAGGTCCTCAAAGAATCAATCCCTGATCACTTTCCTCTCATGTAAGTGCTTCAGAACAGTCAGCATGGATTCACCAAGGGTAGGTCATGCCTGACTAATCTAATTGCCTTCTATGATGAGATTACTGTTTCTGTGGATGAAGGGAAAGCAGTGGATGTATTGTTTCTTGACTTTAGCAAAGCTTTTGACACGGTCTCCCACAGTATTCTTGTCAGCAAGTTAAAGAAGTATGGGCTGGATGAATGCACTATAAGGTGGGTAGAAAGTTGGCTAGATTGTCGGGCTCAACGGGTAGTGATCAATGGCTCCATGTCTAGTTGGCAGCCGGTGTCAAGTGGAGTGCCCCAGGGGTCGGTCCTGGGGCCGGTTTTGTTCAATATCTTCATAAATGATCTGGAGGATGGTGTGGATTGCACTCTCAGCAAATTTGCGGACAATACTAAACTGGGAGGAGTGGTAGATACGCTGGAGGGCAGGGATAGGATACAGAGGGACCTAGACAAATTGGAGGATTGGGCCAAAAGAAATCTGATGAGGTTCAATAAGGATAAGTGCAGGGTCCTGCGCTTAGGACGGAAGAACCCAATGCACAGCTACAGACTAGGGACCGAATGGCTAGGCAGCAGTTCTGTGGAAAAGGACCTAGGGGTGACAGTGGACGAGAAGCTGGATATGAGTCAGCAGTGTGCCCTTGTTGCCAAGAAGGCCAATGGCATTTTGGGATATATAAGTAGGGGCATAGCCAGCAGATCGAGGGACGTGATCATTCCCCTCTATTCGACATTGGTGAGGCCTCATCTGGAGTACTGTGTCCAGTTTTGGGCCCCACACTACAAGAAGGATGTGGAAAAATTGGAGAGAGTCCAGCGAAGGGCAACACAGATGATTAGGGGTCTGGAACACATGACTTTGAGGAGAGGCTGAGGGAACTGGGATTGTTTAGTCTGCAGAAGAGAAGAATGAGGGGGGATTTGATAGCTGCTTTCAACTACCTGAGAGGTGGTTCCAAAGAGGATGGTTCTAGACTATTCTCAGTGGTGGAAGATGACAGGACAAGGAGTAATGGTCTCAAGTTGCAGTGGGGGAGGTTTAGGTTGGATATTAGGAAAAACTTTTTCACTAGGAGGGTGGTGAAACACTGGAATGCGTTACCTAGGGAGGTGGTGGAATCTCCTTCCTTAGAAGTTTTTAAGGTCAGGCTTGACAAAGCCCTGGATGGGATGATTTAATTGGGGATTGGTCCTGCTTTGAGCAGGGGGTTGGACTACATGACCTCCTGAGGTCCCTTCCAACCCTGATATTCTATGATTCTATGAAAGGCCTTCTGACACTCTTCGGTCCACTGAACGGCATTTGGCTGTTTCTTTTTGGTTAGGTCTGTCAGTGGGGCAGCGATTTGGCTGTATTGCGGTACAAATCGCCTGTAATAACCAGCGAAGCCTAAGAAGGATTGAACCTGTTTCTCTGACTTTGGGACAGGCCACTTTTGGATAGCATCCACTTTGGCCTGTAGGGGGTTGATAGTTCCTTGACCCACCTGGGATCCAAGGTACATCACTCTGTTTAGGCTGTTTTGACACTTCTTAGCCTTAACAGTTAGTCCTGCCTCCCTTATGCGCTCAAAGACTTTCTGTAGATGTTCCAGATGTTCTGCCCAGGAATCCGAACATATGGCCACATCGTCAAGGTAGGCGACTGCATATTCTCCTAATCCCGCTAGGAGACCATCTACAAGTCTTTGGAAGATGGCGGGTGCATTCTGCAGCCCGAAAGGGAGTACATTAAATTCATATCGCCCAAAATGGGTGGTGAAGGCTGACTTTTCCTTGGCGGATTCATCTAGCGGTACCTGCCAGTACCTTGGTTAAGTCCAAGGTAGAGATGAACTGGGCCCGTCCCAGTTTCTCTAATAGTTCACCTGTGCATGGCATTGGATAGTTGTCTTGGTGAGTTACAGCATTTAGTTTACGGTAGTCCACGCAAAAACGTATCTCCCCCTCTGGTTTGGGAACTAGAACCACTGGAGATGCCCATGCACTGCCAGAGGGGCGGATTACACCCATCTGTAACATATCCTGGATCTCCCATTCTACAGCAGTTTTAGCTTGAGGAGACACCTGGTAAGGTTGGACTTCAATTGCGTGAGCATTACCTGTGTCAATGGAGTGGTATGCCTGTTCAGTCAGTCCTGGGGTGGCTGAGAACGTTGGCGCGCAGCTAGTGCACAGCTCCTGGATCTGCTGTCGCTGCATACACCCAAGGGTCTTGGAAAGGTTCACCTCTTCCACGCCACCAGCACTTTTCCCTTCGTAGTAGACACCTTCAGGCCACTCAGCGTCATCTCCTCCCTGGGTTGTAAAGTGACAAACCTTTAATTCTCTGGAATAAAAGGGCTTTAGAGAATTAATATGGTATACCTTAGGCTTTCGGTTGGAGGTAGGGAATGCTATGAGATAATTAACAGCTCCCAGGCGCTCCTGGATCGTGAATGGCCCTTCCCACGACGCTTCTATTTTATGGGCCTGGAGCGCCTTTAAGACCATGACCTGGTCCCCTACTTTGAAGGAACGCTCTCTGGCATGTTTATCATACCAGGCTTTTTGCTCTTTTTGAGCATCCTGTAAGTTTTCTTTAGCAAGGGCTAAAGAGGTTCGGAGGGTATTTTGTAGGTTGGTTACAAAGTCCAGAATGTTAGTTCCTGGAGAAGGTGTAAATCCCTCCCATTGCTGCTTCACCAACTGTAATGGCCCCTTAACCTCACAGCCATATACAAGTTCAAATGGTGAAAACCCTACACTGGGATGTGGTACAGCTCTGTAGGCAAAAAGCAACTGCTGCAATGCTAGGTCCCAATGATTGGAGTGCTCATTTATGAATTTACATATCATGGCCCCCAAAGTTCCATTAAATTTCTCCACCAGGCCATTTGTTTGATGATGGTAAGGGGTGGCAACCAAGTGATTCACCCCATGAGCTTCCCAAAGGCTTTCCAACATATTTCCTGCCAGGAAATTAGTTCCTGCATCTGTGAGGATGTCGGAGGGCCAACCTACCCTGGCAAAAATGTCTGCTAGTGCCTGGCACACACTTTTAGCCCTGGTGTTGCTTAGAGCTACTGCTTCCGGCCATCGGGTGGCAAAATCCATGAAAGTCGGTATGTACTGCTTTCCTCTGGGTGTCTTTTTCGGAAAAGGACCCAGAATATCCACAGCTACTCACTGAAATGGAACTTCAATGATGGGGAGTGGCTGGAGAGGGGCTATGACCTGGTCTTGGGGTTTTCCCACTCTTTGGCACACCTCACAAGACTGGATATAGGTAGAAACATCCTTGCCCACTCCCTCCCAGTGGAACAACTTTCCCAAATGGTCTTTGGTTCTGTTCACCCCGGCATGGCCACTAGGATGATCGTGGGCTAAGCTCAAGAGCTTGACCCGGTACTTAGTTGGAACTACCAACTGTCTATGAGGATGCCAGTCTTCCTGGTGTCCACCAGAAAGAGTTTCCTTGTATAAAAGTCCTCTTTCTACAACAAACCTGGATCAATTAGAAGAGCTGAGAGGCGGTGGGTTGCTCCATGCCTCCGTCCAAGCTCTCTGGAGGCTTTCATCTGCTTCCTGTTCAGTCTGGAACTGTTCCTTGATGCTGGAGACATCAGTTCCTCATTGGATTGTGGACCTAGGCTTGGTCCCTCTGGAAGTGATGTAGGGGATGGGGCTGTTTCCATTGACTGTGAACCGCTCTCTGCTGGTGCACTATGTTGGGGTTCAGGCTCCGGCTGAGCCTCTTGTGTAGGGTTATCGGCTGCTGCCGGTTCAGGTTCGGTGGGTCCCTCTGGTGTTGGGGTTGCAAGTACTGGGTTCAGTGCTGGCAATGGGTCTGGTGCTAGTTGTTCCACCGGTTCCGGTTCTGGGACTGGCTCTGTCTGGGTCTCTGGGGACTGGATCCACTACTGCTGTTGCAGACATTGGCCTGGGGTCCGGGTCCATCACCTCTGACCGGGTCCTGGTAGAAGTTTCTGGAACAGAGCTAGGTGTCACGGCTTGTTTAGCCTGGCTGCGGGTGACCATTCCCACCCTCTTGGCTAGCTTCACGCAATTGGCCAAGTCTTCCCCCAACAGCATGGGGATGGGATAATCATCATAGACTGCAAAAGTCCACATTCCTGACCAGCGCTTGTACTGGACAGGCAACTTGGCTGTAGGCAAATTGAAAGAGTTGGACTTGAAGGGTTGAATCGTCACTTGGATCTCTGGGTTGATTAAATTGGGGTCCACTAAGGAAGCATGGATAGCCGACACTTGTGCTCTGGTGTCCCTCCACGTGGTGACTTTCCCGCCCACGCTCACAGTTTCCCTCCACTCCAAGGGTATCTGGGCCTGAGGACCTCTGGTGTGATTCCAGTGCAATGAACTGTAATCTGTTGGGGTTCTTGGGGCAGTTGGTCTTTACATGTCCCGGCTCATTACATTTAAAACATCGTCCAGCTGACGGGTCACTGGGGCGAGGTGGGTTGCTGGAGAATGATGTGGCGGGACGATAAGGTGGCTGCAGGGTTCCTTGGCAGTAGTTGGGGCCTTGGGCTGCCACCGGTAGTAGGGTATGGTCTGAGGTTGGCCCTTCTGGTATCCGCTCCAACTGCGACCAGGTTTTTTCTTTTCTGCCACCTCCACCCATTTGGCTCCAATCTCCCCTGCCTTGATTACAGTTTTGGGCTTCCCATCTAGGATGTATCTTTTTATTTCCTCAGGAACACCCTCTAAGAACTGCTCCATTTGCATTAGGAAGGGAAAATCTTCTGGAGATTTAACACTTGCTCCTGATATCCGGGCATCCCAATGTTTCACAATGTGGTAGGCATATCGGGTAAATGACACGTCTGGTTTCCACCTTAGGGCTCTGAACTGCCGACGGGACTGCTCGGGTGTTAGCCCCATTCTGACTCTCGCCTTGGTTTTAAACAGTTCATACTTGTTCATGTGTTCCTTAGGCATTTCAGCCGCCATCTCAGCTAAGGGTCCACTGAGCTGCGGCCTCAGCTCTACCATATATTGGTTGGTAGAGATGCTGTACTCAAGGCAGGCCCTTTCAAAGTTTTCTAAGAAGGCCTCGGTATCATCGCCTGCCTTGTAGGTGGGGAACTTTCTGGGATGGGAAGTGGTACCTGGAGAAGGATTGCTAGGGTTTGTTGGTATATTCTGCTGAGCCTTTGCCTTCTCCATCTCCAGGTCATGCTTCCTCTCTTTTTTTCTTCTCCTCCAGTTCTTTGGCCCTTGCCTCCATAGCTGTCCTGTGGGCAGCTTCTTGGTTCTTTTCTGCCTCCATAGCTCTCCTGTGAACCGCCTCTTGGTTTTGTTCTGCCTCTTTCGCTGCCTCCATTTCTTTGTCCTTTGCCTCCATTTCTCTCCTGTGGGCAGCTTCTAGGGCTTTTTCTGCCTCTTTCGCTACCTACAGTCTGGCTAACTCCACTTTGTGTTGTGTCTTGGTTTCTGCCATCTTTGCCTCTCTGTTTTTAACTAACTTTACACCCGAGAGTTTGAAATAAAACAAACAAAAAACTTGGCTTGTAAAATTTTGCTGTGCTGTAATATGATACCTATATTCTCTGATAGTGATTGTCAGCCTACAGAAAAATCCTAAAAAAATCCAAACCCTAACACCTTTGTCTCCAGGCAAATTGGCAGAAAACCCCTCTAGTTGCTCTTAGGTAAAAAAAAAAAAAAACTTCTTCAGGTCTGTGAAGACTTGTGAATTTCCCTGCAGGAGGTTAACTACCCTGACTTTAGGTAGAGAAAACTCCAGCTCACAAAAGACAATTCCCTTTTGTCTCTGCTCTGGCCTGCAAGCAGAGAAAAAAACAACAACTCTAACTGCTTTCAGCTTAAAACCTGCTTTGCAGCAGCCCAAAGGAAAAAAAAATCCTTTTAAAATCTGTGCTTCTGGTTCAAAAAATCTCAAATTGATCTCAAAATGATTTCAAGTTAATCCCACCGCCCTGCCACCATGTCAAGCTTCCTTCCCCACTCTGAACTCTAGGGTACAGATGTGGGGACCTCCATGAAAACCTCCTAAGCTTACTTTTACCAGCTTAGTTTGTACCTTGGGGAAGTTTTAACCTATTTTACCTTTTGCCGTGGTACTTTATCGCTGCCACAACCAAATGTCTAACAGATATATAACTGGGAAAGAGCCCGTTTGGAAACGTCTTTCCCCCCCCAAAATCCTCCCAAACCTTCCCCTTTCCTGGGGAAGGTTTGATAAAAATCCTCACCAATTTGCATAGGTGAACACAGACCCAAACCTTTGGATCTTAAGAACAATGAAAAAGCAATCAGATTCTTAAAAGAAGAATTTTAATAGAAGAAAAAGTAAAAGAATCACCTCTGTAAAATCAGGATGGTAAATACCTTACAGGGTAATTAGATTCAAAACATAGAGAATCCCTCTAGGCAAAACCTTAAGTTGCAAAAAGACACAAAAACAGGAATCTACATTCCATTCAGCACAGCTTATTTTGTCAGCCATTTAAAGAAAACAGAATCTAATGCATATCTAGCTAGATTACTTACTAAGTTCTAAGACTCCATTCCTGTTCTGTCCCCAGCAAAAGCATCACACAGACAGAGAGAGCCTTTGTTTCTCCCCCCTCCAGCTTTGAAAGTATCTTGTCTCCTCATTGGTCATTTTGGTCAGGTGCCAGCGAGGTTATCCTAGCTTCTTAACCCTTTACAGGTGAAAGGGTTTTTCCTCTGGCCAGGAGTGATTTTAAAGGTGTTTACCCTTCCCTTTATATTTATCACAATGGTACCTTTGCTTTTTAAGAATGATTTGGACTAGATATTTTGTGGCATTAATAAGGGCACATGCTGCCTTTCCTCTAGGCTAACAATTAAAATTCAGCCTAGGAGCCAAATTCATAGCTGGTGCAAATCTGATGACTTAAATTAAGGTGCACCTCTCACACCAATAGTGTGTTTGAACACTAGAACAAATCCACTGGCGAACATCTATTGTAACTTGCTGCAGAAAGACCAATGACTGTATACAGTAAATACTTCACTCACTTATTGCTTAGGGTGGTCACTTCAGGTGAGCATTGAGGCATTTTGTCTGGGTGGTAGAAGGAAACTGGATCTCATCACCCATGCTATGCCCATTCTAAAATTAAAACTGGGTGACTAGGCAACAAAATGGCAGAAGTTAATCAATGTTTGATAAATGCAAAGTAATACATATTGGAAAACATAATCCCAACTATACATACAAAATGATGGGGTCTAAATTAGTTGTTACCACTCAAGAAAGAGATCTGGGAATCCATGGTTGATAGTTCTCTGAAAACATCCACTTAGTGTGCTGTATCTGTCAAAATAAGCTATCAATGTTAGGAACTATTAGGAAAGGGATAGATACTAAAACAGTAAATACCATAATGCCATGGTATAAAATCACACTGACATACAAATTTTGAATACTGTGTGCAGTTCTGATTGCCCCATATAAAAAATATATGTTGGAAATGGAAAAAGGTACCGAGAAGGGAAACAAATGATTAAGGGTATGGAACAGCTTCCACTGAGGACAGTTTAAAAAGACTCTGACTGTTCAGCTTGGAAAAGAGATGACTGATGAGGGATATGATAGCTGTCTATAAAATCATGAATGGTGGGGAGAAAGTGAATAAGGAAGTGTTATTTATCCCTTCACGTGACCCAAGAACCAGGGGCATTAAGAAATCAATAGGGAGCAGGTTTAAAATATATAAAAGAAGTACTTCTTCACAGAACACTCAGTCAACCTGTGGAACTCATCACCAGGGTATGTTGTGAAGGCCAAACTATAACTGGATTAAAAAAAAAATAGATAAGTTCATGGAGGCTAGGTCCATCAAAAGCTATTAGCCAAGTTGGTCAGGGGCTCAACCCAATACTCTTGGATGTCCCTAAGCCTCTGACTGCCCAATGCTGGAACTGGATGAAATGGAAGAGATCAATTGATAATTACCCTGTGCTGTTCATTCCCTTTGAAGCAAGTGGGAATGGCCTATGTGGTAAAACAGGATACTGGGATAGATGGACCATTGGTCTGACCCAATATGGTCATTCTTACGTTGTTGTTATAAATAATAAATTTGATACTGACCACCTTCTACTGTTCACAAGCACCAAATACTCAATACTCAACAAACAACACATTTTGATCCATTAACACTGGTAATCATATATGTGACAAATGAAGGGGGAGGGCTCCCTTTTATGGACACCCAGCCAGCCAGTTAGCTACAAAATCCCTATTAATAGCTGTTCTCTACTTGCTTTACCTATAAAGGGTTAAAAAAGCCCATAGGTAAAAGGAAGGGAGTGGGCACCTGACCAAAAGAGCCAATGGGAGGGCTAGAACTTTTTAAAATTGGGGAAAAAAAACTCTCTCTTTGTCTGCCTGTTGTTGTACTCAGGAGAGAGGGGACAGAGCAGAGACTGGGCTGGAGCTATGCTGTGAAAAGCTGGGAACCAGGTATGAAAATCACCAGATCATACCTAGAAACTACTGAATTAAAAACCCCAGGTATGTAAGTAGATCAGGAATGTCTAGAAAGATGCAATTAGTTTTATCTCTTTTTATTTCTGTAAGTCTTGTGGACTCCTCTGTGTTAACCCCCCAAATGCTTTTGTTTTGCTTGTAACCATTAAGCTGGACCTCAAGAAAACCATTCTTGATGCTTAATTATTATAGTTGCTCTTTTTAAATCTAGCAATAGCCTAAGTTCCAGATGTATTTTTCTTTCTTTTTTTTGTTTGTTTTTAATAAAATTTACCTTTTTTAAGAACAGGATTGGGTTTTTTGTGTCCTAAGAGGTTTGTGCATAGAATCATAGAATAGAATCATAGAATATCAGGGTTGGGAGGGACCTCAGGAGGTCATCTAGTCCAACCCCCTGCTCAAAACTTATGTTGTTTCATCAGGTGATGGCAACAGCTGATTTCCTTTGTTTTCTTTCTCAGCTCTTCCCTGGAGGTGGGGTGAAAGGGCTTTGAGGGTACCCCACAGGGAGGAATTACGCCTTCCTGGGTTCAAAGGGCTTTTTTGCATTTGGGTGGTGGCAGCATCTACCCATCCAAGGTCAGAGACAGGCTGTAACCTTGAGAGTTTAATACAAGCCTGGAGTGGCCAGTATTAATTTTTAGAATCCTTGCAGCCCCCCACCTTCTGCATTCAAAGTGCCAGAGTGGGGAATCAGCCTTGACAATATACTATTGTCAAAAATCATATGAACCCTTTAAATGTAATGTATGTACTAGAGATCGTTATGTAGTGAAATGGCCTCTTCAAAGCATTTACAGTGTCTAGAAATAGACTAGGGCCCAGGCCCACAAAGGTATCCTCTGCCCATGCTTCGGTGGCTACTCTACTATTTTTAGCAGGCTAACTCAATGAGTGTATGTGTGTTTGAGCTGGGAATCACATCCCCCAGCTCTAAATGTAGATGTAACCTTAAAGTTATAAGGGATGCAACAATGGCAGCTTCTCCTCCAAACAGCTCTGGATTGCAAGATTAAACATGCTCAGTTTTTAAACAACCTTCCTTATATGCTTTTCTATACCTTTTATCATTTTTCTTCCTCTCCTATAGACTCTCCTCCAATTTGTCCACATCTTTCTTAAAGTGTCATGTCCAAAAATGAACACAGTACTCCAGCTGAGGCCTCACCAGTGCCCACTAGAGCAGGATGTTACCTCCTTTGTCTTACATACAACAGTCCTCCACAGAATGATACTCCACAGAATGATATTAGCCTTTTTGCAATTGCATCATATTGTTGATTCATTCCATTTGTGATCCACTATAACCCCTCCATCATTTTTCCACAGTATTACTACCCACCCATTTATTCCCATTTTGTAGTTGTGCATTTTGAATTTTTCCTTCCTAAGTTTAGTAGTCTGCACTTGTCTTTCATCTTATGGATTCAGACCTATTCTCCAATTTGTCAAGGTTGTTTTGAATTCTAATGCTGTCCTCCAAAGTGCTAGCAACCCTTCCCAGCATGGTGTCATGTGTAATTTTATATGCATACTCTCCACTCCATTATCCAAATTGTTAATGAAAATTAATGAATTAATTTTATAGTATCCTAGGTCCAGTACTATTAATGAATAGTACTGGACCTAGGATAGACACTTGCAGGACCCACCAAACATGTCCTCCCAGTTTGACAGCAAACCACTGATAATTACTCTCTGAGAACAGTTTTTAAACAGTTGTACACCCACCTTATAGTAATTTGATCTAGACAACATTTCCCTAGTTTGCTTATGAGAAACTCAGGGCAACTGTGACAAAAGCCTTACTAAAATAAAGGTATTTCACTTATCCGCTAGGCAGTAGCTCTGTCAAAGAAGGAAATTAAGTTAGTTTGTTCTTGACAATTTGTTCTTGACAAATCCATCTTGGATCTTACTTAACACCATTTTCTAGGAGCTTACAAACTGATTGTCTAATCATTTGTTCCAATACCTTTCCAGGTATTACAGTTAGGTTGACTGGTCTACAGTTAATTCCACAGGTCCTTTTTGCACCCTATTTTAAAGATAAATACTATATTTGTAAAAAGAAAAGGAGTACTTGTGGCACCTTAGAGACTAACCAATTTATTTGAGCATAAGCTTTTGTGAGCTACAGCTCACTTCATCGGATGCATAAAATGGAAAATGCAGTGAGGATGTTTTATACACACAGACCATGAAAAAATGGGTGTTTATCACTTCAAAAATAAACACCCATTTTTTCATGGTCTGTGTGTGTAAAACATCCTCACTGCATTTTCCACTTTTATGTAGCTGATGAAGTGAGCTGTAGCTCACAAAAGCTTATGCTCAGATAAATTGGTTAGTCTCTAAGGTGCCACAAGTACTCCTTTTTCTTTTTGCGAATGCAGACTAACACGGCTGCTACTCTGAAACCTACTATATTTGTCCTTCTCTAGTTTTCTGGGACCTCACCTGTCTTCCATCAGTTCATGAAGATAATTGCTAATGGTTCTGAGATTGCTTCAACTAATTCCTTAAGAAACCTGGGAAGAATTTCATCGGGGCCTGCTGTCTTGAATACATCTAACTTATCTAAATGTTCTTTAACCTGTTGTTTCCCTAGTTTTAGGTGTCTCCTGCAGTATCAATTTAGCCTGTGAAAAGGGAAGGGCTCGGAGTATGCCCTTCTCATTGGCATCTCCCATTAATGGTTCCTGGCTTTTGTAGATTGCGTTCTGAAGTGATAATCAAGATGGGCCACTACAAAAGGTGTGTTTTTTTTTCTCTCCTGCTGATAATAGCTCACCTTAACTGATCACTCTCATTATAGTGTGTATGGTAACATCCATTGTTTCATGTTCTCTGTGTATATAAAATCTTCCTACTGTATTTTCCACTGCATGCATCCGATGAAGTGGGCTGTAGCCCACGAAAGCTTATGCTTAAATTTGTTAGTTTCTAAGGTACCACAAGTACTCCTGTTCTTTTTGCGGATACAGACTAACACGGCTGCTACTCTGAAAACTGTAGTTGTTCCAGAGATTTCTAGCTGATTATAAGTTAGGTGTTGCAATGTTGAGTGGTACAAGGTCTCTTTGTGGATTTGGGCCAAGATGACTTTTCTGTTGTCCTGACAATGGATTCCCTAGTGTGCACTTACCAGTGTTTTTTTCTAAACTGATTCTAAAAATGCCAAGGTCTTCTATCTTGAGAGATTATACCACAACCTCATCAGTCTCTCAGTATAACTATTCTGTTTATTAAATGTGAACTTTATATTTCATTTTATTATTCTTGATTATTTCACTTTTTATTAGGCTAAATAATCCTGCCTTCTTGATGTTTATATCCTTAAATATTGGCAGGCCATTACCAGACCCACTTCTTTAGTTGTTGCTTAATCAAGGACATATTTATCTCTTTTTAATCTCTCCAGTCAACTTATCATTTGTATTATTATCTGAATTCCTTCTAGCTTGTCAGTATATTTCTGATGATGCTTGGAACTGAATGCAATATTCCAGGTGTGATCATAGCAGAGTTGTACAGTGTGCAGAGGAATAATTACCTCTTTATCCAGTAATGCCATACCTCTGCTTAGGCAGTTGTGGTTTGCATATTTTTCTCTGTTCTGTTTTACTAGGGATAGAAGTAGAATTTTCAGGATTGCAACTCCCAAAATTATACATTACTTTACTACAATTTTCTGATATCACTATAGTTTTTCCTTAAAGCTTAAAAAATAGATACCAGTAACATTGTATGTTCATTTCCTTAAGAATCTAATACATCCTAGTATATACTAGGATATATCTAATATATGCATCTGTATATACTCACACTTTCCAAATGTTTCCTTACCTGCTCTTTTTGTTAACAAGTAATTTTATGTGATCATTGTTATGTTCATCGAATACAGAGAAATTGGATAAAAACATAAAATATTCTTGCTGAAATTTGCAACATAATATTACTTTATTTCTTAGAATTCAGAATGATAACACACAAGAACCCCAAAAGAGAGAGAAAGTATTCCGGCTGCTCCCTATATTAAAGAGGCACACCTCACCCCACCTTATTCTTGGCTGGCTGTTTGCAAACTGACAGCTGCTAGGCCCAGATTGCAAGCTTCCCTACAGAGTCCCCGAGCCTGCAAGCAGAACCAGGAATGCCCTTGCCCCGGAAATTTTAAGTGATAGCCTAATTTTAACAGTTTTTAATACACCTCAATCTGTCTTCTAACTATAAAAAGATGTTCAGAATCTCAGTTATTTTTGTATCCCTAATTGACCCAACCTCATTGTTTAGTCTGCTACACTTTCATTACTATTACTTAGTAGAAATATTGATTCTCGGGTACTATTTCCCCTTGATACATTTAGAAAAGTCCTTTCTTCTTCCCTTAACCTCTCTTGGCAGCATTAACTCATTCTAGTTTTTGCTGTCCTTATTTATTTCCCTACAATCCTAAAATGACTCTGCACCTTATCCTGCCCCTCAAAGTTAGTAGTAGTTTTGCCATGGACGCAATGGGGACAAGATGGGAACTCTGTGGATTCTTGTCTAGTTGCTTTCCCGTCTTCCATTTTCACTGCAGGTATTTTATTTGATCTCAGACCTGGTGAGGCCACATTGACTGTTGTGTTGCTTATGGTCTTTATTTTCTGAATAATGGTAATTGAGGTAATACTGAGTTGTATTTATCTGTCTTGTTTCTTACATAGTACATTCCACAAACTCCCTAAGTAACTTCACGTACAGTTAGGAAGTTTTTCCTAATATCTAACCTAAATCTCTCTTGCTGCAATTTAAGCCCATTATTTCTTGTTCTGACTGTAGTGGATAAGGAGAATGATTTATTGCCCTCCTTTTATAACAACCATTTACTTACATGCAAACTGTTATCAGACTGTCTTCTCTTCTACAGACTAAACAAACCCAGTGTTTTCACGTTTTCCTTGTAGGTCATGTTTTCTAGAACTTTAATCATTTTTGTTGCTCTCCTCTGGACTTTATTCAATTTGTCTACATCTTCCCTCAAGTGTGGTACCCAGAATTGGTACTCCAGTTTAGGCCTGACCAGTGCTGAATGGAGTGGAAGAATTACTTCTCGTGTCTGTCTTGCAACACTCCTGCTAATGTATCCTTGAATTATGTTCACCTTTTTTTTTTTTTGCATCTGGCTGTATTTATAATTATCTAATCTCCCATAAATATAACATCCTATGTCTTTCAGTAGTTCGTCCAGGAACTCTCCTTCTCCTCAATTACTGAGACCCACAGTATTTTTTTCCTTTATTTCTTATAGCCTAATCCAAAATGTTTCAGAAGTACACTATTGATTCTCTAACTGTAGCTCATTGGCACTATAAATAGTCTTTACAGACAGCATAATGTCACTCTTCGAGTCTCTGTTTCTTCCCCTTAGCTGTATAGACTGTACTCCATTTACATTAATATTCATATATATTACATCCATGAAGCATTCTAGCTGTCCTTGCTTGTTTTCTGTGCTCTTTGCATTTAAGTACAGATCCTTTAGAACAAGAATATTTTTCCTAATTATAATCTCTCTTGATTCAGTTGAACTATACACATTATATGCCATAAATAAAACCAATGAGGAGTCGTGGCACCTTAGCGACTAACAAATTTATTTGGGCATAAGCTTTTGTGGGCTATAACCCACTTCATCAGCTGCATGGAGTGAAAAATACAGTAGGCAGGTATAAATATACAGCACATGAAAAGATGGGAGTTGCCTTACCAAGTGGGGGGGTCAGTGCTAACGAGGCAAATTCAGTCAGGATGGATGTGGCCCATTCCCAACAGTTGACAAGAAGGTGTGAGTATCAACAGAGGGAAAATTATGTTTGTAGTGACCCAGCCACTCCCAGTCTTTATTCAGGCCTAATTTGATGGTGTCAAGTATATTGAATAGCTGGTCAGATAAGGAAACTTATAAACCTGTTCCATGGAACCACAATGAAACTAACAAACCCTAATAATTTTAAATGGTACTTGTTCTAATTTTATGTAAAATCCATATGAACAGATAGCTTAAGAAACCATGCATTACCTTTATCAGCTAGGAAGGATATGAGTACACCTCACTGGCTGCAGTTAGAGTTCCCCCAGCACATTCAGAACATCAGTGAATATAACAGATTTTCTAAGTGAATTAATGATGTAGCAATGCATATTGAGAATTTATCAAATCTGTGGTATTTTCCCTTTTGCATCTATCTTTGTTTTTTATTTCTAAACAGACAATAAAGAGCACTAAAATATCCTTTACAAAATTGTGAAAGAAGCAAACCTTCCCATGCTCAGAGTAGAATACAACTAACTTAATGACAGGTTTCAGAGTAGCAGCCGTGTTAGTCTGTATCCTCAAAAAGAAAAGGAGTACTTGTGGCACCTTAGAGACTAACAAATTTATTTGAGCACCTTGATTATCACTACAAAAAGTCCTCCCCTCCCCCCTCTCCTGCTGGTAATAGCTCACCTTACCTGATCACTGTCATTACAGTGTGTATGGTAACACCCATTGTTTCATGTTCTCTATGTATATAAATCTCCCCACTGTATTGTCCACTGAATGCATCCGATGAAGTGAGCTGTAGCTCACGAAAGCTTATGCTCAAATAAATTTGTTAGTCTCTAAGGTGCCACAAGTACTCCTCAACTAACTTAATGTGACTCATACCAAAGAAAATGACCTATGTGACTACAACTGGTGAGGTGTTAAATGTCTTTCAATGATACTGCAGATGGCTTTGTCTATCTTCTTAAGAAGAATGGCTGAAGCAAAGCTAAGGGAGGAGCATGCTGGATCTCTACCCAGAAGATCATATGTCAACCATACGTCCACCTTAAGAGTAACTATCAAAAAGACAATCTAATGACACCCCCCGTGCCCCCCCAAAAAGGGAGGGGAAGGCCAAAATACTTATTGTCTTCATATATTTTAAGAAAGCATTTAACAGCTTCCATCTTGATTCACTCTGGAACATATTGAAGTGTTGTGGTATGCCAACAAACAGTGAATGTTTTTAAGGTGCAGCTTGCACAGTTAAAGTAAACATTGACTTGAGTGAGTAGTTTTAACAGACTCTAGCATCAAACAAGGATGCATTCTCCTGTTTGACATTACTATTGACTTCATTATGAGAGAAAGTGTAGGCAGATAAAACACAGGCATCACATAATTTAACAACATTAAACTAGAAGACTTAGATTTTGCTGACCACATCACTCTTCCATGTTACAGTTCTGCTTAATCTTAGTTAAGACTAAAAGACTGCCAAGTATAGCAAAAAAGATGGTTAATCATTTTATTATATTTTTAAAAAACAAATCTAATGAAAACCCCAGCAACTCCCAACTCAAGCATTATGTTAGAAAGCAAAGGAATACACAAGGAGAGTTAATTCATATACCTTGGCAGTAATTTACAAGTCAAAGGGCATGTCCAGAAGGAAAAGTCATGAATTGGCAGCTGTATTTGCCAGCATAATCACGATGTGGTCATCACAAATCTACAATTTGAAGAGCAAACTATTAATTTCAACTCAAATATTTCTGACCTGAGATATGAATGTGAAAGCAACAGGGAGATGTTGAAATGCCTTTGAAAGCAAATGCCTCAAGAAAATACTACATATTGAATGAATGGATTCATAACAAATTAAAATCTATGTGCGTCTCCTGTCTCTAAAATACCAAGTTGCTTAAGAAAAGAAAAATACTGGTGAAGTTTCATATGCAACTAACTGATTGGATAGGAGTTACTACCTGTTGTTCTGAAAAGGTAATTAAATCTATGGACTGCAGTCATGCAGGAGAAGGAGAACAAAGTATCGTTGTCTATGGATATTGTAAATAAAAGCACTACTGGGATATAGCATAGGAACAGATATGAAGTTTGTGTTTGACAGGTCATCTCACGTTCATTGTTCAGCAGCTTGGACCAATGGTACTGCAATAGCTACAAACCCTAGAACTTGAATCAATGATACTGCAACAGCATGAAATCTTAGTGTATCCAAAAGGCTATACCAACACTAGCTTTTGTGAGCTACAGCTCACTTCATCGGGTGCATAAAAAGAGTTCTTATGCATCCGATGAAGTGAGCTGTAGCTCACGAAAGCTTATGCTCAAATAAATTGGTTAGTCTCTAAGGTGCCACAAGTACTCCTTTTCTTTTTGTGAATACAGACTAACACGGCTGTTACTCTGAAACCTATACCAACACTGGGATTTAAAAGCCCATATAGCTGTGTTTAAAACATGGACAAGATGGAATAAAGAATTATTGCAGCTGCTTGTCCTAAGCAGGCTCTTAAAGTAGCTTGCAAAGTCTGAATGATGCTTGTTATACTGAAAATTACTTCCTCTAAACCTGATGATTTTTATTTTTGCTTATTTTTTTTAACACAACAAGCTTGAGAAGAGAAAAATAAACCAGAAAACCCACTAACTCTACCTCATTTTCCTTCTGTATTCTGACGCGGGTCTTTCATCACATGATCTCACAACATATAAAATCAAGAACTGTGTGCCCTATTGTTCAGAATATCTATTCTTGCACCTTCCTCTGAAGAATCTTGTACTACCAGATAGGATGTTGTACTCTAAGAAAGTGGTCCAATCTGATTGGGCAGGAACACAGGACTTGTTGGTCTCTAAAAATCAGATGATGATAGGGGTGGGGAGAAGAACGCTTCTTGTAGCTGATTCGCTGGCTGGTTATGTGGAGTTGAGTTACTTTGTTCTTCTTTGCATGCTGGGATTTTTTAATGGCTTCTGTTTATTGTGCTATTGTGAGATTAAGTGTTAGGATACCTAGAGCTGGATATTGGTTTCTTTCTTTCTTTTCTTTTGTCTCCTCTGATTACAATGGGCAGGGGAACCAGTCCCAGGAAATGTTTTGAAATCTCAAAACATTCTTGTTCCACATGCAGATGAAACTGAGACATCCTGAAGTTTTTTGTGAAAAGAGAGACTCCAGAATAGTCAGCTGGCCAGGCACTCGTGTGGGATGTAGGAGACCTGGGTTCAATTACCTGGTCTAAATCAGGCAGAATAGGAACTTGAACATGGGTGTCGCACATCTCAGATGCATGTCCTGACCATGCAGGTTCATGGATTCAATTGAACCCACAGAAATCATGAAACCAATGGTGCCAAACCTGAGTGGTGCTGCAACCCTGTGTGCCATGTCACAATGTCCAGAGTGGAGAGCCTGGGCCAGCCCCATGGGGTGAGTGCAGGGCAGGCTCACACTCCAGCCCCTACCTTGGGGCCTCCCCACTGGGCTAGGATTAGGGTTGCAGTGCCAGAGGGTGCTGCCATGGATGGTCAGTGCCCCCCTTGAGTACAAACCAAAATCACAGCCAAGAAAAAATTAGTATAGTGCATCTTCTGAATTGGAACGCTACACCTGCCCCTGCATGAACCTAAGAAACCGTTTCCTATGACTGTTTTATTTGGAACTGGTAAGTTCCTGTGGAAAGCTTCAGTTTCAATGGATCAGCAATTTCCAACAACAAAAAAGCTGTAAAACTTCTGACCGGTTCTACCTAGGATGCATGTGTGGATGCAATTATAGCATATTAGTTATACCTTTAACTTTAATCATGTGAAATCTGGTGATAAATTAGAAAGTTAGATGGCAGTTCTAGAGTGGGAATAACTTGAGGTATGAACTTGCTCATCTTCAGAAAGTTCCCATCACCAGGCCAAAATTGCAAATGTTAAATTCTATGTAAGTAATTCTCATACTCAAGTGAATCTAAGGAAATGTATACAGTGTACATGCCCAGTCAGACATTTGGAAAACAGCTATAACTTTGTAATTTTAAAATCACATATTTAAACTCACACAATTATGTCCTATTTCAAAATACTCTAGAATCTAGCCATGCATTTTTATTTAACGTTTTGGAAAATGATCTGTCGGCTAAGATAAATTAGGGTCAAGTTATGTCAGCACATTATTTGGATACTTGAGTGCTTTTTTTCTTTAGTCCTTTTGACGTGTAGAGATTTTGGCATGACTTTTAGAGAGGTTTGGAGCATTAGAAGAAGGAATAATCTGTTCGTTGGGGGCGGGGGGAGGCTTGTGTTAGTTTCTTTGTTTGTTTTCCTTAGTGCCCTGAATATAGAGTAAGCAGTCTTTAAAAAAAGTCGAGAGGTAAAAAGAATTCACACATTCTTGAGGAAATTTAAATCATGTATCTACCTAGTTAACCAAGCACAGGATAAACTTTGGCCACCTTTCCCAGGCTTTATGTATCTCATCCTTCACTCTTGATGAAGGCCAACCTCTCTCCCTGAGCGCAATGTTTCAGATAAAACTATCAAACCATCAGATGCACCATAAATACTACTTAAACAGAAGAAAAGTCTGGATACACTTAAGAATGATGTACTGAAAACTTCCATTACCCTCTCAGTGGTGAGTTGACAGATAGAGGCTAAATTTTTCATAAGTGCCTAAGGCTATGTCTCCACTAGGGACCTTACAGTGGCAGAGCTGTACTGGTACTGGTGCAGCTGCACTTCTGTAAGGTCTCCTGTGTAGCCACTCTTTGCTGATGGGAGAAAGCTCTCCCCTCAGCATAATTAAACCACCTCCAATGAGAGAGTCTCCTGCTGACATACCATCATCCACACTAGCACTTTTGGTGTTGGTTATGTTGGTTAGGGTGTGGTTTTTCTCACTGACAAAAGTTTTACTGACAAAAATGCTAGTGTAGACATAGTTTAAGTCACTCTTGAAATTGGGATTTTAGGAACCTAAGTCCCTCAGGACCATATTTTTAAAGATGTTTAGTTGGCTAAAGATGCCAGTGGACACCTACTAGGATTTTCAAAACCACATAACTCCCATTGATTTCAGTGTGCATTTGGCATCTAGGCTATTTTGAAAAATCCCACTAGACATCTAGCTGCATTTTTAGGCACTTAATAGCTTTAAAAATCTGGCACTTATGACAATAATCACAGGTATTATGAAGAAAAATAGTGAAGTTGAGCCATATCATCAACCTGTGAAGAACATGGTAAGTTAGTCATGTTTGTAAATAATAAATTATTAATGACAAGGAACATATTCAGCTGGTCAGATATTTAAATAAATGTATATGTGTATCTTTCAAGGAAGCTGATTATTTCAGACAGATGATATGTTCCTTTTAAAGAATTCCTAAATTGAGGGTTTTGTATCTTCTTTTACTTGCATGGACCTGAGCAATTATGGCATGGGGTGATTCGATATCTTTTTATACTTGTTGAATGGATTGTAATGGTTGTGAAAAATGCTGGCCTATGACAATCCTGGAAAATGAAATCCTCTATGCAGCATTAGTTCTGTTGCTTCCCATGGGTCTGATTCTCTTTTCACGCTACACCTTTTTGCATATGTAAGTAGGGTCTGAATGAATGCTTCCTTGACAGCTAGCAGGGAGGGAGAAAGACTTAGGGTGTGTTTATGTAAATACAGTTTGCTCCTGCTCTGCTTACATATTCAGCAGATAAAACGGTGTCAAAGTGATCAACTTTGGCTGGTGTTTGGTTACAAATCACCTTAGTACTGAATGCAGGGGTAGTGAAATATGGTTCCCAATGTTGTGATTATTGTAGCAATACAGGAAAGCCGGACTGTTCTTAACCTGTCCCAAACAATGGGGTCACCCTCAGTTGAAAGAACGTTGTTAAGCCAGGGGCTCGAATGCCAGAGCCCTGTGAAAGTAAGAGGGGTGGGGACAGATGTCCCAGACAGGAGGCTGAAAACCCTCACCAAGGGTCTTCCCTAGACTGATTTAATCTGCTCTTCCCTGCTGTTTAAAGAAAAGAGGTAAATAGGCTTCACTAGGAGCCTCATTGTTATTTTAATTGTTCAATCAGAGCTGAAACCAGTTGTGGTAGGACTGTGTTTCTGCCCTGCCTGTTAAGAGCTAAAAATCAATGAGAGCTGAAATCACTTGAGATGGGGCTGTGTTTCTGCCCTGCCTGATAAGAGCCAAAAATTAGTAAGAGACTGATGTGCAGAGGTCACAGCAGAGAGGCAGGTGGCCACAGAAGGTGACTGATAGCTGGCTGGTGAGGCAGAGTGGTGCAGCGTCTGGCCAGCAGAGCAGCTGGTGGAGAGGGGCGGCAGAGCAAGTAAAAAGCCTCTTTACCCCCTGCTCCACCCAGGATGGGAGACGAACTCTGCAGATGCACCTCTGCACTGTGGGTCTGCACTGATCAAGGACAGCAACTTTGAGTGGGGTGAAGAGAAGGGTCAGGCATGTGAAAGAGACCTGAGGGGAAAAGGACACTGCCCAACTTACTTGGGGGTGGGTCTTTTGCTCATGGTTTATGTTTATGAACCCTGTTTGCAGTGTTTTCTTGTATTAACACCGAGTTACTTCCCTCCTTTTATTAAAATGTTTCTTTTCTATACTCCGACTCTGTGCTTGCGAGTGGGGAAGAGGCGCCCAGGGGTAGTGTGTAATTTTCCCAGGTTACTGGGTGGGGGCTCGAGCCAGTTCTGTGTTGTATCGATGGAGAGGAACCCCTAGATATTGAACCTGGCCCTGGTTGCTGCTGGCTCCACCTGGCAGAAGGGTTACACGTAATTCAGGAATAAGTCCATTGAAGTCAATGGGTTTTTATATCTGTGAAACTAGTATAAGTGACAGGATAACCAGGTCATATGTAACTCTGCTATTTTGGAGGATTTTTACAACTTCAGAAGGAATGGCCTGGGATGGACACTTGTAATCTCAGGCCTAGGCAACCAGAAAGGTTTGTCTCAGTGCTCTAATAGAGGGACTTTAATTGGTTTCCATCATACGCATTTATATTGTAGGATTCTGTTCCATATAATCTCTGATTTAAAACTGGCTTTAACCTTTCTTAAACCATCTTTATGGACATTCTCTTTATATTCTCTCCTGAAATGGGTTTTCAGAGGTGTTGGGGAAAATGGCTGAGCAAAGTAAATGAGAGTGTCAAACTACATATCCTAGGTGATCGTATCCATGTGACAGAGATGAGAAACGTGTAACATGATATTTCTGGCCAAAACTGAGATGTGCTAATTACACCCCAAGAGCAAGATTCTGATCTCTGCTACACTGGAATTAACTGCTGTGGGCTTAGTCTGAATTGACAGTGGTTTAACCAAAATAAGAATCTGGTTCAGTGCCTCTGAGAAATAAACAAGCACTGCCTTTCTCAATTCTAAAAGATGTTTCAGCACGTAAAAATGGAATTCTAATCTTGCTCTCATATCTAGTTCAGCTGCTGACATAAAGATGTTTTCCTGAAGCTGATCTAATAGACAGCGAGCTTTGGTCAGAAGATCAGACTGTTTTAGTGTCTTGGCAGTGTCTGATAGTGGAAAACCAAGGACTTCTTACAGTAGTTACTTTTTTGACTCTGATGACCTTGACAATTTCACATCTGTCATCAGAAAAGGAAATCTAAGTTCTTAAACAGAGTGTTTAAAAGGTTCCTTGCCTTTGGAAAAGCAAACAGTTTCTGTGACACTCAGTCTGCTTGATTTAGTTTGGCAGCCAGCTTTAATGAAAGCTGCATTATGATTATACAAACTTTATATCCTGTAGTCATGGATAAAGCAGATCGTGTACAACAAAATAACCAAAAAACAAAACACTACTGCTGCTCTGCCCGCCCATCTAATGAAGAAAGTGATCAGTAATCAGAAGTATCAATATTAATTTAAGCAAGTGAAGTGTTTGTGTGGGGAGACTGACTCAGTGGCAGCAGGCAATGAAGAAGAACTTTAACTGGCTAGGAGGTAACAACAAATGGAACTGCCATTGCCTCTGCAGTAAGAAATATTCTGATGGTCCCATCTACCACTACATTAATTTCTTCTGTTCTTTCACATTGACTTTGGGCTGGTTGAATGGCAAGGAAATAGCATGACAATAAAGTATTTTTAGCAGCACTTTTGTCATGCAAGACTTTCACTGATATAAAATGTTTTGCACTGAATCAAATGATCTGATTTAGCCAAATTATTTCATTTTATTTGCTATATTCTTTTATCTCCCAGAATGTCCATTTTCTTCCTAAATCTTTTAACTCTGCCTGTGGAACAACAATAAGTTTTAAATATTTTTCTTTTGTATATTCTGATTAATTCTCCCTTTGCATCTCTCCTTCCCAGAGTCTTTCACATATTAATAATTATAATTCTGTCACTCCTGAATCTCCTTTTTAGCATGTTATAATGTGTGAAATGTTCAAGTTCAGTTCAGACCATCCAAATCCTCCCGAATTCTGGACCAGGGAATTGAATTTTTATGTAAATCCATGTACTGGATTTCAAGTTTTATACATTTGTCATACTTTAATGTATTCTTCAACCATCTGTACAATTACAGGGACTAACAAAGCACAGTTGTCCGAATAACTCTGGGATATTCTTAGAGCTAAAACAAGAATCACTGATGAAAAAAGAGTAGAGAATTGGGCCTCTAGAGTAAAATTAATATTTAATACTAGAAAAATGTGTGTCTGTTTAGGAAATGCCAGAATTTAGGTTATTCAGGCAACCTTCATTCTACCCTTGGTGTATATGTGTTATGATTGCATATTTTCTTCCTCAGGATCCCTGCTTTATTCACTGCACAGGACGGAGAGTGCCCAAGGACTGAGACAGCTATTTGAAATGTGTTCTTAGGCTTTGTCTACGCTGCCTCGCTTTTAGTGACACGGCTGTGCTGCCACAGCCTCCTGTTTGTACTGCCAAATGGGATGCTGCCAACAAAGAGCTATTCACACTGACGCTTTTTGTCAGTAAAACTTTTTTTTTGAACACCCCTGAACAACAAAAGTTTTGTCAACAAAGTTCTGGTGTAGACAAAGCCTTAGTTGTCCAGTGTGTGGCTCCTGCTTTATTCACTGCATATAATCTAAATGCTGCACTAAATAATGAATTATTCATTCCTAATGGAGCTTATCGTCGTAGTAGGAGTGTCTTAGAAAACTGTACTAATCTGTATGTCCTCTATGAGATAAAAATATTATTTCACAAATTAAGACAGACCTGACTGGGGCCACACAGCAAATGAGTAGCACAGCTAGGACTGAACTTGGGATCTACTGACTCCCTAACCATGTGCATTCCCCCAGACAATATTGCTCCTGGTAGAGGTGCTGAGTCCCTGGTTGACTTCAAGTGTGGTTTTGAGTGCTCCGCACTGCTACATGGCCTCAGGTCAAGCGCCCAGGCATTGAGGCTATCTGCCAAAAGTTTGGTTTTAAGTGATTTGCCAAGCATCACATAGGTAGATTGTGGCAAAAGCAGGGACTGACCCCCTCCCCCCCCACACACACTTATTTCAGAATAACTTTGTATAGCTATATCGGTTTAACTGGTAAAGCTTTCCCATGTACACAAGTCCAAAGTTAGATGGGCTTTTTTCTTAATTTACAGGAACACAACAGAACCAACTGACATTCTCAGCTAGGACATTCACCTGTCTATAACCACAGTAATTATTTGCTTTTCTTTCTGTAGACCCCTTCCTTATTCCCCCTGTATCTTTCAACTTCCAGAGCAAATGAGGCATAGATTCTACAACCTGCTTCATTTGTGACCTTGCTCTAATTCTTTACCTTATGCCCTCCATCCATTCACTGAATGACGCATGGGTGCTCTGGGTTAAAAGAGTATGAGATCATGTAATACATATGCACAAGGAGGTGAATCAAGATTACACAGACTGTTACCCAGGGTTTTCAGAACCCAATCAGTAGTAACTTAACTATTTCTCTCTAGGCAGTGTGAGGGGAAAAAATCAATGGGGACACAGCTCGTCCATCTGATAAATGATTGGCACAAACAAAAGTGCTTTTACCTAAAACTGGTTTTTGATTAGGTCTCAAACACACACACACATACACACATGTAGAAGTAGGTTCAGAGCATCCTAAACCTTTATATTTACCAAAGTTTAAAATGATTTTGAGGAATCAGCAGCCAGGCTTCCGGGGGCCCTCCTTCCATCCAGAGGCTGTCCGATCCTTGCCCAAAGAAAAGCTTCCCCAGACTGCTCCAAAGCACACTTTCTAACTTAACACTTCATAGATTTTCTCCAAACAAAGCACATAACTTATAATAGCCCCTAACAGAAGAACAATTTACCTAGCAACAGCCAATAACAATTCACTATTCTCCTTATTGGCAAAGCAGCTTCAGGAAAAAAAACCCTTATAAACAGACAACCAAAATCAAGGTCAGTTTTCCACGTTCCATACCCCCACCCCATCAATCTGTCCTTTCACTTTGTCTGTCCCATTCAGTAAAACTGATGCTTGTAGCGGTTTTTCTTCTGTCTGCCTAAGCAAAGCCAAATTATTCCTATGTGGTGTCCTCTCTTCCAGTTTATGGAAGCTAAGTGCACAAGATGGCTGCAAATTATGTCAAATACAGTTCTCTCACAACAAGACAACCCAAATTCTGGCATTTCAGAAACTTTACTTCATAACAGATAATATTCTTTTAACATAGAAAATTAAACACACAAAGGTGTTTACAATGAGAGAGAGAAAACAAACTGCATCTTGCACAGGAATACCACCCACCACCCTCACCTGTGCTTTTCTTTAATGACTAGTTACTATGAAAACAGCAGAGAGCTTTTGTGCAAACTTTATCGGCAAACACATTAATATAACTTTAAATTTTCTGTCAACAGTAAATGAAATAAAGCATTTGCTAAACCACACCATAAAGCAGCCATACTGGTAGCCATAAACCTATTTTATTGCCCAGTGTATATCCTATTTTTCTGTCATTTCACTTAGTTTATATCCACCCACCATAAAAATGCAGGTTAGAATTGCCGTGTTTCATAGTTTCTCTACCATAGCAACCCATCTAAAGGACTTTACATTTGATAGAACTACAGGTGCCTAGATGAACAGCTCCCATTAATCAGAGATAAACACACATACTAAAGGGTAAAGCAATTCCTTATGTTAGATATACTTACTATTTGAGGCTGTTTAAATAATTTTTTGTGAGCAAATTATCCAATAAAATTTAGTTCTTTTTTCTTCCTCTTTGCCAACTGCTCTTGTTTTCTGCACATGTGTTCTTTAATCATAAGTATTCAACAAGTTGCTTATATGGACAATTTTCAGTCTGTGGGTTGTTCACAAAATGTTTACTTCTATCCATGATATACTATTTGGCAGTCAGTACAGTATTATTTGCCCTTTTTTTCCTCCCAGCTTCCTGATTGGATGCCACGTTTTATAAAAAGAGGAGAATACTAAATAGCAAATGTTCATGTTCTCACTTGCATACCATTATCCACATGCCAATATGAATTTGTGTGGTGAATAGACATTCATCCAGGAATCAAAAAATCACACGAATGTTTATGATTATCAAATAAAATGTGGCACAAGGACTGTTTTTGTAGCATCAACAGTGGACAAATGCATATTAACTAGAGATAGAGGAGCCTCAGTATATTCAGAGATCTTTATGGTATGGTTTAGCAAACACTTTATTTCATATAGCTTTTCCAGAAATGTTTTATTATAAATATTAACTCAAGAAACAGCTTTTCAAAGGTTTAATTACATTAAAAATGGCATAAGCAGCTGAGGATATGTCAACTTAAAAGGAAAAAGAGACTTTAAAAAATCCTGCTTAGCAGAATGCATTTTTAGCTTTGTACTTCAGGTACACGACTGGAAGTTAGTTATGTTTCAGATTTCACCAAAGACTTCCTGGGTGACCTTGGGTAAATCATACAGATAACTAGATCTGGGTACTACTCTTCACTCTGACTACTATTATCTGACTTCATGATTAGCCCTCTTGAAGTTAAAGGGACACGTTGTAGCACAAAATACTACCCAATGTGAATAGAACTGGCAGCAGACATTTTGATGGAACCATATTCTGTTGCAATATGTAGTTCTGTCAGAATCAAAATACTTCACAAAATTAAGTTGATTTTACTGAAAGTTTAATTTGGAAGAAAAGCAGAAAAATATCAAGCGTCAAAACATCTCTTTAGACATTTTTGGAATGCAGTATCTTGATTTTTTTCTTGAAACTACTTCTCTTTTTTTAAATTTTGTATTATATTATAATATAAATATAGAAGTCAAAATCAAAACAATGTTTAGATTGCCCCAAAACATTTTTTAGGAATTTTCTTTTGTGGAGAATCTCTACTTCCTTTGGGAAATGGAACACTCTTCCTCAGTACAGCTTTAAAAAGGAATAAGTCTGGCAGACTTTGAGTCTAATCTTTGGGCCTGAGTTCCTTATCTATAAACACAGATGTTTAGCATAGCTCAAAGTGGTGTTGAGGCCTAATTAATAATTATAAAACACTGAGATCATTGGCTGAATGTTACTATAGAACTATAAGGTAGTATTGACCTATCTTAAAGTAGCAAGTATGAATTTTTCTGTTTCAATATCTAAAACTGCATACAAATTGTTTTTTGTTAGCTACAGTATAAAAACTCTAGTAAAACACCTTTCAAAATGCAAATGTCTATCTTGTAAGCTACCTCCCTCTGAGACAAACATGCAGGAACTAGGAATTTATCGCATATCCTTGGTGTGAAGCACATGTCCAGGTTATTAATCTCAGTCCAGCATTAGGAAATAAACAGCGAATGTGGAATGCTGCCTCTGAAGCCAAAGAGAGCAGCACCTCTGCACTTAATCATCTTCCATTTTAAAAATCTCTTAT
Source organism: Chelonia mydas (assembly GCF_015237465.2). Classification (NCBI taxonomy): domain Eukaryota; kingdom Metazoa; phylum Chordata; order Testudines; family Cheloniidae; genus Chelonia; species Chelonia mydas. The sequence goes on along the minus strand of NC_057851.1, from coordinate 25,956,197 downwards.
TTTCATTGCTTTTGGCTTTTAATTTTGGTTTTTACATTCCTTTCTGTTTTGCTTAATTGTTCTGATTCTCAATTAAGCAGAGATTGTGAATAATGTTGAATTATTCCCTATTGTCCAATGATTTATTTTATATAAACCAATGTCTGCTAGGGATCTGATCCAAGAGAAATTAGTCACACTCGCATTTGGCCTATCCAAACAACGAAACTGGAGAGGAGGTTAGTCCTGATCCTCGGTGTGAAAGCTCTTTCTGGTGACAATGAAATGCCTATATTTTCTCTCTTCCTTTCCCAGTGGTGCAGTCCACAGCTCCCCCACACAATAACAATTGGTTCTTCAAAGTGGTGAAAACCCTGAAATCCTTACTTAAATCCAGTGGGCATTTTGTCTGATTAGGGTCTGCATAAAAAGTGAGGGACAGATTGTCTCAGCTTTCAAGTGTGCAAGGTCAGGGCTCCAGAAGCCCTTCTACTGCAGTGTCCCTTTAAGCAGCACACTTGAATTCCCTAAGTATAGGGACTGCTCTTTGGCAGCTCACCTTGGAGTGCACGAAACCCCAAAGGTGATGGGGAGGAGGTATGGCATCAAACCAACCCACTCAGCATCAGCCATGGAGTCAAGATAGAATCCCCTGTGGCACTTCCAGAGAAGCAGTGTAATTCTGCACTGCTCACAGCATGGGTGATGCTTGTACAGCATGACTGGGTCCTGAGTAAGAGTTTCAGGATTTGGCTTGCTGATATGCCTGAGGATACAGCTGATGTCCTAATGAAGGAATGGATTATTTTCTAGCTCACTGTACATCGATATTCAAGTTCAAGGGGAAAATATTTTTTGTTTTTTTTCCCCTGGCCATGATGGAGTTCATTTACCCCTCTCAGGAGATTGTTAACCCAGTCCTGTCAAAAGACTCTTATCCTTGCCTCATTCTTCTGAAGAGCACACCTTGAATTATCCTGGAACCTATTGCTGTGTGTACAAAGAGAATACAATGGCCTTTTGCACACTAGCACAATTGTATGTGTTTATAAGTAATGAGAGAGGCTAAGAGAATAAAAAGCTATTAAAAAGATCTTGATGTAGGAGGAGAGCCCAGAGCAGTGGCAGCACGGCAGATAATAGGGACACGGGAGAGGGAGCTGTTCAAAAGAGCTGTAAAAGTTTCCCTCTTACTCGTTTTATGGCTGTGTTAAATATCTCAGCTGGTCTTGTTCTTCTGTTTGCCTTTATCTGTGCATTAATCTTTTTAGGATGTTGGTAGTTTAGTGCCTAATCATAGCCCTGAGATCTATGCAGATCATGGCTTTCTGCATGGAAGAACTGCTCAGCTGCTTCTGCAGCAGCATTCCCCTGTGCACTGTGCCAGAGTCTTTGTTGGGCCAGAAGGAAGAGACAGACAGTCAAGGGTTAGGGTCAGGAGAGGCGTACAGCATCTCCCTCATTGGTCCTGCAGTGCTTAGTGTATTGTGGCCCACTCTGCCTCTGCAGTGGGGATCCCTGTTAAGGGTGGGTCACTAAAGCAGGTGTCTTCAGAATCCATGTTGGCAGAGCCTCCCCGCCCTTGGAGCCAAGTTGCCATGGAGGGGATGCAAATGGAGCACCTTCCCGATCTTCATGGGCCAAGGAACTGGAAAACTGCCCTCAAACTTACCGACCCATTCCGTTGCTCCATCATTTGTTTTGGAAATGAGGGTGAGCAACATAAGAGAATTGAACATGCAGTTAATAAAGATCATCTCACCCATGCCTTTGTTCATTAATACCCCATATTTAAAGGTATACCCGTATTTTCACAAGGGGCAGGTATCATGTAGAGCTGGTCAGAATTTTCCAGCCAAACATGGTTACACTGGAAAACTCTGATTCGTTGAAGCAAAATGTTTCACCGAATCTATTACAGATTTGACAAAACCTTCATCGAAGCAAATGGAAACTGCTGGTGTTCGGGTAGGGAACCTCCCAGTTCTCAGATTCCCAGGTACAGCCAGGGCTCTGGGGGCGCTGGCAGGCTCCTGGTTCCACAACTGCAGGCCTAGGATTCCTTGCTGCAGGGGGGACTCTGGGAGCTGGCAGAGTACCTGCTTTCAGAATGAAAGCAAATTGCAAAATAGCAATATTCCTTGCAAACAACACGTCACCCCCCCCCCACCACACACACACACACAGCCCACCCTACTTTTGGCTGGCTCTAGTGTGACTTCAATTAAAACACAGTTATGGCCGTAGAAGAGGAGGCAAGGTAAAGACTGTCTCAATCTATTCCTAGCCCTTATATGGAAAAGTCAGCTCACCTTTATACCTAGCCATTCAGTCTCCACAAGCCAACCTTCATGCAGTGGTTTATTATATCTATTTTCTAAAATGATACTCCACTTTTCTGCACATGCATTACTCATAAATGTAGCTGGGAATACTCACAATGTGTCCCATACAGCAATGTTCACTGCTTTAGACAGCACCTTTTAATCTTCAGCCTCTGCCAGTTCTTGTTTGTTTGCTCTATAATTGAGACACGTCTGTGTATTACAAAATGTATTTTATAGTTGTGCCTTGGCAAAGAACTAGTGGACTTCAACAAATCCAAAGGAAGTACTTTTTTTAAACAAATATTTTCAACTGATAGCACATGTGTACCATTTACCTATCTCTGCATGTATTTACAAGGTTGTAAGCCAACCTGTGGCCTCATGAGAAATTGCCTAAGATCTTGCCAAGGTTACACCACTATAGCAAGTTACCAGTGTAAAGGAAGTTGTGCTGGAATAGATCTGGTTATTCTTATTATAATGAAATATCATAGGTTTCAGAGTAACAGCCGTGTTAGTCTGTATTCGCAAAAAAAAAAAAGGAGTACTTGTGGCACCTTAGAGACTAACCAATTTATTTGAGCGTAAGCTTTCGTGAGCTACAGCTCACTTCATCTGATGCATACTGTGAAAAATACAGAAGATATTTTTATACACACAAAGCATGAAAAAATACCTCCCCCCACCCCACTCTCCTGCTGGTAATAGCTTATCTAAAGTGATCACTCTCCTTACAATGTGTATGATAATCAAGGTGGGCCATTTCCAGCACAAATCCAGGTTTAACAAGAACGTCTGAGGGGGGCAGGGGGCGTAGGAAAAAGCAAGGGGAAATAGGTTACCTTGCATAATGACTTAACCACTCCCAGTCTCTATTCAAGCCTATTTCCCCTTGTTTTTTCCTACCCCCCCGCCCCCAGACGTTCTTGTTAAACCCTGGATTTGTGCTGGAAATGGCCCACCTTGATTATCATACACATTGTAAGGAGAGTGATCACTTTAGATAAGCTATTACCAGCAGGAGAGTGGGGTGGGGGGAGGTATTTCTTCATGCTTTGTGTGTATAAAAAGATCTTCTACACTTTCCACAGTATGGATCGGATGAAGTGAGCTGTAGCTTACGAAAGCTTATGCTCAAATAAATTGGTTAGTCTCTAAGGTGCCACAAGTACTCCTTTTCTTTTTTTAATGAAATATCATAGAATATTAGGGTTGTAAGAGACTTCAGAGGGTCATCTAGTCCAACCCCCTGCTCAAAGCACGACGAACATCAACTAAATCATCCCAGCCAGGGCTTTGTCAACCTGGGCTTTAAAAACCTCTAAGGAAAGAGATTCCACCACCTCCCGAGGTAACCAATTCCAGTGCTTCATCTCCTAGTGAAATAGTGTTTCCTAATATCCAACCTACACCTCCCCCACTGCAACTTGAGACCACCACTTCTTGTTCTGTCATCTGCCACCACTGAGAACAGCCTAGCTCCACCCCCCTTAAGGTTAAAGGTTGCTATCCAATCACCCCTCATTCTTTTCTTCTGCAGACTTAATAAGCCCAGTTCCCTCAGCCTCTCCTCGTAAGTCATGTGCCCCAGCCCTCTAATAATTTTCATTGCCATCCGCTGAATTCTCCCCATTTTGTCAACATCCTTTCTGTAGTGGGGGGGCCCAAAACTGGATGCAATACTCCAGATGTGGCCTCACCAGTGCCAAATAGAGGGAAATAGTCACTTCCCTTGATCTGCTGGCAATGCTCCTAATAATGCAGCCCAATATGCTGTTAGCCTTCTTGGCAACAAGGGCACACTGCTGACTCATATCCAGCTTCTTGTCCACTGTAATCCCCAGGTTCTTTTCTGCAGAACTGCCGCTTAGCCAGTTGGTCCCCAGCCTGTAGCGGTGCATGGGATTCTTCCATCCTAAGTGCAGGACTCTACATTTGTCCTTGTTGAACCTCATCAGATTTCTTTTGGCCCAATCCTCCAATTTGTCTAGGTCACTCTGGACCCTATCCCTACCCTCCAGAGTATCTACTTCTCCCCCCAAATTAGTGTCATCTGCGAACTTGCTGAGAATGCAATCCATCCCATCATCCAGATCAATAATGAAGATGTTGAACAAAACCAGCCCCAGGATCATTCCCTGGGGCACTCTGCTTGATACTGGCTGCCAACTAGACATCAAGCCGCTGATCACTCCCCGTTGAGCCCAACGACGAAGCCAGCTTTCTATCCACCTTATAGTCCATTCATCCAAACCATAGTTTAACTTCCTGGCAAGAATACTGTGGGAGACCATATCAAAAGTTTCTAATTTGACTCATTCTGCCCTTTGTCTGTACAAGTGGGATTTTTTATTACTCTCCCTCCTCCCCACACACTTCATTTTGGGATTTGCTTTTTATTCCCTGTTATAAAGAGGAGTTTTGTGTGGCCTTTGAAACTTCCCACAAGCATGATAACTAGTCATATAGTAACTTTTTGTTGATGTTCATGGCCCCACTAAACAAAAATTGTGCACATTTTTCTCTTAAACCTCTAAAAATATGTTCAGACGTACAACTGACTCACCTATTCAAAGTGGGATGGGACATGGGTTACCAAACTATATTGTTTCACAGGCACTTGTTGGAATATTAAGTTTGACTCTGGGCTCACTAGCCTATTATTAAACCTCTCTTGTCTGTAATGTTGTAATGTGTTTCAGTTCTGGTGCTACTTCAAAAAATGTGTTACCTTAATGTGTTAATTGCACATCCTCCTTATCACAGCCAAACAGGGCTGTGTTCAAATTGCAGGCTGATGCCTAAGGGATGTCCTTGTGGTAAGCACTACAGCACCACTGTGAAGTCAATTGTGACATTTCTTAAAGTCATATGAGTCAAAGGGATGAGGCCTAACTGAATGGATATGGGTATGATAGAGAAGAGGTATGTGGCACTGATTATCTTGATTGGTCAACAGATGTCTCCAGTCACCTCTACTGTTCCAAGGGTGACAAACAATCATGGAGAGGCTGTAGCTTCCTCTTAGAAAGAGCCACAACTAACTCCTATTCCATAATACCCTATATTTTACTATCCTGTAGCTTTGATTTGAAAAATGGATTAATCCTGAAAATGGCCAGATTGACTATGAGGGCCAATGAGAATGTATGCTTGTTTATTTCTTCAAATTTTGAAGAAAACCTTTCCATGATTTTTGAGCTTCAGGTCATTTAAAGTATCTTGATGTGAAAGATTGACTGTCTAAAGTTTCTTGTGTTTTACAGTAGCATCAACAGGGCCTGCCTCCATTGTGTTAAGAACTGTACAAATGCATAACTAAAGACAGAGCCCATACCTTTGTCTGCCTCTAGCTCAAAAATAATCTACATCTTCAAACTGTTAGTGAGTTGAATCTCCTTGAAATATCATATGCCAACTGGATTTGGCAGAAAAAATCATTCTAATTGAAGTTAATAAATTTTGGCGCACAAAGTGCATTCAAGGTAGAGTGGCCCATTAACACCTCTTCAGTCATTGGACAAAAACAGGGGGTTAGCGGGTTACAGATTGTTGTCATAAAACCATAAATCCAGTGTGTCTGTTCAGTCCATTATTTTTAGCATTTAGCAGAATTATGAATTTAAGCTCCAAGGTTCATCTTTTGAAAATGTTAGTGCAGGTTTCCTTTGAGGATGGGGACTGATAGGTCAGCTGTAGAGTGATTGCTTTGTGAAAAGCGTCCACTCATCAGTGATAGAATGTTTTTGTCTTTTATCATTTTCCTGTGAGAGTTCATTCGAGAGCGTAGTGATTGTCTGGTTTCACCCACATAGCTGTTGTTGGGACATGTATTGCAATGGCTTATGCCTGGGGCAGGGAGTTGCGGTATGGGAAGCCTGCCTGAGCCTCGGACCCCCAATGTGCTGCTGACAGGACTATTAATGGCCTGGTTGGTAGTGCTGACAAGTGCTGACTGTTGAAAACTGGACACCTGGCACCTGCAATCTTAGGCAAACATCTTGGTTTCTCTTCAGTTTTGCCACCTCTAAAATTAGGATAATGAGCCAGATGCACCACACAGGGCCCTTGGGAGTATAACTTGCACCATCTTTTACACGCTGGCACATATCTGCTTGAGGGGTTTTTAACTCCCACAATCGTTCTGTCATCGTCAAAGATGGTGGTGACAGAACTATCATTGGGAATGAAGGGGAGGAGAAGGAACAAGGACAGGAACCAGCAAAGGAGGGCAGCTTTACATTCCAGCAGTGGAATTTATAGGAAATTTAATGGAAGAGGTTGAAGACAAGATGTGGAGAATCAGCACTGTTCCTGGGTAGTTCCCCCAGGCCGGTCTTGCCCACTTCGTGGGCTAGGCTGGCTGGCCGGCCCAGATTACCTCAGCAAAACTGGGATTTCAAAGGACACGCACCACTGGCACTCCACTCCTAGCACTGGGAACCCAGAGTCTGAACCTTGGTCTACACTAGGGTGGGGGATCAATCTAAGTTACACAACTTCAGCTACGTGAATAACGTAGTTGAAGTCAACGTACTTAGATCGACTTACCGTGGTGTCTTCATCATGGTGGGTTGACTGCTGCCACTCCCCCGTCGACTCCGCCCACGCCTCTCAGGGCGGTAGAGTACAGGAGACGATGGGAGAGGACTCGGGGATCGATTTATCGTGTCTAGACTACATGCAATAAATCGACCCCCACTGGATGGATCACTGCCCACCAATCTGGCGGGTAGTCTCGACGTACTCTGAGTTCAACCCATGAATTAGGCCAAATGATGCCTGCTTAAATACTAAACAGTGGTGGTGGGAGGGTCAGCTAGTTGATATTGGTAAAGACTTGGAAGATGAAAATCATTGCATAAATGCTAAATATAGTTAACGGTGGTGAATTGTTGTTTTTATTTTATTTTATTTTACAGATGAGCCCTAGTGAACCTTGTGTTCCTCTTCAGAAAGCATTAAAAAGAAAAAATGTTGATCAAAACCAAACTAGCATCGTGTTTGAATCTGTATCTTTCTATCGGAAAGTGCAGCAGGATTCATCATCGCTTATTTAAATAATGAAAAGCAAAAGTGTTTGTGTATGTATGAGAGAGAGAGAAGTAATGAGAAGATAAGTAAGTGACTGTTCAAGCTTCATGAAGATTTAGATTAGTCTCATTGGGAACAGCATATACATTAATGACACCGCTAACTAATACCTCTCACATTTGAAGAGATGCATACTCATCTGGAAAAGCAGTAGAACTCATTTTTGAGTGAAAAGCTTCATGGACTAAAGAAAAGTCAAATCAAAATAGCAAATAAACTTCCTCAGGGAAGGAATCTTATGATAAAACGCTCTGCATTGGGATTTAGCTTTGCCCGAGGCTTCCTTTGTCACTTTAGGAAGGTCATTTAGGGTTGAATCAATGCCCATGGAAGTTGATGGGTATCTTTCCATTTATATTGATGGGTTTTGAATCAGGCCCACAATCTCTCCCTGCCTCAATTGCCCATCTATAAATCAGGTTCATACTTCTTTCCTATCTCATGACGATGTTGTGAGGATAAGTTCAGTAGTATATCTGAGGTGCTTGGATACTACAGTGATGAGGGCCATAAAAAAACAACCTGGGTTCATTTCAATAATACTCAAACTGAGAAAGGTGATTGGTATTCTGAACAGCATACAAATCATGTGGCTTACTGTTGCTGTTTTGATCATGACAATGCATTGCAACTCTCAGAAATGCATTTGAATTCTGCTAGAGCCAGAAGATGTGCCAAGCTCAGATGAAATCTGTTCCTTCCCAGCCTTAGAATTGTAGTTAGTTTCTTTAACAGTTCTGCGGTTGATGTAAACATTTTGACAGAAAAGACTTAGTCTTAGACTGCAGTCACCACCATCTGAGAATAAATGTACTGTGACTTGGAACACAAGATACAATTTTCTTTGCATAGAGGCAAAACGAAGTGATGACAGCGTTCACAAAACTTATTCTCCTCCTGAAATTGCATTTTGACCTTGCCTTTCAATGGGAGTCTTTCAAAAAGTTAAACGTGACAGTGCAAGAAGTGTCATAGACTTTTTGGTCTGTATACTGACAATCACAATACTATAGTCTCCTGTTCCTCCTTTACTTCCTTTCTGTTCATGAGAATATTAAAAAGAGATTCCTGGGATCTCCAGGCCATTAAGTTCAATTGTGATATGAAGCTCTATATTTTCAAGCTACTGTGCATCCTTTTCTTCAGATTCTTTCCTGACATAATGGCATTGCACATTCTACCACAGGAATAGCTATTTAGGACCTGATGAGAGCTTCAATGGGAGCTATGAGTGCTGAGTACCCTTCAGGATGAGGCCAGGAGCTGTTGAATCAAAAAGTTAATGTTGCCAACAGTGTGCTGCACTTCTGCTAGCCTTGTTGAAAGTGCTCAAAGCAGCCTGTATATAGGTGACTTTTTAGCCAGATATCTGCTAGAGAGGAATTTTCAAAGGGCCTTGCATGGAGGACCCCCATAGGGATTTATGTGTGCAGAAAACAAAGATTTTTCAAACTGGAATGTGGGTGATGCTAGTTCTTGAAATAGAACTGAGTTCCCAACCTGTCTGGGCACTTAGGCTCAGTTGGTGCCAACTCCCCAGAGCAATGAACTCCCACTTGAGTCTAAAAATGGGCACCCAAATGGCTATTTGCACCTTTTTTTGGTGAAGCTCATAACAAAATACATTGGGACAAAACAAATTGCATTACAAAGTCACAAGCAGGTCTAGATTTTCAAGGGAACATTGTATTCCAATGTTGTCTTCTAATTAAGGGTAGGATACTCAAAAGTGTGCAAGTGCTCTAACTGCAGTCATTAGTACAGCTTCCAGTGAAGTAAATGAGAGCAGATTTAGGTCAAAATTTTTTCAAAATCTCTTCCGAAGATTGTAATCATTCAGTTTATGTGACAGATAAACCAAATCTTCATATTATTAATTGCCAATTCTTATTTCCTTTTAGCATGGGTATGTAAAACAATGTACAAAAAAAGTACAGGCCAAGCACACTATGTGTGTTTAGCCACAGTTATATAATAATTCCTTTTAAAGTAGTATAAATAAAAGGTTGTGCTCCCACACATCATTGTGAGCTCTTTGTGACATTTAGATTGCATTCACACAGAGCAGGAACTTAGCACTGCAAATGTAAAGCACCGAAATATGGTGTGTTAATACATTTGCATCCCACAATAAGGTCATCTATATGCCTGGTAGCAGACTCAGGAAATAACAAGCAGGCCAAGCAGATTGCATTACAGAGCTGGATTATTCTAAATTAAACCACACGAACTATGGCCTGACAGAATGAAGCGTAACACTAAAACCTTACAATAGGTACGAAATATGGAGTTCAGGTTATACTCCATCTTTATCCAATGCTACTATGCACGTATATTACAAAATGTAGTGGGCCATATCCTCAACAGGTGTAAATCAGCATTGTTCCACTGAAATGAATAGATTATACCAATTGAAACAAGCAGAGATTTGGTCCACAGTATAAAATAAGTGTAGTCACTGTAAGGAGATCCATGAAATGCCTAGACTATATAAAAGGTAGGTTAAAGACAAATGTAAAATGCTATTGAGGAAATTAACTAGCCATGGAGTAAAAGTAAAGTACCCTCGTGAATTAGAACTAGCTAAGAAACAAACAACAAGAAATTAAAGATAAGATTAAATAGTTTATTTTCAACATGGCAAAAAAGTTAACAGTGGGGTGTCCCAAATATTTGTAGTAGGACTGGAACCACTTAATGTATGAATTAATAGTCTGGAAAAGTTCAGCGGTGTGGTGAGAATCTATTGATGACATATTTATTTAGTATAGTCAAGACTATACTGGAGAAAACTGTAAGGAACTCCAAAATCAGATGAATGAGCAATATAATAGCAGATGAAATTCAATAGCTACAAATTAAGGCACGTTGGGATGAATAATTTGAACTATTTAAACATGTTGGTGGAATGCTGTATTATGGGGAATATGCTGGCATAGCTATGTTGCTGTAGCTATACTGGCATAACCCCTTAGTGTAACATAAGAACGGTCATACTGGGTCAGACCAATGGTCCATCTCCCAGTGTTCTGTCTTCTGACAGTGGCTAATGCCAGGTGCCCCAGAGGGTGTTAGAGGGCTTTCCCTTCACCCTCTCCCCTGGTTCTTGTCACGCAGACAGAGAGCAAACGACCAGAAGTCCAAAGTGGAGGCAATGCAATGTTTATTGGGGTTAGCTTCCAGCAAGCATGTGTCCGGAACTCTGACGCCACAGAGCCATGTTTTCCAGTGTTCCCACTCCCACCTCCTCAACAGCATAATTATACCTGAAGTGCACGCCCACAGTCCCACCCCTTACAATTTACAGTCATGTTCCATTCTGGGGGGTTGTCAGGCTGGGGTCTTCATTTCCACCCCTTTTGTACCCCATGGGAGGGGTAAGCGTTGAGGTTGTACTTTGGTCAGGGGCAGGCATTTCTCTGGTCTTTTAGTGTTTTACCTTCCCACCCCCAATCCCTACTTGTCCCTTGTTAGGATATAGATATTCAGGCCTGTCTGTAAAGGCCTGTACTTTAAGAATTTAGGGGTATTCTTATCACTTGGCTAGTTCTAGAGGTATAAAAGAAAGAATCAAAATCACTGTCTGCTGGTGTAAGGGCCTTCTCTTACTGTGACAGTTTGAGGCCCTGTTCTTAGGCTAAGGCCTTTGGCTAAGCAGCAGAGGCAGCCATAAACCAGGAAGCGAACAGTCACATCCTCACATTCCAAACTAGTCACATTGAAAGAAGGTGCTATTGGGCTGTTAGGAATACAATCCTGTCCTGATAATTCCTATCACCTCCAGAGAAAGGGAAGTGCCTAGAAAATGTAAAAGGAAACTTAGTTTGATAGCATCCTGTCTGGCAAGAACTCACTTATCAATAGCTGGGATGTGAAATCCTCACTTCTGTATTGTTTTGTCATTAGAGTTCCCACTTTGCTATTGTTTGTCTGTATAATCTCTGTCTGGTTCTGTGATTGTTCCTGTCTGCTGTATAATTAATTTTGCTGGGTGTAATCTAATTAAGGTGGTGGGATATAATTGGTTAGCTAATCATGTTACAATATGTTAGGATTGGTTAGTTAAATTTCAGTAGAATGATTGGTTAAGGTATAGCTAAGAATATTACTATATAAATTAGGGGCAAACAGGAAGTAAGTTGGGATTCGAAAATAAGGAAAAAGGAACTTGTATTTAAGCTTGATGGAAGTTCACCCCAATAAACATCGAATTGTTTGCACCTTCGGACTTCGGGTATTGTTGCTCTCTGTTCATGCGAGAAGGACCAGGGAAGTGGGAGAGTGAAGGAATAAGCTCTCTAACATCCACGACCATTTGTGAAAGTACCACCCCCAACCCTACATCAGAGGCATCGGTTTGTAGGATAAACTCCTTCCCCCAGTCTGGGGCCACGAGTATGGGGTCAGTGCAGAGGGCCATCCGTAGATCTGAAAAAGCATCTTCAGCCATGGTCATCCATCTTACTATGTCTGGGCCTCGAGCTTTCATTAGGTCCATTAATGGGCATGCCCTGGTGGCAAAGTGGGGAATGAACTGTCTATAGTACCCCACTAGTCCCAGGAATGCCCTGACCTGTTTTTTTCAGAGTGGTCAGGGCCACTTCTGTATAGCTTCTACCTTGTTGAGTTGGGGCCTCACCACGCCTCTCCCCACTATATATCTAAGGTATTTGGCTTCAGCTAGCCCGAGCAAACATTTGGAGGGGTTTGCCATCAGCCCCGCCTTCCCCAGGGTATCCAGCACTGCCTCCACCTTCTCCAAGTGTGTCTCCCAGTCTGGGCTATATATGATAACGTCGTCAAGGTAGGCTGCCGTGTGCTTGCCAGGTGGTCACAACAGTTTGTCCATGAGCCTTTGGAAAGTAGCGGGCGCCCCATGCAACCCAAAGGGGAGGACAGTATGCTGATATAGTCCCTCTGGAGTTGCAAAGGCCATCTTCTCTTTGTCGGCCTTGGCCAGGGGGATCTGCCAATAGCCCTTGGTCAGGTCAACGGTAGATATAAACCGTGCTTTTTCCAATCTGTCAATTAGCGCATCTATCTGGGGTATAGGGTACGCATCAAACTGGGACACCTCATTCAGCTTTCGGAAGTCATTGCAGAACTTCACGCTGCTATCCAGCTTAGGCACTAAAACCACTGGACTTGACCATTGGCTATGAGATTCTTCAATGACTCCTAAGGCCAGCATTTTCCTGACCTCTGTCCTGATCTCCTCTCTTTTGGCCTCCGGGATCCGGTATGGCTTGACGTTCACCTTCACTCCAGGCTCTGTGAGGATGTGATGGTGAACCTCAGTAGTTCTGCCTGGCTTTTCTGAGAACACATCCTGGTTGTGTTTAATCAGGCTGATCACTTCAGATTGTCAACTCCGGGGATATTCCCACTTGATCAGGCTGGTTGCTTTTAGGGGATGGTGCCCCTAGCACAACCACATGCGCTTCTCTATCCTGCCATGGTTTCAGCAGGTTTATTTGGTAGATCTGCTCCAGCTTCTGGCTACCCAGCTTATAGGACCTTATAGTCGACTTCTCCTATGGCTTCTATTATCTCATATGGCCCCTGTCACCTGTCCAGGAGCTTGCTCTCTGCCGTGGATATGAGCACCATTACCCAGTCTCCCACCTGGAACTTCCAGGTCGTTGCTTGGTGATTGTAGTATGTCCATTGGGCTCTTTGGGCCTTCTCCAGGTGTTCGCGCATAAGGGGGGGGTGACTTGGGCTATACGGTCTTTCATTTGCAATACATGTTCAACGATGTTTCTCCCGGGGTTCGGCTGTTCTTCCCAGCCCTCTTTGGTCATGTCCAATATGCCCCTGGGGTGGCGACCATATAACAGCTCGAATGGGGAGAATCCAGTGGAAGCTTGGGGAACCTCCCGTACAGCAAACAGCAAGTAAGGCAGCAGGGCGTCCTAGTCTTTCCCGTCGTGACTAACCACTTTCTGTAGCATGTTCTTCAATGTTCTATTGAAGCGTTCTACAAGACCATCGGTCTGGGGATGATAGACTGATATCCTGAAGGTCCATATATGGAGCATTGTACATAGGTCTTTCGTTAACTTAGACACAGAGGGGGTCCCTTGGTCCGTCAGGATCTCTTTAGGTATCCCTGCTCTGGAAAAAATCCGGACTAATTCTTTGGCTATGGTCTTGGACATAGTGTTCCATAGGTGTACGGCCTCGGGATATCGGGTGGCATAATCTAGTACTACCAGAATGTACTGATGACCCCGGGCTGACTTCTCCAGTGGCCCTACTAGATCCATAGCTATTCGCTCGAATGGGATTTCAATAATTGGTAGAGGTACCAAAGGGGCCCTTAAGTGTGGTTAGGGCCCATGTAACTGACATTCCGGACAGGAGGTACAATATCGCTGGACTGCTGCATAAATGCAGGGCCAAAAAAACCTCTGCAGAATCCGATCAAGGGTCTTATCTACCCCTAGATGGCCCCCATACAGATGGCTGTGAGCCAGATCCATCACACCCCCTGATGATTCTGTGGGACCAAGAGCTGTTCTACGACTTGCTCTTGGACCTGGACTGCTCTGTATAGCAGATCACCCTTAATCACATAATATGGCCCTGGGCCCTTGACTCTCCCCTCCACGGGGACCCCATTTACCTCAACTACTACTTTATGAATATTGCTGTATATTGGATCATTGGCCTGATCCTGACCAAAATTCCTGAGTGAGGTCCCCATTTGTCCAAACTCAGGGGGATCTACCTCTGCCTCCCCCTTGGGGAAAACCCCTGGGGAACTAGGTCCGGCTATTGGGTCGTTGATCTCCTGCCCTGCCCCACTGTCCGTTGAGCCACGTCTTTCCCCTAAAGTGTAGATTTCTGGTACTGGGTCAAGATCCTCGTTCCCCTCCTTTTATCCGCCCTCTGTTCCCTCCGAGTCTTCCAGGGCTTTCCCGGTGGGGAGAACAAATCCTGGTCAAATTCGTGGAAGGGGGTTATCTATGTGGGCCACCTCCTGGATCCCGGGTTCATTATTTTCTTCCACCTTCTCCCCAGGGAGTAGGCTATCAAATCCCGGGAAGTCTCGTCCAGTAAGGACTGGGTAGGGGAGTTTTGGAACTACTCCCACCGTCACCTTAGTGGGGTTTCCAAGAACTTCTATTTTTACGGGGATGGTCGGGTAGTAACTGACATCCCCATGCACACAGGATATTCCTGAGCATTTGGCCTGGGATAGTCGGTCCTGCCCGACCAGCTTTCCCAAGACCAGCGTGATTGCACTTCGACTCTACTGACGCGGTGGTCTCTATGCCATTCATCTTAACGGGTCTAGTGTATCTATGAGGGACCATTGCAACCCCTACTTGACTTATTAGATCACATGGTCCCCCTATATCTCCCAGTTCACATTGCATGGACTCTTCTAGATTTGGGCATTGGGGAGCGATATACCCTAATTCACCACATGCATAACATTGGGGGCTGCCCCGAGCAGGGTACCAGTTTTTCAGGCTACTGGGCTTTATCCCCCGAGCCTTTCTCCCCCAGTCCTCAAGTCTCTCTGGGACCTCTGGCTGCTCTTCGCCCTCCTTCCTCCCCTCCATAGTCCGGCCTGGTATAGGACAAGCTGGGGCCTCGGCACAGAGACTTGTCTCCGATTCTGGCATCTTCCTTCCCTGGTGGTCCGTGAAAGTTCTTGGGCTGCTAGGTGTCTCTCTACGAGGGCAACTAGTTCATCATAGGAGGAGGGATCATTTTGGTGGACCCACCCCCTTATGTCCGGCGGCAACCCCCTCATGTACCTGTCCAACATGAGGATTTCCAGTATCTTCTCTGGCCCATGGGTCTCTGGGCAGAGCCACTTCCGGGCGAGATGGATTAAATCAAATAGCTGGGACCGCGGCAGTTTGCTGTCCTGGTATTTCCACTCATGGAAGCCCTGAGCCCGTATAGCTGACGTCACACTTGACCTTGCCAGAATTTCTGCCTTCAGCTGGGGATAATCCATATCTGTCTCTGTGATCATGTAGAAATAGGCCTTCTGGGGCTCCCCACACAGAAATGGAACCAGGATACCTGCCCACTGGTCTTGGGGCCAGGCCTCCCACAGTGCTGTCCTCTTGAAGGCGAGGAGATATGCCTCTATATCATCATCCGTATTAATCTTCTGTAAATAGTTGCTTGCCCACAGCGGCCAGATCACCTGCGGCCCGTGCATCAGCATGGTCAGGGCTTTTAACTGGTTCACTACTTCATTCAAGGTGGCTCGATCTTGGGCCACCTGATTCATCAGTAATTGGTTCGTCTCTTGTTGGACACGTGCAGACTCTTGCTGGGCAGCCATCTGCACCCTGGTAGCTTCTTGTGGGGCTGAGTGGCCTGTACCAACGCCTTCACTACATCCTCCATTTTTTTTTTTTTTTTTGTGATTTATCCTGTCCTGAGATGGCTTGCCACAGATCCTTAGTCACTCACCACATCCCACCTCTGACACCATGTGTGGCAAAATACCTTGTTTGCCTCAGCAGGCTCAGTCCTTTTTAGCCTTGGAGACTCAGGTTTGGAGCAAGGTGAATCCTTATAGGTGGCACAGGGTCCTGCTACTCCTCTCCTCAGTCAGTCCCTTGTGCATGTTTTCCTTCCCTTCTGGGGAGCGAGTGCAGCCTTCCTACCGGGAAGGTTTGGTGTCTTGCTGCAAACAGACTACTGGCAGCTTCCCTGCTCCGCTCACTCCTACCATCCAGGGGAGGGTTTAAAAAGGTCCTAAGTAGTTGGAGTCAGCTGAACCTAATTGGTTCCCTAGCAACCCCTTTTCCAGCTGAACCTTATTGCCCCATGGTTCTCTCCTCAGTGGATAGGGAGGGGCCTTTTATTCCCCTGGGACTAATTACTACCCCCCTTTTGTAGCTGTTTGTCATGGGTTTACCACACAAGCTCATTTGGTTTAGGCAAAAGCAACATTTACAGTGTCTGTCTTTGTTTTTTAGTAAGAATTGTTTGTTCACACACATTAGTAAAAATGTATATATATCAAAAACCAAAAAGGCAAGCAAAACTCAAAATACTGTCTCAGGCCTGAATCCTACATTACAAGCCTGAATCCTGCATTGACACTAATACTCCTAACAAAGGGAATGAAGCCTACACCTATGGGAACGGGTTTTTCAAATGATGGTTGGTAGATTGATGGAAGCATTTTCCATTGATCTAGCTGTGTCTACACTGTGGGTTAGGACGGCACAGCTATGGTGCTCAGAGGGATGGCTTTTTCACAGATCCTTACCAATGTAGTTATATCAACCGAACTTTTATGTGTGGATGAGGCTTCAGTTAACTGTCAATACTCAGAAAATGTCCTGGTATCATTGCGGACAGCTCAAATTGCAAAATGGCAGTCAGAAAAGCAAGCAAAATAGAAAGGGATAAAAAGCACTGAAAATTAGAGCTGGTTGAAAAATGGTAAGCATGTAAGCAGGGGGAGGGCCAAGGGGGTCTGAGGGGGAGGGAGGAGAGACTTCCCAGGAAGACACAATCCATCCTCCAAATACCCTGGTGCACAGTTGAATGTACATTCTTTATGCCAGCACAGCCTGCTGTTCACTGCGTGCTTGGCGTGGGCAAGGCTATGGCCCAGAATTCGTCCATCCCCTCTGAAGCTACTTATTCCACCAGGGGCACAGGAAAGTGCAGAGACTGCTGTTGCCGATGGCCTCTTATAAGGATGTGCAAAGCTGGAATCTCTTTGTGCCTTCCAGCACCGACTCCCTGCCATACCCTAACGCCCTATTAGTTACGCAAACAAGGATTTTTTTAAGAATATATTTTTTATCGGTGTTGCTTTGATGATTGCTACTCTTGGAGCATGTATTAACCATAGCCAATTTTGTTTTTAAGAGATCCATGCCACCCAGTGCTCATTAAAAATACCTTTCTACAAATGTGTGCATTATCTAGACTATTTACATTAATTATGTATCAGTTGTCCCATTAATTCCTATTGTCCTGCTGTCCTATTAATCTGCAACATTTTAAGTTTAAAACTTTGTTTTTTCACCCTAAGCATTAAAAATTGTAAGGAAGATGATTTGAAACTCAGTTTAAATAAAAAAAAATGTGTTATGGGCTGAAACCATATATGACAAATTCTAGCCTGAAGTGAATTTTTATGGCTGAGTTATAAACTTCTGTAGAAAGGGGGTTTTAATGGAAATACTGACAGGCATTTAACTATAGCAATGCTAGCAGGGCTGTTATAATAATTGGATTTGGGGTAGCAATACAAAGCTAAATTTACAGATTCTTTCTGCCGTAGGGAAAGCTCTTCATTTCTGTCTGAAATGGCTAAGACGAAACATAGCATCCGTGCAGGGAAAAGGGGAAAAAACACACTTAAAAAAAAATGAATGGTTCCATTTCTATTAGCTCTGAGAAAACAATCATTACTTGATAGATTTAGTGATGCATGAAATATTGGAACCTGCATCTGGGAATCATTTCAGAAAGAATACACTGTGATTTATATTGAACATCTTAATTTGTTGCTGTAAGTGAAAACGTTTATGCAGCCTTGTGTGTCTGACACAACTAGCCTGCTATTGGATAGTTCACTGGAGTGTTAAATTAAACAACACCCAAATAAAACTGAAGAAATAAAGGTTGAACAATTAAGCACTTAGTCTGCAGATCTCCGTTCTGTAGGCCCTGTGCCTTAATTCAATTAAAATTAAGATTTCCTTTTTCCCCCCCATTGTGTTTGACAGTACCCAGCTACAACTTAAAATTTGTGCAGGTGAAATCAATTGATTTGTTTTGTCACAGAGTCAGATTAATCAAGAAACTGAATAGTAATATTGATGATGTTGCACATGGTAACAAAGGTGACTTGCAGGGGTGCATTCACACTCCACAAAATTCCTGAATATACATACTTGTCAAACCCATAGTGCATGCACGCATCCAGTTGTCTCTCAAAAGCATCCATTATGCTGCATCCACAGTAACTTTTCTTTGCTTGATAAAGACTAACTTGCCGTAAAATTAGAAAGACATGCTGAGCCAAATTTATTCCTGATGTAACTCCCTGGAAAGATTTGCACCAGTGATGGATTTGGCTCAGTGTGTTTCTACTTTTAGGGCTAATGAGGTTTTTCAACTAAAGGAAACTCACTGAATTTGTAACACATCCACAATCCTTTATGGAACTCAGCTGGTGACATTCAGTATCATTTCCACTTCCAGTCACTGCTGATAATGCTCACTTGCTTACCGTGGAGGTATAGTTTGAGGATTAATTAATGAATAGGCCCAGATCAGCATTTGCTGAGACAAAACCGAATGAGAGTTTTTGCTGGACTAAGGACTGCATGTTCAAGCCCAGAATTAGGCCTCATCTATACCTAAAACTTAGGTCAAACTATCTATATCACTCCGGAGGTATGAAAAATTCACATCCCTCAGAGTTGTAGTTAAGATGACCTACACCCTGGTGTAGACACTGCTAGGTTGAAAGAAAAATTCTTCTGTCAATCTAGTTACCACCTCTCAAGGGGGTGGACTTACTACAGCAATGGAAAAATCCCTTCCCACACAGTAGTGTCTGCACTACAGTGGCATAGCTGCAGCTGTGTTGCTGTAGTTCTTGTAGGGTAGACATGTCCTTATGCAGGAGGATTAAGTGACCTAATGCTGTTTGGATGATATTCTGCCATCCTCGCTCACAGTGCATTGGTTTGGCACCTTCTAATTTAGCCTCAGTAATGGGTAGCACATAGCTATGCTGCCCAGGAGCTGTGAAGGGCCCAGACTATATCACAGCTCTTTCTCTGCTTCCCCCATGGGAGGGAATGAAGCTAAGATAGCCTTTCTCCTAATACTACTGTCTTCAGCTTCTGCCCTGGCTGCTTGGTTCACTCCCTGCCCTTATACACCATTCCCCAACCCGCTGCACAGGAGGGTCAGTAGCAGCCAGGCAGAGACTGCTTTCTTCCTTCACTCTCATGCAGGACCTTAGCAGTAGGGGCAGCCCACACAGAAGTATAGAGGGGCTGGCTTTCCTGCGTCTGGGCATCTAAACTCACAGTTGCGCCCATTGATTAGTATCTTACACGACAGACCTATATTGGAATAATTAAGTTGTTCAGGGGTGTGAAAAATCCATACCCCGAGCGACGTAGTTATACTGACCTAAGCCCCATATAGACAGCGCTATGTCAGTGGGAGAGCTTCTCCTGCTGACAACGCTACCGCCTGTCGGAGAGATGGATTTACTACACCAATGGAGAGCTCTCCTGTCGGCGTAGAGCGTCTTCATCAAAGCGCTACAGCAGCGCAGCTGCATCTGTGCAGGTGCCCATGCAGTATTTTAAGGGTAGACATGCCCTCAGAATGCAAGTATTCCCAATTAGCTAATGGGATTATCTGTGTGGTAAGGTTCCACCCCGGGTGAATAAGTGTGGCTAGGGTGACCAGATGTCCCGATATTAGGGACTTTGTCTTATATGGGCAACTATTACTCCCCCTCCCCATCCTGATTTTTCACACTTGCTACCTGGTCACCCTAAGCATGGCAGAGTTTGCCTTTTTATTAAGGTTATCAGAAACTAGCTAAAAGGAGTAATTCTGGGACAGCTTCTAAGCATGTTTGAAGAGGTACCTATAGGCTATATTGTGCCATAATATTTGCTCTGTAAAACCATGTTTTCTAAAATATTTTCTATATTTGTTATGCTTTCTCTTTATATCCTAAGGCTATATTTCAGCTAAGGTTTGTGGAGCTGTAAAGGGTTTTGTGGGGATGTGTACAAATAAGAAGTGAATATTCCCTAGGACTAAATCACTGAAGCTGATGCATGATTATTCATTAGACAAACACTGCTACAGGAAACCTAACTGCAGAATTCAGTCTGTGGCACTTGCCAATAGAAAACTGCTGACATGTTCAGCTAACCAATAAGGTACATGAAGATATGTTTCTGGTCTACTTAAATATTGAATATAAACAAAATATGAAATATGACAATCAGACTATTATCCTTTCCCCACTTTCTTGCCTCTTCTCTTTAATTCTGTGCTCCTTGTCTTCAACCCCACAGAGCCTCAGTGCTTGATTCTCTTTCCTGTCTCCCACCTCTGTTCTACAGTTCCCTAGCACTACCACTAGTGCACTCTCTCTCTCTCTCACACACATCTAATCCGCTTCCTCTGCTCTTATGCTGCTGAAACACCTGAAAGTCCAGGGACACGCAGACATTCTCCACTACACATTTATTCTTTCTTCCTTGCTCAATAAACCACTTCACCTCTCTCATCAGCTGTTGTACCTCTAGCCATTAGCACTTGTTTCTTACATCGGGATTCCTCAGCAGGCTCCCTGATCCAGTCTCAGAGGCTTGTCTACAAGACAAAATTAATGGGCATATTTATTCCAGTTCAGTTTAGCTATTCAGGAATAACTCCCCCATATAGGCATTCTATTCTAGAATTTCTCTGCTTTGCAAGAGAAATATTTTATTCTGGAATAAAGTCACTTTTTTTTCTGGAATAGTGTTTCCACATGGAGAGCTGTTTTGGAATAGTTATGCTGAAATAACCATTGCAGTCAACTTCTCTATGTAGACAAGCCCTTAGTCTGCATAACATCCTTTGTCTAGTAGTAAATTGTTCTGGATGGCAGTAGCTGAGGGAGCAAGAGTTGTGTGTTTGGGGGGGGGGGCAGTTGACTGGGATTTCTGAAGCCCTTGTGCTTTCCATGAAGAGAGCAAGCATAGTCTAAGAAACTATGCCTAATATGAAAAACAAATTCTTGTGACAGAGCTGGGAATAGAACACAACATCAATTTGTGTCCTTTCCTTAACCTCGCCAATTTATTGCTGCTTTCCCATCTGAAAAGATGGGATTCATACTTATTTCTCTACCTCACTTTACTAATGTTTCTACAGTGTTTTGAAGGTGTAAAATTCTAAGAGTTGTCCTTCTCTGAAATCCCTAAATATAGTCTTATCTGGTAGCCTTCCATAAATTTTCCATATCCAGTATACATTTTGATTGTAACCTAAGATCATAGAACATTGCTTGGTTGTGAAGACATATTGACTTCTGCTTGTTTCTTATAAATTATTTTTTTCACAGGAATTCTAGTCTGTTGTGCCTTCATTAGGGTGTTTCTCATTACATCACTTAATTCCCCAAAGCATGATCTCCTGACCTTGTATAAGTGAATTCTATAACCCGTTTCTTACTGCATTGAGTTCAAGAAGCTTTTGGTTACTGGTACCTTCTCATTAGTCTCACATTCTTGTTAATTTCTTTCCAGTTGGTAGTAAATGCATCATCCCTCATAGAAACCAGCAGCTATGTGGATCCCCTTTGTGGACTTCCCCTGTGGGACTGATCCTGGGATTAGCTGTCCCCAGGGTAAGCCCTGCCATCAGGAAGTTATGGAGGATTATGGAATCCAGGAGTTGAGGGGATGTATGGGTCTTGTCTCTAGTTAAAATCCCCTGATAGTCACAGGTCTTGAGGAGAGAGGGAATAAACCACTTGATGAAATGATCTGCTGGAAAGCCTATGAGTGGAACTTCCACAGAGCTGGTTTACCCTATGCAGAATTATGTTTCTAGGTTCATAATCTGGGCCATAATCATATGTGGGGAGCTATAGGAAAATAGTTTGTTTGTTTAGTTTCCTAAAGAGAAGGTCAATAAAAAAGAAGGGCCCAATAAAGAATTGTGATCAGAATGTCCTGGAATGGTTGGATGAGAGTTTATAGTTTGTATTAATCTGCATAGTACTAAAATCTAAGATGGTCCAAACTATTTCAAGCCCTCTTGACTCATTTCTTCCTGTTGTCTCTTAGTCCTTTTTACACAATGTTATTAGTATTGAATTGAACATTGGATTGAATATTGAACATTAATTCTGAATGCTATATTTAACATTGAGTCTAATAGTTTAGCATACTAAAGTACACTTGTGAAGTTGGTTTATTTCTTTCAGAGTTTGTATATTTCAATCTGCTTTGAGAAGTGATAAATAGACCCATTTTAATAGAGTAACCTACCATTAATAATACTGTGTATGTAATGTAAATTGTAACTTACTAGTGTATTTGGTCCTTTTGATATTTTATGAAAGGAAGGTCATGGAATTTGTGAGTTGTGACATAGCCTTGTGTAAAGGAAAACAGCACTAGTGATTATTTACAGAAGTATCATTATAAACAATTCCTATAAAAGACTATTCCAAAGAAATAGAGGATCCTGGTTACTCTAAGACGTGATTCCCAACATCTAGTTTCATTACTGTGCCCATCACTCTGATGTCTGAGGAAATGGCTTATTATATGGTGTTTCAGTCTGTATGGTAAATTATCAACAATTTCATAATAAACAAGCTTATTGCTGTACAATAAAGGAGAGTCCATGGAAATGATACATTGGACTTTGACTTAGACTTTCTGAAACTCTTAGAAAAGATTGCAAAAATATGCAAAAGTATTAAGTGAGGGTTGCAATGTTAAATTCAGCTTAATAAAGTATGTGTATTCTATTATATCAATGAGCCATATCATTCCATATCTGGGAAAAAATCATGCCTGGTATGACTATGTAACTCTTATGATTTTACATATATTGTACCGTTCAATTGCTAGAAATGTGCTCTCAGCAGATGCCATTTTTGAGGCAGAGTTGATGCAACATGTAACAGGGAAAACATCCACTGTTGGCTCACAGAAACATTGTTTTTGTTCTTTCTTGCTATGCTGTTTCCCTTAATTAGATATAAAGGTCACTAGAAGTATATAGCTGCTTCTCTTTGTATAGACAAAGAAAACAAGGATCACGGAACTCTCTTCATTAATTTGAACTCAAAAATTTCTTACAATTTGCTCTAGGATATTGGCATTTCCCTCCATCCAAAAGGCAATGGATTTGACCTGGATCTGTGGAAGCCCTGAGATTTAGATATCTGCAGAAGGCTTGGGCATTATTACCCTCCACATTACTGTACCTCCATCTGGTTGAGTGAGGATCAAAAATGAAAACACACCAAAATCTACTTTTATGAATGGCTATCTATGAAAATGTGAGTTGCAGAAAGTCATACCACCATAATGATGCTTTTTTTCTGTCCCATTGTTTGAATTATAGAATAGAAAATTGTTTGCACAACGTTGGCAAAATATAGATGTTGTTTTGTAATATCTGCTTTTGTAAATACTGTGCAATACAGTCAAGGGAGGGAAAAAAGGATCAGCTTTAGCATAAGACTAGGAGCTAGGAGTAAAGGGTAAATTGATTTTAAGCTATGGTCTGATGTGTAGAATTTGAAAGTTTTCCCAGTCTGAAAATCTCACTTAATATACCTGAAGAGCAGTAAGAGTTTGCAGAAATGTCTGTAATGGGAACTGATATTTAAAAGCAAAAGACCAGAGGGACTGATTGCTTTTCTAATTGGACAATAGCTCCAAATGAATAAAATAATGTGTCCCCCATATAAAGTTGTTTTCAAAGTTCATCAAATTTATGATATAATCTGGATAAATACCATGAAATAATCATTGCTCCATACAGAGTTGGACTCTAGAAGTATTTTAATCATATATTAATTTACAAAGAGCAACAACACTGCAGCAAAAATTTTTTACATATAATTATTATTACTAGAGGCATAAGTGAAAATATTCAGAACAACTTTCCCTACTGTTAAGATTTATAGGGCTACCAAAATCAATGCCGCCAATGGACTTTTCCACTTGATGCTATGTAGGACTTTCTCCATTAGCTTCCTCCTCTGAAGGAAGGTGGAAATCCCTTCTGCATGTTGCTAAGTGACAGTGTAGCTGAAAGATAAAAGCACTTATTAGCAAAGTGTACCATGTAAACTGTGACACACGTTTCTTATTGCTCACTCTGAAAACTGAACCCTGCAAGTCAGGGTTGATGATGATCAATCACTCAGACTAAATGATCATGATGGTCTCTTCTGACCCCATGATTTGAAGGGGTTAGGCAGCAGTAACTAACAGTAAGTGTAAATAAGTAAAATAACACTTCACACCTATATAGCATTGTTATGATTCACCAAATATACTGATCAAGTCAATGGCAGAGCTGGAGATATCTTGACTTCCAGGCTAGCACCCTATCCACAGGACCATTTCCTTAGATACTTTCAGGGTTGGTCCTGGAGCTTGTTGATGGAAATAGAAGACTGGCTGGAGAGACAGCTGAGTAATAGTGGTGGATATTCATTGAGCATGGTGCTGTACAATCACTAAATAGTTGCCGAATCAATAAGAGATGATGCCATTTTAAATTGGTGAATACTGAGGATCTTATAGAAGAACTGATTGTAGGAGACAACAGTAATTCGAGTGATCAGGAGCTAACTTAGTTTAAAGTAAGTGGAAGGATAAACAACAATAGATCTGTAACTAGGGTTCTTAATTTTTTTTAAAGTTTGCCCTTTTGAAATCAACGGAATTAATTAGGGAAGTGGACTGGACTGAAGAACTCAAGGATATGAATGTGGAGGAGGCTTGGAATTACTTTAAGTCAAAGCTGCAGAAACTATCTGCAGCCTGCATCCCAAGCAGGAAAAAAATTCCTAGGGAAGGGTTGCAGACCAAGATGGGTGAGAAAGCACCTGAAACAGGTTATTAAAAGAAAGCAGAAAGCCTACAAGGAATGGAAGATGGGATGGAACAGCAAGGAAAGCTTACAGCTAACTCTTGGAGATCAGAAAGTGTAGGGAAAAAAGTGAGACTTGCCAAAAGCCAAGCAGAGTTGGAAAGGAGATTAAAACCAATAGTAAAAGGCTCTATAGCCATATAAACAAAAAGAAAACAAGGAAAAAAGAAGTAGGACCACTAAACACTGAGAGATGGGGTGGAGATTAAAGATAATATATGCATGGCCCAACACCTAAACAAATACTTTGCCTCTGTTTTTAATAAGGGTAGTGAGGAAATTAGAGAGACTGTTATGGTGGCTCATGGAAATGAGGATATGGAAGTAGAAATTCCCACATACAAGGTGGAAGTGAAACTCAAACAGATTAATGGGACTAAACTGGGGAGGGGGAATAATCCCATCCAAAAATATTAAAGGAACTGGCACATGAAATTGCAAGCCCAATAGCAAGTATTTTAATGAAGCTGTAAACTTGGGGGGAGAATGACTGGAGAATTACTAATATAGTACCTATTGTTAAGAAAGGAAAAAATGGTGATCCAGGAAACTACAGGCCTGGTAGATTGACCTGAATTTTATGCAAGGTCTTGGAACAAATTTTGAATGAGAAAGTAGTTACAGACATAGAGATAAATGGTACCTGGGATAAAATACATGTTTTTACAAAAGGTAGATCATGCCAAATAAACCTTCTTTTCAGAAGATAACTGATTTTTTCAGGCAAAAGAACTGCAGTAGATCTAATCTACCCAGATTTCAATAAGGCATCTGATACAGTTGCACATGGGAAATTATTAGTTAAATTGGAGAAGGTGGGGATTAATATGAGAGCTGAAAGGTGGATCAGGAACTGCTTAAAGGGGAGACTTAAATGGCTCATACTGAATGGTGAACTGTCAAGCTGGAAGGAGGTTACTAGTGGAGTTTCTCAGGGATCTGTCTTGAAAGCAATCTTATTTAACATTTTTATTAATAGCCTTGACACACAAAGTGGGAGTGTGCTAATAAAATTTGCAGATGACACAAACTTGGGAGACATTGCCAATATGGAGGAGAACCGTAATATGATTCAAGAAGATCTGGATAACTTTGAAAACTGGAGTAATAGAAATGGGATAAAATTGAATAGTGCATAGTGCAGTCATGCACTTAGGGATTAACAACAAGAATTTTTGCTATATGCTGGGGACATATCAGTTGGAAGTGATAGAGGAGGAGAAAGACCTGGGTGTATCACAGGATGACTAAGAATCTGCAATGTGATGTGACTGTGAAAAAGATTAATATACTCCTAGGATGCATCAGGCAAGGTATTTCCAGTTGAGACAGGGAAGTGTTAGTACCATTATACAAGGCATTGGTGAGCCCTCATCTGGGATACTGTGTGCAATTCTGGTATCCCACGATTAAAAAAAATTAATTCAAACTGGAACAGGTGCAGAGAAGGGCTGGCTACTAGGATGATCAGAGGAATGGAAAACCTGTCTTATGAGAGGAGACTCAAAGAGCTTGGCCAAAAAAAAAAAAAAAAAAAAAAAGAAGACTGAGGAGAGATATGATTGTTTCCTTAAATACATTAGAGGGATAAATAAAGGGAGGATGAGGAGTTATTTAAGTTAAGTGCCAATGTTGACACCAAAACAAATGGATATAAACTAGCCATCAATAAGTTTAGGCTTGAAATTAGTCAAATGTTTCTAACCATCACAGGAGTGAAGTTCTGGAACAGCCTTCTAAGGGGAGCAGTGGGGGGCAAAAAACCGAATTGGCTTTAAGACTGAGTTTGATCATTTTATGGAAGGGATGGATTCTCTGTAGCCTGAAGTCTTTAAATCATGATTTGAGGACTTCAATAACTCAGCCATAGTATGGGTCTATTACAGTAGTGGGTGGGTGAGGTTGTGTGGCCTGCAATGTGCAGGTGGTGAGACTAGATGATCATTATGGTCCCTTCTGGCCTTAAAGTCTATGAGTCTATGACAAAGACTGCCCCAAGGATCTTCCAATCTGAGCTGGAAACAGGCAATCCCATTTAGACACATACAAGCTCCATGGGGCAGGGAGCATAGCTTACTCTTTTTTGTACATTGCAAAGGATACTGTTAGCGCCCAATAAATAATAAACTGTGACAACACAGTACCACGAATGATCCTCCTACCTTACCAGTTTATCCTCTGAAGCATGACTTTGGATTTCTCTGGTATCAGTAACTTATTTTGCACAACTACCAATGCTTTAATGCTTGTAAAAGTATTCAGCCCTTCATATAATTCTGCTAACTTATTTACTCTTCTCTGGCAGAGAATTTCTAAGGTTCAATATCTGCTACCTAAATATTTGCCATTTCTTGTTATGAGGCTTCTCGGTTTCATTGGGTATCATCTTGCACTTGTACAATAAAAAGGAGATGAGCCATGACAAACTATCCCTCCCTGAGGAGATCCAGTCCTGTCTGTGGGTTAGTCCTAAAAAAGCCACGACCAAGAGATCCTGTCATCTGTGGGGAGCAGAGAAGTAGTTTGTGATAGGCTGTTCCTTCCCAACATTCCCCATGCTGCTCAGATTACAACAGTTTGTATCTGTTGTATCTGTAGTGGCATAGACTATTCTGCCTATGGCTATAACTAATGGTCCATGTTCTGCATAGATGCTCATCAAGAAAAGTATAAAAAAAAGCATGTAAAACTTCACATCTTATTTCTTCTCAGAGGGTAAATGAATTTTATATCTAAGCTCAGTATAAAACTTCTTATTCAATTAGTGTGCCAGTGGATTCACCCATGGGGACATCTGTCTGATGTATATAATGAATAATATTATGGTCAGACAGGCAAAACATTGGCCAGAGCTGTACAGCTGTTCAGAAGCAGTCGACATTCTCCTGTGTAAGACAAAGATGCAGGATAGCAGCTACACAGATTAGTGGTCAGGGGGAAACAGGATAATTAAAAGATAACTAGAAGGATAATTAAAAGATAACAGCAACTAACCTTATGTACTCTAGGCTAAATGCAATAATTAAACTTGGTACATGCTCTACAATAAAGGCTTTCCAATACATTCCAGTATGCTTGCTGTTGTGAAATCACAGTTCTTGTAGGCAGGAAATAATAATTGGACCAAAATAAAATGTTCATGTTAGACTGGCTCTGTCACTAGAATAGTTAGTTCTGCCACCCAGACTGCATTTCATAAGCTATGCAAGAAGAAGAGAACAACCTCATTATCTGCTGGTATTTTTCATGTCCTATAAATATAGTTAAAGCATTTTTCTCTCAGTTCTCAGTGAATTTAGTACTTGAGAAAAGTGCCTGAGTGACGGCTGTGGAGATTCAAATCCCTTCTTCATCCACAGAATAGGCCGAGGACGGCTTGTGCAGGATGCTCACCCTCCTCATTGTGCCTTAATCCTATTCTGGGGAGGGAACAATCCGGAAGGTGAAGGAATAAAATTGGGGTGGCATGTTGGCAAATTTGTCAGCAATAGTGGAACAGGCTATCTGGGGCACTTTCACAATGGGGGAGGTGGAAGGGTCCTTTTTAATGTAACTAACAAAACTTACTTCTTTGGGACATTTACTTTGTATTTTACTTATCTATTTGTCTAAGTAGATTACAAATTCTTCAGGGTAAAAATCCACAATTTATTCAGTTTTTGTACAGTGCCGAGCACACGGTGTCAGTTTTGACTGGGTCTTCTTGGCACTACTGGAATACAAATGTTAAGTGATAATTTGTCCATTCTTTGCCTAGAGTTCCTGCTGAAACAGCCCAAAACTGTGTGTGTTTGTGTCAACTGCTGGCTTTTTCTAATATGAACTTATAAGAACTGAATTGAGATGACTGAATTTCTTTCCTATAGGCCACCAAAAATAGCTAACTTCTAATGACTGTACAGTTAGAAACTATTTAATGATGTAACCTTCCTTTATAAATTAAAACCTGAATGAAAGGCCCAACAGCTAGTAGAAGAACATCAGTAACATTTGTTTTCTGCTTTTAAATTTAAAATAAAACATTGCCATAAAACAACCAATGGGGAAGAGGAAGCTTCACTGTCTCCCAGAAAAATAGAAGGAAAGAAAAGGTGGGGCAGGGAGCAGGAAAAGCAGTTACTATGTTCACTTTAAAGACTATCCCGAAGAGCTAAATACTAAGGGTCGGAGCGCCAGATGGAGTAAATCAAAAGCCGATGCAGCTGTACCAATGTGCATAGGTGAAGATCGAGCTGTAAACTTGCAGGATTACTTTGATCATTTAGCTGAGAGTAGTTTGTCTAATGGTTATGGTGCTAGCCAGGGACTGGAGAGCCCTGGGTTAAATTTCCTGCTGTGTCACAGATTTCCTGTGTGACTTTTGGGCAAGTCACTTAGGTTCAGATCCTCAAAGGTATTTAGGCACCTAACTCCTATTGCTTTCAAAGTGCATCAGTTCCCCATCTGTGCTGTGGGGATAATACTTCACAGGAGCATGGTGAGGATCAATACCCTATGGCTACTTCTCCAATAGTGACTGTACACATATACATGTGCTACAGTGCAGTGTGGACGGGGTGGCTGGGGCGTGTGCCAGGTCCCAAGTTTCAATAGTCCTCCAGGCCCATTCCCATGGTGTGTTGAACCCTTTTCTGCTTGGCCCTTACCCAGTGTATAAAGGTCCATGACCCACCCTCATTAGCAGTAGAAGTGAGTTGCACTGGCCACTTCAGATCAGTTTTCCACTACATTCTGGTCAATATAGGTTAATAAGCTGTGATGTTACACCCCATCAATGCTTTATAGAAATATGCTTATGAATGTAAATATGGCATAACTGGAATATGTTTTATGCTAGATATGCCATGTAACATATCTTTGCAAAGGTTATGTTCTACTGAATGTATTCATCCTATTCGTATGCAACACTGCATTCCAGAAAATCTTCACTTTTCTTTTTAAAGTCATTTTGGCTCATTTAGCTGATAGAACTTCTTAAGATTGATGGAGCTCTGGGAAAAGTTTCTTTTCTGAGTTAGAAAACCATCTGCTGCAATTTCTTCCTTATTTGTGAAAAGGCTTTTAGTTTTAGATTTTTTTTTTAGACTGAAATTCAGTCAAGGAGGTGGAGTGGGAGGATGTATAGGACTCGAGAGAGTAGAGTATAGGTTGTATAGTATCATTGCTTTGGGGGGGGGGTCTTACATTAGCAATAGGGTTGCCAACCCTCCAGGACTGGCCTGGAGTCTCCAAGAATTAAAGATTAATCTTTAATTAAAGATTGTGTCATGTAATTACATTTCCAGCAATAAATCCAACCAAAACTGGCAACCCTAATTAGCAACCAGCACCATACTATAACTGTATCTTTGCTAGGGGGACAATTTTCAAAATCAGCAAGTGATTGACTGACTGTCTCATGGACTTTCAGTGGGATAGAGGTGCACTGAAGAATAGAACTTGAGCTGCTATGACACTCACATGCTTCTGAAACTGTTCTCCCTAGTTTCCATATTAATATGGATTCTGCTCACGCCACTGCTCACTTCACTTAAAACAGCCTTAAAGGTGAAAAGTCACACAGACTATAAGCTCTTTCTGATATGAGATCTTTGTGCAGCGGCTAGCACAATGGCGCCATTACCCTGAGTGGAGCCTTTGGAGGCTACTGTGATACAAATAATAAAGTAACTATGGTGATACGTTGCATGTTGAGAATCTTTTTGTCTAGTAAGTACTAAATATTATTTACAATGGTGATGCAAAGGATGGTCCAGTGATTAGGTTGCTATCCTGGGACTCATTAGACCTGGGTTCAGTTATGTCCTCTACCAAGGATTTCCTGTCTGAACTTGGGCAATTTTCCTAGTCTAAGTGTGCCTCAATTCCTCATCTGTAAAATGGCAATAATAACAGGGTTTTTTGGTTCAGATGTGTTGTGAGGATAAATATATTAAAAGATTGTGAGGCACTCAGATACTGGAGTGATGGGGCCATACAGGGGATCTATGTTAGATAGAATATTATTGTAAACGAGATTCTGCCATTTGTCTTTATACAAGAGTCAAACAATTTTTTGTTGGGGGATCGGGGGTGATGTTTGTTTTTGTTTATAAAATCTTTGCACTTTTCTTTGAGAAAGGAATCAAAGTTCTAATGATGATCAGCATAAGAGCTGTGATAAACTCTGACTCACAGGAACCAATGCAGCCCTAATAACCTAATAAAAGTAAATTTAATGAGTGATTTGCAGATTGTCACCACCTATGTTTGTTAATTAATTGTCCAATGCTGTAAACATGACTAACACTACACAAGTTCAAAGTATTCTTTGTCACGCATGTTGCAGACACTTAGGCAAAAGAGTTGGCTCAGCTGCTGATGCTACTTGAACGGAGGTTCTCAAACTGTGGTCCGTGGATAGTTCCCTCTAAGGTGCATGCCTGGGTGGCCTCACATGAGGGAATGAAGGGCCACCATAAAATAAAAGACCTACCTAATTAGTGGAGCCCACAGGCATGGCTCCACTAATTAGGTGCCTGTACACTGGAGAAGATAAACATGTAAGGTGAGGTGGTGCCCTTGGGGGGAATCGGGGGTAGATAGGAGGGGGCAGTGAGGTGAGAAGAGGGAGTGGGAGGAATTTGGGATGTGCAGGGCTGCGGCAGCCAGAGAAAGAGGCGACTTTTCCCAGCTCCGGGGCTGCAGCTGCCTGGAAGAGAGGAGACCCCCTTCCTTCCCAGGGGGAAGAGAGGAGATCCCGCTCCTTCCAAGCCCCAGCTTGGGGGCTGCTGCAATGGGTGACAGAGGGAGAGACCCCCCTCCTTCCCAGCCCCAGCTCGGGGGCTGCTGCAGCAGGGGAGAGAGGGCACACCCATCGCATTAGGAAGGTAAGACTACTGATATTAAAATATGAGTTGTGTTCTTTTATTTGTAGAACAAACAAACATTAATTAAGCTTTTTTTATACAGTGCTTTTATCCAAAGCACTTTACAATAGTTAGCTAATGGTACAAACAACATTTGGAAAGATCATTAAGTGGTCCACCAAGACCCTCAGCAATTTTCAAGTGGTCTGCGGAAAAAAATAGTTTGAGAACCACTGTACTAGAATACTGAAAAAAAAATCTTGAGTGAAGCAGATTATGTGCTGACACTGCTGGTTTTCCTCAGTGTGAAGATAAGTGTAAGATGTGAATCCTACTACACCTGCTATTTCATTTGTTGTTGTAATGTCCTGCCTGTACTACCCCTGTGAAACATTTGCTCCTGATGCTATTTGCTGCTGACTTTGTTTTATTCATATATATTTTTTTAAAAATCTACTTTAATTTTTAAGGCCAGAAGGAATCATTATGATAATCTAGTCTGACTTCCTGAATAACACAGGTCAAAAGAATTTCACCCAGAAATTCCTGCATTAAGCCCATATATTGTGGTTGAGCTACAGCATCTGTCCCTAACTTTAACTGCATGCTCTTAAATGCAAAGACACTTTTTTGTGAGGCTCAGATAATGACAATACAGTGCGTCTTCATGCTACTCTTTCTCGTCTGAACCATTTCATATTTTTATAGTGGCCATGATCAAAAGCCCACAACTCCCATTTGCTTCATCTGCCTCTTAAAATCAGCTGAGATGGAACATGCTCATTTTCCTTCCAATAACCAACAAATGAAAAAGAGCAATTGCAATATACAGACAGTGAGACTTATTCTCTTCTCATTTATACTGATGTAAATTAGGAGGCACTCTGAAGTCATTGCGAAAATGGTGTGAGTGGAAATTTGGGTGTAGTGGACTAAATTCTGCATTACAATGGTGTAAATCTAGGGTAATTACTTCAGTGAAGTTGCTCTGAATTGACACACTGTTTCTGAGAGCAGAATGTATTCCACAACTTTTAACTGCGAACCACCCCTCTTTTTCTTCGCTTCCAAAGAAGGAAGAGACAAGGATAAAGAGTTGGTTTTAAAAAATGATTTTTGGTTCTGTAAACCTCCCAGTTTTCAGAAACTGACTTATTAATGTTTAAAACAGCCCTGATAATGTCTTGGACAGGGTCACTAGTTTGTTTTTTTAAAATAATATATCTTGTTATCTGGCTAGATACATATCTCATTTTTGGTGTATATTACAAATGTAAATGATATTTTCTCCATAGCGGGGCCAATGCCGGAAGCATTGTATAGGTTCACCAGACAAAAGTGATATTACTCACTATCTCACAGACACTTTATGTGAAACGATTGTTATGTCTGGCATCTTTCTGAAAACACCTATCTTTACCCTCCCGCAAATGCTTACCCTGGTCTTATGAATAGCAATGTGATTATAGTGGACAAGACTTGATTATATTCTTGAAGCAGTACAGTGAAATATTGACTAACCTATACTGGAGAAAGCACATGGGAGCTTCTTGTTGAATTTCTGCCATCAAAGGAAGAACTGGGGATATTTCCCTGCTACTGAGGGAATTCATTGCTTCTGGGTAGGGCTAAATCATCCCTATCAGAGATAGGCATATATTTATTTTCTTTTGGAATGGGTGTCTAAAAATGTCCAAGCATTTACTGGGCCTCCCTAAAGACTTTTGTTGCTGCAACATAAAGTGAACACCCTACCATAATATATTCAGTACTCTTATCAGGAACAAAATACAAGCCTTTCCAGTGCATTGAACAGAAGTATCTTTGCTCAGTGATGGTGGTCCTTGTTTATGACAGCTTTCTTGTATAAAAGGGGTGGGGTTCTGGAAATTGATCGATTGCCCAGTCCTCTCTCCTGCAAGAGCATTCTTCCAGTGTGCCCAAGCAGTGTCATAGGCTAAAGGAGACTATGTCTGTTGGAGTCATTTGTTAATCTAGTTAATGGTTTACTTTCAATATTCCCCATCCTGAATTGAGGATTTTGTATATTTAAATGTCACTGCAGATAGGAGAGAAATGATATAATAAAATCTGCAGGGACTCACTCCTTTTGTGAACTTGAAACACATCATTATTATCTCTGCAGTTGACTTAATTGGCTATGTTTCTTCTAGTGAAGGCAACAACATCAATTTACCACATTACACAAATGTTTTCCTAGCTTGGCATGGGCCTATTTGTGCTCGTTTTTATCCAACACAGACAGCTGGTTTTCTCTTCACTCATCTCAGGCTGGTAATTTCAAGATACCTAGAACCAAAGGCTGACAGTGGGAGGTAGTCATCGGGTTTGCAGCCTGAAATAGCTGGGATAAGCGTAACTGTCCCACTGAAATGGCCCCCAATGTTGTCTGGTTTTAAGAAACTTTTTACCTCTTACGTTAAGCTTTGTCAAAATAAACAAAACATAAATAGTCACTTCTCGTGTTGTCTACTACCTTCATTTAGACTGAATATCCTGCATTATATTGCTGTACGATTAGATCATACAAATGGCATACATCGGTATGGCTGTTATTCCTCAGGGGTCCCCAGGAAAATGAAATGTTTCTGTTATGAGATGGTAGAAGTTAATAACTTGCCATTTCTGTTATAGTCAATTGACAACAGCATGAAGGATGCAGGCAAAATTGAAGAAGAAAGAAGAATATAGATTTACTGGGCCCGATTCTGTTTTCAAATACATAAGTGTTAAGTCAGAGTAACTCCTCAGTTTCTTGGGCCCACTGTAGTTAGCAGTTTGCTATGGGCCTGATTCTCCTAGGCCAGGTACTTTGTGTAGTCATTTACACGTGTGTTAACTGAGTGTATGCTTAATGTAAAATGTTATGTTTCTAAGCTGGTAGCACATTGCACAGGTGTAAATGACTGCAGTAGGTGCAAGGCACTGGGTGGAGAATCAGGCCCTAAATCTAGGGCATTATCCTAGAGAGTCCTTTTAAGGGAGTCATGGATTCAATCCCACCTGTGTTAAGGTTACCTCTCAGTCTAGGGGGTGACATGATGGGTGCATGTGACTAGGAATCAGGCCTGGTGGGGGATATGAGGGTAATTAGTGAACAGACACAGGAGCAGGAGGGCTGTGCAGTCTTCCTTCCCACCCCCGCCCCCAACTTTCCTTAGCTCCCAGGCACAGGCTGAAATCAAAGAGAGCCCAGTTGGAAGAACAACCGGGCTCAGGGAGGAAGCAGTACTCCCTGGCTGCCAGGGAAAAGCTGGAGCGCAACTTAAAGAATCTGGAGGGCCAGATCAGATTGGGGCAAAGCAGTTAACTAGCTCTACAGTTTTGTAGGAACAGATGGAAGATTGTGCAAGAGCTGGATGAAACATGCTCCTCCTGGATTAAGACTGAGACACAAGCTGTAAAGGAGGAACTGGAACTGCTCCATCTAAAGACAGAGATGGAAATGAGGGGCAGCAGCCCTGCTGTTGGAGGATGAACTAGCTAAGCTCTGTGCTGAGGTGGAAATGAAGCCTGGGATGCTGGACTTAGAGAAGCAGAGATCCAGTGACAAGGCTGAGTCATGGGAACAAGGAATACACAGAGCTGTGTGATGAATGACACTTGGAAGGGCCAGTGTCAGAGGATCTCCAAGCTGCAAGCAATGCACAGCTTGCATTGGAGCCGCTGTTGGCTGAAAGGAGGAACAGTTCTGCCCGTCATACTGAGGAGCAGGAGGGCAAGAGATGCTGATCCTGTCCAGGACAAGGGATGTGCAAGGGGAATTAGACTAATCAATGGAGAGGCTCAGTAAAGGGGTGGAGGAGAATGAAGCACAACTTGAAGGAGGAGGAGGCCAGGAAGCTAAGTGAGCGCATCGAAGAAGTAGAGTCGTTGCAGGCTCAGGCAGGGGCTGCGGAGTAGCAGAGAAAGATGGCCACAGGAATGAGCATGGGAGAATCTTCTGGAATGTGTGATGAATCTGGCATGAGTACAGAGGCTACAGAAAAACACCCACTCTGCAGTCATTGTAGTGCCTCTTACAGCTGCCAAGCTAACCAATACGGCAGTGCGGGACCTGACCGCCTTGGCCAATAGCTACTGGGAGGCACTTGCAGCCTCCGAGCAAGCCAGCGAGAAAGACTTTGAAGGAAGGACTGCAGACAAGCAAGGCTTAGCGTTCCAATTATAGATGCTGGATGCCAGGGAGAGAGCGACAGAATTTATCTCCAGCTGCATGATATGAAGGGAGTACTCCTGCAGAGGGACCAACTACTTTCTGAGCCTAATGAGCTGAAAAGAAAGCTGGAGGGACTGAGGACAGAAAAACAGACTATCTGGTCTTGACAGAAGAAATGTGGCTCATGTAACATGGAGAGCCTGCCTGTAGATGGGCAAGGCTCTGAGGAGCAAATGTGACAGAGACTGAGCTGTCCCTTTGAAACAGTCCTGGGTTCAGGCTAACCTGTGCCTAGGAACCAGACCTCTGGGGGATGTGAGGGCAGCCTGAGATCAGTCCTTGAGTTCAGGGAAGAGACTCATCAGAGCAAGAGGATTGACTCCACACTGAGGACACTCCTTAGTTCCCGGGCACAAGGCCTGGGAAGTGCAAACCTGGAGGGAGCAGGGGCCAGCTAGGAAGGCTGGAGGGGAAGCTGGGGAGATAGTCCCCACTGAGGCTTTCCTCCTAGCAGGCAAGACTAACAACCCTGTGGCAGAGGTGGTGAGGTAATTAGGAAATCAGGGTGGAAGACTTGTGTGTCAAACTTTATGTTAATGAATCAGTCTCCTGAAAGGAGAGAGCTATTGAGAGAACACCTGCAGTGTGACATGTAATGAACTGCGGAAGAAGATGAAACAGAGCCATCAGCAGGGCCTGAAGCTGAATTGGGTAAAGCTCTGCTACAGGGGTTGATATTACTTACCTTAGGGAACCAGTAATAACTGTCTTGAAACTAAAACAAAACAAACCAACCAACAAAAACCTGGACATCTTATTAGCTGGATCAACTGATATTTCCAGCTTGACTTCTGTTCCAAAGAGGGTTACATCAGTCTCAGATAAGCTTCTGAATGTTCAGAGGCTAATCCAATCTCTTAGGACTTCTGTGGGTGCTCACTACTTCCATTAGATTGGATCAGCATGGGGAAGTGGTTGGGTTGACTGTAGTAGATGAGATGGTAAATTAGAGCCTCCTTTTGTATTCTCTGGGTCAGAGTCTCGATTATGTTCTAACTCCTTTGAGTCACTTAGGCAGCACAAAGTGGCTCGATTTTTGCTGTAACTGATCAACAGAGATTACTGCTTGTGGAGGAGGGGAACCTGGCAGGCTCCATTGCTCCCACTCCCCTCCACTGATCTGTTTCTTTACCCTTGGCTTGACTTGTTGTTTTTGCAGACTGTCATACTAAATCAAAGCAACTTTTTGGTCTGGATCACATTGAAATCTTTATTGAGAGAGAGAGAGATTTAAGCTGTCATCCTCTTCCACTCATAACTCCAGCTAACTATTGTCAGAATGTAGCTGTGATGCTGGTAGGCCAGGTGCCAGCTCATGCTGAGGCCCCAGACCTCAAGGAACACTTACACATGCACAGCTGGAAACCAGTCTTGCTTACCTGTTTGTTTGCATTTTCAAAATAGGTATTAGATGTTAAGTTGATAAGAAAGTGTTCAGACTTTATAAAATACTTGTCGGATGCTGCATGTATTGATCTTGCATGTAAGCTCGAAAGCCCATGGTATAAAGTTATATTGAGTGTTTGCATTGTAAACTTCTGTAATTGTGTAATTCACCAAACAGGAAAAGTAGTGTTAATTAAGGTAAAATGCTCGAGATGGCCCATTGAAGGCAAATAACATATTGTGTAGCATCAGAGGAGAGAGGCCCTGTTAGTTGCATTGCTAACTCCCCCTAGGAGACCTAAGGATGAAATCATCCCATCAGTTTGGACTCTGGAGTTGAGGGGATAAAAATCCCTGAGAAGGAGAAACTCAGTCTTTCATGCCATCTGAGGGGCAAAGACGCTAAACATAAGCAGCATGGGGAGCTCTTTTCTTGGCATGGGTTAGCCCTGAAAAGACTTTCAGTACTGACAGATTGCTACATCTCTGTCACCTTTTGGAGCCATAGACTGAACTCATTTGTGTATATATCTTGCCTGCTTTAACCTGTGAATTACTCTCTGATTTCTTTTTCCTAGTTAATAAATCCTTAATTAGCTTACAATAGGATTGGCTACCAGCGTTGTCTTTGGTGTGAGATCTAAGGTACAAATTGATTTGAAGTAAGTGACTAGTCTCTTGGGACTGGGAGCAACCTGAATATTTTGTGATTTTTTTTTTTTTAGTGTAAGTGACCATTTATCACTAAATCCACCTTGCCTGGGTGGCAAGATAGACTGGAGAGGCCAAGGGGACTGTCTGTGACTCCATGGTAAGATTGTTACAGTGATCTAGGAGTTAACATTTGTTACTGGGTTGATGAAATCTAATTATAGACCATAGCACTGGTTTGAGGTGTTTGCCCTGAGGTAGGCACTCATGGTCGTGAACTACTCCAGACAGTGTAACCGTAGTTAATCCTCGCTTCCCCACCCGTCTTTCTGAGCCTAAAGACAATTAAGGAATCTGGAAATTGTCAGAGTTGAGTCATTCATATCAGGCCCTTTCCATCTCTCCTCATGATTTTGTTTCTATCTTCAACACTAATAAGTACAACTTTGGCATTTCTTACAGTCCAAATTGTTCCTTGAACCTGGAAGTCAGTACCTAATTATGACAAGGGTAGATGCTTTTAGCAGCTAGGTCTAAAACTGTGTATTTCAGGTTTCACTTTGAGTTTTATGTATTGATGATCAAGATTGTTTCAAGTCTACTCCTGCTCACTTAGGTGAACCTGTTGAATCAAGCTTAGTGGCTAAACTGGTACACATGCACACTTCTTGGACAGATAAGAGTAGCAGGCAGTAGTTGGGCAGAGCCTGTCCTTTCCATTTCTCTCAATTCTATTAAGCATGCAAACCATATTCTGCAGTGAGTGTTTTTTGCAATCATAGTCTGAGTACAATCCCAAAAGAACTCTAGCTTTTATTTCAGTTAAACAAGACATTTTCCTAGTGCCACAATAATGAGGATTTGGGATGTACACTCCTGAAAAGACTCCTACATCAGTTGCTTCTCAGCTTTGCATTTTCTTCTTGGGAGCCTCTGTGTACAGAATCATTATAATTCTAGAACTACATTGTTATGAATCAAGTATATGTAATGAGTGTAAGTGACATGGATGGGCTTGGCACTTAGTACCACCACAGACTTCCTAGATTATTTTTGGCAAATGACTTAAACTCTCTGTGCCTCAGTTCATCAACTGAAAAAAGAGGTAACTGCTTCCTTTCACCATCCCTCATTTTGTCTATTTAGACTGTAGACTATTCAGGGCAGGGCCTATCTCTTACTATATGTTTTATACCGTGCCTAGCATAATGAGCCATGATCTGTGATACCTCTAGGTTCTATTATAATATAAACAGTTAATAGATCCATGTGCTTTCAATTGATATTTCCAATAGAGATGAGTCTGAACTGCAAAATATCAATTCTGTTTTATTTAGGTTCTTGTACCTCATTCATCACCATGGTTTCTGAACTTGGAAGATACCTCAAACAAGCCAACGTTTTGGGGTGATTAAATACAGAGTTTTCATTCAGGCTAATATCTAATTTTATAATCAACTAAATGCAGTGATATAACACATCACACATACTGCAAAGCCAGCTATTGTTTATTTTGCAATAAACATTTGTTTGTTTTTTTTAAAGGGAGTTGTTATGTTTTTCCCTGCAATAAGTAAACCTTTGCCAAGTATTTAGGTACACATGCTGCTTTCTAAATCACTTGATAAGTAGGATTCCTTATAAATACAAAGTGTAAATTTGCAGTAAAAGGGGTTATTGTATTTTTCAGTTGATTTGCTGTTGCTCCCCCTGGGTCTAAGACATGCAAATTGATGGCTTTTAAGAAACAATCTGGACGCCTTGATTTAAGACTTGTGGATGATACTTGTAGATCAAAGAACACTTCCTGGGGAAAGCTCTGGGAAATGCTATATTAGTTAATATGCTACATTAACTTTCTAATAATGGTGTAGTAACACATCTCCTTGGCCTGGCAGCTGTATCATCTTTAGATTTTGAAGTATACGAGGATCCTATTTTATTTGTTATGCATTATTTTCCTTTAGGCATGATGTCTGAAGATTTAATTTGCATTGTTATGGCCCAGTTGTGGAACCCTTACTCATCTTGATGGACACTTACACACAAGAGTATGCCTTTTCATATCAGTGGAACTACTTGCCTGAGTAGCTGCTGACCAACGTAAGTAACAAATCCACAATTTGGCTCAAGCAAATGGTGGTACAAGTTGCTAGTGCAGAAGTGCACTAGATGGCAAAAGTCCACTAGTGGGTAAAAGGAGACCGTTCCTTCAAACAGTGTCACCTTTTCCTCCTGTAATGTTCCAGCTAAGTGGTAATGGGTTAACAATTGGCCATTTGTTCTCATAAGCCTTATTGCACACTGTGGCTGTGTAGCGGGGTGGACACCCACTCGGGCTCAGAGGGGTTTAGAACAGTCCTGGGAGAGGGCTGTTATAGAAGGAAGGCAGAGGGGCTGATTGGGGAAGCAGCCTCAGCTGGGGGCCACGCCCTAATCAGGGCCCAGCTGGATCTAGAAAGACTGTGAGCCAGAAGCCCAGGGAGAGTGTCTCCCTCTGCCTCTAGAGAGAGAAGGGCCTGGCTGCAAGGTGCTGAGCACGACCTAGTTTGGATCAGGGCTGGGGAAAGGCCAAGGGAGCCGGGGAGCTCTGGCCTAGGAAAGCCCCAGGCTGCGGGCCTGGTAAGGCCTATTAGTTATGGGGATTACAGGGGCAGCCACAGGTAGGCAGAGGCAGCAGGTCCAAACCCAACCTTGCCAGTGATGAGTGGCTCATACTGCAGTCTGCCCCAGGCCGCGGGGGCTACCTGGTGACTGGCAGGAGCCTACGACTGAGGCGAGGTAGGGATAGTGGGGGGGTTCCCCTTGGAGGGGGAGATCTGGAATTGTGGGGTACTGCTAGGAGGCACCCAGAGAAAGGGGCACCGGGGTCCTGGGAGGGACATAGGAGCCAGCAGCAAGGCAAGTCACCATCCTGAAGAGGGCGCTCTGGAGGCTGGTG
The DNA here is from genome assembly GCF_015237465.2 of Chelonia mydas. NCBI lineage: Eukaryota > Metazoa > Chordata > Testudines > Cheloniidae > Chelonia > Chelonia mydas. The sequence continues at coordinate 25,915,070 of NC_057851.1, read as the reverse complement.
AGCTAATTCCCTGAGATGACCAGCAGGAGGTGCCGCCGGTCAGTCTGCACACAGTTGCAGGCTGAATATAGTATAGAACGCTGCATAGCTGTGGGTCTCAGTCTGCAGTACACAGAGGATTTAGAGGTAGAGGAGGAACTGATCATATGGTGCAGTATTTCCAGTTTCTAAATTGCATTAACAGAAGCTTAAACGCATACATAACATTACTCTTCCACATAAGTAACTGCTGTAATTTCCACTGGGAAGTTATGAAAGTAAAAATGGTAGGGGAGACAGGTCCACGAGACAATTGTGCTAGTAAGATATAGTCCACGCTATGGGGAAAAAACAACAGAGAATCTCTCCTTATCAGTGCATGTTATAAACCTCCTTCTTTACGTAATCTAATAAAATTTGAACCAGCTCAACCTTCCTAATGCAGAATGGTCTGGCATGTTATTTACATGGTATTATAGCGTATTACTACATGTAGAATGCAAGCCTCAGTACTATTACTATAGACTCAATACATTTTTCTGTTTTTGTCATTGTAATGGTGTCTAAAGGAGTAGGTGACCGTCTACAATAATATGGTCACCATTATGACAAAATTGTCATAAATCTTGTACAAAGTATGGCTTTTGAGAAGTTGTAATCTGCTGAATATTATGATTTTGTTATACTGTGTATATTGACATGTTATTAAATTTTGCTATGTGTTTGTAACTCAAACATGCTCTGGGTATGAAAAGCCCACAGGTTGGCTCTTTAGAAATAACAAAGGCACTCTAATCAAGGGGTCTGCACATCATCCCCAAAGTCACCTCAAATGGCACATATGCAAAGGTGCGAGCTAGAATTTGCAATTCATATGAGGAACTGATGGCCAAGCACATAGGCCATGAAACTGCCTGACCCATTATGCAGCCAGGATTTTTCCAGCAAAAATGGTCAAGATATAAAAAGGGAGAACCAAAGGCCCTGGCCACCTCTTTCCTATTCCATCTCTAGACTGTGAATTCCGACAGGAAGTTTTGAACAAAAGGACTGAGGTCGCCAATGCTACTTAGGTAACATAGACAGACTTATAGAAAACTAGCAGATTTAACTTCCCTGCTAACATTTTGGATTACATATTCTGATCCATCTGTAATGTGTTTTACCTGCCTTAACCTTTCAATAGCTCTCATTTCTTTTCTTAGCTAAAAAATCTTTAGTTAGTTTACTAAGGATTTGCTACGGCATTGTTTTTGGTGTAAGGTCCTGAGTATCCTTTGACCTGGGTAAGAGACAGGCCCCTGTGTCTGGAGGAACCTAATGTGTGATGAGTTTTTGATTTTAATAACCGTTCATCACAGAAATTCAGCTTGTCTGGGTTAATGTGGACTGAGCCTGTGGCTCCATATTAAGATAGTATAGCAATCCAGAAGCGCACATTTTTTGCTGGTTTGGTTAAATCTGATTATAGAATAGACCACCACTGTGGGAGTGTCTGCCCAGTTTTTGTCAGTTTGACCTGAAATTGGCTCTCTCAGCTGTGATCTCAGCAGGCACAGTGACAGTCATGTTGTCATTATATTGCCACAGGAACATCTGTACACAGATGCTGACAAATTTTATAAAGCAGTCATGTATTTTAAAGCTTGATTAAAACTGCAGCAACAATGGAAGCCTCTACACAGTATGAAGTCTGAATTCTATTTTATAAAGTCTTCCTTCTGTAAGAACTGCCAACACTGGGAATACCATGTTTATTGGTTAGTTGGCTGCAGCCCACAGCACGTACCTAGGCCTCCAAATTACTCAAACAGACAAGTCATGGCAACGCAGAGGAGTGAGAGGAACAGGATGCTGCAAGGGGAGATAATGTGGCAGTCGTGCGTTCCAAATCAGTCTCGCTAGAGGCTGAGGAGGAATGATGTATACCATCCTGACAGAAATCCTCCAGGTGATGCAGCTTGATTCCAGCACACTGTCTGAGGACAACAACTTCTTTGATAGATAACCCTGAAGTGGAAACTTCAGTTATAGGGTGAAATCCCTCAAGGGCAAAACAAGTTTAGGGCTATAATCTGTGAGGGATTGAACAGAAGAAGTTGGAGTTGTTCTGTGCATGCACCATTTTACTTTTTAGAGAATGACAAGGAATCTGTATGAGGGACTGAAGACCTGTATGATAGACAACACTTGCAATAATCCGCCATGCACCACAGCAGACCCTATGGAACCAGTGTAAGAACTTACATTGCTCAGTACTGTCTGGCTCATGTTCATTCAAGGAAAAGACAGCAACTGCTCTAGAGCAGGATAACGAGTAAATGTTTTGGTGTTTTCATAGTCTGCACTTTGGTTCCCCAAAACACCTGCTTTCTTAGAGTGTATGCACTGCATAAACTATAGGTTCTACCCAAAGTCACAGAAGTCAGGAGCAGTCTTCCCACTGACTTCAGTGGCCTTTAGATCAGGCCTATAAATCCAGATGTAAATGGGATCATCTGGGCAAATACCTATGAGAAGAGCATGGGGTGTGATGGCAATTTTTTTTCCTAAAAAGATTCTGAATGGAATGTATTCCAGTTTTCCTAAACTGGATTGGTAGGAAAACCAATCCAACACTCTGTATGTAACTGGACTGGTAGCGGGCACAATGTACAGAGGAGTTCCAGTGCTCGTCATCAGTGTGAACACGGTTGTATTTTCAATGTTAAGGTATCACATTTCTAATGTGTTTTATTTTATTGGACTAGCTGGCATATTTTATTAGCTAATTTTGTTGTAGGTGCATAATGTGAATATAGTAAAAATAATCCCCCTAAAAATAATTGTAACACCTCCTGTCAAATGCTGTGGCTGACACTAATCTTTTAATAGCCAAATTTAATTGTAGCCTTTCTTAAACCAAGTTTATCCACCTGTCTTTTATCCTTATTGGCCTGTTATTCTTCACCCTCACTGACCTAAATGATCCTGTTCCTGGACTATTACTGGCTACAGTGATTTCAACAGGCAGTTTTACCTGGACGAGTTCTGTGATGCTTTCTGCCACTTGCCTGTGTGTCTTCTAGCTTTCTAGTTGTTGAAGCAGAAGGCTGATGACCCTCTTGACTAACAAAAGCACAAATGACAAATCAACTTTCATGTTGGCAGTGCACTTGGTGGCTTGTATTGGAGATTCATGCATTCACAAATAGCTCCATTCAACCTGTATCCTTATTTAGAAATTATGCTGGTCAAGTGACACAAGAAGTGATTGGTAAATATATTTTGCAAATAAACATTTTCATTAACCAAAGTGATTTTGTGGTATTTCTTAAGGCCACAAAATGTTTGTACAAAAGTGCAAACGTGCAAGTTTAATAAATATATGTCAGTGTTCCTATTGTCAGATACTGACTTGCAATGACAGACATTTCTTGGATGGAAAGATGATCTTGTTGTTGTTTATTTTATTAACTGGTGGTGTAGTGGAGTAGGACCCCATTATGTTGTGCATGGCAGAAACACATAACACAAAGTTGGTCTCTGTCCTGAAAGGCTTAGAGTCTAAAGTTCTGAATCAGTTTTTTCCTGAACAGCTGAATAAGTGTCAGTAGCTTTCAGCTTTGAATAACTTTGATAATGTCTGTCTTTTTTTACCAGGAGTGTATTTGTTCGCTGTTCTGCTTATTTAAAAAAAAAATCAGGAATCTATTCAGGAAGAAGAAGCAGTACCATATGTTTTGAATGATCAGTCATATGCAACAAATAGTCATAGAATCTTAAAAATGTAGGGCTGGAACAGACTCAGGAAATCGAGTCCAGCCCTCTGCACTGCGGCAAGACCAAGTAAAAGACCGTCTCTGATGGGTGTTCTAACTTGTTTTTAAAAGCTTCCAGTGATGGATACTCTACAACCTACCTTAGAAGCCTATTAAAGAGCTTAACTACCCATATAGTTAGAAGGTTTTTCCTAATATCTAACCTAAATCTCCCTTGCTGCAGATTAAGCCTATTACTTCTTGTCCTACCTTCAGTGAGCATGGAGAACAATTGATCACTGTCCTCTATTACAGCCCTTAACATATTGGAAGACTTATCAGGTTTCCATCTGAGTCTTCTTTTCTCAAGACCAAACTTGCCCAGCTTTTTTAGCCTTCCCTCACAGGTTTTCTAAACCTTTTATCATTTTTGTGGTTCTCCTCTGGATTCTTTCCAATTTGTCCACCTCTTTCCTAAAGTGTGGTTCCCAGAACTGGGCACAGTACTCCAGCTGGGGCCTCACCAGTGCAGAGTAGAGTGGGACAATTACCTTCTGTATCTTATGTACATCACTCCTCTTAATATACCCCAGAATCATCTCTGTGTTTTTTGTAGCTGCATCACACTCGTTCAGTTTGTGGTCCACTATAAACCCCAGATCCTCTTTAGTAGTACCACCACCTAGACAGTTATTCCCCATTTTGTAGTTGTGCATTTGATTTTTCCTTCCTGAATAAAATACTTTACACTTGTCTTAAATTTCATCTTGTTGAATTCAGACCAAATCTCTAATTTTTCAAGGTCATTTTGATTTTTAAATCTGTACTCCGAAGTACTTGCAACCCTACTTTCTGCTCTATTTATCCAAGTCATATAGTGAAAATATTGAATAGTCCTGGGCTGAGGGCTGACCCTCTGGGACCCCACTAGATACACCCTCCCAATTTGACAGCAAATCATTGATAACTACTCTTTCAGTATGGCCTTTCAACCAGTTGTGCACCCACCTTATAGTAATTTCAGCTAGACCAAGAGGAATAGCTGTGGTAAGGTCCATAGTGTAGTCATAGCCGAAGGCCCCGCTGCCTTATTGTAAAGTTATCAACGACTTTATGCAGCTCATGTGTAAGATGCTCTCCCTTCTGATTCTGCATATTGCAATGTCCCCATTGACTGTTTAGTCTCATAGATAAGGGAAAACATGAAGTATTTTTGAAACTCCCTACTCAAAATTCAAAACAGAAATTGTTTCTGTATATTTCTAGCCTTATTAGAATAATTCTGCATTGTCACCTTCATTGCCACATTCACCACAAACAAAGAGCAAACACAATAAGAGCAGGACTCATCAAAATACTTGGCCCTTATATCATGCTGTCTGCGTTCAAGCACTGTCCTAACATCTCATCTGACTAATCTATATTAATGGCAGACTAATGTGGGGTGACTCTGAAAGGATTATTTTTCAAAACCTTGCACAGAATTTTTAACCACGTGACTTCCAACTTTAATGAGAGACAAAAGGCTAAAACCTAAGGCAACATTCTGAGTCATACTTTGTTGTTCCCCTTCTGCACCCAGAGTGTACTTGTGTTGTAACAAATTCTAGGGTTTCATTTGTATTTGTTGTGTGCTACTTGTATTTAAAGGTATTTCATCCTGAAGTGAAGTATTTGAACATATGCTTAACCTAAACACTTGCTTAAGTGCATCGCCATTGAGCAAAACACTTATGCACATACTTATGTCACATTGAAACCAATAGGACCTACATATCTGCTTAAGTGATTTGCTGAATCAGGGCCTTAAGCAAGACAATGAGTGAAATACAGAAGAGGGGAAAATGGGCAGCTACAGAACATTGAACACATAGAAAGGGCATAAAAGTTTTCATAGTTAACGTACCTCTGCTTTACAATATAGCTTCACTTATACCATCATATGCTGTCACATGCCAGAAATAACCATGCTTTTGCTAGCCTTTTGGATAATCCTGGAGCTAGTCAAATATAGTCTTAATGTTAAAGTCAGAGGCTGCTTCCTAGCAAGTTAGTATCCTTCTGTTGCAGCCGTGACAAGGCTGAGAAATCTCAGAGGATGCAAGCAAAGGAATTCTTGCAGGCTACTGCACTTTGAAAAGGCATAACATTGTTTGTTTCCTCAAGTGTATTTAAAAGGCCAATGTCAAATCAAAACCACAGATTTTTTTTAACTTATAAGGGAGGGTCGCACTCAGAGGCTTGCTATGTGAAAGGGGTCACGTGCAAAAAAGTTTGAGAGCCACTGCTCTAGAATGATGGCTGAAACATGAAGAGGCATATGAATCTTTAACACATCTGGCACATAAATATCTTGCAATGCTGGCGACAACGGTGCCATGCGAACACCTGTTCTCACTTTCAGGTGACATTGTAAACAAGAAGCAGGCAGCATTATTGTGACATTCTCTTGGTGTTATCCAGACTGGTGATCTGCTAGGTCACTCCAAGCCTTGAGTCTGGGAGCCAGCCTTACCCTGCTCTGCTGTGAGAACCCCCACTCCTGGGCTGTTCATGCACAGCCTCTGGCATGTAAGCTGCTCCTTGGATGGTGCAACCGAATGACACTAGCCAATATCTCCAGTCCCGGAGACAACCCTAGGAACCTCCATCCTGCAGTGTCCAGTTATGGCCACCGGATGCTGCAAGGGTATATGAGTTCATCAATTTAACAAAGAAATTGATACGTACCAGGCTTGTTATCCCAAGGCAAGTCTCTGACACACTTCAAACCAAATGCATTGCTTCAAGTAGAATAAACAAACAGATTTATTAACTGCAAAAGATAGATTTTAAGTGATAAGTCAAAGCACAACAAGTCAGATTTGGTCAAATGAAATAAAAGCAAAACACATTCTAAGCTGATCTTAACACTTTCAGTGCCCTTACAAACTTAGATGCTTCTCACCACAGACTGGCTGGTTGCTCTTCAGCCAGGCTGTCCCCTTTGATCAGCGCTTCAGTCACATGGTGGTGATGTCTGTAAATGGAGGTGGAAGAGAGAGAGGAAGAGCATGGCAAACTCCCTTTTATCATGTTCTTTCTTCCCTCTTGTCTTTGCCCACCCCCCTTTAGAGTCAGGTGAGCATTACCTCCTCGTAGTCCCAAACTGATGAAAGGAAGGGGGGTGACTCACTCAAGAGTCTAACAGATCCTTTGTTGCTGCCTAGGACAGTGTCCTTTGTTCCTATGAGGCTGGGCTGGGTTTGTCTCATACATGCCCTGATGAGGTGTGAAGTGCCCCTCTGCTCTTGGAGAGAGTTGCCTGGGTCTGTTTTAAGCCATGAGGACACATTTGCAGCCTCGTAACTGTATACATGAGATTACAACCTGTAACATTACTATAACAACAATGCTCAGTGCATGATGAGCCTTCCAAAGTCACCCGACATGACAAACTTTGCATTGGATACCATACAATCATATTATAAGGATGGACATGAGGGTGCAGAGTATTCCTCTGAGGTACAGAACGTCACAATTATCTCCTGCAAATTGAAACCAAAGTTGTTTGAGCAATTGGTTGAACAAGAAATAGGACTGAGTGGACTTGTAGGTTCTAATGTTTTAGATTGTTTTATTTTTGAGTGCAGTTATGTAACAAAAAATACATTTGTAAGTTGCACTTTCATGATAGTGATTGCACTACAGTACTTGTATGAGGTAAATTGAAAAATCAAATTTATTTTGTTTATCATCTTTATAGTACAAATATTTAATCACAAATAATATAAAGTGAGCATTATACACTTTGTATTCTGTATTGTAATTGAAATCGATATATTTGAAAATGTAGAAAAATATCCAAAAATTTAATAAATTTCAATTGGTATTCTATTTTCAGTGTGATTGAGATTAATTTTGTAATCGAGATTATTTTTTTGAGTTAATCGCATGAGTTAACTGCAATTAATTGACAGCCCTAGTTATAATCACACAGCTCGAAGGCAGGAATGCTGGTAAGGAACACATTTTTGGCTAGTATATTTATCTCTGAGGGTGTACAGTAATTGGCCAAATTGAATAAGCTGTAGTAATAGTCTTTACAATAATGTCATTGTGATATTTTATTAGAAGAGAGGGCCTTTATGCTGGAGTTAATTTTATTTTATTATCATGGGAAAATGGCATCTTAAATTATGTGGCCAGATCTTGCTTCCGGTCCATACAGTTGTTTCCCACTCAAGTTAATGCTAGGTACATGGGTATATTAGAGGGCAATATTTTGTTTTTCCATTGTAGAGTTTATGCACACCCAACATGGGATTGCTTCAGTATTGAGAGTGTAGGGCTTTTTTTTTTTTTGGTTAATAAATGAATTTTATCCAACATTTACAAGAGGGAACATTTGCGACATTTTATACAACATTTGCAAATAAGGAAAAGCCATGTATTGTGCATCTGTTCATCATTCAAGACTTGATCCTGCCAGCAGCTCAGAGCCCTGGCTTGGCTCCAGCAAATCACTTAAGCATGTGCTTATCTTTAAGCATCAGAGTAGACCCAATGATGTCAGTGGGACTACTTACCTGGTTAAAGTTAAGCATGTGGTCTGCTGGATTCAAGCCAGGGTTCTCAGCGCCTAACAGGATCAAGCCCTCTAGCATGTTGTGATGCAAAACACTATGGATGCCAAAAATAGCTCAACATCAACTGCTCAAGGTGACCGCAGGAAGAACGATATCTTGCTGTACTTTGAACAGTATAGATAAAGCCTCACAGAGCTGAGTTTTGAATGACTGCCCTGTTATGGGTCAATGTGTTTCTTTTAGTATTGGACCTCAGGCTAGACGCTAATTACAGTCCAAGTAGTATTTATTCGTTAACCTACTCAATAATCCTCCGGTTACCTAAAGCTTAGCTTACAAGAGAAAATGTTAGTTTCACTTTTAGCCCTGTGCTTGAATACTTCAGATATAGTTGTTATAATCTGTGTCACTTGCTCTTTTCTGAAGCAGACAAACCAGAGGAGGAGGGGATTCAGAATTGCAGAACAAGCCACAATCTGTTTTATTTATCCCTGAAGTTACTGTGAATCGGGGAGAGTTTTCTGACATCTGAGAGACTGGAGGAAGCATCTTTCAACCTCTGCTGACCCAGGCACCAGAGCACACAGGAGTTCTCCATAGTACCCAACGCCAGAGTATGCATTTTAGGGTGAAATTCAGCACTACAAAAAGACTGGCACATTAGAGGGCTTAAGTCGTGTCAGTCCATTGCACAAGGATGAATTTCATGCTTTCAGACATAGCAATCTTCTACCATATAGGATGCACTGTAAGATACTGACTTGGGTGCCCTACTAACTGTCTCTAAGACTAAGTGTCTCTTCTTTGGTGAAACCCTTTTATTACTCTGGGTGAAACTGCTAGCAATAAAACATATTTATTCAGTTTGAACTGACAAAGAGAGCTGCAGTTTAGATATTATTAAGTGGGGAGGAAGGAGAGCCCAATGGATTAATACTTCTAGAGTGCTGTAAGATAAAGTTACATTCCCGATACCTGGACCAGTCAGTGTGGAAATATGTATGTGCCTAACACCTATAAAAGTTAATGAAAACAGAGCAACTATGTTTTATGGATGAGCTCTGAATGTTTGAAAGTATTTTATGCAAAGCAAAAAGTGGGAAAATTAAGGAATTGTGAAATAGCTCTCTCTTCAACCATGAATAATGGCTGGTTCCATCTGCTGTTAATTTCATTGAAAGTCTCAAGTCAGATTCATCAGTATGCCCAGTCTATCTTGCATAGCTTTGGTGACACAAAAGCAGCTGTACACCTGGTTTAACTAGTGATATTGAATAAATTATTGCCAATTAATAATTTGGCCACTGGTACCAAAATTTTGCCCTAAGGGAGCTGAGAACTGTTTTCATTAATAGAACAGTGTTTTAATCATTTAGCCATTGGCAAATTAATGAGAACTGAGATCTTCTCACCATTCTTTAACTAAAGTTTACCTGTTTCAATAAACACTAATGAAAAGACAACATGCAACTTCCTGAAAAGACTGATTTCTCATGTATTCTAATGGTGAGCTACCTTTACTGCATCCTAATCAGCACCAGACAACTCACAATGATATCACTAAACTAACTATCACTTTTTCTCCTCTCTTTATATATGACCTGTTCTGCTCTTCCTTTAATCAGATGTAAGGAGAAGAATATATATTTTAATTATTTTGCATTTTGCCTTTAAAAAATTTCATGAGGAGAATGGCAATGTCATAATAAAAATTAAAATTAAACATTCAATATAAAATCTGTCTTCACACAGATCTTTGAGTATGGAGCTTCACCAAAGTTTGTTGATTTAACTGAAATTCAGTCTTAGAGATCCCTATGTAAATATTCTCTCTCCTGGACAGGTAGACTAATGCATTTATATTACTTCTCACTCAGTTCAAGGCAGTGAATTTATTCTTTTGTATATTTTCAAATGTATGGTGTTTTCTCCAATTGTCTGACATTTTCATTATTATAGCTCGTGTAACATGTTTTTCAAATTTTTAGACAAAATGAAAAAGCTAAAGAATGAAGATGTCTATTCTTTGTGACTAGCATGAGCAGCATTCTCTCAAGGAAGGGAGCTGTGGGTGTGACTACTGGATTATAGCAATCTGCAGCCAATATGATGGTCTCTTGGGGGAAGTCACCAGCCATCATGCATTAGAGCAGGCTAAGGACTGTTCCAACTTCTACAGATGCTCAAGACAGCCCTGGCAGCCCCAGGGATTTTGATTGTGTTTAGGTGGCACCTTTGATTCCCTCATTTTGGTCCTATTCCATGCAGACCTCAGTCACCTCTGAGGATAGGGACCTCTGTTCACATTTGAAATCAATGGGACTATTCACATGGTTAAAGCTACCCAGATTAGGGTTGCCAACTTTCTAATTGCACAAAACCAAACACCCTTGCCCCACCCCTTCCCTGAGGCCCCGCCCCACACTCACTCCAAACCCCCTCCCCCCCCCCCCATCAGTGGCTACTCCCCACCCTCATTCACTTTCACTGGGCTGGAGCAGGGGGTTGGGATGCAGGAGGAGGTAAGGGCTCCATCTGGGGGTACAGGCTCTGGTGTGGGGCTGCAGGGATGTGCTGGTTGCTTCAGGGAGCCTGCCTTAGCCCCGCTGCACCGCTGACTGGCCTTTTAACGGCCTGGTCAGCAGTGCTGACCAGAGCCGCCAGGGTCCCTTTTCAACCGGGCGTTCCAGTAGAAAACCAGATGCCTGGCAACCCTAACCCAGATGTGTACGAATTTCCAGGATCTAGGCCTTAGATTTTAATGGTCTCCACTAAAATATTTGCAATTGCTATTTGCAAGTAATTCGTATTATGTTGATGTTAAACCAAAGAAATATCAATATCTTAATGTCAACCACTATCATCTTTTCAGGGCATGGACTACGGCTATTTGTTTATAAAGCACTTGCATGCCTATGGTACCCAGAAATAATTACACATAAAAATACCAATTAAAACAACATTATTAAGGTTGCAAAGTCAAGCACTCAAAAAATAGGAAATGCCAGAAATGAGGTTGTCTGTGCAACCTTAATTTGGCCCCCTAGTGGAAATACATTATGACAGTCTTTAATTACATGATCACTGCAATTTTTTTCACAGGGCAGCTGCCTTATTTTGTGCACAGATTGGATAGTGTTCACGTAATGAGCAACTATTCAATATTTTGTTTTCTTATCATTCTTAAATGTGTGCCCTGTGCCTTATTTAGTGCTCTGAAGATAAAATTATTAATTTCCTCATGGACTTCTCTATGGTGTTTATCGCTATGATAGCTGAGTACTTCAAACACTAATTTTCGCAACACTGCTGTGAGATGAGGGAGTATTACTGCCATTTCATACATGGGAAACTGAGGCACAAACAGATTAAGGTCAAAAGTATCCCGTAATTTTAGGTGGACAATGTGAGACATGTAGGACCTGATTTTTCAAATTACTTAGCATTAAATAGCACTTTATACATTCAAAGCACAGCTCCTATTGACTAACAGTTGTGGTGGTGAGGATTCAGCACTTCTACCAATCAAACTCCAGGGTCTCAAAGCCAGCACCCAGAAAATGAGGAACACACAATTTGTGACCACTTGTGAAAAATTTCATTTAAGTCACTTGCTTAGCTTCACATAGGAACTCTGCAGCAAGGGGGGGGATAGAAACCAATTCTCCAAGGCAGCTCTAACTGCCTTAATCATGAGACTATCCCTTCTCTTCCCACAGTCCCCCAGGGTGGGAACTTTACGATAGACTTAACAGACCTTTGCCACTTGAGCTATTGGAGTAACTGATTGCAATTCTACCATGAGAATGGCTGAGATGGTGAGCAGTGAAGGGCTTTAGGGCTCAGTGTTGTGCTGTTTTGATTTTACTTCTCAAGCAGATTAGATGAGAGTTTATTGCAGCAGTAGATTCCAGCCTAGGAGACTTCTGCTTCTGTCTGTCCCTGTCTATTACTGCCTAAAATTTATGGGATTGAGGAAGGAGCTTCAGAAAAGGCAACGCTCTTAGCGAAAAGAAGCAATAAGACTAAAACTAGAGTGATGGGACCAGGCAAGAAACCTGTTCAATTCACTTTCCTTCAGATTTGCTTGCCAATCCACACTTCAGTTCTCAGGAATAAATAAATCCATATGTCTGCAGCCAGCTTTCAACGGCAAGTACAGAAAAAAAATAACAAAATGGAGTGAGCCCTCTTTTCATTTTTTAATTGAGAATAGAAAGTGACAGTTCATCTGAGAACATATTAAGCCACAAATAAGATGATGATAAAGATTCAGTTACTGAAAACAGCTGGGAAAACTGTCTGCTGCAGACTCAGGCGTTTTAAAATATCAGATGGCTCTCAGTATTGTCTCTGCTTTAGATGAAGTCACATCAGAAAAACAACAACATTATCATTTTATTACTCATCTCCGCTGCTTATTCAGTTTTCTGCATTGCGAGTACAGGTATTCTGCATTTCAGATCCTTTCTGTCAGCATGCAATGATGTATCGGAATCTAATAAGGCAATGACACTGTAAGACAGCAAATAAAGAAACAACATAAATATTGCTGGTTCTTACATGTTCCCATTTTAGAGTCAGATTAAAATAATCTTCTCTGGAGTAGGGCACAGATCATATTTGTTATTAACCATTCCTTAGGCTGTAATCTCCACAGGCAGCAAACTATGGTCCCTGTACTGGATGTACTCTGTAAGCACTGGGAGCCCTATCCTGATTTGAGCCAGTGAGCACTGATATGTTATAAATATTTAGTAATAATAATCATTATCGATTGAGCACTGACTTTGGTGAAACACTTATTTTCTCTTTGATTTAGGATCAATTAGATGCAGCCCTTGGGAAGAATAAAGAGACTCTCTTTGGATCTCAGACTGTCTCTAAATGACTCAGAAAAATACTGCCTTAGTCTAAATGTTACCGACGCCTTTTTTGGTGCAGACTTGTTCACGGTTGTGGGCCAGGGTTCTACACTATCGGTATTTAATTTAAATGGAAGTCGCCAGTCCAATAGTATTAAGTAAGTTAAGATCTTGCTCTGTTAATTTGTCTGACTCTAATTGGATGTAGAACAAAACTCTCTAGGAGTCTTCCTGATATCCACACTGACATTTTATACTGGCTTCCCATTTGGTTTCAGGTGCAATTCAAAGTGTTAATGATGATTTTTAAAGCTCGGCATAGCCTGGAGTTTGGTTTTCTGAGAGGCCACTTCCACTCCATCTACTACTTCCCTTCATAGATTGTAAGGCCAGAAGGGACCATTATGATCATCTAGTCTGACTTTCTGTATAGCACAGGCCATGGAACTTCCCCAAAATAATTCCTAGAACAGATCTTTTAGAAAAACACCCAATCTTGATTTTAAAATATCCAGTGATATAGATAGAAAAACACCACAACCCTTGGTAAATTGCTCCAATGGTTAATTATTCTCACTGTTAAAAAATATATGCATTGTTTTGAGTCTGAATTTTTCCAGCTTGAACTTCCAACTATTGGATCATGTTATACCTTTCTCTTTTAGACTGAAGAGCCCATTAGCAAATATTTGTCCCCCCATAGATACTTATAGACTGTAATCAAGTCACCTCTTAACCTTCTCTTTCTTATGCTAAACAGATTGACAGACTCAAGGAGCTCAATATAAGGCAGGTTTTCTAACCCTTTAATCATTCTCATGGCTCTTCTCTGAACTCTCTTCAATTTATCAACAACCTTTCTGAACTGCACACAGTATTCCAGCATTGGTCACACTACTGTCAAATACAGAGGTGAAATAACCTGTCTACTGCGACTCAAAATCCCCTGTTTATGCATCCCAGGATCACATTAGTCCAGGGATCTCAAACTCAAATCACCACAAGGGCCACATGAGAACTAGTACATTAGCCCGAGGGCCGCATCACTGACCCCCGCACCCCACTGCCCCTGGCCCCACAACCGCTCCACCCCTTCCATGAGGCCCCGCCCCTGCCTCACCTCTTCCCATCCCTTCCCCACCCCAATTCCAAACCCTTCCCTAAAGTCCCCACCCCAACTCTGTCCCCTCCCTGCCCCTATTCCAACCCCTTCCCCAAATCCCCACCCCGGCCCCGGGCCTGCCTCTTCTCCGCCTCCTCCCCTGAGCATGTGGCTCCCCGCTCCTCCCAGAAAGCGCTAAGCGCTGCCAAACAGCTGTTTGGCAGTGGAAAGTGTCTGGAGGTAGGCAGAGAAGCGGGGACACAGCGCGCTGGGGAGGAGTGGGGGTGGCGGTTTAGGGGAGCTTGGCAGCCGCAGGAAATAACTCCATGGGCCACGTGTTTGAGACCCCTGCATTAGTCCCTTTGGTCACGCATCATAATCATGGTCAGCTGATTATCCACCATGACCCCAAATCTTTTTCAAAGGCATGGCTCCCCAGGATAGAGTTCCCTATCGCATATGTATGACCTACTTTCTTTGTTGTAAATGTATGTATTTACATTTAGCTGTATTAAAACATGCAGTTACAAATCGCTTTGTATCAGTGATCTGTCCTCTTTGTTTTTTCCCCGTCCCCCAATTTTTGTGTCATCTGCAAACTTTATCGGTGATGATTTTATGGTTTTTTTCCAGGTCATTCATAAAAGTGTTAACTACTGTAGGACCATGAACCAAATCCTGTGGAAATCCCACTAGACACCCCCACTCAATGTTAAAGAGGCATCATCAATTCTATTTTGGGACCTATCAATTAGCCATCTATTTAATATGTGCCATTGTAACAGGGTCAGCACCCACCTCTCATGAGTGCCCCCTCTGGTTGGGTGTGTCTGCAGTCTTTAAACCAGTCCTATCCCTGCTTTTGGGCCATACCCCCAGGGCTTCCTACCTGGACACAATGGTTTTGCCCTCTTAGTCTGTTTTGGCCCAGTCTTCAGCTGGGACTCCTGACAGTTCAGTCCCCTTCTAGGGGTTTACTGATGTCCAGTTGTAGGCCCTTCCCCTATGGGGATGGGGTCAGAATCCAGGCCCGCACACTACTCTGGGCCCCAGCCTTCACCGTTGCCTTACCCTCAACTCAGGGCTCTCCTAAGCTCAGGCCCAGTAGCCAGCCAGGAGCTCTTCCTTGCTCCCCCAGTCTCTACTAAGCACTTGGCTGTCCGTTGTGCTGCAGTTCCCTCAGCCAGCCACACCATCCACACTCCTCCAGCTCTAGTGAGGAACTGTACTGTCTCTGACTCTGTAGCTCCTTTTTATAGGGCCTTCTTGAGCCCTGATTGGCTGCTTCTCCTGCAGCCATTCTAGCCTGCTTGGAGGACCTCTTCAATGGTCCTTTCCTGGGATGGGTGTGGCAGAATTCTGAGGCCTCAAGCAGGGGATCTTTGGGCTTAGTCCACCCCATCACAGGCATATTAATTTTGTATTCTACTTTTTAAATCAAAATGTTATGTGGTACCAAGTCAAATGACTTACAGAAGTCTAAGTATATTACATCAGCAGTATTACTTTTATCGGCCAAATTTGTAATCTCATAAAAAAAGATATTAAGTTGGTTGACAAGGTCTATTTACCATAAACCCATGTTGCTTGGCATTAATTATGTTACCCCTCTTTAATTCTTGGTTAATAAAGTCTCATATCAGCTGCTCCATTATCTTGCCTAGGACTGATGTCAGGCCTAAAGCTACCTGTGTCATCCCGTTTAAACTTATTTAAATATTGGCACAACAATAGTTTTTTTTTCAGCCTTCTGGAACTTCTCCAGTGTTCCAAGACTTACTGAAAATCAACCTTAATTGTCCAGCTATTTTAAAACTCTTAGATGCAAGTTATCCACACCTGGTGATCTAAAAATATCCAACTTTAGTAGCTTCTCCTTTACATCCTCCTGAGATACTAGTTGAATAGAAAGAGTGTTATCATATGATATTACTACATCATCTGTTTTTCCCCCAAGGGCAGAACAGAGGTATTTATTGAACAATTCTGCCTTTTCAGCATTATTATTGGTAATTCTCCTGGTCAATAGACTAATACCATTGTTAGGATTCTTTTTGTTCCTAATATATTTAAAAAAACTATTACTTATTGTCCTTAACTCAACTGGCCATAGATTTCTCATTGTGTTCTTTTACTTCCCTTATCATTTGTTTACAATTCCTAGCTTATCACTTATATTCATTACGATCAACTTACCCTTTCTTTGTTAAATATTATTTATTTATTTTATAGCTGCCTTCACTACCCCACTGAAGTAGTTCTTGTTTTAACCAATACATCCTTCTTCCTTGATTGTGGGATTGTGTTGTGCACATCTAGTAAAGTGTTCTTAAACAATTCCCAATTATCATTCATGTTTTTCTGATTAAATTCTTCCTACCATCTAATTAGGCTCATAATTGTTTATAGTTTTGTGAAACTGGATCTTTTAAAGACCAAGTCTCTCTCTCTCTCTCTCTCTCTCTCTCTCTCTCTCTCTATATATATATATATATATGGGCTTTATTCTCTTTGTAAAATATAAATATGATCAAGTCATGATCATCATAACTAAGCTATCATTAGTTTTCAGTTCTGTGATCATAAGAATGGCCATACTGGGTTAGACCAAAGATCCATCTAGCCCAGTATCCTGTCTTCTGACAGTGGCCAATGCCAGCTGCCCCAAAGGGAATGAACACAACAGGTAATCATCAAATGATCTATTTCCTGTCACTCATTCCCAGCTTCTGGCAAACAGAGGCTAGGGACACCATCCCTGCCCATCGTGGCTAATAGCCATTGATGGACCTATCCTCCATGAATTTATTTGGTTCTTTTTTTATCCCTGTTATAGTCTTGGTCCTCACAACATCCTCTGGCAAAGAGTTCCACAGGTTGACTGTGCATTGTGTGAAGAAATACTTCCTTTTGTTGGTTTTAAACCTGCAGCCTATTAATTTCATTTAGTGACCCCTAGTCTTGTGCTAAAAGAAGGAGTAAATAACACTTCCTTATTTACTTTCTCCACACCAGTCATGATTTTATTGACCTGTATCATATTCCCCCTTAGTCGTCTCTTTTCCAAGCTGAAAAGTTCCAGTCTTATTAATCTCGCCTTATACAGAGACTGTTCCATACCCCAATCATTTCTGTTGCCCTTTTCTGAAACTTTTCCAATTCCAATATATCTTTTTTGAGATGGGGCGACCACCTCTGCACATAGTATTCAAGATGGATTTATATAGAAGCAATATGATATTTTCTGTCTTATTATCTATCCCTTTCTTAATGATGCCTAACATTCTGTTCACTTTTTGACTGATGCTGCAGTGGATGTTTTCAGAGTACTATCCATAATTACTCTAAGAACTCTTTCTTGAGTGGTAACAGCTAATTTTAGGTGCCATCATTTTATATGTACAGTTGGGGATATGTTTTCCAGTGTACATTAATTTGCATTTATCAACATTAAATTTTATCTGCCATTTTGTTGTCCAGTCACCTAGCTTTGAGAGATCCTTTTGTAGCTCTTCACAGTCTGAAAACTGATCATTTATTCTTACCCTTTGTTTTCTATATTTTAACCAGTTACCAATCCATGGGAGGACCTTTCCTCTTATCTCATGACAGCTTAATTTGCTTAAGAGCCTTTGGTGAGGGATCTTTTCAAAGGCTTTTTGAAAATCTAAGTACACTATATCCACTAGATCCCCCTTGTCCACATGCTTGTTGACCCCCTCAAAGAATTCTAGTAGATTGGTGAGGCATGATTTCCCTTTACAAAAACCATGTTGACTCTTCCTCAACAGATTATGTTCTTCTATGTGTCTGACAATTTTGTTCTTTATTATAGTTTCAACCAGTTTCCCGGTACTGAAGTCCGGCTTACCGCCTGTAATTGCTGGGATCACCTCTGGAGCCCTTTTTAAAAATTAGTATCACATTAGCTATCCTCCAGTCATTCGGTACAGAAGCTGATTTAAATGGTAGGTTACAGACTACAGTTAGTAGTTCTGCAGTTTCACATTTGAGTTCCTTCAGAACTCTTGGTGAATTCTATCTGGTCCTGGTGACTTATCACTGTTTAGTTTGTCAATTTGTTCCAAAACCTCCTCTAATGACACCTCAATCAGACAGTTCCTAGATTTGCCCCCTAAAAGAATGGCTCAGGTTTGGGAACCTCCCTCACATCCTCAACCGTGAAGGCCGATGCAAAGAATTCATTTAGTTTCTCCGCAATGTCCTTATCGTCCTTGAGTGCTCAGTTAGCATCTCAATTGTCCAGTGGCCCCCTTGGTTGTTTAGCAGGCTTCCTGCTTCTGATGTACTTAAAAAAAATTGCTATTACTTTTTGAGTCTTTGGCTAGCTGTTCTTCAAATTCTTTTTTGGCCTTTCTAATTATATTTTTTATATTTTTATTTATATTTATATTTTTATATTTCATTTGCCAGAGTTTATGCTCCTTTCTATTTTCCTCACTATGATTTAACTTCCACTTTTTAACAGATGCCTTTTTGCCTTTCACTGCTTCTTTTACTTTGTTGTTAAGCCACAGTGGCACTTTTTTGGTTCTCTTACTATGCTTTTAATTTGGGGAATACATTTAAGTTGAGCTTCTATTATGGTGTCTTTAGAAATTTTCCACGCAGCTTGCAGGGATTTCAATTTTTGTGCTGTACCTTTTAATTTCTGTTTCACTAACTTCCTCATTTTTGTGTAGTCCCCCTTTCTGAAATTAAATGCTGTAGTTTTGGGCTGCTGTGGTGGTTTCCCTGCCGCAGGAATGTTAAATTTAATTATATTATGGTCACTAATACCAAGGGGTGCAGCTATATTCACCTCTTGGATCAGATTCTGTGCCCCACTTAGGACTAAATCAAGAACTGCCTCCCCCTCTTTTGGGTTCCAGGACTAGTTGCTCCAAGAAGCAGTCATTTAGGGCAGTGTTTCTCAGACTATTGTACTGGTGACCCCTTTCACATAACAAGCCTCTGAGTGCGACCCCCCTTATAAATTAAAAACACTTGTTTATATATTTAACACCATTATAAATGCTGGAGGCAAAGTGGTGTTTGGGGTGGAGGCAGACAGCTCGCAACCCCCCTTGTGACTCCCTGAGGGGTCTCAACCCCCAGTTTGAGAACCCTTGATTTAGGGTGTCAAGAAACTTTATCTCTGCATTCTGTCCTTAGGTGACGTGTACCCAGTCAATATGGGGATAGTTGAAATCTCCCATTATTATTGAGTTTTTTATTTTAATAGCCTCTCTATTCTCCCTGAGCATTTCATAGTCACTATCACCATCCTGGTCAGGTGGTCGGTAATATATCCCTATTGCTATATTCTAATTATTAGAGCATGGAATTACTATCCATAGAGATTCTATGGTACAGTTTGGTTCATTTAAGATTTTTTACTTCATGTGATTCTATGCTTTTTTTCACATAAAGTGCCACTCCCCACCCCCACCACGACCTCTTCTGTCCTCTGATATTTTTTTTTTTACCCTGGTATTACTGTGTCCCATTGATTATCCTCATTTTACCAAGTTTCTGTGATGCCTCATTTAATACAAGGCCATCTAGTTCACCCATTGTATTACCGAGACTCCTAGCATTGGTAAATAAGCACTTTAAAAAACTGTCACTGTTTAATTGCCTGCCATTACATGCTGTAATCGAATGGGACTTTTTTTCATTTGACTGTATCTCATCAGATCCTACCTGTATTTTATCATCTTCCATTCTCTCCTCCTTACTAGGACATAGAGAATCTCCATTCATGGATCCTTCCCAAAGGGATGTCTCTGTCTGGACCACGTGCTCTTCTGCACCTGTCAGCTTTCCTCTAGCTCTTAGTTTAAAACCTGCTCAACTACCTTTTTAATTTTAAGTGCCAGCAATCTGGTTCCATTTTGGTTTAGGTGGAGCCCATCCTTCCTGTATAGGCTCCCTCTTTCCCAAAAGTTTCCCCAGTTCCTAATAAATCTAAACCCCTCTTCCCTACACTATCATCTCATCCACGCATTGAGACCCTGCAGTTCTGCCTGTCTAACTGGTCCTGCTCGTGGAACTGGAAGCATTTCAGAGAGTGCTACCATTGAGGTCCTGGACTTCAATTTCTTACCTAGCAGCCTAAATTTGGCCTCCAGGACCTCTCTCCTATCCTTCCCTATGTCATTGGTAGCTACATTTACCACAACCACTGGTTTCTTCCCAGCACTACACATAAGTCTATCTAGATGTCTCGAGAGATCCACAACCTTCAAACCAGGCAGGCAAGTGACTGTGTGGTTCTTCCAGTCATTGCAAATCCAGCTATCTATGTTTCTAATGATCCAGTCACCCATTACTAATATCTGTCTCTTCCTAATAACTGGAGTTCCCTCAGTGCTAGAGGATACCACAGCATCATCTGGAAGAAGAATCCCAACTATGGAATTGTTTACCTCTACTCCAGTTGGATGTTCTCCTTCCCTGAGACTTTCGTCCTCCTCAACAGCAAAGAGGATGTCAGACCAAGTGTGGGATCTTTCTCCTGTGTCCAGGAAAGTCTCATCTATGTACCTCTAGCTTCTCCAGTTCAGCCAATCTGATCTCCAAAGCCCGTACATGGTCTCGGAGGTCCATAAGGTCCTTGTACTGAATGTATACACATGCCATGGGGCAGGTAATCATGCAGGTTGCATTGGGTGTAATAAACTGGATAGTCTCCATTCTGTTGCTGGAGTTCTGCCTGCATTATCCTTTTACTCCTGAAGCTTATTCCTTTGTTGTTTTGTTTTTATGGGGGGGGGGTGTTTCTGGCTCTAAGTTTACAGAATGTTAAGTGTATCTGCCTAGCCCCCTCCCCCCCCGCACACTGTCTCCTCCAAACTCCTTCGCAAAACTCCCCTGTTAGCCACTCCTGTTCACTGATCAGGTCCCCTTTATCTGATCTGTCCAGACAAAGTCTAATACAGAATTCCCCCATGTTGGATACAACATTTTTTGAATTTGGAAATTGTCATCTGTATATAAAATTTAGTAGTTCAAAGGATGTTTTAGTACTGGCAGCATGAGACCTCCAGCATATGTCACTCACATTGAAGTCCCCATGGTTATACAGCTTCCTCGGCCCCTGTGCATTATAGATAGATACGTAAGAAGCTGATCATTCTGTTCACTAATGTGATCTGGTGGTCTTAGCAGGCACCAACTAGTAGCCCATCTTGTGTTTGATCTGTCAGGACATTGATCCATATGCATTCAAGATAATTTTCTGCTGAGTTATCAGTGATTGAAACAGGTAATATAATTTTTCACACAGAGTTCCATTCTCCATCTCCCTTTGCCCACTTGATTGTTTCTAAATAGTTATAAACATTGATTTTAACTTCCCAATTGTGTCAATTATCCCACCAGGTTTCAGTAATACCAGCTAGATTGAATTTATGCTTGTAAATGAGCAATTCAAATTCTTTTTTGCATGGTACCCAGGCTCCTAACATTGGTGTAAAGGCAATGAAAGAATGTCTTCTTTTCATGTCCTTTGGTTCCTTGATTAATTTTGTTCTCAACATCCAGATTTTGTGCTAAGTGCTCATATCTTCCCTCTGTTTACCCTCCTTTTTGTAATTACTTTAATGTCTTCCTGACTATTCTATCCAGTCTGTCCTCAAGGTGATTGGTTCCCTGTGTACTGAGTGGAGGCCATCCAAACCATTGCCCTCTTTCCCCATTTAACATGGACTAATGTTGCACAAAACCAAAACCCTCTGCCCTACACCACTTACCTAGCCAGCAGTTCACTCTTCAATAATGGGACAGGACATGGGACAGGAACTCAGACAAGATCTCATGGGCATTCTTCTTCTTCTGCATGCTTCTGAGTTCCCTGAAGTCATCTATTGTCTGTGAGATATTGTGATGTTCTGTACCTCGGGGGAACACCCAGCACCCCCATGTTCATCCTTATAATATGATTGTGTGGTATCTAATGCAAAGTTTGTCATGTTGGGTGTATTCGGAAGGCTCATGATGCACTGAGCACTGTTGTTATAGTGATGTTATAGTAATCATTGTTATAGTAATGTTATAGGTTGTAATTTCTTGTATATTTTTATGAGGCTGAGAATGTGTCCTCATGGCTTAAAACAAGCCCAAGCAAAAACTCTCCAAGAACAGAGGGGCAGTTCACACCTCATCAGGGCACGTATGGGACAAACCCAGTCAAGCCTCACAGGAACAAAGGACACTGGCCTAGGCAACAACAAATGGTCTATTGGACTCTCGAGTGAGTCACCCTGTAACGATGCTGGTTCTGGTGGGACCCAACTGAGAGTGCCAATTCAGGACAAATTGCTTAAAGCAGGGCAGTTACAGCCCCAGGCTGGGGTTTCTGTGCACACCAAGGCACACCAAACCAGCCAAACAGAAAAGACTTTGGTTTTACCCCACTGGCTAACCAAAAGTCACACAAGCAATTCCCTTAGACACCCCAGTTTCCCGGTATCACCACCAGTGCCGCTCGTTATGGGGACAAATGGTTATGAAAACCAATACCCCAATACCAGTAAAAGACAAAAGGTTCTCTCGATCCCAAAGGACCAAGCCCCAGACCCAGGTCAATATACAAATCAGATCTTACCCACAAATCATGCTATTGCCAATCCTTTAGAATCTAAAATCTAAAAGTTTATTCATAAAAGGAAAAGATACAGATGAGAGCTAGAATTGGTTAAATGGAATCAATTACACACAGTAATGGCAATGTTCTTGGTTCAGGCTTGCAGCAGTGATAGAATAAACTGCAGGTTCAAATCAAGTCTCTGGAGTACATCCACAGTCCTTAGTTCAAAGCTTCCGTGTAGCAAAGTTCCTCCAGAGGTATGAAGCAGAATTGAAGACAAGATGGAGGAGCTGTGGCAGCTTTTTATATTCTCTTGCCATGTGGTCTTTCTTTCTTTGTTCCAAAGACAAGCTGTCCATCACATGGCATGGAAAAACCTCAGAGTTCTGTCCATAGGCATGTCCCTGCATACTTTGCTGAGTCACAAATGTCTGCCTTCTCTCAATGGGTCAGTTGTATAGCTGATGGTCCTTAATGGGCCATCAAGTAGGCTAGGCAGAGCTGACACCAACTTGTCTGGGGTGTCACCCAGAAGCATAGCATAACTTTGAAATACAGACAGTATAGAGCCAATATTCATAACTTCAACTACAAAAATGATACACACATATAGAAAGCATAATCATCAGCAAACCATAACCTTGTCTTAGACACCTCATTTGACCCCATTTATATAAGATTTGGTGCCACTACAGGACCTTGATTGATCTATACTGACCCAGATTATGTCAATAACATCACATCTCCCCCCCTTCCTTTAGTCAGTTTGGGACAGCAATGAGGTAATGCTCATCTGACTCTGAAGGGGGGGCAAAGCCAAGGGGGAAGAAAGAACATGATAAAAGGGAGAGATGTTTGCCATGCTCTTCCTCTCTCTTCCACATCCATCTAC
Source organism: Chelonia mydas (assembly GCF_015237465.2). NCBI lineage: Eukaryota > Metazoa > Chordata > Testudines > Cheloniidae > Chelonia > Chelonia mydas. The sequence goes on along the minus strand of NC_057851.1, from coordinate 25,891,331 downwards.
AGACATCTCCACCAAGCGACTGAAGCACTGATCAAAGGGGAGAGCCTGGCTGAAGGGCAACCAGCCAGCTTGTGTTGAGAAGCATCTAAGTTTGTAAGGGCACTGAAAGTGTTAAGATCAGTTTAGAATGTGTTTTGCTTTTAATTCATTTGACCAAATCTGACTTGTTGTGCTTTGACTTATAATCACTTAAAATCTATCTTTGTTGTTAATAAATCTGTTTGTTTAATTTACCTGAAGCAGTGTGTTTGGTTTGAGGTGTGTCAGAGACTCCCCTTGGGATAACAAGACTGGTGCATATCAATTTCTTTGTTAAATGTTTTTCATATAAGTTTACAGCATCCAGCGGGCATAACTGGACATTGCAAGATGGAGGTTCCTAGGGTTGTCTGTGGGACTGGAAATATTGGCTAGTGTCATTCGGTTGCACAATCCAAGGAGCAGCTTACATGCCAGAGGCTGTGCGTGAACAGCCCAGGAGTGGGAGTTCTCACAGCAGAGCAGGGTAAGGTTGGCTCCCAGAGTCGAGTATTGGAATGACCTAGCAGATCACTAGTCCAGATAACACCAGGGGAACGTCACAGATATCCCACAACTGAGTGTCATTAATGCCATCATGAACTACCACCAATGGATTCTTGAACATCAACTTCAGAAAGGTATCCAATCTTAGAGTGACATCTCAAGTCTTGGCTACAGGAAGGCAACAAACCATCCTGTTTTCTACCTGTCCCTTGCAGAGTGTTCTTTAGATTTTTTCTGAGTATTGAATCTCCACAAGCATTGTCTGTCTCCTGTGTACGGTTGGAGAACTCTTTCTGGATCAGCTTGATTTCTTACAGGTTGGACCAAATTGCCATCCATAGATACTTGGATGGCATTAGACTTCTCTCCATTCCCTTGGAGCAGTTGGATCTTGAGAGGTACTTTTGATTGGAAAATTCTAAGGGTGTGGAATTCCTCCTGATTCTCTTCTCTCTGGTGGCCACAGCCTGCCCACCCTCAGCTGTCTCCAGCCATGTAAATATTGCTATGACTTCATGCCTTTTGTGATTATGAATTTCCAGACCACCTCTCTGAATTCCAGCTCTATACTTCTTTGAACTTGGGGTAATTATGTTTCCCATTTTTGAACCTGGGAGAGTCTTGGGCCGTGTCTACACTAAATTTTTCCAGTATAGCTGTTTCTGTTACGAGTGTCAAATAATCACACTTCTAACTAATATAGCTATGTCAGAAAAAGCTTGAGTGTGGATGCAGGTTTTTTGCTCATTTCATTCTTGGAACTGATACACTTTATACTGGCAAAAGAGGGTTGTTTTTTTTTTTCTGATATAGCTTATATCTGCACTAGGCGATTTTGCCAGTATAACTATATGGCATAGTGTAGACAAGGCCCTGCTCCTAGTTCCAAAATCTCAACAATCTGGGCCAATTTATGCCCTAGGGTGAATGGGTGTAACTCCATTAAAGTCAAAGTTCCATTTACATTAGTATTGGCCCTGAGTGTTCAGTGACAGATGGATTGGGGAGAGAAATAGATGCTCTGGTTTCCTGACCCACTATTCATTGTCATTCATAATAGCAATTCATAGTCATTCATGATGACAGTAGGTTGTCACTGGGCAAGGAAAAGAGAGTGAGAATGACTCTACAGCCAAGTGGTTAGTTCATTTCAACATTATCAAAATGTTTAGACTTTTTCAGTTCAGTGGAAACTATTCAGCAAACTCGACAACAATTTGTGAATGTTTCTGGTTGATCCGAAACTGTATTTTTTGGTAAATAGACCTATCCCCTAATATGTCCAAATAATTTCCCTCAGTTTCAGTGCCAGTGACTCATCAGTAGAGAATCCCTGCCTTAAGCATTAAGTTACATTGGCAGTCCTTCAGGGAGAGTCTAATGAACCATGATGAAAGAGACTTCTATTTTGTTTGACTTATTTTCTTCTGAGCTGTCGCTCCTCCCCATCTGCAAAAGAAATAAGATGTATGCAGTGACACTGCAAAAACCAACAACACCACAGTAGTATCAGAGCCTGGGGCAAATGACTCTGGCTCATGGGCCTCCTGCTACAGGGTTAAAAATAGCAGCGTAGATGTTCCCCATCAACCTGGAGCCTCAGCTCCAAAATGCCCCCACCTCTTTGGTTGGTGTCTGAGCCCCGGGCTCCAATCTGAGCAGGAACATCTACACTGCTATTTTTAGCCCCATAGCACTAGCCCAAGTCAATTGATCCAGGATCTGAGACTCACTGCTGAGGGTTGTTTAATTTTTTTTCAGGGTAGACCTGTCCTAAGTTAACTCATATTCCTGTATTTATCACCACCAATTATCCATATTCCCTAACTCCTCCCTTTGCTTTCTTGTCTCTTGTTTTGACATGTGTCTGCTTAGTTGACTGGGAACTTCTATTGATCCAGCCTCAATATACAAGAACAAGGGGACATTTAGTGATACCGAAAGGTGGCAAATTCAAACCTGATAAACTATTGGGCCAGTGAAAGAGAGTGATAATGACTCTATATCCTGATGATTAGGACATTCATCTAGAAGGGGGGAAGAGAGAGACACCCACATTGCAGTCCCTGCTCTAGAGGGAGGATTTGAACCTCAGTTTCCCGCATTCCATGTGAATACTCTAACCACTGGGCTATTGGGTATAAGAGGACATGATTTTTTTGTGAATCTAGCTCGTCAGTTCCTTTGCTTTTATTTAAAATACACAAAATAAAATGTTTTGCTCCAGGTGAAACACATTTTTTTTTGACTTCTTCAATTTTGCCAAAAATTCCAAAAAATTTCAGTTTTGGTCAGAGTTGTTGTTTTTTCTCCCCACGATGTTTTGAAACTGCCAGAATAGGAACCAAAATAATCAGTTATTCAGACCACTTTACAGATCAAACAGGGAATAAGGGGACTATTCCTTTTGTAAAGGGACTGCTCAGTGCAACAAAAATAACACTTTACTCACAGGACTCCAGGCTGAGAAACTTGCTGCTTTATTCAACTGTACCACAACAAACTGAGTTGGGAGCAGACTCCCTTCTCCCTTAATAAAACATGAAGTTAGGGAGCAGTGGAGCATGGCTCCATTCCCTAATACTCTGGGTAACCCAATTAACCATTTTAAGTAGGTTGGGATTTTTTTTTTAATGCAATGGCTACATTGACAGAATGACTCTCCATAATCTGCTTGGTTTAATCTTCATTTTAAATATTTCATATAAGCATTATTATAACCACCCACCTTTCTTTCTCTTTTTTCAGTCTTTCTCTTTTGTCTCCATAATACATACTAAGCCAAGGTATTGGGAAATGAAGCAGCATTAAGGAATTTTTTACATTTGCTTACAGCAACAACAAAAAAATGTTCTGGTGATATTAAAAAGCAAATAGGAAACAATGTTATCTGCCTCTGAGTTTTGTCAGGTAAAATTGAATAGCTGCTACCAGATTTAATTCTAGTACAAGTCAACCAATTGTATGTGCTGTAATTCAGACATTAGGATTGAAGATACTGCTGGGAATAATCCTCCAGTTTAGTTTAAATAGTATTAGGTGCAGATTTCCATTATTTTATGCAATTTATGGTAAAAAAAAATCCTTGTGATAATCAGCTTTGATTTCTGTTTTCCATGGTTGTGTGTGGGAGTGAGTTTGTTTTGGTTTTGTTTTTTTTCTGTAAGGACTTCAAGTAAATAGCTAAGAAGCCTCTCCATTTGCTTTTCTTAAGTAATCCCAGGGTAGTTTTGAATTCAAGCTCCAGCACGGGGAAGTTTGCCTGTAAGCACTCAGCTCAGATTTGACCTTAGGCTTCATGCAGCTCACATAGCTGTAGAACAATATCCACAGAGGGTAAACTGTTTTTAATAATATTGGTCCCAGTGCTGGTTCTAGAAACCATTCTGCTGTAGGGGCAGTATCCCTAGATGCCAGTAATACAAGTGCTTTTGTTAAATGATACTTCTCATTCTGATAATTCAATCTTTGAAAAACGTAAGGGGGATGTCGGTGTCATTATATTTTTGTCACGTTTCAGTGTTGTGTGCTACAGCACACCAGAAGACAGTCTGCTCAGTCCATATTTTTTTGTGAGGAAAGATTTTGAGTGCGTTCTATTTATTTCTTTTTTGGTATTGGCTTTTTATCCATTTAGACTTCCCAGGGGTATGGAAAAGCTTTCGACCAAAAGCTTTTTCTCTTAGTATAGTTTTATTATGGTTCACAAATTCTGGGGACTTTGTTTTGAATGATGGCTTCCTTAAAGAAATAACCTGATCTTCCATCATTACACCAATTACTTTTCATTCAGATCAACTTAATGCAGGAAGGTTTAGACCTGCTGTCTGCATGTCATCTGACTTTTGTTGTTAAACTCTTCTAGTGACATTTTCTAAATTATTTAAAAATAGAGAGGGGTTAAAGCCAGAACCTAGAATCAGAGCACATTTGAATTGTGCATGCATATTTGAATCCCCAGATCCACAGTTGTCCCCACAATTTTGGTTTTAGGTCACATCCAAAATGGGGAGGAGTTTCTGTTCCAAGTTTGATGCACATACCGTCAAAATTTCATGAGAACAATGTTTTTTGTAATATTTCAGTGCAGCGCAAGTACATATGCATCTTGCAAAAATAGCTGAGACCATAAAATTTTACACGTTAACAAGTCTCAGGAGATCAGCTCACAAACTTTTGGTATCTTAGTGCTTTTCTTTACTTACAGCTAAATCGGCCCCGCGGTGATCAATGTAGAGGTGTCAATTTAACAGGTCTGGTGAAGAAAGCCAAGTCGATGGCAGAACACTTTCCTGTCGACATCTGTACTTCACTTCCCTGAGAGGCGGAAGGTAAGTCGGTGGGAGAGCATCTCCCATTGACACAGTGCAGTGCAGACACTGCTGTAAGTCCACCTAAATTACATTGACTTCAATTACATAACTTACGTAACTGAAGTAGCGTAAGGTAGGTCAACTTACAGGTTTAGTGTAGACCAGCCCTTACCCCTGATTCATCCTCAAATGCAAACAGTAGCTTAATCTCACTCTGACTCTGGGGGGATAGATTGTGACAAGGAACTGTTGGAAAACCTTATTTTTTCTTTTAGTAGGAAATTTTGGCATTTCAAAAATATTTTCCTTCTGAATTAAAATGAAAATTTGAAATAGCAAAAATTTGCACAAAACAATTTTGAAAAGTTTTGAATCTGGAATAACAAAACAAGAAAGTAAACATTTTTATCTAGATAAAATTACTATGATATGTTAGAATTAATTGATTTGTTTGGATTGTCTTGATCAGGGAATAAAAAAAAAGTCAACATTGTCAATCCTCCCTGTTAGAGAGCTTATTCCTTCACTCTCCCACTTCCCTGGTCCTTCTCACATGAACAGAGAGCAACAATACCCAAAGTCCGAAGGTGCAAACAATTCAATGTTTATTGGGGTGAACTTCCAGCAAGGTTAAATCCAAGTTCCTTTTTCCTTATTTTCGAATCCCAACTTACTTCCTGTTTGCCCCTAAGTTAAATAGTAATATTCTTAGCTATACCTTAACCAATCATTCTACTGAAATTTACCTAAACAATCCTAACGTATTGTAACATGATTAGCTAACCAATTATATTTCACCACCTTAATTAGTTTACACCCAGCAAAATTAATTATACAGCAGACAGAAACAATCACAGAACCAGACAGAGACCATGCAAATAAACAATATCAAAGTGGGAACTATAATGACAAAACAATACAGAAGTGAGGATTTCACAACTACATCTATAAAGACATAAGGGTTTCCCAGCTGTGTCTATTGATAAGTGAGTTCTTACCAGACAGAAAACTATCAACCTAAATTTCCTTTTACATCTTCTAGGCTCTTCCCTTTCTCTGGAGGTGATAGATCGGATCACCTTCCTAACAACCCCATATTGACTAGTTTGGAATGTAAGGATGTGACCGTTGGCTTCCCAGCTTATGGCTGCCTCTGCTTGCTTAGCCAAAGGCCTTAGCCTAAGAACAGGGCCTCAGACTGCCACAGTGAGAGAAGGCCCTTACACGGATTCTTTCTTGTATACCTCTATTACGAGCTAAATGAGAAACATATACCTACATTCTTAAAGTATAGGCCTTTACAGGCAGGCCTGAATATCTATATCCTAACACTCCCCTTCCCCCCACCCCCATATTGATTTTTGACTAAAACCTTCTTTTCCAACAGGAAAACTTGTCAGTGGAAAAATGTCAGTTACCTCTAATTGTGACTTGATGCATCACTCTTTTGTTCAAAGCTGATCCTGAACTGCATCATTCCAGGAATAGATCCAAGAGCTATTGTTACTCTGATGTACCATTGACTTATAGTTTGTCCCGTTCTTGCCCCAAGGGATGCTGGTTTATTCCAGCAGCAAACTGACATGCTCCAAGCTAGATCAGCTCTACTGCCTAGCAAGTGGCAGCTGGAGCCATACCTCCACCCATTTCCCACCCTTCCCTGCCCACCTGTTGCAAGAGAAGTGTAAGAGGTCATGCAGCATCTGCCTACTCATACACACTCACTGCGTAGCTATATTCAAGGGCATAATGGAAGTTCTTACTCCACCATGGGAGTCCAAGACACAATCTAGCCCTGGATCTAGATCAGAAGATCACTCTAACTAAAATAACAGTGGAGCTTAGCCTGAACATAGAGCAAAGCTCTAACAAAGAAAATTATGGAAAATAAACAAAATTAGATGATGTATGTATATGTGTTTCCAAAATCATCATATCTTTAATAAATGATTGATAAAGATTTTCACTGCTGCAAACTTACCCTCTCTCTCTCTCTCTCTCTCTTGCTATGGAAAACCACAATGTCAAGAATCAGTATATATAAATATAAAAATGATTAGTGCCACGAGTAGCAATGATAGTGAGAACAAGGTTCTGAGAAAAAGGTTTCTTGTGTGTGGTACCCAGTGTCAACATACATAAATTGAATGCTCTGATTAGTGTAGCGCATGTTTGAAAGAACAAGTCCTGTTGCTGTTGCTGAATTCTCCTACTTGGCTTTAAGCATCATGCTGACCTTGTGCGTCCAGCATGGTTTGCCTTTCAAAGCCATAGCCACCCTTTCAGGTCCCAGATGATACTTTAGTGATGCCTTCTTGCAGTGCTGGCAACCAGTTAAAAGAATCAATTCAATGTTGTATGTGTGTATGTTACCCCTTGGCTTTCAGTGATGCAATTATCTTTGATGATTACTCTTTTATTGCAAGCACAGGGACGTGCTGTTTCATCCACTTTCATATTTTTTCAGTGTGTTTAGTTTTTAAGGCACTTCACTTCCATGCAGAGCCCCAAAGAGAACAAAAGCTGGTGAGTGAAGAATCTCTTTTAAAAATGGCTTTGGTCACTAAACTTTGCAAGGTAGCCAACAGTGCAGACCTTTAATGGAGTAAAATCACTTGACTGCTGTCATTTCCTGGGAATATTCACAGACATGGACAGACAGAAACAGGAGCCTGCTGTGTTACATGCATTGCACTTCTAACCTGAGACCCACTAAGTGAATTCTAACTCTACAGTCAAGAAATTTCTCTCATCCTCTTACAAGTGGAACTCTTTGGAGGGAGAGAAAGACGGTCAAGTCAGACAAATTGGGAGACAGACTTAGAGAATACTAATAATTATTCTTGGACTGTTTCTGACAGGTACTACCAGTCCCCTTTGAACAGCTAAGTGATTTTAAATGTTAGCCTTTTGCAGTCAATTTTTCAGTCTTGCAAGACAGAACAATGTTTAAACTAGGATTATATTTAAAAGAAAATGAAAATTGCAGCTACATTGTTTAGAAAGACTTAAGTGATTATATCTGCTAAAAAAAAAGTTACCACTAACTGGAAAAGCAAACTATAGTGAGACTATATTAATATGATGGCAACACTTTTAAATAAATGGCAGATTATTATTACTTCCTATGCTAACGTCTTGTAATAGTGCTAATTCTGATAAGTCTTTTGTTCTTCAAACACATTTAATGCTAGATAAAGTTATTCTTCTGAAATATCCCAATATACTACCACACGCATGCTCTGTTACTGCAGTGCTTGTAACTTGACCAAATGTGGGTGCATTTTTCACTGGGACAGCCAAAGGCACATGCCCGATATCAGGGTGACCCCCTAACTCCTGCCAAATTCCAGGTTCCTGCTTCAAAGGATGGAAGTGCTTGAGCTTCTCAGAGAAACAGTTGTAAGAATTTTGCAACATGGGCAAAAAAAAATGTCATTTTCTCTCACCTCATTCGTGGAAATGTCTGAACAATTTTAATTGAAATATTCAAAATCAATCTGAGGCAGACAACCAGTTTGGAAATTGGCAAAGTTATAATCAACTAAAGATCAGGGTCATTTTACGAAAAGCATTAGGCAACCTTAGCTATAAATGTCCCTATCTGCACAACCTGTAACACAAGATATTTATTAAGTTGTTAAATTTCTAGCCTCTAAATACATTATCTTATTACTGTTTTCCTCATTTTCCCTCACCCCACTTGTAGTTTATCTTAACTTATTGAAGCTTGTTTTAAATCAGATTATAAACTCTTTGGGATGAAGACTATGTTTTCCTGTGTGTTTGTACAATGCTCAGCACAGTGGGCCCCACAAACTGATTGGGTCTTTGTATAGCAATACAAATAATATGCATTAATACACTTTTCCGACAAATCAGTTGCTGAGGATTACGCAGTGGTAAGATTACAGAACAGATCACTCAAATGGTGTCATTGCTGTCAATTTGCCAATGTAACAATTCTCCCAAGCCAGGTTTCCTCTTACCTTTACACTTCCTTCCTTTTCTTTTTGTACTGCACTCAATATGTTTCCTGCTGTTGGGGAAGAGCACTCAGTCTTCTATGGGAAATAACAGTATCTCACTTGGCAGGTATTTGGAAACTTTTGTTTACTGCTGTGCAATAATTGAGGCACTTCTAGTTTCCCCACTTTCATTTTTCTCAGCTCTTTAGTTGCTCCTAGATGAGCAAATAAGCACAAACAACTACTTAACCTGTTTACTGATGCCAAAAAAATTCATCAGCGTTTGCACTGGTACAGTTTATAACATCGCTGACAGACTAAATGAATACAGCAAGAAATTAAATCTCAATATAACAACAGATTTAAAACCCTTAAAACTAGAACCTTTTGTCTTCTTCCAGCTTCCTGATCGGGAGTTCAGAGCAAGAGAATGGAGCACTCATGCAATCTTAATTTGGCCCTCTTGTGAACATGCATTATGATACAGTGACAAGTGATGAGTGTCCTAGGAAACTCATGAGGAAATTCTATCTTCAGAGCCAGGTTATGAATGTGGTGAAGTGAATAAGGCATGGAGACATATCTTGAAAAAATGAAGATTCAAATAAAATATTGTATAGCTGCTAATTCAGTGAATATCATCCATTCTGTGCACTGAATGAGGCAGGGTCTCATGGAAAAAACAGTATAACCATTACATTGAAAAAAAAATCGTGTAACGTATACTCACAAGGAAGTTGAAATAAGGCCTTATTTGTTGCATTTCCTAACTTCTGAGCACTTGGCTTTGCAAATGTAGTGTTCTTTTAGTATAGTTTTTTGCATGTAAGATATAATGCTCTGGGGAAAACTCTAAAAAATGCTTACATCCTATTTTAAAAGTGGTTTAGGAGCCTATGTCTCATTGATTTTTCAATGACACTTAGATTCCTAAGCACCGAAGGGTAAGTCTACATTGGAGCTGGAAGGTGTAGTTTCCAGGTTGAGTAGACACACCTGATCTAACTCTAATAGAGCTATTTGCTAAAAATAGAAGTGAGCTGAGCTGCAGCAGAATGAGCAGGGGCTAGCCACCCAACTACTTACCAAGGGTCTTGGACAGGATCTTATTTGGGCGGCGTGGTGCTTATGCTGCAGCAGCTATGCTTCTGTTTTCAGTGCATTAGCTCTATGAGAGCTAGCTTGGTTGTGTCTACTTGAATTTTACACCTTCCAGCACCAGCGTAGACATAGCCTAAGTCTTTTTTTTTTAAATGGGACTTGGCCTCCTAGGTCACTTAGGTGCTTTTGAATATGTTACTCTTTATGTAACTTCTCCCCATATTCATATTTGCATTCTTTAAAATCCTTTTCTCTATTATATTACCCTTTAATTAACTGACTCTGTAAATATATGTGTGACAAAGAGGAGGTGCTCTGATGCCACCATGCTCCTTATTTAATAAATTAGAAATATGTTTCTTCTAGCATGGGGTTTTTTATTTCCCATTGAAAACACGTCTTGGATTTTAATCAATAGATTATCTACAGGTAGAGAATGGAATTTCATTCATTCTGGTGCTACATCTTCAAATATGGCTCTGTTTCTAGGCAATGTTATCACTGCCCATTTGGGAAGATAGGGTCATTGCCATGAGTGAAGCTAATACCTCAATCCTTCAGTGGCCTGGTGGCTTTGTCAATTTTTAGAGATTCATGGATCGGGTAGAGACCTCCTAGGCGCATGAACTTTGGAGTAATTATGAGTCTCTCTATTCTCCCAACATAGATGAAACAATGTTTTTGACCAGTGATTGTCATTACAAACAAGACATTATCTAAGTTTCTAGGACCTGATTATTCCAAGGCATTCATCATAAAGCTTAAACCTTGTGATATATTATAGCAAATTTACAAATATTAGATTTATCATGGTAGCATCATGTAAAATCCCACTTAGTCATAGAATCATAGAAGATTAGGGTTGGAAGAGACCTCAGGAGGTCATCTAGTCCAACCCGCTGCTCAAAATAGGACCAACCCCAACTAAATCATCCCAGCCAGGGCTTTATGAAACCTGGCCTTAAAAATCTCTAAGGATGGAGATTCCACCACCTTCCTAGGTAACCCATTCCAGTGCTTCACCACCCTCCTAGTGAAATAGTTTTTCCTAATATCCAACCTAGACCTCCCCCACTGCAACTTGAGATCATTGCTTCTTGTTCTGTCATCCGCCACCACTGAGAACAGCCTAGCTCCATCCTCTTTGAAACCCCCTTTCAGGTAGTTGAAGGCTGCTATCAAATCCCCCCTCACTCTTCTCTTCTGAAGACTAAATAAGCCCAGTTCCATCAGCCTCTCCTCATAAGCCATGTGCCCCAGCCCCCGAATCATTTTCTTTGCCCTCTGCTGGATTCTCTCCAATTTGTCCACATCCTTTCTGTAGTGGGGAATGCAAAACTGGATGCAATACTTCAGATGTGGCCTCAGCAGTGCTGAATAGAGGGGAATAATCACTTCCCTCGATCTGCTGGCAATGCTCCTACTAATGAAGCCCAGTATGCCGTTAGCCTTCTTGGCAACACGGGCACACTGTTGACTCCTATCCAGCTTCTCATCCACTGTAATTCCCAGGTCCTTTTCTGCAGAACTTCCGCTTAGCCAGTCGGTCTGCATCTGGTAGCAGTGCATGGGATTCTTCCGTCTTAAGCAGCAGGACTCTGCACTTGTCCTTGTTGAATCTCAACAGATTTCTTTTGGCCCAATTCTCCAACTTGTCTTGGTCACTCTGGACCCTATCCCTACCCTCCAGCATATCTATGTCTCCCCCCAGCTTACTGTCATCCACAAACTTGCAGAGGGTACAATCCATCCCATCATCCAGATCATTAATGAAGATGTTGAACAAAACCGGCACCAGGATCGACCCCTAGGGCACTCCGCTTGATACCAGCTGCCAACTAGACATCGAGCCATTCATCACTACCCGTTGAGCCCAATGTTCTAGCCAGCTTTCTATCCACCTTGTAGTCCATTCATCGAATCCATACTTGTTTTTAACTTGCTGGCAAGAATACCCTGGGAGATCATATCCAAAGCTTTGCTAAATTCAATATATATCACATACTCTGCTTTCCGCATTTCCATGGAGCCAGTTATCTCATCATAGAAGGCAATCATGTTGGTTAGGCAAGACTTGCTCTTGGTGAATCCATGTTGACAGTTCCTGATCACCTTCCTCTCTTCCAAGTGCTTCAAAATGGATTCCTTAAGGACCCACTCCATGATTTTTCCAGGGACTGAGGTAAGGCTGAGTGGTCTGTAGTTCCCCGGAATCTCCTTCTTCTCTTTTTTAAAGATGGGCACTATATTTGCCTTTTTCCAATTCATAGACTCATAGAATCATAGAATATCAGGGTTGGAAGGGACCTCAGGAGGTCTTCTAGTCCAACCCCCTGCTCAAAGCAGGACCAATCCCCAACTAAATCACCACAGCCAGGGCTTTGTCAAGCCTGACCTTAAAAACCTCAAGGGAAGGAGACCTCCTCTGGGACCTCCTCCGATCACCATGAGTTTTCGGAGATAATGGCCAGTGGCTCTGAAATCTAATCAGCCAACTCCCTCAGCACCCTCGGATGCATTAGATCCAGACCCATGGACTTGTGCATGTCCAGCTTTTCTAAATAGTCCTTAACCTGTTCTTTCACCAATAAGGGCTGTTCACCTCCTCCCCATACTGTGCTGCTCGATGCAGCAGTGTGGGATCTGACCTTGTCTGTGAAGGCCGAGGCAAAAAAAGCATTGAGTACTTCAGCTTTTTCCACATCATCTGTCACTAGGTTGCTTCCCCCATTCAGTAAGAGGCCCACACATTCACTGACCTTCTTCTTGTTGCTAACATACCTGTAGAAACCCTTCTTTTTACCCTTCACATCCCTTGCTAGCTGCAACTCCAATTGTGCTTTGGCCTTCCTGATTACACCCCTGCATGCTCTAGCAATATTTTTATACTCCTCCCTAGTCCTCTGTCCAAGTTTCCACTTCTTGTAAGCTTCCTTTTTGTGTTTAAGCTCACCAAAGATTTCTCTGTTAAGCCAAGATGGTTGCCTGCCATATTTGCTATTCTTTCTACACATCGGGATGGTTTGTTCCTGCACCTTCAATAAGCCTTCTTTAAAATACAGCCAGCTTCCTGGACTCCTTTTCCCCTCATATTAGCCTCAGGTTCTTCCAAAACTTTATAGCTCTGAGCTGTATAAACAAACATGCTGAAACTGAATATACAATGGGAATCCTGCAATGTGTCATCAACGAATGAACAGATGACTGTCCCAATGAGGCAGGACACAGACTTAAAAAAAAAGAATAAACAATTGTTTTTGCTGAACCTCTTTTTCACTCTATTCCATTCAATGTGAAACTTGGACACTTCTATAATTTTTCATTTTCTTCATAAATACAGTTGAGTGCAGATCTGCCCATGCAATATATTGCTGCTGTACCCACAATACAAAGAATAAATAGCATAGAATTCAGCATCGATCTGAATCTGTGTTTACAGAATAACTACTCACTGTTCCCTTAAGACATTGCCTTCTTTTACTGAGCTTTCTCAAACATATTTCTTTTTGTCCAAAAAATGTAACCACATTTATGACAATGAACCCCCTTTGAAATAGGGTCACTGTTTTCTGTTTGGAGTGGAAGTATGCCATCTTTCTTGCTTAGCCATTGTAGAACAGCAGACATTGAATTCTACACAGGTATCAGAAGCAACTGTAATAAATAAAAATATAGGAACTTTTCCTGATCCATTGTCAGAGGTGATTGTAATGGGGTCTTAAAGCATCTTATTTGCTGAGACTGTTCCCTCACATTGGCAGAAAGCGGCCTTGAAAATAGAGAGAGGGCCATGACTACCAGGATGACACATACCATAGCAATTAAGTGATTGAGTTAATTATTTATCAGATCAACAAAAGTATGTTCTCTGAGATTTCTTGTTGTCTTGATGTCACACTGCTCCATGATATGAAGATTAATTTCCATCAAAATCCCATCTGTGCTCAAAACATTGTGCACTTTCAGATTTTTGTTAATTGTGCTGAGCATGGTGAATAGTTTCAAAGTTTTCAGAAGTTAGTTAAGTCTCCAAACTCAGAGATGAACATTGTTTTTCACTTACCATGACCATATGTTTCTGTTTAAAAGAAATATTGCTTCTCTGGGGTGAGTGAAGCTGTACCCCCTTTAAGATATACAAAACCCTTTTTTCTCTCCTAACACCATCCTTGAGTTTGTTTGGACTAGGTCAGTCTGTCTGTCTTGCAAGAGTCCAGCAGAGACTGCAACCCTTCTGTGCTAGGTGCTCTACAAATACTTAGTAGGAGACAGTCTTTGCCCAAAAGATCTTACAATATAAATAGAAAAGGGAATATTATCATCTTCATAATAAATGGAGAACTGAGGCACAAAGTGGCTTGCCCAATTTCAGAAAAAAAGACCTGTTTCATAACCAGGAACTGAACCCAGATCTTTTTGATTCCAAGGCTGGTGCCTTAATCACAACCCATACTTCCCTTTTCATTGCTCCTGTAGCTACGTTTTCCTTCATTGTCCCTTGCTAACAAGAAGACATTCTATCATTTTAATTTGCTGGAGCTTTAGAATTCTACAAAGAAGATCAGACAAGATGATCATGTTTTTGAGGGATGTCAGGAAAATAACCTTGCCAGCAGCTGTTCTGTCAGGGCTTGACTTCAGGTATATGACCAGAGTGTATCATGAGGTCAGAACTGCATTCACCAAGCTACAAGCAAATTCATTTAATCTAATTTTGAAATACCTTAGTGGCTCTAGTAGCTGAACTCTGCTGTGTAACACTCTTTCAGATTATGGGGTTCTAACACCTGATGCATGAAGAAAAGGTATTCGGACTTATCAGTGAATGAAACACATCTCAGCTTTCCTGCAGTTTGGTTCATGTGGTGTACTCACCCCCAGACCAGTGAATGGCACATGACAATTGCTGAAGTGGCCTGGCATATTTTTTATATATATTTTATTGATTAGATTTCATTTAGGGAGAATCCATATCCCTGTTCTTTCACCACTATTCCAACTTGCCCTATCTTGACTATAGATTCTACAAGTTCAAGCATTTCATATCTCCAGGAGTGTTTGTGATAACTTACTTTTATGTCCATGAAAGTTCCTATCTCCTTGTCTCCTTGGGTTCTGGGAAACTGAAGAACAAATCATTTTGCTTGCCTGATTCCAAAGAAGTTTAACTGTGAAAGACCTTGTTCAGAGATGAATGACTAAAGTAATTATAGACATGCAAAGACTTCCATAGGAAGAGAGATTTGAAGGTACAGAAGAGCAAAATAAGAAGGGCTATCATAGAGTTGTATACAAAAATGAAGGAATAATGAATGAGAATGTAAACTGGGTGCGCCTTTTCATCCTTAAATTTGAGGAGCAAAATTGTTTTTCTTCAGACGGGTATCATTCTTCTAATGTATGAACATATTATTAGCTGATGAGGGTAAGAAGTAACTGCTCCTGTGGATATTCTGTTTCATAACTGTTCACTATCGGGGTTCTTGCTTCTTATTCTAAAGCATCTGGTAATGTGCAGGATACTACACTAGACAGACCACTGATCTGACAGGGTATGTGACTTCCAATGTTCTCAGTCTGAAAACAATTGGTAGGCACATAACACATAAATGAGACACTAAGAACACTAGTCAGGATGATCATGATGGCTGTTTAGAGATACGTACACTGAGTCAACTGGTTTTGCATGTTCAGTCCTGCCAACACTGAACAGTTCTGCCGTTTGTGCTTTCTTTGTTCCTAAAAGGGAAATTCCAGAAAACTACAATTAAATATTCTGTACTATACGGACACGCATCACTCACCCTGTTTTGTTTGTGTTATGTTCATGGCATTCACACAGAAAAGTTAGATAAAAACATAAAATACTTTTGCTGAAGGGTTGCAATGTAACATTACACTATTTCGTAAAATGCAGCACACTAATACAAAAGAAAACCCAAAAACAGAGAGAGAAAAACAAAGCAGGCTACTCTCTAAAAAGAGATACCCAACTTATCCCACTATCCTCTAGTTTTTTCTGTCTGCACAGTGACTCTGATCACATGGTTCCCTACAGAGCCACCTCACCAGGACGCACAAAAGGAAACCCTTTACAAATTAAATTGATAGCTTGTAATTTTACCGGAATGTTAGAGTAATTATATATTTTATTCCAAAATCTTGAGGCCAGATTCTGCCACTCACTTAGGGAAAATGAGATAACTTATCCTTAGTTTTAGTGAGACATCTAGAGCCAGATCTTCTGCTGTGTCCAGACTCTACTAGGAAGCGTAACAATAAGTGCAAAGAAGTTGGTCATGACTTCATAATTTTCAGACCAGAACTATGCCAGTGTACGTTAGAGCAGCCTCAGGCAGGAAAGATTGTTTTCCTCTTCCAATCTATGAATAAAAACTAGTGTGAAAGGATGAGATCTACTAGTTCTAAAATCTTGAAGGTTATGGTGACCAGAAACGATCAGCTTAGCTCACTCAAATAACACTTCTGTTGTTTAAAAAAATGGCTAATTTTAAATGCAGAATATGATTTGGAAAAAAAATCTCTTATGCATCCACCACATTTATGGTAGCTTTATTTATTAAAAAACAAAAAAACGCTGGTTTTGTGCCTTATTAAATTATTTTGAATTTTCATCCAAACAGAGCTTGACACAAATAGCTATAAAAATTAATGATCATCTAGTAAAAAGTTAAGCTTCATAATTGCTTAAATAATTGTGTATATATACAATGTATATTCCTGATTAGCAAAAAGCAGCAGGAAATTTAGTGTAAGTCTCTGTGTGGCTGTAGAAACATGTTTTAATGGTTACCAACCAATGAGAATCGACTTTTCTTCGGGAAAATAACCAAACAGTAGAAATGCAAAACACAGTTAAAACTGATTATTTAAATCAAGGTTTCCTACTTGCTGATTAAAATCAGTGTTTTAAATTACTTTTATTTATATCTGTCCACCCTGGTACCACTGAGCCTCAAAACTTCCTATGCAGGCCCATCTTTCAAAACAGATATTGGAATATGGCTGCTAAATCTCACTGACCAAAAGTGACTTTGTTCACATTTACTGAAAACTTCCAGTAATTTCTCTAAGTGTGCATGTGGTTTTGGACAGCTCTTCATTTAATTATTTCCCCCCCCCCCCGGGATCATTGCTGAGACTATATGAGTACAAGAGAAAGGACATTAATTAAATTTTCTGTAAGACTGCAAGCTTACAAAAAAGCAAGCCTACTTTCCTGGTATCTTTCACTGAGCCTTCACACGTCTCATGCTTACATTTAATCATTTCCTTCAAAGAAATCAAACGTGATTGTTGTGTTTCTCATAATATTCTACTCTTAGAATTTAAAAATGTCAGGGAAATCAGATTCCACATTGTTTGTGCTGACGTATTTTTAGAGAAATAGTATTGAACTTTAAAAGCACAAGAAATGTATGTCCATCTACTTGTGATATAATCCATTGTTCCTGGAAAAGCAGCTCAGTTTCTTATAAGCTGCAAACAAAAACAGTTCATTAGCATTTTGATGAAATTAGGAGGAGACTTCTTAGCTTCTGATTGTATTGTGATGGAAAATAACAACAGCAATAAGTCAAAATGAGACTGGGGGAAGAATTGGAATAGATTCAATACCACTCAGAAGTGGCACTGGAGAAGATCTCACCTCATCATGTGTAATGTACCACACTTTTTTTGATAGACCATTTTATAATTGCTTTCCAGACCTGGAATCAGAATCATTTTTTTTTATAATTAACTTTTTAATGCAGTTTTTAAAATATCTCCCTTTTGAGAGGAAGGACTTCACAGAGTGTGATTTTCTATCCAAAATTTTAAACCTGCTTCAGGTAGACTCCAGTTCAGAAAAGCATGTTAATAGGGCTGCATTAAAACTTACTTAGCAAAGCACTTAACCTTTAACAGGGACTTAAATCCCATTGACTTCACAGTTAAGCAGGTGCCTAATTACTGAGTAAAAATGCTATGCTGAATTGGGACCTGAGAGCCCGATCCTGTGAAGCAACTAGCACTGCTTGGAAGATGCAGAACACCTGCAACCCACTAGCCATCAATGGGAGCCAAGGCCTCTGAGCACCTCCGTGGTGATGCTGAGAAATTTACAGTGTAATAATTTATACAAGGAATTCGGACTGTGTCAGCTCATGGGAAAATCCAAAACCAGTCTGGGATTTCCTCAAGTCTGCTAAATTTTGTGTGTGTGTGTGTGTGTGTGTGTGTGTGTGTGTGTGTGTGTGTGTGTGTACACCCCTCCCCCAATGGAGTGTCCTCCCCACAGAAGGCCTAGATAGGCCAATTAGCTGCCCAGGCTGCGCCTGTAGAAGAAGATGGGTGGCAGGGATCAATTAGATGAGGCTCAGCTGGACAGTCTCTATAAAGCCCAGAAGCTGAGAGCAGCCAGGGGCTGTAGGGAAGCAGTTTATAGTCACTCTCTGGGTGAAGGGACGTGTGTTTGGGGCTATGGAAGGAAGTACCCTACAGTTATTTCCTGGGAGGAGGGTGTTTGGACTGGCAAACCCAGAGAGGGGGAGAGCTGGAAAGGTTCAGAGGAGAAGCAGCAAGGCATAAGATAGTGTGGTCCTTGGCTGCTGAGTAGAGGGCCCCTGAGCAGGAACCCAGAGCAAAGGGAGGGTCTGGGTTCCTTTACCAGCCACTGAAGCAGTGGCACAGACCAGACAGTGGAGGATGCACTGCCTGAGACAGTTTGCCCTGAAAGACTTTGATTCCCCAGAAGGGGGGGACTATAGTGACCTGGCCAGTGGCCCAAGTCATGAAGAAGAAGCTGCAGCTCTTGGAGCAAGAGGGGCCACAGGATGAGAGAGAGGACAATGGGAAGAGGAACCTCCAGAGGAGGAAGCAGGATGTGGAAGAAGCTAATCCCCAGAGCAGCTAAGAGGCGGTGCCCCTAGCAGCGAATGGACCCCATGACAATATATAATTAAATATGTAGATTGCATGCATTTGAAACTTAGTAGAGTTGCCCTGTAGTGATTGGTCAGATAAGTCAGCTGACTTCTGTTTCTTGTTTGGATGTGTATCTAAGCATATCTGTTTTAACTGTATTTAAGGTGGGGTTTCTAAAAATCCTAAGCCTACTCCCATTAGAGTTGTTAAGAATTACCATTGACTTCAGTGGAAGCAGAGCTTTGGAAATCCCCCCCTTAAAATACAAACACACATTCATACTGTCTTGTACCCTGTGCACTAATTTTAAACATGGCTAACAAAACAAACAACATGGCTGAGTTGCATCATTCCAGGAAAAAAAAAACTTGACCATTTTTAATCCATTCAAAAATCCATATTTACAAATAAATAAATATTGGCTCCTCTGCTAAGATCACTGCAATAAAAGCCCATAGAGTGAAACAAAAAAGGGGGTAAATTGCTCCAGAGGGTGTGTAATGAAATGTTACAAATTGTGGACTACAATAAAAAGCAAAAGGATATAAATCTCGGAGGAATCCATTCTCCTTTCTGATCATATTCAACCTTAATAACCCCTCCTTAATAGGCTCATACCTTTCTGCCAATTTCAGAAAAGGGCTGCTGCTGATAACATTTCTTTTTACAAAAAAAAAAGTGAGGGAAGGGATGGATGTTGGAGAATGGAGACATGCTTTGATTCAGACGGCTATTGAGTAATTGAACAATACTGTATGAAATGAAGAGCTGATATAGTCACCAATGTTTTTTGCTCTGTGTATTTCTCCTAAAAGATCTCATTTTCCATAACCCATTTTTATCTGAATCTTTAAGAATACATAGTCTTGCAGACTTAATAATCCACCCTTCTGAAGGATGAATTCCATTGAATAGCACCCAGATCCTATATACAAGACATTCCCTTCTTGTCAGAAGATAAAATCTTTTGCAGCATGGGGGAATTTTTAAGGATCCAGGACTTTTGAGATGGGTCTACTGTGGCATTTAGTTCATATAGTACACTATAAGAGGTAGTGTAGTTCTCATGAAAGGCCACTAGACTGGGACCCAGAAGAGTTCTGCCACTGACCTACTGAATGAAGTAGGGCAAGTCGCTTTGCCTCTCTCTGGTTCTGTTGTCACAGCTCAAAGCCATCTCTGCTTATGTGGAAAAATTATTTTCTGTAACTTGGGCTTTCTTTTCTTAATTGCTCCTATTTTACCGCTGTTTTCACTATTTTATTTATATACAGCTCCTCACATAGAGGTCTGTTAGGAGCCTGGTGTCCCATTGTCTGAGAGCCCTAGGAGGCTGAGGGGGCTGGGAATGGAATTGGCTGGCCAAACCTTTCCCCATTTTCTTTGTCACTGCTGCATTCAGAATGCTGACTTTTCATCCCCAGCCTGTGATTCTGGCTAAGGAGGATAGAAAGCATAGACCTAAATGAAAGAATGCATTTGAAGGTTTGACGTTTCCAATTTAAAGGTAGCCAAACACAACTTGGAGGAAATCGAGATATTCACTTGCTATGCAGGAAGAGTTGCAAGAGAAAATAGTAAGCAAGAGCTGGTGTCATTGGTGAGGGTGTTTTGATAATCGCGTGTTATGGTTTTCCAGTACAGTAGATGAGTCGTATCATATGGCTATAGCTCTCACACCAGAAGCTTTGGAAATGGGAAAGAAACTTGGAGAAGAGAAAGGAGTACTGAGAAGCAAAGACATAGTGGTGGAAGGGAGGCAGGAATCTTTCAAACATACACAGCTGCCAAGGAGCATCCAACAATATAATTTTATTTACCAAGGTGAAGGACATAAGATGAGAAGACTTAATACCACTGGTTTTCAGGATTAGACTTTAGTGGTAGTTTACAAATTTACAGTATTTAGTGGTAGTTAAACAAATATTGAAAGTAGGATATTGTATGTGCACTAAGCAAAGGTTTTTGTCTTGTTTTATTGGGAAATGGTACTTTACTAACAACTTCATAGGGTAAAGCATGAAATACGAGATGGGAGAAGGAACACTGAGGCTGGAACCACTGGTGGAAGGAGGTGATAAAGGAGCAGCAAAAGGATACCAGGCTGGAGATCTAGATTGAGGCTACATGACAGAGAGAGTTCAAAGCAAGCATAAGGACCTTAAAATTGATACAGACAGCGCAATGAGGAGCCAGTTAAGCAATTCATAAAGAAAGATGATGTGGTTCAAGATAGTGACATACATTGGTGGCGGCATTTCCACAGACTTGGGCAAGGGGATGGGGGAGGGACAAGCTGAATGTCCAGAAGATCTAAGTAAAGATGCTTTCAGTAATAGAAGGAGAGGTTGAGGGTGTGGATGGGAAACTTTTAATTTCCTTTGTGTGGCTGTGGTGCTGCTAAGTACAGGCAGCATAAGCATTTAGTATGTTGGCTAGGTGTGAGCCAGCATGTCCACACCCCTGTAGTCCAAACTCCAGGCCGTGTAAATAACAGAATTCAACATAGTGCTGTACTGTAACTCCCCCACATGGATGCCATTGGTGTGAATAAAAGGTTTGTAGGTCTCATTAACATAGTCCTCTTCAAACAGGATTACATTAATGCAAAGTACCTTTTTAGTTTGTACCTGCAACGTCCACACAGGGGACATCCACCCACATCGCAACATTTTACTGCACACTGCTATTTGCATCTCTGTAGTTCGAACTCCAGGCAGTGTGGACAAGTTCAGAGAGCTGCTTTTTGTATACCATGAGGTAAACTCAAACAGAGGCACACAAAAAAGTGTGCAGGAGAGGAGATGCAAAAATGTTTATTCTGAAGGCAGTTTCATGCAGCGGACCTGGAGATGATTGTCTTTTTTTAACATCTAATCAGATGCACTACATTTACTTCTTAATAAATAACCTTTTCAGACCCTTTTCTACATTTTATATTTTCAATCTTGAGAGCAGCCTGAACATCTTTTGAGTTGGAAATTTGAAATGTCTCAAATTAGCCTGCAAAAGAGCATAGTCTTGATATTTTTTGTAAAATAAACAGCTTCAGATTGTTATGGTAACAAACCAAATGGGGCCACATTTTGAAAGAACTCAGGTAAATAGGAGGTCAAATCATACGTTTTCATAGTTGGTATTTGCATTTCCAACAGGAACAAAATAGAGGGATACAATATTTTAAATAGAGATTGGCTACACTGGTTAGACAAACACAAGTAAGCTCCTTCAAATTCACAAAAGATTTCCATACCACAAGATGCACAAGGACTTTATTTTTACAAGCTTTTCCCAGAAATTCCATCTCTAAGAATAATTCTATTTTAATTCCATTTGCAAAAGATTAAGTGCGATGGATTACACTGAACACGTCTATGAATCTACAGAATCACTAGAAATAGTGCAAGCCTCCCCATATTTTGCTGGTGTGTTACAATCCTGACTTGGAGGAGCTGCCATGAGAAGTAATTCCATGTCTGTGGCTCATTCTGTCTTGACCTTTCTGCTGAAACTGCCACGGGGGTGTTCATTAGAGCCAGCTAGAATAGTGTATTTTGTTATCTACTTTTAGGGCCTGTCCCAATGTGGATAAATAAAAGTCAATGGTAATTATGCATTTGGCTTCTGACAGAAGTTAAATTGCATCTATAGTCTGCCAACTAATTTCACATGCAATAGTCACTACTAAGAAGTCAATATTTTCCAGCAGATAATTATTCTAAGTAAAGTTTTTGAAGGGTGTGTAGAATCCTGACCTCCTCCCACTGTAATCAGTGCAAATTGCCAATGTTTAATACCTTTGAAAATCTGGCCAATTGTGTCTAGTGGATAACTGGCCTGGATTAGAATGCAGCAGATATGGATTCTGTTCACATGTCCACAATTGGCCTGCCATATAACCTTGGGCAATTCACTTCACCTTCCCTTGTCTCCCTTTCCCAATCAGTGAAATGGGGATGATGATACTACCTATAAGTGTTTTGAGATAATTGATGAAAACATTATATTAGAGCTAGATGGTATTGTTCTGTGGGTCCCTAAATTATAGATTTGTTTTAGGTGCCTAACTTTATCAACTCAAGTTTAAAATATTGGTCTAAATGACTTGGCCAAGGCCACACAATGAACAGACCCAGAAATAGAACCCAAATATTCTGACTCTGAGGTCTCTGCTCTTAACCAATGGCAGGGTTGGGGGTCTGTGTGTGTGTGTGTGTGTGTGTATCTCTCTGTCTCCCCAACCCTGAAGCCTTTCCAGCAATGTCCCTCAGTCATAGCAAGGTTGATCTTCAAGGAGGACAGGATCTTCATTTTCAGATCAATATGTTGATATGTAACATCTTACCCAGGACAAGATGGAGCTTTAAAACACACTCATGCACACGCTTTTCCACCTCAAAAGGCACTTCAAAGGAAATTTAGCAAGTGGACATGATTTACTGTAACCAAATACGATCGCATGGGGCACATTGAGAGGCATTTACATGAACAATGAGAGGCATTTACAAATACAGATAATTTTTTCCAAGGCTAAGAAAGATGCTTTTAGTGCAAAGGAACTGCTTTTCCACTTGATATAGTGTACTTTTGTGCCTAGCTATATTCCTACTCTGAACCATAAGTCGTCAATATTTACTCACAATGGATGCATGAAACATTCTGTTCCTTATTGTTTAAGAGCTCTCACCATGTGTTTATGCCTTATTTGTGTTTTGTTTAGTAGGCACAAGGACTTTAGTAATTAATGGTATTTAAAGTTGCTGATGGCTGATGACAGTATTTTGGTCAGTTGCTTCGGATAGTCAAGTGTGATAGTTTTATGTCCCTTTTCAGTTCAGGGCTTTTCTCAGCTAAGAATTTGTGCCAGTATAGTTAGTGTTGCAATTCCCCTAACGTGGATGCAGTGTTGTTGGTATAAAGCACCTTTATACCAATATAGCTGTTCACATATGGGCAGGGGGATGACTATATTGGTATAAGGGCTTGTCTACACTTACAGTGCTGCAGTGGCTCAGCTGTGCCACTGTAGAGGTTAGTGAAGACACTACTTGCGCTGATGGGAGAGCATCTCCTGTCGGTGTAGTTAATCCACTGCTCCGAGAGGCAGTAGCTGTGACAATGGGAGATGCTCTCTGATTGACATCGTACGGTCTACTTCGGGCGTTAGGTGGGCATAACTACATCTCTCAGGGGTGTAGATTTTCAACACCCCTGAGAGACGTAGTTATACCAGTATAAATTGCTAGTGTAGACTAAACCTAATGCACCACTAAACCTAAGGCATCACTGCACCCACACAAGGGCTTGTAGCAGTAACACTATTTTAGTAAAAATAAATCACCCCCTAACCAAGATAGTTATGCTGGAAGTCCTTAATATTTCTGAAGTGTTCTTGGGGCCAATTGCTGTGGTGCGACGCACCAGCTGTGTATCTTCAACTCCGATGGACTTCCGTAGGAAATACAAGTAATCAGCTCCTTTTGAATTTACCTTTTTGATATAAAAACAAAGAAAGGGCACTTTGCCTTAGAAAGACAGCACTTGTAGGCACAACAACCACCTTCCTACAGTGTAAGAATTCTCCTCCTTGCACTACCATGTAAGTGTTTCCCACATCACAGATCTGGGTACCTGATGACCGGAGCATCTAGCTCTTGCACTGGAAGAGTAAGAGGAGTAAGAAGGCACGCATTGTTCTCACTCCCTCCTTCCTGCATCTTGGCCAGGAAGAGCTGACTTCCCATATGACAAGGGTGCATTCTGCACCTCTTAAATGGGTATCACACAAACTCCACCTGCCCCCATTGTAACAGGGTTCCCCTGGGAAGTATTGTCCTTTGGAGAGATGATGCCTCCTGGTGTTCCTCCAGTTGTGAGGCACATATTTGTTGCCCTTTAATAAGGGCTGTATGCCAACAGCATGTTCAATCCCAAAATATGGACTAATACACAAACTACTGAAAAGACCACTCTAAACTCTCCAATCTGCAGTGTTAGCTAGAGAGAGGGGAACACTGTGAAGCCTGTGTTTCACAGTTTCAGTTTCTCATTGAAGCGCTGGCCAGGGCATAGAACAGCAATGTGTAATTTGTGGGGAAAAAAAATCTTATATTCCTGAAATTGGGGTAAACGTTGGGAAACTGAGTCACAAGTCCACCTAATCTAGACTTAATCAATGTTCATCTTTATTTGTACAATTTCAGAATAGAATTATTGTCACTTATAATGTCTGAACATTTATGCCAGACAAAGAATAACATAAGACAGAATTGGTAAATGGGCTCAAGTTACCACATTCCTGGGCACTGAAAAGTCCTTTCCTCTTCCATGATAGTAGGAAGTTATATATTTTTACTGCTACTACTACTACCTACCTGTGGGACCAAGTGACCACGTTCCCCTGGCCACCTGGTCTGGTACTTCAGTCACATGTTTCAGTTTCTGCTTTTGGTGTTTCTTCAGTTTGGGCTCATATTTATTTTAAGTCTTTATACATTTTCACGTTCCAGATTCCTTGACCTTTATCCAATCAGCTTTTAGCACATTTTTTATGTAACCAGTACATTACGCATGGGGCAAGCTTCAATTATCTGACATCGGTATTTTTTTTCTGATTTCACTGTTTGTCATGTTTTGGTTTTTTTGTCACCCTGCCCTCAGTCTTACCAGTAAAAGTCTCCTTGTTACAGGTTTGTGTATTTTCACCTCACAGCTTCCAGCACATGTTACTTTTGGTCTGTCAGGAATAACATCATTTTAAGCAAGTTAACAATTCTATGTAAAAACACTGGCAAAACCACACTTATGACAGCAAGGCCTTGCTCTAAGTGATACCTTATCTATACTCATTCACCACCCATAATTACATTGTATTAAAATTATAGCTATCAGAGCTCTTAATCTTACGATTGGCAATTCTTCATTTTATATTTCAACCTTATAAGTCTCATATGTTATCCCTTTCTACTCTTTAATCTATAAGAAGTTGGAGGTGTTATGGAAAACTTTCTTTAGTGTCAATGTTTTTTATCTTTAAAGATGGGTTTTTCATTCAATATCTAGTTTTGTTTGTGAATCATTACAAATATACTTCATTAGAAATTTTCCTGTGAATGCATTTTGAGGAGTATCTCAATTTTACAACCTTGATATTTAGTTGCTTTTAATGGTTTCCCAACAGGAGTAATCTGTGCCAGATATAAAGATATAGTATCTAGCCATGGAGCAAGGGAGGAACCAGGAAACACATTGACTTTTACAGTTTGGGTCTTGGCTTGCTCCGATGTCAATGCAACTATTGGGGTTTGGGGCAAAGCCCTAACGTGCAAATTAGTTATTCCATTTTGGGGCTCTTTCAATTATCATTCCAAGTACAATTTCTACCCTGTTCACCATTTTTTTTCAGTGTGCAGTTAAGTGGGTTCAATGGAAATGGTGTCAATACTCCAAGCAAGCAAGATGCTACCCTCATCCTTTTGATAAACAGAATGTGCATTAGAAGAACTATATATATCCTGCTTTATTTTGGTGGGAATAACTATTGTTTACCAGCGCAACTAAGGTGACCAGATAGCAAGTGTGAAAAATTAGGACGGGGTGGGGGGTAATAGGCACCTATATAAGAAAAAGTCCCAAATATCGGGACTGTCCCTATAAAATCAGGACATCTGGTCACCCTAAGTGCAACTGTTTAACCCATAGTTCAACCATTTTTTGCATCTCCTTTTCCAAAATTAGTTTCTGTGGAAAATCACCTAACAAACCCTAGATTTTGACCCTGGTTTTCAAAACTTTTTGAAAAGTGGTGCAGGTAGCTTTGTGCTCTTTTCTCTAGGGATTTCTCTTGTTTTTCAAGATCTGCTTCCATTTTTTTCTTTTTCTTAGCAATAAAATGTATGACCCTGCCTCAGAAAATGGCTTTTTGTCATGCCCCAAGCAATCTGAAAAGCTGCAGGATCTTGGACTGGTTTCAAAATAGTCTGTAAACTTAACCTTTCATTGATTTCCCAAATGTCCGATCTTTCAGTAATGAAGAATTAAATGAAGAATTAAACTGACACTGAAGTGCTGCAAAATCCTTAGAGCCTTGTGTGATGTTTAAAATATAACCACTGGGAATAATAGACCAATTTTTTTGTTGGTAAACTGATGCAGCTTCCTGGAATTATACTTACGCTCAATGGAGCAAAACCTGTTTACACCAGTAGTGAATTTGGCTAAAGTATGAGTTGTATATGTTATGTATGGTGTTTCTAAGCTGCCCTGTGACATTTCAGGTCAAATGAGTTTAACCAGACCTTTCATAACAACCTTCAATGCATTATGTCAACCCATACATGCTTTATATTAATCAAAAGTACACCTACTTTACTTATTCAAATGCAGCTTGTAGGCTCTTCATGGTTATCCTCCAATAACCATGTATGAGGAACTCCCATTAACTTCAACTGGAGTTACTTATACCCTGTGAAAAGAGTCTACAACCCTGCATGTCTAATTTTACCTTCAGATGCAGGTGCAAAGTTCTGTTGACATCAAAGGGGATGAGGAATGCTTTTGAGAACAGAATTTAGTCCTGTAATTCTGCTTTTAAAAAAATAAATAAAAACGTAGAATTAATTAGTGCCACCTAATCTGTGAGAGTATAAAACTACAAACACAATTCTTGCAGACTTGCACAAAAACTGTACTAGGGTCTGATAAGGAAATAGATGGCGTTCCCCTCCACTTACAGGGGAGAAAGAGAGAGACTATTTCATTGTAGTTACAATTAAAAATAACATTATGCATTTATATGGTGCGCCACATACATAACAAGATGCATTTCTTGACCTCAAGAGCCTCCAGTGTGAGAGAGACAAAGAGGAGGAAAAGTCCTTTAAAGAGAGGTTATTTTAAAGTTATCAATGTGGAGAAGGTAGGAAGCATTTCCAAGAGAGATGGATGTTAAAGAAGGGTTTGGAGGAGAGAAGATGCTTTATGAAGGAGAGGTGTTCCACAGCTTTTCTTCCTCAGTTCTATGAATGAGGAAAAAATAAGTGAAAATGTTAGAGATGAGACTCTTTGGAAGGGTAAAATGTGTCTAATATCTATGAGATGTTTTACAGATTAAGTTACTTGTAGCTAAAGGTACTGGGTTTTAAGCAGTGGTATTTCATCAGCCTTGTTAAGTAGCCACCATGTCATTTAGATCTCTGGAAAGGGATGGGGCTTTTGAATATGATGGGGAGGTAGGTTAAGTATTAATGGAAAGTGGATTCGTGCTAGCATACAGCCTAGCACTTTAGAAGGACATCAGTAGCCTGTGGAATTGGAACAGCAGAACTACAAGTTTACTTCTTCTAGAACTGTTTGTACATGGGTGGATTTTTGTCTCATCTAAAAATGGTTTGCCTGATGATGAACCACTCTGGAAACCCAGAAAGGAGATATGCAAGGGGGCAGTCTCAGCTGTTGTTGTCATCTCTCCACTGAAGTCAGTCTTTTTTTTTTTATGAGAATGCCAATGCAATTTAAAAGCATGTATAAAGTTATAATACTCTGCACATGTTAAACCAGTCACTCTTCCACCCCAAGATACACACACTTGGCATATGCAATGAATAAATATAACTTTGCTTTGCAAAATTCAGTAAGCTGTACTTCCTTGGATCTTTTTCAGTTCAAATGATTCCTGTAATTCAGAGGCTGAATGCAGCAGCACAGATTTTGAATTCATGTGGAAAATTACTCACCCTTTATTTATGGCTTCCAAAAGCATTAAAATACCCTTAAAGAGGGAGAATGAAACACCAGCTTTAACTAGGGCTGTAGAACCTGTGGAAAACCTTAATGGCAAGCACAGTCACGCTCCCCAATGAATTTTAAAATTGTATGGATGATTACCAATCCACGGGCCTCCCCTCCAGACCTAAGCACAGTAACAAGATGATACTATAGATATGTAGAGTAGCCATTATGTACTCTACGAGAAACATAGGGGCAATGTTCTCACATCTCTACATGGGAGGAAATAAATCTAAATATTACACACAAAACACTATGTAAAAGAACATTATTAAGATTGTAAAGTGAAGCATTTAGAAGTTAGGAAATGCTAGAATAAAGATTAGGCTGGCAATCTTAATTCATCCCCCCTTTGCGTGTCACATGTGTTCCCTGTCGAATTACATAATATACTATTTTTCCCACAGGACCCTTCCTCATTCAGTGAACACTTAATGAGAAGCTATTCAATGTTTTCATAGAATCATAGAACTGGAAGGCAATCTAGTCTAGTCCCCTGTACTCAAGGCAGGACTAAGTATTTGGACCATAATGTGTGATACTGGGCAAGTCACTTAAACCAAAATCCAGCCTGCTGGGTGACTTTGAACAAGTCCTTTCCCCCTGCCTGTGCTTCAGTTGTCCCAACTGTAAAACAGGGATAACGATGACACTGATCTCATTTGAGATTTACAGATAGCCAGAACTACATGTATTCCAGCTTCTGCAACAAATGAAGCAGCAGTCTCTAGCTCTCCCTGGTTCAGAGGGAATGTCCTAACCTCTGAGGCATTGTCTAGTCACAAAAAAATTCAAAGGGTGTTGGGGTGTTCCACTGCGGGATGAAAACAAATGTCAGTACCTCCATTTTTCTCATGAAATGAAATGAATGTTGTCTGTCAAACCCTACTCCATCTAAATAGTAATAGACTACACTAGTGTCCATGTTAAATATGAATCCAGGCCCTGTCATGGGATAACAACCTGTGATCTTCAGCTGCAGTAGCAAGAGTGCTACCACATGAGTAATTTTAGAGATCTGTCATCAGATTTTTTTTCAAAGCTCCTTAATTCCTATACTTTAGATCCATTAGAGTCTACAAAGATGATTTTGATATATGGAATAGGTTCGCTATCTGTTATGAGGATTATAGGCCCATTCACTCTTAACAGAGAACCTGAAGGGTAAATGGCAGTAATCTAACAAACTATGAGTAGTGCATACACCAGGCTTTGAAATTTCTGCAAGTAAATTGTTGTACCTTGAGCTATTATCCTGTTAGATCTTTCAAGATGGACAGGATTGGGCTGAATCAGTACTTGGATCAACTTTGAGGAACAAAATGCACAACATGGTGTTGTAAATTTTACAAGTGGCACACATCCATCCGAGTTGGGCCTGACCATTTGCCCTAGTGTGAGTTAACCGTACTCTGTTGTTGAAAGTGCTGTCTTTTTATGTTTTAAGACTAAGGTACTGGAATATTTGTGGTCATTAAAGTTCCTGTAACATTTTTTATAAGATAGCAGGTGATTGATATATAACCCTGGTGTTCTGCTCAAATTTGAGCATCTGTATATTAGATGTAAAATTTACACTTTTCCATCCATGAACCTTTACATTCATTGTCATTACTTTTACATTTAGACTCTTGCAAAATTGACTACCTAAATTTCCCATGCAATTCTGTTTGGATCTGCTATTTCTTCAGTTGCTCTCCTAAAATTTTGCATAGTACTGTATTGTCCTCTGCTCTTTAAAGATTGCTCAGCTCTGGTGGTGAATGTAGTGGCCCTACATAGTTTCCATGTAAATTGGTTGAATAGAAACTAAAATTGTAGTATTCTGTGGGACCATTTAACATGAAAAATACTATGTAATTGTAAGTTATTTTGATCAATTGATTGTCTTAATGCCTGGTCTTAAAAATACAAGAGACTTTTTTTTTTGACAATCATCGAGGAAAATGAATGTATGGATTGAAAAGGGATATATAATAAGGGCATTTAAATACAACTTACTTTTATCTTTCTTTATTGTCTCATTTTGATTGACTCTTTTCTATAGTAACAATTATGCTGTTTAGACTGTATTCCACACCTACTCTGATGGAAACAATCCAGCATTTGCTCCACCATGATACTTGCAGAAGTAGAATTTGTGATTATCTTATCCCTTCCCCATTTAAGTGTGCAACACCTTGTATACTGGCACTAGTTGCCACCAATGAGTCCTGTCAAAAAACAAGTCCCTAATATTCTGTGTTGTTACAATTCTTAGATGTAAGGTTTATTAGGTTCATATTTGTGGTTTCTAACTGAGTTTGTCATTGTGAGTACAACAAGGTATGGCAGATTAACATATAATCTATGAAATTTGTGATGCTTACCTTTTTGTATATGAATGCACAATTATAGTATTTGAAGCCTGTAAAAGACAGCAAGAAAAGAGCAATAACAGTACACACACTGCTATGTTGTAAGTAAATTGCTATTGAGGACTCAGGTTGGTATGTTCTGCCAAGTTGCTTCTCGGGAAATACATGTTCATTGTGGAAGACATGAAGTGGGGATCAACCTTAACTCTCTTATCTTTTATGCATTCACAACTAAACGACCCATCAATGCAAACTTCAAAGAAAACATCTCTCCAATCTGTGATTTTTTTGTAATCTACTATCAGTTTTACTGAGAAAACTTTGAAATGTCATACACTAAAGCAGAAACTTCGAAGAAGTGTTGGTTGATTAGAACAACATAGCTTTTTCCCCCCTATGCCTTTAGAAGTGCTATTAAAATGTATTACCTACATTTAGAAATAAAAGCTAAGCTCTTCAGCATTGCGTTCAGGAAAAATGTGTGCAGCCAAGCACTATGTTTGTGTATACAACAGCAGTAATTGAGCATGCAGATTAAACATGCATGCAGTCTAGAAGATTTGGTCTCTCAACTATGGCTGCTTTGGTTTCACATTGTAGCAATATTCACGATACGCTTTTCTCTTTTTCTATGGTGTCATTTTTTTCACCTTAATAGCACAACCTGTTCATTTTTTAAATTCACCTCCTTCCTTGCTCATAGTTTTGTATGTCAAAGCCTTGCTAAAGCTTTAACCAAATGCCTTAGAAACAGTATGGAGGACAGCCCACTTGGAGCTTTTAGTGTTTCATACTATAATTAAGGAGCATTTGTTGTATAATCTGTGCTGAAGGGCTTCTGCGGCAGTATTATATGTAGCACCTGAGCCTTTACACACACAAAAATCAATGAATCTGGGGAAAATGTGGTTTTAAATGACATAAAACTGCAAAGTCAAAATCTGGCTTGGTCTCTTAGGTTTCGTTTTTCTTCAGAGTGGGGATCAAGTGAAGCATACCATGCAAAAGGTCATCCTTAGAGCTGAAGGATCATACATTAGACTGAAGGATGGTACCTTTCTGTTGCTTGCATGGTATTTACTTCGAGTGACATTTTGTTTCAGTCATGGCCTCTTGTAGACTAGAATCATAAGGATTCTCATAGAGCACTTGGAGAGACTGAAATACCTACTGGAAATGTACAACAAATGGATCCAAAGCTTCTGTTGTACAAAAGAACCATCTTTCAATTTCCTGCTTGAATAAAGCTCATTGGGGGAAGGAAAACACAGCAAAAACACACCACACAGGCCAGTTCTGAAGTCCTTAAAAAGGCAAGCCTCATGCTGGTTTCAGTTAGAGGTTCTGCAGGGGGTAAGGATTATAGTATTAGATTAATTGCCATACTAGGTACTAATGGTGATCAAGTTTTGTCCAACATAGAAGAAAAGTCCAAAATTCAAAACTAGAATTTAATGGAAGAGTTTATTAAGTGATCATCTGCAGCAGGCATAGAGGGGTCAGCTCCTCAGCTCATGTAAATCTGCACTACTCCATTGAAGACAGAGCACCAGCAGTGCTTCATTTGCACCAGCAAAGGATCTGATCTGGATCTGGAATACAAGATACCTGCATTGTTTCATCCCCAGAAATCTCTCTTGTGGATTTTAGAGGCCAATATAGCATTTTACCTCTTGAAATCTTGCCAACTAGTAGGATGACTAGGTGTCCAGTTTTTGACCAGAATACCAGGTCAAAAAGGGACCCTGACAACTCTGGTCAGCACCGCCAACTGGACAGCTAAAAGTCGAGTTGATGGTGCTGGGGGGCTAAGGCAGGCTAGTCCCTATCTGTCCTGGCACCGTGCTGCATCCTGGAAGCAGCCAGCAGGTCCGGCTCATAGGCGGTGGGGGTTGAGGGAGGAGGCAGGAGGTTCCGTGCCCTGCTCTCACCTGCAGGCACTGCCCCCACAGTGTGGAGCTGGCACTTGAGGCAAGCGCGCAGAGCCTCCTGGCTCCCCCACCTAGGAGCCAGACCTGCTAGCCAATTCTGGGGCACAACACGGTGCCAGGACACACAGGGAGCCTGCCTTAGCCCTGCTGACCAGGAGCCACCCGAGATAAGCCTGTGTCTCAACCCCCTGCCCCAGCCCTAAGCCGCCCTCTCCCCCCAAACCTGGAACCCCACCCTGCACACCAAATCCCTCATCCCTGGCCCCAGCCCAGAGCCTCCACCCCCAGTTAGAGCCCTCACCCCCTCCTGCACCCCAGCCCCAGCTCAGTGAAAGTGAGTGAGGGTGGGGGAGAGCAAGCCATCAAGGGAAGGGGAATGTAGTGAGGGGGCAGGGCCTTGGGGAAGGGGCCTCGGGTAGGGGCGTGGCTAGGGTACAAAACTACTCAAGATAGTTACATCCCGGGCAAACTGTGAAGAGCTACATAAGGATCTCTCAAAACTGGTGACTGGGCAACACAATGGCAGATGAAATTAAATGTTGATAAATACAAAGTAATGCACATTGGAAAACATAATCCCAACTATGGATATAAAGTGATGGGGTCTAAATTAGCTGTTTCCACTCAAGAGAGAGATCTTGAAGTCATTGTGGCTAGTTCTCTGAAAACGTCCACTTAATGTACAGTGGCAGTTAAAAAAGTGAACAGAATGTTGGGAATAATTAAGAAAGGGATAGATAATAAGACAGAAAATATTGTATCGCCTATATATAAATCCATGATACACCCACAACTTAAATACTGCATGCAGATGCAGCTCCATCTCAAAAAAGACATATTGGAATTGAAAAAGGTTCAGAAAAGGGAAAAAAAAATTAGGGATATGGAACGGCTGCCATATGGGGAGAGATTAATAAAATGGAATTTTCAGCTTTGAAAAAAGACAACTAAGGGAGGATATGATAGAAGTCTATAAAATCATGACTGGTGTGGAGAAAGTAAATAAGAAAGTGTTATTTGCTCCTCATAACACAAGAACTACGGGTCACCAAACAAAATTAATAGGCAGCAGGTTTAAAACAAACAAAAGGAATTATTTTTTCACACAACACATAGTCAACCCGTGGAACTCCTTGCCAGATGATTTTGTGAAGGCCAAGACTATAACAGGGTTCAAAAAAGAACTAGATACATTCATGAAGTATAGGTCCATCAATGGCTATTAGCCAGGATGGGCAGGGATGATGTCCCCAGCCTCTGTTTGGCAAAAGTTTGGAATGGGCGACAAGGAATGGATCACTTGATGATCACCTGTTGTATTCATTCCCTCTGGGGCACCTGGTATTGGCCACTGTCAGAAGACAGGATGCAGGGCTAGATGGAACTTTGGTCTGACCCAGTATGGCCATTCTTATGTTCTTAGGGTGTTTTGTTTTGTGCGATTAGAAAGTTGGCAGGCCTACCAACTAGACAGGATTTGCATTCACAACTAATTGGGAAAGTTTTGAAAATCGGACCTTTGAAAAGTTTACTGTGTGTATGCTGACATTTTTAACTTCCAACTCAGAGGCCACAATCTGTCCTGAAAGACAGTCATTTAAGTTTTTTGTATGATGGCAGTCATGAATGGTCTTAAACATTTTTCTCACAAACATATTAAAATGTGTGCAAACAAAATAAAGGAAAAAGAACAATTATTAAATAAAGAGATTGTAGACTAAAGACAAAGAAAGAGATTTAATAAAGTCCAACATTTCCCCCCTCTCTGACAGCAAAATCTGAACAGTTATCCATTCTTTGTAAACATAAGGATAAGTGCTTTAAGGAAGAAAATACTTATTTCTTACTGAGTAATTCTTAAGCTGAATCACATTTTATTTGAAATTTATGAATTTGCCTTAACAATACATTTTATCTTTATTCACATAAAGATGATGGGATAGATTGCACCCCCAGCAAGTTAGCAAATGACACTAAACTGGGGGGAGAGGAAGATATGCTGAAGGGTAGGGATAGGGGCCAGAGTGACCTAGACAAATCGGAGGATTGGGCCAAAAGAAATCTGATGAGGTTCAACAAGGACAAGTGCAGCATCCTGCACTTAGGACAGAAGAATCCCATACATTGCTAGAGGCTGGGGACTGACTAGCTAAGCGGCAGTTCTTCTGTAAAGGACCTGGGGATTACAATGGATGAGAAGTTGGATACAAGTCAACAGTGTGCCATGTTGCAAAGAAGGCTAACAGCATATTGGGTTGCATTAGTAAGACCATTGCCAGCAGATCGAGGGAAATGATTATTCCCCTCTATTTGGCACTGGTGAGGCCACATCTGGAGTATTGTGTCCAGTTTTGTGTCCCCCACTACAGAAAGGATGTGGAGGAATTGGAGAGAGTCCAGCGGAAGGCAACACAAATGATTAGGGAGCTGGGGCACATGAGTTATGAGGAGAGGCTGAGGGAACTGGGCTTAGTTAGTCTGCAGAAAAGAAGAGTGAGGGGAGATTTGATAGCAGCCTTCAACTACCTGAAAGGGGGTTTCAAAGAGGATGGCGCTAGGCTGTTCTCAGTGGTGGCAGATGATAGAACAAGTTGCAGTGGGGGAGGTCTAGGTTGGATATTAGGAAAAACTATTTCACTGGGAGGGTGATGAAGCACTAGAATGCGTTATGTAAGGAGATGGTGGAATCTCCATCCTTAGAGGTTTTTAAGGCCCAGCTTGACAAAGCCCTGACTGGGATGATTTAGTTGGGTTTGTCCTGTTTTGATCAGGGGGTTGGACTAGATGACCTCCTATGGTCTCTTCCAACCCTAATCTTCTATGATTCTATGAAATACATACTGTGAAGTTGTACCCCATAATGCTTTATAGAAATATGCGTATGAGTGTAAATATGACGTAACTGGAATATGTTTTATGCTAGATATGCCATGTAACATATCTTTGCAAAGGTTATGTTCTTCTGCATGTATTCATCCTATTTGAATGCATGTATCATTTTTGTATTCAAAGTTATGAATATTGACTGTGTACTTGTTTGATTTTAAGTAGCCTTAGTGAAGTTTTTGGTCAGCTTCTTCAGAAAAGACTATTCTCAGTAAGTGCCCAATCAAGAAACACTTAATCTGACAATAAACTTTGATATATGCCAATCCACATCTGAGCTTTCCTGGGAACATTCCTGTAAAATTCTGAGTCATACATAGACATGTGACTTGCCCATGTGACTCCAAATCTCCATTTTGTAGCTGTAATTCTACACGGGGGGTTCCACCCAGAAGAGAGAAACTATATAAGGTCCTGGGAGGCCCCTCCATTTTGTCTTCAACTGGCTCAAAATATAACCTCTCCACTCGCAAAGGGTACCTGAAAGAAACTGGAACAAAGGACTGTAACCACAGGGGTGTGAGTGATTGCTGGACCCACACTAGAAGGAGGCTAGTCTGTAAAATAAGCTTATTGGAACATCTATGAGCATGAGATTTCATCTGTAATCACTTTCTTACTGTATCAGGCTTAGACTTGCGTGTTTTATTTCATTTTGCTTGGTAATTCACTTTGTTTGGTCTGTTATTACTTGTAATCACTTAAATCGTACTTTTTGTATTTCATAAAATAACTTTTTACTTTTTAATTAACCCAGAGTATGTATTAATACCTGGGGGGGGGGGGCAAACAGCTGTGCATATCTCTCAATCAGTGTTATAGACGGCGAACAATTTATGAGTTTACCCTGTATATGTTTTATACAGGGTAAAACGGATTTTTTTGGAGTTTGGACCCCGTTGGGAGTTGGGTATCTGAGTGCTGGAGACAAGAGCATTTCTTAAGCTGTTTTCAGTTAAGCCTGCAGCTTTTGGGGGACGTGGTTCAGACCTAGGTCTGTGTTTGTAGCAGGCTAGCGTATCCGGCACAACCAGGCAGGGCACTGAAGTCCCAAGCTGCCAGGGAAAACAGGCTTAGAGGTAGTCTCAGCACATCAGGTGGGAGTTCCCAAGGGAGTTTCTGTGAAGCAACCCATCACACATACTTAAAATGAAAATAGATTTAGGCTGATTTTTAGCAAAGAACTCTCTTGTATTCAAAATCTGAGAATACTAAATACATGGGATTCTGTGTTAGATTTAATTTTTATCAGAGCTCTCTGAATTCTTCTTGATCTACCTTCTTGGTGTACATCAGCAGGCTGCCCACTTATCTCAGTGTCTTCAAGGCTCCATTAAACTGTGACCTGGCTGACAGAGGATTGATCAATCCAGGACCTTAGCTGAGCTTCCACCCTAGGAAGCAGGACCACAGCAGAAAAGGTTGAATCCCCTGGGTTTCCTGGAAAGAAATATATACCTGGCACTTAAGATCCCACCCCATTGGATGGTATATCTGTGGAAATGCCTTTGTAGGGGAGTTCATAGGGACAGATCAAAGTAACTTGAAAAGTATAACTGAGGGATCATGGAAAGAAAGGATTCAGGGAAAAGGGGAAAGGATGATATCTGATACCAGAAAGTGGCTTGTAATATGCTGCCTGTCATGGGGTGCATAGGCTGGCCCGGTGATTAAAGAGTAGGGTGACCAGATGTCCCGATTTTATAGGGACAGTCCCGATATTTGGGGCTTTTTCTTATATGAGCTCCTATTACTCCCCTACCCAATCCTGATTTTTCACACTTGCTGTCTGGTCACCCTATTAAAGAGAGTTAATGCAGCAATCACCATACAGCTCGGACTGGCAGCCTCACAGCAACCGAGAGAATAAAGAGCTGAGATGCAGAAGGGTGGGGTGGCTGCCAGAGGAGCAAGCTGCTGAGAAGTTGGCCAGATCTACTGGGTGGAGAAGCCTACACAACAGAGGAAGAAGTTCAGGGCAAAGCAGAAGAGTTTGATGAGGCTTTGATTCAGCCTGCCTGGTTTATAGGGCCCTGACCTGGAACCCAGTGATGTGTGTGGGCCTGGATTCCCCTACTGCTACCTCAGATTTAAAAACCAAAGGGGTTTTTAGACTCCCTGAGGACTAGGATGAGCTAACCATGCCAAGTATAAAGGGAAACCTGTATATCCCAGTGGGACTGCAACTAACACCCTTTCTAGCCCAAATGGGACTCCCATAGGGATTCAGGCAAGAGAAGCTGACTCACTGCCCTGCCAGACTGGACTCTGTGCAGCAGTGCTCCATCTGAACAGAGGGGGCCCTGTTGCATTAGCACATACACTCGCACTACCCCACCAAAAAGGCATGGAAGAAAAAGGGAAACCAAGGGGTTTGGTAATATGTAAGACATGACTTGCACCCTGCGATGGGATGACTAGTACTGATCTAGCTAAACTTTTGCATGGTTTAAGGTTAGATGCGTCACCCAGACTTTCTTTTGCTATAATCTTTCTTTCTATTTTTTAAAACACTGTGTTTTAGTACAGGTGATTTTAAATGAAGAATTTAACACAGACTGTCCAGAAGCCACAGAAAAAGAGGTACTGAAGGAAGGGTGTCTGGAACTTGCTGAGCTCAGGTTAAAAATGACATGGCCCAAGAAGTGCTCTCCCATAGGATGTCATCTCCAGGGCTATGATCCTAATGGTGCACAGGAAACAGCTGATCCTAAGGATAAAGTACAAATGTTTGTAACCTGGAACACATATCTAAGGAGGCAAACTACCTCAATTTAGTTGGCAGCCAATTAACTGAAGGGAAAAACATTAGTGTAGACATACCCTTAAAAATGGCCACAGATGACACCACGCTTGAGAGGCAGACATTGATATTAATCAAACTTCCTGCCTATTTGGGGGAAATGAAGGCTTCCATGGAATTTCAGCATTTTGCCAATTGCTGGTGTTAAGTGCGGTGAGCCATCAGATATTAAGCAGGCCTTCACCTTGACTTCAAGGAGGTGGGCAGTTCTGCTTCATGAACTGGTGCTTCAATATTTTAAACACTCTTTTAAAATAAAAGAAAATTCATTGTTTTTGATACAAGATTTAATTGGTGGAATTTTCCATTTGATACCTCCTTATCAAGAGAGTTAATAAAGCAGCTTCATGAATATGCTGCATGGATACTGGGTTTAGTTCTGTTCAGTAAAATCCAAACAATACATGAGTAAAGGGAATCATCTGAAAAGGAAGACAGTGGTTCATGAAAAAATAGCTAACCCTGGATTACATTTCAAGGATATAGCATAATTGGAAAACAAAGGAAATCTATATAGCTTCCTCTTATTCCCCTGAGAATAAATGAAGCATATTTACTAATCGATTTCAATAATTGAAAGCATCATGTGTAACTGTGTTTACTGCTGAAGGCAATAGTTACCCTAATAAAACTGCCCTGTAGAAATTTAACTGCCTATTTTGCTTACAGCAGGGTGCTTTCCAT
The DNA here is from genome assembly GCF_015237465.2 of Chelonia mydas. Taxonomy (NCBI): domain Eukaryota; kingdom Metazoa; phylum Chordata; order Testudines; family Cheloniidae; genus Chelonia; species Chelonia mydas. Next base: position 25,852,049 of record NC_057851.1, on the reverse strand, counting down.
GACTAAGTGATTTATATTTAATATAGGACAGGTAACAATATGAAAGGCCGCTTTAATGATTCTAAAGTTATTATAAAACATAAAAATTCCTGGAATAAAAGCTCTGGAAAACAAAATTTGTCACATTTTTCCTGCATAGTTGGTATATTTTTTGTCATTTTAAATAGTGTCATCTTCAGGAACTTCTATGTAAACTTATTTTAAAAGTATTTTAATTATGTTTTTGAAGAAAAGATCCCCAAACCAGATTTACAGCCCAAATAATCACTTACACTTTTGCAATGGGGGAAAAGGAATGCCAGGTCTAATGATGAATTTGGATCAAATCATTTTTAGCATCAGTGTTTGAAGAATTTTTCATCTAAAGCAGATATTTGAGTTTGTTTAATATCATTACGAAGCTTACAATAAATAAAATGTGAAATTAGATTATTGTTCAAACATATTCATAAACAGTTGCCTAAGTCAAATCATCTAACTTTCAGCAACAATGTAAATGAAAAAGGTTGACATTAATACTTCAGAGCAGCAAAGATGATCCTCTGACAGCATTATTGGAACTGGGAGATCTACCAGCAGCATACAGGCACCCAAACAACTGCTTTTTCATTTAGAGTAGTTCAAGTATTGCTTCATCCCATAATATCTAGCTTACGTTCCCAGAGTGCTATTAAAAAGCTATGACAAATTTATGTGAAGGTGCAGTAAATTGCACAACAGTTAAATATTTGTGTAGCCTCCTTCTCAGGACTCCCATCCATATTTGAATGACAAGCACAGGGGTGGCCAACCTGAGCCTGAGAAGGAGCCAGAATTTACCGATGTACATTGGCAAAGAGCCACAATTATACCTCAGCAGCCCCACCATCAGCGCCGCGCCTCCCCTCCCTCCCTGCACCTCCCGATCAGCCCTTTTGTGGCATGCAGGAAGCTCTGGGGGGGAGAGTAGGAGGAGCGAGGGCACGGCAGGCTCAGGGGAAGGGGCAGAAAGGGGTGGAGTGGGGGCAGGGCCTGTGACAGAGCCAGGGGTTGAGCAGTGAGCACCCCCCTCCCGGCACATTGGAAAGCTGGTGCCTGAAGCTCCAGTCCTGGAGTCAGTGCCTATACAAGGAGCCGCATATTAACTTCTGAAGGGGCGCATGTGGCTCCGGAGCCACAGGATGGCCACCCCTGGACTAGCATGTTAACATATCTAGTCTTTTTCTGTCTGATACTTTGTCAAGAAAGATACGATGTGCAAAATAATTATACAATAATTCTGTATGTTTGTGAAGACAGCATTTAAAAACAATGATCTATACTGTATCTGGTTAGTGCCATGGCTGGACTGAAACAGTGCTGAGTCTGATTCCACCAAAAGTAGGTTTCCCCCACCATCAAAAGAGAAACATCCCCACAACAGACAACTGGCACCATGTGTCAGACACCAGCAGGGTCAAACTTTTAGAACTCCTATTCACTGTCCTATCCTTCTTTAGGGTCACACTGGGATAACCAAGGGATTAAAGGGACCCTCACGAACTGAAGATCAACTCTTCCTGCACTGGCTGCAATAGAGTGTGTGCTCTAATGCTCAACAGTTATTGCCATGTAGCTTATTTTATATCTCCTCCCTCTGCTCTCTTGAGGGCCCTGTTTATTATGCATATGTAAATTGAAGTAAACACTTTCCTTTATTTAGGATTGGCCTGTTTAACAACATTTGGCTTTGCAGGGCTCTCTGGTTCTGAACATGTGCTAACAAGAACATACAGGGGGAATTCATACATTTACATATAATATTATCATATAAATTCACAATATTTTTGACCAGTCAGGTAGTAGTTTTCAAATAGTACCTCACAAGGCATATTTTGTACAAAGATTATTACAGTGGTATGTAAGGTGTGAATACAGAGGTGCTTTTGATCACACAAGTTCATTGTATTGTTGTACTTCAATAATAATCAGAGAGAGATGACAAGGGCATGAATAACTGAAGCCTGTTCATCATCCAGCAGGGTGGGATGGAGTCTTCTAGCCACCTAGAAATGGTATAAAGTGTTACCCAGGTTAGTATGGGTGCATGAGGAATCCAGGAGCAGTGCTAAACTACAGACTGACTTATCCCATTGTGCGTGTACACCTTCAACCAAAGGAGACTGCACCTTAGCTGTATATTGTTCAGTACTTTCCTTTGCCAACTAGCATAACCTCCATTTTTATTTATTTATTTATTTATTTTGGATTTAGCTTCAGACAGTTGTTCTTCATCCTTTAGCTGATCTCATCCAAGTGGTGGGCTAGCTTGTTGGTATTGATATGGTCTGGGTGGTAAAGGATAATTCTGATTCTTTTCTTGGTGCATTGGGTATCAACTCTAAACACAATGGGACAGATCATCAGTTATTTTAAACTGGTGTAGCTACACTGACATACATCAGCTGGAAATATGGCACAGGCTTTGTATCCCAGGATCCTACTTAAACAATGAAGGATGCCATTTTATGTACAGCAATGCATACTTTTATCTTAATTTTCACCTACCTTCCCCATTCCTTCCCAAACATAATAAAAATATCTTGTTCCCTGACACAATTCTATTAAATACCTAACCTTTCAAAGAATACAGTAACATCCTAATGCCATTCTGTCAGAATTAATTTGTCAGTCTTTTAATTACATCAGCCTTTTAGTGTGATTCCAGATTAGTACATTATGAACAGATTTTTAAACTGCGTTGTGGGTTTTTTTAATGATAAAAGTTATTTTTAAAAAAGCCTTCAAACTTTGTGCAAATTTGAGGATTTATTTCCATTGGAAGCTGGCATATAGTGACAGTTTAACTAAATGTAACCTCCTGGGGTGAATCAATTAATTAATGCAGCATCCTAATATCTTTCAATATTCTGGAGGTCACGCAGTTGATGTACATTTATGGCTTCATAACACCAGTGTGCACTAAAAAGTTTTAAAATAATTCTAATGCTAATTCTAAAATCTATATTATATTCCAAAACCTTTACATAACTGCACAGGTCAGCCAACAATATGACCAGCTGTCAACCTGTAACAGACTTTTTCTTAGGAAAATATTTTGTTGGTGATGGACTTATCACTCCGACTGGTGATACGATAAGGAAGAAAAAGGAAGCACAACTATGAGAAGAAAATGTTATGGAGGATTTTTGTTAACCACAGATCACTTTCGTAATACAAAGTCAAGTCAATTGTATGGGATTACAAGGTTTTGGATCTTGATGTTCCTGATCATAACCCCTAAGAAATCCTGTTACTAACAACATTGGATCGGTTTTCCTGTGATTATAATTAATTGCCCATTTTCTCTTGTTCTTTAAGGGTCCAGTTCTGCCACACTGACTCTTGTTCAGTAGTATCTTCCTCAGTAAACAGTCCCACTATGCTAGATGGTGCTGCTGGGCACAGCCCGGAGTAAGGCATGTTGTGTCAGCTGCATCTTCCACTCTAGTAGCAGCTCCAAACATCACTGTGACAAACTGGTTGGTTGGAAATTTTTCAACACAATGTTTTTTTTGCCAGAAGATTCCAATTTGAAACAAACTTGTCGTGGAAATGTATTGCTTTCAATGAAAACATCTCAGGAGGGAACTGAAAGAGAGAGACTCCAGAATAGTCAGTAGCCTAGTGGTTAGGGCATTCACCAAGGCTATAGGAGACCCAGGTTTAAGGGAGCAGAGACCAGAATCTGGGTTTTTCACATACCAAGTGAGTGGCCCAACCACTGGGCTGTTGGCTGTTCTGAGATGAACCTCTGGGGGTCTGATGCACTTTCATTTTTTCCACACACAAAAAATTTGAAAGGTCTCATTTTTCATTCCACATTAGAACAAAAAAAAAATTAGCTTTTGTTTCAACATATTTGAAATGGAATTTTTAAGTTGTTTCAAAAAATGTTTTAAAAAACATTTAATTAAGAAATGCACTTTGATTTTATTTAAAAACACTCAAATATAAAAATATTCAAACTTCCATTTGGGTTGAATGAATTTTTTCTTTTTCACTAAAATGCAAATGTTTACCTTTTTGGAACATCCACTAAACTAAAAAAAAAAACAGTTATTTTCACAGCTCTAGATATGAGTTTGAGGAAATGCCTACAGATCAAAGTCTTGCTTCAAATCTGGTGGTATTTAGGAAAGAATTAAGGGGAATGGTTCTAGTGATTAATAAGTATCTTATACAAAAATCACAATTTCCTTTTTTTAGTATAACTTCAAATAATTTTTCAACACAATGTTTTTTTTGCCAGAAGATTCCAATTTGAAACAAACTTGTCGTGGAAATGTATTGCTTTCAATGAAAACATCTCAGGAGGGAACTGAAAGAGAGAGACTCCAGAATAGTCAGTAGCCTAGTGGTTAGGGCATTCACCAAGGCTATAGGAGACCCAGGTTTAAGGGAGCAGAGACCAGAATCTGGGTTTTTCACATACCAAGTGAGTGGCCCAACCACTGGGCTGTTGGCTGTTCTGAGATGAACCTCTGGGGGTTCATCTCAGATTAGATGAGATAGATAGATTCAAAAACTAATATGTACCTTGACAAAGCACTAATAAAGCAATCTCCTGTGCCTGCTTGCCACCTGGGGAAAAAAAAAGAGTTTTAAATTATAACTGAAGGAAACCCCGTTGAAAAACATGTTCTCCCAGGGGAATGTTACCCATGTTATGCTAGTGCTCCGGTAGAAAGCATCAGTAGCCAAGATGCTTCTGCTATGTAATTTGATGAGGTAATTGTTTTTTTCCCCCTAAACTAAGTCTTTACTACCAAATCTAAGTATATAGAACAGTTTACAGAACCTGTTCATACATGTCCTGAGACAAGATGTGTGAGATAGTCCAATAAAAGTCCTCACCCATCTTGTGTCTCTAATCTCCTGGGACCAAAATGGCTGCACCACCACTGCAAACAGCATAGATGTCCTATCAGATGGTTAATGGTAGTTTTTATTGACTGTTTTCACAGCTATAATGTCCAATAAATACATAGATTTTTATCTAATCTGTACAGGATCTGATTATTATATTTGGGAAGATATTGCCTGGTGCTTTCAAAGGGAATTGCAAGAAAACATTCATTTGCAAGAAAACAAGTGATGGTATGTGTAACACAGTTTGTTTGCTAGTCATGGACACAGTGCTGTGGTCTGTGGATATGCTAAATATACAAATGGCTAAGGATAACAGATACTGGCACAAAATCATTCATGGACATGGAAGAGCGAGAAAAAGAAGCATATTTCAACGAACTCCTGAATGCTGAAGTCAATGTCTGGTCATCACTCATTTTGCCTGTTCCTGCAGTCCATATCAATTCATTTTCCCATTGTCAATGGGCTCCCAGCTACCACACTGCAAAATAAGAACCCAGAGAATGCATTAGGCAGATTCAACAGATAATTACCTATGAAAAGATAAAATCTGAAGGACTGGGCACATAATTTGCTTTTAGTGATGGAAGTTCTTCACCCATGCATAGGTCTAGAACAATTTCTGTACTGTAAGACTAATTAAGGATCCAACCACCTTGCCACATAACAGTGTGAAATAACTTCATTTTTCAAAAGTAAATAAGAAAAATCAGTATTTTACATGAATTAGAAGTTGATTCTTGCTGTAGATTAACTCTTGCTAGACCCAGTTTCTCCCCCTATCAGTAGCAGAACAACCAGAAGTTCTTTCAGTGAAATTATATACCATGTTCTAAAGTTATGACAACACAAATGGTTTGAAATACAAAATAGATGAGTAAGTTAGGAAATAAAAAAGCTCTCATGTAAAACACATAGATTCTTAGTCATATTTTGATATCCCTCCTCCTTGTGCAGCTGTCCTTTTATTCTGTAGTGAGCATTTTTGTGTTGAACTGCTTACAAAAAAATTGTCTACCACGCAGTAAGACATGTAGGTTAAATTAGTACTTCTGAAACCATGTGAAATTTAGTACCTGTCAACACCTTTATTCTCTGCTCCCTCTAGCTAGAAATAAAGTTGTAAAAAGGAGTTTTCTTCCATTATGGCATGTTTGACAGCACGCAGTATTGATGGCTCACAGAGAAAACTATAATAAATGTAAAGTACATGTTATGATTTAACGTATCTGCTCTGTGTCTAAAATGTCTGCATCTGACAGTGGTAAAATACTACATGAAAACAACTTAAAAATCCTTTTGAGGTCATCTATTTCAACACCCTGCATGAGTATTCCCTCTAGACCAGTGGTGGGCAACCTGCGGCCTGCGGCCCGCACGTGGCCCAACAGGGTAATCCGCTGGCGGGCCATCGGACAGTTTGTTTACATTTTCACAGCCACCTACAGCTCCCAGTGGCCACGGTTCGCTGTTCCAGGCCAATGGGAGCTGCAGGAAGTGGCGGCCAGCATGTCCCTGTGGCCTGCGCCACTTCCCGCAGCTCCCATTGGCCGGGAACAATAAACTGTGGCCACTGAGAGCTGCCGGCAGCCATGCAAATGTAAACAAACTGTCTGGCGGCCTGCCAGCGGATTACCCTGGTGGGCTGCATGCAAGCCACAGGTTGCCCACCACTGGTCTAGACTGTCCTCTACCCTGCTCCCTGCATCTGTTTAAGAGCATCTTTGATGACAAAGTGTGTCCCTGTTTACCACTTCCCTTAGTAATTCATGTAATTGCCAAAGCATCTCAGTACCACATCTATACAACTCGCTTGCAAAATTACCACACACATTAATGGTGCCGAATCGGGTCCCAACAGCCTTTACTCTTTAAATCTGTTTCCTAATATCTAACCTAACTGTTCCTTAAGTTAGGAACAGTAGCCTCTATTTCTATGGTTTCATCTGAAAGGCCCCCGCACAATAGACTGCTTGGTTCTCAATTTATGTGCCTCTGCAGGATAACTGTCTGAGTTGATTGGTATAGAAGTTACCACACAAAATAAACTTGTATTGTACCAGTCATTGTAAACATGCCCATACCTCTTATGTTTCTACCTCGGAGGTGTTTGTAAATAGTTATATTACCCTTTATCTCCTTTCCTCAAGCAGTAAATACTGTATTAAATTGCCTTAATCTCTCCTCAGATGTCATACCTTCTAATCCTATCGTTTCCCTTGTTGCCTCTCTTTGGATTTTTTTTCCATAGTTTATAGAAGTTCTTTCTATACAGAGAATATCAAAATTGTACAGAGGATTCCCAGTACAGTTATATTATTAGCAAATGCACAAGTGGTACAATAAAGATGAAAAAAGTTCAAAATGCAAAATATAAAATTGACAAATAGAGTAGATGTACCCTTTGATGCTCTTGACTTTTATAGCTACACTGCAAAAATCACCCTGCGGCAGCAAATCTCAGAGCCCAAGTCAACTGACTGGGACTTGTGGGTCTGTGCTATGGGGCTAAAAATAGCAGTGTAGCTGTTCCTGCTGGGGCAGGAGCCCAGGCTCTGAGACCCACCTCCCTTGCTTGGTTTTAGAGCCTGGGCTCCAGCCTGAATGGGAACATCTACGCTGCTATTCGGAGCCCTGCGAGCCCAAGTCAGTTGTCCCAGGCTTATTTAGGAGACCACTTTTCCTCTTAATCTTCTGAGCTACTTTGGTGAGGTGGCCCATTTGGGTCTGTGTGAGCTAGAATTACTCCTCGATTTGAGACTGGTGTCAGTCAATCATTCTCCATTCACAAAGATGTTGAGCTGTCACGTAGCATTGGTGTGGTTGAGATAGAAGAATGATGACACTTTGATACACTGGGCTTAAGTGTCCAGGTATGTCAATAGACACTGATGGCTGCCATGTCTTGGTTCAGGTTGTCCTCAATCTTTTTGAAGTCTCTGTTTCTTGAAGTAGGCAGATGTCATCTGCATACTAAATTGTCTTGAAATTATTGGAAGCAGATCATTTTTAAAACAAGAACAGATCCCTGAGGGAGTCCTCCATATGATCAATTTGTTTCCTAGTATTGCTTGGAATTGTCTGTTTCAAAGCATTTCCATGACCATAACAACCCACTGGGGTAACTTATGTGACATCTTGACCAGCAGGCCAGATGGTATCATATGCTACTGTCAAGACAAGATACACAGCCCTTGTCTTCTCAGTGTGTTGGAAACCATTTCTATATAGGTGCTGAAAGTGAGAACTTGGTCACAAGTGCTCCTGTTAGGTCTGAAACCTGCCTGGTCATCACTCAGAGCCTGCTCTACTGTGGGCATTATTCTTTGCAGAATTAATCACTCCAGAAGTCTGTAAGCACAGCTCAGAAGTGATATCATGTGGTAACTAGCAGGAAGATCCATAGTGTAGACATAGCCTTACTGTCTAGCAGAGTTATGTATTTAAGCTCCAAGGCTCATCATTTGAAAATGTTGTGCAGGTACAACATTGTGCAGTTGTTGTGTCCTTTGAGGACTGATAGATCAGACACAGAGTGATTGTTCTGTGAAAAGTGTTCACCTACAAGTGATGTGGTGTGTTTGGTCTTTTATCATTTTTCAGTTCCTGTCTCTTCTGTCTCCTTATTCCAGTCCTGTTCTTCTCATCTAGCCAATTACAGTCTCCACTCCTCAGGTTTCTCATACCTGTCCCAGTCTCCTTACCCAGATAGTCCCAATCTCCCATGCAGCTACTTGTCAGAGTTCAGCCTACACCCCACTGGTTCCCAGCCATAACCTTGTTTCCCTATCTTGCTTCCCAGTGTCCTTTCCCAGCTGGTTCCAATCTCCCTCAATGCCAATTCCCAGGCCTAGTTTCCCCACACAACCCCCACACCTGCTCCCTTTCTCTTCTGCATTCTGATCAGGCAGAGGAAAAGACGGGCTATTGAAGGAGAAATAGAGCTCAAGAATAGGTTTTCAGAGCTGGAAAATGAAGAAGGGGCTCAGCAGGTGGTCACTGAAGGTGGAAGGGCAAGTAAAAAGAGAAGAGCAGCTAGTCCTATAGGAAAAGGGGAAGAGTCAATGGAGACTATACCAAATATGAGTCCCAGGAGGATACAGGATGGCTTGAAGAGCATTACAAGGGAGAATAGGAATGGAAAGAACTTGCACCAAGAGAGAACAGGGGATAGACTGGAGAATAGCAGTCACTAGGAAAAGGCAGGTCTACGTGATCAGGGACTCTTTACTGAGAAGGATAGACAGGCCTGTAAGCAGAGCTGATCCAGAGAATAGAAGGGTGTGCTGTCTTCCAGGTGCTAAGATACGGGATGTAGACCTGAGGTTGAAAGGGATCCTAAAGGGAGTGGGAAAGAATCCCCTAATTATCCTTCATGTGGGAACAAATGATATCGGTAGATTCTCGCTGGAACGTATCATGGGAGACTATGCTAGGCTGGGGAAGACACTTAAGGAAATTGAGGCTCAGGTGATCTTCAATGGGATTCTGTTCATAGAGAAAAGCAACAAAGGTGTGACAAGATTATGACTATCAACAGATGGCTCAGGCAGTGGTGCTATAAGGAGGGCTTTGTTATGCATGGCCACTGGGAGGCATTCATGGACAGAGGACAGTTCTCCCGGGGTGGACTTCATCTGACTAGGGAAGGAAATAGACTTCTAGGATGGAGGCTGGCACAACTGATTAAGAGAGCTTTAAACTAGGAATTTGGGGGAGATGGTTGGGAGATGTCCAGGTAATCTCCATGCCGGATTTTAGCATTGAGAGGGAAGAAAACAAAGTAAGAAAGGATACAGTCATGGGTAGGAGAATGGACATGAGGAGGAAGGACAGTGTGGATACCAGCCTAATAGGTCATACTGGCTGTAGAATGACCATGCCTAATCAGGTACAGAATGTGAGCAAGGCCAAACAGCAAAAATTAAGATGTTTGTACACCAATGCGGGGAGCCTAGGTAACAAAATGGAGGAACTAGAGCTACGGGTGCAGGAAGTGAAACCAGATATTATAGGGATAACAGAAACATGGTGGAATAGTAGTCATGACTGGACTACAGCTAATGAAGGGTATGTGCTGTTTAGGAAAGACAGAAATAAAGGTAAAGGTGGTGGAGTAGCATTGTATATCAATGATGAGGTAGAATGTAAAGAAATAAGAAGCGATGGAATGGATAAGACAGAGTCCGTCTGGGCAAAAATCACACTGGGGAAGAAAACTACTAGAGCTTCCCCTGGGATAGTGCTTGGGGTGTGCTATAGACTGCCGGGATCTAATTTGGATATGGATAGAGCCCTCTTTAATGAAGTAAATACTAATGGAAACTGCATGATGACGGGAGACTTTAACTTCCGAGATATAGACTGGTGGACGAGTGCTAGTAATAATAATAGGGCTCAGATTTTCCTGGATGCGATAGCTGATGGATTCCTTCATCAAGTAGTTGCTGAACCGACTGGAGGGGATACCATTTTAGATTTGGTTTTGGTGAGTAGTGAGGACCTCACAGAAGAAATGGTTGTAGGGGGACAATCTTGGTTCAAGTGATCATGAGCTAATTCAGTTGAAACTGAACGGAAGGATAAACAAAAATAAATCTGCGTCTAGGGTTTTTTATTTCAAAAGGGCTGACTTTCAAAAATTAAGGAAATTAGTTAGGGAAGTGGATTGGACTGAAGAATTTATGGATCTAAAGGCAGAGGAGGCCTGGGATCACTTTAAGTCAAAGCTGCAGAAGCTACTGGAAGCCTGCATCCCAAGAAAAAGGAAAAAACTCATAGGCAGGAGTTGTAGACCAAGCTGGATGAGCAAGCTTCTCAGAGAGGTGATTAAGAAAAAGCAGAAAGCCTACAGGGAGTGGAAGATGGGAGGGATCAACAAGGAAAGCTACCTTATTGAGGTCAGAACATGTAGGGATAAAGTGAGACAGGCTAAAAGTCAAGCAGAGTTGGACCTTGCAAAGGGAATTAAAACCAATAGTAAAAGGTGTTAGAGAGCTTATTCCTTCACTCTCCCACTTCCCTGGTCCTTCTCGCATGAACAGAGAGCAACAATACCCGAAGTCCGAAGGTGCAAACAATTCGATGTTTATTGGGGTGAACTTCCAGCAAGCTTAAATACAAGTTCCTTTTTCCTTATTTTCGAATCCCAACTTACTTCCTGTTTGCCCCTAATTTATATAGTAATATTCTTAGCTATACCTTAACCAATCATTCTACTGAAATTTAACTAACCAATCCTAACATATTGTAACATGATTAGCTAACCAATTATATCCCACCACCTTAATTAGATTACACCCAGCAAAATTAATTATACAGCAGACAGAAACAATCACAGGACCAGACAGAGATTATACAGACAAACAATAGCAAAGTGGGAAAACAATACAGAAGTGAGGATTTCACATCCCAGCTATTGATAAGTGAGTTCTTGCCAGACAGGATGCTATCAAACTAAGTTTCCTTTTACATTTTCTAGGCACTCCCCTTTCTTTGGAGGTGATAGGAATTATCAGGACAGGATTGTATTCAGGACAGGATTGTATTCCTAACAGCCCAATAGCACCTTCTTTCAATGTGGCTAGTTTGGAATGTGAGGATGTGACTGTTCGCTTCCTGGCTTATGGCTGCCTCTGCTGCTTAGCCAAAGGCCTTAGCCTAAGAACAGGGCCTCAAACTGTCACAGTAAGAGAAGGCCCTTACACCAGAAGACAGTGATTTTGATTCTTTCTTTTATACCTCTAGAACTAGCCAAGTAATAAGAATACCCCTAAATTCTTAAAGTACAGGCCTTTACAGACAGGCCTGAATATCTATATCCTAACACTCCACCCCTTTTTTTTTCTTTTCTTTTGGGATCCTCCTGCCCAGGTATCCCTGGAAAAGCATAGGACATATGGCGACACATTTCCTGATAGGGCCAGGCATCAAGGTGGAAGGTGTCGATGCTCCATCTGTCCCACTGCCCCTTGTGTAGTACCATGCCCTGCACCTTCTCTCGTACGGGCATACTACACCTATTCCAATTAGTGTTCCAGACTTCCCAGTATAGTGGGCCCGAGAAGGTTGGGTCCGGGTTGTCTAGTACACTTGGGGGGGGCTTACTACATTACTTATAGGTTATAATTAGTGGCTGTTCTCTAGGGGGTTGTGCCCCCCTTGATCGTTTCCATATGCAATGTAACACACATATAATTAACAATTCAACAGCTGCTATGATAATCCACAGCAACACCGAGAGTCCTGACCACTGCAGTATGGTCCAACATCCTGGCCACCACCAAAAACACTGCTTCTCCTCCTTTGATAAGGTTAAAATTTTGTCAGCGCCATCCTGTAGTGTGTATTGTAAGTGTGTCCAACTGTTGGCGCTTGCAGCAAGTTGCTCTTGTAATCTTTGTGTACTTTTGTCCATATTGTGTGTCCATTGAATATCCACAGTGAAATTTGGTATTGTCCAAACCAATTCAACTACTTGGTACGGTATGGGGTAGTAGGTGCTGGTTTGATTGTTTACAACGATTAAGTCCACTGATCCATTGGTGCACCATAGTCCAGGTGGTAGTGTATAGAAGCTCATAATTTTGTCATACACTGGAAGGATTTTGCCTCCTAGTGTTATATTGCAGGATTGGATACATTCCCAACAGAATACACCGTACCCCATATACATTACCCCTAAATGCCCCCCCTTTGCAATAGGCCATTGATCCTGCTCCTCCATAGTCATAGGAGAGGGGCACATCCATATTCCTCCTCTGGATATACAACTGCTTAATGTGATGACAGTCCAGTTTACCCCATTCCATCCCCCCCACCTATTCCCTAGTGGCTCCCAACGTGCTCCCCCTTCCCTACTTACTCCCATAGGGGTCAAGGGAACCACCTTATTTGCATTTCCTTCCCATGGTATCATAGTAACAATTACACAAGAACTGTCCCCACAGGTCGGGGATGTTATTTTCCAGGTAGATGGGTATGTTTTTGCAATTGTGGATAGATATGGGCTAGCCTCCCGATTTAATACTGAAGGCCATTGTTCTGACCAAGCATCTCTCATAATATCCATTAACATTATTAACTGAGCATTTTGAATACCTACGCACACTTCTCCCCATGTTAGTCTTCTGAAGCCATCCTCTACCCATGTCACCAGGTCCCCTGCCCAATGAGTTAACTGCAGGTTTACCTCTACTGCTGTCCTCCACCCTGTGGCAACTGCTGATAGATGCTGTGCCATTAATTCATTAATTTGTTGTTGAAATTTCACATTTTGGCTTACTAATTGTTTGGTTACTCACTCGTCCCCCAGATTCCATGTACCCAGCATAGTGTTCCCAGCTGCCCACAATCCCCTTTTCCGACGACGATTCCAGGTGTGTCCCCTCACCCATGCATTGAATTGTTGTTTCAATCCTTTTATGTACATACTACAATTAGGATGGATTTGGTCCACCCACCATTCCTTGGGGCGTACCACCCATGTAATAGAGTGAAAGGACACGTTAAAAAGTGCAGGCTGCACCTGCTCCCACAATGGCTCCCAGACATTTGCTCGTCGGGGAATATTCTTGGCTCCAGGCTGTGGCCACTTTAAATTTGGATTCTTCCAACTTGGCATCCATATCACCTGTAGGGTTACATTCTGTAAAATGGTTAACTCATCGTACACCCAGCGTCCCAAAGGGGATTTTACACCTAATGTAATATGTACATAACAATCACACCCTCGGGGATTATCTTCCATGGAAGTACCATTGTGGTTACATACGGTAACATCACACCCTAAATGTGGGGCCCTATTTTCCCAAGAGGGTTCATTTGCTCCAGGGGACCAGAGGGTTATATTCTTTGGACCCTCTGTAACAAACCACATAGCTGGGTAACTGTGTTTTCTACTATCGTTAATCATGGCAGCACCCAGGGAGTACCATGCGATATTTCCTGATAAATTTGATATTCTCCACTTGGTTGGGATTCCCCCATCTAATCCATAAACCATATACCGACACTGCCAAATTCCTGTTGGAGTATTAGTGGTACATCTTTCTATGGGGAGATTCTCATAGTCTTCATTAGCTTTATTACCACAGGTTGCATGTGTAGCCGTCCATGTGTTTCCTCCTTTTGACACTTCACATCGTGGGATCTGAATAGAATTTGTAAATGTGACAATTGTGATTAGCACTAGTAATTGTTCCATCCAGGGCCAGGGAATTTTCATCCTTTTCTCCTTTTTGAATTAACCTGTAATACACACATAACAAAATTTACATGTCCCCTTTCCCAATCCCCTGTTTGTACCTTTTTATTTGCGTGCAGTGAACCCACTCCCGTCCTCCATTCTCTGTACCCAGTAATAGCAGACTGGGCCCTAATTGGTCAAGGACAAGATAGGGGCCCTTCCATTTAGGAGCTGGGAATGGATGGTGTTGACCTGGAATCTTGTACATCACTAGATCTCCCACCATGGGTAGATTACGCTCCCCAGGCAGGTCATACCATGCTTTGACTCTTGCTGCTCCTTGCTCGTCTCGCCAGGCCACCGCCTGCTGTACTTGTTTTACATGTTCAATTAAAGTTAAAATCCATTCTTGTGTTAAGCCATGTGTAGTGACTTCCCCAGGTACTGGGGTAAGTAGATTTTCCCACCGTTCCATAGGCCTTCCCATGAGAGCTTCATATGGAGAAAATCCTGTGCCCTTTGATTCTCGGGCCCTTATTCTCATTAAGACAAAGGGCAGTAACTGTGACCAGTTTTTTCCTCCGATTTCCACTCCCTTTCTTAGCTCACTTTTAATGGTGCGGTTCATGCGTTCCACCTGCCCCGCAGCCTGGGGGTGATAAGCAATATGGAACAACTGTGTGATTCCAGTGAGGGCTGATAGCTCCCCTAACAGATCTGACCGAAAAGCAGCTCCTTGGTCTGAGTCAATCACCTTTGGGACCCCCCAGCGAGTGAATACCTCATTTACCAGTATTGCAGCAGTTACCCGGGCAGTCTGATACTTTGTGGGGAAAGCTTCCACCCACCGGCTGAAAGCATCCACTACCACCAACATGAATCGGTTTTTCCTGTGATCTGGTGGTAAGGGTCCTGTGTAATCAATCTGTATTCTTTCCCATGGTCCCCTTGGGGTTTGTCTCATTAATTCTCCCCTTAGCACCTTGTGAGGTGGGCTGTGCCTGGCACAGTCCAAACAACGTTCCAGATGTGATTTTAAATCAGCTGCCATTCCTGGCCACCAGCACAACCTTTTTAAAGTTCCCAGTGCCTCCTCAAACCCAGGGTGTCCCCCTGCCAAGCTTCCATGCACCCAGCTTAAGAAAGCCGTCCGACTTCCCTGAGGGCACAACATTACCGGTCCCTCAATTGTTAAGACACACCAAATCCCTTCCATTAGTTCCACCTTTGGCACATGCCTGTCCCCAAGTTTCATGATGCCTTCCAGTCCTGGGTCGGATTCCTGCAACTCTCGAATTCGCCCTCCCCGATCTGTATCCACCCCGCTTCTTGTTATCACTGCTACAGGCACTCTCTCTTCTGGCTCCCAGGGCCATGGGGGTGCCTCTGTTGCAGCCCGCCTGGCCTCTACGTCAGCCAGATTATTTCCTTTGCTTAGGGGTCCTGTTTTCTTGTGTGCCTTTACCTTTACCACATTGATCCGTGTAAAACAGTGACTCAGCTCCTCCACTCGCTTCCACCAGGTAGCATGCTTGATTGTGGAGCCGTCTGTTGCCCTGAAATGATTATCTGCCCACCATCTCAGCATTAATGTGGCACCACGAAATACATAATCTGAATCTACCACCACCCAACATTCTGGCTCCAATTTGGGATCCACTTCATTTAAAGCTGTTAGCAAGGCTGCCAGTTCTGCCTCCTGAGCTGACTTTGCTTCTAGTGAGAAACCAATCGTGCTGACTGTCTCATTGCCTCTGATTCCCACAACAGCTAAGCCTGCAGTTTTCCGTCCCCCTTGATACCTACAACTTCCATCCAAAAACCATACCAGTGTCCCCTCTTTTACCTGATTGGGGTTAGCCGCCCGAAACACCTGATGTTGGGTTTTACCTGGGCTGGCTTCACATTGGTGTGGGGTGCCAGCCAGATGTAATCCAGCTACCCAGACTGTGGGTTCCTTTAACACCTCTGCTGTAATGTTTTCTGCCTGTAGAGCCAGCAACCATTTAGCAATACGCTGCCCACTCACTTGTCCCTGTAAGATAGTGTGCATGTTTAACAGCCGCAGGGGGTCATGATGAGATCGGACTATTACTTTCTGCATTCCCGTAAGGTATTTAAATTTCCCTACCCCCCAGTAGGTGCACAACAGCACCTTTTCACACCATCCGTACTTCAATTCCACAGCACTCAAAAGTCGAGAGGCAAAGGCCACAGGTCGGTCCTTTGCTCCATACTCCTGTGTTAATGCACAACCAATGGTAGTGTCTGATACCAAAGGGTACAGATAAAAGAATTTCTCCCCATCCGGGGAGGCCAGCACTGGAGCACTGGCCAGGTTTTCCTTTAGCACTCTCACTGCCTCAGTACACTCTTCTGACCATTCCCAAGTTGAGGCTCGGGTTAGGTCAAATAGAGGCTGGGCTATTTCTGCATAATTGGCCACAAAATCCCTGCAAAATCCAGTTAGACCCAGAAAACTTTGCAAGCTTTTAACATCCGTAGGCAGTGGCAGGGACTGAATCAGTTGCACCCGTCCCTTATCGATTTCCCTTCCCATCTGAGACACTTCCACTCCTAAGTAGGTCACTCTTGTCTGTCCCATCTGAGCCTTTTTCCCATTGACCTTCAATCCTGCTCTTGCCAAAGCTTGCAGGACCTGCTCAGTTAGTTCCCTGTCTTCTTCCTCTGTCCCTGACATTAGCAACAGGTCGTCTACATATTGTATGCACCTTGCTGAATCCACCCCCTCCAGAGCCTGTCTCATGTATCTGTGAAAAATTGCAGGGGAGTCCCTATATCCCTCGGGTAGGACTGTCCAGCAGAATTGTCTGCCCTCCCATGTGAATGCAGTTTTATACTGACATGAGGTAGCTAGTGGCAGAGACCAAAACCCATTAGCTATGTCCAAAACAGTGAAAATTCGGAATTGGGGTCCAATACGGGCCAACATTTCAGGGTACGCTGCCACCACTGAGGCTGGCGAATTGGCCAGAGCATTTAGTGCCCTGTAATCCACAGTGAGGCGCCAGGTACCATTTGGCTTCCTCACGGGCCACACAGCAGCATTACAAGGGGATGCAACTGCCCGAATCAGTCCCCTCTGTTCCAATTCCCCAATAGTTGCCCCCACCTCTGCCAATGCCTCCCGAGGAATAGGATACTGTTTCTGTGGGGGAGGGTCCCCTCCCTCCATCAGTATCTCCATGCTGCCCCTACCACAATCCAGGTTATCCTTCGCCCACACAGGGATGTGTTCCCACCCAGCCGGGGGTGGTGGGAGGGCATGTGCTGCTTTAATGGTCATAGTGGCTATCCCCATGGGAATGGTATAGCCCTGACCGTCCTGCGTTTGCCCCAGTAAACACACCCAATTGGCTAAATCCAGTACAAGTCCCAGTTTGTGTAAATCTCCTGCCCCCAACAGATTAAGCATATCATTACAACCCCACATAATCTCCCCTTCCCCCCAGATTCCTTTGATTTGTCCCCGCCTCAGGGTTAACTGTGTCTCCCCTCCTGTTGCCCCTACAATTGTCACAGTCCCTTCTGAGGGTCTCCCCTGCCCCCATGTGGTTAAACTGATGGCTGCTCCAGTGTCTATCAAAAAATCCCTCATGGGACTCCCTTCGATTGCCCCCTGGAGCGTGGGGCGACCAGATGCATCCCGTCCTAAACTGAGAACATGGACAGGACGCCTCCCAGGGCACCCCTAAGTTGCAGCACCCACCTCTGTCCCTCCCACTGGTTCATGGGGGGACCGGGGGTCCTGGCACCGAACACATTCCTGTCTCCATGCAAAATTGTGTGTCTGGCATTTCAGGCAGTCCCAGTCCCTTGGCCTCCGGGACCACTTTCCCCCTGATCTGGTAAGATCATGGGTAGTCAGTTTAGCCTGCAGTCTCTGGATCTGTTGCTCTATAGCTGCCCGCTCGTCCCTGACTACCCTCCCAAAGCCACAAACTCTCCCTCTACCTCCTCCTCTCCAGGCTGACCCACTCCTTTCCACCTTGTATTGATCCCCCGCAGTAATAGCATGGACTGGCTCTTCCCCCTGATGCATCTGCCTCCACACATCTGCCTGTTCCAGAAACTGGGGTAGCTGATTGGGAGCAAGTTCAGGGTGCTGCAACCTTAAATGCCCCACGAACTGCGGATTGCTCAGCTCCAACCATTTCTCCAGCAATTCCACACCCCTACCCTGCTCCACACCCCCACCAGGTCCCGGTGCCCCTGCCTGTGGCAACACCCATGGACCATCCAGGGGATTCACCCAGCACCGTGCCCATGCCTGTATGCGATTAAGTGTATCCCGCCCTGTTTCCCCAGGGATTCGCTTCATCTTATTCATCCCCGCAGTACGAGAGTACACCCCAAACAAGTGTTTTGCCACCTGTCCGGGGATTAGAAATGGGTGTGCCACTCCTGCCACATCGATTCCCAAGGTACCTCGTCCCAAAAGACTACGCCATAAGATCACCTGGTCCTCACGAGTTAGACCCTCCATCTCCCTGTCCACCTCCACTAGCCACAGCACAAACTGATCCCAATCATTCCGGGGTACCTTTCCCAAACGACCCAGTACTGCCTCCCGGTCCTTCAGGGACAAGGGGTGGATTTCTGCCTGTTCTACTACTTGTGGGGCCTGGTCCCCCCACCCCGCAACCGGGGCCACTATTCCTGCCTCCTGCAGCTCCTCCCGGGTAGCCTCTCTCGCAGGGGCTGTAACTGTGGATCGCCGGCTTACAACATCCACCGGCAGTGGTGGGTACAGTGTTTTTTCAGGGTAGGGTGGTGGAGGTGTCTCCTTCAGTTCCATTAGTGGGGCGGATGGTTTGGGGTCCCCAAGTCCATTGCCCCCATGTTTACAATGATACAATTCCTCCTCTAAGTCTCCTACTCTCCCCAGCAGTTCGTCCCTCTCTCTCCGGATTGCCTCACAAGACTCCTCTGTCCGTGCAGCATCCCGTGCCTTCAAATCTGCTACCTCTACTGCTAACACAGATTTTTCTGTTAAAATGCGTTGCTGATCCACAATCCCCTCCAAATCCTTAATGTGTTGGAGGAGATCAGCTTCCCTTTTTACCCAGTATGCCATCCCAGCACACAAACCTTGTAATACCATTCCCTTTTTCCTACACTCCTTTCCCTTGGGGTCTCCCAAAACCTCTCCCATCTCCTTCTCAATCTCATCCCAGGTGAACCCCTGCACCTGGTATGGGCCCTGATTCTTCCTTATCCATTTGTTCAAAAAATCCGTTACCCCAGCTTGCCAGAACCCGCAACTACCATCACGAGAGTTCGCCATACCCCCTCCAAGCAGCTGCGCGGACTGTTGGGGAGGGGGACTTACAGGCTGCCACTCACCTATCCAATGCGATGTATCCGAGTCACGGCACCAAGATGTTAGAGAGCTTACTCCTTCACTCTCCCACTTCCCTGGTCCTTCTCGCATGAACAGAGAGCAACAATACCCGAAGTCCGAAGGTGCAAACAATTCGATGTTTATTGGGGTGAACTTCCAGCAAGCTTAAATACAAGTTCCTTTTTCCTTATTTTCGAATCCCAACTTACTTCCCGTTTGCCCCTAATTTATATAGTAATATTCTTAGCTATACCTTAACCAATCATTCTACTGAAATTTAACTAACCAATCCTAACATATTGTAACATGATTAGCTAACCAATTATATCCCACCACCTTAATTAGATTACACCCAGCAAAATTAATTATACAGCAGACAGAAACAATCACAGGACCAGACAGAGATTATACAGACAAACAATAGCAAAGTGGGAAAACAATACAGAAGTGAGGATTTCACATCCCAGCTATTGATAAGTGAGTTCTTGCCAGACAGGATGCTATCAAACTAAGTTTCCTTTTACATTTTCTAGGCACTTCCCTTTCTTTGGAGGTGATAGGAATTATCAGGACAGGATTGTATTCAGGACAGGATTGTATTCCTAACAGCCCAATAGCACCTTCTTTCAATGTGGCTAGTTTGGAATGTGAGGATATGACTGTTCGCTTCCTGGCTTATGGCTGCCTCTGCTGCTTAGCCAAAGGCCTTAGCCTAAGAACAGGGCCTCAAACTGTCACAGTAAGAGAAGGCCCTTACACCAGCAGACAGTGATTTTGATTCTTTCTTTTATACCTCTAGAACTAGCCAAGTAATAAGAATACCCCTAAATTCTTAAAGTACAGGCCTTTACAGACAGGCCTGAATATCTATATCCTAACAAAAGGTTCTATAGCCATATAAATAAAAAGAAAACAAAGAAAGAAGAAGTGGGACCGCTTAACACTGAGGATGGAGTGGAGGTTAAAGATAATTTAGGCAAGGCCCAATATCTAAACAAATATGTTGCCTCAGTCTTTAATAAGGCTAAGGAGGATGTTGGGGATAATGGTAGCATGACAAATGGGAATGAGTATATGGAGGTAGACATTACCATATCTGAGGTAGCAGCGAAACTTGAACAGCTTAATGGGACTATATCGGGGGGCCCAGATAATCTTCATCCAAGAATATTAGGCTGGAGGGAGGTTACTAGTGGAGTTCCTCAGGGATCAGTTTTGGGACCAATCTTATTTAATTTTTTTATTACTGACCTCGGCACAAAAAGTGGGAGTGTGCTAATAAAGTTTGCGGATGATACAAAGCTGGGTGGTATTGCTAATTTAGAGAGAGATCGGGATATCATACAGGAAGATCTGGATGACCTTGTAAACTGGAGTAATAGTAATAGGATGAAATTTAATAGTGAAAAGTGCAAGGTCATGCATTTAGGAATTAATAACATGAATTTTAGCTGGGGACACATCAATTAGAAGTAACGGAGGAGGAGAAGGACCTTGGAGTATTTGTTCATCACAGGATGATTGAGCGGCCAATGTGATATCGCCATGAAAAAAGCTAATGCAGTCTTGGGATGCATCAGGTGAGGTATTTCCAGTAGAGATAAGTAGGTTTTTGTACCATTGTACAAGGCACTGGTGAGACCTCACCTGAATACTGTGAACAGTTCTGGTCTCCCATGTTTAAGAAGGATGAATTCAAACTGGAACAGGGACAGAGAAGGGCTACTAGGATGATCCGAGGAATGGAAAACCTGTCTTATGAAAGGAGACTCAAGGAGCTTGGCTTTTTTAGGCTAACCAAAAGAAGGTTGAGGGGAGATATAATTGCTCTCTATAAATATATCAGAGGGATAAATGCCGGAGAGGGAGAGGAATTATTTAAGCTCAGTACCAATGTGGACACAAGAACAAATGAATATAAACTGGCCATTAGGACGTTTAGACTTGAAATTAGATGACGGTTTCTAACCATCAGAGGAGTGAATTTCTGGAATAGCCTTCCAAGGGAAGCAGGGGGGGCAAAAGACCTAAACTTGATATGTTTATGGAGGAGATGGTATGATGGAATAGCATGATTTTGGCAATTAATTGATCTTTAAATATTCATGGTAAATAGGCCCAATGGCCTGTGATGGGATGTTAGATGGGGTGGATCTGAGTTACTACAGAGAATTATTTCCTGCGTATCTGGCTCATGAATCTTGCCCATATGCTCAGGGTTCAGCTGATCACCATATTTGGGGTCAGGAAGGAATTTTCCTCCAGGGCAGATTGGAAGAGGCCCTGGGGGGTTTTCACCTTCCTCTGTAGCATGGGGCACGGGTCACTTGCTGGTGGATTCTCTGTTCCTTGAAGTCTTTAAACCATGATTTGAGGACTTCAATAAGCTCAGGCATAGGTGAGAGGTTTATTGCAGGAGTCGGTGGGTGAGATTCTGTGGCCTGCATTCTGCAGGAGGTCAGACTAGATGATCATAATGGTCCCTTCTGACCTTAATATCTATGTATCTATGTAACTTGCTCCTCTTCACTGCCTGGGCATTAACAGGGGAATCATTGAGAGCACAGGAAAGACTGTATCCTTGATATAAGTTCTGGTGACTCCTGTCCAGCCGGCAGCAACACAGAGCTTCAATTGCTCCTGCTCAGATCCTGCAGACCTGGGCGGAAGCATGCTCAGTGCAAATGGAATCTTTGAGAGATGTATCCACAAAACACTAGCGAGTCTCTACTGACTATGTGTGAACTGTGATTTTTTTCCCCAAAGGCTTATAATTTGGCCAAATTTGAGCCAATTTTACCAGGACAGCAAAAGTCACAGCCTGACACAAAGGCCATTTCAATGCCAAACTTCAATACCTGCTAACAGGGAGTTAGAGCTTCTCAAAGAAAGGTAGACAATGTATTTTTCTCTAATCTCAATCTTTGAAACAGCTGAGCTGTTTTGGCTGAAGTCTTCCAGAAAAAATTAGCCTAAAGCAGAAACCAAACATGACAATTCCAGCCCAGTTAAAGTTTGGAAAAATGATAAGCCATGACAAATGGAGTCTTATAACAGAAAGTGTCGAGCAACCCTAATACTGTAATAGTTGGTACTACCAGCTCTGCCTAAAATACCCACAGTTAGAGCAACCACTGTGGGATAGAATACAGAAGCTGTTTAGCAGACCACAGAAACACAGCAAAGGAAGTTTAGGAAAGGAAGTAAAGGAAATATGCAATTGATGCCCTAGGGCTAGATTCGGGAGTAGAGCTGAGTAAATATTAGTGAAAAATAATCTATTGAATATTTAATTCAAACAAGTTATAAAATTAGTTGACTAAATTATTCAACTGATTTTATTCAACCAGCTCTATCAGAAAGGCAGAATTTACATTACTGTCCTACACTCAATTCTTGCCACAACACTAGGGATAACACCCCTATTTTTAGGAGAGAAAAAATATCAAGAAATCTTTCTCTGACCAAAAACATTCAGGGCCTTGAGTTTCTCTCATTCAAAACCAACCAAACAAACCCCACCCACACCAGTACATTACCCCCTAATACCAAGCTGGAGCAATTGTTCAGTTGACCTAAATATGCTAGTTGGTGAATCACTACCACTTCCTGATATAACCCAAGAGAGAACTCCCAGACAAGTACAAAGCTAGCCTGTCATGGGGCAGCTGGCCCTTTTAAGAGGAGTCAAGGCCCAGTCTGCCTGTGACTCCTTCTGAAGACCCACCTGGGAGTAACTGATTGCTGGTATGTGAGCACCGGGACCTAACCAAAAGATTACCTGCGCTTAGTTAGGGTAAGTTCCTAAGGGCATCTCTACAGCTGGCAGGCCTATAGTAAGGCCTGGCACAATTCAAGGGCTCTTCTAAACAACAGCAGGAAACCCAGCCTGTCAGGAACTATGTGCTGTCCTGGAGAACAGCTGCAGTTGGCAGATCTCTGTGGGCCTCTGGCTCTAGGGAAGGATTCTCTCCAAAAAGCAGCAAGAGGCCTCATTCAAGGGAAGGGACCTGTGTCAAGAGAACCCTGCTGTCAAAGATCTTGGACTCAGGAGGGAGCAGATTAACTAAGACTGACTTGATCTCCTAGCTAAGATGCTGGAGTGAAGGTTTGCTTGTATTCTCATTGGCATTTCATTAATACCTTAGACCTCTCAGAAGGAATGTTGTTCTCTGTGTAAAGCCTGGTTGAACATATTGAGAGCATACTAGGTGAAACTGAGGCAGGGAGCTAATGCAATGCCACTCCCAGCTGTGCTGTCTAGAGATCTTGCTCCATAACATGAGCCAAATCTGAAGCTGTGCTAACAATATATGGCCAGTAGAGTGAGTGCAGTCTTTGGGTTGTCAATCAAGGTGTCTGCTGTGTGACATTCCCCAGGGTAAATTCAGACTGTTGAACAGCCATGTCCTCTTAGTTCTCTAGCCTGAGGTGCCTTTTTTACACTGCTTCACTGTGAGAGCAACCATGTCTGGCCTGCTCACACACAGCCTCCACATGTAAATTACTCCCAGAGTGCTCCAGCCAGCCACCCTTGAATTACACTGCAGAGTAACACCAGCAAATTCCCAGTCCCAAGATTTTCCCCCCAAAAATGTGTGTCTTGTACTGCCCAGCCCTCTCCTGGACAACACAAGCTCATATAAAGTCCGTCATTTTATTATTAGAAAATTACATGCATAAATCCTGTGATCTCAAATGGAGTTTCCCAAACCCTTCAGTCCAAACACACTGGTTTACATAAAACAATAAAGCAAGTTTATTAACGACAGAAAGATAGATTTTAAGTGATTACAAATAATGAGGCATAAAAGTCAGAACTGGTTACAAAGCAATAAAAGGTAAAACACATCTAATACCTAACTTAACAAGTGAATTCAAAGTTAAGAGTCTCTCTCACCACTTTCTGTAGCAGTCTTACTGGCTGAATCTTTCAGTCAGGATATCTCCGCAGGCTAATGATGCTTCCTTTGTCCTTCAAGTGTTGTTGATGCCATGAGAAGAGATGATTTGGGGCATCTGTTCCCCAGTCTTTATATGTTTCCCTCTCCTTTAAGAATACTCTCCAGCAGAGGTTCAGGAGACAGAAGATCTGGGATGGACCTCCAGCTGTTTCTTGCCAAAATGTAGATTTCTCGCTCACACCCTTTTTCTTGACAAAGAATGGCCACTTAACTAGGTGATAGTTCATTTGATTTTGTTGATCCCTGCCTGAAGCATCAGTTTGCCTTTGAGGAGTTGGTTTGTGCCTGCTTTCCTAACCTGGGGACATGTCTCAGTGATCTTATATAATAGTATCTTATAACTTGATATACAGTGTTGCCACATGTATTTTACCAGAACAACAATGATCAGCCAACTGAGTTTTCAAATGCTACCTCACAAGGCACATTTTGTATAAAATGTATCACAGTCTTGTAAAAAGGGTGACCACAGGGATACAGGCTGTTGCAGGCTATGCATGCGCAGAAGGAACACTGGGCTTAAGGAACATGGGTCTGTCTTGTTTATGGTCGCGATTCATGTGAAAGGCACCTGCTTACCCAACAACAGTTCTTGATTGGTAATTCAGATTACCTAACTGCTCAGGTTCTGTGTTGATTGGTTATTTTGTATACCTAACAGTTGTTACCAGTTCTTTGGAGCGAAACACCAGGTAGAAAAGTCGAGGAGTTGCTGCAGAGAAAAAGAGCAAGAATAGGTTCCAGGTAGGAAGCCAATGCTCAGAAGAGAGCAGGGAGTGTTTAAAGGAGCCCAGGATGGGCTGAGGGGAATGACTGAGCAGAACCTGGGAAGGGCTGAAAAGTTATGTCCAACATGGAAGCTTGAAGACAGACAGACCTCAGGGATGAGGGGTTGTGCTCGGTATGAGCCAGGCCAGAAGAGACTTTGAGTTTATTTTACTAGCCAGATCCGCAAAAGATGCATTGTTATCGGAGAAAGCCTCTGTGGAGTTATTGTAGAAACTGAGGTGGGGTACCTCAAAGCCACAGTTGGCCAGAAGGGAGCACTACAGAGCAGGCATTCCCTTCTTTGGGGTCAAATCCTGATGTTCATACTCTGCCTTGTTACCCAGGGTTATCTGAACCAAAAGCTATGGTAACTAGACTCTATTTCCCAGGCAGTGTCAGGAAATGAATCAGTGGGAGACAGAACACCTCTGTCTGATAAACAAGAGTGCTTCCACCCCAAAATCTTTGTTTTTATTAAGTACAAAGCCCACATCAAAAATGCAGTAGTTTAGAACACCCCAAAATGTAGTTACCCAAGATCTGAGGTGGTGTCAAGTGCCTGCAGCAGGTTTCCAGTGACCCAGCCTTTCTCCTTGCTGCTGGGAAGTTTTATGTCAATGACTCCTTTCTTGTAGAAAATCCAAACCTCTCCAAAGTATACCTAACTAAACTCTTTATAAGTTTTCTTTGTGCCAAGCACATAGCTCAAAATAGCCCCTAACAGGCCAACAATCTCCCTCGGAACAGCAAACAATAATTCATTATTTTACTTATCACCAAAGCAATTTTAGCAAAGAAACTTAGGCACAGGAGCCCAGATCAAGGTCAGCTACATACACACACACACACACACACACACACACACAAAACCTACCTCACCTTCTCGTGAATCTGTCCTTTCTGCCTGCCTAAACCAAGGCCAGATTTTTGCTGACTGGTTTTTTGTTTCCAGCTTATAGTGGCTAAGTGCACAAGATGGCGGCAGGTTATGTCAAATTCAGTTCTCTCATAACACCTTTACTCAACCCTCACTCCAAAAATAAAACAAACAAACTCCAGAGAGTGGTTTGCCTGATTAAGGACTTCAGTATTTGGTCTATATAGATCACCTTAGGCTATCTTCTCAGACTGTCCTCAGTATTAAAGCTAGGCTAACTGACTGGTCATTTCCTGGGTCATTCTTTTATTATAAGTGATATTAATTTATACAGTACCCAAAAATTTGATTTTTACAATAGACATAAAAACATGGTTTAAGTTTCTTAAAGACAAGTACTACATTTATTTTCCTCCACTCTTCTTTGTGGCTTTGTGTATGTATATAGTTATGTTTGTGTGGTGCTTCCAAAAGAACTCCATTTTAAGGGCACATCTAGACAGAAATTGTGATAAATAAAATGCTTATTTTGAACAAACATACTTGGGAAAATCCAAGTCATTCACGCATTGTTCCTAAACAGAAAAAAGGGTAAAATCATCAAATAGATTCACCCAGCTGTAGTAATGACAACAACTTGAAGTTAGCATTACTCTTTATATTAGACCTCAACTTGGCAGATAGAGACATTGATCTCTGAACAAAGAACTAGTAGTTACTTAGGTGTAAATGATTATGACTTGATTACATTTGATATGTGCCAGCTGAATAGAGTTGTACATATCTGATGCTTTCAAAGAGACAAATTCACAAAGTTGAGAACAATTATGAGCTGAATTAGCTGGGAGAATGAATTTGATAATTGGGGACTGCTTAATAACATTTTACTAACTGCCCAAAATGCCACAAGTCCACAGTTAAGAAAGAAGGCTATGCTAACTTTAAAAAAGACAACAACAACAACAACAAAACCTGGCGTAAAGAGGATGTGAAAGCAGCTATTTTAATACAATAAAATAAATAAAGAATCCACAATACATAATAAATGGGAGAGGGAAACTTGATGACAATTAATATAAATTAGAGGCGAGGAAGTACAGAATGCTGATAAGGGAAGCAAAGGGATAAAAGGAGAAATATATATGGCTAGCAGGGTTAAACAAAATAAAAATTAACTTTTTTTTGCTATATCAATAAAAAGGAATCCTAACAGTGTATTGGTCCACTAGTATATGGGCATGCAACAACAATGCAGAAAAGGCAGAAGTATTCAATAAATATTTCTGTTCTGTATTTGGTAGAAAAAACTGATGAAGTATTCATATGCTTGTACCAAAGGTCAGATAGTAAATGGACAAAAGAAATGGACCCAGTTGTCCCTTCGGCCCTTGATATCTATGAATAATTCCTCCTTATACCTATGTAATTAAGTTAGTGACCATAACTAAATCAGCAACCTTAAATGTAATTAAATAGTGATCATAATGTAATTAAATTTAACAAGAGGGAAATACCACAGAAATGCACCAAAGTAGCATTTAACTTCAAAAAGGGAAACTACAAAAAATGACAAAGCTAGTTAAATGGAAATTAAAAGGAAGAGTCATAAAAATGAAATGTCTACAAGCAACATAGAAACTATTTAAAAATGCCATAATAGAGGCTCAAACTAAACGTACACTCCAAGTGAAAAACAAAAACAAAAAACAGTAATAGGACCAAAAAAATGTCACCATGGCTAAACAGCAGAGTAAAAGAGGCAGTCAGCTGCCAGAAGGCAGCCTTTAAAAATTGGAAGTAAAATCCTGCTGAGGAAAATAGAAAGGAGTGTAAACTCTGCCAAGTCAAGTGTAAAAGTAAAACTAGGCAGGCCAAAAAAAGAATCGGAAGAGCAACTAGTAAAAACTAGTAGCGAATATTTTTTTAAGTACATGAGAAGCAGGAAGCCTACAAAACAATCTATGGGGCCACTGGAGGATCAAGGTGCTAAAGGAGCACTTAAGAAAGACAAGGTCATTGCAGAGAAGCTAAATAAATTCTTTGCATGTGTAAGAAGGGGAATAGTCCCGCTATTGTGGGGAACTTTCCTGGCTTCTGCACTACATCGGTGAAGTGGGCTAGCGAAAGGATCTGAGTCCTAGCTCCCACTTCCTTTACCTAGTGGCCTCCCTGCCCTTGAAAACTCCCCTTCCACTCTCCTGTCTGGCAGAGTCCTCGTAACCCCAACAAGGCTGGGCCCAGGATTCCTGGGGGGCTTGACCCCCAACCCTGCTGTGGTCACCTAGGACAGGGGCTAGGGTGTCCCCACTCCGGGGTACTCTCTCTGACTGGGCACTTTTCTGACCCACTGACAATTACATACAAGTTAAAGCAAATGCAAGTTATTTAATCAACAATTAATTTTAAAAAGAATAAGGAAAAATGGGAAAGGTTAAAGGAAACACATCAACCCACTTTGTGGCAGGGAACATCACAAACAGCGTCTCTGGAACGTCAGGGCAGTTCACGGTCTGTTCCTTGTAAGTCCCAGGCCTTCTTCTCTGGCCCTGGCTGTTCTGTAGGGATGCTGTGGGTTGGACACTTGCTCTGGTAGTGGCCACACGCTCTCAGGCTCTAAGTGGTAGGACCCTTCTGCCCAGTCGCCCCCGCCCTGTTGGGGTTATGAGCCAAGCCTGGCCTGCAGAGCCTCTGGGCTGAGGCGTCTCCCTGTGCTGGGCCCACTGCCCAGGATCCCCCTCGCTCTCCCCAGCTGCTCGCTGCACCCAGCTCCGGACTGCTCCAGCCCCAGCTCCACCACTCTGTCTCAGCACTGCTGCTGCTGCTCTGCCTCCAGTCCCTGGGCTGCTTTTCTGGCCCCTCTGGCTCTGGTTGCTACAGCTGTACTCCCAGGACAGGTCTGCTCTGCAGGCTGCTTCTGTGACTCTGCTCCCAGCACTGACCTGCTTCGTGGGCTGCTTTTCTGGCCCCTCTGGCTCTGGTTGCTGCAGCTCTGCTCCCAGAGCAAGTCTGCTCTCTCTGGGCTGTGCCTCTGGCTTTGGGGCTGCAGCTCTGCTCCCAGATCAGGGTCTGCTCTCTCTGGATCTGGCACAGCTCTGCTCCCCAGCTCAGCTTGCACCCCTGCTTTCTCCTTAGCTCTGCCCCACTCTGTCTGACCCAGGCAATTCCAGCTCACACGAAGGATGGGATCTCCCTGACCTTCTGATTCCCTGATTACCTGCCTGCCCTGTCATTCAGGCTGACCTGGAGCATTGGCCTCTCCCCATTGTTCCTGGGGACTATCAGTCTCAGGGTCCTGATTTCCCATAGACCCTTCCCCTTTGAGTACTGAGAGCTAGCCAACCAAAACACCCCCACTGAATGTTAGTAAGGGGGCAGCAGTCCCCTTACACGTGGGTCTTCACTGAAGATGATATGAGGGAGATTCCCACCCTTGAGCAATTCTTTTTAGGTGACGAATCTGAAGTGTCAGTAGAGGAGGTTTTGGAACAAACTGAAAATTAAAGAGTAATAAGTCACCAGGACCAGGCGGTTTTCACCTGAGAGTTCTGAAGGAACTCAAATAAAAATTGCACAACTACTAACTGTGGTATGTAACCAATCACTTAAATCGGTCTCTGTATCAAATGATTTTTTTTTAAAAAAAAGGTTCCAAAAGCAGTTCTGGCAATTGCAGGCTTGTAAGTCCAACTTCAGTACAAAGCAAATTCGTTGAAACTATAGTAAAGAACAGAATTATCAGACACATAGATGAACACAACAGGTTGGGGAAAAATCAGTGCTGCTTTCCTAAAGGGAAACCATGGCTCACCAATCTATTAGAATTCTTTGAGGGTGTCAGTAAGCATGTGGGTGATCCAGTTGATTTCGTTTCAGAGTAGCAGCCGTGTTTGTCTGTATTCGCAAAAAGAAAAGGAGTACTTGTGGCACCTTAAAGACTAACAAATTTAAAATCTGTATGAGTTTTTCATGAAGTTGATAGATTTCCACTCCATAGGGCTAAATTCAGTGCCTTGCGTAATGACAGGTTTCAGAGTAGCAGCCGTGTTAGTCTGTATTCGCAAAAAGAAAAGGAGGACTTGTGGCAAAAATCTGTATGAGTTTTTTCATGAAGTTTCTCTAAGGTGCCACTAGTACTCCTTTTCTTTTTGCGAATACAGACTAACACGGCTGTTACTCTGAAACCTGTCATTATGCAAGGCACTGAATTTAGCCCTATGGAGTGGAAATCTATCAACTTCATGAAAAACTCATACAGATTTTAAATTTGTTAGTCTTTAAGGTGCCACAAGTACTCCCTTTCTTTTTAGTTGATTTAGTGTATTTCAACGTTCAGAAAGACTTTAACAAGAAAGACTCATTCACTAAAAAAGCAAAGTTAGCAATCATCGGATGAGTAGGAAGGTCCTCTCATGGATCACAAATGGTTTAAAAGACAGGAAACAAAGGGTAGGAATAAATGGTCCGTTTTCACAATGGAAAGAAGTAAATTGCAAGGTCCTTTAAGGTTCTGTATTGGGACCTGTATTGTTCAACACATTCATAAATTATCTGGATAAGGGGGGTATGAACAGTGAGATGGCAACATTTGCAGATGCTCCAAAATTACTCAAGGTAGTTAACTCCAAAGCTGACTGCAAAGAGTTACAAAGGGATCTCACAAAAGTGGGTGACTGGGTCACAACATGGCAGATGAAATTCAACATTGATAGATGCACCATTGGTCTGACCCAGTATGGCCATTCTTATGTTTTTTGTCTTCTTTCTTCCTCTTCAGAGGTTTAAGATCACTGGTCAAGTATTTGTGCACTGTCTTGTTATTTGTTTTGACGCTCCTCATTTAACTGAGGAATAATAATCCTTTTATATCTTTCCTCTCAGTATTTATGATGAAATTGCATGTATTGATTTTTTAAACCTGATTTGCTGTTTTTGACACAGCCAATGTAAGCATTGTGCTACTAAAAAGAAACCTTATCTTCTTTAATGCTCATGTTTTGTTTCATTTAGTTTATTTGCCCCCCTAATTTTGTTACTATAAGTTTTCATTGCTTACCTGATGGCCTATTTTGTTCTCTTTTCCCTCTTCTATTTTCTGTGATTCAGTGTTGTGTTTGTTCTTTATCTAACCTTCCATTTATTCCCGTAAGTCTCAGGTCATCATTTCCCACTATACACTCTTAGTGAATTTTTTTTCTTTCTTCCACACAGCACAGGGGTTGCATGTCCCATTTCCCAAATCCTTTCCCCTCCATTTATATGGCATAAATGCACTGCCAAGCAGACAGAGGGTCAAGATTAGCCCCTAATTTGTGCAGTTAAAATATAAATTATAGCAGAGCTAAATAGTCACAAGGGAGGAAAGATGTGTTGCATTGAGGTTTCATTGCTTTTTTTCATTAAATTTGATATCCTGATCTTGAACTCCTACTTTGGTATATTTAGTTCTATTCATTTATGATAAATTGCCATTAATTTGTATCCCATGGTTATTTCCTTCCAACTGGTCAATAGTAAATCCAAATGTGTCTCTGCATGGTCTCCTTCTCCACTCATTGAAACAGGAAATTATAATCAATACTTTAAAAAATGGGAAACATTTGCAATAAAGCACAGTTTATCAAAACAGAAAGCTGAGTAAAATCTCCCAAGAATAGCATCGGATCCTATCACTAGTCAGCATTAATATGTTTTACCAATACTTTGTTGTTTTCTTCCTGACCTGCTGATCCAGAACCGTGGCTATGATTTCCTCGTTATTGCTCCTTTCTTTTAATCTAATCCATAGTTTCAGTATTACTATTACCATCATTATATACCTGAATCTAAATCACTGTACTTTTTCAGTGTAGAGTATAACCTACTCCTTCCTGAGCGTCTCTCTCATATGTAAAATATATATTTTCCTGTATTGATATTCTTATCATGAGACTTCTCACTATGTTTCTGTAATGTCTATGAAATCATATTTTCTTTTTATAGCCACATTTCAAGCTATTTTTCTTTATAACCATGCTCTATAACTAGCATTTGCATATGGACACTTATAGATTTCTTTAGAAGCCAGTGTTTTATGAAATGTGCTTACCACCTGCAGCCTTCATTGTAAAATGTGCACCTAGTAAATGAAGCTGTTTACAGACCACGGCTAGTATCTACATGAGAGGATGGTTCTGTAATCTGTGGAACAAGTCTGGAAAATGAGTCTCCCTAGAAGCATAGGTTCAACTCCTTACATGGTAGACTCATCCCTTCATCTCTGAGACAGATGCAGCCTCCTGTTACCAGGCAGCCTTCCTACAGTAATGGATCCTATAACTATCCTTCGCTGTTTCCAGCCAATCTACTCCATGCTCCATAGAGAGCTCCCTCACAAATGAGCTTGTGTAGTCCCCTTGCATCCATCCCTGTCCCTTGCACAATAGGGCTCCTGGGTTCTGCTGCCTGGAAGGACCTTGGAACTGGGTTTGCCCCCTGAAATTAATTTTAACGCAGAAATGTGAGAATTCACATGGGAAATATGATTCTAAGAGTTAAGCTCATCCAATTATGGAACAAATATAACCTGTGGCCCACATATCTGACTGAAACTAGCCAATGCAGCTCAAATTTCAGATATTGAATATCAATAATGCACTGTTCCAAGCTGTGAACAATCTGCACACCAAGATTGGTACCAGATATTACTCAGGGTGAGAATAATGTATTGGGAATAAAGAATAAGTGCAAAAAAATTGCAAAGTACTATATGCTTTAAAAAGAGGAAAAATGTGAGTTACTCACTTTAAATAACTCAGCTTAGGTCTATTATTTTAGATATCTTGATGTGCATCCTGTTTTTGACATAACAATAGTACCCTGTGTTAAATAACCTGGAAGTATGGATTAGTGATATACAGAAGTGTTCTCACCTTGTTCTAGGTCCCTATGCTCCACCAATCTGCTGCTGTCAAGCCTCCTGTTCCTCCTTGCTCTTGAGGAAGGTTTACCTGTCCACCTCCAAAATAGCTCTTGATACAAGGAGGGTTTCCAAGATCACTTCTTCCAACTTTGGCATCTGAGTTGCAGGGTATAGATAAAAATGTATCGCGCTCCAGACAATTTGAAAAAAGCTATCCTTTAATTGTCAATGTAAATGTTAATAGCTAAACCTCTCTTGATCTAATAGGTTTGTGTGTCACTGGCAGTGCCCATTGGCTTTCCCTTTAAAATAATTGCAGTTAATCTTAGTTATGAAGGAAACATAAGGCTGTAGAGGTTTGTACAAGTTGTTCGAATCTCCAAGAGCTCAAAATAGACATTTAGTTCTTTGATGGGCTAATATAGGCAAAATGTTACAGGTTGAAGCAACCGAAGAATTCTTGTTTAGATAACATAATTAATAGATGCATTAGAATGAGCTCTGAGAATTGCTAACCAATTAAATGAAACCACTCTGAGGTCATGCTCTTAAATGGAATATGGTCCAATATTAAACCGGATTCCAGACTATTAAAATGACATAAAGACATAGCAGAGGGAGAGCTCAAACATCAGCTTTACTCCCCACCCCCACCCAAATAAAGAATTTTGTATTTTTAGATCTTGGAGCATACATTTTACCTGTGTCCTTGGTTTACATCATCAGCTAAAGCTATCCAATATTAGGTGCCGTAGCTGCAGTTAGGATATTTCAGCTAGAAATTCTGGGGAAGGGATATATTTTGATCTGTCTGCTTTTCAGTAAGAACTAACAACTAGCTGGAGAGTATGCATAAATATCCACTCTTGTAAATTGCTTTGTTACAACTTGGTTTATCTGTGACATTTATTTCTACCAGAGATCTAAGAAGTGTTCTTTGACCTGTCTTTGGGTCAAACTGTCACAATACCACATCTTTTCTTTTTTTTTTTCCAATGAGATTATTTTATATTTTATAGTCAAAAGAAACATCATGAAAGCAAATAGGGTTATTTACTATACTGTACATGGAAATATGTCCTTTCTATGGCGTTCAAGCAGTGATGCCAATGCTGCAAACAGACCACTCAAAGTGGGAATACTCATGCATACATGACTGCAAGATCAGGGCCCGTATATGTAACTTTTAATTTAAGTAAGATTTTATAGTGGATAAAAGATATATACATATGCAGAATCAAATCTGCACTTGATTCTGTGTATGGTCATGAAGGGCGCAATCCAGCTCACAATGGCTTTTAATTAGTGTCAGCTTGATTCTAATCTCTTATTCAAACCTTGTGTACAACTCCTTAAATGCACAGAGTGTTTTGTGTGGGCAATGACTGGGAGCGAGTCTACACTTGCAACGCTAAAGCCATGGCAGTACTTTAACGTGGCTTGTGTGGTCGCAGCAGAGAGCTCTTCCAGTGCTCTTAAAAAAAACCCCACACCACACCACATGATCCATTGTCTACAGCCAAGCTCTACCATACAACCGCATTTGCTCCAACCCCTCAAACAGAGACAAACACCTACAAGATCTCTATCAAACATTCTTACAACTACAGTACCCACCTACTGAAGTGAAGAAACAGATTGACAGAGCCAGAAGAGTACCCAGAAGTCACCTACTACAGGACAGGCCCAACAAAGAAAATAACAGAAGCCATCGCCTTCAGCCCCCAACTAAAACCTCTCCAACGCATCATCAAGGATCTACAGCCTATCCTGAAGGACGACCCATCACTCTCACAGATCTTGGGAGACAGGCCAGTCCTTGCTTACAGACAGCCCCCCAACCTGAAGCAAATATTTACCAGCAACCACACAACAGAACCACTAACCCAGGAACCTATCCTTGCAACAAAGCCCATTGCCAACTGTGCCCACATATCTATTCAGGGGACACCATCACAGGGCTTAATCACATCAGCCACACTATCAGAGGCTCGTTCACCTGCACATCTACCAATGTGATTATGTGCCATCATGTGCCAGCAATACCCCTCTGCCATGTACATTGGTCAAACTGGACAGTCTCCAGGTAAAAGAATAAATGGACACAAATCAGATGTCAAGAATTATAACATTCAAAAACCAGTCGGAGAACACTTCAATCTCTTTGGTCACTCGATTACAGACCTAAAAGTTGCAATTCTTCAACAAAAAAACTTCAAAAACAGACTCCAATGAGAGACTGCTGAACTGGAATTAATTTGCAAACTGGATACAATTAACTTAGGCTTGAATAGAGACTGGGAGTGGATGGGTCATTGCACAAAGTAAAACTATTTCCCCATGTTTATTCCCCACCCCCCACTGTTCCTCACACGTTCTTGTCAACTGCTGGAAATGGCCCACCTTGATTATCACTACAAAAGGTCCCCCCCACTCCGCTCTCCTGCTGGTAATATCTCACCTTAAGTGATCACTCTCGTTACAGTGTGTATGGTAACACCCATTGTTTCATGTTCTTTATGAATCTATATAAATCTTCCCACTGTATTTTCCACTGAATGCATCCGATGAAGTGAGCTGTAGCTCACGAAAGCTTATGCTCAAATAAATTGGTTAGTCTCTAAGGTGCCACAAGTACTCCTTTTCTTTTTGCGAATACAGACTAACACGGCTGCTACTCTGAAACCCGTTATTTATAATTATTGGTCTAATAGTTAAATCTCCAGAATTCCCATTTCCATGAGACCTTGTGGTGTAAGTTTGGACAAGTCACTCATGCCAAAACTTGCAGATGTGAGTGCCTTGAATATGAACATCTCATCTTTATGTAGGCAACTGAAGAGAGCATCACCTCTTTAAAACATACCACTTATGTAGGCACTGAAACAGGCATTTTGGTGGCTGCATTTAAGGGCACTGTCAAGGTTCTTTCCCCACTCTGAAGTCTAGGGTACAGATGTGGGGACCTGCATGAAAACCTCCTAAGATTACTTTTACCAGCTTAGGTTAAAACTTCCCCAAGATACAAACTATTTACCCTTTGCCCTTGGACTTCCACTGCCACCACCAAACATTTGTCTGGGTTCATTTTTATTAGGAAAGCATCGTTTGGAAACGTCTTTCCCCCCAAAATCCTCCCAACCCTTGCACCCCACTTCCTGGGGAAGGTTTGGTAAAAATCCTCACCAATTTGCATAGGTGACCACAGACCCAAACCCTTGGATCTTAGAACAATGAAAAAAGCATTCAGTTCTTGAAAAGAAACATTTTAATAGAAGAAACAGTAAAAAGAATCACCACTGTAAAATCAGGATGGTAAATACCTTACAGGGTAATTAGATTCAAAACATAGAGAATCCCTCTAGGCAAAACCTTACGTTACAAAAAAGACACACAGACAGGAATATTCATTCTATTCAGCACAGCTATTTTCTCAGCCATTTAAAGAAATCATAATCTAACGCATATCTGGCCAGATTACTTACTAAATTTTAAGACTCCATTCCTGTTCTGTCCCAGGCAAAAGCATCACACAGACAGACACAGACCCTTTGTTTTTCTCCCTCCTCCCAGCTTTTGAAAGTATCTTGTCTCCTCATTGGTCATTTTGGTCAGGTGCCAGCGAGGTTACCTTTAGCTTCTTAACCCTTTACAGGTGAGAGGATTTTTCCTCTGGCCAGGAGGGATTTTAAAGGTGATTACCCTTCCCTTTATATTTTTGACATGCCCCCCAAATCACAGCTAGGGTGAAACGCTGGCTGGGATTTCTTCCTGGAACTCTAGGAAAAACAGAGTTAATAAGACACATGCACCTCTAAATATACTACCAAGTACATAAAGACTAACAATATTTTCCACATCTCAAGGACTATTGTAATCAGTTGATTCTGGGAAACTTTCACGGGAGAGTGCATCAGCCACTTTGTTAGAAGCTCCTGAGATGTGTTGGATGTCGAAATCAAAATCTTGGAGAGCTAAACTCCACCGAATAAGTTTTTTGTTGTTTCCCGTGGCAGTATGAAGCCACCGTAGCACAGCATGGTCAATTTGCAGGTGGAAACGCTGTCCCCAAACATATGGGCGTAGCTTTTCCAGAGCGTAGACAATGGCGTAACTTTCTTTTTCACTGACGGACCAATTGCTTTCCCTCTCAGCCAGTTTTTTGCTGAGAAACACTACAGGGTGGAATTCTTGATCCGGTCCTTCCTGCATTAAAACTGCTCCCACACCACGCTCAAATGCATCTGTGGTTACTAGGAACAGTTTGTCAAAGTCTGGTGCCCTTAGTACAGGTTCAGAAATGAGTGTCGCTTTAAGCTGGTGAAAGGCCTTCTGACACTCTTCGATCCACTGAACGGCATTTGGCTGTTTCTTTTTGGTTAGGTCTGTCAGTGGGGCGGCAATATGGCTGTATTGCGGTACAAATTGCCTGTAATAACTGGCCAAGTCTAAGAAGGATTGAACCTGTTTCTTTGACCTTGGGACAGGCCACTTTTGGATAGCATCCACTTTGGCCTGTAGGGGGTTGATAGTTCCTCGACCCACCTGGTGTCCAAGATAAGTCACTCTGTTTAGGCCTATTTGACACTTCTTAGCCTTAGTAGTTAGTCCTACCTCCCTTATACGCTCAAAGACTTTTTGAAGATGTTCCAGGTGTTCTGCCCAGGAATCCAAAAATATGGCAGCTCTCTACTGGGGCACTATGTTGGGGTTCAGGCTCCGGCTGAGCCTCTTGTGTAGGGTTATGGGCTGCTGCCGGTTCAGGTTCGGTGGGGCCCTCTGGTGTTGGGGTTGCAAGTACTGGATTCAGTGCTGTCAATGGGTCTGGTGCTGGTTGTTCCGCCAGTTCCGGTTTTGGGACTGGCTCTGCCTGGGTCTCTGGGACTGGATCCACTACTGCTGTTGCAGACACTGGCCTGGGGTCCAGGTCCATCACCTCTGACCGGGTCCTGGTAGAAGTTTCCGGAACAGCGCTAGGCGTGACGGTTGGTTTAGTCTGGCTGCGGGTGACCATTCCCACCCTCTTGGCTGACTTCACATGATTGGCCAAGTCTTCATCCAACAGCATGGGGATGGGATAATCATCATAGACTGCAAAAGTCCACATTCCTGACCAGCCCTTGTACTGGACAGGCAACTTGGCTGTAGGCAAATTGAAAGAGTTGGACTTGAAGGGTTGAATCGTCACTTGGATCTCTGGGTTGATTAAATTGGGGTCCACTAAGGAAGCATGGATACCCGACACCTGTGCTCCGGTGTCCCTCCACGCTGTGACCTTCTTCCCATCCACACTCACAGTTTCCCTCGACTCCAAGGGTATCTGGGAGGTATCTGGGCCTAAGGATCTCTGGTGTGATTCCAGTGCAATGAGCTGTAACCTGTTGGGGTTCTTGGGGCAGTTGGCTTTTACATGCCCCAGCTCATTACATTTAAAACATCGTCCAGCTGACGGGTCACTGGGGCGAGGTGGGTTGCTGGAGAATGGTGTGGTGGGACGATAAGGTGTCTGGAGGGTTCTTTGGGGGGTAAGGTGGGCCTTGGGTGGCCCCCGGTAATAGGGTGTGGTCTGGGGTTGTCCCTTCTGGTCTCCGCTCCAACTGCAACCAGTTTTCTTCTTCTCTGCCACCTCCACCCATCTGGCTCCAATCTCTCCTGCCTCGATTACAGTTTTGGGCTTCCCATCTAGGATGTATCTTTCTATTTCCTCAGGAACACCCTCTAAGAATTATTCCATTTGCATTAGGAAGGGCAAATCTACTGGAGATTCAACACTTGCTCCTGATATCCAGGCATCCCAA
Organism: Chelonia mydas; assembly: GCF_015237465.2. Lineage (NCBI taxonomy): Eukaryota > Metazoa > Chordata > Testudines > Cheloniidae > Chelonia > Chelonia mydas. The sequence continues at coordinate 25,813,302 of NC_057851.1, read as the reverse complement.
TGTTTCACAATGTGGTAGGCATGTCAGGTAAATGACACGTCTGGTTTCCACCTTAGGGCTCTGAACCTCCGACGAGAATGCTCGGTTGTTATCCCCATTCTGACTCTCGCCTTGGTTTTAAACAGTTCATACTTGTTCATGTGGTCCTTAGGGATTTCAGCCGCCACCTCAGCTAAGGGTCCACTGAGCTGTGGCCTCAGCTCTACCATGTATTGGTCTGTAGAGATGTTGTACCCAAGGCAGGCCCTTTCCAAGTTTTCTAAGAAGGCCTCAGTATCATCGCCTGCCTTGAGGTGGGGAACTTTCTGGGATAGGAAGTGGTACCTGGAGAAGGATTGCTAGGGTTTGTTGGTGTATTCTGCTGAGCCTTTACCTTCTCCATCTCCAGTTCATGCTTCATTTCTTTGTCCCTTGCCTCCATTACATCCTTCTCCATCCGCATGAGTTCTATCTGTCTTTCATATTCCTTTTGTTTTTCCTTACCCTCAAATCTGGCTAATTCCAGCTTTTGTTGAACTGTGGAGTCTGTCATCCTAACCTCTCTGTTTTTAACTAACTGAATCTAACTTTAAACCCGAGAGTTAGACAGAAAAGCATAACAAAAAAAAAAAAAAGACTTGGCTTGTAAAATTTTGCTGTGTTGAATAGGATACCTATATTCTCTGATAGTGATTGTCAGCTTACAGAAAAATCCAAAAAAACCCACAAAACCTAACACCTTTTGTCTCCAGGCAATTTGGCAGAAATCTCCTCAAGTTACTCTTAGGTAAAAAAAAAAAAAAAAAAAACCACAAACCTTTCAGGTCTGTGAAGACTGGTGAAGTTCCCTGCAGGAGGTTAACTACTCTGCCTTAGGTAGAGAAAACCTGTCTCTGCTCTGACCCCAAAGCAAAGCAAAAAAGCTTCCAACTATTTCCAGTTGGAGATCTGCTTTCCAGCAGTCCAAAGGAAAACATTTCCTTTTCAAATCTGTGGTCCTTGTTAAAAAAAAAATCAAAATCCTAAAAAACCCAAAAACTAACACTTTTGTCTTCAGGCAAATAGGTAGAAACCCCTCTAGTTGCTCTTAGGGAAAAAAAAAACAACTTCAGGTCTGTGAAGACTTGTGAATTTCCCTGCAGGAGGTTAACTACTCTGCCTCCAGGCAAAGAAAACCTGCAATTCACAAAAGGTAATTCCCTTTTGTCTCTGCTCTGGCCCCAAAGCAAAGAAAAAACTAGCTGCTTTCAGTTGGACCTGCTTTCCAGGTAGCCCCAAAGGAAAAAAAATATTTTCTTTTTAAAATCTGTGTTTGTGGTTCAAAAAAATCTCAAATTGATCTCAAAATGATTTCAGGTTAATCCCACCACCCTGCCACCATGTCAAGGTTCCTTCCCCACTCTGAAGTCTAGGGTACAGATGTGGGGACCTGCATGAAAACCTCCTAAGATTACTTTTACCAGCTTAGGTTAAAACTTCCCCAAGATACAAACTATTTACCCTTTGCCCTTGGACTTCCACTGCCACCACCAAACATTTGTCTGGGTTCATTTTTATTAGGAAAGCATCGTTTGGAAACGTCTTTCCCCCCAAAATCCTCCCAACCCTTGCACCCCACTTCCTGGGGAAGGTTTGGTAAAAATCCTCACCAATTTGCATAGGTGACCACAGACCCAAACCCTTGGATCTTAGAACAATGAAAAAAGCATTCAGTTCTTGAAAAGAAACATTTTAATAGAAGAAACAGTAAAAAGAATCACCACTGTAAAATCAGGATGGTAAATACCTTACAGGGTAATTAGATTCAAAACATAGAGAATCCCTCTAGGCAAAACCTTACGTTACAAAAAAGACACACAGACAGGAATATTCATTCTATTCAGCACAGCTATTTTCTCAGCCATTTAAAGAAATCATAATCTAACGCATATCTAGCCAGATTACTTACTAAATTCTAAGACTCCATTCCTGTTCTGTCCCAGGCAAAAGCATCACACAGACAGACACAGACCCTTTGTTTTTCTCCCTCCTCCCAGCTTTTGAAAGTATCTTGTCTCCTCATTGGTCATTTTGGTCAGGTGCCAGCGAGGTTACCTTTAGCTTCTTAACCCTTTACAGGTGAGAGGATTTTTCCTCTGGCCAGGAGGGATTTTAAAGGTGATTACCCTTCCCTTTATATTTATGACAGGCACACATCTGAAAATGGAGGTCAGTGGAAGTTGGAGATGTTCGGCCCCTCTGAAAAGTAGTGCATTAACCTCTTTGTGCCTTCCTCTACCCATGTGTGAAATGGGATATTGTAATACTCCAACCTATCCTTTTGAGGGTTAGGAGGTATTGGGTAATCAGTACCGTGGAGTTAGTCCTGCCCCCCTATACCCATGCAGGGTTTGGGATTTAAGATGAAGGAAGCCAAACAGTTGGGGGCTAGCTAGAGAGGAGCACAGAAGACTGAAGAGCCAGAGGAGAGCACAAAGCAGGCACAAAGGCCTATGGTAGACTCTAAGTAGGAAGGCCTGGGAGTGGCTGCTCAGGAAAGACCAGGGAGCAACCCAAAGGAGCCCAGGAAGCGCTGAGGGGAGAGACAGAAAGAACCCCAGGGAGAGCAAAAGCTGAGCTCAGTGAGTGGGCAGAACAGTACTTGAATTAGAAAAGAGAAGATAGACCTCTTGGGAAGGAGAGGAAGGGCCCAGTTGCAGACTGGGACAAAGACTTTGTGTTTTGTTTCTATTGGACTTGGATATCCCAGAAATGGTTGACTTAGCCAGAGGGTCAAGTCATTGCACCGAAGTCATTGCACAGAACACTGAAGTCTGGAAGAGGATAAAGCAGAGGGGTTGCAACTCTAGGTATCACCACCAGGAGGCACTCTGGGATGCTGGTTCTATGATGGTTCATACCTCATAATAGCCTTCATACCTGAAAGTCTAAATTCGTTCATTTTTGTAAAAAGAAAAGGAGTACTTGTGGCACCTTAGAGACTAACAAATTTATTTGAGCATAAGTTTTCGTGAGCTACAGCTCACTTCATCGGATGCAATCAGTGGAAAATACAGTGGGGAGATTTATATACATAGAGAACATGAAACAATGGGTATTACCATACACACTGTAACCAGAGTGATATTTTTTACCTTCAGTCCTTTTGGTATGATGTCCATCTGTTTGCATTTGGAAAGGAAGATGATGTCTGTCTGTATCTGTATGAGTTTTTTCATGAAGTTGATAGATTTCCACTTCATAGGGCTAAATTCAGTGCCTTGCATAATGACAGGTTTCAGAGTAGCAGCCGTGTTAGTCTGTATTCGCAAAAAGAAAAGGAGTATTTGTGGCACCTTAGAGACTAACAAATTTATTTGAGCATAAGCTTTCGTGAGCTATAGCTCACTTCATCGGATGCATTCAATGGAAAATATACATTGTTTCATGTTCTCTATGTATATAAATCTCCCCACTGTATTTTCCACTGAATGCATCCGATGAAGTAAGCTGTAGCTCATGAAAGCTTATGCTCAAATAAATTTGTTAGTGTCTAAGGTGCCACAAGTACTCCTTTTCATTTTTGTAGAGTCTCCTGAGATTCAAAGATAAAGAGGTCTCTGTGAAATGCTTTGAGATCCCTTCATAGAAATGCAAAATATTTTTAAATGCTAGATGTTCTTTATAATATATTGGGACTACATAACAAAAACCAAGTTGTGAGTTCTTTTTGTTCTCAGTGTGATAAAGACAATACTGCTCTCAAATATCTCAGTGTATGTCCACAATTAGTAGAGTTACTACATACTTAAACTGGTGCAAATGAAAGCAAAACTGGCCTGGGCTTTTTCCAAATGTGTCCTGTTGCTTTACTCCTGTAAAATTGAAGTGCCCAGGCATATCCATCCTGAACTGTATCCCTGAGGATGGAGATTAACCAGAAAGGCTGTGCTCCATGTAGTAGGTATATATGGTATTTGTATTACATGGAAAGCCATAAATAAAACACATTCGATTGTTTGAAGGCAAAGACTAATAAAGCATGTCCGATTTTATTATTTAATCCTACTTCTTGATTTCTACCTGCCTGTGTTTTTGTGAGTAACAGGGTGTGTGAGAGAGACTCAATCTCTGACGGATTGCACAATAATAATTGTAATCACATTTAAGATAGCAGGTATCACAATTTATCTTCTTCTGTTTGTGATAACATCCTCTGGTTTTTACTGGCCATTCAATGGTCTTACTGTCCCACTGCCAATACCCACTTGGCCATTTCTAGAAAAAAGTTGGCATTTGCCCATTTCGGGGGGGAGGGGGAAATCCCTTAAAATTTAACAGGTTTCAGAGTGACAGCCGTGTTAGTCTGTATTCGTAAAAAGAAAAGGAGTACTTGTGGCACCTTAGAGACTAACCAGTTTATTTGAGCATGAGCTTTCGTGAGCTACAGCTCACTTCATCGGATGCTATGCATCCGATGAAGTGAGCTGTAGCTCACGAAAGCTCATGCTCAAATAAACTGGTTAGTCTCTAAGGTGCCACAAGTACTCCTTTTCTTTTTAAAATTTAACATATCTCTGTAAATAACTTCATGGAGTACAAAAAAGGCAGTTCCTAGAAAGCCACATTTGTCAGTCTTCTTTTCACTGATTGTTCTGGATTTTGGAACTGCAAAGAGCAATAATTTAAAATGGAAGTAGGGACGAATACTCAGCCTCTGCATTTATGTAACATGTTGGTGCTTTTCTGCAAAGAAACTCAGAATGGTAAAAATGATACGTAGTCCTAAATCAGGGATGGTCAAAGTCCAGCCTTCAGGCCAAACGTGGGAGATAGATTTGCTGAGGAACTCAGTGTAGACTGGTAACCAGGTCAGAAGGGAGAGACACATGGGTAATAACTGAGGAACCAGGAGCCTAGAGAGGGTGCCTTTGCTGGATTGCAGAGGGGGAACATAGGTGTTGTTTCTCTGGCCTGTGACACATAGTACCTCTTAAGCTTGTGCCAAAGACATGACTCATGGGACCCTATCAAGTTGCCACTGTTGCCCTTCATTAGGTTGAACTGTTGCCCTTCGTTAGTTTGAGCCCTGAGTTGATTAAAGTTCAAGAAGGAATGACAAGCTAATCTTATCTTTTTGGTTACAAGTAAAGGAACTCTGCTGCCCCTAAGCCATATTCATGCATATCAAAAAACAAATACTTTGCAAGTTGAATGATGATTGCAAAATTAGCATATTAAGAACAAAGCAATATGATTTTCCTTATGGAATGAGAGTTTAAATATGGAAACACAAGATTATATTTGACAAGGATCATTATAAGCATACAGTTTAAGAATGTACTTGTGGGGCGGGAGACAGTTCAGTTATTTAAGAAATAAAAGCATATTGTGACAGGGAAAACGCATAGCAAAGCAATGGAACTGAAGAAATCAGTTTATTAACAAAGAAATGTTCAAGTGAGATTATTCAGATACTGCTGTACCCTTATATCTTAGAACCAGTTCACTCTTTAGCTAGGTGTTCACATGGGTATTAGAAAACGTCCACACATCCAAAAAGCTTTTATCCCTTCTCTGCTAGTATTTTGCAGTTATTGACATTCGAAAGGGCAGACAAGGCCGGATGAAAACTGTCACTTTCTTCTCCTGCCTCCACATCTGCTTAGTCTTAAAATGGATTTCAAATACTCAGCAGGCTTAGAATCCCTCAAGTCAAAAAGTTCAGAAAAGGAAGATATTGGTGTTTTATTTCAAGCGCCAAAGGGGGAAAAAAGCGGTGTGCATCTTCAGCATGACACATGGGGATTTAGGTGTGTACGGTATTGCCCATTAACATGGATTGAAGTTGCACACACAAATCCCCAATCAATAGTCTCTTGCATGTCTGATAGAACAGTTGAACACAGAGAATGCGAATAGCTTTATTTTTCCATTAAAAAATCACTTGTGTTCTGAAAAAGATTCTTCTGTTACTGTTGTGGAGGACAGAATTTATAATCTACCATGAGATATAAAACCAAGATTACTAAAAATCTCATCTCATTTTTGCTAGAGTAGGGATCTTAACCCCTGTGTCCTGGCCAGATTGTAACTACCTGTCATAAATATAAAGGGAAGGGTAAATACCTTTAAATCCCTCCTGGCCAGAGGAAAAACCCTTTCACCTGTAAAGGGTTTAGAAGCTAAAATAACCTCGCTGGCACCTGACCAAAATGACCAATGAGGAGACAAGATAGTTTCAAAGCTGGAGGGGGGATAAAAAAAAAAGGGTCCTCTCTGTCTGTGTGATGCTTTTGCTGGGACCAGAGCAGGACTGCAGGTCAGAACTCCTGTAAAGAGTCAGTAAGCAATCTAGTTAGATATGCATTAGATTCTGTTTTGTTTAAATGGCTGATAAAATAAGCTGTGCTGAATGGAAAGTTTATTCCTGTTTTTGTGTCTTTTTGTAACTTAAGATTTTGCCTCAAGGGATTCTCTATGTTTTGAATCTGATTACCCTATAAGGTATTTACCATCCTGATATTACAGAGGTGATTCTTTTACTTTTTCTTTAATTAAAATCCTTCTTTTAAGAACCTGATTGCTTTTTCATTGTTCTTAAGATCCAAGGGTTTGGGTCTGTGTTCACCTATGCAAATTGGTGAGGATTTTTATCAAGTCTTCCGAAGGAAAGGGGGTGTAGGACTTGGGGGGTATTTGGGGAGGAGACGTTTCCGAGTGTGCACTTCCCCTGTTATTATTTTTAGACACTTTGGTGGTGGCAGCTTTTAACCTAAGCAGGTAAGAATAAGCTTAGGGGGTCTTTCATGCAGGTCCCCACATCTGTACCCTAGAGTTCAGAGTGGGGAAGGAACCTTGACACTACCCTTACAGTTTTGATTGCATACAGTACTTTTACCCCCAGCTCTTAAATGTTCTATAATGTTGCTATGGGCTATGAAACAAATGCTGTGTTTCACTCTATATTTAGCTGCCTACTGTGTGACGTGATTACAAATTATGCCTGCCATTCACAGGGTGGAAGAAGGTACCCCTACCACACCTGTGAAGCATGAGGCCATAATTTGTTTCATTATGAGCTCTGGGATGGCTGGGGGACTAGAGGAAGAAGCCAGTGAGCACTGAGTGCAGGGGTCCTTGTGCCAGAAGAGATGTGAGGGTGTTGTAGGAGCATGGGATAGTTCCACTACACGTCAGTCCACGGTTGTTGGAGAGGTAATGCTAAGGCTGCTCCTAACCATCCTCTCCCCCAGATACAGCCCATTTCAAGGCATAATTGGGGTCGGGAAGGAATTTTCCTCCAGGGCAGATTGGAAGAGGCCCTGGAGGTTTTTCACCTTCCTCTGTAGCATGGGGCACGGGTCACTTGCTGGAGGATTCTCTGCTCCTTGAAGTCTTTAAACCATGATTTGAGGACTTCAATAGCTCAGACATAGGTGAGAGGTTTTTCGCAGGAGTGGGTGGGTGAGATTCTGTGGGCTGCATTGTGCAGGAGGTCAGACTAGGTGATCATAATGGTCCCTTCTGACCTTAGTAGCTATGAATCTATAATACCTGCTCATCTCTTTTCAGGCCTAGCACTTCCTGACTTAGACAGAGCTCCTTCTCTTCTTCCCTTCTCAGTAGGAATCAGCTTCACAGAACCTAATAATCACAGTCCATAGGCAACACAAAGATGAAAAGCCTACTAAAAACAGAGTCAGAGTACCATATAGACCACTGGGATAAGTAGCTACACTCCATTGACTTTAGTAAAAGCAAGGGAATTGGACTGGCCCATTCGTGAAATTGGCCCAATTTATCCATTGTATAAAAATTATCCCCTTGTGTTAGCTGACCTTTGGTGAAGGTCCCTTTGTCCTTAACACAATGACAAGTTTCCCTTTGGAAAGAAAATATGTATAAAAAAAACCATAATCATCTCTAGGGGAGAAGAGAAAGCATAAATTTAAAATTCAGGAAATAATTCATCGCAAACTAACTAGGCAAACCCCAAAAATAGCTTGTAAAGATTTTCAAAACCCAGGAAGTTCACCCATCCCAACTATGTCTCAATCCAAAGCCCATTGAAGTCCTTGTAAAGATGCCCCTTGACTTCAGTGGGCTTTTGGATAGTTCCCTTAAAATGTGTGGCTTGGCTGAAAATGGTGACCCAGGCCTACAACATTATCAGCTATATAAACTATCTTGCGGGGGGGGGGGGGGGGGGGGGAGAATGTGACTGGTTTAATGATCATTTTCCATATAAAAGATGTGACTTTTCAGATAACTCATAGTCCATGCATCCAACAGTCTAAGCAGGATCAAATATTTCCCTTTCTTCTTTACTTTATACTAATGGTGTATACATATGAGTTTTATGACCAGTGCAGCAAGATTACAGGGATGTATAAAATAGAAAGCCTCTGCCCATACTGCACACAGAGAACCTAGAATCTTAAGAGATTGTTAAACTCAAATGAGAGAACCTGAGAAACCAACTAAGCTCCCAAATTCTTACACAAAAAGATCAGGTTGTACAGATTTCCTTTCTATTAGCTTTTGTGCAAGCTTTACCTTTTTTCCTTCGCTGTGCACCATCTACAATTCAGGTAGGCTTCAAGCATTATATATTATGATAATACATTCCATGTATATTCCCAGACAAATGTTGTATTTGTAGCAGGAAGAGGGCCGGAAACATAAGCCCTTGTATCAGAGGCCTGGTATGAGGCCTGGGCTAAAGAAGCGGCCAAAACTTTGCTGGTACAAAGCAAAATCAGGCTGTGAGCTAGAGGCAGGCCCTGCTCACAGAATCAGTCAAGAACAGAGCTGATATTGCAAAAACACACATTCCTAACAGGTGCTAGACACAAAGAACTCACGCAAACACATTCCAGAAGGATGGTACCAGAACACCTCTATACCAACATGTTTCCTAAAGATAACAGGAACACTGACCCAGCCTAAAGATAAGGTCAGATGACAGTGTGATGGATAGAGATGTACAAAGTGATGGGAGGTAACCAGCTACGTCAGAGGGTGTCAACTAACTATGTCAGAAGGGCAGTATGTATCTTGTTTGTATTGGTGTATAAAATGGAGTCTCAGAGGGAGTGTCTTTGGCCAGCTGAGGGGATAGTGGAAATTCCCGCCACTAACTGAGCTGTGTCCATTGTCACAGGCATACATGCACTGAGTGTATTTGTAGCAAGCATAAGGCATCAATACCATGCTTTGTCGACAATAAACCTGATCAAGTTCCTCCACTATGAACTGTGGTTATTGGGCAGTTCAATCGGAGCCTGTTGTACAGGCTATCTGGCCAGAGTCAGTAGAGAGAGAACACACAGGCAGCCAACATCTGACCACCGTATTAAAATGAGGTTGAGGTTGAGATTATATATCAGTAAATTAGGGTTAAATACATTACAGGGATATTGTAATGATCACAAATTAAATATTGTAAACCAAAGAAGTTCAGAGTTAAGATTAAATTTTAAAACAAATCTAAATGTGATTGTGACAGGTTGGAGCACAGAATTCCCCTTGGGGCTGCCAACTGATGTGCCAAGACTACTTCTGCCCCTGCTTTCCCTGCCAGTTTGGGACTCCATAACCCTGCCTGGTTTTGCCAGACACACTTGCCAGCTACAAACACAGATCCAGGTCTGAACAATGTCCCACAAGCTGCAGACTTAACTGAAAATAGCTTAAGAAGTGTTCCTGTCTCCAACACTCAGATGCCCAATTCCCAATGGGGTCCAAACCCCAAATAAATCTGTTTTACCCTGTATAAAACTTATACAGGGTAAACTCATAAATTGTTCACCCTCGAAACACTGATAGAGAGATATGCACAGCTGTTTGCCCCTCTTCCCCCCCCCCCCCCAGGTATTAATACATACTCTGGGTTAATTAATGAGTAAAAAGTGATTTTATTAAATACAAAAAGTAGGATTTAAATGGTTCCAAGTAATAACAGACAGAACAAAGTGAATTACCAAGCAAAATAAAACAAAACACCCAAGTCTAAACATAATACAGTAAGAAGCTGAATACAGATAAAATCTCACCCTCAGAGATGTTCCAATATGCTTATTTTACAGACTAGCCTTCTTCTAGTCTGGGTCCAGCAATCACTCACACCCCTGTGGTTACTGTCCTTTGTTCCAGTTTCTTTCAGGTATCCTTTGGGGGTGGAGAGGCTATCTCTTGAGCCAGATAAAGACAAAATGGAGGGGTCGCCCAGGGGTTTAAATAGACTATCTCTTGTGGGTGGACACCCCTCCCTCCCGCTGTGTAGAATCCCAGCTACAAGATGGAGTTTTGGAATCACATGGGCAAGTCACATGTCCATGCATGACTCAGAACTTACAGGTAGCAGCCATTGTTTATATGCTACCTTGAACATCCTCAAGTAGACCTCTTATGTGGATTGGAGCCTTCCAAGATCCATTGTCTGTTAAGTGTTTCTTGATTGATTGTAAATTCCTTTTTAAACAAGCTGCACAAATGCCTTACTATGCTACTTAAAATCAAACAAGTACAGAGCCAATATTCATAACTTTGAATAGAAAAATGATACATGCATACAAATAGAATGAATATATTCAGTAGATCATAACCTTTGCAGAGATATGTTACTTGGCATATGTAGCATAAAACATATTCCAGGTATGTCATATTTACATTCATAAGCATATTTCCAAAAAGATTATGGGGTGCAACATCACAGTGATAAAGTATAGATACACACAATTAAGGTACCCAAAGAACCTGAACCTCTGCATTGTAATGCCATTATGCAATAATCACGATTAAGGTATTTTAGTGTTTGGGGTCCCAAATTAGATTAAACTATTTTTTAAATCTGTGTGAGAGACTTTTCCCCCTCATGGTGTCAAGACAGGGAAGAATTCAGGTTGTTTAGGTCTGTACTTACATTTCCACATCTTAACATGTTTGGATTTCTTTAACCCTAACCTTAACTTTAAATTTCCTGGGTTTAAAACACTTTGTTTTGGGGATAATTACAATATTTCCATTTTTTAATTAAAAATGTCAAATATGAGCAAGAAACAAGAAACTTGGAAATATGTTATGATATTTCTAATCATATGAAGTGTCAACTTTAAATAACTTTTTAAATTGTAACTCTGATGGGCCTATTTATTCATATACTCTGGCTGCTTTATGTCATTCTGGAGCAAGACAAAGCAGCCAGAACATATTAGCCAGAGAAACTGGTTTACAGTCCTTTTGTTTAATCAAAGCAGCTGGAGTGTACATCCCAGATCCCCCATACCTTCTCTCCTCCAAATTCCCTCTGCCTCTGATACCCCTACATTCCACTGCACATGTGTGCGCACATTTTCTCCTCCTTACCATTGTGTTTGAGTATATCTGGTGTAATGATTGAAAATAAATATTTAGGATTCATTGTAATATTTTGCTATTGTTTTAAATAACTAAAGCTTATAGAATCGTAGAATCATAGAATTAAAGGACTGGAAGGGACCTCGACAAGTCATCTAGTCCAGTCCCCTGCACTCATGGCAGGGTTAAGTATTATCTAGACCAGTGGTGGGCAACCTGTGGCCTGCGGGCCGCACACAGACCATCGGTAATCAGCTGGTGGGCTGCCAGACCGTTTGTTTATATTTGCATGGCCGCCTGCAGCTTCCAGTGGATGCAGTTCACCGTTCCCAGCCAATGGGAGCTGCAGGAAGTGGCTGTCAGCATGTCCCTGGACTTTATCCAATTTGTCCACATCTTTCCTAAAATGTGAAATTGTTCTTGACAAATCCATGCTGAGGGTTACTTATCACCTTATTATCTTCTAGGTATTTGCAAATTGATTGCTTAATTATTTGCTCCATTATCTTTTTGGGTACTGAAGTAAAGCTGACTGGTCTGTAATTCCTGGGGTTGTCCTTATTTCCCTTATTATAGATGGGCACTATATTTGCCCTTCTCTAGTTCTCTGTTGCCTGTCAGAGGGGCAAGTACATAGATTCCTGTTCAGAATAACTCATGAAGAATTGCTCTTTCAAAATGCCTACCATGTCCCATTGTTCACAATGAGGTTGAAGCCAAGTTCCTATCAGTGAAGATGGGGGTCTTCAATACAGTCAGGAGATGGAAAAGTGTACTCAGTCTTACTGAGAACAATGAAACATAGATGCCTCTCTCAAAATGGCCAACTAAATAAGATCATCCAGTCCCATTAAGAAAATGGGAGTTGGCAGCCATTTTAAAAGAGGGCAGTTCTTCGTGAAGTTCTCTGTAATATAACATCCTTCTTCAGCATCTGCTGAAATAGAAACTTTCACTCATGAAGAATAACAGGAAAAGAACTGCTGCCAAGCCTTTCGGTCCCTAGTCTGTAGCGGTGCATGGGATTCTTCTGTCCTAAGTGCAGGACTCTGCACTTGTCCTTGTTGAACCTCATCAGATTTCTTTTGGCCCAATCCTCCAATTTGTCTAGGTCCCTCTGTATCCTATCCCTCCCTCCAGTGTATCTACCTCTCCTCCCAGTTTAGTGTCATCTGCAAACTTGCTGAGGGTGCAATCCACACCATCCTCCAGATCATTTATGAAGATATTGAACAAAACCGGCCTGAGAACTGACCCTTGGGGCACTCCACTTGACACCGGCTGCCAACTAGACATGGAGCCATTGATCACTACCCGTTGAGCCCGACAATCTAGCCAACTTTCTATCCACCTTATAGGCCATTCATCCAGCCCATATTTCTTTAACTTGCTGGCAAGAATACTGTGGGAGACCGTGTCAAAAGCTTTGCTAAAGTCAAGGAACAATATGTCCACCACTTTCCCCTCATCCATAGAGCCAGTTATCTCGTCATAGAAGGCAATTAGATTAGTCAGGCATGACTTGCCCTTGGTGAATCCATGCTGTCTGTTCCTGATCACTTTCCTCTCCTCTAAGTGCTTCAGAATTGATTCCTTGAGGACCTGCTCCATGATTTTTCCAGGACTGAGGTGAGGCTGACTGGCTTGTAGTTCCCAGGATCCTCCTTCTTCCCTTTTTTAAAGATGGGCACTACATTAGCCTTTTTCCAGTCATCCGGGACTTCCCCGGATCGCCATGAGTTTTCAAAGATAATGGCCAATGGCTCTGCAATCACATCCGCCAACTTCTTTAGCACTCTTGGATGCAGTGCATCCGGCCCCATGGACTTGTGCTCATCCAGCTTTTCTAAATAGTCCAGAACCACTTCTTTCTTCACACGGGGCTGGTTATCTCCTCCCCATGCTGTGCTGCCCAGTGCAGCAGGCTGGGAGCTGACCTTGTTCGTGAAGACAGAGGCAAAAAAAGCATTGAGTACATTAGCTTTTTCCACATCCTCTGTCACTAGGTTGCCTCCCTCATTCAGTAAGGGGCCCACACTTTCCTTGACTTTCTTTTTGTTCCTAACATACCTGAAGAAATGCTTCTTGTTACTTTTAACATCTCTTGCTAGCTGCAACTCCAAGTGTGATTTGGCCTTCCTGATTTCACTCCTGCATCCCCAAACAATATTTTTATACTCATCCCTGGTCATTTGTCCAGTCTTCCACTTCTTGTAAGCTTCTTTTTTGTGTTCAAGATCAGCAAGGATTTCACTGTTAAGCCAAGCTGGTCGCCTGCCATATTTACTATTCTTTCTACACATCGGGATGGTTTGTCCCTGTAACCTCAATAAGGGTTCTTTAAAATACAGCCAGCTCTCCTGGACTCCTTTCCCCCTCATGTTATTCTCCCAGGGGATCCTGCCCATCAGTTCCCGGAGGGAGTCAGTCAGCTTTTCTGAAGTCCAGGGTCCGTATTCTGCTGCTCTCCTTTCTTCCCTGTGTCCTGAACTTGACCATCTCATGGTCACTGTCTCCCAGGTTCCCATCCACTTTTGCTTCCCCTACTAATTCTTCCCGGTTTGTGAGCAGCAGGTCAAGAAAAGCTCTGCCCCTAGTTGGTTCCTCCAGCACTTGCACCAGGAAATTGTCCCCTACATTTTCTAAAAACTTCCTGGATTGTCTGTGCACTGCTATATTGCTCTCCCAGCAGATATCAGGGTCATTGAAGTCTCCCATGAGAACCAGGGCCTGCGATCTAGTAACTTCCGTGAGTTGCCGGAAGAAAGCCTCGTCCACCTCATCCCCCTGGTCCGGTGGTCTATAGCAGATTCCCACCACGACATCACCCTTGTTGCTCACACTTCTAAACTTAATCCATAGACACTCAGGTTTTTCTGCAGTTTCATACTTGAGCCCTGAGCAGTCATACTGCTCTCTTACATACAGTGCAACTCCCCCACCTTTTCTGCCCTGCCTGTCCTTCCTGAACAGTTTATATCCATCCGTGACAGTACTCCAGTCATGTGAGTTATCCCACCAAGTCTCTGTTATTCCAATCACATCATAATTCCTTGACTGTGCCAGGACTTCCAGTTCTCCCTGCTTGTTTCTCAGGCTCTTGCATTTGTGTATAGGACCCAGGCTTCTTGCATTTGTGTACAGGCACTTGAGATAACTCGCTGATCGTCCCTCTTTCTCAGTACGAGGCAGGAGCCCTGCCCTCTTGCGCGCTCCTGCTCGTGCTTCCTCCCGGTATCCCACTTTCCCACCTACCTCAGGGCTTTGGTCTCCTTCCCCCGGTGAACCTAGTTTAAAGCCCTCCTCACTAGGTTAGCCAGCCTTCTTGCGAAGATGCTCTTCCCTCTCTTCTTTAGGTGGAGCCTGTCCCTGCCTAGCACTCCTCCTTCTTGGAACAACATTCCATGGTCAACGAATCCAAAGCCGACATCACCTGCGTATTTGGAAGAGTTCAGCCTCAGAAACAAATTCTACCCTCTGCTCTTTCCCCCGCTCCCTCAAAAATTAATTATTTTAGCTTTTTGAGCTATGTGCTAAGTTAAATGTGTTTTAATTATTATCTGACTTCCCCCCCCCCCAGCACAGAAGAAAGCCTTATTTCCTTGTTACAGACAAATTGAAATGACAGTGCTAAAGGGCAAGATTAAAAGTATCACCTGCCACAGCAAGCGCAGCTACTGGAAAGCTTTTTGTGTGGCTGTGTGGTTTCTCTTTTGCTGATTTAAATAGGGACTCCCAAACTCACCTACTTCTATTTTACCCTCCCATGATGTGCCCAATTCCTGTAACATTCTGCAGAAAGGAAATCTGGAAATTCTCCATATAGTAGTACCTTTGAGGCTTTGTTATGTGCACAGAAACTGTTAAAAAAAGATCCCCAGTAGTCAGGACAGTTCGAGTGCATTCATAGTCGGCTGCTGACTTGTGTCCTGTGTTATTTTAGGAAAGTCACTGTTGCACATATAAAACTCGTGTGTATGTACAAGTCAGGCTTGTGTGTATGAATAGGGAGGTGTGAGCACTTTTTCATACAAACTCTTTGCTTCAGTTGATCGATCTTGAAAATTAGTATAAAGAAGGCTTATAACATTTAGTACATGTTTCTAAGGAACTTAAAGACTCTCAGGTGAAAAATAATATTTGTAGTTCAAAATATTCGGCTAGAGCATGCTCAGAAGATCCACATGAAGAGGACCTCCTGTGCTGCGTGGTAGGGAATGGTCAGTAAATTCCACAGAACCATCCCCTTTTTCTAGAACACCAGAGAGAGTTCTCCACAAATTCTGCTAAACACTGGTAAAGCCCTTTGTATTTTCTGACCCAGGCACCTGACATAGGTCATGGTTACAAAAGGTATATGTGTCATATGGCTGGGGGTCATAGCCACTGACTCCACTGGCCACTGTTACAAGTGAAAAAGAGTGAGCAAGCTGGAGCCAGGGTGCAGGCCAGAGGAAGCAGTGGATGCTGCTGTACCTCAGGACTACTCAGAAACTATGCTGATGAGTGCGGTAGTGTCACCATCTACAGAATCTGCGTATCACAAGACGTTACATTACAGGAAGAATCTATTGGGCAGGACCACATCTTTTGTGGAGAAAATGTCCCTCCCTCACACACATACATGGAGTGATTGGGGAGAGGGAATCTCTCTGAAGAGATTTTCACAGCGTTATTATCCCTGAGGGCTCTTGTTGTATCTCTGTAGTAAGAGGGTGTTTAGGCCATTAATTTGTGTCTTCTATAATGAAAAATGTAACCTACTTTAAATTTAATTGTTCTCCTGTGGTGGTCTTTCCAAGCAGTATTTGGCACACATTTGGGCCTCAAAAACTATTGAACCAGCCCAAGAAAACTGCTCATTTAAGCAACATATTTTCTTTACAAGTAAGTAATGCTTAAAATTGGACAGGAAGAAACAGAAAAGGCCTTAAATCTTTTTTCTTACTGCACAGATTTTTTAAAAAAAAAAAGTAACACGAAAATGTAGCAACCACTGGGGAAAAACAAACATTTAATCATCAATGATTGCTCGTGGGAGCTGACAGTTTGTATCTCTTACAATATTATTTTTGTAAAGATATCATGGTCTTCGGCCAAAATACACAAATCTGCTTTGCCCTTTGTTGAGGCTAATCGGATGCACTGAGATTAGGAGGAACAGGGATAAATGATAGCCTGCAATGGATCATGGCAACGACAGGGGTACTGCCTCTATTTCAAATGTAAGTGTGATATTAGGAAGAGAGATATAAAAGCTTTGCAAATGAAAACAGAGAGTTAGAGTCCTAAAAGACTATAGAGACGTGCTAGGCTTTGCAAAGGAAATAGGAAATAACAATATATGGGTAAGTAGATACAAAATAATGGCCAATGGTATCAATTAGGGCTGTCGATTAAACACAGTTAACTCTGGCGGTTAAATAAAAAATTAATCGTGATTAATCACACTGTTAAACAATAGAATTCCAATTGAAATTTATTAAATATTTTTGATGTTTTTTCTACATTTTCAAATATATTGATTTCTATTACAACACAAAATACAAAGTGTACTGTGCTTACTTTATATTATTTTTATTACAAATATTTGCAGTGTAAAAATGATAAACAAAAGAAATAGTATTTTGCAATTCATCTCATACAAGTACCATAGTGCAATTTCTTTATCATGAAAGTGTAACTTACTGATGTAGATTTTTTTTTGTTACATAACTGCACTCAAAACCAAAACAATGTAAAACTTTAGAGCCTAAAGTCCACTCAGTCCTACTTCTTGTCCAATCACTAAGACAAACAAGTTTGTTTACATTTACGGGAGATACTACTGCCTGCTTCTTATTTACAATGTCACTTGAAAGTGAGAAAAGGTGTTCACATGGCACTCTTGTAGCTGGTGTTATAAGGTATTTACATGCCAGATATGCTAAACATTCATATGCCCCATCATGCTTCAGCCACCATTCCAGACAACATGCTTCCATGCTGATGATACTCGTTAAAAATATAATGTGTTAATTAAATGTGTGACTGAACTCCTTGGGGGACAATTGTATGTCTCCTGCTCTGTTTTACCTGCATTCTGCCATATATTTCATGTTATAGCAGTCTCAGATGATGACCCAGCACATATTGTTTGTTTTAAGAACACTTTCACTGCAGATCTGACAAAACGCAAAGAAGATACTGATGTGAGATTTCAAAAAATAGCTACAGCTCTTGACCCAAGGTTTAAGAATCTGAAGTTCCTTCCCAAATCTGAGAGGAATGAAGTGTGGAGCATGCTTTCAGAAGTCTTAAAGAGCAACACTCTGATGTGGAAACTACAGAACCCAAACCACCAAAAAAGAAAATTAACCTTCTGCTGGTGGCATCTGACTCAGATGGTGAAAATGGTCCACTCTGTTTTGGATCATTATTGAGCAGAACCCATCATCAGCTTGGACACGTCCTCTGGAATTTTGGTTGAAGCATAAAGGGACATATGAATCTTTAGTGCATCTGGTACATAAATATCGTGCAATGCCGGCTACAACAGTGCCATGCGAACACCTGTACTCACTTTCAGGTGACATTGTAAACAAGAAGTGGACAGCATTATCTCCTGAAAATTGTAACCAAACCTCTTTGTCTAAGCAATTGGCTGAAGTAGGACTGAGTGGACTTGTAGGCTCTGAAGTTTGACATTGTTTATTTTTGAATGCAGTTATATTTTTGTACATAAGTCTACATTTGTAAGTTCAATTTTCATGATAAAGAGATTGCACTACAGTACTTGTATTAGGTGAATTGAAAAATACTATTTCTTTTGTTTTTTACAGTGAAAATTTTGTAATAAAAAATAAATATAAACTGAGCACTGTACATTTATATTCTGTGTTGTAATTGGAATCTATATATTTGAAAATTTAGAAAACATCCAACCATATTTAAATAAATGGTATTCTATTATTGTTTAACAGCGAGATTAATCACGATTAATTTTTTCAATCATGCAATTAATCAAGATTTATTTTTTTAATCACTTGACAGCCCTGGTATCAATGTTAAAGTTAAATAATATCAATGTATTGGGATACTTTTAAACTTCAGCTTTTATGCAGTTGTGCTTTGTGCTATATTTAAAGAAATGCTGAAAATAGTTACAGAGAATTTTTGTTCGCTTAGGACTACTTGTATGAATAATTTATCATAATAAGTAAGGGGTTCCCAATCTGGCCCTATGTGTTTGTATCACGTCCAGCACAAAAGGGTCTGTCTCAGTTGGGGCCCTTCGGTGCTACCATATTACAGATAATAAATAATTCTATTAAATAATTACCTAAAAGTCCAGTCACTCTCTGTACTGTTATTGTATTCTAAAGGGAAGATTTCCAGGCATTTTATGAATCAGAGAAGTTAAAAATAGTCATACAATGCAGTACTTTCCCCTCCTCCCTTCTGTCTTTAAACACAATAACTCCTGGGTCAGAAATGTTTAACCTTGAGCATGTTACTCTCACAATATTGAGCTGTTTTTCTGCACTCCATTAATGTGCTATAAAATGAAGTAATGATTTAAAAGAAGAAAAGAAAAGAAACTACTTTTTGAAAAGCATCCTTCAAAGTGGCTTCTCTCCCACTGCATTCAGAAAACCTACTTTTCCAGGAGATTCTGAACAACACTGGCTGATGTCATTTGTTTTGGAGTTACTATGACCAAATGATATCCTTGACTAGAAAAATTACACCTCTTTGCTTCCCTCATCTCCTGATACTGTATAAGTAAATGAATATGTACATTTGTATCCTTCTATTTCTTCACCCATAACCCACCTTTATGTATTTATTTATTTGTGCTGTGATTTATCTGAAACCTCCCAGTGTGCTCTTCACACACCAAATACAAATCCAATATTGACAGGCCAGCACAGTTTAAAATATTCACGCTTCAGTGTACGTGAGCAGCAGTGCAACCGTCAGCCAGGCAATCATTCAATTCATTGGCCTCTTCTTAATTTATTGATAAATTGCAAGAGGAGGCAAACCAGGATGCTCTCCAACCAAATGCTAAATTCCAGGTGCAGGAGATCAACCCTTTATGCCCAAACCCACAACAGAAAACCTCAGTTTAAACAAAATAAAAATGAGACAAGTATTAAGAGAACCTGCAACAGCCAGGAGGGCATATTTTGAATATCTGGTACCATAGCATGGAACTATGTCTGAACCTAGGGGAGTCTGGATTCATCTTGTTTCTTAACAGGTCACAAGAACATCCCAGCAAGCTCATTTAATTAAATCCTGTTTAAGAGGCTGGTGAAAAAATAACTACGAATTGATCTTGACAGGGAGATTATGGTCAATTTCACTCCCAAGAAAATCTTTGCTGGCAGAAAGAATGCTTTTGAAAGTATAATTTCTCTTTCACAGCAACTATTATTCCAGGGCCATGAAAGCAATAAGGTACAGTGTGATCTTGAAAAGACTAGCACATTTGAAGATCCTAGCTTGGTACATTTTCCTGAGCATCATTTTTAAAGGAAAACTCATAAATTCTGACCTGCCTAATTCTGCTCTCGGTTTCCATATGCACATGGAGGGCCTTCTTCAGACCAGAGGTGGCAAGAAGGGAATGTCAGAGCTGTTAAGGGAGGGAGATGTGGAGACAGGAAAGATGAACTTTTCCAAGAGGCAAACTTGACCTTTGACATTGGATAACATCAGGACACAGTGTTAATCTAATCTGAGGAATATTTCCAACCTTCAGGCAACATTTTACTGCTGTAGAATCCTGAACCCATCAATATTTGTAAGCCACTGTGGTAAAAATGGTAAAGTTATGGGGGGAGTGTCTCATCTGATGTAAATTGTTACAGCTCCATTGGAGGCTGAGGATCTGCCCCCATGAAGAGAGAGATATGAAACCAGTATGTTATTGAAATAAATATCTAAAATGGGACACATGATTATAATGCAGAGGTGGCCACTTTAGATACCTCTAATTCATTGTGTTCATATCTCAACTTCTAAAGACACAGGGTACAATCCTGGCCCCATTTAAGTGAATGGCAAAAATCCCATTGACTTCAATATAGGCAGGATTTTACCCCTGTATATAAGTGAGGAAAAAATAGGTGAGAAATACCGATGGGCAGTTAGCTACTGACACTCAGGCTTTGTGAACTTCTTTTATATTGCAGAACATGTGGACAACACATTTGCCCCTCACCAGCAGACAAATCAAGTACAACCTCAGGTCCAGAATCAGCCACCAATACTCAGCCTCCAAGAGGCTTCATCAGTGGAATGAGCAAGGTGCTACTCAAGGTAACCAAAGCCGACCCTCAACGTGGTTGTGACCTAAACTAGCTGCTGGAAGGGGGGTGTGTGATTTTTGATTAGAAGCCCAAACAGGAGTGAAATTGGGGATTGGTCCTGCTTTGAGCAGGGGGTTGGACTAGATGACCTCCTAAGGTCCCTTCCAACCCTGATATTCTATGATTCTATGAAATGGGATGGGTTGTGTCTACCCTTACAATCTTTGAAATGCAAAAAAAAAACAACAAAAAAAATGGCAGTCACCCCCATCACAAGGCAAGCCCACTGCCACTCCAGTCTCCAATCACAAAGCGACTCTGCAACCCACCCCCTTCAACAGCCACTTATAGTACCTAGAGAGATAACACCTATAGGTAAGAAGAAAAGGAGGACTTGTGGCAGCTTAGAGACTAACACATTTATTTGAGCATAAGCTTTCGTGAGCCACAGCTCACTTCATCGGATGCTGTAGGTCACGAAAGCTTATGCTCAAATACCTTTGTTAGTCTCTAAGGTGCCACAAGTTCTTTTCTTTTTTGCGGATACAGACTAACACGCTGCTACTCTGAAACCTATAGGTAAGATTGATCAGTCACTTTCTTATTTAAACTGCAGAAGTGGGAACACTGTAGCATCCATATCTGGATACAGAAACTTTTGACATTACATATACCAGTGTATTGTGATAATAATGTAAATCTTTAGACCACGTAAAAAAAGGCAGATTAAATTATTTTTCTGGCAATTGGAAATCCAGGCTGGTCCAATACCGGCCAGGTGGTATCCCTGTTGGATCATATTAAAGAAGTTCTATATTAAAATCACAAATGAGTTTGATTCCCCATAGTTTAAATTCCAGGGTATTACTAATTAAGAGGTCTCTTGGTTTTTGGTACTGTTTCTCTCCCTCTATGTGTGAAACTTGCAAGCTGCTAATTGCGTTAGTACATTCTAAGACAGAGTCTGTTCTCAAAGCAATTCACACAGAGAAAGACTCAAAGCAATACTCTGTAACAACAGAAACAGCACCCAGAGACTCCCCACCCTTTTGTTGTATTAACAATTGTGATTAAAATAGAGATAGAGGATGTATGTGGATGGATGCTTGGTGTGGATAATAACTGAATGATCAGGGAGGTGCCAGCCTAAGAACCCAGTGTCCATCGGCTGAAGAAGACGTCAAGTGGAAATAACCAGGGGACCCCCGGAGGGAAGACTGGAATTCACCCAACAGCCTCAAGGATGGGAGAACCAAAGAACAAGATAATATCTGGCAGCATGGAGCCGTCAGGAATGTGCCATCTGCTGATTGATTCAGCAATAGCATGATGAAGCAATTCCCACAGACTGGCATAGGAAGAAATTCCTATAAAAATGGACTCTAGAAAGTGAGAACTTGGGGGGTCTGATTCTGCAAACCAACTTCCAGGACCATCAGATGAGCATCTGACAAAGCCCTGCTCCCTCCTCATGTCCAGGCCACCTGGCCAGTGGCTTGGCATGAGCAACTCTAAGGCTGGTAACTATGATAACAACCTTGCAGAACCTGTGTCTGTGTGTTTGTATGAATGAATGTGTGAATAAATATGAGATTGAATGGAATGTTATAGCTATAACTAACTGCT